>NC_090325.1:186995356-188299255 GCF_035084215.1 Heptranchias perlo | reverse complement strand
TTTTTCTATCTTTTGCATCTTTTAATATTATGGACAATTTTGCATGAATCAGAGTTGCAAAACTTTTATATTTAAAAAAAAATGTTCCCTGGCACCACGTGTTATTTCTTTCATTCTGCATCCAGTCTTGAAGATAGTGGAAAATCAAATTTATCACCAACTTGATATGGATGTTTTAACAAGAATGAAGTCCCATTAACATCAAGCAAATATTGGGTAACTGGTTTTTTAAAAAAATGGCACCAATTTGTGCAGTTGAGACTATGGTATATATTTTTGTTTTCTAAGGAACATTTCTATATTTGTGTGTGTGTGCACATAATTGATACTTTGGAGGGGGAAATGGAGATAAAATGTAATATCTAAACTTGCTAAAAATTTAGTTGGTTAACTAAAGTTGAAGGCAATTTATATTGTGATACATAAAATTAGCACCTGACACATGGGTACAGAGTTGATGTCATTTTGGCAATCTTTTTTCACAAGAAGCTGTTCCACTAAGTTAGTTTAGTGCTTAGGCGCCTTGGAACGTTTTACTACATTAAAGGCATCTATATAAATGCAAGTTGTTGTTGATGATGGGCCAAATTTCCTTTTCCTGTTCATATCTTTAATATATTTTAACATTTGTATTTAAAATCCCTGAACATTGATTCAGAAATGGCTGATGTTATATAATAGGTATGTGACTAAAGTCAAATGGGATATGAATCCATATTGGAAGTTCAGTTGTGGTTATTCAAATACTCTCCTCCCATGCCCTTTTTTTTTCCTTTTACATAGGTTTCTCTAACACCCTTCAGTGGTTAAAGCAGGAGGAGAATGTATGGGGAACACTTTTCTATATAAGCTTCTCGTACCAGTCTCTTTCTTCCCCTAACCCCCACCAACAAACCTACCTTGTAGATCTTATGAAAATAATAGTTTTTAAATGCCTTGCCTTGTAGGAGACCTTCCTGGGCCTCTGCAGCTTGTAGCATGCATTGTGGGTCTCCCCGTCACCTCTGTAGATGTTCAGTGATGCACATAGTGAAAGTCTGGATGTTGATCAAAAATTCAGTACTGGCTTAGTTGTAATATCCAGCTAATATTGGGAATTTGTCCAGCTTGGACATTTCCTAATCCAAATCTAGAGCCAGAAAGGATGTCGGTCTGTGCATTTCCAGCTGCAGCCAAGGCTGATGCTGTCATAGCTAACTTAGTAGAGCAGCCTCTAGTGAAAAAAGACTGCCAAAATGCTGGGTCTCCACAGACTAGGGGAGAAAAAAGACCCCAAAACTGGGATTACCTTCTATGATTAAAAATAGCTTAAGAAATCTTGTACCTCACAGTATTTACCGATGAGGGAGGGCATACTTTCTTTCACCTTTAGGTAACTATGATATAGTTCACAAAAAAATTGTATATTTTGAAACTGAATTTTTACAATAAGTGAATGCCTCCTAAAATCTCAAAACAGCAATAAAAATACCTGCTATATAGTATACTTAATTGTAATTGAGCGCTTTATGGTGTTTGTTCTTGAACTTAGCTTTCTAGTTATAGATTTATCCTCCTAGTAATTGTTTCTACATAATTGTTACAACAGGGCCTGATGCTAACTGGAAACTGTACTTGCTCCAAATATTATCAGTATTCTCAAACTTGCCACAGTTCACAAGCAACAGTTTATTGCCTTATGCAGGTTTCTTTGTTTTTAAACTAAGATTAAAAATTTTGCTGCTATTGCCATTCTGCTTTGTATAATGTAAGTTAAGCATTGAGCCCTGTTAACAAAGTATAATCTCCATTCTCTAGCTGAATTGCTTTTTAATGCCTGCATGCTACAACTTTTTGTTGGTGTATTAACTGATCTGATGTAATGTTGCTTATTATTTTAGCAATAGTTTTGACCATATATTTATTTAAAAGTACTGATGTTGATACTTTCAAAAAATTTTAGAACGTACTTCATATTTTCAAAGACTGTGATTTAAATTCTGTTTTTCTGATAATTTTAGTCTCCTTGCTTACATCGGGGACAACTGCCACTGTGGCTCTGTTACGTGATAGTATTGAGCTTGTGGTAGCAAGTGTGGGTGATAGCCGGGCAATTCTTTGTCGAAAGGGACAACATAAGCGACTGACTGAGGATCACACTCCAGAAAGAAAAGATGAGAGGGAAAGGTAACATTATCGAAAACTTGATACAAATAGTTTAGTGGGAATTATGCTTAATGTTGTAAATCCATGTAGTTCAATATAGTCTCAGGATACGGGGTATGCCATTTAGAAACGAGATGAGGAGAAATTTCTTCACTCAGAGGGTGGTGAACCTGTGGAATTCTCTACCACAGAAGGCAGTGGAGGCCAAGTCATTAGATGTATTCAAGAAGGAGATAGATATATTTCTTAATGCTAAAGGGATCAAGGGATATGGGGAAAAAGCGGGAACAGGGTACTGAGTTAGACAATCAGCCATGATCATTTGAATGGCGGAGCAGGCACGAAGGGCCGAATGGCCTACCTTTGCTCCTATTTTCTATGATGTGGAGATGCCGGTGATGAACTGGGGTTGACAATTGTAAACAATTTTACAACACCAAGTTATAGTCCAGCAATTTTATTTTAAATTCACAAGCTTTCGGAGGCTTCCTCCTTCCTCAGGTGAACGTTGTTGTTCCAACAACGTTCACCTGAGGAAGGAGGAAGCCTCCGAAAGCTTGTGAATTTAAAATAAAATTGCTGGACTATAACTTGGTGTTGTAAAATTGTTTCCTATTTTCTATGTTTCTAATATAAATCATTATATGTTTATAGCCACATTTATTAGCGTTTCAGGTATTTTATACATTTATGTAAGCAAGTGCCATTCATATCTATACTTTTATTTGTTGGCTTCTGTTTTGTTTGTATTTGACAGGATTAAGAAATGTGGTGGATTTGTTGCCTGGAACAGTCTGGGCCAACCACATGTAAATGGGCGATTGGCTATGACACGCAGTATAGGAGATCTAGCCTTAAGGTCTGTGGGAGTCATCGCTGAGCCAGAGACCAGACGGATTAAGGTGAACCTGCATGCTACAAACCGCTGCTAATTTTTATTTTTTTGCCCTGTACATCTCTTCTTGGGATTCCATATCGTATTTTCAAGAGTGTTGTTCTAAATCTCGTTGAAATAGAAATTGTGATGACTTAAAGAATATTGTATTTGGTTTTCTAAATATAGTGTTTCTAAACTTCCATAATTTTTTAAGTATATTAAATCAATTTAAATGAATTTCTGTAATTATCATATTTTATCCAAGCACTACTTGAAAGTAAACTGTATAACCATCCTTGTTTATCGATAAACTAGAATATCTGTATTGCTGTTAGATTGAAGTTATTGAATTTGGATGACACAGCATTGGGACTGCATGCTGAAGCATTTTGAAAATGATTTTTGCCTGCTGTGATTGCTCAGTGGGCAAACGCACTGCCTGGTATTGTACTAAGCCATACAGTCCAAAAGGTTCCAGTGTTGATTTCCAATCTATGCTGAGTGAATTGGTTTCAGCCAAAGTTCTACATTTGGCTTTGGTGCTTCAGGTGAAAAAAGGGGAAATCAACCAGGTGTCCTGCTCCTGGTGACTGTCCAGTGACTCAAGCAGGAAAATTCATGTATGGATGTTGGGTGAGATCGGGCTCAGCTATCACCTGCTCCATGGTCAAAAAGCCTTTTAATGCTCACAGTCGAAGCTCACAACTGAAGGGTGGCCACATGGGCAAGATATTAGAGGGTAGCTGGTGCCTGTGCAACTGTATCCCAGGAAGAGTCAGCAATTTCAAGAAAAGGGATTGAAAATTGTAGGGAGGGGGCTTTCATACATTCCTTTGTATAATTGTACATTGAAGTTTCTCTTTCTGAAATTGTTTCCTTTTACATCTGGCATTAGCTAATCTTTTGAGTTCTGTCTTTGCAGCTACAACATGGAGATGATGCTTTCTTAGTTTTAACAACAGATGGGATTAACTTTATTATGAACAGTCAAGAGATTTGTGACCACATCAGTCAATGTCATGATCCAATAGAGGCTGCCCAGGTTATTGTTGAACAGGTAAATTAAGTTTGATTTAATCGTGTACCACATGTTGGGTTTGCATTTACCTATGTACAAAAATGCCCAGTCATTTGGCTGCCTGCCTTGATAGCAAGATTATTTTAATGACTAATTTGTTTCCTTTTATACTTCATTTGCGGTAAACGTAAAAGCCTCTGTTTGCTTCAGGGCAGCAATGAAATGGTATCTGATCCCATAAGTCATTTTACTTTTTGGAAATGTAAAAGAACTGGGAAGTTATTTAAGCTTTATTTTAAGCTTTAAGTACATTAGTTACTATCATGTGAACTGGAATCCAGTACTCAGTTAATTTTGTCTTGGAGCATATGGTTTTTATTGAAGCCAAGTGTACTGTATACTTTTTCCCTATGAAGGTCTTTAGTTGACATTTTGTACCTGAAGACCCCAAAATAAATGTAGGCATAAAACGGCGTTAGTAAAAGCTGATAAAAATGAAATCTGTTTCAAGAGACACCAGGTCAAACAAAGAAGCAGTGGAAATAAAATGGACTACTTTTCACCCAAACTCTAGTAAGGTGAAATATATTACATAGAATTTACAACACAGAAACAGACCATTCAGCCCAACTGGTCTATGTCGGAATTTAGTTTAAAAAGTACCACATCACAAACTGGAATTTTTGGCATGAGGCACATATCAACATTTTAGGAGAACTATTTGTGTATATGGCTTCCCAAAAAGGATAGGAAGGTATAACTTACAAACTGTATGGCAGTGCTCATAGTGTTTGACAAATTTAAGTTTTATGAAGTGACTGGTGATGAATTCATCAGAGTGTTGATGTGCAACTGAACATTTTCAGCTATTGCCTGGATGCTGGCCTCAACAGAAATATCACTCTGAACAAGATATTCAAACATGTTGACAGGGGGCCTACTTTCCATGAAGGAATGTTTCTTCATGGTGATGACACCCAAAGCAAAGAGTTCATTGCTAAGACCCACACACACCATGGCCCCAAAATTTCTGGGGCCCTGCTGGGACTTCAGGCTGCCAGTCTGTTGCGCACCTGACCCCATCCCAAATTTGGGGTCATGGTTATTTGCATAGATTTGCCGAACCCGTACAAAGCTGGTTGTCTGGGCAATAGAACTCTGGCACTGAGCCTGGGGCAGTTTGGTTCGGTTCCAGTACTTGGGTTCAGTTTTGTGTATCTTCAACTGCTCCTCGTTTGTGGCATTAGTGGGATGTCTGCCTTGGTTGTGGGGGGGGGCGGTTAGGGAGAAGGGAGGAGGAGTAAATTTTGAACCTTTCTTGCTGATGGACAAACAAGTAAGAATTCAGTGTTGCTGTTGGAAAACTATCAGTTGAAGAAATTGTGGGTCCCACTTTGGTTAGGATCTGTTTCTGGCTGTATGCCTGCTTCATGCACATGGCAGGGAATGTGGGCACAAGCAGTGGACACCTCCATTTCTGGCAGAATTTAGGAGCTGGAGGAGGGTAGAGTAGTGACCTGGTGGAACCAGTTCCCTCTCCAAATTCTGGCCCACCCATCTAACCTATCACAGCCCAGAAATGTTGCATCCCACATCTTTAATCTAATATAACTGCCTAGAATTGATAGTCAATGAGGATATGTGCTTGCAAAATGTACCCCTCCTAACACTTCAAGAACAGAGTGGCACCAGTGCTAATACAAGACTGTGCCAGAGGCCATGTGTGCCATTTATGAGGAGCAGCTGAAGAAAGCCCAAGCTTAAACCCAAGACTGGAACCAAACCAAACTGTCCCTGGCTCAGTGCCAAAGTTCTCTTGTTCAGAAGACCAGCTTTGTAAGGGTTTAGCAAACCAGTGGGAACAAATAAACACAGTGCAAAACAGAATATTCACTTTCTATCTTTCATTTTACAGACTTACCATTACTTAATGGGGTGGAATTATGACTGATCACAAAAAAAGAAATCGAGGGGGAGGAGGGATGATTATTGTAACAAAATGAACGTTTGTATGCAATTCGAAACTCAAAAATTAAGGAAGAGTTCCAAGATTACTTCAGCGATCTCGTGGTCCCAAAGTGAAGTTATGCTGAAAGGGAGTATGAGTCGGAGAATTGTTGCTACTGTGTTGTAGCCCCGTGTCCAACCCACCTCTCATTCAAGCACAGCTCCCCGCCGGGAATACAGGACTGCTGAGTTTAATTTTATGTTATTAGATTGTCCCTAATGTGTTTTGAATAAGAAAATCAGTTAAGAAACTCGGGAGAGAAAAAACTGAGACCAGTTTATCAAGGTCGAGGGGGTTGCCAAGGATAGGGAAGTTTATAATGAAGGGAGGACAAGAGGAGGGTGAATTCAGAAGAGAGGGAGTCAGAGGGGATAAGGTGGGGATTAAAATCGCTGAGGATCAGTTTCTTGGTGCAGTGGAAATCTGGATTTCTCTTCCCCAAAAGGCTGTGGATGCTAGCGTCTGTTGAAATTTTCAAAACTCAGGTCAATAGATTTTTGTTAGTTAGGGGATCAGGGTTCAGGAAGATGATGAGTAAATGGAGTTGAGGTACAGATCAGCCATGATCTAATAGAACGATGGAACAGCCTCAAGGGGATGAATAGCCTGCTCCTGTTCCTGTGCAGAGGCTAAGTGAAGGGATGAGGTTGGCCACCTTGGAGAGGAAATCATCTTAGGATAGTAAAGTGCTGGAGGAGTAGGGTGAGAGGCTACGGTGTAACTTTGTGATAAGGGCCACGCTGCCATCATGGTTTAGGCGGGATTGGCGTTTTTGGGTATGGCCTTCCATGGAAGCTTCTTTAAGGAGGAAGGAGCCATGTTTCTGTCAGTGCCAAGATGTTGTTTGTCATTCACAATGTGGTTGTGGAAGGCAATGGCCTTTTTCGTGAAGCAGATATGGAAGGGATGATGATCATGCACCATGAGATCTGGGGACTGGTGGTGTATAGGTGGAAGGGATGGAGAGGAGGTTGGAGAGGTAGAACCCTTTGAGAGTCATGCTCGACAAAATAATTGACGAATAGAGGATGGAGCAGTTGGGGTTGCAGCTCTTAAGGAGGCAATAGTGCACGCCATGATCCTGCTAGGGAATACTGAGAGAAGCACTGGGGGTAGCCACGGGCTTGCCAAGGGCATTCAAGCTTGGGACAGCAATGGGAGAGAATGTAGGCTGAGAAGTAGTGATGGTTTGGAGTACAGATCAAGGGGTGCAAAGAACTCTAGGAAGGGAAATGAAAGGCTGGGGAGAAAAGGGCCAAAAAAGGACATAGAAATAATGGGCTGGGGTCTGGATACACCACAATAGTTGGCATTAAGCATCATAATAAACTATCTTTGATTTTAATTAGGCAATTCAATTAACCCATTTGCTATTATTTTCATATAACATATGTCTAATAGGAAAGCATCTGCGCTCTTCATCTCCCGTCAATCTCCATCTGCCAGTGTGAGGGGTTGTTAAAACTGCAACCAGGAGGTCTGGGGTCTGTTTACTTTCTACCTTGTTCTAGATTTTTTTATTACACACTAATTAAAATCCACCGCCACACAACATAATTTCTAAAGCAGACATTCATAGGGTGTAAGATAGCCAAATGACGTACTAAAGTTAGCAATGCTTTTTTTAAAATATAATTTTACCCAGAGAGGCATTTCACTTTGGCAATGTAATGATACTAGTCTTCTCCTTTTGTTGCAGGCACTGCAGTATGGTGCAGAAGATAACAGTACCATTATTGTGGTTCCATTTGGTGCTTGGGGGAAACACAAGAACTCTGGCATCAGCTTTTCATTCAGCCGAAGCTTTGGCTCAAGTGGAAGATGGGCATGAAGTTGTGACTAAGGAAAAACTATAGTCTATATGCTGCACACTATCCAGTTTTTAAAAAGTATCCATTTAAGACCATTTTCAAAGACAGCAGAATTGGTATTCCATTTGGTGAATGTCCATCCTATTAAGACCTGTAATGTGAATAAAGGCAGCTAGCCAGTCATAGAATTAAAGCATTACTGTGTCATTTGAACAAAGGATTTAATAACTGGACAGAAATATTGACTTTTGGAGGAGAGCAGGCAGAGGTATTTAAAATTCACTAATTCATCATTTTAGATGTTTGTTTAGCTGTATGAAAATTGTCTTATTGTATAAATGCTCAAAGGCTTTTGTGTTATAAGTCACAGTAACTGGTTACATTCAGCTTGGTGCAACAGTGCAAAGACAATTTGTGCCCATAATGTGTTTTCAGTTCTGGCACTGAAACCAGTAGGTTTGCTGCAGTACAAGTATTGGATGTTATATCCGATGCTGGGAATGGGAAAACATTGTATATTTGTGCTGGGTCCCCGATTACCTCTAAACTAATACTGTTTATTCAATATATGCTTGAAAGTTTGTTTTGCTCTGCGCTGAACAATTTGAATACATTCAAAAAAAACTTGCCCTGCCTTAACTTGAGCTGCTTTATTGCTGGTTTTACCAAACAGAAATCAAAGTTTTCTAGTACATAAGCCTTTTCACTTTCTCTGATTATTCTAATTTCCTCTGCTTCAAACATGGCCACCAAAGCACAGGGAAAACTGTATTTCTGTACAGTCTTGGAGTTTGAGCTTAAATGTATAATATGTCAGCTAGAGCTTGGAGTAAGAATTTTGTTTTTGTTCCCTATTGTAAACTAAATGTGATGTGGAGATGCCGGTGATGGACTGGGGTGGACAAATGTAAGGAGTCTTACAACACCAGGTTATAGTCCAACAGCTTTATTTGAAATCACAAGCTTTCGGAGCTTTCCTCCTTCGTCAGGTGAAAGCTTGTGATTTCAAATAAAGCTGTTGGACTATAACCTGGTGTTGTAAGACTCCTTACATGAAACTAAATGTGGTTGGCATTTGTAGCTGAAAGTCCAACTCCTAATATTTAATAGGTACAGGGGCTGCCTCAAAAGTTGTAATTTCTACCACAAATATCTGTGGCTTCCCAGGTCACTGCCAGAATGGCTGTGTGGGATATGACCAGAATTCATGTAGTGGAGTGCCTTTCTAGCCCCACTTTTTCCAGGGAATTTATGAAGTTTGTGTAAAGTGCAGTGCACTCTGATCTATGATTTGAGTTTGTGATTCAGTACAGAGTAGAGGGAAATTAGCTTGATCCTGAATGTGGACCTAAATCAATTACGCCTCTGTGAAGCATCTTTGGGATGGGTTTCTATGTTGAAGGAACTATATAAATGCAAGTTGTTGTTGTAAATGATGGTAAGTGTTAGACAGGATGAATTTCCTTTTCTTGTTAGATTCTTATGCTGTTGAATTCATCCAAATTCTCAAAAGCTGGAGTGTCCAATTTATTTTGTGTGAGGAACAAGCACAATTGTGTGATCCTGACTGTTAGATCTTCCAGATTGTAACTGGAGGATGGGAATTTTGAGTGTAAAGTAGCTCAGGCTAAAATGTTTCCTTTTTTATATAGTGTTTGTACATTTACACTATTAAAAAGTAACATTCTGGCTAAATTCAGTTGTGAACTAGATATGCCAACTTTTTTGAGGGTAAGGGCATTGAAGGAGAGGCAAGAAAAAATGAAATATGAATTTTTTGGCAGTATGGAATAAACTGGAGAAGCACAGAATCTGGGTAATGTTTCAGAATATTTGTATGAATGGGAGAGCAGTCATTTGGAAGAGAGGGATGTGTTTACTGTAAAACGGAAGGATAATGGAAATTGGTAGTACAAGCCAAGGTAATGTTTTGTCTTTTTCTTTCTTTCTCTTGCCCCCGCTCCCCCCATCTAATCCTACAGTATAAAAGATTGAATTGGGACACTTACAGTAATAGTCTTTTTGTTACCTGTAGAACCCTAGCAATCTATAAGCAGGATTTGATTACATTTTAGAGGCAGTACCAGAAGGCACACATTGGGCTACATTAAACATTAAGTTTAAAGCAAGAACTTCTTCGATTATCCCTTGGGTTTAATTTCTTCAGTCAAGGTATATACAACCTATTTGTATATCCTGAGATGGTAAGACTTTTTGGTGTTGATTTTATTTGTAAATATGCTAAATTGAAATACTGTAGTTTAATCACAGTGTGAAAGCAGAATGGTCAGATATGGGAAATTATTTTCTGCTGGTTTCATCCATTTGGTAAATCTCCATTTATACACTAATTTTCTAAAATTTAGTTTCTCGATAATGTGATTTCTGTAAAATCCCAGATTGTTTTAACCTTACTTTTGTGTTGTGTTGAGCTTGCCTGTCATACTATCTGTTATTGCACCAAATTGTACAAATTTACAGAGTTGCAAGAAAAGATTATTCAGTACCTCATTTGTGTAAACTCCAGCACAAAACATGCTGCAGTAGCTATTTTAACTGTGATTTAGACCAGCGGGACCTACCCGATCTCTGGTAATGCTGGTGGAGTAAAGTCTGATCTGCACTTAGTACATACACATAATTAGAAGCTGGATCCTTGGAAATGGTAGGTGGTGATAAAATGAACATTAGTGTGTTATACGTACACTATATAGGGAGATTTTTTAAAAGTGGCACTGTTGTGAATGTGGCTGTACACCTAATTTATCATAAATTTTGTTAACTATCTTTATTTTTAAGCAGTTGATATTGTCCAGAAATCATTTTGTGACCCAAGTCTGCACACAGGTACTTCTGCTAGGCCCTGTATTATAATGTGTATAATACATGTAAATACTCCATGTTGTATATTTATTGATTAATACTATATTTGTCCTGGTAGTAAATATGTACTATATTATGATTGATTTGGCTTTGTACAGATTTTGCATTTATATTTTAACCATAACCTGTAGAACCCTAGCAATCTATAGGCAGGGTTTGATTAAATTTTAGAGGCAATACTAGAAGGCACACATTGTATTCATCTGAAGGACTGCTATCATTGAGCTACAGATAAGAATTCAACTTTTTGTGAATTTTGTTTTTTTTTACAAATCGAAGCCTGTTTGAAAGGCAATCTATTCATTTTTAAGACTATTTGCTTTTTGTTGTGTAGTCACTGGACTTTTTAGCCCATAGATGCTTTCATCATATAGAAGTGTTATCCGAATAAAATTAATATACGATTTGTATGCTTTAAGTGCACAAAGCTCAGGTGTAACCTTGTGTGCAACTCCCAAAACAGAAAAGCTTAGTGCGTATGTTGTGCAAAAACCTAAAGCTATCAAATACAATAGGGCATACTGTAACCATTTTCAGTATAATATATACGCTGTACTATTGCTCTATCACACTAGCTGCAGTGTGTTGTAAATTTATGTGCTTGTTGCAATCAGTACCCAACTGTGTTCTGATATCACTTAATTGAGTGTAGAGTTGTGCAAGTGTGAATTAGTGTTGGATTTAATTAAACCAATAACTTGAGCGACTGACCTCAGTCAGCATTCAGTGGTGGTGATACATTTCTCACCAGCCGTCAAGCACCACACTAAATTATCTTTTTGTTTAAGTGGAACTGGGGAGCGTTTAGTTGTGTGGCTCTTATAGTATTGTCTAATGCTAATATACTGAGACCAGTACATCATGTAAATAGTTGTAGTTTGAGCCTTTCCTGAGCTATTGTCATCTTATGGGTATGGTAATGTAGTGGTTATGTTACTGGACTAGTTATCCAGAGACCTGGACTAATAATCCAGAGAACGTGAGTTTAAATCCCACCATGCCAGTGTGAGAATTTCAATTCATGTCCATAAAGCTGTCAGATTGTCGTAAAAACCAAATTGGTTCACTAGTGTCCTTTTTAGGGAAGGAAACCTGCTATCCTTACCTGGTCTGGCCTATATGTGACTCCATTTCCACGCCAATGTGGTTGACTCTTAACTGCCCTCTGAAGTGGCCTAGCAAGCCACTCCGTAGTATCAAACTGTGTGTACACCTTGTATGCAAGTTGGAGTTGGAAATAACTTCCTTACTGTGAATTATCAAAAGTAATTTTTAATGGCATGAACACTTTCATCAGATTTGAACCAAATTATTGTTTGGTCAAAGTGTTTCATACCAAGCAGCAAGTGAGCGGTTTAAACGTTTTAGCCTGAATGGAATGTGAAAGCAACTGTACATAATATTCAAGCTGTTCTAGTTTTTTTTAAATGAGAATCATCTGTAGTCTTTTAATGGTCTGCATATTTATGCATTAAAATGGAGCAATGCTACATATGTAGTTGCCTTAGTTTTCTTAAGTAGGAGTTTTATTTTCTATTTTATTTTTCCCCAATTTGATTTTGGTACAAGCAACCATCATTTGAAGGAGTCTGCCAAGTGACAATAACAACAGCTGAATATTAATCAATAATACGGTGTAACTTTGCCTACAAATGTAATGCTGATTTTTATCAATCTGTTTCAGAAGCTTTGCAGGTTTTTCATATCAATCTGAACAAAATTGTATTAGAATTCCCACTTTTTTCTTTTCCAATGTCCTACTTGGATTTACAGTATGGAAGATATTGCTTGTATGATACTGACCAGAATACATTTTTTAAGTTTTAAATTGTAGATGTTTTGGGTAAAGCATGATGAAAACAGCATGTACTGCTGTTGTACAGTAACTGTGAAAAATATAAGCTGTATGTAACCTTTCAGAATACTAAAAATAAAATTATTTACATATAATGTATGTGTATATTTCTGCTAGGGATGATTCTGCCCATCCTCGACAACCCCGCCCCACAGATAAACCTTTAGTATAGTATCTTTCAAAGCATTTAGAAATTTAAAAACTAGTTGCCACATTGAAAAGAAAATCTAGTCGATGCTCATTAACAAGCGGAACAATGGAAACATTGGACAACTGGAATCCTATTTGCCTAGAATCCAAATGTGTGTTTTTAAAACTCTATGTCCAGAGTTGCATAGCAGCTGATCGCCCCATGGTCTCTCCAGAAAGTGTTTAAAATGCTAAAAGGATTTGATAGGATAGATACAGAGAAACTATTTCCAATGGTAGGGGAATCAAGAATGAGGGGATATAATCTTAAAATTAGAGCTAGGCCATGCAGGAGGGAAATCCAGATTTCTACTACCCTTTTTCACACAAAGGGTAGTAGAAATCTGGAATTCTCTTTTCCTCCCCCCTCCTCACCAGAGGTTGTGGATGCTGGATCAATTGGAGCTTTCAAGACATGATAGATTTTTGTTCGGTAAGGGTATCAAGGGATATGGAACTAAAGCTGGTAAATGGAGTTGAGGTACAAATCAGCCATGATCTAATTGAATGGCGGAGCAGACTGGAGGGGCTGAATGGTCTACTCCTGTTCCTGTTACTAAAGATTAACTGCATTCTGATGTTTATGCAGAGCTATTTGTAGAACTTAAAGGGGCTTTTTAATTCAATTTTCCCCCTCGCATAGTAATATTGTGGCTATGCACAGTTCGCAATTGGTCGGAAAGTCTTTGTCAGTTGTGTCTGAATTGCTAGTCTAAGAGTGCTGTTGGCAGAAACATAGAAAATAGGAGCAGAAGTAGGCCATTCGGCCCTTCGAGCCTGTTTCGCCATTCAATATGATTACGGCTGATCCTCTATCTCTACCATATTCCTGCTCTCTCCCCATACCCCTTGATGCCTTTTGTGTCTAGAAATCTAGCTCCTTCTTAAATATATTCAGTGACTTGGCCTCCACAGCCTTCTGTGGTAGAGAATTCCACAGGTTCACCACCCTCTGAAGAAATTTCTCCTCATCTCAGTCCTAAATGTCCTACCCTGTATGTTGAGACTGTGACCCCTCGTTCTGGACCCACCAGCCAGGGGAAACATCCTCCCTGCATCCAGTCTGTTGGGAGCAGGCTACCGAAACACAGGAAGTGTTCCAAAAGAGGGGAAAAAATTCACAAGAAAAAAGAAAGTTGCCCTTTCGGTGCAACTTACATTGAAGCCTTTGCCTAGTTAATCAGTGCTTTGGGCTAATTTATAATGATAACATAAGATTACTCACAGTTTTTTTTGCCAGTTTGCCCCTGCACCCTCCCCCCCCCCCCCCCACCACCTTTTCTCCCCTCCACATCTCTCCTGAAGTAAGGTTCCCTGGCACAAAACATCCTCAAGTTACTCGCTCAAATAGCCATTCCTCATCTTTGAGCCGAGATGGTAAGTGTTGGCAGGCTATTCTACTGTAGAAGTCATCACAGTTAGACCCAATCCTATTCTCGGCCAATGTCTGCCGCTAACGCGCGCTTTCTAGCAGGCATGACCGGATAACGTTCAAAAGCAGGAACTCTGGCTGATTTTTCCTTCCCTCTCCCAAGGCGACACACTGAAATTAGAAGGCAGGGAGGAACTTTCTGGAACCTTTGCTCAGGTGAGGTAGGGTTCATTATAGATCAGATTGTGTATGGTTTGTGGAATGAAGGGACTTGATACATTGACCCTTTCTTATTCCATGCTTATGTTCTTGAAATATAAATGACTCATTCTGTAATGTTTTAGGCTAATTTTCTTTTGCTAAGGCAAATTGTGGCTCAGCTCCGCACCTTCTGGCTCAGTCACAGATTACCTTTGCAAACTGAGATGACAAGCATGCAGTTCACAATTCACTGAAGTCCAGTCCTACAATCAATGTTTATCAGTATGGCATCAGGTCAAACATGGGCAAGGAAACCTCCTGCTGATTACCACCTACCGCCCCACCCCCCGCCCTCAGCTGATTAATTAGTCCTCCTCCATGTTGAGCACCAATTGGAGGAAGCATTGAGGGTAGCAAAGGCACAGAATATACTCTGGGTGGGGGACTTCAATGTCCATCACCAAGAGTGTCTCGGTAGCACCACTACTGACCGAACTGGCCGAATCCTGAAGGACATAGCTGCCAAACTTGGCCATCGGCAGGTGGTGAGCGAACCAACACGAGGGAAAAACCTACTTAACCTCATCCTCACCAATCTACCTGTCGCAGATGCATCTGTCCATGACAGTATTGGTAGGAGTGACCAGCGCACAGTCCTTGTGGAGATGAAGTCCCGTCTTCACACTGAGGACACCATCCAACGTGTTGTGTGGCACTACCACTGCTAAATGGGATAGATTCGGAACAGATCGAGCAGCTCAAAACTGGGCATCCATGAGGCGCTGTGGGCCATCAGCAGCAGCAGAATTGTATTCCAGCACAATCTGTAACCTCATGGCCCGGCATATTCCTCACTCTACCATTACCAACAAGCCAGGGGATCAACCCTGGTTCAATGAGGAGTGTAGAAGAGGATGCCAAGAGCAGCACCAGGCGTACCTAAAAATAAGGTGCCAACTTGGTGAAGCTACAACACGGGACTACATGCATGCTAAACAGCGGAAGCAACATGCCATAGACAGAGAGAAGTGATTCCACAACCAACGGATCAGATCAAAGCTCTGCAGTCCTGCCACATCCAGTCGTGAAAGATGGTGGACAATTAAACAACTAACAGGAGGAGGAGGCTCTGTAAACATCCCCATCCTCAATGATGGCAGAGTCCTGCACGTGAGTGCAAAAGACAAGGCTGAAGCGTTTGCAACCATCTTCAGCCAGAAGTGCCGAGTGGATGATCCATCTTGGCCTCCTCCCGATATCCCCACCATCACAGAAGCCAGTCTTCGGCCAATTCGATTCACTCCACGTGATATCAAGAAACAACTGAGTGCAATGGATACAACAAAGGCTATGGGCCTCGACAACATCCCGGCTGTTTCTTGATATCACGTGCTGAAGACTTGTGCTCCAGAACTAGCCGCGCCTCTGGCCAAACTGTTCCAGTACAGCTACAACACTGGCATCTACCCGACAATGTGGAAAATTGCCCAGGTATGTCCTGTCCACAAAAAGCAGGACAAATCCAATCCGGCCAATTACCGCCCCATCAGTCTACTCTCAATCATCAGCAAAGTGATGGAAAGCGGCACTTACTCACCAATAACCTGCTCACCGATGCTCAGTTTGGGTTCTGCCAGGACCACTCGGCTCCAGACCTCATTACAGGCTTGGTCAAAACATGGAGAAAAGAGCTGAATTCCAGAGGTGAGGTGAGAGTGACTGCCCTTGACATCAAGGCAGCATTCAACCAAGTGTGGCACCAAGGAACCCTAGTAAAATTGAAGTCAATGGGAATCAGGGGGAAAACTCTCCAGTGGCTGCAGTCATACCTAGCACAAAGGAAGATGGTAGTGGTTGTTGGAAGCCAATCATCCCAGCCCCAGGACATTGCTGCAGGAGTTCCTCAGGGCAGTTTCTTAGGCCCAACCATCTTCAGCTGCTTCATCAATGACCTTCCCTCCATCATAAGGTCAGAAATGGGGATGTTCGCTGATGATTGCACATTCATAACCCCTCAGATAATGAAGCAGTCTGTGCCCGCATGCCGCAAGACCTGGACAACATCCAGGCTTGGGCTGATAAGTGGCAAGTAACATTCGTGCCAGACAAGTGCCAGGCAATGACCATCTCCAACAAGAGAGAGTCTAACCACCTCCCCTTGACATTCAACTGCATTACCATCGTCAAATCCCCCACCATCAACATCCTGGGGGTCACCATTGACCAGAAACTTAACTGGACCAGCCACATAAATACTGTGGCTACAAGAGCAGGTCAGAGGCTGGGCATTCTGCGGCGAGTGACTCACCTCCTGACTCCACCATCCACAAGCCTTTCCACCATCTACAAGGCACAAGTCAGGAGCGTGATCCACTTGCCTGGATGAGTGCAGCTCCTACAACACTCAAGATGCTCAACACCATCCAGGACAAAGCAGCCCGCTTGATTGGCACCCCATCCACCACCCTAAACATTCACTCCCTTCATCACCGGCGCACTGTGGCTGCAGTGTGTACCATCTACGGGATGCACTACAGCAACTCGTCAAGGCTTCTTCGACAGCACCTCCCAAACCCGCGACCTCTACCATCTAGAAGGACAAGGGCAGCAGGCACATGGGAACAACACCACCTGCACGTTCCCCTCCAAGTCACACACCATCCCGACTTGGAAATATATCGCCGTTCCTTCATCGTTGCTGGGTCAAAATCCTGGAACTCCCTACCTAACAGCACTGTGGGAGAACCTTCACCACTCGCACTGCAGCGGTTCAAGAAGGCGGCTCACCACCACCTTCTCAAGGGCAATTAGGGATGGGCAATAAATGCTGGCCTTGCCAGCGACGCCCACATCCCATGAACGAATAAAAAAAAGTATCCCTGCAAGGAGTTTGTCCCAAAGCGCTTCAAAGCTAATGAAGTACTTTTGAAGTGTAGTCACTGTTATAATGTAGGAAATTACGGCAGCACAGCAAGGTCCCACAAACAGCAATGTGATAATGACCAGATGATGTGTTTTAGTGATGTTGATTGAGGGATAAATATTGGCCAGGACACAGGGGAGAACTCCCCTGCTCTTCCTCAAAATAGTGCCATGGGATCTTTTAAATCTACCTGAGAGGGCTGATGGGACCTCGGTTTAACATCTCATCCGAAAGACGGCACCTCCAACAGCACAGCAATCTTGATGAATGACCAGTTGATCTGATTTGGTGGAGTTTGTTGAGGGATAGGTGCTGGGCTGGACACCAGGAGCACTCACCTGTTCTTTTTATAATGGAAATATCTAAAAATAAGGACAGGTTTTAAAATACAGACTGAATTATGCCTGGTCTAATTATCCCCCGCCCTCTAACCCAACTCAACCTGAAGACCAGACATGGCCTTGACTCCCTTTGTTTAATGCCGTGGGAAAGCGACTAGCAAGAATAAAATACCAACTCTGAACATTTTATCACAAATATATGTCAGAGCTAACCAAAGCGATATAATCACACAAGCTGTAAAAGATAATAGTGTATCCAACAATGCATAAGTACCAGACCTGGAGCAAATCCAGACTTGTAACACTTTTTTTTTTCAAATCTCCAATGGGGTTTGAACTGTGATAGATAATACAGACTTTCTCATTTCACATTTCCCTTTACTTACTGCCTCTTGCTACCTTTATTGAAGCTGGCGGTCATGGAAAACATGCATTTCTGGTCTGATTATTGCACTATCAGGAAATTATTAACAGGTGCTTATTACTCTTGGACAAACTTTTGTCGAGGGACTGCAGTGATGTAAGAAACACCTGGACAAACATTTGAATAACCAACAGTCTGACAATTTATTGAACTCATCTAAATCTCACAATGTTTCCAGGAATTCTTTAGTAATGCTGATCCAGATCCATCAAATTGACCACGAATTAACCAATCTGTGTCTGTGTGGCCATGTTGAATAACTCCTGTTTTGTCTCCACAAAGATTAATAAACAATTTACAAATGTGAAAATATCACCAGATGTTAACACGCTATACAGGGATTAATTTATTTGTAAAGACTGCTGCAAACATAATCAGGTGTGACACAAGGCTGGATTAATGTATGGGCTTGTGCCCAGAGGCCTCTGTTAAATATGGGACCCTCATTAAACTCTCCATAACACAGAAAAACTGCATACAACTGCTCGATCAGTTTCATTTAAATGTAGTATACTGTGATATGATTTGCTTTATTATCAATGCAGTGTGTAAACATTCTACGGGCCTATTTCTTCATGCATTTTACGACACGCTTTTGTTTTAATGCCATGGGGGAAGTTGTGCGGGGAGTGCGGAGGTGTCCCGAATGTTCCTGTGCCCAAGGCCCCAAAAATTCGTAATCCAGTCGTGTTTTATGTACTAAAATAAAAGCAAAATACTGCAGATGCTAGAAATCTGAAATAAAAACAGAAAATGCTGGAAATACTCAGCAGGTCAGGCAGCATCTGCGGAGAGGGAAACAGTTAACGTTTCAGGTCGATGATCTTCAGAACTGGAAGAAGTTAAAGACTTAACAGTTTATAAACAAGTACAGAGCCAGGGGCAAAAGTGGGGGAGGAAGGGAAAGTCTGTGATAGGGTAGCGGGCAGGGGTGATTGATGGAATGATGGTTCAAGGCAAAAGGGGGTGGGTAATGGGACAAGTAAAGAAACAAAATATGGGTCTAGAGGACCTGTAAATGGCAACGGCAGAGCCATTACCAGCATCTTCTGTCCAAAAAAATGGCAGCAGTGGTTATGATCTGAAGTTGTTGAACTCAATGTTGAGTCTGGAAGGTTGTAAAGTGCCTAATCGGAAGATGAGGTGCTGTTCCTCGAGCTTCCGACACTCAGGTTCACTCTTCCACCACCTGCTCTCCTTCCTCTGGCACCTTGCCACGCAAGCACAGGAGATGCAACACCTGCCCGTTCACCTTCCAAACCATTATCTAGGGACCCAAACCCTCTTGGATGAGACAGCTGTTTACGTATATATCCTCCAACCCAGTATACTGTATTCACTGCTTGTGGTGTGGACTCCTCTACTTTGGAGAGACAAAACCCAGATTAGGTGGCTGCTTTGACAAACACCTCCATTCTGTGTGCAAATGTGACCCTAAGCTGTCTGTCACTTGGCACTTCAATTCTCTGTTCCACTCCCACTCTGACTTCACTTTTTTTGGCCAACTGCACTGTTCCAATGAAAGTCAAGATAGACAACCTTATCTTTCTATTCGACCTCTGGGGACCCACCATCGGAACTGTCGATTTTATGCTTTTAAAAGCCATCAGGAGCATCATTTTTATGAGATCCCAAGATGAGGCTCTCTCACTTTGTTAATGTCATGCAAGAATCAGACAACATTCTCACAGAAAAAAATTGCATTTCTATAGCACCTTTCATGACCTCAGGACATCCTGAAGCACTTTACAGCCAATGAAGTACTTTTGAAGAGTAGTCATTGCTGTAATGTAGGAAATGCAGCAGCCAATTTGCGCACAGCAAGGTCCCACAAACAGCAATGAAATAAAGGGAGCAGGGGGATGGACAAATCCCATCCCACCAGATTCTCCCCGAACTGAAGGCTGGAGACTATAGAATCATAGAATGTTCTGGCACAGAAACAGGCAGTCAAGTGGTTTCTCCATGAGCCACTTAACCTAATCCCAGTTCCGTGCTCAATCCCTGTACTCTTTAATATTCCTCTTTATTCAGGAATCTTTAGACTCTGGTTTAACAACAGTTTGTGGTGGAGAACTGCACATTCTAACCACCTCCTGTGTGCAAAGATTTCTAACCTCCTTTAATTATTTTTGTGACTTTCTTCAGTTTGTGCCCTCCTGTTACCTAACTGCCAATCTTTTGATTATATTTCTGTATGGTGCTTTGATTATTTAATAAAGTATATTTTTGAAAGGGGAAAAAAAATGCGTCATCCTGTCAGTGCAAGCACATGAACAGAAGAGAAACTTGAAGCAAAATCCCATTTCACAAACTTGTTAAAGTGAAGGTAAATCTCAGTCAAATTGAACGTGCAATGACTTTAAGCGCCCAGGATTACTTACAGTATCTTCTAGCGAGAGTGGTGGGCTGGCAGAGAGACCGAGAGAGAGATGCACGCTCCACTATACAGAACAATGAAACCTTGCAGAAGTTAATGATGAGGAATCCTTTTAGATTGCAGTTTTTATTTGGCTGCGTGGGTTTTTGATAGTGTGGTTTCACAACCTGATTGGGCATAGACTGTGTGAACAAGGAGGCTGCAATTCCAGAATTTCACGGCACTTACAAACTGAAACAATATTTAAGATGATGGATCGCCATTCTGTATAGGCAAGGATCTCTGGGACTTTGCTGGTGAATTGATGGCTTGGTAGGAAAATTGCTCTGCATTATATGGCCAGAAAGCAATCCGTATTATGTCAGGCTGAGTAATGTCTTCCCTCTTAACGGGTTATAAACTCAGGACATTGCAGCTCCAACGCCCTCTCGCTGTCACATAATACTCCCTTTCGACAGATGATTAATAACGAACAGGATCACTGTAATCTGAAGGTCTATACTGTAGGTGTATGAGAAATTCAGCCTGAAGTTTTTATTTTTTGTATATGGGAGAGCTGTGTACTTTTCTACAAATATAACTATCCCCTGCTAAAGTTAGCAGCTGGGAGCAGTATTTCTCACTTAGGCATTTCAGCTATACAGACACTGGCTCACAGCCAAGGTCTGACTGGGAGAAGATTTTGTTCAGTACTACTCACAGCAACAACAAAAAAAAATTAAAATGGATTCATCTCAGGCCAGACTGATACTTGCAAGGTCCATGCGGCTGGGCAGCTTTTGAAATATGTGGAATAATTACAATAACAAACACAGAGTATTGGAGTGAGCCTTTGGTTAAGTGGTAGCAATCTTGCCTCTGAGTCAGAAAGTGAGAGTTTCGAGACCCACTCTTGACAGCCCCAGCGAGCAGAGACTAGAACACAGTCTCCAAAAACTGAAGTTGACATCCAGCAAAGTATCAACTCACCGGTGTCCTGGCCAATATTTATCCCTCAACCGACATCACCAAATTGGATTGTCTGGTCATTATCACATTGCTGTTTGTGGGGTCTTGCTGTGTGTAAACTGGCTGTCGCGTTTCCAACGTTACAGCAAGTACTTCATTTGAAGTTTGTGTGTTTTGAAGCGCTTTGGGACGACCTGGGGTCGTGAAGGGCACTATATAAATCCAAATCTTTATTACTTGCATACGGCACGTAGCTGAGCTGCGCCACATTAGGGCTGAGTGGTACACTGTTCTTTTTATAATTAGTTAAGATAAGTCACTGTGAGTAATTTATAAACGGCTTAAGCAAGACAGAACATTTAATGAATAAACATTCTAAGAGGAATAACCGTATTCAGTCAACATAAATGGATTAGTATTCCACTTTATGGATTATCTGACAAGGAATTTCAAAAAGTTAATGTCACACGTTCCTAACTGTTATAAAGGGAAATGAAATATACATGTACAATTTCTATCGCTGTAGCTAGGAATGAATGTAAAATGGTGGTACTTGTCATGAGGACTGCCATTTGTGAATGGTTTAAAGGGCTCCCTTGTGCTCATTCAAATGTTTATCCTGTAAAACTGCTGCCTATGTTTGTGGATAAAGTTTCCCTTTACTGACATCATAAGTGTGACTGAAGTTCACAGGTCGGAACAATGACACATTTGTGATGTCACCACAGGGGCATCAATACACGAAGTACAGTATCTGCCGATCTATGGTCTCTAAACAAGGTTCCATTGACACAAAACTGTACACATATTGTATTTGCCTTATATTGTGTAGGTCATTGCAGCAATTCTAATGAACTGACCTCTTTTCAGTTTTTGGACTGATACCAAACTTTGGATACTAGCAAAATTTGAGTAAGAAAGAACTTGCATTCATATAGTGCATTTCACAACCAATGAAGTACTTTTCTGAACTGCAGTCACTGTTGTTATGTAGGCATTAGTGCAAATTAGTATTCCGTTAATATTCCATCATTAGTGCAAACAACACTTTCTACCACCAAACAACATCAGCACATGGCATGGGAGGAGCCTCTGATCCCTAAAGAATTCTCTGAGCCATCACCTGACACTTACTGTAAGGTGGGAGACCGACAAAGTTGAGGAATTCTTCCAGTCACATTTGAGTTATGCAATCAAACTTGTAGGTATAGAGTCCAAACCACACCCTTTAGGCAACTGTAGTTTAATGAGCCTTATCAAGTCATGGCCTGTGTAGAGGTATTCTGAATTAAATAACAACAAGTCATTTATAAACCGGCTAAAAGGCTCGAATATCATCCAAGGTCAATATGTCGATCTTTTCCCATTGAATTTCAAGCTGCTGATTCAATGGACAGAATCCCTTATTGGTCATTATGGGCTTCTCTGTGTTAAATTTCAGCAAAAAGTTGGATTTGAATAAAAAGTAGTATATTGGTAGAAAGCGTTTGCTGACTATCCATCCATGTTTAGTATTCTAGTCGTCCAAAATAGAAGTAAAAGCTACTTTTGTGCCATGATCTTCGCTGTTGGTTGTGGACGTGGCCTAGTACTAAATGTGCCTCCAACTGAGGAGGTAACAGTGCTGGCTGGCTGCATGGCCAGTTGATGAGCTGCAGAGGTAGAGAAGGCCCACTAGCAGTATCTGCAACCAAAGCTGATGTACGGCTGTAATGATCCAAATGGGAAATGACCGAAAATCAGCCGTTTTAAGGCTCTGTCCGGATTGGTCTTTTCACAACTCACCGTCAGCTCTTCCTCAGCAACTTGGGTTGGAGATTAAAGCCCTGGAACTGTTTAAGAGGCGGTCAGACTGTGACGGGGGCGGACGGAATGTGTCCATAGGAGGGCGAGTTAAACGGGCGAGTCCGCGCTCTCATCTTTGTCACTGGTAACAGAAAAGTTTGTAATGTGCTGACTTTAAAAGGGAGCCGGAATGTGCTCCATTACAGATGCAGTTTGACAGTGAACAGAGGAAAAACCAAATTTAAAATGATTGTAAAACAGAGCCTGGAATTTGTGACGGGAAATAGGGAATAACCGGATTGTAAAGGAAGAGGTTGTTTTTTGGTCATAAAGAACCTGGAGGTGGTGGGCAACGCTTAATGAGACACATCACTAAGGTAATCGCACTTTAATGAGGTGTGAAGAACTGTTTGAACAACAACAACAACTGCTTGTATTTAATGTAGTAAAACGTCCCAAGGCGCTTCACAGAAGCGTTACCAGCCAAATTTTGACACCGAACCATATAAAGAAATGTTAGGACAGGTGACCAAAAACTTGGTCAAAGAGATAGGTTTTAAGGAGCGACTTAAAGGAGGAGAGAGAGGATGAGACGCAAAGAGGTTTAGGGAGGGAATTCCAGAGCTTAGGGCCTGGGCAGGTGAAGGCATGGCTGCCAATGGTGCAGCGTAGGAAATCGGGGATGGGCAATAGGCAAGAATTGGAGAAGCACAGAGATCTGGGAGGGTTGCAGGGCTGGCGGAGGTTACTGAGATAGGGAGGGGCGAGGCCATGGCGGGATTTGAACACAAGAGTGAGAATTTTAAAATCGAGGCATTGCCAGACCAGGAGCCAATGTAGGTCAGTGAGCACAGGGGTAATGGGTGAACGGGACCTGGTGTGCGTTAGGAGGCGGGCAGCAGAGTTTTGGATGAACTCAAGTTTACGGTGTGAACTGCCTAAAATAGTCGTCACACTTAATACGGTTTAAGCAGCGCCTTTATAATTGATGCCTATAGTAATGGAAAATGATTAGCGCCATTTGCCTGAAATAGGCGGCTGTCCAGGATGAGTGTGGACGGTGTAAACAGTAGGGACTGTACCTGAATCAACGCTAAAGGTCTCCTTTTGCAATGGGCTGAGTTGCATCTACAAACCCCCCAAGCAGGGTTATATGAATGGCACAGAACTGCTGCTGGTATGAGCATCAACCGACTGCTCCTGTACGACTCCCCATAGTTGCCAAGGCCATCTCCACACTAGGCCAGCTGCTCTGTAGGAGCGCAGTGCAGTGCTATCCATGAGGTTTCACAACTTCGCCATCGTGGTTGACCATCACCACTCTCCAAATGAGATCCCCACGCAACATCTGGAGGGACATTCAACATCAGGAAATGCTGGAAATACCCAACAGGTCAGTCAGCATCTGTGGAGAGAACTCCAGTTCTGACCAAGGCTCCACACCTAAAACGTTAACATATCTGTTTCTTTCTCCACGGATGATGACAGACCCGCTGAGCGTTTCCAGCATTTTTCTGTTTCTCTTTCAGATTTTCAGCATCGTTTACCTTTTGAGACATTCAACATACTGGACATCTGTGTAATGAAATTGGAGGACTATTGCCCCTTTAAATCCATAAATCTTTCATGGCCATTCTTAGTGTAGTAACAAGCGAAGCACATGGTTCAGTAGTTATGTCCAAACATTCCATGCACAGGTGCCAGGTTGAATCACCTTGTAATCACAATCCCATTTTCAATATAAGTCTTTAGGCACGCAGCTAAGTAACAGTGACAGCTTCTTTTTGCCTCTGCTCCAGGCACATTCCAGGACTGCATAAAAACAAATACTTGACTCCTGTCCACATGTCATCTGCCTCATTGCTGGGCTGCATCACCGTTTCAATCACAAACAATCCTCCACAGAATCAAAACATACATAGCCACTCTGCTGAATCCCTTGAACCCATCTGTATGCTGATTTTCCTGTTGCACTCTGTTCAATAATTGTTACGTTGTTTTTTGAGATCACTGCAAATGTGCCCACGAGAGATTATTTTATAACGTACTACTTGTTATTTACATGTGAGAAAATGATATTTTTTCCCATATTAAGTGCATTATAGGAACATAGGAACAGGAGTAGGCCATTCAGCCCCTCGTGCCTGCTCCGCCATTTGATAAGATCATGGCTGATCTGTGATCTAACTCCATATACCTGCCTTTGGCCCATATCCCTTAATACCTTTGGTTGCCAAAAAGCTATCTATCTCAGATTTAAATTTAGCAATTGAGCTAGTATCAATTGCCGTTTGCGGAAGAGAGTTCCAAACTTCTACAACCCTTTGTGTGTAGAAATGTTTTCTAATCTCGCTCCTGAAAGGTCTGGCTCTAATTTTTAGACTGTGCCCCCTACTCCTAGAATCCCCAACCAGCGGAAATAGTTTCTCTCTATCCACCCTATCTGTTCCCCTTAATATCTTATAAACTTCGATCAGATCACCCCTTAAACTTCGAAACTCCAGAGAATACAACCCCAATTTGTGTAATCTCTCCTCGTAACTTAACCCTTCAAGTCCGGGTATCATTCTAGTAAACCTACGCTGCACTCCCTCCAAGGCCAATATGTCCTTCCGAAGGTGCGGTGCCCAGAACTGCTCACAGTACTCCAGGTGCGGTCTAACCAGGGTTTCGTATAGTTGCAGCATAACTTCTGCCCCCTTGTACTCTAGTCCTCTAGCTATAAAGGCCAGCATTCCATTAGCCTTTTTGATTATTTTCTGCACCTGTTCATGACACTTCAGTGATCTATGTACCTGAAACCCTAAGTCCCTTTGGACATCCACTGTTTTTAACTTTTTACCATTTATAAAGTACCCTGTTCTGTCCTTTTTTGATCCAAAGTGGATGACCTCACATTTGTCTACATTGAATTCCATTTGCCACAGTTTTGCCCATTCACCTAATCTATCAATATCGCTTTGTAATTTTATGTTTTTATCTACACTGCTTACAATGCCACCTGAGCAGAAATTGATAGCCAAGTTCTGCACCCATGAGGACGGCCTCAACCGGGATCTTGGGTTCATGTCGCGCTACACGTAACCCCACCAGCGAATAAAAGTTATCTGTTTTTAATTCAACGGGTCATTTTCAGTCTTTCTCTTCCTTTCGGATGTTTCTCCCTCTCTCTCTCTGTTTTGTGTTCTGGCCGTTTGTATATTCGGTGGTCCTGTAGGTAACACCTCTCTGTCTGAACACTTTGATTGCCTTGACAACAGGCAGTTGGAATGATTATCTGTAATCACCAGGTATTGTTCTCTGAATATAAATGCGAAAGGTTCAAGGATTTCCTGACATTCTCCTGACGAAGGAGGAAGCCTCCGAAAGCTTGTGATTTTCAAATAAAATTGTTGGACTATAACTTGGTGTTGTAAGATTGTTTACATTTGTCAACCCCAGTCCATCACCGGCATCTCCACATCATACAATGCCACCAATCTTTGTGTCATCGGCAAACTTAGATATGAGACTTTCTATGCCTTCATCTAAGTCGTTAATAAATATTATGAATAATTGAGTCCCCAAGACAGATCCCTGCAGGACTCCACTAGTCACATCCTGCCAATGTGAGTACCTACCCATTATCCCTACTCTCTGTCGCCTACCGCTCAGCCAACTTCCTAACCAAGTCCGTACTTTTCCCTCGATTCCATGGGCTTCTATCTTAGCTAACAGTCTCTTATGTGGGACCTTCTCAAATGCCTTCTGGAAGTCCATATAAATAACATCCATTGACATTCCCCTGCCCACTACTTTAGTCACCTCTTCAAAAAATTCAATCAGGTTTGTCAGGCACGACCTACCTTTCACAAATCCATGCTGGCTCTCTCTGATTAACTGAAAATTCTCGAGGTGTTCAGTCACCCTATCCTTAATTATAGACTCCAGCATTTTCCCCACAACACAGCACATGTCACTCCGCTTTCTTAAAAAGCGGAGTGACATGTGCAATTTTCCAATCTAGAGGGACAGTTCCTGAATCTAGAGAACTTTGATAGATTATAGTTCGGGCATCCGCAATGTGCTCACCTACTTCCTTTAAAACCCTGGGATGGAAACCATCTGGTCCTGGGGATTTGTCACTCTTTAGTGCTATTATTTTCTTCATTACTGTTGCTTTACTTATGTTAATTTTATCGAGTCCCTGCCCCCGATTCAATATTAGTTTTCTTGGGATTTCCGGCATGCTATCCTCTTTTTCGACTGTAAATACTGACACAAAGTAATTGTTCAACATGTCCGCCATTTCCCCATTGTCAATGACAATATCCCCACTTTTAGTTTTTAAGGGGCCAACACTGCTCCTGACCACCCTCTTTTTCCTAATATAACTATAAAAGTTCTTCATATTGGTTTTGATATCCTTTGTGAGTTTCTTTTCATACTCTCTTTTTGTAGCTCTTACTATCTGTTTTGTGACCCTTTGTTGATCTTTGTATCTTTCCCATTCGCCAGGATCTGTGCCATTTTTTGCCTTTTTGTATGCCCTTTCCTTATGTCTTATACTGTCCCTTACCTCTTTAGTTGTCCATGGCTGTTTTTTTTGGCAAGTAGAGTTCTTTCCCCTCAGGGGTATAAACCGATTCTGTATCACGTTAAATGTTTCTTTAAACATTTCCCACTGATCATCAGTCGTTTTACCCATTAACAGATTTGCCCAGTTTACTGTGGACAGTCTCTGTCTCATCCCATTGAAGTCGGCCTTGCCCAAGTCTAGAATCTTAGCAGCTGATTCACTTTTTTCCCTTTCAAACACTACATTGAACTCGATCATGTTATGATCACTATTGGATAGATGTTCACGCACAGTTAAGCCGTTAACTAAATCTGGTTCATTACTCATTACTAAATCTAGTATGACTTGCCCCCTTGTTGCCTCTAGGACATAGTGCTGTAGAAAACTATCCCGGACACACTCAAGAAATTCGCTACCTTTCTGACAGTTGCTAGTCTGCTTTTCCCAATCTATGTGAAGGTTAAAGTCCCCCATTAAGACCACTATGCCTTTCTTATACGCTTGTCTAATCTCTGCATTTATACAATCTAGCACTTCAGAGCTGCTGCCAGGGCTCCTATATACAACTCCCACTATAGTCTTAGATCCTTTCCTATTTCTCAATTCAACCCATGAGGTCACTGTTGGCTGCTTACCTCTCGTTATATCCCCCTTTATCATTGAAGTGATTTCATCTCTAATCATTAAGGCTACTCCTCCCCCTCTTCCATTTTCCCTATCTCTCCTGTAGACCTTATAACCTGGTATATTTAGTTCCCAATCCTGACCATCCTGCAGCCATGTCTCCGTAATAGCTATCATGTCATACACTCCAATTTGAATTTGAACCTGTAGTTCATTTAATTTATTCCTTATACTCCGTGCATTTGTATATAGAACTCTTAGTTGGGCCACACACCCTAGCCTGACCTTCAGCTTTGATGCTGGGTTAATCGCCTTACGCCTTCTAGTTTTTACTTTATCTGTTGTGCCTAAAGTACACTTTCATTCCGTTGCTCTATGCTTTTCCCTTTCACTTGTTCTTGAACAACTGTTTGTACTATTTGTATTGTAAATTTCCCCTGGGTCTTCCCCTCTCTTGCTGCTCTCAACTTTACTCCCTTCTGACTCCCCGCTCAGGTTCCCATTCCCCTGCCACTCTAGTTTAAACCCCCCCCAACAGCACTAGCAAACATTATACTATATTTATGTTTTCTTCTTTCCCATTGGTCATCTCCCTCTACTACATTATTTTATTAATTGATTTTATAATAAATTGGAAGAAAATGTTGAATCCTCCTCTCCCAATCTATATTCCGTTTATGATCTTGGTGATACATTTTTGAAGGACATTTTCTTGTAGCCCAAGAAATATCAGTTCAAACCCCTTTGGGATGTTAACTTGTTATTGTGATGTTATTCCTTTGTATGATTATGTGGTTACCAGGTTACCAATTATTTATTCTCAGGATGTGGCCATCGCTGGCAAGGCCAGCACTTATTGCCCATCCCTCGTTGCCCTGTGAAGGTTGTGGTGGGCCTTCTGCTTGAATTGCTGCAGTCTTTGTGGTGATGGTACTCCCATGATGGTAGGGAATTCCAGGAATTTGGCCCAGTGACAATGAAGGAACAACAGATACATAGAAACATAACAAAATAGGGGGCAGGAGTAGGCCATTTAGCCCTTTGAGTCTGCTCCGCCATTCAATATGATCATTGCTGATCCTCTATCTCAATACCATATTCCCGCTCTCTCCGCATACCCCTTGATGCCTTCTGTGTCTAGAAATCTATCTCCTTCTTAAATATATTCAGTGACTATGTCCAAGGATGGCATGTGACATCTCCCCTCTGGTTCTTTTGGCAATTATTTTATATCTGCATCGTCTGGTTACCAACCATCCTGCCAGTGAAAACAGTTTCTCTCTATCTACTCTATCAAAACCCTTCATAATTTTGAACACCACTATTAAATCTCCCCTTAGCCTTCTATGCTCTAAGGAGAAGAATCCCAGCTTCTCTAGTCTCTCTCCATAACTGGTCTGTCATCCCTGGTATAAATCTCCTCTGCACCCTCAATAAGGCCAAATTTTAAAAAAAATATTTGCTCTCAGCATGTGGGCATCGCTGGCAAGTCTGCATTTATTGCCCATCCCACTGCACTGAGAAGGTGGTGGTGGGCCTTCTCCATGAACCACTGCGTTCTTTGTGGTGATGGTGCTTCCATGATGGTGTTAGGTAGGGAGTTCCAAGATTTTGACCCAGTGACAATGAAGGTACGACGATATTTGCCCAAGTCAGGATTGTGTGTGACTTGGAGGGGAACTTAGAGGTGATGGTGATCCTGTGACATTCCGCTCTTTGTCCTTCTCGGTGGTAGAGGTCATGGGTTGAGAGATGCTGTCGAAGTTGCCATACCTAGCTTCGCACTGAACACTGATAAAGCATTACTGAGGGAGTGCTGCACAGTCGGTAGTGCCTTCTTTCAGATGAGATGTTAAGCCGAGGCCCCGGTTGCTCTCTCAGGTGGATGTAAAAATTCCCATGGTACTCTTCGAAGAAGAGCAGGGGAGTTCCTCCTGGTGTCCTGGCCAATGTTTATCCTTCAACCAACATCACTAAAACTGATTATCTGGTCATTTATTTCATTGTTGTTTGTGGGACAGTTTGAAACTTAGGCACCCAAACTGCTGATAGAAACAAGAGTGGGCCATTCAGCCTCTCGAGCCTATTCCGCCATTCAATTAGATCATGGCTGATCTGTAACTTAGCTCCATCTACCCACCTTGATTCTGTAACCCTTAATACCTTTGCCTAACAAAAAAAATCTATCAATCTCAGTTTTGAAATTTTCACTTGTCCCCCAGCCTCAACAACTTTTTGGAGGAGAGAGTTCCAGATTTCCACTACTCTTTGTGCGAAGAAGTGCTTCCTGGCATCACCCCTGAACGGCCTAGCTCTAATTTTAAGGTTATGCCCCCTTACTCTGGACTCCCCCACCAGAGGAAATAGTTTCTCTCTATCGACCCTATCAATTCCTTTAATCATCTTAAACACCTCAATTAGATCACCCCTTAATATTCTATACTGAAGGGAATACAAGCCTGGTCTATGCAACCTGTCCTCATAATTTAACCCTTTTAGCCCCGGTATCATTCTGGTGATTTTGCGCTGCAAGACCAATATATCCTTCCTGAGGTGCGGTGCCCAGAACTGAACACAGTACTCTAAATGGGGTCTAATCAGGGCTTTATATAAATGTAACATAACTTCCACCCCATTGTATTCCAGACCCCTTGAGATAAAGGCCAACATTCCATTAGCTTTTGATAACATACATGGATTGTGAATAACATTGCAAAAAGAAACATTACTTCTTGTTGACGAAGCTGTATCACCTTATTTGCTCTCATTGCAACATGGTACAACTAAAGTTGGTTCAGCCTGGAACTAAGAGACGGCAGGGTACTGAACTTGTAATATAATTATAACAACATATGAGAACCTGTGAAGTAAATTGTATTGTAGGGTCCAGCGACCTCAATAAATAACTGTAGCTTGAAATAAGGTGATCAATTCCTGCTCACAAACTGCTTGCTAATTGAGTCCTTTAACATTAGCATGATGTGGCTCTTGACTCAAGAATTTAAGAATATTAATAGCCGCTGCGGCAGGCAAGTGCATCACCTTGGCAACTGTTGAACAGGTTACATTGCAAAGGAAATACACTGAGCTGGTCACAAATTATGCAAGTGCCCTCAATGACATTTGGAATGATATGCTCCCTTTAACTTTTGTTAACTTTATTTAACAAAAAATAGTTTGTGACCTGAAGCGAATCAGGATTTTTTTTTATTCGTTCATGGGATGTGGGCATCGCTGGCGAGCCAGCATTTATTGCCCATCCCTAATTGCCCTTGAGAAAGTGGTGGTGAGCCACCTTCTTGAACCGCTGCAGTCAGTGTGGTGAAGGTTCTCCCACAGTGCTGTTAGGAAGGGAGTTCCAGGATTTTGACTCAGCGACGATGAAGGAACAGCAATATATTTACAAGTCAGGATGGTGTGTGACTTGGAGGGGAACCTGCAGGTGTTGTTGTTCCCACGTACCTGCTGCCCTTGTCCTTCTAGGTGGTAGAGGTCGCGGGTTTGGGAGGTGCTGTCGAAGAAGCCTTCATCAAGTTCCACTGAACAAACATTTCCTCTCACATGTATGAGACTCACAGGAATGAAATGATGTGCTTTCAAGTTAACAGGGGAAGTACTTGGCTTCAGAAGTATCAGTGAGGTCCTTGACAGGGGTACAGTCTTCATGGAAAAATGTCTGGCAAACCTTTTCTCGTTTGCATATAAACACAACGGTAAATCCGTTCACCCGGGGTGGAACCTCGCTCGCTGGGACCTCCCTTTCCTCTCCAAAGTCCTTGGATATGTTGTCACCTCACAAATCTTTGCCCATCTTTCATGAATGTATCTCTTAAATCAGTTTTCTGCCCCTGCACCAAAATGGCTATAACCAATGGCATCAATCAATCACAAATGGTATCGTCTATGACTGTGGCCACGGTGCATTATCCTTCTTCATCCTCCTCACCCTCTCTGCAGCCTTCGACATGGTGGACCACACCATCCTTCTTCAATGCTTCTTCTCTGTTGTCCAGCTCAGTGGAACTGCCCTCGCTTTGTTCTGCTGTTAACGATCCAATCGTAGCCAGAGCATCTCCAGCAATGGCTTCTCTTCCTGCCCTCACACCCAATTACTTCCGGTCTGTCCCTGGTTGCCTCCTCTTCCTCATCTACATGCTGCCCCTTGGCGACACCTCCAGACTCTACTATTCTAATGCTCTTCTGGCTGGCCTCCTATCCTCCACCTTCTGTAAACTTCAGCTCATCCAAAACTCTGCTGCCCGTATCCTGTCCTGCACCAAATTCTGGTCACCCACACCTCTGTTGTTGTTGACCCGTATTGGCTCCCAGTCGCCCAACATTTCAAATTTCAAATTCTCATCCTCATGTTTAAATCCCTTCATGGCCTTGTCCTTTCCGATTTCTCTAAATCCTCCAGCCCTACAACCCTCTGAACTCTCCGTCCCTCCAACTCTGTCTTCTTGTGCATTTGCCTCTTCCTTCACCCCACCATTGGCAGCTGTGCTTTCAGCCACTTAGACCACATGCTCTAGAATTCCCTCCCTGAACCCCTCCGCCTTTCCACCTTCCTCTCCTCCTTTAAGGCCCTCCTAAAACTTGCATCTTTGACTAAGCTTGTGGTCACCCCTCCTAATATTTCCTTCTCAACATCCATTTTTTTTTGATTATGCCTCTGTGAAGCACCTTGGGACAGTTTTCCACATTAAAGGTGCTATATAAATGCAAGTTGTTGTTGCTTGTGTCAATATGACTGTGTAACCTTCTCAATGTGACTGTGTAACCTTCTGAACCTTCAGTGTATCCTTGCGCATGTGGCAGTATAACCTTGCATCAATGCATGTGACAGTATCATATGAAAACGATACAGCTGTTGCTAGACAAACATAAAAAGATTTTTCAAGCAAGTTTATATCTGCTGCTACAGGAAAGCTGCTATGAGTTTGTAATGAAGAATCTATCCCAAGAATTCAGATACCACGCCTGTGGTATAAAAATAGTATTCTAATGCTGACATTGCACTCAGATTATCTCTCACCCAAGCCAAAGGCATTTAATCACTTCACAGAGAATCATTGTCACTACATGTTTGGATATCATGTGATTTGCTCTCGGTACAGTGATTGCTAAACTCTGTCATTACGTTGATTAGTGTGGTAGTCACACATACTGTGATAAAGTGACATCTTCATGTCCAGTGTAATATGGCCCAGAGTTGAGGTTGTGTCTATAATGGCACACATTCCACGCCCCTGTTACTGGGGCCGTCATTGAGAGCTGAGGTAAGCAATTGCTACTCGCAGTTTAAATAGCGTTTCAGTTTACCTAGGTGTCAGCTGTGGCACAGTGGTAGCACTCGTGTCTCTGAGTCAGAGGGTCATGAGTTCTTGCCCCACTCCAGAGACTTGAGCATATAAATCTAGGCCAACATCCCAGTGCAGTACTGAGGGAGTGCTGTGCTGTCTTTCGGATGAAATGTTAAACCAAGGCCCCGTCTGTCCTCTCAGGTGGATATAAAAGATCCTACGCCACTATTTTGAAGAAGAGCAGAGGAGTTCTCCCTGGTGTCCTGGTCAATATTTATCCCTCAACCAACATCACTGAAACAGATTATCTGGTCATTATCTCACTGCTGTCTGCTGCGTGCAAGTCCTTTCCCTTTAGAAAGGATAGTTCCTTTTCAGCCCTCTGAAAACGCACACTTACACAACTGCTCTTTATTAAAATATGCCAAATTTATTTTATTTATTGTCTTCCACCTGTTTAGCCTCTGGTGCCACACCCTGTTCCCCAAATGAGATGATAAAAAGTAGCCTGTTCCCAGCCACCTTTCAGTGCTAGTGATCTGGCTTCTTGGTGATACAGGAAAGCTTCACAATATGACTCACACTCTGACTTCCCCTCCTTTCTCCTGGGGCAACATCTGGGCTTCACTTGGACATTCCTGCTCCTCCTCTGCTGAACGTATGGCATTCGTTAACACACTGTACTGAATCCTATGCAAAGTTTTTATATAGAGATTTTTTATTTCTCCTCTTCTGCCCTGCGTCCTCCTCTGGTTCGTAGGGCGGACGCTTGGCTGTTGGCTTCTCCATTAAGTGAGCTCAAAGATCAACTGACTGTAGGTACGCCACAAGTGAAGAGATGGACAATGTTAGCACGTTCCCTATTGCCCTACATCAAACAACCCATCTGACAGCTTCAAACTTGAAACTTGCAGGTTTAGCATCAAGCATTTATCGACATTCAGGCCACACTTCAAATTAGTCAACTGTACATTAAAGACAAAGAACATTTAAAAATTAGAGGATTGTTAAAGATTCTGCAATCCAACCGACTGATAACTCCTCAATCTCTCACTTCCTCAAACATCTCTCCAATTTGCCCGCAAGTATTTCCACACTATCTGCCGCTCTGGGCAGTAAGTCCAACACGCTTACCACCTTCCGTGTAAAGTGGTTCTCCTGCAATTTCCGCAGAGATTCTCTCGATCTGCGGCCCTAAGTTTGGCGGAAACCCTGGAGAAATGGCGGAAACGGACTATTAACTGCGGTTTCTACCGAGGGTACGGTGGGAGATCGTGACAACCCACTGGAAATTCCCGAAACTATCTGTGCACTATCCCTCTCCAAACTGGAACCCGTGTGTCCTGGTTCTAGAGTTTGCGGAAATCTTGAACATATTATCAGGATTCAGCTCATCTATTCCCCTACCAATCTTGAGTACTTGAAGAACATCTCCCCTGGGCCTTCTCATCCCCACAGTAAACAATCCCAGGCTCTTCAACCTCTTCCCATAGCGCAGATGCGTTGGGCTCAGTATCAGTTTTTATGCTGCTCATTTGAGCTAGAATCCTCACGAAGGAACATCATTGTTGGCCACATGAACTCATTTAACCCAGACCTTGCTAAGTAATGATATGAATGTAAACAATTTTACAACACCAAGTTATAGTCCAACAATTTACTAATGATATGAAAGCAAAGAGGAATTTGTGCCTGTGACATGGGTATCCCAGCAAGTGAGTTAGGACAGGAGGGAAGAAAAATGGAGAGGAAAAGATTGAATGAAGTCTTGAGGTCACAACTTTCTTTTTGAGGAGGTGAGAGTGAGGATGATGGTTATTGTGAAACAGAAGGACTATTTCACAATTCATTATATGTTGTGCTACATCACCTGTTGACAGGGAAAGGTACTACAACAACAAAAAATCATTTTCAGCTCAAAGACTTAAAAACAGTTTTTACATATGAACATATGTAAATGACAGGCAGGAAAATGCTGGTCCATCAGGGGCGCCCAACACTCATGATGGCCGGAGCACCATGACTTGACCCCCCCCCCCTCCCCCCACCCCGCCGCCATGTAATCTCCTGGGAGAGGCAAAAAAGAGAAAAACCCAGGGCCAATACGGAAAAAAACTCTGGAAAATCCCTCTCCGACCTCCTCAGGTGATCGAAACCAGTCCAGGAGATCATACGGACCAAGTGTTATCTGTAAAGCTGCTTACCTTCTACCCCAGTCAAGATTCGGTCCAGCTCCCTTTTGAAGGCATGCAGTCAGTACCCACCACACCAGCCAGCAACGCATTCCAGAGGCTCACTGTTCTCTCATCTCCTCTCCTACATCTCTACTTCTCGCTTACCACCTAAAGTATTATCTGCAGCAGGAACGAGTCAGATATGGGGACTACCAACTGGACTGCTAATAACTAAAGTAATTCAGAACAGAGTATTCTTCGCTATCGAAGAAATACAAGTAAAACTTGCACTCTGCAGGGGTTTTGATGATTTCATCTGACCAGTTTTCACCCCTTGACACAAGAAACGTGCCCTTCCCAAACAAGGATATCCCAAAGTAAAAATCAACGACTTTGATCTTAATGTGTTGAAAGTCCTTGGCCCGCTAAATGGGCTTGAAACAAACAAGTTGGAAACATCATCTGTGAAATGCCACTGGTCAAGGTGGAATGATGTAAGTTATAATGTTGCATTTATATCTTGAATTTTTTTTTTTAGAAGTCACGTTTAGGTGTCAGGGAGAAATTTCACAGGTTTTACCTGTTGTTATTCACCTCCTCCTAGAGATTGAACGAGTTGCGAAAAGACCACGACAATGCAAACTGCCGACAGGAGCAGGCTCGATAAAGAACTTGCAAGAAAAATGCTCAATTTGTGACCTTGTATGAACAAAGAAAAACTGACAATTTCAAACCCACTGAAAGTTGCAGCGTTTAGTTGAAATTATCATAGAATCATACAGAAGGCAGCCATTCGGCCAATCGGACCTGTGCCAGTTCTTTGAAAGTGCTATCCAATTAGTCCCACTCCTCTGCTCTTTCCCCATAGCTCTGCAAATATTTCCTTTTCAGGTATGTATCCAATTCCCTCTTGAAAGTTACCAATGAATCTGCTTCCACCACCCTTTCAGGCAGTGCATTCCAGATCATACCAACTCGCTGCATAATTCTTTTTTCCCTGATTTCCTCTCCGGTTCTTTTGCCAATTATCTTAAATCCGTGTCCTCTGGTTACTGACCAGCCTGCCAGTGGAAACAGTTTCTCCTTATTAACTCTATCAAAACCCTTCATAATTTTGAATACTTCTATTAAATCTCCCCTTAACCTTCTCTGCTCCAAGGAGAACAATCCCAGTTCCTCCAGTCTCTCCACATAACTGAAGTCCCTCATCCTCATCAAATGATACAGAATGTGAGTATACTGTGCAAACTTCAGTCTTACAAAACACTTTGGGCCATCTACAATACTATGAATAGTTAGAAAGGGTATTGTCTACACAAATCCTTTCATCAGCTCCAGTTACTGTTTATATAATCCTGCACTTACCACTGCAACCCCCTTGACTTTGTAGCTTTCCAGATGGACTACGTAAAACTCCATAGTGTTCAGTTTAAGTGGTTCTTATCAACTGAATGTTGATAAACGAAACTAGATTGCCAAGAGGAAAAAAAAAAGAACAGATATTAGGACAGTGTTGTCCAATAGAAATCACAGGGGTGGGGAGGGTAATCTCTCAGCATCTTACAGTGAAAACAAATCTTTGTACAGAGCGACATTAGAGAAAGTGTCCCAGCGCACAGCCAGCTGAATGTTATACAAAAGATCGGACATTATCATGAAAGTTGCATCATATTAAAGATTGCACCAAGTTATATTGTAGCTGAACTTTCATTATGGGCAGATTATTTTTCATTGTTATTAAGTTTGACACAACAGTAACTAAACAGCGTTACTTCTCTCCCAATCTATATGGTTGACGAAGCTAATATTTTCTCAGATGCATTATATTTTATTGTCTTGTGTTGTCCAATAAAAATTGCTGACTATCCGCGGTTGTGGTGACACCGCTTTAGCCACATGCACTAATTTTGGTAGAAAACCCCTTACACACACTCTCACAATACAGGTAAATATAATTCACAGCTGTATTATTTACTTAACAAACATCTACCATCATTCAGTAACCAAGGAAGTAAAGCACTCACAACGATCAAAAGACACTCCAACACTCTGCTTTTCATCTTACCATTTTACCAACGAACGCACAAAAGGTTAAAGTTCACATGCATATGCCGTGCGAATACGAGTATTGAGATCACATGCACAACAACGGTGTCTATTATTCATGTTTTATTTACTAATCAGAAATGCAATTAGCCACATCTGGATTTCCAAATAGCCACATGTGGCCAGTGGCTAACGTATCGGACAACACTGTTAGAATTGTATCAATACATAAAAAAGGGCCAGGTTTAAAATCATTTATCCATTCACCAATTCATCCAAAGCAAAAAGAAAACTTTTTACACTAAAGATAAAAGGTGGCCAAAAAACCTCAGCCTTTCCAGCGCACGCCTGCTGTAACTTTAGTGGAGGGTCGGAGTAGGGCTGGAAAATAGGCCAGGATCCAGATACACCGGCTGGTACTGGGCGTTCTTGTGTGGCATTGTAAGGGCTGGGACTCCCTGTGTTGGGAGTCTCCTCTTAGAGGCCTGGTGGAAGTGTGGCAGCAGTACGCTGAGTGAGAAGAACATGCCAGCTGCTACTCTGGACGATGTGGAGCCCACCTGGTGGGGGGGGAGGGGGTCTATGTCTGGGTTGATGCCTGAACGCCTGACGGCAAGACAGGAGCAATCTTTTGAAATTATCAGCCTCCTTACTAATCGAGGCTATAGGGCCAATAAAATCTTCTTTCCGGTGGGAGGGGTGGAGTCTTGGGGCAGGGGGAACCCGGGCCCACCTCTCGGACAGCAGCAAGTGGACGTTCTGGCACGTGGAAGCAGGCGGGCAGCCAAAACGCACCCAGTCACGGGGTCCGCTGCGAGCATTCAAATTAGACAACCTCTCACTGACACTGGCAGGGTCAACGGCAAGGGTTACCAGCAGGTGTGAACCCATGTAAAAGCCTTGAGGATTTTTAGGGCCAAGAATTCTAAAACCTGTGGCTGTGTTTATCTGACATGTGGCAGCCAACCAAATCTATTCAGTGCGCAGGACATCTATGTAAATGTTCTGCTTGGATTAGGAATTCTGTATGACATGAGTAAATAAATATATTTTGGCGTATTGGAATTTACAAGATTATCTGGAGTGGTCTGTAGACTTATCTTTTGGTAATAATAGGGTCTCTCCCTTCTCCTCCTCCCTTCCAGGCACATAGCCTGGCTGCCTCATCGATATCTTTGCTATTGCTTCTCTGAAACTGCTCTAAGTGGTGGGCAAAAGGCACGTACAATTTATTGCCTATGAGCAAGACTATTTAACTAGTATCAGCTTGGCTCAGTTGGTAGCACTCTGGCCTTGGAGTCAGAAGGTTGTGGGTTCACAGTTCCACTACAGGACTTGAGCACGTAATGTGGGCTGACATCAGTACAGTACTGAAGGAGTGCTGCTTTGTTGGAAGGGGTTGTCTTTCAAATGAAGATGTTAAATGGAGGCCTGGTCGGGTGAATGTAAAAGATCCCAAGTCACTATTCTTGGGGTGTTCTGGCCAACATTCAACACCAGGCTATATTCATCTTAATGCTGTTCGTGGGACCTTGCTGTGTGCAAACTGGCTGCTGGTTTTACCTACATAATAAAAGTGACTATACTTAAAAAGTAATCCATTGGTTGTAAAGCACCTTGGGACTTCCTGAGGATGTGAAAGGTGCAACGTAAATGCTAGTTCCTCTTGGGCAACTTTGCATTGCACAGCGCAGAAAAAGGAAGTTACAGGGTTTGACTTTTAATTATTTTTTAATACCAGTGTAGTTCACCAAATGGAGATGCCATCTCCATTAACAGTAATATACACAAATCAAAATATGTAAAAAAGGTCCATTTGACACAGAAATCAAACCGTCCTTATTTTCAACATCACAGTAAATTGGTCTCTCACACGACTTTCAAGATTTATTTTGAGAAGTGCAAAACCTTTTTTTTTGGCCTGTTGCAAACTCTCACTAAACATTTCAGGGGAAGGTTTCCTCTGTGTTCTATGTGTAGAGAAACTGTAGAATGAGTTTAGAAAGAATGCCTCTGTCATTTTGCGATGCGTAGCACGCAGAGCTCATCTTCCCCCACAAGTAAACACAGCGTTCCTGAACAACCAAGATCACTGTCTGCTGGTATCAGAATTGGGTCTCAAATCAGCCAGGCCTGCTTCAGAATACATTTGCTAAAGAAACACAGTCTGAATCATCAACTATCTATTTAAAACAGGCAACATTTTTTTTTTAAAAAGCCGGTGGGAAAATTAATTTTGCTAAAAATGCCAATTGATAAAATTGCTATAATCCAGTTCTCTGCCATGCGACAGTATAACCTCTCGATTCCCTCGCATCAAAGCCTCCATGCTTAATGCCTCTTAGTTCTGTAGCTCGCAGGTTGAGACCACTCAGAACAATAAACACCCTCCCTTAACAACAAATATGCAGGCATGTTTCATGAGGTCTTTAGGGACAGGAGGGAGTATTGTGCTCCTATCACCCCAAACAAAAAAAAATCTTAGGAAGAAAACCAGGAAGAGACATTTATGTGTGCAAGGATAAATCCAAGGGCACAATTTTGTTGGTCTCCTTGGCAACGATGAGGCATCTGCTTTTCTGTGTAGAAACACAAAGACAACAGAGAACCACGACCGTTCGGACATATTAGCATTCACTTTTTAAGTTTCTTCTGTGCCGCTTTCTTCTTTACCATCTGGAGTCGTTTCATAGCATTAAGCTGCGACTCTTGAGATGTCGGCAACTTAAGGGCAGAAGGGTTGCCAGCTTCGGAGGGCGTCTTTGTGCCATTGTTACCACCACTCCCAGTAGAGGTGCCCCCTCCGTTCCCGCTGCTAGACTGGCCGGCACTGCTGCCTGGCCCGGTTAACCCCACTTTGCTAACATTGTCATTGCTGGATGATCGGTTAAGACCTGGTTTCCCCAGAGTTAGGGGAGGGGGCGGCTTTATAGGTCCGGTGCTGGAGTTAATGCCTGTGGCCATTTTTGACCCGAGCCCTGCTTTGGAAGTTGCCAGTCCAGACAGACCCACTGCTTTCTGATTCGAGGAGGATGCAGTAGGTTTCCCACTGGTGCTTTGCACAGATGATCCCAGTTTAGCTGTGGATGGTGCTGCAGTAGATGTTTTAGCTCCAAAGGCAGCCCATCCTGTAAGACCACTAACCGAAGAAGAGGAGGTATTAGAATTGGAGGAATTCCCAGAAGCAGATGAGGAAGTCTGCGAAACAAACAACAAAAAAAAAGAATAGCCGTAAACTATAAGAGAACAGTACTGGGCAGGTTGAAAATGCATAGACCTACAGCTGACAATTTATAAAGAGAACATCTCAAATTTCACTCAGCTCCTCTACTGGCTTTTACATAAAGTTGGTTACAACAACAACTTACATTTATAGAGCACCTTTAGCATAGTAAAACGTTCCAAGGTGCTTACAGGAGTGTAATCAGACAAAGAAATTGACACCGAGCCAAAGGAGGAGATATTAGGATAGGTGACCAAAAGCTTGGTCAAAGAGATAGGTTTTAAGGCGTGTCTTAAAGGAGGAGAGAGAGGTGGAGAGGCGGAGAGGTTTAGGGAGGCATTTCCTGAGCTTAGGGCTTAGGAAATGCCTCCCTAATGGAGGGGCGAAGGAAATCTGGGATGCACAAGAGGCCAAAATTGGAAGAATGCAGAGTACTCGGAAGGCTGTGGGGCTGGAGGAAGTTACAGAGATAGGGAGAGACAAGGCCATGGAGGGATTTGAACAAAAGGATAAGAATTTTTAAATTGGGGTGTTCGGTGTTCGGGAGCCAATGTAGGTCAGCGAGCACAAGTATGACGGGTGAACGGGCCTTGGTGCTTGGTTAACTCCTGTTAAGCAAGTATTTTACCCCTCCTCCACGCACAGCACTTAACTCACAGCCCAAAACATTTAGTGATGTTATTAACTTTAGCTTGATGCAACTTGACAAGCTGTCCAATGGTGACTGACGTTTATGCTGTAATCATGGTACAACGTATAATCTGGGCATTGCATACTCACTTAACTGAATAATTTTAACTGCCTAGACCTGTTAGCAGGAGTGAACACGATCAGTATTCATGGAAAATAGTTTTAGGATTTTGATGTTGTGTTTATTTAACATGATAAAAGTCACATAACTGAAGTTGACTACTTTACATGTTTTGTCCATGTTTTTGTCTTCCGGAGGTGCATAGCGCAGGGCTTTAGGGTACAAAGATAAAAGATTAAATCCATATTTCCATGTATCTCAAGCTGCCGATACCAACTGATCTTGGTGTTCTGTTTAGGATTTATCCACTAATCAGGCAGCTGTATTAGAAACAAACCTCCAGGTCCACAAAATTCAAACAGGACAAACCAGCAACTAAGGGATGGATTGGCAGGGCTCAGAGCCACAAGTGACCCTAGCGGTGCAGGTTGGACACCCCTACTTTAAAAATGTTAATGTTTTCCAAAATAGCGGAAAATATTTTCCATGACTACATGTTTATATTTTGACAAGTGTTATTTGCTTTCAATGTTTTTTTAATTAATTTTTTTCCTCAATTGAACTACAGACCACACTAAGAAACTTTCAACAGTCTTTAAAAGAAAAAGTGATTCAATATTTGAAGCAGGGCTATGGGGAGAGAGCAGGGCCATGAGATTGGTTTTAGATTGCTCCAGCAAAGAACCAGCAGTCACAATGGGCTGAATAGCCCCTTCCTGTGCTGCAACCTTTTATAGTTCTAGAAACATCAGCTGGCATCCAGAACTACATGCAAAACATCATAACAGCGGGCATAAATATTCCAATGAATCCCAATTACACACCTGCCTCCCCATTCTAATTAACTCACCAGCTAGAAACAAGAAACAGCGAAAACAAAAAAAAAATTATGACTGGTACTCTGTTCCATTCCTGAGGAGCTCAGCAACTCCCCCCCCCTCTGTGAATTATAGCTCCCTTATGCTCCCTGATCTCAAGACAGAAGCTGGATCCTGGATAGTGCTACAGAAAGAAGTCTTACCCTTACAAGTGCAACATCTCCCCATCTTAACCCATACCCCAAGTGCCCTTCCCATCTCTTCCCAAACCTGATGGTACAAATTTACCTATCCCACATTATAAAATATCAGTCTCTCCAGATTCATACTTTCAAGGGCCACACTGGCCCAGTGGGAACAAACAGGTGGCTCCCTTGAGCAAAATAAACGAGTGTCGTCAACACCAACAATGCCGACAGAATCGCCCTGTGACAACACAATGGAGCTTTCACCTCCAACTAACATATTTTAGGATCAGCTATGCCCTGTAACCTGGTACGGCATCCAGAACAGCCCTCATGTTAGATTTTAGGGACAGTGCTACAATGTTTGAAGGACAGTACCTTCTTGAGTCACAATACCAACATCTACTCTTTGACAAGTAGTCCATGGGGTATAACAGAATCTGAGGAGCATTTTCAAATGAATCAATCACATTTGTAGTGCTAGGTACTAAATCAGCTTTAGAGTGTGTGAATCAAGCCTAAGAATCAGAGCTTTGATAAATAACAGCTTATTGAATATCTTTTAGATTTTGGCCACAAAGAGCTGATTTCTTGCTGGATAAAGTTCTTAAGGAGTCAAAGGCTGCTAGCATCCCTGAAGAGTTTTTTTAAAATCGCCCTTCTAAGCTGCAAGAACTTATACAATTGCAAATGGGACTGTTGGAATAACTTCATACACATCCTTAACACAGCTGGCTCCCTTAGTCCCGCTTCACCTGAAGGCTACACTTGGCTGTGATTCCCTGGCACATCGACTGGTATATAATACTTGTATCTATCAATTCCTGATAATTCAAAGTCATTTTTGCGCTAAAAAGAAAATGGAATTATCTGATCATTTGAATTAAGGGTAGACTGAATTAAGGATAAACCCACCTAATCCATCTCGTTAGGGCACATGATAGCCGCTTCCAGAGGGACAGGAAACAGGATTTAAGCTTAAACAGTAATACACCGAGTGATATTTTTAGCTGCCCACCATCATTAGCAAAGGTAACTTGTATAAGAGGCGGTTACTGCACCTTCACTTCTGTTCTCTTGAATGCTTGAAACGTGGTCATTTCTTGTTTAAGTTTCATTTCGGGCTTTTTCACCAAGGGATCTTTTACTGATGGAGCGGTGTTAGCAACGGAGTTAGAAGCTTTTGGAGCAGCCTTTTGAGTCTTCTGTGCCTAAGTGTAATAGAAAACATTCTGTGATGAACATACTTACCAGAGGAGTTAGTCTGTTAACACGAGAGAGTAACTCTCCGTTAGTTTGATACCTTCATTTGAAGTATTAAAAAAAATATTTTCCCCTTTTCTAGGTTACACCATCACACCATCCTGGAATATTGGGCAATTGTTTATTTCACTCAACATTGCTGAACAATGAAAAGGTCTTTTTCCCTGTAGTTTTATCGCATAAAGAGCTGTCAGCCTCAGTTAGTTTAGGGATGGAATGTGCAATCAATCTGCAGCACTTCCCAGTGGGTAGTTTAAAGGCTATCCCATTTAAATATTTTTTTTTACATTGAATTACATAGAATGTATAGCATAGAAACAGTCCATTCGGCCCAACTGGTCCATGCCGGTATTTATGGTCCACACGAGCCTCCTCCCACCCCTCTTCATTTAACCTTCTATTCCTTTCTCGCTCCTGTGGTTATCTAGCTTCCCCTTAAATGCATCTATGCTATTCACCTCAACTACTCCTTGTGGTAGTGAGTTCCACATTCTCACCACTTTGAGTAAAGAAGTTTCTCCTGAATTCCCTATTGGATTTATTAGTGACTATCTTATATTTATGGCCCCTCGATTTGGTCTCCCCCATAAGTGGAAACATCTTCTCTATGTCTACCCTATCAAACCCTTTCATAATCTTAAAGGTCTCTATAGGTCACCGCTCAGCATTCTCTTTTCTAGAGAAAAAAGCCCCAGCTTGTTCAAACTTTCCTGATCAGTATAACCTCTCGGTTCTGGTTTCATCCTTGTAAATCTTTTTTGCACCTTCTCCAGTGCCTCTATATCCTTTAAAAAAAAAACACCCATATGCCCCTCCCTACTATTCACCACCTGAAGCTGGTCAGGCAGACAACTTGTTCCATCTATTAGATATCATCTTGAAAACCAACTGGATTTCAGCTCGCAACCAATGCTGGGCTTGCATAAGATCAGCACTAGATAATTCTCCCTCCAATTTTCCACTCTTGTCATCCTAGACTTTTGCCAATGTCAGCGTTGAATCAAGAGCTTCCTGGTTCACAAGGGACATGGATAGAGTTGTCTTCTTGCTTCCTCAGATTAGGTGACGTCACAGCGCTACCGCTCTCTGCCCTAGTACCACATAACTATATTTTAGTCTGTCAGTGATGTTCAACATTATTAAAATCATCTAAAGTGATACGCCTGCTAAAATCAACATCACCAAGCACTTGCGTGCAGTTATATGGAACGATTTGAAAAGAAACTCTTACCATTTTCTTCATCTGCCTTGTACAGCGGGCACAATACCATACGAGCCGTGGGTCATTCACATCCTTGTCCGTCACTTGGGGTTTATGGCAGTCTTGGTGGTAGAGGTTGTGACATTCTTGACATTCTACCAGCTGATTACCTGATGTAACAGTCATCTGGCTATAAGCAAAGTCGTAAACAGTTAACTAGTAATTGCAAGTGCCATAAAAAAACTCATTAGACTACCGTATTCTATTAAAGTATATAATATATATATATATATATATATACACACATACACACACACGTCAATGCTATTAAAAAGGTATTATGCCATGCACAGATTGTTCCCCGATAACTGTGAAATGTCATTTAATAAACTTGCAGTCATTATATCACAATCACTAATTATTCAGTGTGGTCATTAAAGAGTGAGCCATTCTCAGAGGTAGAATGAGGTGGAGCACAGGGATGCAGATTGGATTCATAAATTGCTGAGTATTCTATTTCAGTTGCTTAACTGAAAAGCAGCAAATAAGGGAAGTGCCTGGGGATGTGTTTTAATTGAAGGGCACAGATAAAGGCAAGAATGATTGTCACAGCCATTCTAAGACATTGTGCAACCTGAAATTTGATCCTTGACACTTTTGACATGCTGTATATTTTCTGCACATCAAGTTAGCCATCCTATGGCTTCCTTGAGACCGCCAAATTTGGGTTGTGCTGTGAGCCCAGTGCTGCAGCTGTCCAAACTCGTTTTACACAGCACTGTTATAGCCAGCATAGAGAGAAGATAAGTCCCAACAATGAAGACAGTCAGAACCCACTTAAGATTTCCAAGATGACATCAAAAGATTTGTTTGGGAAGTTTCTGAAACCAGACCTTGTCATAATGTTACTCTACAATTAGCTATGAAATATATCTATGATGTTACTCTACAATTAGCTATGAAATATATCTATGATGTTACTCTACAATTAGCTATGAAATGTGCTCATAATGTTACTCTACAATTAGCTGTGAAATGTGCTCATAATGTTAAACATAGAAAATAGGAGCAGGATTAGGCCATTCAGCCCTTCGAGCCTGCTCCGCCATTCAATATGATCATGGCTGATCCTCTGTCTCAATACCATATTCCCGCTCTCTCCCCATACCTCTTGATGCCTTTTGTGTCTAGAAATCGATCTAGCTCCTTCTTAAATATATTCAATGACATGGCCTCCACAGCCATCTGTGATAGAGAATTCCACAGGTTCACCACCCTCTGAGTGAAGAAATTTCTCATTTCAGTCCTAAATGTCCTACCCCGTATCCTGAGACTGTGACCCCTCGTTCTAGACCGCCCCAGCCAGGGGAAACAACCTCCCTGCATCCAGTCTGTCTAGCCCTGTCAGAATTTTATACATTTCAATGAGATCCCCTCTCATTCTTCTGAACTCTAGTGAATACAGGCCTAGTTGACCCAATCTCTCCTCCTACGACAGTCTTGTCATCCCAGGAATCAGTCTGGTGAACCTTTGCTGTACTCCCTCTAATAGTAAGTATATCCTTACAATACTCCAGATGTGGTCTCACCAAGGCCCTGTATAACAGCAGTAAGACATCCTTGCTCCTATACTCAAATCCTCTTGCTGTGAAGGCCAACATACCATTTGCCTTCCTAACTGCTTGCTGTACCTGCATGTTTGCTTTCAGTAACTGGTGTACAAGGACACCCAGGTCCCTTTGTACATTAACTCTACAATTAGCTATGAAATGTGCTCATAATGTTACTCTACAATTAGCTATGAAATGTATCCATGATGTTATTCTACAATTAGCAATGAAATGTACTTTCAGTTATTTAAAACCATGAGAATGGTATACTGATGTCCTTATTGCTTTAGAATGCACACACACGCACACATACAACACACAGTACAGTTCATCACCCTTTATTTTCTGAACTTTACATCTTTATGGCCACCAGAATGTGAAGGTTATCCTGTAACTTTGTACTTTTGGCACATATACCAAGTGTTCTTCATTCTCAACAGCCTCCTAACTTGGGTCAAAAGCAAACCTTTTTTCAGAAATAGATGATGGGGTAAGAAAAAAAAAAGACACAGGTACCCTATATAGACACTATACACAGGCTGACTCAGGAGTGTGTGCAATTAGAATAGAAGTGGCCAGCACTGATATCGCAAAGATTAAGCACAGATGAGGGACGCATTCTTCCCATCCCGCTCATCCTTCCGTAGCATCCTATGATTCCCCCAATCATGAAATAGAACTGCCTCTTGAATAATTTCAGAGTTTTTACCTCCACTAGAAGATTAGTGCTGGAGGGTGCATTTAAGAAATTTACAGCGCGACAACTTTCATTATAAATGTGGACATAGGAATTTATGACGGAAAGATTAAAAACAAGGGCAGACTTTAAAACGAGGAATAAATTATCTCTGCGTGCCCTGGTCCAATTAACCTTCGCCCTCTAACCCTGCGTCACCTGAACACTACATTTGGTCTCGACTCCCTGTGCGCAACACCCCGAGTGATTGATCTGTATAAATAAAATCTCTCGTACCGACACACCACACATGCCAATCCCATTTCCATGGCAAAATCCTCTGCACTCTCGAAACCTGGCAGGTCTGGCATCGGCAGGTCTTTGCTGGACTGAACAGTGATGGGAGAAGATCGATTCTCCGGCTTCTCCAGCCTGGCTTTTTTCTGAGGGTCAACTCCTTCTTGGGGGTCTAGTTTAACCTATCAAAATTGGAAACATCCACAGGGTTAGCTTCAATCAGTAAAAATTAATTTGGGTAATTTTTTTAAGATAAACAGCAGTACATTACATGTTTATGTTCCTTATTTTAGGGTAAAATACAGTGCAGTCAATTTAAGATCAAATCCTGTTATGACTGATCTTTTGGCCCTTCAGCTATCTTAAGATAATAACTCACTTCAGGACAAAACTTTATATTTTGTGCAAGATCAAATTTCAGTTATATTATTCCAATTTATGATTATTTAAGAATTACTGTTTCATACGATAAATAATCTGAACTCCCTCTTGTACTGTAAATGATTTGTGTATAAAAGCAGTAGCGGGATCATTTTAACTGGTAACTTCTTACCTTTTCAACTGGTCTCTTCTCAGTTTCCTTCTTGGTTTTCTCACTGGAACTGGACTTTCCATTGTTGCCTGATGACAGAGCTGAGGATACTTTGGCCTCCTGCTTACTAGAACTGGATTTGGAGCCAGTAATTATCTTGGGTGTTTCAACTTCCTACGCAGGAGAATATATCAACTTAATATATGGTTTCAGAAACTAAAGCAAATCAGTTGGTTACAACATCTGGGATTTTGATACTTGGGATGAAATCCTCCCTTTTTGGAGCCAAGAGGCACCACAATGATGGAAGGGGTCAACAGCAAGCTACATGAAATCAGTCACATGAATTAGACTGCATTACAGCTGAAATCACGGCAAACTACAAGTACTTGTTGACTTGAGCAGACAAATTGTTCTGCCATGCAAAGGCCAAATTACAGCAGACAGCAGAAAAACAAGAAACACAATTTGGTGTATTTGCCATGTGGTAATTCTAACCCCATGCAGAACTGTTGTGGGGAGGTTCAATTACACACAGAATCATGGATAATACTGTTGTCACCAGACCTATATAGCATATTGGGGGTGGGAGTGGGGAATGGGGAAGGTGGAAATCATACTTAAATCAGAGTGTTTTAATATTGTGCTAATGCTATTCAATTCATCACCTCAAATTAGTTCCACCATTGACCATTCTATGGTCACAAGTACCTCAATCTAGTATTACAGTTTCAAAATCTCCAGACACAAATCTATAATTGTACAGTTGAGTGATTGTCACAATCATAGTGGACAGAATATTAAAAAATTGCACTCACCATTAAACTTTACTGAAATCGTAGTAACAACACTGCAACATACATCATCAAGGGGAAAAAAGACAAGTGAAGGGAAGAGAAATAGGATGGGGAAGTGCTGAAAAGAAAAGCTGGAGGGTGAGGAAGAAAGAGAAAAGAAATGAACTCAAGAGATAAACAGAAGATATAAGAAGTTAATGAAAAAGAGAAGGATAATAAAAAGAACACAAAGATTGTGGCATGGTTGTTCCTTTTCCGTTCATCCTGCCAGATATAATAGAGCCAACTGCATCTTAGTCATAATTTTTCTGATACTGCATTAAAAATCACATCAAAAAGGCTAATGGAATGTTGGTCTTTATCTCGAGGGGGTTGGAATTCAAATATGAGGAAGTAATGCTTTAGTTGTACAGAGCCTTGGTCAGATCCCACTTAGAGTACGGTGTTCAGTTTTGGGTACTGAACCTCAGGAAAGATATATTGGCCTTGGAGGAGGTACAGCATAGATTCACCAGAATGATACCAGAGTTAAATTATTGCATAAAGTTGGCTTGTATTCTCTTGAGTTTAGAAGATTGAGGGGAGATCAAATCAAGGTATTTGAAGTGATTAAAGGACTTGATAGGGTAGATGGAGAAAATCTTTCCTCTGGTGAGGGAATCCAGAACAAGAGGGCATAATCATAAAATTAGAGCTAGGCCATTTAGGAGCAAAAATCAGGAAGCATTTTTTCCACACAAAGGGTAGTAGAAACCTGGAACTCGCTCCCCCAAAAGGCTGTGGACGCTGGGTCAATTGAAATTTTCAAAACTAGATTTTTGTTGGGCAAGGGGTATGGAGCAAAGGCGGGTAAATGGAGTTGAGGCACAGATCGCCCATGATCTAATTGAATGGCGGAACAGGCTTGAGGGGCTGAATGGCCTACTCCCGTTTCTATCAGCAGATTGGGTGCTCCAAGTTTCAAATTTGCTGGTCACAAATTAAGCATACAGGAGTTGTGGCCCAGCTCCTCCCCTCTGAATCAATTTCTTCAGTGGTGCCCTTTAAGGTCCCAGGTTCAGAATCACACAATAAATGTGCTGGTCTGTGTATTCTTTATTAGGAGAGCTGTACATACTTGAGGCATCTTGTGCAAGGTACCAGTATTCACGATGAGACAGCAGGGAATTCAGATTCTGCGGTGCAGTTTGCCATATAAACAAGATGTTACTCACAGCAGAAAAAAAGAAGTGAAATACGGTCAGAGGGGCAAGCAATTGTAAATAGTTGAATAATTCCGAAGTAGCAATACATCATTGTCTCCCTAAAAAAATGTCAAGAACTTGCATTTATATAGCACCTTTCATGTCCTCAGGATACCCCAAAGTGCTTCACAGCCTATAAATTACTTTTCAAGTAATCACTGCTGTTGTGTAGACAAACGTGGCAGCCAATTTTCACACAGCAAAGTCTCACAAACAGCAACAAGATAAATGATCAGTTATTCGGTTTTTGGTGGGGTTGGTTGAGGGAGGAATGTTGGCCAGGACACTGGGAGGTCTCCCCTGATACTCTTCATGGGAACTTTTACATCCATCTGAACAGGCAGACCTGGCCTCAGTTTAAATTCTCATCAAAAAATTGGCACCTCCAACATTGCAGCACTCCCTCAGTACTGCACTGAAGTGTTAGCTTGACTACGTGCTCAAGTCCTGGAGTGGGACTTAAACCCATAACCTTTTGCCTTAGAAGTGACAGTGCGACCAATTGAAACAAACTGATACTAATACATTCTAGAAAAATCTTCTCAGCCTATTTTAAAAATTAAGTGTTAAAAATATTCAGAGTTTTGAAGCAACATCACAATAACAGAGTGATAGAATGTAGGTTTGCACCAAAATGTCTCAATGCAGAGTGGGTTCATAGAATCATAGAAAATTTACGGCACAGAAGGAGGCCATTCAGCCCATCGTGTCCGCACCGGCTGAGAAACGAGCCACCCAGCCTAATCCCACTTTCCTGCATTTGGTCTGTGGTCCTGCAGGTCATGGCTCTTCAGGTGCACATCCAGGTATTTTTTTTAAATAGGTTGAGGGTTTCTGCCTCTATCACCCTCTCAAGCAGAGAGTTCCAGACCCCCATCACCCTCTGGGTGAAAACATTTATAATCCTTCTACCAATCACTTTAAATCTATGCCCCCTGGTTATTGACCCCTTGACTAAGGGAAATAGGTCCTTCCTATCCACTCTATCTAGGCCCATCATCATTTTGTACACCTCAATCAAATCAGCCCTCAGCCTCTTCTGTTCCAAGGAAAACAACCCCAGCCTATCCAATCGGTGGTCATAGCTACAATTCTCCAGTCCTGGCAACATCGTCGTAAATCTCCTCTGCACCCTCTCTGGTGCAATTACATCCTTCCTGTAATGTGGTGACCAGAACTGTGCACAGTACTCAAGCTGTAGCCTAACTAGTGTTTTATACAGTTCCAGCATAACATCCCTGCTTTTATATTCTATGCTTCGGCTAATAAAGGAAAGCATTCCATATGCCTTCTTAACCACCTTATCTACCTGTCCTGCTACCTTAAGGGATCTGTGGACATGTACTCCAAGGTCCCTCACTTGCTCTACACCTCTCAGTATCCTCCCATTTATTGTGTATTCCCTTGCCTTGTTTGCTCTCCCCAAATGCATTACATCACACTTCTCCGGATTGAACTCCGTTTGCCACTTTTCTGCCCATCTGACCAGTCCATTGATATCTTCCTGCAGTCTACAGCTTTCCTCCTCACTATCAACCACATGGCCTATCTTTGTGTCATCTGCAAATTTGTGAATCATACCCCCTACGTTTAAGTCCAAATCGTTAATGTATACCACAAAAAGCAAAGGGCCTAGTACAGAGCCCTGCTGCACCCCACTGGAAACAGCCTTCCAGTTGCAAAAATGCCCGTCGACCATTACCCTTTGCTTCCTGCCACTGAGCCAATTTTGGATCCAATTTGCCACATTCCCTTGGATCCCATGGGCCTTTACTTTTTTGACCAATCTGCCATGTGGGACCTTGTCAAAAGCCTTGCTAAAATCCATGTAGACTACATTAATTGCACTACCCTCATCGATCCTCCTAGTCACCTCCTCGAAAAATTCAATCAAGGTAGTCAGACACGACCTCCCCTTTACAAATCCGTGCTGACTGTCCTTGATTAGTCCATACCTTTCTATGTGACAATTTATCCTGTCCCTCAGAATTGATTACAATAATTTGCCCATCACCGTGGTTAGACTGACTGGCCTATAATTACTCGGTCTATCCTTCGCTCCCTTTTTAAAAAACGGTACAACGTTAGCAGTCCTCCAATCCTCTGGCACCACGCCTGTATCCAGTGAAGTTTGGAAAATGATTGTTAAAGCCTCCGCTATTTCCTCCCTGGCTTCTTTTAACAGCTTGGGATACATTTCATCCAGCCCTCGTGATTTATCCACTTTCAAAGATGCTAATCCCCTTAATACTTCCTCTCTCACTATTCACACCTTCCACACCGTTCACCTGACGAAGGAGGAAGCCTCCGAAAGCTTGTGGAATTTAAAATAAATTTGTTGGACTATAACTTGGTGTTGTAAAATTGTTTACAATTGTCAACCCCAGTCCATCACCGGCATCTCCACATTATGTTTATCCCATCCAATATTTCACACTCCTCCTCCTTAACTTCAATCCCTGCATCATCCCTCTCCTTTGTGAGGAGAGATGCAAAGTATTCATTTAGAACCATACGCACATCTTCCACCTCCACACATAGTTTACCTTTTTGGTCTCTAACAGGCCCTACTCTTTCCTTAGAAACATAGAAAATAGGAGCAGGAGTAGACCATTTGGCCCTTCGAACCTGCTCCACCATTCAATATGATCATGGCTGATCCTCTAATCTCAATACCATATTCCTGCTCTCTCCCCATACCCCTTGTTGCCTTTTGTGTCTAGAAATCTATCTAGCTGCTTCTTAAATATATTCAGTGACTTGACCTCCACAGCCTTCTGTGATAGAGAATTCCACAGGTTCACCACCCTCTGAGTGAAGAAATTTCTCCTCATCTCAGTCCTAAATGTCCTACCCCATATCCTGAGACTGTGACCCCTCGTTCTGGACCACGCAGCCAGGGGAAACATCCTCCCTGCATCCAGTCTGTCTAGTCCTGTCAGAACTTTCTCTGTTTCAATGAGATCCCCTCTCATTCTTCTAAACTCGAGTGAATACAGGCAGAGTCGACCTAATCTCTCCCCATACATCAGTCCTGCCATCCCAGGAATCAGTCTGGTGAACCTTTGCTGCACTCCCTCTATGGCAAGTATATCCTTTCTTAGGTAAGGAGACCAAAACTGCACACAATACTCCAGGTGTGTTCTCACCAAAGCCTTGTATAACTGCAGTAAGACATCCTTGCTCCTATACTCAAATACTCTTGCAATGAAGGCCAACACACCATTTGGCTTCGTAACTGCTTGCTGCACCTGCATGTTTGCTTTCAGTGACTGCTGTCCAAGGACACCCAGGTCCCTTTGTACATCAACATTCCCCAATCTATCACCATTTAAATAATACTCTGCCTTTCTGTTTTTCCTTTTGAAGTGGATAACTTCACATTTATCCACATTATACTGCATCTGCCATGTATTTGCCCACTCACTCAACTTGTCTAAATCGCCTTGAAGGCTCTTTGCATCCTCCTCACAACTCACAATCCCACCTAGTTTTGTGTCGTCAGCAAACTTGGAAATATTACATTTGGTTCCCTCATCCAAAGCATTGATATATATTGTGAATAGCTGGGGCCCAAGCACTGATCCCTGTGATACCCCACTAGTCACTGCCTGCCACCCTGAAAAAGACCCATTTATTCCTACTTTCTGTTTCCTGTCTGTTAACCAATTTTCAATCCATGCCAGTATATTACCACCAATCCCTTGTGCTTTAATTTTGCACACTAACAAACTAACAAATTTAGTTATCCTCTTGCTCTTAATGCATTTATAAAACATCTTTGGGTTTTCTTTGATTTTATTGCTGATATTTTTTCATGCCCTCTCTTTGCTTTCCTAATTTCCTTTTTAACTTCACCCCTGCACTTTGTATACTCCTCTAAGCTTTCTGTCGTATTGAGTTCCTGATCTCAGCTCTGCTGTAGCTTAAATAATACCAGCTCCAAGACATTTACAGCACAAATGGAGGCCATTCAGCTGTGTGTGTCAGTTCTTTGCTAGAGCAATCCAAAACTGATCCCACTGTCTTACGCTTTCCCCATAGCTCTGTACCAACTTCTGCTTCAAATATTTATCCAATTTTCCCTTAAAAGATGCCTCATTCATTCCCTGTGACAAAGCATTTCATGCACCAACAATCAATCATGTGTACGAAGAAGCTTCACTTAACCTCTCTCCTCACTCCTCAGTCTCTCAGTGACAATTTTAAATCAATGATTTCCCCCCCACCCCGTCACTAACTCCCCAACCATAGGAAATTGTTTTTTCCTTATTCACTGTATCAAAACTTTTCAGTTTAAAAAAAAAATCTGTACCTTTTGCGGCTGTCGAAAGCTGGAATCGCTGCCTCTGGCCAGAGTCTCATCCAGCAGGGCTTTCAGTTTCTCTGCCGAGTCTTTACTTTTCGAATGGAGATACCCCAGGGCTTTCAGGAAGAGTGGGTCCAGCTCCAAGTTGGGAACAGCCATGTCCTGCAAGTGTGAAGCAAAAAACCAAAATTGAAGAGGGAAGGGGAAATCTGACCAGCCAGCACATGGACTGGTCTCATTATAACTGAATCTCTGAGTGTTTACAGCTTCGTGTCACTACCCCAACCTCAAGGATCCCAAAGTCCCCCCGCCCTGTCACCTCAGCATCTGCATCGCACAACTTCCGGTCCCACCTTTTTATTTGTCCCCCGCGCCTTCCTCCTAGCAACGGGTAACATCCGGTCCGTCCGTTTCTCAAGTCCCTCATGCCGTGGTGTTAATTAAACAAGCGGTGGCGCCGTGGTTTCAGGTAACTGTTTGTTGGCGCTGGAACTATAAAGCGGCGGCTGGAAGCCCGGTTAACCCCTCTCTTTCTCCCCCACCCCCTCCCCCGGGGCCCTGGCTTCACCTTGCTGTCTCTCTGACAAGGCCCCGGTCTCCGGCTCCAAGCGCGTCCTCTTCACCCGCCTTCAACAAGTCTCCATCCCTTGAGCAGCGCGGAGGAAATGTTCGAGTTTGATTTATAATCAGCCGGAGCTTGCAAGCCCATTGAAACAAACAGAATTTGGGATTTGTGCAGTGCAAAAGGGGGCAGCAATTGTAAATAGTTTATTAAATCTGAAGTAGCAGCACATCACTGTTTCCCTAAATTATAGGACCTGCATTTATATAGAGCCTCTCATGACCTCAAGTCGTCCCAAAACTCTTCACAGCTAATGAAGTACTTTTGAAGTGTAGTCACTGTTATAATGTAGGAAATGCAGCAGCCAATCTGCACACAGCAAGGTTCCACAAACAGCAATGAGATAATGACCAGATAATCTGTTTTAGTGGTGTTGAGGGTTAAGTATTGGCCAGGACACTGGGGATTTCTCCCCTGCTCTTCTTCAAATAGTGTCATGGGATCTATTACGTCCACCTGAGAGGGCAGACGTAATAGACCTTTTGGTTTAATGTCTCATCCAAAAGACGTCACCTCCAACAACGCAGCACTCCCCCAGTGAAGTGTCAGCCGAGATTATATGCTTAAGTCTCTGGAGTGGGCCTTGGACCCACGACCTTCTAACTCTGATGCAAGAGTGCTACCACTGAGCCAAAGCTGACACTGGTAACAGCCAGCGTGAATAATCTGCTGTTTGGATGAGCTTCAAACAAGTGCAAGAGATGTTAAGACTAGCAATTTAGTGCTAATGAGGTCGTGAAAGGTGCTATATAAATGCAAGTTTGTTCTTTTCATTAATATATTGATCCACAAGCACCATTTTAAAAGACTCAGCATTAAGTGCTAAGTTTAAGAACCCAGATGCTAACTAACATACAGGAGCCTTTTCTTTTGAGATGTATATTCAGGATTACAAAGTTTATCACTGTGCTATCAGGATATCACCGTACTAAGTCTAAATAACCAACAATATAAAAAGATCTTTGGTGCCTGCGTTTAATGATTCAGTGTGCATGCACGGTATGAACTTCATGTGCAGATGTTGCTGGTACACTGCCGTACATGTACACATCACTCCATAGCAAACAGTGTATTGGCTGTGTTTTTAGGGGCCACCTATCAATCATTTCTCAAGTGCTTTTTTGATTACCTAGCCTCCTCCCAAAAAGTACTATGAAGTGCTAAATATTTATATGGATATTCATGGACCATTAAATCTCTCCTCCAGAGTACTGCATATTTTAATGACAAATATATGGCAATTATATATTGATCTTCCCTCATTGCCTTCCGTTTGCCTGGAGTTTGAATTTGATTTCAGCTTTTACACTGTCTGTCTAGAAAATAATTGCTTCACAATGGGTAGGCCAGAGTTTATTTCTAATGCTACTTTGACTCTTTTTGTCGCCTTCCGTCCTCTCTCAAAAAGCAAGGGCCTCACCCAGAAACATTAACCTAACCACTTTTCAGATGCTGTATTTTTTATTCCATTGCTGGTGACCGTCTGGAAAGTGGAAAAAAAATTATGAAAATGAACTGTCTGCAAAATGTGTTTTCAGTGTTCTATAACTATATACTTAACGGGGTGCTATTCCACTCTCTATAGGTAGTTGCAGAAATGAAGAACAAGAGCATACACGATGAATGTCTGTACCTGGAGCTATCCCACCACACACAAGATAGGATTTTTCCTCTCCACACATCCATTGTTTTATTTCTAATGTCCTACTGTGACACCACGTCTATTAAGGTGTTCCTTGTGTCTAATGAAGACGTTGCTGGCAGTCCCTTGTGGAAGAATGGTGCACCAGCCAACATTCCCATCAACATCCTTTCCCAGCAGGAGCTGCCTCCAGTGGTTCGCAGTTGTCGTTTGCCTGCTCTGGTGGAAAAGGATGGGAATTTTTGTCGAGCTGGCCTTGCTGTGGTTTTGAGATACATTATACAGAGGACTTGTGATGCAGACTGCAATAGGAAGGATGTCTCTGAGCTACTTGGCTTCAAAAAGACCTGCTTAAAGGCTTGCGCTGAGGTGAGTATTTAGGAACGTAGGACATTCAGCACCTCAAGCCTGTTCCGCCATTCAATTAGACTTTGGCTGATCTGTACCTCAACTCCATTTCCCCACCATTGTTCCATATCTCCTGATACCCTTACCTAATAAAACCTAGTGACCTCAATCATGAAAATTTCAATTGACCCAGCATCCACAGCATTTTGACGGAGCATGTTCCAGATTTCCAGTACCCATTGTGTGAGAGAGTGCTTCCTGATTTCACTCTTAAGTGGCCTAGTTCTATTTTTAAGATTATGCCCCTTTGTTCTGGATTACCCCATCAGATGAAATAGTTTCTCTATCAACCGTATTGAATCCTTTTATCATTTTAAATACCTCCATCAGATCAGGGAATACAAGCCAACCCTGTGCAATAATTTAACTCTTTAAGCCCTGGAATAATTCTGATGAATCTGCGCTTTATCCCCTCTAAGGCCAGTGTATCTTTCCTGAGGTGCAGTGTCCAGAACTGAACGCAGTACTCCAGATGGGTTCTGACCAAGGCTCGGTTCAACTGAAGCATCACTTCCTCACTTTTGAGTTCCAATTCCTTTGAGATAAAAGCCAATGCTCCATTAGCCTTTTTGATTACCTTTTGTACCTGTGCACTAGCTTTTAGTGATTTGTGTACATGGACATCTGAATCCCTTTGCTCCTCCACAGCTCCTAGTCTCTCACATTAAGAAAATATTCCGATTTGTCTTTCTCGGATCTAAACTGGATGATCTCACATTTCCCCACTTTGAACTCTATCTGCTATAGTTTTGCCCACTTAGTCTATCTATGTGCCTTTGCAACTTTCCGCTCCCATCCACACAACTTACTGTGTCTCTTAACTTAGTGTCATTTGCAAACTTGGACATACAACTCTCTATTCCTTCATCCAACTCATGAATATATATGGTGAAAAGCTGAGGCCCCAGTACAGATCCCTGGGGAACACTACTTGTCACATCCTGTCAATCAGAGAACAAACCCTTTATCCCTTCTGTATTTACCTTCAATGAGTGAGGAAGTGTTAAAATGTATGTTTATTGTATTTTTTTCCCGTGAACCATGTTTTTGTGTAATTTATTTGTTTTAAATGATTGTGGAGTGTAATTATTTTTATTTCCAGCACAAGAAGATGAACCTTCTTGACAAGGTCAAAAGAGCAACATGGGTTAAAAATTACTATTACTAGAAATTGGTGCTAATGACATTACGGTGCTTAATGTGTTCGTGTGACATTCCATGGCTGCTATTTTAATGCAGGCATTAGCCTGTTTTTTTTTTGAATGGGTCAACTTTGCTATTAAAATAACAGACAGAGGAATGTCAAAACAAATAAATTAAGCATTCATCTGCTGTAATTTCTGGTTTCATGCATTTTCAGAGTTTTAAAAACAGAAAATGTTTGACATGCGCAGGAGGTTAATCAGCGTCTAAAGGAGGAAAAGACAGGGGGTCGAGTTTTCTGAGCAGTTAGAAACTGTTTGGAAAAAAGGTCGGGACTCGATGCCAGGTATTGGGAAATCCCAGTTGACCTTATAAGGCCTGGGGTGTCCAGGCCTGGAAGTGGGTCACTTATTTAATACCTTATCAAATCTCAAAGCATTTCATATATAATGAACTTCTTTGAATACATAAGAGGGTCTTTGGAGCATGGAATGCTTTGCCACAGGAAGTAGTTGAGGCAGAGCCCATGGCATCTTTTAAAGGAAAAGTGGATAAAGATTGGAAGCAGAGGAAGATACAGGGCAGTTGACATTATTTTTAGATTGCTCTAGCAAAGAGTTGGCACAGACGTGATGGTCTGAGTGGCCTCCTTCTGTACTGTAAACTGGCATGGTTCTATAGAATTGGAGTGATTAATGTTATATAGGTAAACATTGCAAATAGCAATGAGGTGAATGTCCAGTTAATCTGCTTTTGATAGTGTTGCTTAAGGGAGGAATGTTGGCCCGAATACCAGGAGAACTCATTTTAAAGTCATATTCTGTCCTTATTTTAACATATTTTCATTGACCACTTCAGAGCGCTGTCAGAGAGTACTGTACAACACATACAGTGCTGTGTCACAGAATACTGTACAAAACCTACACAGTACTGTGTCACAGAGTACTGTACAACACACACAGCACATACACAGTGCTGTGTCACATATAGAATCTTTGTCACGGAGAATATTGTACCAGACATACAGACTGCTTTATTTCAGAATATCATCAGAAAGAACATTTGATAGCAGAGAAATTGCTCGTGCTTTGTGTCCAGTCCACTGAACAGGAGGGGCCAGTAATCTCCAAATGGTGGAATTGACTTTGCCCAACAGTCAGTTCTGTGTGGTCTTGTGGGAGAAGTATCGGTTAAACCAAAAGTAATTTCTATAGTAAGGTATCACTCTTAGTTCTCTGTGTACTGATTGTAGCATGTTAACAGCAGGCTGTATGTACCAGTGACCTTTTCATGTGTCTGAGGTGATTTTGAGTCTTTATTGTTCCTGTCCAGTTTTGCTCGATATAGTGGACCAGTCTGGTGGATTGTCAGGGCACAAGGTTAGCTGGAGGAAGTCCAGGTCAGACTCTGTCTAAAATCAGCCTGCAGCTCCAAATTTTAGAAGCGAGGCAACAACGACAATAGCAACCTGAATTTATGAAGCGCCTTTAACATAGTGAAATGTCGCAAGGGGCTTCGCAGAAGCCTTATCAGACAAATTATGACACCGAGCCACGTAAGAAGATATTAAGATGGGTGGTCATCGAGGTAGGTTTTAAGGAGAGTTTTAAAGGAGGAGAGAGTGATGGAGAGGTTTGAGAGGAAATTCCAGAGCTTAGGGCTTAGGCAGCTGAAGACACGGTTGCCAATGGTGGAGCGAAGGAAATCGGGGATGCACAACAGAGGAATGCAGAGTTCTCAGAGGATTGTAGGGCTGGAGGAGGATACAGAGATAGGGAATTAAGAAAGAAATTCCAGTGAATTAATAAAGAACGTCTTGCATTTATATGGCATCTTATTGCATCCCACAGAAACACCTTAAGCACTAGACGTTTAGCAAATTACTTTTGAAATGCAGTGATTGTTGTTTATGCAGGTGAATGCAACAGCCAATTTTCACCAGTAAGAACCCACAAACATTCAATGACCTGTTAATCTGCTTTTGATAGTGTTTTTGAGGGAGAAATGTTAGCGAGCAGTCACTCTCTTCAAATAATAGCACAGAATGTTTAACGTCCACTTGACAGAACCAAATTGGAGATGGTTGTTGCCTTTTAGGACGTTAATCTCTCATTCCCTCATGACTGTGCCTGGGAGGAAGCCTTAAGAAGAATGTAAGTACAATAGACTTCAGTCAACAATGTTAGATTTTAGATTCTAAGCCGCTCTGTGCTATTAATTTCTAATCTGCATGTCACAATTCTTTGTTTTATTACTTTTAGTGCTATTTATAGCTGATGATTCATTTTTAGAGTACAGCTTAAAATCTATTTTACATTTGGAATGAATCTCGGCCAAATCAGTCGTACTTTACTGGAAGCAACCCAGCATAAAACAGCCTCAAAAAAACTGGGAGTGCTATTTTTTCCCGTGTTCTATTTTGCTTCCATATTTGGTGATTCCCAGTAGAAAACCGTTGTTCAGTCATCAGGTCTTTGAAAGCATATTTTGTTTGACCCTTGCCTTTCTTTTAGTACCGATTTGCTAGGGAATGTTGGAACAAATAGGAACTGTTAAATATTTTTCCATCTTTAAATTTTACTAGTCCATCTCCTGTAGCGTTGCACATGGGAAGTGAAAACCAAGTTTAATCTTCAGGTGAAGCGGGTTGTAGGGCAGGGGATAGATGGATCAGGACGCTTAGATGTAATTCAGTCCCCATTTTAAAGTCATGCCTTGTGTCCTTAATTTTATATAATTCCATTATAAATTCCTATATCTACGGTCATAATGGAAACTGCCTATGTAAACCTATCACGCTGTAATTGCAACCTTCTGCCAGTGGTGGTGTTACAGCGCCATCACTGGCAGGAACGTATAATAGCAATGTGACAAGTTTACATCGGCAGTTTCCATTATAAATGGAACATAGGAATTTATAATGGAAAGGCACATAGGTGTAAGATTTTTACCATTGTGTATAGAATATAGTTCCAAGACTCTACATTCACATATCCATTTTATGAACCAATTGTGTATTTTGATTGCACAAATCTCATGGAGGGGTGAGTACATTGTTATTATTACAGTTTCTTGGCATGGTCGAGCTTGCACTGGGAGCAATGTGAGCTTAATGGCTGAAGCAATTTTTTCTTAGTTCCTAGGTTCAGTGGCAGGTATGACATGCTTGCTGGGATTTTCTACATTGTCTTTCCAAGCCAGAACTGCATTTCCCAGATTTGCAGGCAAACTAAAATATATGCACATTAAAATTATTTATAAAATATTGGATAGATACAGCTGAAATATACAGATTTCATAATTTTCACCAAAATGGGTCATCAAAATCACTAAATTATATGGGGATGTGTACATTTTGCGAGGACAGATCAAAGTAAATCTTCCTGCCTAATTCAATTACATTAAGAGTTTTGAGTTAGTGTTAACCTGAAGACAGCATATTGCGAAGAATAGGTTGAACCTGTCTCTCGCCCCAAAAAAGCTGGGGGTCACTTGAAAATTTCAAAACTGAGAGTGATAGATTTATGTTAGGTAAAGGTATTAAGGGTTACGGAACCAAGGTGGGTAGATGGAGTTAAGATACATATCAGCCATGATCTAATTGAATGGCAGAACAGGCTCGAGGGGCTGAATGGCCTATTCCCGTTCCTATGTTGCAAATACTTTCTATGTCAATATATGCTTCAAACACATTTTGCCAATCACCGTAATGAATCCATATCTCATTCTAAGCTTTCTAGCTGTATTTATTTAACTACAGGATTGAGTATTGTCCATGATTGTTGGGATGTAGATCAGAATGGTGAAATAGCTTGTAATCTTCTTGTTGGTGTTATTTCTTGTTCCTCCAAGCCCTTGTGTGTCCTGTTCATTGGATGTTGATTTCCAAATGCTTTTATCTTCTTCAGTGCTAAGATTTCCTGAAATACTCAGTGTTGTATGGTAATCATGGTCAAGTCCGTCTTTAATATTTATACAATCCTGCATTTTCTGATTGTGTTTAAAAGAACATAAAAAGGGGACCGTTTTTCCCCCTGTGGAGGCAGTCTGTACCGTCACATTTGGACATTACTAATCTGAGAAATATTGTTGAGAATACTTCGCTTGCAGCTTCAGGCTTGTCCAGGTAGTGTGCAAGTTTGTTCCTGTTTCTCCACACTCTTCCCCAGTGGGTATATGGTCTGGAGTGAATCTATTTTATTGAAGCCATGGGGCGTGAAGTATGTTTTATGTATTAATCATGACTGCATTTTCCTCATCCTCCTGCAGATAGAGACATTAAGTGCAGATATTCAAATCTCCTCCCATTGCTTGTCAAAGAATGTTTGTCCCAGTGTACACCCCCTTAATTACTCAATGTTTACAATGCGTCTTCCGTGAGACTGAGGAGAGTTCTATAGCTTGTTAATATTAATCTTGTCTGTGTACCTGCTTTTTAAAATTCATTCTCGGTATGTGGGCATTGCTGGAAAGGCCGGCATTTATTGCCTGTCCCCCAGTTGGCCTTGAGAAGGTGGTGGTGGGCCTTTTTCTTGAATCGCAGCAGTCTGTGTGGTGAAGGTGCTTCCGCAAAGCTGTTGGGTAGGGAGTTCCAGAGATTTTGACCCAGCGACGATGAAGGAACGGAGATATATGTCCAAGTCGGGATGATGTGTGACTTGGAAGGGAACTTACAAGGTGATCCCATTCACCTGCTGCCTTGTCCTTCTGTGTGGTGGCGGTTGTGGGCTTGGGAGGTTAACACGTAGAGAGTGGAGCTTAAAGGTTTGCGATCAAAGAGTTTCATTAGGAAATAGCCTTCCTGCAGTTATCTGAAGAAGTTAGGTTTGTCTAGGCAATGGACATCCCTTCTGCCTCAGGTTTGGAATCTAGTGTTAATGTGATTGAACAGAAAGTTTGGAAAGTATCTTAGTGAACCCATAGGAGTTTGCAGTGTCTTCACACTGTATTGATTTACTGATTATTCTGAGGACTGGGAGGGAAATTTCCTGAATCTCTGAAGGTAAGTTTACAGGTAGCATTTAGAAGAGAGAACTTATCTTGGATAGAATGTTAATTTTCAGTGTGCAGGAGCATTTTATCCACGAGATGGGGAAACAGGATAAATCTTCCTGCATCTGGCTCTAAAAAGCAGCAGGAAGTTGTCACCGTGCATACCATTGCACATCAGGATAATTGGGGTTAATTTTCATTTCCAACATACTTAAAACCTTTGAGGTTTCCATGGAGGGGTGAAGCTGGGACAAAATGTTTGCCTGACCACTACGCTATGGATAAACATGGCTTTGCGATTGCTTTTGTGGCTTGAGAATTATAGCCAGCAGAGATGTATCTGGGGAAGAGAGACCTATAGTTTGAAGACAAATAATAGAAGTCATTTTGAATAGAAGAAGCCTTCTCTCTCATCGAAATTCAATTCAGGCACGTCTTTACTGTTGTTTATACGCCACTGCCAGAGGTTCAGACACCAATGGGGACAGCGATCGCTCTGCCTTGCTTCTCTGTGTCGTAGTTGATGTGGTTTTGATATTGTTGACTGGCACTGACACCCAGAAAGCAGAGTAAAAGATAGTAAATCACTCGATGGATTGTTCCCTGTGCTCCCACACACACACTGGTGTATAGGGACTGCCAACTGATTTGCTGGAAATCATTTTGATGGTGTTGCCTGTAGCAATTTGTAGCACTCTCACTGGGTTTGAAATACCAACATATGAAGAATAACAGATGGGAAAAGACCTACTGGTCCATCCAGCCGATCCCACACAATTCTGATGCCTTATGCATCACAATACATACACTCCCCGCCCGGAGCCATATAATCTTCTGGGAAAGGTGAAAAAACAGATAAAAACCCAGGCCAGTTAGCAGAAAAAAATCTGGAACATTCCTCTCCGACCCCCTTAGGCGATCGAAGCTAGTACAGGAGTTCATCCTGCCCCTGATTAATGTTACAGGATACTTACCTCTTGTACGAGGTGATCTCAGCCCCAGTCAGAAAAAGGTCCAGCTCTCGCTTGAAGGAATTCAGCGAATCAGCGTTCACCGCAAGAGCCTGCAATCTGCGCCACAAGTCCACTTTCCTCTGGAAAAGCAGAACCTCTTAACATCTAACCTAGTTCTACCCTTGCATAACTTGACCCCTGGTCCCCCCTAACCTGTTCAGTTGAAACAACTTGGTCCCTAAATCAGAGCTGTACCAGAGTGTGAGGTAAGTATCAAATAGACTGAGTTTTGCTGGTCCATCAAAATTGAACAAGGCATTTAGTTATTTACACAGACGTGTATCACCGGTGATATTAGTGTCTTAGTGGGAATGTGCACTGAGCCATACAGACCAGAGGGTTTCCGTTTTAGTTGTTACCTTGCTGCTTTGGCTGATCTCATCTGGGGTGGATGGTAGGGAAAATCTAGTCAGCCTCTGTGTTCCCAGGCAACAAAAGATTAAATTTAGCTGGGATTCCTGCCCCTTGATTGCTGTCCATTCAGTCCTGCTGGAAAAATTGTGTATGTGAACGCTGGTTGAAGACGGGACCAGGCTCGGCTCTGATGACCCCCGTGGTTGAATAGCCGATTGACACTCACTGTCCAGGCTCTCACATGAAAACTGGCTCTGGTTCTTATGGTGTAACTTGGTAATACAGCAGAAAAAAAAATTGCAGTGAAAGGGACTTAAAATGAGAAGATGATCCCTGGGTGGTTTGAAAAGATCAAATACACTAATGTAAATAGTGGCTACTGACTTTGCACCACAGCTGATGAGCATAACTTCTTCATGCAGGAAATGGACACTGTTTCGGAGTCCTTAAAATAAAGTTTTTTGTTAGGAAAGACAGCTAGATAAACACAAAGTGAGAAAATGGAAAACATCAACAGGTAAGTACTTCATGTTCAGATTACTAGAAGACCCTTGTCCTTTAAACCCAAAGAAGCTATGCATAACTGTCAGATTAAGATGCTACAAGATAGCGTAATCCCTGTACTGTTGGTTATTTTACAGACTGCTTCCTGTCCAGTTCAGTAGTCATGTAACATATTTTGGCCTAGATTTTGTACATTAAAAATAAGTGTGCGCCAACAGATATAAACAAATCTATTAATATATTAAAAATCTACATCTGTACACACTTCTATCAATCTGTTCCATTGTAACTTCATAGGTCCACAATTATAATGGAAGCTACCTAGCACAAAATCTAGGCTGACACTCCAGTGCAGTACTGAGGGAGTGCTACATTATCTGAGGTGCCGTCTTTTGGATGAGACATTAAACCGAGGCCCCGTCTGGCCTCTCAGGTGGATGTAAAAGATCCCATGGTACTATTTTGAAGAAGAGCAGGGGTGTTCTCCCCACTGTCCTGGCCAATATTTATCCCTCAACTAACATTGCTAGAACAGATTATCTGGTCATTATCTCATTGCTGTTTGTGGGACCTTGCTGTGCGTAAATTGGCTGCTGTGTTTCTTACAAGACATCATAAACTACATTTCAAAAGTACTTAATTGGCTGTAAAGTGCTTTGGGACATCCTGAGGTCGAGAAAGGCACGATACAAATGCAGGTCTTTTTTTAACCTTACGTAAACTTGTCATGCTGCAATTATACCCTGTGCCCAGTGGAGGTGCTGCAGTGTGACAAGATTACATAAGCAGTTGTTATTATTAATAATGGAAACTAAAAGTATGGGCTGAATGCATAACTTTAACTTGGGGACTGAATTGCACCTGCGCTCCCTGGTTCAATTATCCCCGGCCTCTAACCCTACTTCACCTGAAGGCTACACTTGGTTTTGCCTCCCTGAGTGCAACGCCACAGGACATTATGTTACAAGCATCTCCGTGACCATCACTGCTTGTTGTGTTGTAATAATTTCTAGTAATGTAAGTTGACAAATTTACTAGAATGGTATCAGATATGTGCAGAGACTACAGAAGCTGGGGTTGTTCTCCTTAGAGCAGAGAAGGTTCAGGGGAGATTTAATAGAGGTGTTCAAAATCATGAAGGGTTTTGATAGAGTTAATAAGGAGAAACTGTTTCCAGTGGCAGAAAGGTCAGTAACCAGAGGACACAGATTTAAGGTAATTGGCAAAAGAACCAGAGGCGAGATGAGGGGAAATTTTTTTACGCAGCAAGTTGTTATGATCTGGAGCGCACTGCCTGAAAGGATGGTGGAAGCAGATTCAATAATTTCAAAAGAGAATTGGATAAATTTGCTGGGCTATGGGGTAAGAACAGGGGAAGGGGACTATTTGGATACATCTTTCAAAGAGCCAGCACAGGCACGATGGGCCGAATGGCTTCCTTCTGTGCTGTATCATTCTATGATTCTATGATTTAACGGGAACAATGTGTGTTTCTATTTCTGGTAAACAATTTTACAACACCAAGTTATAGTCCAACAAATTTATTTTAAATTCTAGGTGAGCCAGTGGACCAGGCTGTGTGAGATTGGCATTCCGTTAGCTGTGGAAGGCTTCCTCAGGAACTCGTGTGGCCAGAGAGCAGCCATTCCGCCTGAGATCCTACACCTGGAGCACAAACTTGGCGAACCCGTCCGAGTTCATAATGATGACAAAATTCGTAGACAGAAGCTGCAGCTGCTATCCAAGGAGAAAAATAAGGAGCCTGTAGAAAAGGGATCTGAAAGATCACTCAGATGTTACTCTGAGGGAGGGGCTGACACAACTCGAGACTTGAAGGAAAATGAGGATGCAGAAATGACCAGCCTAGAGCTGAGAACAGCACTTTCTAAACTAACTGTGGAGCAAGTACCAGCTGTGACCAGCAGAGAGCAGTCCTGTATTAGAAAAGTGAAAACCACGGACCTCCCACCACTGGAACATGTATTTGCTGAAGGGCTTTATTTCACGCTCACAGATGTGGTCCTACTGCCTTGTCTCCACTACTTTTTTGTAAGTTTCTTACTATTTGATTTGTTAATTTAAAAAAAAACCTGCATTCAAGTTTGATTAATTTTTCTTTTAATTTTGATAAAACAGTTCAAATTGACCTTTATTTTACAGTCTGCATTGGCATTATTTAAAATCTTTATTTAAAATTATTTTCACAAAAAAATGAAAGCACTATTCAAATCTTGTTTTTCACTTTTATGAAAAGCTTTCAGTTTACGGTCAGAATATTCTGGTAACGTTTTGCCTTTATGGTCTTGCTTTGTTTCCCTCTCCCCTCCTGTTCTAGAGGCGTTGACCTTTGGAGGCTATGTTTCTATAGGAACAGGAGTAGGCCATTCAGCCCCTCGAGCCTGTTTCGCCATCCAATTAGATCATGGCTGCTCTGCACCTTAACTCCATTTACCCGCCTTTGTTCCATATTCCCTGATACCCTTACCCAACAAGATTTCTACTATCCTTTGTGTGAAAAAGTGCTTCCTGATTTCACTCCTGAATGGCCTAGCTTTAATTTTAACATTATGCCGCCTTGTTCTGGATTCCCCCACCTGAGGAAATAGCTCTCTTGCCAAGGTGGCTGTTCCTTATGTGTGAGTAAACCCAGAATGTTTCAGCAGATTGTTTGATCTGGGGAGATGGGAGGAGAAAGAAAAGTCACAGTTGAGTCCTATCCTCACCTGACGTCCACGCTTTCTAATAGGATCAGGAATCGGGGGCAGGAATACAGGCTGATTGTAATAGTTCGGCGCACCTTAATCAGTCCTAGCTCCACCACCACTGCTGCTATTGCTCAGCTCAGGATAGACCCGGGACCTTTCTATTCTGTAAGGTTCAGTATCACACTGGGTGGCACATTCACCTGCCGTGCCTTTAGACGCACTTGTAACTTCTGCAGGGGTTCTTCTGATCTCCCGCTGTAACTTTGGCGGAAGATCGGTGGCAATGGCCCTGTATGCCCTTTCTCCAGAGTTTCTGCGATCTTCTACCGGGATCGAGGCACCCCCTTGGAAATTCTACCCCTCCTCCCATCAGCTTCCCTTAATAAACGCACACCGAGTAGTGAGCTAATAGTTTGTTATAATGTGAGGGACCTTTCAGCACCTGCCGTAGAGCTTTCAGATAGAATGACAGTCAGAGGGACATACCCAGCACTGACACCTGTTGACTGGAAATTAATTGTGCTGTGTCCGATTTTTAAATATTGACTTTTTCTTGCCACTGTGGGATATGAATTTCCTCCATTTCCTCACGTTAGCGAAAAAGTCGGGAAATTCGTAGACGAAAATGCCATTATAAAGCAGTTCAATAAAATCACTTCTCCTTAACTTTACACACCTGAGAAAATATACGCCATAGATAGAGAGAGAGAGAGCAAACAATACTTGATGATATGAGGGGTTGGAGTGAGTATAAGTCATACAGTGATGTCAGACTGTCAGAGCAACGATTGTGTAGTGTCTTCTAACACCTTCTTGGCCTTCTATTATCTTAGAATCATAGAAGGTTACAGCACGGAAGGAAGCCATTCAGCCCATCAAGTCCACATCTTTAACTAGCAATGCTGCCCAAAGCCCTTCACCCCACCCTAAAGCATTTACAACTGAAGAAAGGCTGGAATTAATTTAATTTTGCTGCAGTGTTTTTATTTGGTAACGATGGTCCATTAGGTGAATTTGAAGAAAAATCTCTGCCCTGTAAAGTTTTTTTTTAGTATTGTGGAACTGATCTTTTAGAAAAGATTGTTTTCCCTTCTTGAAGAAATGTGGTGCTACTGTACATATATCTGACAATACTACAATCTAGTCAAACAGACTATTCTAATTTTTTAAATATAAAATAATGATAAGAGTGTAAGTTTAGAATCGGGATAAGGCTGCTCAGCCCAATCAAGAATGTCCTGTTTTCGTACATAGCCACAACCTACATGCTTTCTCGCCAAAACACTCACTCTTTTCTCTCGTTCAAAAAAATATATGCAGTTGTCTCTTGAAACCATTTACATTGTCTTCTTCAATGTAACTGATTCCATGAGTACCCTTTGGGTAAAAAATGTCCCTTCTTAATCCTGACATTTGTATCCCTTCGGATCTGAACTGTTCACCAGGATCAGATTTGTTATTTTGCTTCATAATCTTGAAAACTTCAGTTAGGTCACCTTGAAGTCCACTCTTTTACAAAGGGAACAAGCCCAGCTTCCATAACCTTTCCTCATAACATAAGTTTCTGATACCCCAAATCATTTTATTGATCACCCTTGTACCCTCTCGAAGGCTGTAATTTTCTCCTTATGATAGTTAATTAAAATTTCTCACAGTACTTTAGATGGGGTGTGACCAACACCTCATATAGCAATAATGCTCACACTGTAGATCTGTACTCTGTCCCATTGCCAATGCAACTTGGTACCTCATTTGCCTTTTTTTTCCTGTGTCCAGGTACAGTACTGATGGTTATTTGGATTTGCCCACTGTAATCCCTAGCTCTCTTTCATGGTCAGCACATTGTACCATTGTTCCGTTTAGTACATAGTCCCTCTTTTGGTTTCTTGATCTCATACTATTTGAGCCAAGCTGACTCAATTAGTAACATCCCTGTTCCTGAGTCAGAAAGTTGTGGGTTCATTCCCACTCCAGGACTTAGGAATGTAGGAATTGCTAGAAGAAAAATGACCAAGTTCCATCTAGTTCACCTTCTACCACCCTGGTAGTCGCATGATATTACAATAATGGAGTTGTTGACTGATCAACAATTAGTCTACAACAGACCCAGACATGAGGCGAGGAAAATCTGCCAAAGGTGGAAAGCTTTGGGAACCATAGGTCCAAAGTCATCTGTTCCTCCCAAGCATGCTACACTTACCATATGTCATGACTCAATTACTCATATACTGTTTCCGCAGATTAGTTTTGAATTTATTACCCTTCAAGCGTGGGCCATGTCCTTTGGTTCTACTGCTCCGGACAAAATGAAACAGCTTGTCATGGAAACTGTTAGCTGCAGAATAAAGATAATTAAACACAAGCAGCCCTGGTCCCAGCTCCCTTTAGAATCCCTTTAGAATCCAAAAACAGCAATCACATCGCCTCTCAACCTTCTCGTTTCCAGTGAGAATATGCCTAGTTTATTTGAGCACATAATTTAGTCTACCATTCCAGTGTAGTATTGAGGAAGTGTTGAATTGCCAGAGGTGTCATTCTTCAGATGATGCTTCAAATCCATCTGCCTATTCTGATGGTTCTGTGGGGGATCCTATGGCATTATTTGATGAAGGGCATGGCGTTCTCCCAGTGTCCTGGACAACATTATTCCCTCAACCAAAAACAGATTTAACTGGTCATTCATCTCATTGCTTACTGGATCTTACTATGTGCAAAATAGCTGCCCATACCTAGATAATGTCAGTGACAGTATTTCAAAGCAATTTATTATATGAAATGTTTTGAGATATTTCTGAGAGATGCGATGATGAGCTATATAAATGCAAGGCTTTTTAAAAATATATATATTTTACTTTTATCCACACTAAATTGCAGCCACTACCTTTTGGTCCACTTATCTAAAAGATCTAACTGAATCTAATTTTCCATTCCTTTATTTCTTATTTTTGTATCACCTGGAAACTTGGAGATGTTAAAAAACTCCACTAGCTAAACATGGTCTTCCTTTTCTGAATTCATGCTTCCGTTTTTCCTTGTGTTCACCCACTAAACCTCTTGGGATCATTTCGAAGACTTTCCTGATAAGAGACATTGAACGTACTGTACTGATCTATAGTGCTGAGGTGTGGCTTTTGAATCGATTTAAAAATTATATACATATATTTGGATTTATGTCAAGCACTTTCCAATTTTCAGGAATCTCTCCTGAATTTAGCAAACTTACAAAATGATATAAAATTTGCTTTTTTTTTAAATATAAAAGATTTAAATAGAATGAAATCTTTATAAAATGGCCCCATTTTACGGTCTCTATCCACAGCTAAGACAAGTCAGTGGGGGTTATCCTGTATAGTGTGGTGCCTGTACTCTCTATTGTGGCCACTTAAGTGGTTCCCTATATTGGCCACAGATTTACACTGAAAGAATGTTCAGGACTTGGAAGCTTCTAAGTAGGATCAGATAGGAGCTGGGACCAGGGCTGCTTGTGTTTAATTATCTTTATTCTGCAGCTAACAGTTGCCACTAAAGCACCAACCTCATATCTCTTTAGAATGTTGGCTGTGTGAAACTGGAAATATTTGCAATGTTAGAGACCTAATTTACAAGCTCAGCAGATTTCAGATAGTTTGCCAGCTTTTCACTCCTCCCGACTTGAGATCCTTAATAAACCAGCTCCCTGGGTGACTGCTATGCACTTTATTTTATGATTTACTTGAAAGTACAGCATATCCTATAATGTCACTGAGTGCAAGGTACAGTTCACTGTAATAAAGTGCCAGCTGTGGCTCAATTGGTAGCACTCTCGCCTCTGAGTTAGAAGGTCGTGGGTTCAAGTCCCACTCCAGAGAGTTGAGCACATAATCAAGGCTGGCTGTCCAGTGCAGTACTGAGGGAGTGCTGCACTGTTGGAGGTTCCGTCTTTTGGATGAACTGGTAAACCAAGCCCTGACTGCCGTCTCAGGAGGATGTAAAAGATCCCATGACACTATTTCGAAGAAGGGCAGGGAAGCTCTCCCTGGTATCCTGGCCAATATTTATCCCTCAAACAACATCTAAAAACATATTATCTGATCATTTATCTCGTTGCCATTAGTAGGACCTTGTTGTGCGCAATGGAATGGAAGTAATTTGGAGTAAAAGTAAAGGGTTAGCACTTTCTTAAAGGATTGAAAAAAGACATTTTTGTGGCTATGTGGCCCTTGGTTATGGGGGGAGGACAAGGGGGAGAAATTGCAGCTGTCGTGCAAATTAATGCTGAAAAAATAAGAAAGAATGTGTAGAATAATTGGATGATCCTTCCAGGGAAACTTACTGTATTCAGCCTGTGGCATTAGGGGGCTATTGTACTGCACCTGCTTTGGATGGAAAGTATATCTGTTGGATACCTCTCATACTTCCCATTTTTCAGTGTCGTATAAGCTGAACATATTGCTCTCTGAGGATTTTCACAATCTGCTGACTGGAATGTATCTCTCTGGTGATTCTTAAATCCATTCCTTTAAAACTGATGATATAAGTTGCTTTACTTAGCGGTAGTCTTAGCAGGTAGATGGTGGATTTTCTCATAGACCATCACCCAACCGCGTAGCACAAGTGACAAAGATTCAAGTGTGTTATAATACTTTGAGTCGCAGGTTGTACAGTCGCACCAGCAGCCCTGACCTATTCCGTTAATGACATGAAAGTGAAATTATTGTGTATTTTCTTTTTTTTGTTAATTGTATTTTCAAAAGTTTATACACATAGACTTACTTTGTGAAGCTACTGCATATTTGGATTGCCTGGCACTTGTGGGATAGAAAGAAGGAAAGAAAGAAGAAATAGCTTGTATTTTTATAGCACCTTTCACATCCAAAGCACTTCTCGGGTGTTCTCTTGGTTTCCTGGTGAACATTTGCCTCTCAACCAACACCATCAAAAACAGATTAGCTGGTCATTTATCTCGTTGCTATTTGTGGGACCTTACTGTGTGCAATTTGGCTGCTGCATTGCCTACATAACAACAGTGACTACACTTCATTGGCTGTAAAATGCTTTGCGAAGAAGAAGATCTTGCATTTATATAGCGCCTTTCACAGCCTCAGGACACCCCAAAGCGTTTTACACCCAATTAAGTACTTTTGAAGTGTTGTCATTGTTGTAACGTAGGGAAACGAGGCAGCCAATTTGTGCACAGCAAGATCCCACAAACAGCGATGAGATAAATACCATATACTCTGTTCTGGTCATTTTGGTTGATGGATAATTATTGGCCAGGCCACTGGGAGAACACCCCTGCTCTTTTTCTAAATAGCGTCTTGGGATCTTTTACGTCCACCTGAAAAGGCAGACGGGGCCTGGGTTTAACGTCTCATCCAAAAGATGGCACCTCGACAGTATTGCACTGAAGTGTCAGCCTGGATTATGTGCTCAAGTCCCTGGAGTGGGGCTTGAACCCACGACCTTCTGACTCAGAAGCAAGAGTGGTGCCACTGAGCCAAAGCTGGCACTTTGGGACGTCCTGAGGATGTGAAAGGCACTATATAAATGCAAGTTTTTTTCTTTCTTCTCTCTTTAAACAATGTATTGATTTCTCATTTTTCATCATGTCTGGTTTAGCTCATGGGTCACTGCGAGCTTAATAACAGATGCAAAAGGGACAACAGCTTAAAAAATTGTTGAATCTGACAATGACCTGGTACCATAAATCAGAGGGCAGAGAGTCAGTGTGTAAAAGCTTTAGTTTAGCATGTATTCTGCTCTTGAATGTTTAATAATTGCAAGGACTCAGATATTTGGAATGAGTATCAGTTTGGGTGATTGATAGCTGAAATGTTTCTCACGACACTGTTGTGCAATTTAGATGTGAGATGTTAGCCGTTGACTGTCTTGTCGATGAGTGGTTTGGATGTGCCTTGCTCCGGCCACATCTGACAAACGTTGTGTCTGCTGGAAGATTTTGTTACCTGCTTTGTGTTTAACAAGCATCTCACTTTTGATCGAAGAGGAAGCGAGTTAAAATCGGGCTTGGTGGTGAAGTTTTCAGGGTCAGTTGTTAAAGGGCCTTTTGCCTTGGTTTTGGGTTTCACACTTTAGCAATCGCATGCTGCTCTGTGTAAATCCAGAGGTGTTGGAAACAGGAACTGATTGTTTCTGTGGTGGCAGTAGGATAGTTCACGTCACAGCTGCTGAGGAAAGTAGGTCCCTAGGGTGGCACCATCACTACATGCTTGAGAGAGCTCCTTACAAAGGAAAAAGCCTCGCCATTAACTTGAGAGGATGTTTTGATATATGGACAAAGTCACATTTTTGTTCTGAATTTTTCCCAATCAGGTTTCTCTTGGGGACTGTCGCGACGAGCCGCTGAAAGATTTGCCCTTGCTGTCCCGCTGGTACCAACGTGTTCAGGAAGTGTCTGGCGTGAAGAAGGCTGCTGCCAACTGCGGCATTCATCTCCTCAACCTCCCCGCTCCTTTGCCTTCCTGCGGCGTGCCGATTCGGAGCTCCGGTGACCCTAAGGACGACAATGCCAAAACCACAGACCTCCATTTCCGAGGTGGCCCAAGGCCCACCATGAACAAGCTAGAAGTAACTCAATATTTTTTTAATGGTTTTAGGCTATCCTTGCTGCCATATTTCACTATGTACCGCAGACAGAAAGCATTACCGTATTTATTATCTTGTAAACTTGCTGTGTGTGAAAAGATTCTTTTGTGATCAGTCTGACAACTGAACACTAGGTGGTTGCCAGTGACTGTTTACTGACTGACATTGATACAGACCCCACAGGGAATATCGGAAGGATTTGAGTCTCAAGACACAAATAATATTCTATAGTGGTAAAGGCCACAGTATTTTCTGTTCGATGAGAATTTAATGTTTTATCTTTTTGCAATTACAGCACACTAAAGTTTTCTACACGGAGTGCTATATGAAGAGATGGGTTATTAAAAGGTAAAGAGGCAGTGAGATGGTTTGGGGATATAATTCTAGAGAGCAGGTGTTATTGTTGAAGGATCAAGCTCTGAAAGTGGAGCAGATGGGGGAACAAGCAGTAAACCAGAGTTAGAGGATATTGGCTGGGACATATGGTAGGACAGTATTGCCTAGACAGAGTGTGGCTCTAGAGGGATTTGAAAATGAGGACAAGGGTTTGAGATCGGCTTAATGGGGTACAGGGAGCTTGACAAGGACATGGATAAAGGGTGTGCAGGGCTTTGTGTTGGAGTGGGCTTGGACTGCACGGCTCTGGATTAGCTGAATTTTGTGAAGCTGACGTTTGGAGGCAGGGAGGCCAATGAGGAGGATATTTGAGAAATCAATCCCCATGGTGATGAAGGCGTGGATTAGGATTTCAGTAGCAATGGGGGAGGAATAGGTGCTTCAGTGGGCAATGTTACTGAGGTGCGAAAATACAGTCTTGGCGCCGGGCTAGAGGGGTAAAAAGGCTCAGCTTGGGATCAAGTGGTTGTGCACTACCAGATTCAACCTCAGTTGGCGGCTGTGGAAATTGATGGAGCAAGAGCTGTAGATTTGTTAGCCAGAGCCAAAAATTATGGCACTGGTTTTGCCAACTTTCAATTGCAGGACATTTTAACTCACCAAGGGCTCAATATTGGATAGACAATCTGATAGTGTAGCAACAGCTTTGGAGTCGAGGGTGCTGGTGAATGGCGCAGACACTGTTGAATTTGTAAGGTCAGCTGTTGCAGTAACCAGGTTGTCGTACAATCAATGTGATCCAGGTCTACTCCATTCACTGATACTTTAACTCTTCTTTGGTGGAGAGATAGAATTGATGACATCGACATACACGTGGAAGCTGACTTTGTACTTGTGGATGATGTTGTTCAAGGGCAGCACATAAACGTTGAATAGGAGGGGACCAAGGATGGAGCCCTCTAGAGGTTAATTTGTGGGCAGGAGAGAAAAGCGGATAAATCAATAGTTAATTAATATCTAACTTCCACAAAACTTGGGTTTTAAAAAAGCCTGTTGGTTTTTGGATGGAAAACTAAGAGAAGAATGGAGATTCTCAGTTTTGAGTTGCTGGTAAAGAATGATTTAGAGGACAGAGCAAGTTGGAAGAGTGTGTCAGGTGCTACCTGTAGCTGAGGAGGAACAAGGAAGATAAACTCAACAGCAATGGCCATAGTGATAAAATAGAGAAAGATAAGGATGCAATGGAGAGAATAAGAGAGGGTTCTTGTCAAAAGATGCAGGGTGAATAATACAGGGTTGTTTCCCCTAGCTGGAGAGTCTAGAACTAGGGAGCATAGTCTCAAGATAAGGGGTCGGCCATTTAAGACTGAGATGAGGAGGAATTTCTTCACTCAGAGGGTTGTGAATCTTTGGCATTCTCTACCCCAGAGGGCTGTGGATGCTGAGTCATTGAGTGTATTCAAGGCTGAGATAGTTAGATTTTTGGACTCTAAGGGAATCAAGGGATATGGGGATCGGGCAGGAAAGTGGAGTTGAGGTCGAAGATCAGCCATGATCTGATTGAACGGTGGAGCAGACTTGAGGGGCCGTATGGCCTACTCCTGCTCCTAATTCTTATGTTCTTATATCGAATTCTGTCCCCAAAATTTGTTGTATATATCAAAATGCGCTGTTAAGCCTGGTTCAGGGAGAAGCAACACTGCAGATCCACAAGTGGAAAATGCTCATTCGCGGTTTGGAGAAATTCAGAAGCATAACGCTCAGCCTTAAGCTTGCTACAATGAATGAAATCACAATGTCAGACAATATGATTACTTAATAGTCAACACTTCTTCCCAAAAATCTGGAATATCCAACAAAATAAATCATAGATATCTTAGAAATTGGTAGACTTCCAGTTAATCTTATTTCAGTAAATTCCTTGAGCACGTACAGGTGTCTGAGAGTGTCATTAGTGTCACGAGATAAATTGCCTCAATGATTAAAATGCACAGCAATTCTTTTCTCAGTGGTGATTATCAGAAGCAAGTTACAGAGAATATTTGAAAAAGGGAATAAAAAAGCAAAATAATTATTTAACTTTAAGCACTGTGCTCCTTTTCTGAACTGCTAGTGGTTTTTCACTTCTGCATCAACAGGATTTTTTCATTCCTGTACCAGATCTTTTATATTTTTTTACCTTTTCAAACCCTTTTCAAATATTCTACATCTGGCAGTGACTAACCCGTATTTTGATGTCTCTTGAACTACAGTGTTAGCTCTCTCCACATCTCCTTGTTTTACCGTTCTCCCACATTAGTATCTCGCACTCTTCAACATCCTTAGTCCTTGAAAGAGGAATTTAACTCTGCTAAATATTTTCCATTTTAACCCCTAAGCTGCTGATAAAAGTTGAGCACATTTTCCTAATGCCATGTTAATATTCAAATTAGCACCATCATTTGAGAATTTCTCCTACAGAGTGTTGCCCCAGCAATTTCAAATCATTGAACCTCACTTTCCCAATCATGACTTTCTCCTGGTTCCTGACAGCAATGACCCATGCTGGGTTATTGGCCTATAGTCCTTGTCACCCTACTTTACTTCCCCAAGTTGTCTGTTTTTCTGCTCAGAAGTGCTGTTTAAAATTTGAGTTTGAATGGTGAATGGAGCAGATAATGTGTTGAGTTTGTAAGATCAGCTGTCTCAGTAACCAGCTGGTCTTACAGTCAATGTGCCACCAGCTCTACTCCATCCACTGGTTACTTTAGTTCAGACTCTAATTTTAAACAGTACCAGTGAGCAGAGCTGAATGCTCGCTGACTGTAAGACCAACTGATTACTGTACCAGCTGGAAATGTCCTTGACTGGTAACTGGGCTGATTGAGGCAGAACACCAGCACTTTATAGCAGACTGCTGATTAAAGTTGAAGTGCTGGTGAGTGGAAAAACTGACAGGTGAAAATTACGGGACTTATCTTGGAATGCATTCTCGACAGATCATTTTCTCTTATGAAAGATGCTGCTTGGAAATTCTCCTTCTGGTTTGTCTGAAATGAATTTGGAAAAGAAAAGTAAAAACTACTCTGGTATTTTACAGAACCTCCCACCCTCAAGATGAAAATCAGCCTAAGTAGGTGATAAAATTAGGCCATGTAGCCCCCATTTTTTAGGCATTAGCAGACACCTAAGTCCCGAAAATGGGGTCCACGATGCGCATGCACACTTCTGACGAGAAGTGTGCAGGACGTCATCTTGTTAAAGGTGTTTGCACGTGCGCACCTAACGACCACCGGTGGCATGCAGAGTGGGGAGATTATGACGCGGATCAGTGTGCAACGCTGATTTGAAGGCAATGCTGCCATTTTGGAACTCCATACTCCAGCCAATGCCCTGACTTAACCTCGCACAGCTGAACAGGACTTAAAGGGCATGAAGGATCCCTCACGAACACTATTTAAAGGGACCATGAAGTACTTACGGATTAGTTGCTGGATTATTTCTTCTGGCTGCTGGTGCAATTGTACATGCTTTTGGAGGTTTCCTTTGCTTGGATAAAGTTTCAATGTTCTACAGGGAGAGTGGTCTGGCTGGTCTTGCTTGTACTCTTTGTATCATTTAAAATATTGTGCCGAAAAAGGTTGCTTCCTGATGTGGGTGGCCTGGTAGGGCTTCCTCTGGGAATTGAACATAACAGGGAGAATGAAGAGAGGCTGCTAGAAGAGGGAGGAGGAGCAGGGCACTCAGCAGGAGGCCACATCTGCGGAGGGTGTTCAGGGAGAAATTCTCTTATCTCAACTTCAACGACGACCAGTGCATCAGATGTCTTCGGTTCACTAAAGAGGTCGTGACAGAAATTTGTCAACTGCTGCAGCCGCAAATGCAGCCTCAAAGCAGAGCAAGGACAGCATTACCTGTGGCTGTCAAGGTGACCATGGCTCTTAATTTTTATACCTCTGGCTTCTTTCAGGCTGCTGCTGGAGATATAAGCACCATCTCGCAGTTTGCAGTGCACTGCAGTATTAGGGAGGTCACTGAGGCTCTCTATACAATGAGAAACACATTCATCTCATTCCCTCTTGCCAGAGATAAACAAAAGGAGAGAGCACAAGGTTTTGCTCGCATTGCCGGCTTCCCCACAGTGCAGGGTACCATTGACTGCATGTTGATTGCCTCGCACGCTCCTCATCTGAACTCCGGCATATTCGTGAACAGAAAGGGATTCCACTCCCTCAATATGCAGCTGCTGTATGACCATCATGCAGGTGAATGCCCGTTATCTTGGCAGCGGTCACTATTTGTTCATTCTGCGGCAGTCCTCTGTTCCACCTGTATTTCAACTAGCACGGTAAATCAAAGACTGGCTACTGGGTGACTAGGATTATCCCCTCATGATATGGCTCATGACTCTGGTCAGGAACCCATGCACATGTGCACAGCAGGCCTATAACGAGAGTCATTCTGCCATAAGGAACACCATAGAGCACACCATGGGCATCCTCAAGCAATGCTTCCACTGCCTGGACCGCTCTGGAGGAGCCCTGCTGTACTTAGCTGAGCGGGTATCAAGATTTGTCATAACATGCTGCACAACCTGGCCGTTATGAGGGAACAGCCCTTACCACCGCCTATCAGGTGAGAACCTGAGCAACAGGCAGAGGAAGTGGAGGAAGAAAGAAGGGAGGCTACAACGTAGACAGGCCCTTTCTGCCAAGGCTCTACGTGATCAGATTATTAATGAGCGATACCCAGTAATCTCAACTGCACCTCCCCATTCACCAACAGCCCCACATTCCTTGCCTTTCCTCTCTCACATGACCATCAAATCGTCCTCCTTATGGTTACACGTTGGTTCCTCACTCAGCTCACCGCAGAAATAAAAAGGACTATCAAATGCAAATTCAAATCTACATTTATAAATTAACACATGAAATTATGCAAGCAAAATGAGATTATTCATGCTTGTGCATTCCATTAGTACCTGTCTTTTGTGTACCTTTACTTGTCCTAGTGCTCTACAAGGTGCTTCCGCAGTTGCTGGATCATGGGAGGTGGAAGGCTGATGACCTTCAATTGAGGAGACTGCAGATGTCCTTAGAGGTCAACCTCAAGCAACTCTGGGCCTAGAGGGCCCAGCTTCAGACTACACCATCTCGGCCTGGGCTGTAGCAGTCTGGGGTGGCTGGCTGACATTCAACAGCAAGGGCACTAGTGGAGTGGCAGGGGTGGAAGCAGGAATGCTGTCATCTTGAGACAAGACAGCAGGTTCATGTTCCATGGAGCCACTGCCACTCTCCCGGGGCAATTCTGGCGATCTGTTGGAGAACAGATTGCTGGACTGCTGTGATGCCCTGGAAGCCTCTTTCAACAGTGGTACCCTGAGCCATGATGGCTGCAGTCAGACCTTTGATGGAAGCTGTTACATTGGTCATCAGACGCTACATCATGGTGCATTCCACAGGTGTGCTGATGGAGGTGACCACCCATTCCATGTTGGAAAGTATGGGCTCCAAGCTGTGCGCAAAGCCCTGTGCCAAGTTAGAGCTGAACTCCTCCATGCTTCTTGACATTGTGTGCAGGCTTTCCAGTGCACCAAGCATTTTGTTGTGTATGCCCATCAGCTGCCTTCTGTAGTCTGGCCCATTGAAGTCATTATCTGAATCCTCTGCAGCATAACTGGTGTGCAACCTCGCTCTCCAGCGAGCTGGCACCTACGGTATCCATTCCCCCCACCATGGCTCCTGTGCACTCGTGCCTGGTGTCTCACCATTTTCTTTTTATTCGTTCATGGGATGTGGGTGTCGCTGGCAAAGCCAGCATTTATTGCCCTTGAGGAGGTGGTGGTGAGCCGCCTTCTTGAACCGCTGCAGTCCGTGTGGTGAAGGTTCTCCCACAGTGCAGTTAGGTAGGGAGTTCCAGGATTTTGACCCAGCGACGATGAAGGAACGGCGATATATTTCCAAGTCGGGATGGTGTGTGACTTGAAGGGGAACGTGCAGGTGGTGTTGTTCCCATGTGCCTGCTACCCTTCTCCTTCTAGGTGGTAGAGGTTGTGGGTTTGGGAGGTGCTGTTGAAGAAGTCTTGACGAGTTGCTGCAGTGCATCCTGTGGATGGTACACACTGCAGCCACTGTGCACCGGTGGTTGAGGGAGTGAATGTTTAGGGTGGTGGATGGGGTGCCAATCAAGCGGGATGCTTTGTCCTGATGCAGATCCCTCCTCTATCCTAGCCTCTAAAGTATGCGCAGTGTCAGTTTCTGAGCTGGCGGCGGTGAATGTAAGATCGAGTGACGGTGTTTCTTCGTCATCACTGTCTTCTTCCTCTGCCTTCTCTGACTGGGAAGGTTCCAGTTCTTGGGTATCTGAAGTGACAAAGGGACAAGGGTTGGGTTGTGGTGAGGGGAGAGGAGAAAGTAAGAAGTGGGTGTTTACACCATCTGCAGCTTGTGAGTCGGAAAAGATTGTGGGATGAAGCAGAAGTGGGAAGCGAGAAGGAGGATTAGGTATGCAGAGACCCTCATCATCGATCCCTTCAGCGCCGCCAGTGGCCACGGCCTCAGCGATGGCCCTTCCCATGATGGCCAGCACTGTCTTTTCCATGGGAGTTAAAACATGTAGGCGCACTTGTCCTCCTCCAGTTGTTTCTTGCTGCCCCCTGTTATGTGCCACCTTTTCCTGCAAGAAAGAGGGAAGTGTGTCAGTGAGTGACCTGCAAGACGTTTGGGTGATGTGGCTGGCATGGTTGAATAGCTGCCAGTGTGTGTGGACTGAGAGTTGTGGGTGTGAGATTATAAAAGTGCAAAGTGTATGAGGGTGAGATAAAGCACATGATTTGAACAGTTGAGTGCTGATTGAAAGAGATTGTTGGTAGGTGGGTGATGGGGGTGTAGTGCATTGAGCAGCGGATGATGCTAGTGGTACAGTTGGTAGGATATGCCACTTGAAACTTGAACTCACTCACCTTGACAACTCATGTTAAATCATTGAACTTCTTCCTGCACTGCATCCATGTTCTTAGAGCTACGTTCCTGGCATTTACCTCCTCTGCTACCTCCTCCCACTGCCTCTTGAGCATATGTTGGGAGAACCTCCTGCCCCCCTGCGGTTACAGGAGACCACTCCTCCTCTCCACCTCTTGCACCAAGGCCTCCAGTGCATCATCAGAGAACCTTGGTGCACGCTCTCTCGCAGGTGCAGCCATTCTTCAAAGTATTAGAGCACTGAATCACTTCACAAACGACTCCCACCACTTCTTGCAGCCACAACTGCACCTCTTAAAGGGGAGGTGCAGCTGCCTTTAAGAAGCGTGAGCCACTCACGATATCGGGGCCTCCTGCTGATGTATGTAACCAATCAACAGCGCAGGTAGCACTGGCTGCATACAGCGATCATTTAAAACAGCAGGCAGCACGAATGTAACATGCTGCCTGCATTGCCATGACCGGGCACGGGTTAATCACGTGCTGCACTACCTGCGCCCGTTTTCAGGGGTTATCCAATTTAACCCCCATTATCTCAAATTTTGATGTTAACTCTCCACTTGACAATCTGTACTAAGTTTACTTTTCCATTGTCAGCCTTGGCTCAGTGTTAGCATTCTCACCCCTGAATCAGAAGGCCGTGGGTTCAAGTCCCATGGCAGGGCTTGAGCATGTCATGCAGGCTGACACTTCAGTGCAGTACTTGAGGGAGTGCTGCATTGGTAGAGGTCCTTTGGACGAGATGTTAACCCGAGGCTCCAGCTGTCCTCTCAGGTGGACGTAAAAGATTCCACGGCACTATTCAAAGAAGAGCTCGAGTGTTCTCTTGGTGTCCTGGCCAATGTTTATCCCTCAACCAACATCACTAAAACAGACTATCTGGTCTTTTATCTCATTGCTGTTTGTGGGACATTTCCTTACAGTGACTACACTGCAAAAAGTACTTCATTGGCTGTGAAGCACTTTGGTATGTCCTGAGATCACTATATAAATGTCCTGAGGCACTATATAAATGGAAGTTCGTTCTTTTTTTCATTGATAAAAAAGCCTCATTAACATGGAGCACATGGTCTAGGGACGTGGTGTAGACAGGCAGCTAAAAGGCCTGATTTCAAAATCCTAACCTTTACTGATTCTGGCCCTCAGCTCACCTCATCCATTGAGTAAGTCAAGCCAATTCTCAGCTGTAGTACTTAGTACCATAGAAGTTTACAGCACAGAAGACGACCATTCAGCCCATCATGTCTGTAGTGGCTCTGTTAGCGCAATCCAAAACTAATCTTACTCTGCTTCAAATATTTATCCAATTTTCCCATAAAAGGTGCAATGATCTCTGCCTCATTCACACCCTGTGGCAAAGCATTCCACGTTCTGAAAACCCTCTGCGTAAAGAAATTTTTGCTGACCTCTCTCCTCACTCTCATAGCGACCATGTTAAATTGATGATTCCTTGCCACTGACTCCCCAAACAGAGGAAATAGTCTATCTCTATTCACTCTATCCAAACCCTTCATAACTTTAAAATCCTCTGTTAAAGCCTATTTTCCCTCCTAGTGAGATGGAAGTGACCCTGATATTAGAGACTACTCTGCTCTAATATCAGGGTCATTTCCACCTCAATAGGAGGGACAAACTAGGGCAAGGCCTGTCCTGTGGGCGCACACCTCTGATGACCTGTTTAAGGAACAGCGTTGCTGGATATGGAGATCGCCACAGAATGAAATATCCAAAATATTAAAACTACTCATTATTTGTATATCACTTCCAGTTTGGCGGTTGTTTCCTTGAGTGGTTCTGATTGGCCAAAGTTTAATTCTATGATGCATTAATTTTTGTGCTTTAAATTTTAGCTAGGAGGCTATTGTTTATCTTGAATCACAGAGGTCAGAAATGAACGTTTGTATTTTCTACACAGTTTAAGAAGGTAGCTTTTCACTGTAGAGATTATCTTCAGTAAGGGATCTAAACGGCTCCATACAGTAGTTTGCTAGTCTGGATGTTAGTGGATTGTGAGATTCACCGACCAGTTTACTCATGAGCACCAGTTCCTGGTTTTGACATCAAAGATTGCTCTGATCGCATTATGAAAGGTTCATTAGCACATGTCACCTTTGTCACTGCACTATGTGTTCACAATGCAGGTAGTCAGCCATTCACAGTCAATGTATCCCTGAGCTGGTGCTGACCCAAAATATGAGCCTTAAAGAAGGAGGGAGAAGACTTCCTTACTTTCACATTTTTTAAACTTATGGTTTTAAACGTTAGTAGCAAAACTGCTGTATTAGAGTCACCACTCCTCAGATAGACTGAGTTCAGATGAAGGGTCCAAACCTGAAACATTAAATTCATCTGTTCTCTCCAGAGATGCTGACTGACCTACTGAGTGTTTTCACCATTTCCTGCTTTGTTTCTGTATCTGCAGTATTTTACATTAACGTTGTGCTACTAGAGTGTTTTCCCAGAAAGATCTTTCACCTGTAAGTTCATTCAAGGAAAGAAAGGTGAGAAGTGAAATATTTGGGTCATGGAAGAAACTAATGAATGTCTCCTTCTAAAAACAGGAGAATGGAATTTCAGCGAAGTTCACTCCACACCCTTATCCCTCGTGGAGCCTGGACTGGAGCAGCCTTCCAGTAGCTGTCAATCCCACAGAAGGTAAGAACAGTCTTTGTGCTTCTCCTTTCACTTCGACAGTGTTTGAACTCTCTGGCCTCCCAATATAAGCGCCTCATCCCAAGGGCCCTTCTACGTCCAGGTCATGTTATGCCACCGTTGGCCTCTGTTGATGACCTCTTTATAGAGTTTGATCTTCTCCAAAAAACTGTAGAGTTGCTTCGTTATCAAACGGTTGTACGAGGTCTTGCACATTTTATTAGGCCTCGTTGATTTGGGCGCATACTTACGATACTCAAATTCTCATTTAATTTTTTAAAAATAGAAATGTTGTGCAATATTTGGACCTGCTCAGAAACCCATTATCATAGAATCATCGAATGATACAGCATAGGAGAAGGCCATTCGGCCCATTGTGTCTGTGTCTACAGGACCTTGTGCAGGTGCAGGGTTGGTGGTTGTTCTTACATTTACCCACCCAATCTCAGACTTCTCTTTGTTTCTTAAGTGGGCTATGGCTATATTCTCCCACTACCTTTGCCATGCCCCCCTGAACTCATAGAGCTGTTCTTTGTTATAAACAAGGTCTAAGCATCCAACCAGGGTTGAGCGCCTCTAGATACTTTATGTAAACTGTGTGCACTTTTAAATGTGCCTTTGTTTTAAACATCAATGCAGGGCAACTAGTTGCATAAACAACAGGATGAAATTCTTCCAGCATTTTACATGACTCAGCTCTCAAAATTTGCGATAATTGAAAGAAAAAAGCAAAACATTTTAAAACAAAGCTTCAGTAATGGTTGCAACAGATGTCATTTGCATTACATTACTTTATAACTTGATATACATTTCAAAGTGGGCTTAGTGCACAGCACTGTGAAAGAAATGGGCAGGTTTTGCTTTCAGTGCCTTAATCTTGTTCCACTACTATGTTCTGATTGTTTCTCAATAAAAAAATATTATCAATGCTTTTACGCCAATGGTATTAATTATTGGGAAAATGTAGAAGTGGAGTGAATTACAATAATATGCAACCTCCAATTCCATCCACTGCTGTGTAAAGTGTCCTTGGGGATGAAATTCCCCTCAATGATAAATAAGCGGCCTGGTTTTCTCTGTAATTGACAAGTTGCTGGCAAAATTGCATTGCTGCAGGTTCCCGTGATTTTGGTCATTAATTGCTGAAAAAACAGGCAATTCTCCTTTCTTTTGCTAAGAGGAATTTCACTTCTGAATGATATAATTGGACCCCCACTTCTAAATATTAACGAGCCCCCCCCAGCCCCTGCTTGCCTGTGCCCGGCGGCCCCAACATTGCCAAAAACCTGGCAGCTAAAATGGCGGCGGGTGCGAACGCGTCGGTGAAGCGCCCAGCCGCCATTTTAAACCACCCGCACCACCCAGTTCCACAAGATTAAAATCAGCCCGAGAATGTTGATTTATGTGGTGCAGGCGGCAGTTCACTCGGCTTGAAATGCCAATGTTTTTTTTGATCTGGTGAAAGGCTAAATGGTTTGCTTATATGGCACTTTTGGAGGTGTGTCTGATTTATACTTCCATGATTGCCACACAGCTCAGCCAGTTGTAGACCCCCCCTCCCCTCCCCCCCCCCCCCCCACCCCCGGAGGAATGGTTCACGTACGGTGGGTGTTTGACCCCTTGACCTCTACAGATATTTTATTGCTACAGTTGGATTCCACTGAGAGACGCGTTCACAGTATGTGCTTGGGCACAAGGAACCGGTCCCACTTGCTGCAGGCTCTGATACCATCTGGAAAAAAAAACGGCTCCTTCCTAGCTCAAGGTTCAACTTCACCTGCTGCCTAGTACTCTCCAGTTCCACACTGTGTGTGGCCAGTGGCGGGAGCTCCTGTATCTTAGTTTAATGATTATTGGTTTGGGTAGCAATGTGGCAGCCATCAAGGGCACAAGGAGAGAGAGGCAGCTGATGTGCAGGAGAACAGAGCTGACAGACACCCTCTTCGCTCTCTCCACACTTTCCCCGTCTTCAGAAGTGCTCAGCAGTATGGAAGCAATTAGAGTCTGAGTAGAGTCAGAATGGAGAGCGAGCTTTAGATTCCCAAAAGAGAACAGGCAGCAAAAAAAAATCTGGAACAGACCCTACATCATGACATTTCCCCCAGCCAACTAATCATGTCCATCTATTCTAGGAGACAGATTGGATTTATCGGGTCAAATACACACATTTGATTGCTGTCAAATACCTGAATGTTTTTGTTTCCTTGGCTACCATCTTTAATGTACGTGATGTTAAGTTAAATTAACAGTGAAGCTAAACAGTATTAAGTTCAAGGGTACAGTAGGGTAGTCATCCAGAGAGCTGAACTAATAATCCAGAGAACGTGAGTTCAGATCCCACCATGGCAGTTTGAGAACTTAATTCAGTTTCTTTAAAAATCTGGAAATAAAAAGCTGGTGTCAGTAAAAGTGACCATGAATCTGTCGTATTGTCTTAAAATCCAACAGGTTCACTAATGTCCTTTTAAGGAACAAAACCTGTTGTCCTTACCTGGTCTTGTCTATATCTGCCTTAACTGCCCTCTGAAGTGGCCTAAGCAAGCCATTCAGTTGTATCAAACTAGCAATTAAGGGTGAGCAATAAATAACAGCCTTGTCAGTGATGCTCACTTGCCGTGAATGAATAAAAAATAAGGTTTTAGTACAGCACTGAGTGCTGATGTACCATAAAAAATAAATACAGCATATATATATATATATATATATATATATAGAAACATAGAAAATAGGAGCAGGAGTAGGCCATTCGGCCCTTCGAGTCTGTTCCGCCATTCAATATGATCTTGGCTGATCCTCTATCTCAGTACCATATTCCCGCTCTCTCCCATACCCCTTGATGCCTTTTGTGTCTAGAAATCTATCTAGCTCCTTCTTAAATATATTCAGTGACTTGGCCTCCACAGCCTTCTGTGGTAGAGAATTCCACAGGTTCACTATCCTCTGAGTGAAGAAATTTCTCCTTATCTCAGTCCTAAATGTCCTACCCCGTATCTTGAGACTGTGACCCCTTGTTCTGGACTCCCAGCCAGGGGAAACATCCTCACTGCATCCAGTCTGTCTAGCCCTGTCAGAATTTTATATGTTTCAATGAGATCCCCTCTCATTTTTCTAAACTCGAGTGAATACAGGCCAAGTCGACCCAATCTCTCCTCATATGACAGTCCTGCCATCCCAGGAATCAGTCTGGTGAACCTTCGCTGCACTCCCTCTATGGCAAGTATATCCTTTCTTAGGTAAGGAGACCAAAACTGCACACAATACTTAAGGTGTGTTCTCACCAAGGCCCTGTATAACTGCAGTAAGACATCCTTGCTCCTATACTCAAATCCTCTTGCAATGAAGGCCAACATACCATTTGCCTTCCTAACTGCTTGCTGCATCTGCATGTTTGCTTTCAGTGACTGGTGTACAAGGACACCCAGGTCCCTTTGTACATCAATATTCCCCAATCTATCACCATTTAAATAATACTCTGCCTTTCTGTTTTTCCTTTTGAAGTGAATAACTTCACATTTATCCACCTTTTACTGCGTCTGCCATGTATTTGCCCACTCACTCAACTTGTCTAAATCGCCTTGAAGCCTCTTTGCATCCTCCTCACAACTCATGATCCCACCCAGTTTTGTGTCGTCAGCAAACTTGGAAATATTACATTTGGTTCATGTGTTTTGTTGTGCTGCAGTAACGAAGACCGTTGCAAAGACTATGGATTCTCAATGTAGTCAGGGAGCGCCTAATAGCTCTCCTCCTCCCTGGCCCAGATAAATCCAAGGAACCATAATTCAATTGTCCAAGCTTTACTGTGCCAGCTATATGTACATATATAAATGTTCTAAATGAAAATGAGAAAAAATGCTGCAGATTCAGTAGATGTAAAGGAAGGGGCATCAAGGTTTTACAAAAACAATATCTGAGATACTTTCCTGTATGCAAGAGATGGGGAGAAAGTTCTAATTGTTCATTCTCATTTAAGCAGGAGGCGAACCATTGTTTTTTAATCCAGTTTTAAAATCTATTTCTAAGTCTGCAACTTTACATACCAAAAAGTTAAGATGTTGATCTTGCTCTGACACAGTTCCTTATTTTACTATGGGGAGGAGGCGAAGGCCTTAATTTTTGCAGGACAGGCCAAAATCTATAGACAGGCAAGAGAGAAGGAAAATAACCACCTCGCCAAACCTCTCTCACCGGTGGGATACCTTAATGCTTCATTCTCCTGAGGCTCTGAGCTTCTACGCCATTCTCAAGTATGTTTTCACCTTGTGGCCTGGTATTCATTTGTTAAATGTCAGTGATCAGCAGAGTGCTTGTGGCGTTTGAAGTGAGAAATCACTAAACCTGTTGTGCAGCTCTCATGGGAAATCCTTCACATTTATTGACCATGTATAATGAACGGATTGAGTGATTTACAAATATAAAGCAGAAGTATATCAATGACCTGCGATTTATTTTTGGTCTGACCATTTCTAGCTGTGTTGACAGACCTTATTCCTTCTTGGTGCCAACTCACGAATAGCTCGATGGTAGATAAATGGGGCATTCAGTGGGGAACTTTGGACTCCAGAATGAGTGCTGTATGTTATTAAGAACTCCTAATTCGCAAGCTGCAATGTGATGAAGGAGTTATTAAGGGCCATCCGCATAAGTAGAATAAATCCTGTATTTCATCATTTTCCCTTTTGGGCACTCTATTAGTACCACCACTGAATAACATTTTTGTAAAATAAGCAAACAAATTATATGAAATATGTGTTTTTAAGGATTGCCGCAAGCTTTAATACTCAATAGGTAATGGGAGTTGCCTATTATTTTTCTCTGGCAGCCAGTGGACAACATCATATTTTTCTTTTGGAAGGTATTTTGTATTTCCAGTGTAGTACCACAGCTAGGCTGAGTGGGGCCCCATGCTTCTGTCAGTGGCACTGTAGGCTTGATTTTAATAGGCATGGGAGCCACCCATGCTGACTTGATTTTCCCTTCTTCCTACAGAGATACACTTCACCTCTAATCAAGAGTCTTCCCACAACAGTACAGATGAGACGAGGAAAACAGTTGGGTTAAACTCACTTTCTTCACTTCAGGGTATATTACATAGAAATTACAGCACAGAAACAGGCCATTTGTCCCAAATGGTCTATGCCGGTGTTCATGCTCCACACGAGCCTCTTCCCACCCTACTTCATCTCACCCTATCAGCATATATCCTTTTATTCCTTCCTCCCTCATGTACTTATCTACCTTCCCCTTAAATTCATCTATGCTATTCGCCTCAACTACTCCATGTGGTAGCAAGTTCAAAATTCTAACCACTCTCTGGGTAAAGAAGTTTCTCCTGAATTCCTTATTGGATTTAGTAATGACTATCTTATATTTATGGCCCCTAGTTTTGGACTCACCCACAAGTGGAAACATCTTCTCTATGTCTACCCTATCAAACCTCTTCATAATTTTAAAAGTCTCTATTAGGTCACCCCTTAGCCTTCTCTTTTCTAGAGGAAAGAGCCCCAGCCTGTTCAGTCTTTCATATATTGTTTTCTATCTTCAATGTGTTGCCCCACCAAACTGCCTAATTGACCACCATCTTACTGCCTAATTGGCCACCATCTTAAAAATCTCCTTAATGGAGATGAAGAATTTTAAGCAGTACCCTGGGGAATGACTGAGGATTTCCAAATTGGGACCCTAATAAATTTTCCCTGGAGTTTTGTTTAGCTAATATGGCTGGGGGTGGGTCTCTGACATTATCACATGAACTTGTACAACCCAATAACCATAGCAACGCATTTCGAGGATGAATCCTCCTGTGTCTTGGGTAGTTGAGGTTTCCTGGTGACTATTCTGCGTTTCTTACCTTTTGAAATGAATCTGCTGATCCATTTGCCTAATTTGGTAAAGACTGCTTGGAAACTTTTGATTGGGTGCTTTTGGAGTAGGCATAAGAACCCGGGTAGGATGTTCATTTTGAGCACACATATTGTCCCTGACAGGGAGATTGGCTGTGATGTTGAGCAGGCCATGTCCTCCCAGACTATTTCTGCCAAGTTAGCCTGCTGGAGTTTTTGGTGCTCGGGTTATTTTAAACTACAGGTACTTGAATGGACTATTTGCAAGGGAAACCTTTTATAGTGATTGGAAATACTCTATGCCTGTTCACATGGTTTCCATATTTGCACATTAATTTTATACCTCAAGAGGGCTCTGAGGTATTTTCCAGATTTTTTTTCCCTTTTTGGCCCTGGGTTTTTCCATTTTTTTGCCTCTTGCAGCAGACTACATGGTGGTTGGGGTTGTGGGGGGAGGTGGTAGGAAGTGTCTGGTCATGATGCTCCAGGCATCATGAACGTGGAGTAGGCTCAATGGATCAGCCAATCTTTTCCTGCCCATAATTTTCGTATGTGAGGCTCCACTAGGAACCCTTCAGGTCCAGGGCTTTACCACTTTGCATGGCCTGTAGTGTTTAGTTTATTTCTCATAGGGAGATGAGGATATCTAACTCTTTCCCCCTCTGCCTGCCCAGCCTCTTTTTGTTGGTAGACACTTGATGCCTTTTACACCGAATGATGTGACTTTAATCATAGTTATTTTTGTGTCCTGGGGTGTATAGCTGGGCACTTGCCTGGTGGGCTAGTGGAGGATATGTATATCCTTATCATGAGGGATCCAGCTCTCGCAGTGTCTGCAGAGATTCCCGCTGTTACAGGGACATCCTAATCTGCTGAGGACAGTGGGCCATAGAGGTGTCTCTGGAAACTGGGATTGTGGCAGCTGAATGACATTTTATGACGTGGGCTTTGTTTCATGACTCCTATAAAGTCAAAAATAGAAAAGAAATACTTTCAAAGTCAAGAGTTCAGTTCCAGAATACAAACTCAACCAATTTTAACTTACACCGTGCTGGAAATAAAACTTTGTTTTCGAGCTGGCGGTATGGTGTTTCATACATGTATGTATTGTTGATGTATTAAAGTTATATTAACTCTAAGTGGACTTTTGTCATTATATTAATAACTTTTTCTGATTTTCTAATGGGTCACGTGATATCTCAGAGGACTGGGAAATAAGGTTAGCATGACAATGTTGAGTGGATCTTTTAGGGCTTTAAATAATGGGTGGAAGATTAATATCTATTCTGGGTTCCTTCATTAGATTGTATGCTGATTGCAGCTTTTAATTACACACGGTTGCAAGATTTAAGTACACATGGTTGTAGTATTTAATATACAAACTGCACCAGTTGTGCAACAAAATGGAGGCATTTTTAAGTAGCTGCAACAAAGAGTCGTTCATCACAAACCCAGATGATTTTAAAATGACTCATTTCTCTGTTAAATAAAAGTTAAATAAAGTAACTGGGTGCAAGTGTTCCAAAATCCAAAAATAGTTACTTTTATTTCCTTGTGCGTTTACAACTATTTTCTGCCTCCAGCTCCAGAAGGTACAATCAACACAATTATCTGTGATATACTTTGCCAAGATCAATGTGTGTTTGTTGCCAAGCATAGTTTAGGTCAGGATAGATGGGAACCTTTTCCCTTTCGGTGGGTGTTTGTTGTTTTTATCTTAATTGCCATCAGAATAAGGTGTGACAGGTTGGTGATATAGAGCTCCACGTGTAACCTTACTAACACTGACATAGCCTAACAGTGATTATTCAGCACCTCTTTACGGCACTAAACATGGTGGTTCATTCATACAGCTTTGCCTTTTACCCTTTTAAAGAGGAAGGTAACACTAGGAGTCAGTACAGTGAATTATGAGTATTTGCCTTGCTTCTAGGCAACATGTAATTTTTGTTTCCTCTTCCGGCTTTGCACTTATGTCTTTGCTTATGCTTACCTCAACTCTCCCGATGACAATAATTCAGTTGGGATATATAGTTCCATGGGCACTGGCAGCTCCCTGGCATCTCACCCAAGTGCCCATTCTATATATGTAAATCTGATCAGTGAATGTTGGTTGGCAAGCTGTTCAGTAATGGGGGGCCATCACAGCTAAATCTGAACTTGTCCTTACCAAATATGAACACATCAACACAAACACACATCTTCTAGTTCCATTATTCGTTTCTTGTATATTTTCACAACTTTGCTGCTTACATTGAAGCAGATCCTGTATCCGTTCAGACATGACGAGGCTACCACATTGTAATCCTACAATAGCTGCTTTTGTCTGGTTATGAGTTGATAAGTTTTCATGTGTACTGTTGCTACTTTCTCCACATGCTGTCATTATCTCTACAGGTGAAAACAATATGATGTGACTTTTTTTTAAAAAGAGAAGCTGGAACCACTTTTTCCAGGTAACACATTCTGAATATGATCATCTCAGAATTTAACTAAGTGATAAATCATAAGAGCTGAGGAATGAAAAGAACCCCACCCCCCCCTCAGAAAATACATAAGCCCAGATGCAGCTATTTGGGCGATAATCAAAAATGCAGTGCCTGGCCTCTAAGGTTTACATCTGTTGTGTTATGTAAAGTTAATTCTTAACATCTGTTTCACTGGTTTTATACTGTCACAGATATTTGCAAGATATTTGCACACTGGTGCAATATGCTGGACTCGCCATATGCTGTGTCATACAGTGTTTGATTGTTGGTTTGTATCTTGCAGTTCCCTATAGAAAGAAAAACCTTGCATTCATATACAACAACTTGGATTTATATGGCATCTTTAATGTAGAAAAAAGTCCCAAGGTGCTTCACAGAGGTGTAATCAAAAAAACATTTATATAGTACCTGATCAGGATGTTTAAAAGCACTTTATATTCATTGTTACTTTTTGAAGTATGTGTGCACAGCAAGATCCCACAATTAGCTAATGAGATGAATGGCCAGTTAAACGTTGGTCATTGAGGAACGAATGCTGGCGTGCTCTTCTTTCAAATAGTGCCATGGGATCTTTTTACATCTACCTGAGAGGGCAGACAGGGCCTCAGTTTAATAATTTAATACAGTTGTATAAAAGTCTTGCACAATTATGTATGGCTGTTGATCTTTATCTATGCTGATTGCCATATTTTATTGGAATTTTTGATTTTCAGCACTGTGATTACCAGGCAAGTTCTTTTGTAAATAAGGTTCACAACCCCTGTAAGTAACATGCCAATTGTCAGGCTTCATATTGTCATTCTGACTCAATTCACTTTGATTCTAATCAGTGGGGGAGATGGGGGTCGGAGTGGGGGTGGAAATGTGCAAATGGCAGTAATAAGAACATATTTAAATCTGAGCCTTGGTTTTGGATAAATTTTGAGGGGGCAGTGTCAGTGTACTGTGGCCAGCACATTACTAATCTGTTAGGCTTGACGCATTATTCAAGATATTGTATTAGTGTGGAAGCTGAGGACCCACCAGTACATGCAGAAACGTTGCCTGTGTTGAAGGCCTCCTAAATAGAATGGTAATGCAGTTATCTAAATTGCCACAGAATTGTGGGTTCAGTGCAGAATTAGCTTCCTAGAAGGGAATTTTCGAAACTCGCCCCTTCCCCTCTCTGTACCCTGTCCTGCATCTACTCTCACCCCTTTCTCCCTCCATTCAGTTTTTTTCTCCCCATTATTGCTCTCCGACACATGTTCCAGATGTACTCTTCCCTGTTCCAGCTCTCAAACTCATGTCCCAGGTTTGCTATCAGCCTTCCCAATCTCTGATCTATGCATTGGGTTTAATGGTACCCTTTCCTGCTCCCCAAACTGTGTCCTCGGTTTATATCAACCCTTCCTGCCCACCTCCCCCCGAAATTGTGTCCTGGGTTTATATCAACCCTTCCTGCCCCCCCCCAAACTGTGTCCTGAGTTAATATCAGCCCTCCCTGCTCCCCCAAGCTGTGTCCTGGGTTAAGATCAACCCTTCCCGCTCCCCCAAACAGTGTCCTGGGTTAAGATCAACCCTTCCCGTTTCCCCAAACAGTGTCCTGGGTTAAGATCAACCCTTCCTGTTTCCCCAAGCTGTGTCCTGGGTTAATATCAGTCCATCCTGCTCTTTGACCCATGTCCAAGAACTCTTGTCCATATTGGTACCCCATCATGTCCAGGATCTGTTGTTATCACTTCCCTCTTTACTTCATGTTGGGACTACTTTTGACCCCTCCTATTTTTCATTCTATGACATAGCTCTGCTCACGCCACTTCCCATTCGTCCTCCAAATACTGTCACTTTTTTTTGTCCTGACTTTCTTGTCCCTGCCCTTTTCTCACTCCCCACTCCTTGTTCTGGATACCAGCCTAAGATGCTATTGGAGACACCAAACTACAGCTTGCCTTCAATGCTGAGCCAGACAGTTTGTTAAAGAAAGGAGGAAAAAAGACGCCAAATCGGTGGAATGTCAGGGCAGCACATCATAAATGTCAACTCTGGAGCAGCACCAGGGCAGCAGTGGCTTTCATTACACACTGAATGCTCTGTGAAAGGACAAAATGGCAAGACAAGCTGCGTGGGGCCTGTCTTGTTTCCCCTTATTTAGAAAGACAGCCAAGCAAATGTCGAAAAGCTGAATGTGACAGGTCAAGGAGACACCCTCCCATCCTCGGTTCCTAAAATTAAACTAAATGGTTAAATAGTGCCAATGTCATCTTTGAGTTGCCAGAGGATTTGTTGGGGCTTTTCAGAGAAAACCAAATCAAAGTTATGGTTTACAGAAAGTAAAGAACCTTGTAAGTATCAAAATAGGGACGCAGAAAATTTCCCTGTCACATTTTAAAAATAGCAACAGGTTAGGCTGTGCCTCTCATAGTAGGCCACAGTCCAGCTGTATGGAATGAGTTATACATGAGCAGCACAAAAAGACTTGTGGCTAAAAGTATGTGATTACCAGTGATAAACACAAAATGACATTTGGCAGTTTATTTTTTTATGTTTCCCCCCCCCGCCCCCCACTAATTATTTCCGTGTTGTAGGGATGGGTAGTGATTCTCTAGCTAGCTGCCAGGAGCAATGTTCTGGGGCCCTTTTGCTTCTCCATTCAACCCTCCCTTGTTGCATTTGGCCTCCGTTTGTTACCTTCCCATTGCAGGCCACGATCTGATCACTAGTCTACCTTCTCAGCTGACGAGTGGTGTGTGGTCCATGGAGGCCCAACATGACTTAGAGAAACTGAGATAGTTTTTAAAAGAAAGAGAATTAAAAAGAACCTAATAATCACATTAAGTAGTTCACAGAGAAAGTGCTGCCCCTTACAATCACCTTCTCTTTTACGTGAACATGGAGCTGTGGGAAGACAGATAAATCTGCTTGACCTGAACACACTGGAGTTGGATCACACTGCAGTTCAGGGTGGGATGTACAAAAAAAGAATAGCAAGGAATCTACAGAAAGAAAACTTTGAAGAGACACTTAATTTCTTCCCTTTTTACAACATTCTGGGCAGTGTGGGGCAGAGTTGAACATGCCACAGAGCAGGCATGGGCACAGGTTCCAGCCCCACTCCATTCACTTCTTGGTCTGGTCACGTCAAGTGGGGAGGTATGGAGTAAAGCCGACCTGTAGGAGGAAGGCGAATCAGAGGGATGAGTTATACCTTGGTGACCTGGCACCTCCTAGTGGCTGGCTGCTAGCAGCATTAGCAGCTTGGGAACAGGCCAAACAGCTCCCTCCCTCAGCTGCAAGGTGCAGGCTAGGCATCCACGAAGAAAAAATACTTCCATGCATTTCATTTTGCCCTGTTGCTGGAAAACCTTCGGTCCTAGAGATATTGGTGTTTCTGAGCGGTCTCTGTACGTAGCTGCTGGGCATTGATATAACCTATAGTGCGTGCTGTCTACTGGACAAGTTGAGCTGGTTAGCATTCTCTGTAGATGTTATTTCCAGAGGATGCAACTATCAAGAAAGATTGAGCAGACTGGGGCTGCTTCTTCTCTGGAAAAGAAAAGTTGAAGAGAAGATCGAATAGAGGTCTTTAAAATTATGAAGGGGCTCGATAGGGTGGACGTGGAGAAACTGTTTCCATTTGTGAGATAGTCAAGGTCAATGGGGCACAAATATAAGATAGTCACTAACAGATCAAGTAAAGAACTTAGGAGGAATTTCTTTACAGCAGTAAGAATGGTGGTGAGAATGTGAAACTCGCTGCCGCATGGAGTGGTTGAAGCAGATAGCAATAACACATTTAAGGGGAGGCTTGATATATAAATGAGGGCAAAGGGAATAGAGGGATACGGGGGCAGGGTGGGAAGAGGTAATTAGAGTGGGAGGAGTCTCGTATGGAGTATAAATACCGGCATAGACCATTTGAAGCAAATGGCTTGTTTTTGTGTGCTGTAGATTCTATGTAATTCAGAGGCTACTGCACCATCAAATTTTCCCAGTTTTTTTTATTACTGTTGAGTTTGTCTCAACAACAATTATAATACTCTTGCAGTCACAGTTTTATACTACCAGTATCTGTTTGAGATGAGCATCTGTTTGGAGCAACACAGGACTGGGCAGACCCAAATCATGCTGCTGACATTGCACTGCTCTATGACCAGGAAGCACCAAGCCCAAAGAGCTCCTGGACAGTCACCTATCTGCTAACTAATTACAAAGTTAAAAACAAAGTTTTAGAAAGTTCCCAGCTGGACTGCTTAGAATTGTAGAAACATAAAGCACATAAGAAGGCCATTGGGCCCATCGTGTCTGCGCCGGCTCTTTAAAAGAGTTATCCAATTAGTCTCACTCATCCGCTCTTTCCCCATAGCCCTGCAAATCTTTCCTTTTCAAGTATATGTCCAGTTCCCTTATCAAAGTTACTATTGAATCTGCTTCCACCACCCTTTCAGGCAATGCATCCAGATCATAATAACTCGCTGCATTAAAAAAAAATTCTCCTCATTCCCCCTCTGGTTCTTTTGCCAATTATCTTAAATCTGTGTCCTCTGGTTATCGACCCACCCGCCAGTGGAACCCATTTCTCCTTACTTACTCTATCAAAACCGCTCATAATTTTGAACACCTCTATTGAATCTCCCCTTAACCTTCTCTGCTCTAAGGAGAACAACCCCAACTTGTCTAGTCTCTCCACGTAACTGAAATCCTTCCTTCTACTACAACTCATCTGCATGCTCTCCAAGGCCTTGGCATCCTTCCTAAAGTGTGGAGCCCAGAATTGAACACAATACTCCAGCTGCGGCCTAACTAGTGATTTATAAAGGTTAAAGCTCATTTTGCAACAGTTGCTCCACTGCAGCAGCTGTAAAGCTGAAGTGGCATGAACCTCCCTCCTCAAGGATGCATCACAACGTCTTCCCTAAATTCAACTTGGAGCTTGGACCGAAATTGGACCACGCATTTTACGATGCACTCTGTTTTTAATCTACCCAAAATGTACATTAAAACTGACCTATTAGTTAATATTTCATTTGTTTGACAGGCATTGTGTTCTCTTATTTCTAACTATCATTAGATTTTGTTGTCACAATATATAAATAATCATTTTAATCATCATTTTTAAATATACTGTTGTTAGACTAATTATTGGTTTATGTTTATATTTTGAGATTATTAGCGACTTGTTTGAAGTGTACATCATTTTTGACCATTTCAAAGAAAACACTAATGCTTAAGAGTCTTATAATTAACTACAGCGATCTTTAGCCTTTATGAGGTATCTTATTTTGAAAAATGCCTCAGGCAGTCAGGCGATTAGCCATTCAAAAACCTCTGTAAAGGTGTGGCACCTCCTACATCAGTCTCTAAATAATGTTTTTGATTCTTTACCAAGATTGCACGAATAGGAGCTGGTTTGGGTCTGTTCTGCTATGTTATTTAATGCTTTCAAGAATAAATGGCATGCTGATTTGACAATGATAGGCTTGTTTAGATTCTGGCTCCCAGTATACTGAAACTATCTGAGAATCTCAGAAAAACACTGTGTGCTGCTTCTCTTGGGTAATACCACAAATCTAACTTCCCAATGGTGCAGGGGGTGAATTGGACTGCATGGCAGTGTGACAATACAGTGGTCAGTAGGGTCGTAGGTCTTTGCTGACTTGACCAGAGTCAGCTGGGCCACCTCATTTTGTTGAGTAAAATGGGCCTATGTTCTCTGGAGCTTAGAAGAATGAGAGGTGATCTCATTGAAACATATAAGATTCTGAAGGGGTAGAGGCTGAGAGGTTGTTTCCCGTGGCTGGAGAGTCTAAAACTGGAGGTCATAGTCGCAGGGTAAGGGGTCAGCCGTTTAAGACTGAGAAGAGGCATTTTTTCACTGAGGGTTGTGAATCTTTGAAATTCTCTACCCCAGAGGGCTGTGGATGCTGAGTCGTTGCATGTATTCAAGGCTGAGATAGATACATTTTTTGACTCTAGGGGAATCAAGGGATATGGGGATCGGGCAGGAAAGTGGAGTTGAGGTTGAAGATCAGTCATGATCTGATTGAATGACGGAACAGGCTCAAGGGGCTATATGGCCTACTCTTGCTCCTATTTCTTATGTTCTTATGTACATTTGGCCTCAACGTCCCAGGCTAGAGAGGGGTGCAGTGTGTAGAAGAAAAACACGAACTGAATTGTCGAAATTCTCATTCCCAAGGCAAGTGCATAATGGACTGAAGTGACTTTGACTTTGAGTTTGTGTTTACAAATCAATATTAATTTATTAATATTTTGTTAATTTCTGTGGAACCTCTCTGGTTTATAATTTTTTTTAATAATTGCACAAGAATAAAAATGATTACACCTGCCTAATGCCACTACAGACTAATGAGATTACCATATCACCAGGTCATCCCTGTTACGTGTGCAGCCTTGTGAAGGATTGTGAGTAATATTGGTCGAACTACTTTTGCGTGCAGAGACCGTGGGCTGGAAATTTTATGGATGGTGAATTCAGTCCACTTGTATATTGTGCTTAGAAATTCTTTTGACAGAAAGTTGCCGTTCTAACATAGTTGTTCAAGGGGATATGCATGCTACTGAATTGTTATGATTCTACTGTAGAGGCAATTATCTATACACTTATAACTGTGATATCTCTCCTCCAGTTTGGTTTGAGGGAAATTGTATAGAACTCCTTCCTCTCCCATTTGATACTGTGACATTTTGCTCCATTGATGACATGAACAGGAATACTGCCTCAGGACAGCACTCCTCATTCAAGGTGTCAATGGAGGAGGAGTTCTATACAAAATATTTGCTTCTAGACTGCCTCTAACCAGCGGTCCTAAAGTATAGGACATGAAGTGACTGAGGGACATCAGAGATTATGGGATAATTCTGTGATCCCAGCAGGGATGCTGGGTGCAAAGGAAGTGCAGGTTGGAGATAGGACTGATTCTCCAATCTGCATTCCCTATGAGCATAGCTTCCCACTGTCATTTTTTTTACGCAGTGAGTTGTTATGGTCTGGAATGCACTGCCTGAAAGGGTGGTGGAAGCAGATTCAATAATAACTTTCAAAAGGGAGTTGGATATATACTTGAAAAGGAAAAATTTACAGGGCTATGGAGAAATAGCAGAGGAATGGTATTAATTGGATAGCTCTTACAAGGAGCTACAGGCATGATGGGCCAAATAACCACCTTCTGTGCTGTAAGATTCTATGATTCTATGAATTACCTTATATAGGGCAGTGCAGTGGATTTTGCTTCCGTTTCACACATACTCTCACCAGTGATAGATTGATATGTCAGGGTTTGCAGTCAGCATGCATTAGGTTATGGTTAGGTTATTTTGTGCCATTAGGTTATGATTGCATTTCAGTCAGTCCTGGTATGTGGTTTTTCACAATGCACCAGGTATGGGTTACTGCTTCCTTGATGGTGCTAAACCTCTTTGATGTCACTCTTGTTTTAGTTAGAAATTATTCTACTCAAAGGCTAGTGTTCCCATGAAAGCCCATTTCACTTTCTCATCTTTCTCTTATTGGCTCAGTGAAAGTGTCCGCTGGAGCTGTCCTTAACTCACTCACTGCCTGCATTTTTATGAGCAGCTCTATGACAAAACAATGAGTGAGGTTTTCATGAGCTTCAAGTAATTGTCGATGAATAAACGTGTATACATTGGCATCCTTCTTTGTTGACTGACCTTATGTACTTTCTGAAAATGATTGCCAATTCATGGGCAGGTTTATGCTGTGATTCTTCTTTCCCATTGGGGATTGGATTAGGACTGCCCAAACAACCTGTAGAGTCCTTAGAGTTAGCGGAAAGAGGGGACTTACAGTTACCAGAGAAACTTGAGCTTTTCAGGCTAGGAGGGAGATGCCCGAGAGGTGTTCTTATCGAGTTAATAGTTAATCGTATGGAAAAAGTAAATCCAGAATATTATTTTAAATTAAACTGCAAGAGTAGAACAATGCGACACAGGTTTAAACTAGTAAACTGGTATCGGGAAGTTCTTCAAACCCACAGTGATCAACACATGGAATGGACTCCCAGACAGAGTAGTGGAGGCGAAAACCCTTGAATCATTTAAGAAACAATTGGATGCTGCAGTAGGGTCATGGGCAGATTAACGCATGGGTATATTGGACCTGTGCCTAGGAGCCCTCGGTAAAACACATATGTGTTTCAATGGATCGGGGGGCTGTGAGGGGTTCGGAGAGTCCCCAAATGTTCTTGGTGCCCAAGGCCCCAAGAATTATTAATCCAGCTCTGAGTGGGGGAAAATGTAGGTTCTTTCTGAATGGATGAACTAAGATGCCCAAAGGCCTTCCTCATCCATAACTGTCCTGCGATCCCATCAAGGACGGATTCAAGCCTTGATCTCAAAGATGAAAGGACAGTGTACCAACCCACTGTGCCACCCAGTCTCTAAATGATCCTATTACTACAATGACGCTTGATATGAGGCCTGATCTAAATCATACTGGAGATTTGCATTCCATCAAATACTCCCATATTAGCTGTAAGGATACACACTGCAGGAAAGAATCTGCTGCTAATCTTCAGAGAAAAAAGCAAAACAAATTATTCAGCTGCTGCAGTGAGCTCGTTTTGGATGAACTACAACAAAAGCATATCTGATTAATATTCTGAAGCATAAGATATGTGCAATGATCTCACAGGTTTCTTACAATGATTATGCAAATACCAAGGCGTGGCCGATAATTTATTTACTTAATCCAGAAATGTGACAGCTCCTTTCAGCACAAAGATTTTAAAAGATGAAATTTTGGATGTAAGACGATGCTTAAAACACATTTCTGTGAGGAATCCGAGCACAAGTGTCATGTTTCCAACTGTCTGCACACTAATCAGTTCCAGTAAGGGCTCAAGGACATTCTTAGTCTAAATTATTGCAACAAAGTTTAATTTTTTTTCCCTCAACACCTCTGTGAAGTGCCTTGGGATGTTCACATTAAAGGTGCTATATAAATGCTGTTGTTTGTGTGTGTGCCTGCGTACACAAGTGCCTGGAATCTATTTTATGATTGATTGCATTAATAAAATCCTTTTCAAAAAGAAAAAAAAGTCACTGAGGCAATTGTCAAGTAGTTGTAATTTAAGCGGTAGAAAGCTCCTTACAAGGAACAGAGGTTTGTTTCTGATATTTTAATGCGTCACTAAAGACTAAGGTGCTTGCTAAGAACAACTTGTAAAATGTTAATCAAAAGCTATTGAAATGGAATTGGAATTGGAAGTCTGTTTTTGTTCATGAGGTCTAGCTGTCAAGTCACAGTTGTAATAATTCATTTGGCATAAAAAAAGTGATTGATATGAGTGCCTTCTTGACCTGTTGTGGTGTTGAAGACATTTATGAACTCAGAAAATTCTATAAACACAGTAGTAACAAAACAGTCAGAGAAGCACAGAAACATCTGTCTTGTAAAGTGTAGGAGAGAGTTCTGTAAGGACATGCGCAGATGCTAAAAGGCAATCCTACTTTGCAATCCCTAACCCAAATAGAATGGGTTATCCAAATACACCTTATGCTCAGGTACTGCACTGCAACTGGACCCTTTTTGTCTTATATGATTCCTGTGTGTCTGTGCACATGGTGTGAGTGATTTGGCTGCCAGATTTGCTTACAAAACAACAGTGATTGCAGTTCGAAAGTAAAGGGGTGAAATGTTTTGAGACGTTTCTCAGAGATGTGATGAGACACTATAAATGCAGATTTTTTTTTTATTCCTTGAAGCTGATGGTAGGTGACACCTTGTGGTCCAGTGTATCAGGCTCATCATGAGACCATCTCAACTCATTTCCCTATTATTGAAGCTTAAATTACATTTTCAAATATTAATGACACATTGTCTATACCATATCTAAACTATGACAGAGTTTCATAAATCGGAATAGGATTCTTTAAGAATATAGTTTTTTATATATGGAAATAGCTAGACTTATTTAGGTACATAACTGAGAATTTCTGGATGGATTCCCATTGCCACAGACACAGTAGTAAATTATGTAGCACAGACGTTGGCTGAACCTTTTTCAGAATAAGAGTCAGAGGAATAATAGTGGTATTTACGTTTGATACCTAGAATTGGTAACACTCAAACACAGATAATGATGGTCTCTTATGCAATCTTAGCATTGTAAAGCTTTCAGTCCAAACCAGTCTAGTGGGTTGATAGGGTAAATCCATCAATCCATACTCTTGAGGAGCCATGCGCATGGGTCAGAGTTAGGGCTACAACACTGTAGCAGCTATTCTCTGACCCGCTGCCCTGGATTTTAACTGCCAGTGGGAAACCATGGTAACGAGTTATTATCTGCCCGCCATAGCAGAATTAGACCTGGCCGATTTTAACAGACAGGCATCATTCAAATTTCACCGGCCACTTCCGGGCGGGCAGCGGTGGAAAGTGTGCAGCCTGGAGGTCACCCGTCAACACCAAGTAGTTGGCGGGATCGGCTGCCGGGGCCATCTCGCGATCGGGAAGGAGGGGGTAAGTCCGCATCAAGGGAGGCCTAAGCTTTCCTTGTGGGGCCCAGAAGAGCATGATCCGAGCAAAGTCTGAAGAATGGACAATCCTGGGACCTTAATGTATCGACTTAGAAGTCCAATGCCGCAACACTCAGACTGCTTATGCACTGTGTTCGGCTGCCTTACATCAACTGCTTCATAAATAAAAGTAAGTTGAGGCTAAAGAGGAAGATTTAGAGGAAAATGAGAAACTGACCGTTTATATAAATAAGTGTCAAGTTAAAAAAAGTTGTTTTAATGGTGTTGCTAGAAAGATGATGTCAACAGAGAGTGACAATCTAAACACAGTTGCGCGATTCCCCCACAGTTGTGGTATGGTAAATGTACATGACCTCAATTTTAGTTAATAAGCTTTTATGGTCGGGGCAAAGGTTCAGTGGTAGTATTGTCCATTCAGGAGTCTGCTTGCATGTTAAAGAGGCACTCCTAACTTGGTTTATTGCTGCATTTAATAAAGGGGCACAGGTGGTGCTAGACTGCTTCTGTAGTGTCGCAGCAAGTTCTCAGTTTACTGGAATGTACAGAATCAAAACTTATCTTAGTTTCATATTTCCTGTAGTTGAGGGGAAAATAAGTAAGTGTCTTTGGCTTGACAAACCTCTACATTCACAGTGCGTGGTCTACTATTGACGTTCAGGTTCAAGTTCCTTTGCATTTTTTTTCCTCAGTGCTTCATAAATTTCTTGACTTAAGCAATTTGTAGGCATCAGTAAAACGTCGCTGACACTAGTCAGAGAGAATAAAGGTATGAGTGTAAGAATGAAAGTAAGGATTGCGTGATTTATGCTGCAGTGTCTTTTCGGTTCATAACGCCATGGTAATGCAGGTGATTTTAAAGTTGATTCTTTAACATATACTAGTGATCATATAAGAAAGTGACAAGTTCAATCTGTCACCATCTTCTGAAGCCACAACGCTTTTGCTGCCTTGTACAATAGCATACCCAATAATGCTGAAAGGAATTGCTGTCCTGAACGATTTGAAAAAAATGTTCAATAAAAAAACCCTATCGCCTGGTGACGAGTTGTAGATTCATCACCTACTGACACCCCACTCAGCAATGTGACTGAGACTGAAGGCACCGATCGAAGGCGAGGCATTTCACCACTGGGAGGTAGGGAAAATCGGAGGGAGAGTCATCCCTAGGGCTATTTTGCACGGTAACCTGGAATGTTATTGGTGGAGGCTCGAAGTAGACTGCTCGTCTCTTGCAGCTGCAAGTGGTGAATGGAGCAGGGAGACTGGAGGGGTGAAAAATGAGACGGTAAAGTACCCTTTAACAAAAAAAATCCAAGAAAGAATTTTCATGATTTGTAGAGAACAAAGTGTAGGAACATTAATGGGTATCTGAAAAGGTGGGGGGGAAGGGGTTGTTATGCTACAGTAGTGTAGTGGTTATCATACTAGAATAGCAACCCAGAGGCCATGAGCTCAAATCCCATCATGACAAGTTGTGGAATTGAATTCAATAAATTTGGTCATTTATGGGCTGGCGCCAGAATAAAATGACCATGAAAGCTGCCATTTTGTCATAAAGACCCAACTGGTTCATTAATGTCCTTCAGGGAAGGGAACCTGCCCATCTTTACCCGGTCTGACCTAATGTGACTTAATCTACTCTATGTGGTTAACTCTTAATGCCCCTCACGGCAACTAGGGATGGGCAATAAATGCTGCCTTGCTAGTATTACTCAAATTCCAAGAATAAATATTAAATATAAATATTTTTGGGCATGTACTAAATTGGGTGCTCACTCCGATAACAGTCATATACTGATTCTTTTTAAATCTTTGCAACTTAAGGATTCATCAATCGCAAATCATTGGCTATGGTAGCACTCTCAACTCTGAGTCAGAAGGTTGTGGGTTCCAGCCCCACTCCAGGACCTGAGCACATAATCCAGGCTGACACTTCAGCGCAGCACTGAGAGAATGCTGTACTGTCTGAGGTGCTGTCTTTCAGATGAGACGTTAAACTGAGGCCCACTCTAACCTCTCAGGTGGATGTAAAAGGTCCCATGGCACTATTCGAAGAATAGCAGGGGAGTTCTCCCCTGTGTCCTGGCCAATATTTATCCCTCAACCAACACCACTAAAAACAGGTTTTCTGGTCATTACCTCATTGCTGTTTGTGGGACTTTGCTGTGCGCAAATCGGCTGCGTTGCAAAGTAACTACGCTTCCAAAATATTTCATTGGCTGTGAAGCACTTTGGGCCATCCTGAGGTCATGAAAGGCGCAATATATATGCAAGTTCTTTCTTCAAAAGATCTGCTTTTCCACTATCCATTCTGTTGACCTGGGAGTGTTTAGGAATGTGTGAAGGCTGCAGAATGTACTGTATGTGTAGGAGCTGCTACTTCATTAATTTTTGTTCCCAACCTACATCCAGCGATTGATAGGAATGATTACAAAAATGTATAATGTAGGAGTTAACCTGTTAGAGAAAAAACTAAAACCATAAAAGTATAGCAAGATGTAGAACTAAGTGAGAACAGCTTTTCTAATCTAATTGTCGTCACAAATCAAAGTTTTAGCTTTCTTTAGTGATTGCATTTAGACTTTGCTCTGATTTGTTTTGATTTTAAGTGTTGTGTGACACTTTTATTGCCTATCCTTCATAAGTCTGATACCAAGTAAACTGTAACCATTAGAGCAGGGCACTTTTGCATTGAAGTCACACAGGAAGGTGACCAGAGGACAGCACATATATATAATATGCTTCAAAAAGTAACACATGTCTGGCCGTTTTTCTGAGCTTGGATCGTTTTGGCACATCTACCAGTTAATGTATTTATCATAACCATGATAAATGATCACAAAACAGTCGGCTTGACACAGTACTCTGTTTCTGAATGTGCTGACCTTTATAACTAGTCAGAGAACAATTATGCAATCCTTCATGACTGGAACGCCAAGAAACATTTGAGCGGATGCAAAATTACCAACTGGATAGTCCCTTCACAGCACCACACTCTCATACCCCATTTATATAACAGCTGATCATTGGAACCAGTGATGCATATAGATGAGGTGCTGTGTATGCTTCCAGTGGCTGGGAACTTCAACTCACAGGGTGATTTTGTTCCCTATCTCCAAAGGCAATGTGCCAATGGGTAGTAAAGGTACATGGCAGCTGCTGGTGATGCTGTTGGATCTGCCACTTATTTCTAGTCCCAGGCAGGCTGAGCTTTCAGTCCACTGGTACAGGCCTTCAGCCTGATTTTGACATTGCTGACATGAATGGACCTTTCCCCAACTACAACCACGTGGCCGGAATAGGAAAGTTCAAGCTGGATGTTAGAGCATAGGTTTCAAAACTGTGGTCTATGGACCCTAGCAGGGAAATGAGGGGTCCCAGAGAGCCCAGGAAGTCATCAAATTTCTGTTTGGGGTTGGGCAGTCTATCTACTGAAAACACAGCGGGGTACATTTTCAACTTGATGCCCAGGTGTAAAACTGGTGATGCGGATTGGCAATCGATGGAAATGAAAATCGATGGGCGAGCAACCTGCAACAGCAGTCTAACGCTAAGCAGCAAGTTGATAATCTACCCCTTGTGTCTCCAGAATTCCACATTTGTTTCTGTATTTCTGTTGCTCTATGCTAATAAAAAGGTTTTCCGCAGTGATACCAGTGTTTTCCTTTGCTGACAGCTGATAGCTGACACTATCAATCAGAAGTGAGGACAGGAGTCCCGGTGAGGATGTCAATATTTGCAGAGTCTACCCCATACAGAAAACTTTGAAAGCCACTGTTTTAAGCTGCCACAGTTGTTCCGGTGTCTCAGTATCCACCCTGTAATACTAAAATAAAAAGGTTTCCTGGGATTGGGTGTGTCAATCTAAGTAGAAGCATGGTTTGAAGTCCCAGTCCCCATTGCTTTCAATGGAGCTATTCCGAGTGCTTTCTGACCTGCAATGCCACAGAACATAATAGCACGCACCTGTGTTGGAGGTAAAGATTTGAGTTTTCAAAAGTATATCACTCAATATTTTTATAACTAAATCTTTTTTTCATATCAAATGGGGAAGCACTTTGAATAAAAAGTACCTCCTGCACAGACTTTCCTTCCCTTTTAAACAGACTGAGTTAGCATGTGGATTCTAATAGTGATTTCTCAAGCAGCCTTTGGGGAACTGGAATGATTTCCCCCCCCCCCCCCCCCCCCCCCCGGGTGGAGAGATGCATGTCTTCCACTCAGTGCCACTTCCTGACTGTCTGCCAAGATCAGGAGGATACTTCGTAGGAAATGTCAGAAGTCAATTCTGTTTTCAAACAGCATCAGTACACTGCACCGTTACAAAAGCTTTTGTCTACTTCTGTCTCTGTCATTTTTTCATTAACTTGGTCCTAATTTGTGCCCTGTATGTTCAGCCTCTATTATCTCTGACAAAAATGCTTGCACGTTGTTGTATTTGTTTTAAAACAAACAGAGAACTTGCATTTATATAGCGTCTTTCACAGCCTGTTTTCAGTACATAGACTCCCCAACCCCAGACAGAAATCTGATGACTTCCTGGACTCCCTGGGTCCCCTCACTTCCTTGCTAGGGTCCATGGACCCCAGTTTTGAAACCTATGCCCTAAAGTCCAGCTCAAACTTTCCTATTTTGGCCACGTGGTTCTGGTTGTAGTTGGGGAAAGGTCCATTCATGACAGCAATGTCAAAATCGGGCTGAGGGCCTGTACCAGTAGACTGAAAGCTCAGCCTGCCTGGGACTAGAAGTAAGTTGCAGATCCAGTAGTATCACCAGCAGCGGCCATGTACCTTTACTTCCCATTGGCACATTGCCTTTGGAGATAGGGAACAAAATCACCATGTGAGTTGAAGTTCCCAGCCTCTGGAAACATACACAGCACCTCATCTATATGCATCACTGGTTCCAATGATCAGCTGTAATATAAATGGGGTATGAGAGTGTGGTGTTGTGAAGGGACTATCGAGTTGGTAATTTTGCATCCGCTCAAATGTTTCTTGGCGTTCCAGTCATGAAGGATTGCATAATTGTTCTCTGACTAGTTATAAAGGTCAGCACATTCAGAAACAGAGTACTGTGTCAGGCTGACTTTTGTGAGTCCAAAGCACTTTACAGTCAGTGAAGTACTTTTGAAGTCACTGTTGTAACTAACAGTGCTGCTGCTGTCACCTCTACTGCAGTTGTGAAATTTGCTCTTTGTCTTAACTATGCTGGAAATGATTGTGAGCTGTACCAGCTGTGGCTCAGTGGTAGTGCTCTTGCCTCTGAGTCAGAAGGTCGTGGGTTCAAGGCTCACTCCAGAAACTTGAGTGCAAAATCTAAATTGACACTTCAGATCATTACTGAGGGAGTGCTGCACTGTCGGAGATGCCGTCTTTCGGATGAGACGTTAAACCCAGGCCTCGTCTGCCCTCTCAGGTGGACGTAAAAGATCCAATGGCACTATTCGAAGAACGGCAGAGGAGTTCTCCCCGGTGTCCTGGCCAATATTTATCCCTCAGCGAACAGCACTAAACCAGATTATCACATTGCAGATTGTGGGAGCTTGCTGTGCACAAATTGGCTGCCACGTTTCTTACATTACAACAGTGACTACACTTCATGGCTGCAAAGTGCTTTGGGATGTCCTGAGGTCATGAAAGGCGCTATATAAATGCAAGTCTTTTTTTCTTTATTGTTCATTACCTGCACAAGTTAAGTTTTTGACCCAGTTCTTCACAATGTATAATTTATATGAGGCTCTTTCTGACACAGATTTAAGCAGGAATACAATTTAAGGTTGTGGGATAAAATAAACTGAGCTTCAGTATGCCACGTGATGCCTGTGCTGCTGGGGTGAGAAGGAGGGATGGATTGTCATCGACCTGGAAGGCAGTAAACACAGGTTGAGTTGTGGAGGTGGGATAGATAGATGTTCTGGAGCTTTGCTTGATTACCTTCAGAGATCAAGTAGAGTTTATGCAGAACTTCCCTCAGGAATAGGTAGAGTAGCATCCAAGGTGGAATAGATTGTCCATAGTCTGTAAAAGGAGTGTGCTTGACCCTTTCGTATTCCATATTTTTTGATGGGTGGACTGGCTGATAGTGTATCTTGGCTAGACGACCTTTTGGATCTGATAAAATGTGCCACACAGCTCACTATTCCAAATAGTATTCTGCACATCTAGCATGTGAATACTAAAGTACTAAACACTAGAAATAAGTTTTGGGGAGAGGGAAAAGATCAGAGCAAAAATGTGGAGAAAATGCTCATGAACATAAACATAAGATCGTGTTACAGTAAAATCACACTCTACCAAACTGCACCTTGGCATCCTCAGTGCTCCCTTCACTCATTATATACACACTGCACCTAATTCTAGAGCTAACTCCTTGTGCAACAGGATGTCATTCTCTCAGTTTTTGGCACTTTTGCTCAATTCCCCCTTAAGAGGAAAAGAAAGATGGTGTCGTTTGAGATGAAGCTAGAGGGGTTCAAGAGACGATGGAAGGGCGAATCGCAGAAGAAGGTTGCGGCTAATTTTGGTGTCAGAGAGTCCACTATATCAGACTATAAACAGAACCACATCGAAGTAGTGGAAAGGTGCAGTAAAGCTGCCCACTCAGACTACAAAGCTGCACGAGGCACTCTTCGCTTGGTTTATAAAGGAGGAAGACCAGGATTTGTTGCTTCTATTATGTGCTTATTAAAAAGGACAGGGAAAGGCCAATTGGACCAGCTAGCCTGTCCCTTCCAGACATGCTGCACCATCAACCCACCTGCCCGCAGTCTCTCAATCTCCTGCGAGAGGCAATAAAGCAGGGAGAGAAACCTTATGCCAATTTAGGGAAAAAAAATCTCTGGCAAATTTTTCTCTCAGCCCCGAAGACAATCGAGCTCCGGAAGACTGCAGTAACTGATATCACTAACTCTGCTATCGCTCACCTACCTTCTATAACTCGAGATGTCCTCCGCTCTCAGGGACTCATCCAGCTCTCTTTTGAAGGCCAGTAACAAATTCATAGTTACCGTCTGGCAATCCATTTCCAGAGGTCTGTAACTCTCTGTAGAAAGAAATACTTCTTTGCATATAACCTAACCATGTGTTTTTGCATTTTATACTAATGGCCCCATGTCCTCCCCTCCCTATCTAGCTTAAATAACCTGTCCATCTAAAAATAATCCATTCCCTTCATCGTTTTAAAAACTTCAGCCATACCCCTTGAAGTCTACACTTCTAAACTGTAGGACTACAGTTTGATCCTCTTCATTTGAAGTTGCTTAATTTGAATTGAATTGAAATTGTGCAAAAAAACACCCCCTGTGCTCTTATATTTAAATTGTTTAATTCAAGCTACTGGATAATTTTATTTTGTTTTCAAGCCATAAACACCTTTGAATAGGAATAGTGTAGTTACCAAGAAGTATTTCAGAAAGGAATCAACTGGGGTGGGGGAGGAGGGAAGTATTAACAGAAAAATGGTTAATGCTATAGTTGTGAACCTTCAATATAATGCAAAATATAGACCCACTTCTCTCTTTCCTGACCAGACCATGCATATGTCCAACATTGCCTTTTTACTTCAGATTTCCAGCATTTGCAGTTTTGCTTTTAATTTCTGTGGAAATATTATATTGCAATGTAACAATTGCTGCATCACCCAGTAGCTTGAAGTTTCACATCAGTGCTGTATCTAGCTGAGGGAAAACAAACAATCTGCTGGCTATTCCGGAGAAAAACGATTTTTCTCGGTTCCGAATACTGTTGTTTTAAATCAGGCACACAAAGAGGGTTTTGTCCTACAAAAAGATTACATTGTTTTCCTTTAGTAGAAGTTCACAAATCTCGCTATAAAAATATCCATTTTGATTGAGAGATCAGATTAATGGTTTTCTAAGCTGTATTATAGTATAAAGGCTTCCTAACATCTGCTTTAAGATTTTAAATGAATACATTTCTAGCCTCTAATCCCATAACCTTACCTATAAATGCCTATGTAGATTTTGATATACCAGTAGAGTCATCAGACTAGTGATTGTGTTACTTAGACCTCCTGATTACATGATAACTGATACTTCAAAAAAATTGGTTAAACTTTCTCCAAACAGCTTGAAGAAATTTGAGACTTACTTAATCGCTCCTTTGTATAGCAGGCTAGACATCACCCAGTACATAACCAGGGAGACTCCCAAGGAACAAGAGGGCAAAGGCACTGCCTGGCTTATTAAAGGTACTATTCTCAGTCTGTACTGTGTCAGCCACTCAGTAGTAATTTGGGTGTTAAAACTGACTTCAGCACCCCTCAGCTAGAAAGGGGAAAACTCATCCAGGGTTCCTGCTCCTAATCGCTAACCAGTGATGTCCATGGGAAATTGCATTTGTGTGGACATCAGCTGAGGACAGGATTGGACACAGTTCTGATGCCCTTCAGAGTCAGATAGCCTGCTGCCCTTAGCATCCAGGCTCACACATGAAGAATGGCAACTTGGGGTTAAAACACTAAAGGGCTGTTGGTGCCCATGGTTTTTTAAAATTCGTTCATGGGATGTGGGCGTCGCTGGCGAGGCCAGCAATTATTGCCCATCCCTAATTGCCCTTGAGAAGGTGGTGGTGAGCCGTCTTTTTGAACCGCTCCAGTCCGTGTGGTGAAGGTTCTCCCACAGTGCTGTTAGGAAGGGAGTTCCAGGATTTTGACGCAGCAACGATGAAGGAACGGCGATATATTTCCAAGTCGGGATGGTGTGTGACTTGGAGGGGAACGTGCAGGTGGTGTTGTTCCCATGTGCCTGCTGCCCTTGTCCTTCTAGGTGGTAGAGGTCACGGGTTTGGGAGGTGCTGTTGAAGAAGCCTTGGCGAGTTGCTGCAGTGCATCCAGTGGATGGTACACACTGCAGCCACAATGCGCCGTTGGTGAAGGGAGTGAATGTTTAGGGTGGTGGATGGGGTGCAAATCAAGCGGGCTGCTTTGTCCTGGATGGTGTTGAGCTTCTTGAGTGTTGTTGGAGCTGCACTCATCCAGGCAAGTGGAGAGTATTCCATCACACTCCTGACTTGTGCCTTGTAGATGGTGCAAAGGCTTTGGGGTGTCAGGCGATGAGTCACTCGCTACAGAATACCCAGCCTCTGACTTGCTCTTGTAGCCACAGTATTTATGTGGCTGGTCCAGTTAAGTTTCTGGTCAATGGTGACCTCCAGGATGTTGATTATGGGGGATTCGGCAATGGTGATGCCGTTGAATGTCAAGGGGAGGTGGTTAGACTCTCTCTTGTTGGAGATGGTCATTACCTGGCACTTGTCTGGCGCGAATGTTACTTGCCACTTATCAGCCCAAGCCTGAATGTTGTCCAGGTCTTGCTGCATGCGGGCACGGACTGCTTCTTTATCTGAGGAGTTGCGAAAGGAACTGAACACTGTGCAATCATCAGTGAACATCCCCATTTCTTACCATGTTGCAACAAGTCACTGCCTTTAGGCAAAGTGGGGCGAAAGCAGAAAGCAAAAGACATCCATCTCCCCAACATAAGCAGCCTACGGTTCAACTTGTGCATCCTGTAAAGCATCAAGTGGGAGATTCTGTTGCAGGTGAGGATTAGCATTGTGTCTTCACATATTAACATGTATAAGTGTCCTGTCCAATGTAGGTAAGGGTCTGGATACATGCCAGAAACATTAATATTTTTCATAGGTATTATGTAGAAATTTCCACCAGATATATTTTAGTTTGAAATGATCATTCTTGTATAGAAAAATGTACTGGAATGGATGAACCCACAACCTGCATGACTGAACACTGGCAGATGTGTACAGAAGTTAGCTGAAAGTTACAATAGCAGCTTGACAGTTACATTTGTTCTATACTGAAGCTAAGGTGACAGTGTGAAATGGCTGCTTCCAAGCATTGGAAAATTGCTAATGATAGAAACTTTTCTTTAAACACTTAGACCTCCTTTTTGTTTTTTAACTGTGATCAATCCTTTTTGGTCGTAACTGAAAACAGCAAAGATTCCACTCCTTTCAGCAAACATTGTAATGTTTACAGATACAAGAGAGACAGGAAATACTTTATTTCTTAGTCTCTTATTTCAGTTTCTACATTTTAAAATGGCCATATCATTGTTTTCCTGACAGGAATGTAAACAGGTATATTTGAATATAGGCACAACACATGGATCAAACGTGAACCTTTAAGTTGCCTGCTCATCCATTTCCTATTCAAGTTTATAGGTGCGTGACTCACTCTCCACAATTTGATACAGCTCCATGCTTTTCATCGTGCTGAATCTTTTGACTGCCCTACCATTATCTCAACAAAATGCCTTCGCTTCTACGCTGCTGATATTTTGCAAAAGATTTAAAAATTATAGATAATAGTCAATCTCGAGTGGCATTGCACATGGGGAGTCAAGACCAAGTATAGACTTAAGGTGAATGGGGGTTAGAGAGGGGGGATAATTGGACCAGTGCAGATTTAATTCAGCCCTTATTTGTCCTTATTTTTATACTTCTATTATAAATTACTATGACTACATTTATAATGGTAAGTGCCTTTGTAAACTTGTTATGCTGTGATTATTCCTTCCTGCTATAGTGCCTCCAGTGGGAGGAAGATGTAACTGCATTGTGACAAGTTTACATAGGCAGTAAATGTGGACACTGGAATTTATAATGGAAATGTTGATAGGAAGTGGATGCAGATGTAAGATCATTAATATATTATACAATGCACTTTAACACCAACAGAAAAAAGTCCAATATAAACAGTTTGGTTTATAATAAAACAGGTACTTAGGGTTAAGATAAACACTTTCTTAACCTTCAGCAAATGATGTGAAGACTGGGAAGGATATTCAAGCTTCTGCCAATGTTTACAGCTCAGTGTAATGTGGATTTTTATCTCGCATACAGAATTTGTTCTTTGTAGCTGAGGTAACCTGACTGAATCTCCTTAAAAATAAATCAAATGGACGTGCACTCACAGTCACCATCACTGAATGGTGGTTGAAGCCATGGAAATTCCATCATCATGACTATCCTGAAGGATTGTGGGGCATCTGCCAGGCAAAAGAAACTAATTCACCCTCAAAAGCTGAACCATTAAAAAAAACTTATATAAAGCGCTTGGACCATCACCCAGATAAGTAAAATGGAACCAAATAAACCTTCCTTTAAGGGCCATGCCCAAGTAAAAACCCTAATAACGCACATGTGCGTGCATGCGTGTACACGCGCACATGCGCACACAGCTTTATAAAATAAGAATTGATGATATTGCAGTGCAATGATGGCTGGCTCTGTGTATTAGGGCTGTGTTACATACTTCTCTGTACTGCACAACAGAAAAGACCCTCATAGCAGATGAAAACTCCACTTGTAGCACCTAATGTTCTTTTTAACATCTTACTTCTCCATGTCTGCTGACGCTTTCCCCGTACCATGTGGTCTGCCCACCAGAGGAGGTGGGCCGAGCAGCTGGTTCTAAATTTTTCTCCACCCTGCTGTACAGTTAGCCATGAAGAGGTGCACAAGAGCCCTTCTAGTTCCCATTCCCCTCCCCCCTGTGAGAAAGTACCTGGACTTTGCTTGGCAACTCCCTCACAATGAATGCTGTGGCTTAGATTGTAACTCGGTGTGTAAGGAATTTTCAGCCTGAATGCACATCCGCCCATTCCGTGGTGTAGCTTGTTGAAGCTCCAATACGTGTGTGTGCCTTTATGCTTCCCCCTTTATGCTGTTTAATTTTTAACTTCACAAAAGTTATGTACGAACATCATATAAATTAAAGTTCTTTCTAAGTTACATGGTCTCCTTCACATATGGGATCAACATGATATTCAACACCTTCATGTGCTGACTCCACCATTTATAAAACCAGTGCAGAGCAGTTACTACATTTTTAATCTCACCCCATAAGAACTAGTTAATGAATGATTTTTGGAGAAAAAAAATTATTTATAACACTCCAGTCAGAATTTATAAAATGTTACTTTAAGTCAGGTTTAGAAAAAAAACAGCTGACAAGGCAGTGTGGTTTTACATCATGTTGCACTCCGAAGTATTGTGGTGGGCCACATGATTTGTACTGCAGGATTCTTTGCTTATGAGATTTTAAAATCTGAACTATACGGTGCTGGGCACTTGGCTCAGTGGTAGAACTCTCGCCTCTGAGCCAGAAGGTTGTAGGTTCAAGTCCCACCCCAGAGACTTGAGTGCATAACCTAACCTGGCACTGCAGTGCAGTACCGAGGGGGTGCTGCATTGTTGGAGGTGCAGTCTTTTGGGTGAGACGTTAAACTGAGGCCTCGTCTGCCCTCTAAGGTGGATGTAAAAGATTCCATGGTATTATTTGAAGAAGAGCGAGAGAGTTCGCCCCAGTGTTCCTGGCCAATATTTATCCCTCAATCAACATCACTAAAACAGATCAGATCATTATCACATTGCTGTTTTTAGGACCTTACTGTGCGCAAAATGGTGCTACGTTTCCTACTTTACAGCAGTGACTACACTTCAAAAGTACTCCATTGGCTGTAAATTGCTTTGGGATGTCCTGTGGTCGTGAAAGGTGTTATATAAATGCAAGTTCTTTCTATCTCCCAAAAGCAACCCCTTCCCCACCCACACTCCCAGAAAGGAAAATTGGACAGTGAGCACATTGGGTCACTCCTGCCCACATCCTGATAGGTGGCCCAAGAATGGTCTCAGCTGAGGTCTGGGACGCCTTCCAGCACTTGCCCTGGGGAAGGTATGGTATAAAGGGAGGGAGGGAAAAAAATGTTAAAAGGGAAACTTTTTTGGGGCAAAAAAGAATAAAAAGCTGATATCACACAACTGCTGATTTTTTTTTCATTATTTGTGACCTTTTCAAGTAAACAGTTCAGCTGACACAGTTTTTGCAATGAAAACGATGATGTTGTAATGTCTCCCTATCATAAAATTCCTGTCATCATTCTTTTATTTTACCATAATCCTTTCTTTCTGCTCCACCACCCATCACTGTCCTTTTCTCGAGCCTTATAGGAGGATGCTCAAACTCACAGACTTCACCAAAGTTACACTCAGTGTTATTTCAGGGTTGGTGGATGGGTGGTGTGCTTCTGCAGGCTTAGACTCGTTCTGTTGGATTCTCTTCACCCCTGAGGTGGGGTGCTGAGCTAACGCTGATTACTTTATCAGGCAGCTTTGTCACGGCCTGTCAAAAATCACCTAATGAGTTTGAATGTCAGTTAAGCTAAGAGTTAGGCTTGCAAATCTCGAGGGCAGGAGTCCAAAAGCTGTACAGCTTAAGCTGCTAGGCTGCTATCATTACACTGGTAAAACGGTTGTTAGACCATGTCAGTCCTCTGTTCAGAGAGGCCAGGTAACAACTGAGATTATCAGGAGTAGATTGACTAATAACCTGATAAAAACTCACCCAACCTAGGCATTGTTTCATAACAACACCAGCTTGCATTTATTTAGCCCCTTTAACATAGTAAAACGTCCCAAGGCACTTCACAGGAGCGTTATCAGACAAAATTTGATATGCCCAAAACTTACTAAGGAAACTTACTAACTTAACAGCTCAACTGTTAGCCAAATTAGATTATTCTCTGTTGAGCAACAATGCTCCTTATGTACTACTGAACTCAAACCTTAGTGAGTAATTTCAGTGACCTTTATTAATTTTCAACAGTTATGATTGAAAGGCAGATTAAATACAACTAATGCATTCTTTACCAATGAAGTTCTCATGAATCAGTAAAGCTTAAAGCATTTCAGTCTCACAAGCTCATAATAGCTGTTTAGAATGCACCAATGTTGTGTATGTGTGAGCGGTCTCCTTGAATGAAGAGACTTGTCAGTCTCATTTCTACTGGTTTTAAATTAACTGCAGATTCAGACATGCATTAACTTGAGAGTAAAGATAAGGTGATCAGGCAGTGATGTACAAGGAAAGACATAGTGCTTGTACAGACCACCACCAGGCAGCAACAAAAACTTAATTTAATTATCTTGTCGCTTTGGTTTAAATGGGACTGGAGCTTCCACAATGTTTGTATAATCCATCCTGGTTGCACCAAAAGATGTTTTGATTTGGGATCTGGTAATATTGTTTCAAACCTTACCGCAAGTAGACTAAAATATTTCTATTAAAATCTGAGTGAAAAAGAAATAGAAGAGGTAATCGTATTTATGGCAAGACAAAGCAGGCTTGAAGTCAAAACAACAGCATTTTTCAAGCCTGCGATCTCCACCACTTAGAAGGATTAGGGCAGCGGGTGCATGGGAACACCATCGCCTCCAAGTTCCCCTCCAAGTCACAAACCATCCCCTTTTGGACATATGTCACCGTTCCTTCATCGTCGCTGGGTCGAAATCCTGGAACCCCCTACCTAACAGCACTTTCAACACACGGACTGCAGCAGTTCAAGAAAAAGGCCCACCACCTTCTCAAGGGCAACTAGGGATGGGCAATAAATGCTGGCCTTGCTAGTGACGCCCATATCCCAAGGATGAATATATAAAAAAGAAAGAACGTGTAAAGAAGACTGCATTTCTGCATGAGGAAAGTGTCTTTGTTACATGAAACCTCATCCTAGCTTTGGTGTTCATTGGAATCCTAATCAGTGGAAAATCCTTATTGTTGTAGTGGATTAGCACAATGTCCTATCATCTCCAGGACCTGGGTTTCAATCCAGCCCAAACTGATGGAATAAAATCAAAACTGAAAGGGAAAAATGAGTTGTTTTGAGAATGATCGTTTAGTAGGACCACAGACAGACACGTTTTACTCTTTCATGGGAAGAAAGTTCACAGTTTTTGAAAGCTGTAAGTGAAATTAGTTTTGGCAATCTCAATCTAGTTCCCAAATGAGTCTGCAGCACAAAACTCACCATACTTCAGTACTGATTGGCAGCCTTCCAAAGGTCATAGAAATGGCTGGCGTTGGAAATAGGATAGCCACACTAATGAAGTAGAAGGTTTGGTTACAGCATATTATTTGGAAGGCGCGGAGGATCCATACGTTGCACGTTTCCTGTGCTTGACACCAATACTGGGTGCAAAAAGTGGGGAAAACCTTCTGTTACCCAGCAATAACGCCAACTGCTTTGAATGGCACAAAATTATATCCCCCCATAAAAAAATTCTATTAGCTTGCCCCTTAAACATGATAAAAGCCAGTTTAGCCATTACTAAAACATTTGTATTGTGTATTAATCTTATAAGAAAACAGCGCTGTTGCCCCCAGTGATTATTTAGGTTGCTGTAATTTTCTTGATGGTTGTCAGCAGTGGCCCAAAATACTGAAGGAACAATCCAGGATAAGGCCTTACAACCATTGAAACTTATGCAACTTTTGTTTTTCTCAACCTACAGTGGTAGAAGGAGGTCCAAAGGCAAAGCTTTGGTGCTTAAAACCAGACCCAGTTCTTACCTTGGTATTAGCATATCACACACAAAAGAAAATGTAAACATGGTTTCATAAAAGGCAGGCTGCCAAAACCAGATCGCAGTGCAGCCCGAAATAAACCAGAAAAGCAAAAGAGGACTTGGAAATGCATTTCTTTCTTGTATGTTTTGGACTAATTCACAGGGAAGGAACAGCATAACTACAGCTCCACCCTTTGAAAATAAGACCCATGATCTATTTTTTTTCCCTGTAATGATTACTTGGGATCGCTCGAGAACTGAGAATTATTTTCCCGAATATATGTACTGCTACGGGCACATTAACGACAGCATTTCTCTTCCGTGGTTTCTGTCGTGCGGGAAACGTGCTGTAGTTGCCAGCCTGAGGGCTCATTCCAACCACTGGTTCTTTCAAAGACAACTCCTCAAGTACCATTATAACTTTGTGCATATTTGTAACCTCTTCCTTTTGGTTCAGAAAGGCATGACATCTATTTTAAAAAAACAACATCCTTAGGAAATAAATAGAGGCTGCCTGCGCCTGATTTAACTGCCAACTAGTAAGATTTGTACAGTGATTACCAGCACAAAAAGATTTCTGCTTCTCTCAGTATCTTGTGTCACTTGACCCCACTCCGAAGCTTTTCTTCATCATCCTGCTGGTCAGCCCAAATATTTACTAGCCGACTCTGGGTGACCTGTTGCGTTCTCTTCGCCCTCCCTTCATTCAGTAAGTGCTTATTTACAGTTCTTGAAAGAATGTAAAATTCTCATCCTTGTTTTCAAATCCCTCCATGGCCCCGCTCCTCCCTATCTCTGCAACCTCCTCCAGCCCAACAACCCTCCGAGATCTCTGCATTCCTCCAATTCTAGCCCCTTGCGCATCCCCGATTTTAATTGCTCCACCATTGGTGGCCGTGCCCTAGGGCCCTATGCTCTGGAATTCCCTCCCTAAACCTCTCTGCCTCTCTACCTCTACTCCTTTAAGACGCTCCTTAAAACCTACCTCCACACGTCCTAATATCTCCTTATATGTCTCGGTGTCAAATTTAGTTTGATAATGCTCCTGTGAAGCGCCTTGGGACGTTTTACTACATTAACGCACTATATAAATGCAAGTAGTTGTTGTTGTTATTGACCAATGGAAAAACTTCTGAAAGCGTTCAGTTTATGAAGCGTTCAGTTTATGAAGCATCCCCATAGTGAAAACTCAACTGCAGCACCAATCATATTGCTTCCCTGCCCCCTCCTTCCCCCCCCCCCCCCCCCACACCACCAACAGCAAGTTCATATGCAATATCTGCTGCAGCGGAAATTTGCGTAGTGCATTTTTAAAAAAAATCATAATTTAAAAGAAATAATGATCTATTAGCAACACAGGGCACAAATACAGAATTCTCCGTTTATAAACTTGGTAAAAGTGCCTTCCAAGGCATTTGATAGTGATAATACTATCCCTTCAAAGTCCAAGGGTACAGTCACGTTTCAGGATTTTTATGACCATTTTTCCACAGAAAGGATTTTAAAAAAAAGTTAGTTCTCAAGTTGTGTTTTAAAAGGACAGTGTATTACTGCAAGTGAAAAAAGGGGCCTGAGATGATAGGTAATTAAGATGGTAGCTTTGATGTTTCCTCATAGACTGTAAATAATCAGAAATTTGTTGGCTTTTCTCCATAACTGACAAACATCTCACGCCCATTGTTTTGGAATGTTTTTTGATCTCTTTCTAACTGAGCAATCAGGAAATAAAACAAATTTTCAGACACCTAAAAAGACCATCTAGCTTTTGCAACAGAAACCGTAGCTGAGACAGAAAGACCGTAGGAAAGGCAGGTTCAAAAAGGTAGAATGCAGAGAAGTTAGTGTGTTGAAGTCAAACAAGGTGGCCCACTGAAGTGAGTTAGGGTAGCGAGTACATGTTATTGTAGGAAGAAAAGTTGAGTTAAGTGAATTTCATTTTAACTATACATTCACCTGACTGCGGAATAAAGCAGCTTAATGATTCAAACTAAGCCTCGCCTCATCTAGTGCCATCTTGGTTGGCCCTTGGAGAGATTAAAGAAATATACGTGCAAAAGACAAGGATGTCAGGTCACAAGAGGTTTCTATTGTTACAGCCCTGGATCCCATTATCATACAAGCCGATTTAGGGAAGTGTGGGCCAATTCCTAAGTAAGACGCTCAGACCACCTATGGGAGTCACTGATGCCACTGAACCCAAAACGTATCTACAGCAGACCCGAATTTGTACCAAAAACACCGCACGCAGAAAAAGATTTGGTTATATTGGGCAAGGAATGTAAATCAAGATGAGTTCATCGAGCATTATCAACATTAATATTACTTGTGTACCGTAGGCATTTCATGAATATGAGTCTTAGCTTACATTGAGTCCAATAAGCTCACCATATTTGTGGTTAGTTTCATGCTCTATTTTCAGTGGGAGAACATAGTTGCTCGCATCACTTCCTTGCCTCAGGTACCGCGCTGTACAAATAGCTGTATAATTATTCTTGGCTACCTGCCAGCATTTTGTATTATCATTTGTTTGCTTTGTACCACTCGCAGTGGCCTATCGTGAATTAAGCATTGCATTATACTGGAGAGTTTGATAGACTGACCTCAGTGAACTACATTGGGGAGTTTGATAGATTGCACTGTTTAAAAAGAACTCCAGCATCTTGCTGTCCTACCTTCAAATCTCAAATGATAGAAAATAGCTAATCCCTATCAGCTCTTTTCTATTTGAAATTCCCTGCCAGTTGATGTAAACAGAGCTCTGTACATGCATTTAAATAGGTGTGTGCAGAGCTCTCCTTTCCAAGGGCAATGCAAGCACCTAGCATAATCACAGCTGCCTGACAGCTGTGATCTTGGAAATACTCTTACTGCTGTAATGCTTGGTGCAATGTAATAGGGACACTACAGTTAAGAACCTAGAATTGAAGCAACTATGTAGGTACAGGTGTACTTGAGCTCATCCAAAACTCTGTTGGCCGTATCCTAACTCGCACCAACTCCCATTCACCCATCTCCCCTGTGCTCGCTGACCTACATAGGCTGCCGGTCTGGCAATGCCTCGATTTTAAAATTCTTATCCTTGTTTTCAAATCTCTCCATGGCCTTGCCCCTCTCTATCTCTGTAATCTCTTCCAGCCCCACATCCCCTTGAGATCTCTGCGCTCCTCCAATTCTGGCCTCTTGCGCATCCCTGATTTTCATCGTTCCACCATTGGCGGCCGTGCCTTCAGCTGCCTAGGCCCTAAGCTCTGGAATTCCCGCCCTAAACCTCTTTGCCTCTCTTCCTCTCTCTCCTCCTTTAAGATGCTCCTTAAAACCTATCTCTTTGACCAAGCTTTTGGTCACCTGTCCTAAATGTGGCTTGGTGTCAAATTTTGTTTGATAATGCTCCCGTGAAGCGCTTTGGGTCATTTTGCTACAATAAAGGCGCTATATAAATGCAAGTTGTTGTTGTTGTGACTATACACTTGTGTAGACTGGATCCCAGGAGCCATCTGAATTTCACCGGAGTGACTGACAGGTCTGTTGGAATCTGCTTGTCAAAATTCATGTTTATGCTGAAGTTTTGACCAGATTAGCTCAGACAAAAAGATCATTTCTACAGTAAGTGATGCAAAGCAGAACTGTTACTAAGGGGCTACGATGATTCATCCTGCATTCTAAGGGGCCCCCAAAGGTAGCAGGCGTAAAGGTATACTCATTTTTCTTTCTCTGGAAGAACTCCTTAAACTTAGCACATAGAGCATTTTGCACTGATTAATGTCAAAAACAAATTCCTATGTGAGGTAAATTGAATGTTCTAAAAGGTTGCTGTTTACACTGATTAAAACTTTGTAGCATGCCTCAATGACAAAGCAATTAATTTCTGCAATCCTGCATAATTTACTTGGTCTTACCGTGCGATAGGGCTGTAAAGATGGTTAATAGACAAACAGAACTACTACCAGTGAAGTCTGTAGAAAGCAAAGACAGTCAATTTGTTTAGAAGTGAAGACCTTAATTTGAAAATTTCCATCAAATTTCACTATGTTTTAACATTTTTCCTCTCTGAGCAACCTGAGGCTGTGGATTATTATGGACTTTGTCCGATGGTAACAATGATTAAACTGAGCTTCTTCAATGACCTTGTTGAGCAAGATAGAACTGAGCCACACAGACAAGAAAATCGCAGGTTTGATCCCCAGCCTCTGCTATTAGTTGATCTCACCTGGAGCAGAATTTGGGCCCTGTAGTTGGCCTCAGCACCTCCGGGTAAAGGAACGTTAAAAAAGGATTAGCCAGATGTATACTCCTGGTTGCTAGAAAGGGCACATCTCTGGATGTTGGGTGACGACAGTATCAGGGTTGGCTGTGGTGCCTTGTTATGTTTTTGGGGTTTTATACTAGATATACTACTTGGATTCAGTGTCAGTGACAACTCCCACAAGTAGACCTTGCGTCCCTTATGAACCAGAGTGCATCTTTATTTGCCTAGTATCTAGGTAAATGTAGCGAGACCCAGGGTTGAGCAGAGAGCCATTGCCACTGTACTCTGGCAGACTGGAATGCATCGTGCTGCCACGTGAGTTCCTTGTCTTCAAGTAGAAGATGAATATACACTGCATGCGACTGAGGCTTCGGCTACAAACCAACACAAGTTTATTTAACATTAAACAGGCAAATAAACAACACTTAAGTATAAACAATACACTTATAATAGGTACAACCTTTAATGGTCTCAAAAATATCACAGCTTCTCCTCCACTACTCTTTTCACATAACACTGATTTTTGAATCATGGTCGCTCACGCCTTATACAACCAAACAAGACTGCACAGTCTGATTTAGTTGAATCTCTGTGCTGACCTCAGACTGACTGACTGGTGAGCTGAGCACAGACCGCCCACAATTGGAAGCTCCTGGCCACAGAGCTGTCCATCAAAGGGACTACAAAGAAATCATTGGCACTGCTCCTCTGATAGACCTTCGCCCCAGACACAACTGTTAATTAGAACCACCACCCCAGGATATCAATCACCTAAAATGTTTGGAAATAAATGGGATAGCTTAATTCGGTGATCAAACACTGTGCACTATTGCTAAACAGGTCCCTGTTCACTTGTAATGTGAATAATCAAACCATTGCAAACTAACCACTTCCAGAACGCAAATCCCTGCCTTGTCCTGAGGTGTGAGTATTAGACTGCAATGTAAATCCTACCTAGCTTGAAAGATATTCCCCTCACAATACGCAACTAGAAAAATGTTGGCCAGCAAAAAAAAAATCCAATAAATAATCTAACAAAGACAAAAATGCTTCAATTGTGTCACCGTGTCCTCGATGGCTACATAGCATACCAACTGTTAAGGTTTTACATGAAGAATGGTTACTTGGAAGAGGTTACTGAAGGGCTGTTGGTTCCCTGAGAGCTGTACGCCAGAATGAGTCGGTCCCTTCAGGACTGGGGGAAAAATTGTTGAGCTTTTATTGTGATAAATTCACTCCTGTTTGAAGGAGCTATATACCAAACAAATTTAGTTGCTTCTGATGTAAAAACACATCATATGAATTAAATGGTGATGACGTATTCGTGATATTCTTCGAGTTGTGAGGCTGTAGTTTTATTTACTGAGATTTTGAACAGTATTGTACCAATACTGAATAATACCAGACTGAAAAACTACATTGAAAATTTGCTTGTACTGATGTGTTGAGAGGAAATCTACTGAATTACCAAGGGATATGTGAATGTGATTAATCCTAATTTTTCTGTCTTTTATGTTTGGTAGTTGTTTCTGTATCTTCACGCTCTTCCCTTGGAGAATAGTGTGAAGTAGTGGAAGGGTTTGCAGGCTGATTAATAGTCTGACAGGCAGTGTTGTGAACGCCCCTTCCAGGCCATAAACCAGCCGAGAGGGTGGTTCATCCTATATGTTAGGAGGCTCCCTCAAACCCATATGATGAGGGGGGGCTTCCCACAGTTTCAATTTGCCATTGAAATTGCATTTACGATCTTCCTCACCCACATGGGCTGCAAGAATTGGCAGTTGACAACCTTATTTTTCCAATTGTGTCTACGTTCAGCAAGCCACATCATAGTATCCTGTGTCACACTCAAAAGGCTGATTATTATTCAAAACCACGTAGTTTGGGACTGGAGTCACATGTAGCCCAGACTGGGGTGGCAGTTGGGTTTTATGAAAATCCAGCAGCTTTAAAGGCCATTTTCTGGTATTTGTCCACAAATTACCAGATTTACCATAGATGGGATTTGAATTCATGACCTCTGGGGTCCTAGTCCAGTACCATAAGGATTAGGCTACCATACCCTATACAATAACAATAACTAAAGGTGGGCTAATCATTAGCAATATCTGTCAGCCTCACTAGAGTTACCTTGGCAATGGCTTAAAGTATTTTGTTGACTTGTAATACTGCTTTGCATTTTCTGCTAGTTAAGAGCTTGCCTCAGTAGTTTTTTTGTCACCTCCGAAGGCATTGCCTGCAAGAGTGGTGAAAGATTAACACTTACCACTTTTTATTCATTTCTTCATCTTTTTGCGGCCTTATTCACCTATTATTTTCAAGTAACTCTGACTGGCAAAGTATAATCTGTTTTCACTGTCCCTTTATCATTTCATGATTTTATAGGAGTATATCTTCCTTTATCACATTTATGGTTATGGGGCAATCCAGCAGAGTGTGCTTCTCCTCAAATACCAAACCTCGGAAGAATACTCCCTATACTACCAATGCAGCATTACCATTTCCCACACCGCTCATCCTGGTTGTCTTGTCATGTGAGATTGCCGATTTATCGGCAGTATGTAGTATTTACGGCCAGCGTTTGGGTGCTGTGTCCACTAGGAACTGGGTTGAGACCAGCCACAGCTCATATTACATGGGATCCTTATAATTAGCTGAAGAAAGCAACCCAGCATTCTGAGCTGGATTTGCACTGAGATTGCAGAGGTGAAAGGGGTTAATATGTTTAATCTATCCTAGTGCCCCTTACATACATTTTTCTTCTTGTTTGAATTCACAGCTACACTCTTTGTGATCCACAACCTATAAATCTATAAGTGCACACGACCTGACTTTATTTTTGATGGGGCAAAATCCCAGAGCCTCCTCAAGTACCACCAATCAAAAAAGTGGTGTCCAACAGGCAACTACTGGGCAAAGGGGGGGAAAGGGAGTTATGAGGGATCTGCTTTTGGCGCAGTTTACTCCCGTGACTCCCGATAAACTGTCCCGATAATAGTTAAAAGTGGCAGTTTAAGAGGGAGATTAAATGCACAAAACAGATCTGTGATCTGTATGCCTCTACTCAAGTGTCAGCCTGGCTCAATTGGTAGCACGCTCACATCTGAGTCAGAAACTTGTGGGTTTAAGCCCCATTATAGACTTGAGCAGATAATTTACACTTCAGTCACTTTTTGAGTCGCAACTTACCCATGAGGAGTGGACTCTTGGTGAGGTACCAGAGGGCTACTGTGGAACCAAACCCTAGCAAGAGGCACGATTAGAGGAAAAAATGTATCTGTCTTTTAAATTGAAAATTAAAATAATTCTGTATTATTAGGAACATAGGAACAGGAGTAGGCCATTCAACCCCTCGAGCCTGTTCCGTCATTCAATGAGATCATGGCTGATCTGTATCCTAACTCCATTCACCCGCCTTGGCTCCATCTCCCTTAATACCCTTGGCTAACAAAAATCTATCGATCTCAGATTTAAAATTATTAATTGAGCTAGCATCTACTGCTTTTTGTGGGCAAGAGTTCCACACTTCTACCACCCTTTGTGTGAAGAAGCGCTTCTTAACTTCTCCCCTGAATGACCTGGCTCTGATTTTAAGGTTATGTCCCCTTGTCCTGGACTCCCCCACCAGCGTAAAAAAATTCTCTCTATCTACCCTATCAATTCCTTTCAAAATCCTAAAAACCTCAATCAAATCTTCCCTTAACCTTCTTAATTCCAGAGAATACAAGCCTAGTTTATGTAATCTCGCCTCATAATTTAACCCTTGGAGCCCTGGTAACATTCTGGTGAATCTGCGCTGCACTCCTTCCAAGGCCAATATATTCTTTCTAAGTTGCGGTGCCCAGAACTGTACACAGTACTCCAGATGTGGTCTAATCAGGGCTTTGTTTGGCTGTAGCAAAACGTCCTCCCCTTTATATTCTCGCCCTCTAGTTATAAAGGCAAACATTCCATTAGTCTTTTTGATTATTTTTTGTACCTGACTATGACATTTTAGTGATCTGTGTTCATGGACCCCTAAATCTCTTTGGACCTCCACTGTTCCTAGCTTTCCACCATTTAAAAAATACTCGGATCTGTCCTTTTTTGGTCCAAAATGGATGACCTCACACTTTTAGTGCATTGAAATCCATCTGCCACAGTTTTGCCCACTTAGAGATGATACTAATTCCAACAAAATCAAAATGTATTTGTATTCTGGTATGAATTCAGTTATGCAATAAAACTGACCAGAAGACTAGAGGGACTATCGTTTTAAGCAAACGTATATTTATTCACGGATGTGTCCCAGACTTAAAGGAATTGAACTTATTAAAGGGGCAAGAGGGGTTGGGTGCAGTTGGCTTGAAAGGCAGACCTGGCAAACAGAATTTCACTAGTCAAAAGAGGCTTTTGGAAGCTAACATGTTGCTGCTTATTTCTGCATTTTTAGAAGCGACTTTCCTAGCTGTCACTGTATTACAAGAATGTGCCATGAAAGGGCGTTTCATTCAGATGTTAACTGAAATTTAATGATGGGGCCGTGCATCTTATTTATACTGTCAGGCTGCACGCGATCCCATTTGGTTTAGCTGACCTGATTGCGGGTCTCGGGGTTTATACCTGTCCTCCTTGAGTTAGTCGCTTGGGCTTTCTCTTGTTTAAAACTGGGGCAAAATTCTACTGTTCACAAGGGCGTTGATGTGAGTGACAGCAGCTGTAATTCTACCTGTCAGAGGTGTTCGCTCAGATCACGTGTCAGATACACCCAAGAGGGCTGGAGGACTTGTTCCAACACCTCTGCCGAAGATGTTCTGAGCCGAGCCGCAGCGAGATATGTGCATTGCATAAGGTTGCCAACTCTGGTTGGACATATTCCTGGAAGTTTCATCACATGACCTCCCATCTCCAACTGCCCTGCCCACTCAAACATGCTTTCCCCCCCCCAACTTCAATATTTTTATAACTAATAAACAAAAGCGTTCAAAGAAAATTTTTAAAAACACAATTTTTAAAAATTCCCCAATGATTTTTCTCCCGAGTTGCTCACAGCATTGTCCAGGAGTTTATACTTCAATTCCTGGAGATTCCAGGACAATCCTGGAAGGTTGGCAACCCTAATGTCACTCAGCAGGAAGGGAATGACTTTCCCTTCAGTCTCCTCCTCCCTCTTTCCCCTGAGCCTCCTCTCAAGTGTGTCCCCATAGCAGTGTCTGCTATCAGGAACCCAGCAATGCGAGAGATTGAATCTTGTAACCCAGATCGATCCCACGCCGCAATACCCTGCGCTAAGAAGCTGCTGCTTATTTTTACATTTTGAGAAACAACTTTCCTAGCTGTCACTGCCAGTGGTCTGTGAACAAGTGGAGTGTTGTTTCATCGCAGGTGCCGTGGCAAGCATGACGCATTAGAATGATTAAAGCTATTTGTAGCTGGCCAGTCCATTAGTGCTCTTCTGTTCTCTCCCACCTCCACACTGCTCAATGTTCTACAAAAGAGATGTGTTGGATCAGTTGGGATTAAAGTCATGCATTTGCTTTGAAGCCAAATGTATTTGTGTCTTCAAATGTCGTGCAAACATATTTTTGGTGTGACGCAAGTGGAATAAAATTCAGACCCTGGTTGGAAATGTGTGTCCAGCTGTTTATATAAATCTATAGCTTCACAGCCTAAATCTGCATCAGAACTAAATCTCCATAAAAGCACGTCATATCTACTTGGCTGCGAGCTTCAAATGTGCAACAAATCCAAACTGAAGTATTGACTCAGTTTTGCTTTTGCGAATTGCTTTTTTAGCTATTAAACCCATGACTGTCCCATTTCTTTAAGCACCAGTGGGTCTCTTATGTTACTGCCCATGAAAGGTCAGGACAAAGCAAAACTCAAACTCTGTAGAAGTGGTGCTGTAGGTATAGGTATAGGGATCTGCAGTGTCTGGAGCTATTAAAGTTCCGTCTAGTGGTAGAAGTAGGCAGTTGCAGGTGTAACAGGCTATTTAAAAATGGGAAAATCCTATCAACGCCATCTAGCAGCATGACAGAACGGCGATGACCAAATAAAGGTTGCATTGCAAATTTAATATGTAAAGATATTTTCCTTGTCGCACACTAACCACCCAAGTGCTACAGCTCAGTGGGGCATTGAATAAAGAACTCAATGGTCTAAACACCAATGCTTGCTTTGGAAATTAAAAAGTTACATTTAACTCCTGGTCCTAACATAAGAAACGCACAAATGTCTTGCCTCTCCATTTCTCTCTCCCCTTCTTTAAGATGTTGCTTAAAACCTACCTCTTTAACCAAGCGTTTGGTCACCTGTCTTAATGGCTCCTTCTTTGGCTCGGTGTCAATTTGTGTTCGATTATGCTGCTGTGAAGTTCCTTGGGACATTCTACTATGTTAAAGGCGTTACATAAGAATATAAGAAATAGGAGCAGGAGTAGGCGACACGGCCCCTCGAGCCTGCTTCACCATTCAATAAGATCGTGGCTGATCTTCTACCTCAACTCCACTTTCCCACCCTATCCCCATATCCCTTGATTTCCATGGTGTCCAAAAATCTATCGATCTCAGTCTTGAATATACTTAACAACTAAGCATCCACAGTCCTCTCGAGTAGAGAATTCCAAAGATTCACAACCCTCTGAGTGAAGAAATTTTTCCTCACCTCGGACCCAAATGGCCGACCCCTTGTCCTGAGACTCTGACCCCTAGTTCTAGACTCTCCAGCCAGGGTAAACAGCCTCTTAGCATCTACCCTGTCAAGCCATCTAAGAATTTTATACGTTAAATGAGATCATCTTTCATTCTTCTAAACTCAGGAGAATATAGGCCCATTCTACTCAATCTCTCCTCAAAGGACAACCCTCTCATCTCTGGAATCAATCTAGTGAACCTTTGTTGCACCCTCCCTAAGGCAAGTATATCCTTCCTTAGGTAAGGAGACCAAAACTGTACATAGTACTCCAGGTGTGGTCTCACCAGAGTCCCATATAATAGCAGTAAGACCTCCTTACTCTTATACTCCAACCCCCTTGCAATAAAGGCTAACATACCATTTGCCTTCCTAATTGCTTGCTGTACCTGCATGTTAACTTTCTGTGATTCGTATACAAGAACACCCAAATCCCTCTAAATAACAAAATTTACTAGTTTCTCACCTTTTAAGAAATATTCTACTTTTCTATTCTTCCTACCAAAGTGGATAATTTCACATTTCCCCACATTATGCTCCATCTGCCATCTTCTCGCCCACCCATTTAACCTATATTGCTTTGCAGCCTCTTTGCTTTCTCCTCACAGCTTGCTTTCCCACCTAGCTTTGTATCGTCCGCAAACTTGGATACATTACACTCGGTCCCCTCATCAAAGCTATCGATATAGATTATAAACAGCTGAGGCCCAAGCACTAGCGGCACCCCACTAGTTACAACCTGCTAACCCAAAAATGACCCGTTTATTCCTACTCTCTGTTTTCTAACCGTTAATCAATTCTCAATCCGTGCTAATATATTACCCCCAATCCCATGAGCCCTAATCTTGTGTAACAACCTTTTGTGTGGCATCTTATCGAATGCCTTTTGAAAATCCAAATATACTACATTCACTGGTTCCACCTTATCTACCCAGCTAGTTACACCCTCAAAACACTCTAATAGATTTGTCAAATAAGATTTCCCTTTCATAAAACCGTGTTGACTCTGCCTAATCATGTCATGACTTTCTAAGTGCCCTGTAACTATGTCCTTAATAATAGATTCTAGCATTTTCCCTACAATGCAAGTTGCTGTTGCTGTTGGGTGTGCATTGTTATTTCAGTCTTGTGCGTAAGTTAGGACTGTGCAATCCTGTTGAGACTTCATTGGCAAAGCAGGCATCACTAGTTCCTTTGGACGTTTCAACTAGTGTTTACAACTGCGGCTTTGTGCTTCATCTGTCCATTCATATTTGTTGCAAATTTGTAGCAGAATCACAGAAACCGGTTGTGTATAAAAACAGTGCAATGCAAACAGTCCCAGCGGATTTCGGAATAAAATTCCCAATGCAGAGTTGAGTATTTGAGGTGCGAACAGCCAGTGCAAATCTCCCAAGGGTTTCTGTAAAAAAAAAACACAAATTTTAGTCCTCTGAATATCAGGGGAGAATCACATTCAGTTAGGGTGAAGCTGACCCATTTTAAATGTGATCTCTGTGGAGCTAAGGCTATAAATAAGGCCTTCAGTTACTTGGCTGCACATGTGTCCTTGCAGGAAGGGATTACAAATTATTTCTTCCACCCTGGTACGAAAACATCCAGGTCTCTCAGTTTTCCTGCAGGCTTGTTGTGTGGCAAGTTCAATTTGTTAACAGGATGAGTGGATTGCAGGAACTAGGGAAACAATCTCAACAACACTTAGCTGACAGTTTGTTCTAGATAAGCCCAAATGAAAACATGGCAGCTTCTGTAGCTGATCAGCCAGGTGCACAGTCACGTTAATAAAAGTCCACAATGGCTTTGTTGAGACTAGCTTTGAATGGTCATTTTATCCCAATGGTTAGAGTTAACCCATTTTCTGCATTCATCCTTGCTGATATAGTAGCTTATCTTCATTTCATACCTCTGCACTCTACATGATGTTGGATATAGTTGTGTCAACTAACAGTGCTGTTTCACCCTTGCCTGATTTTTCTGTTAAATTAACTGGAACTGCCTTAGAGCAATACAATTTACTTGTAATCTCAGCTCTCAGCACTTTGCTTATTCTTTTAAAACCTTGCCCTATTTCATCTCAGGGAAGGAATGGCCATTGAATTTCTATTGTGTTGTGTGAGGCCAATGTCCCGATGAAATTCTGATCAAAAGCACACTCGAATACCAGGGAAATCAGCTCATTAATATGTCTTTGGATCCATTGTGCAGTGTTTTCTCCACAGAATAAGGTAGGCAAAGTAGTCCCTCAAGGAATAATGCATTGGTACGAATGCACAATAAAAGATAATGGGCCCGATTTTACCAGGGGTGCGGGTTCTCAGCGGGTAGGCCAGCGCGCCCGGTGAAATTAGTGGGTTGACCGCGCGATCATAGCAGGCAACACACTAATTGGAGCCACTTACCTGCTCCTCTGGGTTCCCCGACGCTGATCTGCGCGTCGGGCGGGCTGCGCATGCGCAGTAAGATCTGTCAGCTGGAGGCGCTCTATTTAAAGGGGCAGTCCTCCACTGACAGATGCTGCCACAAACAGCAAAAATTAAAGCATGGAGCAGCCCAGGGGGAAGGCTGCTCCCAGTTTAATGATGCCTCACCCCAGGTATCATTAGATGGGGTGAGGAGGAGAGGGAGGACAGAGATCTTCCCCCCGGCGGGCGGGAGCAAGCGGCCTGCCTCTGCCACCAAGAAGGCCTGGCTCAAGGTGGCAGAGGGGGTCACCTGCGCCACCAACATATCGCCCACCTGCATACAGTGCAGGAGGCGCTCCAATGACCTCAGTAGGTCAGCCACAGTGAGAACACGTAGTCTTTCCCCTACACTCCGTCTGCCACAACACTGCCCCCACCCCACATCTCCTTCGGCACTGCCAACACTACTCTGTCACATGACCCCTCATACCCACTCAAACCTCATCCTCATCTTACCTGCACCTACTCACCTCGCGAGTACTCACCCCGCCACTACCACGCAACCCAATCCTCATACAATCTCATGGCTCTATCCCATACTCACCCTCTCGTGCATCTCTCTCACGGCCAGCCTCACTCAACCTGCCACCACCTGTGCTGCAGCCACAGGGCATGCATCACATATGTGCAGTAGGCAGCGTAAGGCAAACGTGTCGTGAGCATGAAGGGGATGCACAAGGGTGTTTGAGGGTTCGTCATGGTTCTTACTTCTATTGAATTAAAGAACAACTCATATCACACATTATATTGGCACCACTACTGCCATGTCTTCGCGAATCCTGTCCGGTTTGTGCAATAATGCCCGCTCCTGGGTATGCCTATGAGGACCCACCACTGATGCCACCCAGTGTGTCACTGCAGAGTGGGTGTAGGTGTATTTGCAGGGCTCTTCTGCGCAGACGACTGAGAGACATCGGGGATGTCCCCGGTTGCAGCCTGGAATGCTGTGGAGCAGATGTTCGGGAGGGCAGTGGTGACTTTGACAGCGACAGGTAGGAAGATGGTGCACGGGCCAGCCAGGAGCAGCTCGGCATGAAAGAGGCTGCAGATGTCCACGGCTACATGTCGACTGACTCTGAGCCTCCGTGTGCACTGCTGCTCAGGGAGGTCCAGGAGGCTGAGCCTCGGTCTGTGGAACGTGTGGTGAGGGTAGTGCCCTCTGCGACGCATCTCTCTCTGCGGTAGCCCTCCCTCCTGCTGTACAGGTGGATGTGTCACAGCACTCTGTTGTGGAGCTCCACGTGTCAGAGGTGGACGGCATGGATGGCGAGGCTGGTGATGCTGTTCGCCCTCCGAGGAGGTCATGACTGCAGCTACGGCGGTCCACATCTGCAAGATGTACATCTGAGGGAGTCCGCAAGGTAGGTACATGTCTCCGGACCCCGGGGTAAGTGTGCAGGTTGGTGACCTCGACCATCAGGAGGAGGGTGGTGGAGGCCAAACTTTGTACCAAGTGACAGAGCGGCCTCCTGCAATGGCTGAGGGTCTCCCCACCACCCCCCACCCCGCCCCCCCCCCCCCCCCACCACCTGTCAAATGGACCTTTGCAGCTGCCACAGGCTGACGGCTGCAACACGTCCATTTCAACTAGGAGTGTTTCCCCCAGTGTGTGAAACAGTCCCATGTTTATCCAAAATCACACACAGTCCCTTAATCAGGTCAGTTAATGACCTGAACAAGCAAAGTAAATACACTCAAGTGGCATCCCGCTGGCTTTAATTGCCTGCGGGATTCCCACCAGCGGGGGCTGTGCACGCACCCCCACACGTCAGCGGGGAAACCGGAAGTGGGCGGGATCGAGGCGCGATCCGGTCCCGCACCTGGATTTCAGGATTTTCGGGGCCCCCCCGCCGAGAACGCACCCGGTAGCGGGTGCTAAAATCGGGCCCGATTAGTCCGAAGCTCAGGCTGTGGGCTGTCATGTTTACAGTGTCGTCACGCTGAGAAAAGAAGGTGTTTTCTGCAGGCTGCAAATAGCACAGTAAAGCCTTGAAATAATGGGATATATATTAAAAGCAAAATACTGCGGATGCTGGAAATCTGAAATAAAAACAGAAAATACTGGATATATATTAAGATCAGCAAAATTCAGGTGCTACATTCTTCTGCACTATTTTTAGGCAGTTGTTCACTATTTATGTTAAAATTCATGATGTAAGTGTCTGTCATGATACTAATGCCCAGTTTTCAGGAAACAAGGCCAGGGATTGTTACCCCATCCCTGGTAAAGGGTGGAAAAATCTGCACTTTTTTTCTTTCAGGTGCAAAGTGAGACACTCTGCTGCACTGAAAGGTCTGGTGAAATGTGAAAAAAAATCACTCTTGTGATATGAAAGAATGCCGTGGCCACCCAGTATATTTAGAGACACATGCTTGTTTTTATTGCCTTCTTTTTTCAGCCGTGCAGATTAAAGACAGTAAAATGGTGCCTAAAACAAACTCTGAGGCAATGAAAACAATGTTAGTTTATGCTTAAGTAGTATCATAAACGTCTGCTGCTATTCATGCAGGATTTGACCTTTCTTCTTCCAGATGGAGAAATATCCCTGCTGTCCAGGGATACACGCAGCAAAATTAGAATTGTACACACTCCTTCCACGTGCTGTGCCATCCTTCTGATTAGTTTTAGAACACTGTTTTACTTCACAGCTAATTTGATTTTTTTTTTTAGCTAGAATAAGGTTATTGGAAAAATAAATATTTCCATTTATCCATGTTTAAAAGAGCGACCAGAACCATCACTTCCCCATCAGCTACTTGAGCAGTCATTTCATCCCCTTCACAAAGTCACTTCCCCTCTTCCTTTCAGAGTCACTCTTCCCTTCACAGAGTCACAGAGATCTTGCAATTATGTAGCACCTTTCACGTCCTAAGGACATCCCAACGCGCCTTACAACCAATGAACTTTTGTAATGTCGTCACTGTTGTTTTGTAGACAAATGCAGCAGCCAATTTATACACAACAAGGTCCCACAAACAGCAATGAGATAAGTAACAATCAATCTATTTTTTGTAGTGTTGGTTAAGGGATAAATGTTGGCCAGGACATCGGAAAAATTCCCCCGTTCTTCTTCGAATAGTGTCGTGGGATCATTTACATCCACCTGAGAGGGTCTAATGTCTCATCCATAAGACAGCATCTTTGACAATGCAGCACTCCTTCAGTACTGCACTGAGATGTCAGTCTAGACTATGTGCTGAAGTCCTGGAGTGGAATTGAGCCCATAATCTTCAGACTCCGGGCGAGAGCGCTACCACTGATCCAAACTGACACTTCAACAAAGTTATTGATGTATTAACATTTAGCAAATAAAAGGCCGCTCTGATGCTGATTACAACTTTCAAACAACAATTGGCGTCAATTTGAAAAATTGACTGGGCAGAGAAAAAACAGCCAAATGGCAATGCTGGGGGTAGAGCTGCCACAGGCCACATTGCAGGAAATGCAGAGTAAGAAGCACTGAAGGATTTGAGATAGAACAATAAACGCAGAGATGTTGCTTACAAGTTGCTTTTTGAGTTTATTAAGACTAGAAAATTATTCGGCATGTGGAATATTCCATACTGAATTTAGAAAGATTCTGTATATTGCAAATATTTGAGTACTCTGAGCTCCAGGGTTCAGTTTTTGTGTAATTTTACACCTGGGAGAAGATGTATGCGTTGACATAGCTAACTCTATACTGCTGGTCTGATGATAAACCCTCCATGTGGGTGGGGTTCTTCAGTCATATCGCTTCCTCTGTCAGATTTGGATCTCAGACACTGGCCGGAACCAGCCAGAATTGATTCATTATCCGAAGAGTTGGATATCCTACAAATGGATTTCTGAAATTTGTCTTGATTACCTCTCAATTTCTGAGAAATCACCCTATATTAATTCAGTAAATGACTCTGTCATTAATTGTAAATCCTAATGATACTGTGTTCTGCAAACTGTCATTCTACCTGCAGGCTGTTAGTGATGAGATGTTAAACAGATGCCTTTTTTCTGACAGGCCTTGTTTCTGAGATTAAGAACTGATAAAATTCCTTCAATACTGAAATCTGCCACACTATACTGAGTGGCTATGAATCATCAATCTCTATCCGTGGCTTAATAATCTACACCAAATTAAATGTGAGTGTACAGTGACCATATTTGCACTCTTCTGAGTCTGTGCCCAGATAGCTTTTGTAAAGGTTAACTCTTTGCCAAAGTATTTTAGCGCACACTTGAAAGGGGATCACATTAAAGGGCATGCTTTTCTTTCCATTACTCACTGATCTCACCACTTTAATGACTGCAGTTCTTTCTGAGCAGTTTCTTATGAAGCACACTACATAAAATTTATCGACAGAGAATGGCAAACTCTTGAGTTTAAAAAAAATCATTCTTGAGATGTGGGCGTCGCTGGCAAGGCCGATATTTATTGCCCATCCCTTAGTTGCTGCTTGAGAAGGTGGTGGTGAGCCTTCTCATTGAACCACTGCAGTCCGTGTGTTGAGGGTGCTCCCACAACGCTGTTGGGTAGGGAGTTCCAGGATTTTGACCCAGCGACGATCAAGTTTCTATATAAATCTCATCTCCCTTGAAACTTCCAATTGTTAATAATGAAACTGATCCTGGGGAGACATTCACACAGGATGTGAGGGTATAAGCAACATTGTTTTGCTCTCAAGTTTCAATGGGAAAACCAAACTATGGCATGGCAAAGGAAGAGGCTTAAATAAGTGAGTTGGTCAGAGGAATAAAAAATAGCTGAAAATGGTTCCATTTATTAAATGAAGAGAAGAGTAAGTGATTAAGTGAAAGGAGTGGTTTTACCATTAAGTTCAGTTTTTCTAAAAGATAACAGTTACACATGCTAAATTTATTCAGACGAAGCAATGAAATTTTAAACCAGAAGGAAAGAGTAAGGTCAGTAATTTTCGTGTAAAATATTCCACCATCTGCATTGTTTAAAGTGAGTGTGGTATCTCCTACCTGGAATGAGATATCTTTGTTTCAGTTAATCATATTTGTTCCTGTGGAGACCTGCCATTTTGGGCCTGCACTTGCACCCAGCATTCTGATGCTCTGTGCTTGGGGCAGCCATAGCCTGTGTGGTTCCTGGAGAGGCTACATTCATTTGCCTGGATCTTTGCGCTTCAGAGTAGCCTGGAGGCTGATCTGGGACAAACTGTCATGTGAGCAGACCGCAGTACCTAACTTTGTCCTTTGCAACAACGAAAAAATCTGTGACTCTGTACAGGAAATTTCTGCAGTTCTAATTCATAATAGAACCTTTATTTGCAGAGGACTTTCACTTTTTTAGTTTGTGTTTATACGTGTTGTCTGTCAGGTGCTAATGCATTTAGGGTTTCAAAAAGTAACAATCATTTGATGCAAAGGACTTTCAGCACTTCACAGATTTTTAATTATCTGAACATTTCTTCTGTTACGTGAATCAGAGAGAATGACTGATATAAATGTACATTACCTACCACAAAGTATAAGAAGGATCTTTGACAGCTAAAAAACACATCCGCACCTAATGTCATCGTTTGTTGCCCAATACTGTACAACCTTTTGAACAACCCATTTTTTCCATTTTGTGATGTTTGTGTTCTCTCGCATTAATCACATAATTTTAATGCACCTTGTTTCCATGATTTTCTGAGTATTTTTGATAATGACAAACATGAAATGGCACAGAAAGAAAAATCTGGAAAGTGGGATGTGCTGTTTGACTCCTCATGTTGACGTGGTATTCCAGCATAATGGTAACACGTGCCAGCAAGAGATAACTATCATGGTTTGCTGTCACTGCATTGAATAAATGGACCGCAACGACCCCATAGAATATCTGAGGGATGAGTTCGAAAAATGAAAGGAAATTAGAGAGAAACTCATACTGTGTTAGCAGTGGAGTGGGATTCCTGTAGTGTCATGCATGTTGCAATATAACTTCCTTCATTAGATGAAACAGATCAAAATAGTTGGCTAGTCCATTTTTCCAAAGCAGGGGGAAGAGAAATTTATATTATTTTCTCTTTTTTTGGACATCATGTACTATTTTTGGACACACGAGTGGATGTTTTACTTGTGAATGCACTCGTGAATAGCAGTTTCCATATGGAACTTTGGGCAATTCGATCTCCAACATATGCCATTATAGTAGGCAGCAGTATTAATTGGAGTGAAATATAATTTCTTAATAATTTCTTAAATCCTGCACTTTTTAAATTTTTGGTTTGAATTTTGTGCTCATTGACATGAAGGATGCCCCTGTTGGGAACTGGATCATTTTTGTTTAGTGTTGGTGTGGTGTACCGTCATCAATCAACCCAGGTTAATGGCAGAGAAAATCTCACTATTCTGTGCCTTAACTCCATCCTCAGAAAAACATTTCCTGCTGCACCATTGTGAATGTTTCTCTTCCCACACCAGCTAGCCATTCGGTCTCTCTAAGTGAGATTACCAGTTTGCTGGTAAAAGGTATCAGCCATGGCTCAGTGGTAGCACTCTCGCCTCTGAGTCAGAATGTTGTGGGTTCAAGTCCCACCTCAGAGACTTGAGCACATAATCTAGGCTGACATATCAGTGCAATACTGAGGGAATGCTGCACTGTCGGAGGTGTCATCTTTCCGATGAGACATTAAACCAAGGCTGTTCTCTCGGGCAGATGTAAAAGATCCCAGGGCATTATTTGAAGAAGAGCAGGGAAATTCTCCCCGGTGTCCAGGCCAATATTTACCTCTCAACCAAAATCACTAAAAACATATTATCTGGCCATTATCTCATTGCTATTTGTGGGACCTTGCTGTGTGCATATTGGCTGCTATGTTTCCTACAATACAACAGTGACTATACTTCAAAAGCACTTTGTTGGCTGTAAAACACTTTGGGTTGTCCTGAGGTTGGGAAAGTAATATAAATGCAAGTTCTTTTCTTCTTCAAATGTAAGGCAGGTTAGTGCTCTGGGCCTACACCCACGAGGAACTGGATTGTGGCTGCTGCAATTCATTCAGCCCATCCAACCACCAGAAAGAGGAGAGTCTTATCCCGTTCGTCTGAATTAGATTTGAATCTAGGTGACAGGCCAGTGCACCATGCAGGCCTTTAAGGAAGTTCTATCATGTATTTTTCTAGCCCAGTAGTCTTATCTTTAGAGCAGTAGACTATGATCCAGGGGCAGTGAGTTTGAATCCCAGGCTGACCTGAGCTGTTCTGAGTGGCCTGTGTTTTACCATTTGTGAGCCAGGTTGCTCGGTGGGATGCTGTGTTTGCAGTGAAACACTCCATCCTGGAGACTGGAAGAGGCAAATTAACAAGCAGTCTTATGAAACAAGATTCCTTTGGGATGATTACTGATCCCAGTCTCTTCTGCACCCCCAGCTCGAAGAGGGAATATTAGGAATGAACAAGGGATCTGTTTTACACAGAGTTTTAAAGAAATGCAAATGCAAAATTGCGGCTTGTCTTGGCAAAACTGCTTGTGCAGGAGATATCCGCAGGCTCCGTCTTTCACTCCCCGTCCTAGGAAGGCAAGATAGTGTGGACAGTGAGAAACAAAACCTATAATATTAATAACTACACACCTTTTGGCAATAGCAGGGGGAATGTTGATAATTACCCAGTTTATGTATTTTCATGTATGTTTTAAGAACTTTTACAAAAATTAAATTAACTAATTTAAAAAGGCAGTAAGCAGTTGGCTACTAGGTGTTCTTCTACAGAGTTCATAGTTTTTGTTTCAAAAACCAGTTGTTAAAAGATTAAATATTAATTGACGGATTGTTGAGTTTTTATATTTTACTGCAGATTATCTTCTGAGAAAGGCTAGGAATTGTAAGTCAAATTTTGCCAATGTATGTTGTAGTTTTATTTATGTCTTGAGAATTAGCAGCGCTTCTGTGTTAGGTTAACAAATAAGCCAGCTCTTAGGGAATAAGAGGAAGGGGACATTGGGTTAGGCAGAAAAACTTTAGCGATATTAAAGTGAAGTGGAAGCAGCTGCTGGACAGATGTAGCTGCACTATGGAACGAAGAACAGCCTTAAAACCATCAATAATGCTGCAGTTCATTGCAATCAGATGTGAAATTTACTTTTAATCAAAGGAATGTGTAAAAATCTGTGAGAAAACCTACTGACCATGCTGACCGTAAGTGCAACACTCCAGGACTGCTGGCCAAAGGATGGATGGAAAAGGCAACAGGGCGTTCTTCAGCTCGGTGTGACCTAATCTGCTCAGAATTTCGGAAATTCCCTGAATTTCTAGCTTTTCATCTTCTAATATATATCTATATATTTAAAGAAATATATAATTATTTCTACACATATCCACAGAAGATATATTTGTACATAGCTATATATTAAAATGCTTACATCTGCACACAGTTTCTGTCAACTTTTTCTGCTACAAATTCCTACGTCCGTATTTATAATGGAAACTGCCTATGTAAACTTGTCACGTTGTAATTACAACCTCTCCCACTGGAGACACTGCAGCACCACCAATGGTGAGAAGGGTTGTAATTGCAGTGTGACATGTTTACATGGGCAGTTTCCATTCTAAATGTGGACATAGAAAATTATAACGGAAATATAAATAATTTTCGTATGACTTGAAATGATGACTGAATTATGTCTGTATGCCCTGTCCCAATTACACCCCACCCTCTAATCCCCCGTCACATGAAGAGCATGTTTGGTGTTGACTCCCCATGTGCAATTCCACTGGAGATTGGAATCAGTCTCCCAAGGTGGTGCACACATTACATATAAACTATTGTGAGTGTTGTAAAGTATTTTTTCTTTAACGTTGTACGCAGAGGAAAATATACCCCAAGGTCTATTACTTTGTAATATACACTGAAAAGAGCCATTTCGGTACAGGAGCACAGTAATTTGAGTCAGGTTTCAGCCATGTCTTGAGGAGATGCCCAAGGCGAGAAGAGAATCAGCCCAAGCCCAAGCTGCTTTCATGTAACTTCATGCAGATGTATAGAACCCTGGTTAGACCAAGCTTGGCGTACTGTGCACAGTTCTGGTCTCCATATTATAAAAAGGTTCTAGAGGTACTGGAGAAGGTGCAAAAAAGATTTACTGGGGTGAAACCAGAACTGAGTGGTTACATCTATCGGGAAAGATGGAGCAGGCTGGGGCTTATTTCTCTAGAAAAGAGAAAACTGAGGGGCGACCAAATAGACGTCTTTAAGATTATAAAAGGGTTTGATAGGGTAGACGTAGAGAAGATGTTTCCACTTGCGGGGGAGACCAGAACTAGGGGTCATAAGTATAAGATAGTCACCAATAAATTCAATAAGGAATTCAGGAGAAACTTCTTTACCCAGAGAGTGGTTAGAATGTGGAACTTGCTACCACAAGGAGTAAATGAGGTGACTAGCACAGATGCATTTAAGGGGAATCTAGATAAACACGTGAGGGAGAAAGGAATAGAAGGGTATGCTGATAGGGCTAGATGAAAAAGGGAGGGAAGAGGTTCGTGTGGAGCTTAAGCAAGGACCTGTTGGGCCGAATGGCCTATTTCTGTGCTGTACATTCTATGTAAGATGGTTACACAGTGTCACTCACTGAGATCTTGGGGAATATCACACTTAGCTGTGGATGGAATATAGTGTGAGGACGTCAAAAGAATGGAGAAAGAGAGGAAGTAGAAACAGCTCGCAGAGGGAGCCTCAGTCTCAAGCAGTCAACAAAACTCTTTTCTTCTTTCACATGAACAACCTCCTATGATGAAACATAACAAGAGCAGCACTGAAAGAAATCAACCCAACCTAAGTTGTCATGACTTGTGATGTCTTCTGACCTTAATTGTGTTATAAGTTTGCAGAACCTCTGAAAAAATACACTTGCATTTACACCCCTCCCCCCCCCCCCACTGCGTCCTCAGGACATCCCAAAGTGCTTCACAGCCAAATGAATTGCGCGTTTTTTTAAAAATATAGTCACTGTTGTTATGTAGGCAAATGCAACAGTCAATTTGCACACAGCGAGGTCCCACAAACAGCAATAAATGACAAGTTAACATATTTTTCGTATTGTTGGTAGAGGGGTGAATGTTAGCCAGGACACCAGAATTCCCTGCCATCATACCAAGTCTCACTCACCCATCGCTCCTGGTGCAACAATGCCTCAAATTTAAAATTCTCACTCTCTTGCTCAAATCCTCTTGTGGCTTCGCCTCTCCCTAGCTCTGTACCCCCCTCCAGCCCTACAACCCACCGAGAATTCTGCATTCCTCCTCCTCTGGCCTCCTACACAACCTCCACTTCCTTTGCCCCACCATTGGCAGCTGTGCCTTTAGCCGTCTAGGCCCAAAGCTTTGGAATTCCCTCCCTAAACCTCTTCACCTCTCTCTCCTCCTTTAAGACCCTCCTTAAAACCCCTCCTCCTTTGACTTGCTTTCAACTTTTGTCTGTCAAGTGCATTGAGACGTTTTCCTGCGTTAAAAGCGCTATATAATTGCAAGTTATTGTTGCTGCTAACGTGGGCTCTTTTACATCCACCTGAAAGGCAGCTGTTATGTTATTTTTAAACCGGTGAGGGTAATGCAATGGATTAAATATTTGGGCCCATCCAACCCACTTCCCCAGATTATTCAAATTCAACTTGTTTTATCAGGAAGTTATTTTTCACATGAAGAATGATCAATACATGGATTGGAATGGAGAAAGCAGTGGAGGCAAAAACCCTTGATTCACTTAGGAACCAATTGGATGGTGCAAATGGGGGCTCATTCTGGATGGTTGAACTAAGATGGGCCGAATGGCTTTCCTCATCTGTAATAATCTTGTGATTGCGAGCGTACTAGCTCGACATTGGCATGCGGTGAGCTTGTATTGTAGCCAGATATTTCGCTGATGTTAAATTGAGTCTCATATTGATATATAGGTACAGGGCGTAGACCTAATTTGTTTTTCAGGGCATTGATCTTTGGCTCATGGTTACTGATTGGGAAAGTGATGGATGGGCTTCCGTTATTGCCTCAATATAAAAATGTCAGGAAAGCATTGCCTTTGAGCTTTAGATGAAAGAGCTTGTCGTTGCTGCTGACAGCTGAACTGTACCTAATAGATTGAGCTGTCAGGTTTCATTTACCACCTGGGCCTGAGCATTTGCTCTCATCAGATCTCCTCATGTTTTAGGTACATGGATCATTTTTTTTATCAGATTAAGGAGACAATCCCCAACTCGGGAATCCTGAAGTCTGGATATACCAGCAGCACTGTGTTGCTGAGAGTCGGTGCACCAATGTACAGACCAGGGATGGTTACAGGTTTGAGTTCCACTCTGCTCAGTCTTAATCTGAGCGGAGAAACACGAAGCAGAAGCTGTATTGTCACCTAGCAGAGAAGTGGGGGGGAGGGAAAATCACACCTGGGCGGTCCCTGCCAGCAGGCTATAGGGTGATATATGTAGTGGCCTGAGAGCAGGCCAGGCAACTGCCCTTTCGGCTGCACAGGTGTCAGGCCAGATAGATAAAAAGGATATAATAACAGAAAAAGGGGAAAAGTTCCCAAAGGTGTCACGTTAAAAAATGGATATGCTGAAGCTGGTTATCTGGTGTTGAAGTTTTAGTAAAAGTTCAGTATTTCCAGATTTTCCACTGATTCACATCATAATTGTTTCACAAAATATTTCAACATCTGCAGATATCGTGATATTGTATTCGAGACAGCTTCTTTAAAATCTGTCCTTGGGCTGTGGACGATGCTGGCAAGGATACATTTATTTATTTATTTGACTAGAGACGCTGGGATTGTTCTCCTTAGAGCAGAGAAAGCTAAGGTGAGAATTAATAGAGGTGTTCAAAATCATGAAGGGTTTTGATAGAGTAAATAAGGAGAAATTATTTCCTGTGGCTGAAGGGTCATTAATTGGTCATTTAAGGTAATTGGCAAAAGAACCAGAGGCGAGATGAGGAGAATTTTTTTTACGCAACAAGTTGTTATGATCTGGAATGCACAGCCTGAAAGGGTGGTGGAAGCAGATTCAATAAGAATTTTCAAAAGGGAATTGGATATATTCTTGAAGGGGAAAAATTTTCACAGCTATGGGGAAAGGACAGGGTAGTGGGATTAATTGGATAGCTCTTTCACAGAACTGGCACAGGCACAATGGGCTGAATGGCCTCCTTTTGTGCTGTCCCATTCTATGATTCTATTGCCCATCCCTAATTACTTTGAGAAGGTGGTGGTGGGCCTTCTCCTTGAACTGCTGCAGCCCTTGTGGTGATGATGCTACCACAATGGTGTTAGGTGGAGAATTCATAGTTACTCACTTGTGTTTTCCTGCCTGCAATGAAATTCAGGTGAGCCTGCATTCTGATCCATTTTCAAAAGCTGCTACTGCAAAAATAAGACGTCAATCAACGGCTGGCGAACAACAAAGATATTCTAATGGATTTTCTTTCAAGCAAGAGTCAAAGACTGTTTAGAAACGGAAATTGTTTCTCCTGAATTAACTACAGCTGCTTCACACACAAGACCAAATAAATCAGTAAAATGATTATTGTTGGCGTCATTCAGTTAAACGTTTTACTTTTGCAGCAGTGACAATTAAAATGGCTGAGAAAATGAGAATAATCTAGCCCAGCATTTTATATAGGCTCACTATATGTTCGATTTTGCATTCAGCAACGAAGTGTCTGCTATTTGTATCCTGTTGAGATGTATGAGTAGACAGCTGGGTAATAAATTATCCAACCTCTGTCTCTTTGAAATCTGCTGATACTTCAACATAAAGAAAGAACTTGCATTTATATAGCATCTTGGCATCTCAAAGCACCTAACAAGTGACTGATTACTTTATTGAAGTGGAATCACTGTTGTTTTGTAGGCAAACACCATATCCAATTTGTGCACAGCAAGGTCCCACAATCAGCAATGAGATGAATGACCAGTTCATCTTTTTTATGTGGGGTTGGTTGAGGGATAAATTTTGGCCAGGACACCAAGAGAAAACTCCCCTGCTCCTCTTCTAATAGTGCTATGGGATATTTAACGTGCACCTGAACCAGCAGACAGAACCCTGGTTTAACACCTCATTAACAATGTAGCACTCCCCCAGTACTGCACTGAAGTGTCAGCTTAGAATATGGGCTTAGGTCCTGGAGTGGGGCTTGAACCCACAATCTCCTGATTGAGACTTGAGAGTTCTGCTGCTGAGCCAAGCTGGCACAGTATATCATAGAAAGGTTACAGCATGGAAGGAGGACATTCAGCCCATCGAGTCCTTGCCGGCTCTATGCAAGAGCAATCCAGCTAGTCCCACTCCCCTGCTCTATCCCCGTAGCCCTGCAAATTTTTTTCCTTTCAAGTACTTACCCAGTTCCCTTTTGAAGGCCATGATTGAATCTGCCCCCACCTCCTCGGGCAGTGCACTCCAGATCCTAACCACTCGCTGTGTAAAAAAGTTTTTCCACATGTCACCTTTGGTTCTTTTGCCAATCACCTTAAATCTATGTCCTCTGGTTCTTGACCCTTCTGCCAATGGGAACAGTTTCTCTCTATCTACTCTGAGTAGACCCTTCATGATTTTGAATACCTCTATCAAATCTTCTTGCAACCGTCTCTGTTCCAAGGAGAACAACTCCAGCTTTTCCAGTCTATCCACTTAACTAAAACCCTTATGCCTGGAATCATTCCAGTAAATCTCTTCTGCACCCTCTCTAAGGCCTTCATATCTTTCCTAAAGTGAGGTGCCCAGAACTGGACACAATACTCCAGTTGTGGCCAAACCAGTGTTTTATAAAGGTTCATCATGACTTCCATACTTTTGTACTCTATGCCTTTGTTTATAAAGCCCACGATCCTGTATGCTTTTTTAACCACTTTCTCAACCTGCCCTGCCACCTTCAATGATTTGTGCACATATACCCCCAAGTCTCTCTGTTCCTGTGCCCTCTAGATTATATTGCCTTTCCTCATTCTCCCTACCGAAATGTATCACTTCACATTTTTCTGCATTAAATTTCATCTGCCACGTGTCCGCTCATACCACCAGCCTTTCTATATCCTCTTGAAGCCTATCACTATCTCCTCACTGTTTACTACCCTTCCAAGTTTTGTGTCATCTGCAAATTTTGAAATTGTGCCCTGTACACCCAAGTCCAAGTCATTAATATATATCAAGAAAAGCAGTGGTCCCAGCACTGACCCCTGGGGAACACCACTGTACACCCCCTCCAGTCCAAATAACAACCGTTCACCACTACTCTCAGTTTCCTGTCACTTAGCCAATTCTGTATCCATGTTGCTAATGGCCCCTTTATTCCATGGACCGCAATCTTGATGATAAGCCTGCCATGCAACACGTTATCAAATGCCTTTTGAAAGTCCAAATACACCACATCAACTGCATTGCCCTCATCTACCCTCTCTGTTAACTCATCAAAAAAACCTCTCAAGTTAGATAAACACGATTTGCCTTTATCAAATCCGTGCTGGCTTTCCCTAATCAATCCATACCCGTCCAAGTGACTATTAATTCTGTCCCGGATTATCGTTTCTAAAAGTTTCCCCACCACTGAGGTTAAACTGACTGGCCGAGAGTTGCTGGGTTTATCCTTACACCCTTTTTTGAACAAGGGTGTAACATTTGCAATTCTCCAGTCCTCTGGCATCACCCCCATATCTAAGGAGGTTTGGAAGATTATGACCAGTACCTCTGCAATTTCTGCCCTTACTTACCTCAGTAACCTAGGATGCATCCCATCCAGACCGGGTAACTTATCTACTTTAAGTACAGCTAGCCTTTCTAGTACCTCTTTATCAATTTTTAGCCCATCCAGTACCTCAACTATATCTTCCTTTACTGAGACTCTGGCAGCATCTTCTTTCTTGGTAAAGACAGATGCACAGTTTTCATTTAGTACCTCGGCCACCCCCTCTCCATGAGTAGACCTCCTTTATGGCCCTTAATTGGCCTACCCCTCCTCTTACTACCCGTTTACTGTTTACATGCCTGTAGAAGACTTTTGGATTCCCTTTTATGTTGGCTGCCAGTCTATTCTCATACTCTCTCTTTGCCCCTCTTATTTCCTTTTTCACTCCCCTCTGAACTTTCTATATTCTGCCTGGTTCTCACTTGTGTTATCAACCTGACATATCAGTGTCTTGACGCAGAGGCATCAGTATCTGATGGTGCCATTAAATAACCTCACTGAGGTGTCCTGTTTGGGGTAGGAATGATTGAAATCTTGCCTTCTGAATAGAACCAGCAGAGGTGCCTTCCACCTCAAGGTCTTGCCAGATGCTGTGAGCATCTGGCAGAGAGCAGTGGCCTCTGGGACGGTATACAATATCAAGACAAATAGCTGCACGTTACATTTATTGAGAAAGACTCCCCAATAGCTTATTTGGTAGCTACGCTGTTCAGAGTGTAGCTGAGACATACAGGAAGATTCCAAGTTCAGTCGCAGTTCGTGCTTGGTTAGCGGATCTCGGACTCTGGTTGGTAGTAGGGACATTACATTTATCCTCAGTGCCCTGGGCTAAGAAAGGAAATATCAGCCCGAGTTCCCGCTCTTGATCTCTGCTAGAAAGTACGCATGTGCGGACAGCAGGTGAGGATAGTTTCATGCTTGTGGGGAAGGGAGGGGAGAGACGTCAAAGCCAACCCTTTATTCTGTCCTCACCCAATCACATACACCTACAAATCTGCACAGTGATCAGGAACAGGTTTCCTGGCTAATTTGATTATGTAGGCCGAAACATAGCTTTAATTGTTCGTGATTTTTGCTGGATTCAGTGTATTTCCAAAAAAGGCATGGCTTGTTTTACTTGAAGAAATCTAATGAAGGAAGACTTGAGTCAGAGCCAAACTTTTACTTAAACTAATGACTTCAACTCAGCATTTCGACTCAAGGAAGGGGGGGGGGGTGGAACTTCAAGTTCAGTGGACTGGGGTCAGGAATTGGTCAAATCGACCTGAAAATGCAAACCAAGACTAATCTTTTAATAGACGTTCCAAATTGTGTTTTTTTTTTAAATTCTGTTCTCTAACTAAAGTGACAAAGCTAAGCTACAAGGGATATATCAGGGCCAGCAATGAGAGCTGATGAATACCTTCTAACCACAAGTGAGGTTTTGTTAATTCTTGAGTTACAGCTAAGCTTCATGATTTCAGATATTATCATAGTTTGCTGCTGGCTGTGACGTACTCTGTACCACATGTTGAAACTATAACTTTTTAATTCATTTATTTTTTTGTGACATTGCAAGTGTGGAACAATGAAATATGTTTCTGCAGTTCTCAGACCCCACACAAAGCATGGTTATCTAAATTCCATTTCCAGTTCAATCCCATGTTTCATGCCAAGCAGTCAAAACTCATAATGCATAATGGAATGAGTTTCATCACCACTGTATCAGTTTCTATAGTTGAAGTCTTCTGGTGTCACTGTACTCCTGGACTTAGCCATGTCATTAAGAAATGGAGCCACATCGGCTCACAGATTTCATCAAAGTGAAGGATAATAAAACTTAAAAATCCCTTAAGGCACCATCACGTGACTTGCCTTTATTAAGATGATCAGACTGTCTACTGGGGGAGAAAGTTTGGGCCCACTCCTAACCCCAGGTTTGATTCAGACCAACTCAAGTACTGATAACCTGGGCAGGGTCACTTGCCCCTTCTCAGTGCTATAAACTTAGTCATTTTTGAGGAATTGTATCCCAGAAATAACAGACCCTAATTTTAAATGTTTGCCTGTTTGGTACAGTTTCGGAGATTTTAAGAATTTTTTTAAAAAGTTTCTTTCTTCCCCACTCCCCCTTTGCTTCCCTCTTGCTGGAATCTGCTGGCAACCTGGCTACCTTATTGGAATAATCATGAATGTGTCTAGGCAGGAAGTGTCAGCCAGTTGTCCAATAGCAATTGAGAGCAAGAATCCCGGCTGATTTTTCACTAGCCCAGAGGTAGTGAAGGCAGTTATAGTGCCTTTACTGCTACTGAGGCTGAAATCCACTAACAACACAGACTGGGAATCAAACCTGCATCATTTAGTTCTAGGCTGGGCAGTTAGGAACATAGGAACATAGGCCATTCAGCATCTTGAGCCTATTCGCCATTCAATTAGATCATGGCTGATCTGTACCTCAACTCCATTTACCTGCCTTTGCTCCATATCCCTTGATACCTTTATCTAATAAAAGTCCATCAATGTCAGTCTTGAAAATTTCAATTGACCCAGGACCACAGCCTTCTGGGAGAGGGAGTTCCAAATTTCCACCACCTTTTGTGTGGAAAAAGTGCTTCCGGATTTCATTCCTAACTGGCCTAGCTCTAATTTTTAGATTATGTCCCCTTGTTCTGGGTACCCCCACCAGAGGAAATAGTTTCTCTGCATCTACCTTATCGTATCCCTTTATCACTTTAAACACCTCGATTAGATTGCTCTCGACCATCCAGTTCATTTACCAACTGTGCTATCAGGGTTGATGTTTTGAAGAATTTGTTAAGCTTTCTATTTCTGAATATCTTAGAGATGTTGTCAAATATTGCTCGCTGCTGAGCTAAACCGATTAAGTGTGCTGTGTGGTTTATAACCCAACAATGCAGCTGGCGATGAGGGTGAGAAAGAGCTGAAATCATCGGTCAGACAATTTGATGGGTAAATTTGACCCAGATGGATCGAGGAGTTTTGAAGAAAGAAAAACAACGCTCAGAAATAGTTAGGATTTAATTTTTTTCCCGTTTCACTCACATGTCCAAAAGTGTGGGTGAAGTCGCGTGCGCACATAAAATAATGGTTTCATGTCTGCACTCTTGACACTAGGACGTTGGTGCGTATAGGAAATAAAACAAAAGTCACAGCAAGTTTGTAATCTGTCATTCTCTATCTCTCTCTCTCCATCTCAAGCACATATACGTGTAGCCTTTCTGCTTTAAAAACGTCAATATAAACTGTACCTGAATAATGCTTTTGAAATTTGTCCTTTACCTTTTCTTCAAATAATTTGGAAAAAAACAACTGTGCAGAAATTGCTAGAAGCTGGAAAAAATTATCTAGCTGTTCAGCTGACGAAATGGTACTGATGCATTTTGGGAAATTAGGTACACTTCACATGCTCAGACTGCACAATCTGCATTCAGATAACACAGTCACAGCTCTGAGCAAAATTATCAAGTTAAAGCCCAGGCTTCTGGAAGACGCTGAGGCCTTCATCTCAAATTGTAATGAAGGATGAAAGGACAAACAGGATAATTTTCTTAATCATGTTATTGTGAAATACATATTATTTAAATTTTTATTTGTTTAAAACCATATTTTGAACATTGAAAATTTTAGTTGCTGAGAAAAAATGGCACACAAAATGTTTTCAGAAAGCATTTTGAGTGATTTGTTGGGAAAATATATTACAACACCATGTGGTGGTGTTATCGGTTGCTGTGACAGTTTAGAGATCACATTAATATTGGTAACCTATGAGAACCCCACCTATAGAGGCTACAGGGAAACAACAGATAAGTGTGGACATTTTTACATTGGAATTCCAAAAGGAAATGTTTACATAGCAGTTTTCAATGGAGCACCTGACCCACATAAGAATTTTAGCATTATTATAGATATTTTCACCAAGCCTTTCATAGAATCATAGAAGTTACAACATGGAAACAGGCCCTTCGGCCCAACATGTCCATGTCGCCCAGTTTATACCACTAAGCTAGTCCCAATTGCCTGCACTTGGCCCATATCCCTCGATACCCATCTTACCCATGTAACTGTCCAAATGCTTTTTAAAAGACAAAATTGTACCCGCCTCTACTACTGCCTCTGGCAGCTCGTTCCAGACACTCACCACCCTTTGAGTGAAAAAATTGCCCCTCTGGACCCTTTTGTATCTCTCCCCTCTCACCTTAAATCTGTGCCCCCTCGTTATAGACTCCCCTACCTTTGGGAAAAGATTTTGACTATCCACCTTATCTATGCCCCTCATTATTTTATAGACTTCTATAAGATCTCCCCTTAACCTCCTACTCTCCAGGGAAAAAAGTCCCAGTCTGTCTAACCTCTCCCTGTAAGTCAAACCATCAAGTCCCGGTAGCATCCTAGTAAATCTTTTCTGCACTCTTTCTAGTTTAATAATATCCTTTCTATAATAGGGTGACCAGAACTGTACACAGTACTCCAAGTGTGGCCTCACCAATGCCCTGTACAACTTCAACAAGACATCCCAACTCCTGCATTCAATGTTCTGACCAATGAAACCAAGCATGCTGAATGCCTTCTTCACCACCCTATCCACCTGTGACTCCACTTTCAAGGAGCTATGAATCTGTACTCCCAGATCTCTTTGTTCTATAACTCTCCCCAACGCCCTACCATTAACGGAGTAGGTCCTGGACCGATTCGATCTACCAAAATGCATCACCTCACATTTATCTAAATTAAACTCCATCTGCCATTCATCGGCCCACTGGCCCAATTTATCAAGATCCCGTTGCAATCCTAGATAACCTTCTTCACTGTCCACAATGCCACCAATCTTGGTGTCATCTGCAAACTTACTAACCATGCCTCCTAAATTCTCATCCAAATCATTAATATAAATAACAAATAACAGCGGACCCAGCACCGATCCCTGAGGCACACCGCTGGACACAGGCATCCAGTTTGAAAAACAACCCTCTGCAACCACCCTCTGTCTTCTGTCGTCAAGCCAATTTTGTATCCAATTGGCTACCTCACCTTGGATCCCATGAGATTTAACCTTATGTAACAACCTACCATGCGGTACTTTGTCAAATGCTTTGCTGAAGTCCATGTAGACCACGTCTACTGCACAGCCCTCATCTATCTTCTTGGTTACCCCTTCAAAAAACTCAATCAAATTCGTGAGACATGATTTTCCTCTCACAAAACCATGCTGACTGTTCCTAATTAGTCCCTGCCTCTCCAAATGCCTGTAGATCCTGTCCCTCAGAATACCCTCTAACAACTTACCCACTACAGATGTCAGGCTCACTGGTCTGTAGTTCCCAGGCTTTTCCCTGCCGCCCTTCTTAAACAAAGGCACAACATTTGCTACCCTCCAATCTTCAGGCACCTCACCTGTAGCGGTGGATGATTCAAATATCTCTGCTAGGGGACCCGCAATTTCCTCCCTAACCTCCCATAACGTCCTGGGATACATTTCATCAGGTCCCGGAGATTTATCTACCTTGATGCGCGTTAAGACTTCCAGCACCTCCCTCTCTGTAATATGTACACTCCTCAAGACATCACTATTTATTTCCCCAAGTTCCCTAACATCCATGCCTTTCTCAACCGTAAATACCGATGTGAAATATTCATTCAGGATCTCACCCATTTCTTGTTGTTCCGCACATAGATGACCTTGTTGATCCTTAAGAGGCCCTACTCTCTCCCTAGTTACCCTTTTGCCCTTTATGTATTTGTAGAAGCTCTTTGGATTCACCTTTGCCTGATCTGCCAAAGCAATCTCATATCCCCTTTTTGCCCTCCTGATTTCTCTCTTAACTCTACTCCGGCAATCTCTATACTCTTCAAGGGATCCACTTGATCCCAGCTGCCTATGCATGTCATATGCCTCCTTCTTCTTTTTGACTAGTGCCTCAATCTCCCGAGTCATCCAAGGTTCCCTACTTCTACCAGCCTTGCCCTTCACTTTATAAGGAATGTGCTTACCCTGAACCCTGGTTAACACACTTTTGAAAGCCTCCCACTTACCAGACGTCCCTTTGCCTGCCAACAGACTCTCCCAATCAACTTCTGAAAGTTCCTGTCTAATACCATCAAAATTGGCCTTTCCCCAATTTAGAATTTTAACTTTTGGGCCAGACCTATCCTTCTCCATAGCTATCTTAAAACTAATGGAATTATGATCACTGGTCCCAAAGTGATCCCTCACTAACACTTCTGTCACCTGCCCTTCCTTATTTCCCAAGAGGAGGTCAAGTTTTGCCCCCTCTCTAGTTGGGCCATCCACATACTGAATGAGAAATTCCTCCTGAATACACTCAACAAATTTCTCTCCATCCAAGCCCCTAATGCTATGGCTGTCCCAGTCAATGTTCCCCTTCTTTGAGCTTGCATGCACAAGTATTAAGTAATAATTGAATAGGTAAAGTTTTGTTAAAAATACTACAAAAAATACTTTCTACAAAGTATTATTTATCAATGTATTTTGGTACTGTTGAGCTCAGATATAAAGTGTGTTGGTTAGTAAAACACTGCTAATATGCTGCTCTTAAAGGACACTAAACACACTAATGTTTACTTGAGGCCAGACTCCATTTTGTACCCGGAGATGTGTTTATTTAGGGAACATGTCTTGGAATGGTGTAAATGTTGTTATAAGTTTTTTTTTGTTTGTAAAGAATGGTAGAGCAGCTGAATTTGCTCTGTTTAGAAACTATTTTAATGGTGAGGCACAATAGGGTGTGCCTTTTGTAGAAAAGTATTGTATGTGGAATCGGGGATTTTACTACAGTTTGAAGATTAAGTGTTGGACTTACTCATCTTATTTCAGAAATTGTTCAATGTAGGTATTGCACCTAGTTAATGGAACTCTATAGTGTTTCAGCAAAAAGCTGGACTTCCAGTAGAAACAACACTCGCTTGTACTGGTATGTTCAACAAATAAGTCACGTTTTAGATCAAAGGTCTTCTTCCTGTTATGTGCTTTGAATGTTCTGTCTCCAAAAAAAAATGTCCATTGCCTTCAGCTATTATTGAGCATCTAACCTTGCTGCAAGATGAACAATCTTATGTGCCAAACACTTATCCCCCTCAACAACCCTTAAATCTCTATAAAGCCAAGTCTGTCCCAGATTTGAATACCGTTCCAGTATCTGGGAGGCTCTTCTAAAAGCACTTGCACACCTAGATAAAATTCACAAAAAGCCTCTTCCTGCCTCTATCCTCCTCACTGTTGAAATTAAGACTCATTGCAGTGTCCTACTTTAATTAATTATTTCTCAGTACCTCAAAACTGTGGAAATCGTTATCTCCCTTGGTCTTTTTCTCCTACAACCTCCAGGCTTTCAAAACCCATGCGTGAGCTTTGTTTTTATTCGTTCATGGGATGTGGGCATCGCTGGCGAGGCCGGCATTTATTGCCCATCCCTAATTGCCCTTGAGAAGGTGGTGGTGAGCCGCCGCCTTGAACCGCTGCAGTCCGTGTGGTGAAGGTTCTCCCACAGTGCTGTTAGGAAGGGAGTTCCAGGATTTTGACCCAGCGACAATGAAGGAATGGCGATATATTTCCAAGTCGGGATGGTGTGTGACTTGGAGGGGAACGTGCAGGTGATGTTGTTCCCACGTGCCTGCTGCTCTTGTCCTTTTAGGTGGTAGAGGTCGCGGGTTTGGGAGTTGCTGTCGAAGAAGCCTTGCTGCAGTGCATCCAGTGGATGGTACACACTGCAGCCACTGTGCGCCGGTGGTGAAGGGAGTGAACGTTTAGGGTAGTGGATGGGGTGCCAATCAAGCGGGCTGCTTTGTCCTGGATGGTGTCGAGCTTCTTGAGTGTTGTTGGAGCTGCACTAATCCAAGCAAGTGGAGAGTATTCCATCACACTCCTGACTTGTGCCTTGTAGATGGTGGAAAGGCTTTGGGGAGTCAGGGGGTGAGTCACTCGCCGCAGAATACCCAGCCTCTGACCTGCTCTTGTAGCCACAGTATTTATATGGCTGGTCCAGTTAAGTTTCTGGTCAATGGTGACCCTCAGGATGTTGATGGTGGGGGATTCGGCGATGGAAATGCCGTTGAATGTCAAGGGGAGGTGGTTAGACTCTCTCTTCTCTCTTGTTGGAGATGGTCATTGCCTGGCACTTGTCTGGCGCGAATGTTACTTGACACTTATGAGCCCAAGCCTGGATGTTGTCCAGGTCTTGCTGCATGCGGGCTCGGACTGCTTCATTATTTGAGGGGTTGCGAATGGAACTGAACACTGTGCAATCATCAGCGAACATCCCCATTTCTGACCTTATGATGGAGGGAAGGTCATTGATGAAGCAGCTGAAGATGGTTGGGCCTAGGACACTGCCCTGAGGAACTCCTGCAGCAATGCCCTGGGGCTGAGATGATTGGCCTCCAACAATCACTACCATCTTCCTTTGTGCTAGGTATGACTCCAGCCACTGGAGAGTTTTCCCCCTGATTCCCATTGACTTCAATTTTACTAGGGCTCCTTGGTGCCATACTCGGTCAAATGCTGCCTTGATGTCAAGGGCAGTCACTCTCACCTCACCTCTGGAATTCAGCTCTTTTGTCCATTTTTGGACCAAGGCTGTAATGAGGTCTGGAGCCGAGTGGTCCTGGCGGAACCCAAACTGAGCATCGGTGAGCAGGTTATTGGTGAGTAAGTGCCACTTGATAGCACTGTCGACGACACCTTCCATCACTTTGCTGATGATTGAGAGTAGACTGATGGGGCGGTAATTGGGCGGATTGGATTTGTCCTGCTTTTTGTGGACAGGACATACCTGGGCAATTTTCCAGTATGTTGGGTAGATGCCAGTGTTGTAGCTGTACTAGAACAGCTTGGCTAGAGGCGGAGGTCATCGAACCACTACTTCCTAATGCTCCTAATTTTCTCCCTACACTTTTCAGACTTGGCGATGTCCTACACTATGAACCTAGATTTAAACTATAAAAAAATACCCTGAAGGGAAGGGGAGACTAGCCAATTGCTGATTCTTTGGACACATTACCTGCTTTTATATTGTTCTTGTGCAATTGACTATTGAATTGAGTCTCACATAGGTGGCAGTGACTGAAAACTAAACGCTGGGTTTTTTAAGATTAATAACCTGGAAGTCAATTTTTTTTCTGACTGTTGCCAGTTTTCCTGGGGCTAGTGAACATGTTCTGACATCATGGCACCCATGCTTGGCACATGTGTACTGGCCAAACTTTAACAGCCAGTCTATGCATCCAGTTTATAGGGAGACTGGCTGCTCTATTGGGCAACAATATGGGAGAGAGGAGCACTTTGGGCACCAAATTGGGCCATGTAGTGTCCGTTGTTTTGCCGCTACACAGCCTCTCCGACATCCAAGATAGCGTCTTGGATGCACACGCATGTTTCCTGCGTGCCAAGCACCAGATGCCATCTTAGTATAGGAGTTAGCGCATGCGCTAATACCAGATGTTGGAAGCATGTAAAGTAGGGAGAAAATGGCTGCAATTAGTGTGCAATGTTGATTTAAAGTGATACACACCATTTTCGACCTTAACGCTCAACTCAACACACAGTCTTATTCCCGACCATCTAAACATTTCTTACAGTACCTGAAGGATCCCCCACCAGCGCTATTTAAAGGGCCACGCAGGTGTTGCAGGTTAGCTGCTGGATTATTGCTTCTGGCTGCTGGAGGAGTAACAAGTGTTTTTTGAAGCTCCCTATTCTTATTGAGAGTTTCTACACTACTTTTGAGAGTGCTTTGGCAGGTACTGCCTTACGGGTCGGAAAGTTACAACGCTGGTGGAACAACATTCCTGCCAACAATGGGTGGTCTGCTAGGGCTCCCATCGGGCATTGAGTATGACTGGGAGCAGGCAGAGAGGCCACGCACAGCAGATCAAACTGCGAGGAGACGGAGGACGAGGAGACGCAGGGCACTGAGCAGGAGGCCCTAGCCAATGAGGGCCTTCCGGGACCAATTCTCTAACCTCAACATGACCGAGGAGGATTGCATCCGACGCCTGAGTTTCACCAAGGAAGCCGTCACCAAGATCTGTCAACTGGTGAGGCCACAACTGCAGCCTCAGAGCAGGACGAGGACAGCATTGCCTGTGGATGTGAAGGTCACCGTGGCGCTGAATTTATACAGCTCAGGATCATTTCAGGCCTCTGCTGGTGACATGTGCAACATCCCGCAGTATGCAGTACACTGCTGCATAAGGGAGGTCACAGACGCACTGTACCACATGAGGAACAGGTTCATCACCTTCCCTCTCAACAGAGACAACCAGAACGAGCGAGCACAGGGGTTCGCCCGCATTGCTGGCTTCCCCATGGTGCAGGGTGCACACATATTGCCCTGCGTGCCCTGCACATCAACTCAGCTGTCTTCGTCAACTGAAACGGATTCCACTCCCTCAACGTGCAGCTGGTGTGCGACCACACGCGTCGCATCTTGGAGGTTGATGCCCGTTACCCTGGGAATAGTCACGACGCCTTTGTCATGCGGCAGTCCATCGTGCCAGCTATCTTTTATCTGACTCGGCAAGTCAAAGGCTGGCTACTGGGCGACAAGGGCTATCCCCTCAGGGCGTGGCTGATGACACTGGTCAGGAATCCACGCACACGTTCACAGCAGGCCTATAATGAGAGCCATGCTGCCACACACAACATCGTGGAGCACACCATAGGCATCCTCAAACAACACTTCCGCTGCCTGAACCGGTCTGGAGGAGCCCTGCAGTACTCCCCTGAGCGGGTGGGCAGATTTGTGGTGGTCTGCTGCATGCTGCACAATCTCGCCATCATGAGGGACCAGCCTTTGCCACCAATGATGGCAGAAGATCCTGAGCCAGAGGTGGAGGAGGAGACTGAGGAGGAAGAGGCGGAGGAGCAAGAGGAGGAAGAGGCTGAGGAGGAGCAGGAGGAGGGGGTGGAGCCGGAAGAGGAAGTGGAGGAAGGCGCAAGGGTGCAGCAGGAACCACACGCCTTGTGTGCAAGGGCTGTGCGTGCTCGCCTGATCCGTGCCTGCTATCAATAATTGGAACTACATCCCCCAACTCACCAACAGTCCAACATTCCTCACCTTTCCCCTCCCACAAGACAATCAAAGCACCCTCCATCTGATTACACATTGGTCTCCCTCTCAGCTCTTTGCATAAGTAAAAACCACCACCAAATGCAAAATCTAACTTTCATTTATCAATGAAAAATGAAATTATGTAAACATAACAGAACTACTCACCTTTGTGCATTCCCTTAGTGCCTGTTGTTCGTGTGCCTTTACCTATCTTAGTGCTCCTACGAGGTGCTTCCTCAGTGGCTGGAGCATGGGTGGTGGAAGGCTGCTGGCCTTCAATGGAGGAACGTCCAGATGGCCTTGGAGGACGACCTCGAGCAGCTCTGGGCCTGGAGGGCCTGGAGAGCTGCACCATCTCAGCATGGGCTGCAGCAGTCTGGCCTGGCTGGCCGAGAGGCAACAAAAGGGGCACTGGCGGAGTGGCAGGGGTGGGAGCAGGAATGCTGTCGTCCTGAGAGAAGACAGCAGATCCGACTGCCATGGCGCCACTGCCACTCTCCCGGGGCAGCGCCTCAGCAATCCTGGTGATCGGCTGGAGAACGGATTGCTAGAGTGCTGTGACGCCCTGGAAGCCTGCAAATGCAGCAGTCAGACCTTGGATGGCAGATGTTTGTGCTGCAATGGATGCTGTGACATCAGTCATCAGACGCTGCATCATGGTGGGTTCCACAGGTGCGCTGATGGAGGTGACCACCCGTTCCATGTTGGAAAGGATGGGTTCCAAGCTCTGCGCAAAGCCCTGCGCCAAGTTGGAGCTGGACTCCTCCATGCCCCTTCTCATTTTGCGCAGGCTTTCCGGCAGGCTTTCCAGTGCCCCAAGCATTTGTTGGTGTACGCCCGTTGAAGTCCTCGTCTGCAGCGACCTCGCCCTCCGGTGAGCTGGCCACTTTGGTATCCGTTCCCTCCGCCCCGGCTCCTGCGCACTTGTGCTCGGTGTCTCACCACGTGCAGATCCTTCCTCTAACCTAACCTCTAAAGGACTCGCAGTGTCAGTCTCTGAGCTGGTGGAAGCAAGTGTCAGATCGAGTGACGGTGTGGCTTCAGTGTCCTCCTCTTCCTCCTTCTCCTCCTCCTCGGGTGCCATCACGTGTTCTTGGGTATCTGCAATGACAAAGGGAAACAGGTTGATTTGTGGAGTGGGGAGAGGAGCAAGTAAGAGGTGTGTGCTGACAGCATGTGCAGCACGTGAGTCAGAAAAGATTATGGGAAGAGGGAGATGTGCAAAAGGAGAAGGAGCATTAGATATGCACAGACTCCCTTCACCACAACCTCCAGTGCGGCACGTTGTGACAGCTGCAGCGACGGCCCGCCCAATGATCCGCAGCACTGTCTCCTCTAGGGGGGTGAGGACGTGCAGACATGCCCGTCCAGCCTCAGGTCCCTCCTGCTGCCGGGTGTTATACGCCACCTTCTCCTGCAAGACAGAGGACAGTGTGTCAGTGAGTGTCCTGCAAGGTGTGTGGGTGATGTGACTGTCATGGTAGAATAGCTGCCAGATTGTGTGACTTGTGAGTGGTGGTTGTGTGGCCTGCAAGTGTGGTACTATGTGCGGGTGAGATGCAGCATTGCGTATGGTTGAGCAGTGTTTGTTGGTGGGTGGGTGGGTGGGTGACGGGAGGTGTCGTGCACAGAGTATTTGTGCAGTTGGTAGGATGTGCCACTTGACACTTGCACTCACTCACCTCGATCACTCGTGTCAAATCAATAAATTTCTTCCGGCACTGCACCCACGTGCGTGGTGCAATGCTCCTAGCATTCACCTCCTGCGCCACAGTCTGCCAATGCCTGCGCAGCTGTAGTTTGGAGGGTCTCAGGCCACCCTGCGGGTACATGCTTGACCTCCTTTGGTCCATGCCTTCCACCAGGGCTTCCAGAGCATCGTCCGAGAATCGTGGAGCCCTCTCTCTTGTCGGTGCGCTTGCTGCACGGAGATTTCATGGTAAGTAGCAGGCAGCACGAAGTTCACGTACTGCCTGCGTAGGGTCCGTTGGATGCGGGGTGGTAGCGCATCGCCCAGAACGAATCCTTATCCAATTTTTCCCCCAAGGATCGCTCTCCCAAGACCCAGCTGCAATATTTGAGGAGCTGTTGATAACTCTAATATAGAGACCACTGACACTATCCAATTCATCTCCTACAGCTATTCATTGTGCATTCTGTTTATACACACACACACACACACACACACACACAAACTGATACATTAACACAAATTAAAATCACAAAAGTTAGGTGTAAATTTTAATTTTAAATGAGATCTAAATTGAAGCACAGATTCTGGAGTGATTCCACTGACGTTACTGTGATACCTTTTTGTTCCACAGTGACATTCATTCTTTCTTCTGTGTGAAGCATAGAAACCATTTAATGGAGATGATGTAATCATGTATAATTTCTAAGTAGGAGTCGTTCTAATGAACAAAAGTGGAAAATACGTTTGAGTAATTTAGTTATATTGACTCGATTATTGATGAGTTGACAAATTTCTCAACAAATAACCACTAATAATGAATTAGTACTCATTGCAAAATCTGCCAGGAGGATCGAATGGTGCAGGGCAGGATGTACGGCTGGTGGGTCAAGGCCATGGAGGGATTTGATGGCAGGTACAAGGCACATAAATGTACATAAGAAAGTGTTGAAGAAAAGACCATTCAGCCTATTAAGTCCATATCTTTAAGCAAAATTTGAACTATTTCCTCGATCATAAGCTGCTTTTATATTGTAATAGCGGTACCTGCTTCTGATGTGTGCAACCTGCACAGTCAGCTGCAATCCGAAAGTAAACTTGCCAAGAGCAGCTAAAGTTGGCAGCTGGGAGGACCTGCCAAAGACCGGTCTTACTGGTCTGCCAGCCTTAGCTAATCCCAGCAAGCTTCCTTTTGGGTTCAGGCCAATTATGCAAAACCCCTGACTTGAGAGCCTGCGCCGCAAGACTCTTAGCACAATGTCGCAATAGCTATAGACCGTACCTAACCTGCTTAATCCCCTCGGGGGGGTGGGGAGAGGAGAGAGGAAGTAACTACTGACAAAAATTCTAAAAAGACGAAGCTGTGAGTAATTTCAGCCTGATCCTCAACGGCAATTCAGTCAAAACTCTAGGGTGTGAATCTAACGTTACGATCTACATTATTCAACACTGGCCAGTCGCATTTCCCAAATGGCATTTTCATGATCACAGCAGCACAAGAACAATTATGTTTGAGAAAGTATTTAATTATCTGTGCAAGTACTTACCACTGTAACCTTCAATCTTGTTCTTGACCACGTATTAATTTACCTTCTTTCTAATTAAGTTCATCGTCATAGCATTGCATACTTTTGGTGAGATTCTGGGCACATCGCAGCAGAGTCTCGGTTAACGGGATTACGGATGGGAGAATCGAGCACAGGGATCAGCATGCCTGATTTGCAGCGCACCTGATGATATTACCAGGAAATCAGGAGCTCTGTGAATGAGTTGTGCTGGACTCTGTGCCCAGTTCTCTGATCTGTGCTCCCAACAAGCGAAACGCATGAGCAGAGACTTGCAAAACTTGCAGTGGTTTTCCCATGACATTGCACGTGGGGAGTCAAGACCAAGTGTAGTCTTCAGCTGAAGCAAGGTTAGAGGCTGGAGGATAATTTTGTCCTTATTTTTGTATTTCCATTATAAATTACTGTTTCCAGATTTTTAATGGAAACTGTCTTGCGTAAATTTGTCACACTGTAATTATACCCTTCCCTCAGTGGAGGAGCTACAGGAGGGTGTAATTATAGTGTGATAACCTTACATGAGCAGGTTCCATTGTAAATGTGGACATAGGGATCTATAATGCAAAAAGTTGACAGGAAGTGCATGCAGGTGTGAACATTCTTAATATATTGATATTTCACAAACCACCGACTTTGTGGGTGGAAAATGTTGCTCTAATTTGTAATCTGGTTTGAGGCTCATTCATTTTCAACTGCAGGTCTCTGATCACATTCCAAGTGAAATAATCAGGCAGAGAACAAATCATTGGCAGATCCTGGCCAGCCGCAAAGAACCAGCCACTCACTCTTTCCTGCCCCCAACAACCAATCCCATGTCCCAGGTTACAGATGATGTGGAGATGCCGGTGATGGACTGGGGTTAACAATTGTAAACAATTTTACAACACCAAGTTATAGTCCAACGATTTTATTTTTAATCCCACAAGCTTTCGGGGGCTTTCCCCTTCCTCAGGCGGTGTGGAAGTGGGGGCAGAACTAGAGACAAGGGAAGAGCTGCACAGTTGGGGAGCTGAGTGGGGTGGCGGGAAGCACTCGGCCAGAATTGAGCATGGGAGAGGCAGCAACCCTGGCACAGTTGGTTGACTCGGCTTTTACAGTAGGTTTCTGAGTTAATGGGTCACCTTGTTGCTTCTGCACCGCTTTCATATTAACTCATAAACTTCCTGTAAAAGTCGAATCAGCCAACTGTGCCAGCAATGCTTCCTTTCCTGCCCCTGATTCTGGCAGGTAATATAGCCTGCCTCATCCACAAGGTGTTTACAGCAGCCAGAAAGTGAGCATCTGCTTGCCTCCAAATATTTTGACTATACTCCTGCTTAGCAGTTCATGATGTGAATAAGCTGATCAGCTCCTTTCTAATAATTAATTTGCACTGATCAAGGTGAAGGATTTTACTACTGAGGAATGACACTGTCCAGCTATAATTGTATAATTTAGGAGGAAGAACAGGGCATTTTGGACATGAAGGAAGAGACTCTGGTTTGACCGCCCCTCGTGATATTACTAATTAAATCAGAGGCTCATAAATCAAGGAATTGCTATTACAAAATGTAATAGGATCAATTTTTGTATGGAAAATATTGACAGAAGTTTAATTTAAACCAATGATGGCAAAGGGCCATCAGGAGATCCTGAATGTTAAGTTTTCCTAGTTGTTTTTCTAGCGTTTCCCTTAAAATAAATGGGACTGACAGGGCCGGTGATTCCAGTTAGTACATGTTGATTAATAACATATGTATGGACTGTGTTTCATTGCCAGTGTAATCTAGTTTATGCTTTAGTACTGCTGGCTGTTGCTTCTGTTCCATTACCACTTGTACACCTGCACTGCGCTACACCATTCGAATTCAATTTTCTGTCTGTGTTGAAGCTGACAGCCAGACCAGTACTAATAGAGCACTTTGCCTAATTGCATGCTCCGTCTGACCTGAATTACATGGTAGCAGATGATACGATAGGAACAGTACCAGCGTTTTATGCATGAGTAAAATAGGGATAATAAGGACTTCCTAATTATCAGATATAAGGAGCTTAGACGCTAGTGCTATGGGTAACGCATTAATTTTGCTTTGAACAGATAAACATTGATTCTACCGGCTTCTACATATTGTGCTTGGAATTGTGACTACGGTTTATTTTTCTGTTTCAACAAGTTCCTCAATTATCACACTTTTAATTCTGTGAACTCTGATAAACACTATTTTTAACTGGAGGAAAGCTACTGAGCCAAACCTGAGAAATGGTTATCGGTGGCCCTTGACTCTTTGGGTCCATGTGCCAAAGTGCAGCACTATGGATCGATAGGACTAGGGTTGCTAACCTTTTGCCAAGCCCAAAGGCCGGCGGCACAGAGCAGGGCTCAGATCATGGCTTGAGTTCTGAGTGCTGTTGGAAAATTCATTTAAAAACCCAAATTACTTTCATAACCAATGCCTCCATATTACTTCCATATTATAAGGCAGATTTTTTTTGGTATCTGGTTTGCATTTCAAAAGTTTGCAGTCAACTCAAAAAAAAATCAGATTGATGGAAACCCTCTGTCGAATATGGCCACGATTAGTGCTTCCCTCCCCCACCCCGGCTTCCAATATGGTATTTTCCCCACCTCAGCCAGGTGGCAAAAAGGTAAATAAGAAACTGGGCTCCATTTGCAAGGGAAAAAGTACAAATCAAAAAAAGTTGGACTGTTGCAGTGTAGTCAGACTTGTACTTGCATTCACCTGCATCAAGTGGCCGCTTGCCTAGTCCAATCGCACACCATGGTACCAGCCAAAAGCAAATACAATTCAACGTATTCATCCACTACATAGCTGTGCACTTTGCGTTCTGTGTTACTCTACTTAATCCAGCCAGCTATCGGGGTGATTTTTCTCTGGGCTTCTCCTGTTCTGCAGCCGCAACTTCAGCAGAAGTTTAGCAGAAACCCCATTTAAGCGCAGAAACAGGATTTGCACCGAATTTCCACCGACGTTAAAGCGATGGAGCGGGAGAAGCCCCGAGTAAATGCCCGGTGCATATCTTTTTCTTAGTAATTCCACCTGTGGTGGAATTCCACAGCCAGTGGTGTGAAAGTGGTGAACAAATGTGATTGGAATGTGTGTTTTTGTGTTTGTAAGTTTTTACTCTAGCTTTTGATTGGATAAGACACATCAAGAGTTGACGCATTTGATTGAATAAGAGTGTTTGACATGACCACAGTTGACCAAAGTTTTCAAATATTGGTTTCATCAGAATCATTTCCAAGGACGCTAGCATCACTTCCGACATGGGTTTGACCAAGCTTATTGCTAATAACACTGGGACGGACTTATCTCCGAGTTATCTGAGCAGATCGTTTTTGTGTTGCTGAACTCGCCAGTGGAAGAATGAGCAGCCACGTAGTTGTGGACAGATATAAATACAGCAGACAGACAGTCTTGGAGAATTAAACAACCTACAATGAACGCTGTGACACACAAACAATGAAGAGTTTAATGAATTGGTGTGGAAATGGTTGCAGCTCACTAGCTTCAAGAGCATTTTGACTTTGGCAAGAAAAGGCTCTGGGATTTTCTTGACCCCGAAAATTATGGCAGTGTCAAGATAATGAGAATGGGTCAGCCTGTTGCTGGGGCATGGAATGTGGGGGACTGAATAGGTGAAAAAATAGAGGGGGAGAGCTTATTCTGTTATGGGTTCAAACGGGCCCATCTCATTAGGTTTGAATCAGCCTCTTCCAGGTCTTCCGAGATTAATTTTACTGTTCACTGTACAAATTGTGCAGCTTTCGCTTGGAATTAACCCAGAGGCCTCAAAGGAGGAAGCTGTCTGTAGAAATTTTCAGAAACTCCTAGAAGAATGAAGAAAAGGAGGAAAGTACTACAAATAAAACTGCAAAAGACAATATGAAGACAGCAATATTGCTGTATGTTACAGGGCTAGTTTACATCAACTACAGGACCATGACATATACTGCCAGCATAGACGTAACTGCAAGATGTTAAAGAGAATATTATAGTGAAAGGGCAAAGTACTTTCAGTGTGAAGCGTTATCCTGTTTAGTTATTTAAAAAGACATTGGAGAGCCGTGTTCTAACCATGAAGAGCATCTAGGTTTTTATCTATCCTCGCCCAAACCTCCTGGAGACCCACGGGGGGGTGAAATTGGTTTTCGCCAGTAGCGCGAAAGGGCTCATAGCGAATCGGCAGTCCGTTTTACACCACGCACGATTTTCTTTTCCATCGAAGTCAGTGGGGCGCGGTGTAGAGCGGGCTGTCGATCCGCTATGAGCCCGAGTCGCGCTACTGACGAAGAGCAATTCCCCCCCCCCCCCCCCCCCCCACCAAAGAAAGAATCAAGACACCCAGCCGCATCAACGAAACACCCAGTTGACAGCAGCAGCGCTCCTGTCGGTAGGTTCCGCAATAATCCTGCGGGACAGACTCCACTCTGTGGATACCATTTCACAATCATCATCAACTTAATAAACTTTGGAACTGCTTATTCACAACTCCCTTCCTCCTTCTAAACCTGATGTGGCAGCTGTCCAGGAGCTGCAGACAAGGAGGATTAAAAAGTAACATTTTGTAGTATGGCACTGAGCCATATAAGCTGGAAAGTCCCACGTCTGGTTCCCAGCCTGTGCTAATTTAGCTAATACAATCAGCACAGACTGGGAATTGAACCTGAGGTTCCCACTCCCAATTGCTATCCTCTGACACCTGCATGGAACGTGCACGTGGGTGAGGACAGGTCCAGGTTCCTGCAGTCGAATACCAGCTGAAGCTCACTGCCAACGATGATGCACATGAAGAATGGCAATTTGATTGAAGAAGAGGAGAGCTGTTGGCACCTGTGGAAACATAGCCCAGCACACACCTCTCGGAGAGGAGGAAAATGTGCATGTGTGGTGTGGGGGTGGTGGTGGGGTTAGAGATATTCATCATTAAAAGCACATCACGTGTGGAATAGTCGAAGTGATGGGTGTAAATGTTTGTGTCGATATTAATATCCTGGCACAAAAATGCAGTGGGAGAGGGTGACGTTTCAGCTGGAATGGCAATGGGAACCTAATGGCAGGGCAATATATTGGAACATGTTTTGGTTCTAAAACGCAACTATCTATTAATTCCCACGAGGAACCGACCAGTGCCAACTCAGTCTTGGTCTACACTAGCAAAGGTGGTTAGAAACTAGAAGAATGGCGCAGGAGTCAGAACTTTGCAGTGGCTTTATAATGGGCCGGGAATTGCTGTGAGCGGCCAACAGACGTCGCCCGCCACTCGTAAGTAACTAACTCACCCACAAACTTTTCGCAGGCTTCTGGGCGCCAACTTGCTTTAATTGAGAGCTGCAAGAAGTGCAAGCCACACTGTGAGAATCAGGAAGTGAAGCTCATTCACAAACCACGCAGACTAAGAACCAGGAAGTGTCAGATAGGATTAGTAAATGTACTATAAAATCAGATAGAGAAAGCGAAATAAAGAGAGGGTAAGATTAAAAGACTGAGATAAAAGAGACAGAAAGAAAAAGTAAAAAAATAAAAAATTTAAATTTTATAATTTAAAAATTTTATAATTTAAATACTTTTTATTTTAAATGTCCTAAAACCATTAAAGTCAGGAGTAATGAGACTCCACATTTTTAAAAGTTAATTTTCAGTGCCAGAGAGGTTTTTTTGGCAGTCATTAATACTTACCATGCTGTTAAAAGTTAGTTTAGACCTGATATAACTCACTGTACCTTTTTTCTGGTGAGATTAGTTAGTTTCCAGCTGGGCAGGAGAACAAGTTCGCGCTGGTCCATTGATTCCAGCCTGCGATATCTCTTTAACACGAAGTTGTCAGATCAGCAGGGAATCGGGAAGAGCAAGATTTCCGCGTTTAACTACGCATGCGCGCTCGCTGGGATTTGCTCTTCCATTTGCACTGAAATAACGGTGAGCCCTGTTAGCCTTGCCGTTATTTCTTGAGCAGTTTCCGGGCCATTGTGCCTCCTGCTATCAAAAATATGTTGCCAGTGAAATTTGAAAGCTACTGCATTATACCTCCGGCGTTATACCTCCAAGATTTAATCCTTCTTTCTACTCTACAATTCTTATTTTGTTGCTAGTTGCACAAAGATAGTGGGAGAGAAAAGCTTTTACTTAAGATTGACTGGTGTTTATAGAAGCTGATTTCCTTCCCCTCCCGTCTCCCTGTGTGATATCGACTGAAACATGATTCTACAAATGGAGCATTTCATTCAGAACCATTGGATATATACTTGAAATGGAAAAATTTGTAAGGCTATGGAGAAAGAGCAGGGGACTGGGATTAGTTGAATAGCTCTTTCAAAGAGCTGTCACAGGCATGACGGGCCGAATGGCCTCCTCCTGTGCTGTAAGATTCTATGATTCTACCAAAATAACAAAAAGCCATGTTGAGTATTTGACAGAAACCGATCGCTTCATTTACTCTTGTGCTTGGGGGAATTGTTGTATGTGACCACCCCTTTATCCACCAATAGCAACACTTGACATCATGACTCATTCCCCCCTCCACCCCCCCCCCCTCCCCACCTTCCTAGTGTCAACCTTGGCTTGGTTGTAGCACATTCACCTCTCAGTTAGCGTATTATGGGTTCAAGTCCAACTGCAGAGACTTGAGCACATAATCAAGGCTGACACTTCATTGCAGTACTAAGGAATGCTGCACTGTTGGAGATTCTGTCTTTTCGATGAGATGTTAAACCGAGGCCCTGTCTGCCCTCTCAGCTTAATGTAAAAGATCCCATTCCACAATTCGAAGAAGAGCAGTGGAGTTCTCTCAGTGTCCTGGCCAACATTTATCCCTCAACCAACATCACCTGAAACACATTGCTATCTGTGGGACCTTGCGTTTAACATTTCCCTACGTTGCAACAATGACTACACTTCAAAAGTAATTAATTGGCTGTGAAGCGCTTTGGGATGTTGGTCATGAAAGTCACTGTATAAATACAAGTTTTTTCTTTCCTCACCCAATGATACTGAGGCCAATTTTGGTGCCTCTGCCAGTTTCCCTGTCAGTGCAGAGCAGTGCTTGAATCTTCAACTTTCCTTTTCTGTGTAAGCTCTGGGCATGGTAGTGTAGTGGTTATGTTACTGGACTAGTAATCCTGAGAACGTTAGTTCATATCCTGTCACCGGAGTTTGACAATTTGAAATTAGTTTAAAAAGAAACTTGTACCAGTAAAAGTGACTATGAAGCTGTCAGATTGTTGTAAAAACCCAACTGTTCACCAAGTTTTTTTTTAAAAACAAAAAGGAAACAGGATCTGGAGTCAGTGTGGCTCCTTCTATGCCCTTTAGGGAAGGAAACCTGCCGTCCTTACCTGGTCTGGCCTATAAGTGACTCCTGCCCCACACCAATGTGGTTGACTCAATAGTCCTCTGAAGTGGCCCAGCAAGCTACTCAGTTGCTTCAAAGCAGGGCAACTAGGGGTTGGCAATAAATGCTGGCTTTGTCAGCAATGCCCACATCCCGAGACTGAATAACGCTCAGTATTACATAGAATTTACAGCACAGAAACAGGCCACTTGTCCCAACTGGTCTATGCCGGTGTTACTCTAATTACCTCTTCCCACCCTGCCCTCCATATCCTTCTATTTTCTTCTCCCTTGTGTATGCTTCAAGCCTCTCCTTAAATGTGTCATGATATCTGCTTCAACTGCTCCGTGTGGCAGCGAGTGTCCACATTCTCAATACTCTCCATGTAGAGAAATTCCTCCTTAATTCTTTATTTGATCTGTTAGTAGCTATCTTATACTTATGCCCCCTTGTTCTGGACTCACCCACAGTGGAAACAATTTCTCCACATCCACCCTATCGAACCCCTTCATAATTTAAAAGACTTCAATCAGGTATCATTGCATATTTACCCACTGAGTTATCTGTGAGTCTTACAATTAGACAGTTTAGATTTAACTTTACACTTTATGGAATGGGCTGCCAAACAAAGCAAATTTATTAGCAAGTTCAAGAGAAAGTTGGATAAGTATTTGGAGAAAAATTTTGATAAACGGGTTGGAGAGGTACTGTGGGATGTGATATTTCCTAGACATTGGGACCAGCCAGATGGCAGTGGTGATACATTTCTATGTTACATGTTTAATCTGCACAATCCCAAGACAAATAATATATTTTTAAAAAATTCTCTCAATATGTAATCTGAAGTTTAGTGGTTGGTGGCATCTTAAAGTTTTGATTTAATGTTGTGAAGTGTGTAATTGGACAGTCTCCGGTAGGACTATGTACAGGAGACTTCTTGTTTTTGTACAAATCCAAAGTGACATCATCCCGTCAGCATGTTTTATATCACTCCAAGCTGAAGTGAATGCAGAACCAATGGATTACTCAGCGGTGTATTTTATTTCAAATACTCTGATCCATCATCACTGTTTTCACATGTCGTGGGCAGAGATATGACAGGTTTTGAATGTACAGACTTTGTCTTCTCTTGGCCAAAACAAAAGGCGCAGCAGTGCTTGACATTGATTGGACAAGGTGCACTGCATGATTTACCATTGAGAGTATAAGGTTGCAACCATTTTTTTTGCTCATGGTTTTCCCAACAGCCACGGTGGGATGTTGTTATTTTTCGCTGCGTTAGCACTTGCAGAAAATAATGACAAACATCCAGGAGCAATTCACATGGACCATGCTTGGCAACGATCCTAATTCCCCTGACAACCGTAGAATGCCACTGGGCAATTCAGCGTTCCTTTTGAATTGTCGTTGGGGATCTCTCCATGCCAGACTGTATCCATTTTGATTGTGAATGTTTAAAGGATCTGAAAGTAATGCTGAAATATATGCAGACAGTCCTTTCAGTACAGCTCAAAAATGCACACATAATACACCTTTTATTTCTATCACATCCAGTAAGGCTAACAGCTCAGATTAGATTAAAAGAGAAACAACTGAAAGCGCTCGAAACTGAAATTGAAACAAAAAATGCTGGAAATACACACCACGTCCGAGAGTATCTGAAAAAATAAAAGCTGGCTTAAGTTTTAAGTACTGAACCTTCTTCAGAAGAGTCTGACAAAAAAAATCTTTGCTTTAAATGTCATGCTAGCTTTTCTCTTTACAGATGCTAATGAGCCCGCTTTGTATTTCCAACATTTTCCATTTCTGTATCGGAAACAAGGTTAGTCTGTGTGACCTGCATTTAAATGCCCCTGTCCCTGTGTGTAAGAGTCCCAGTTCCCATGTGACCTGTCCCTGTGTGTAGGAGTCCCGGTTCCCATGTGACCTGTCTGTAAATGCCCCTGTCCCTGTGTGTAGGAGTCCCAAAACCCATGTGACCTGTCTGTAAATGCCCCTGTCCCCATGTGTAGGAGTCCCAATTCCTATGTGACTTGTGTGTAAATGCCCCTGTCCCCATGTGTAGGAGTCCCAATTCCCATGTGACTTGTGTGTAAATGCCCTTGTCCTTGTGTGTAGGAGTCTCAATTCCCATGTGACCTGTCTGTAAATGCCCCTGTCCCCACGTGTAGGAGTCCCAGTCCCATGTGACCTGTGTGTAAATGCCCCTGTCCCCGTGTGTAGGAGTCCCAATTCCCATGTGACCTGTCTGTAAATACCCCTGTCCCCGTGTGTAGGAGTCCTAGTTCCCATGCCCCTGTCCCTGTGTAATCTGTACGTAAAAGCCTCTGTACACCAGATTCAGTGTGAACTGAGGCAGGCCAGAAACGCAAAACTCTGACATAACTAGCAGCAGCAATTTTTTAATTGGATATTATGGCAGTCAGTCAACAGATGTTATTGCATGATGATGAATTTGACAGCATTATTTTTTAACTTCCGGCTGGAAATGGGAAGGGGGAGTGGTTATACTGTCTACTGCACTGTATCTTTATCATTCTACACCTTTTCAGCTTCCCTAACGTCTGCTTGACAGGTTTGCTTACATAGTCCGTCCTCTGTGACTAATGGTGAACTGATAGCATTTTGAGCTTGGAAAATTCCTTTGGAATAGTGAATCACTTTTCAGGTCCAATTGAAAGCTTTGCTGATCTGTGTGCATGTCTGAACGTGTTTCTTGAATGCAGGGACTCCTACTTTCTTGCGAGAATTGCAATGAATTTCCAGTGGTCTATTTACCAGCACCCCTCTCCACCTCTGCCCCAATCCCTGAATGAATGGTATTGAACTGAATGGGAGCTGCTGGCTTCACGTGCAAGGAGTGACAGGCTGTCCAGCTGAGGCTAGTACAGCAACAGCTAGCCCGTGTGCACACTATGACTTGACCAGAGGCTTCCTACAACGAATTGATATGTTGACCAGTCAGATAAGCAGCAGGTGACTAAGTGAGAGAGACTGAGAGCTCATGAGGAGAGAAGAGCTTGGCATCGCGAACCTGGAAGGTGCCAGTATAGAAATCAAACTGATCAGTAGAGGCAGAGAAGACACGAATGACAGCCTTAGAAGGGAGCTAGGACTCGGGAAGGAGATGATAAAACACTGGCTGAGGAGATCAAACCAAAGTCAGACTGCGCAATCAGTGTATTTGATTTTTTCAGTCCCTTATTTTAATTGTTTTCTACATCTACAACTCCTTTTTGGGGCGTATCCAAATGCTGCCTCTGCGTCTGAGGAAAATAAACTAGTAACATTAAAAAAAAGTTTAACAAAATTAAACAAAAAGAAAATAGGCGGAGGTAATGAAAGGCAGAAAAAAAGAAAAATGATGAGCCCGATAACGAAAAAATGCAGCAGGAGTGAGAATATCCAAATCCTCTTCTCTTTAAAGGGCTCTGCGTTGAGAGAGAGAAATAGAAAACAGGTTAAACAAAGACAACAAAAAGTGGAACGGCTATTTATTGTCGGGAGTAACAACAGCACCATTGCACTGTATCGTCAAGAGAAAATAAACAGATGAGCACAAAACCATCTAGGGCAAAAAGAGTCTGTTACAGTGCTACAGCGTGTTGATGGGTCCTCTGAGGGAGTGGGTGAACAGCACAGCATGTTTCCCCATGTGGAGCTAGGATCTCTCCAATGTACATACCCTAGTGGCTGGTTATGGACCAGGGAACAGGTGCGTTTGACATGGCAGAAAGCTAAAGGTAGAGACAGGAATAAAGAAAAATTCACACACTGCTTTATGAAACAAAAAAGAACCAGTCGGCCAACGTGACTGCCAGGCCCATCTGTTAGTGCTTCTTGTTGTGATCAGGTGGACCATCGGCCTTCTCATCCCCACTCCCCACCCGGCCGACTCGGCTGTTGATCCATCAGATACGTAAAAAAATTGAAGATCAGTCAAGTACGCAGCGGTCCACACGTTACCTTGGTGTCATCCATCTGCTGAGAGTCCTGCTGCTTGTGTCAACTGGATGGCTGTCTCCCAGTTTTGAAAGGCGACATGACAGGTATCCAGCAGACTAAATTGGTGGGAATAAATGTTGGTTTCTTATCAAGCAGGAGATGCCTTCCATGATTTGCTTTTCTCCTATATGGAGGAGGGGAGGAATATTTTACTTTGGAATTGTTTCTTTAAACATTTGGCACTGGATGGTGCAGTAGGTTAAACACTGGCCTTTCACCTCACAAAATCACAAGATAATTACAATGAGGAAAGCCATTCAGCCTATCTTGGTTCATCGATCCAAAATGGCCATAAAGTCCTCACCCCATTGCAGCATCCAATTATTTCCTACATGATTCCACAGGTTTTGCCTCCACTACTGTATCAAGGTGTCCGTTCCATGTGTTGATTATTCTTTGTGTAAGAAAAACATCCTGACATCAGACCTAAATTTGCCTTTTCCAAGTTTACACCTGTGTCCCCCTGCCCTACTCTTGCGATTTAATTTAAAGTAATTTGCTAGATTACCTTTTCCACCCCCTTTACAATCTTATATACCTCTATAAGATCACTTCTCGGACATCTTCTTTCCAGGCTGAAGAGCCCAAGATTCTCCAATCTATTCTCATAACAGACCTGTAAGGCTAGGGATCAACTTTGTTGCTCTTCTTTGCACTGCTTTCAGTACTCGAATGTCTCCCTTGTCTTGTTGATGAAAAACTGGACACTCTACTCAAGGTGTAGCCTAAACAGAGCACTGTCCAGTTTGATCTGTTGGGTTTGTTGATTGCTGCTCTGCATTGATTGGATATTTTGTGCATGAGTCTACTAAGACGCCTAGGTCTTTTTCAATTTCATCTGTAGTTATTTCGGCACCATTCATGAATACTTGTGTTGCCCATTTTTGGTAGACTTGGGTTCGAAAGCAGCCCAGCCTGATGGGATGAGAGCCCCTCCTGTTTTCCAGCTGTGAATGAAATGGGTTTGGACAGTCTCGATCCCAAGTCTTAATGGATATTGGCTCATAAGCACAAAAACATCCTTCAATTTGCCAGCAGATTGGCAATCCCACTTGGAGAGGCCACAGCATAGCTGCTGTGGGAAATGGAAAACAGTCACACTTCTTCTGTGGTTTGGGCTGAAGCACGTTGTCCTTGTTCCTGATCTAGGAGTGCTTAGTGCTGACACTGAGTGCCTGAAATCCAGAGCATTCCATCCCCCAGCACTAACATTCCTCCCCTAATTTTCATAAAATTCATACACAAAAAAAGTCAGGAAAGCAAACAAAAATCTTTAGCACTTCAAACAGTGTTCTAAAATTCTGCAATTGTAGCTCAAGAAGGTCAAAGTCATGGCTCAGATACCCTCTTGATTACTGGAAAAAATCCTATAAAGCTTCTTGTTTTTGGCACGGAAGTTCTGCTTCAGTTTTCCACATGGTGCATTTACTCTACTGATTTAGCGTGGGTGTGAAGCTGTTTGTCTTGCACTAACTGGAGTCCACAGTGACCTACTGACTGGAATGAGATAGCCTCCTCCAAGGATTCTCACTCTGCTCTACTCCGACATCAGGTTGAGCCCTGACTCCAGATTGATGCTGCCAGTTTAGAGTTGGTGCAAATTAATTTTGGCTCCTCACTGACACTAAACCTGTGGCAAGTAAATCCGGTGTCCAGGGAGTCTGGCGTCCAGGGAGTTGTTCCAGTATCAATTCAATCTCTGACTCCAGATTCAGGCTGCACATACATTATAACTGCAGCATCAATGCAAGGCAAAACCGCTTCACACTAACAATATAATTGTAATGTAGGTATATCCAACAAGTTGAGAGTCACAAGGGTATATGGTGCTTGCACTCTCCATTCACCCTGCTACAAACACAGGCCCATTGCATGAGATTGCCAGAATCTTGCTCCCATACTATCGGCATCAGGCTATGAAAGGATAGGAGATTAGAGCTCGGAGAATGGAATGAACAGTGTCATGCTGGCAAAGCCCAAGGGAGCTGTCCTGTGAGGTTAGGCTTTTGTAGGGGAGCTGAAGTTTTGTCAGTGACCCACATCGTTCCTGGTCTTTAGTACTGCAGAGTGGAGTGATGCTCTATTCTCTGTCTCCATTTAAACTCGTCTGATAAAGCATTTTGAGGTTTGAAATGCTTTAACAGCATTTGTTGTGTCAAATACATGGAGTGTCTGCTTATTCAGGCACAGAAAGGGCTAAAGGTGAAAAGGAAATGCTCCACACCTGCTACCTGTCAAAACGTCTCTCCCTTATATACAGTGGACCACCTTTACAAAACACTATGATATAATACACATTGTTTGTGGCTCCTTCACTAATCAATGCTGCAGTTATATAGTGTGGGTACTGTACCAGCTCAAGAACAGTGTGAATGGAGCACAGTTATACTGCCCTACTTGCATCATTGTGTGCTCACACAAAGCAGAGTGTATTTAGTATATGTACTCACTGGTAGCCCAGTACATGTTGGAAGACAGGTTTCTCTGGAAGGATGATCTAGACTGATGAATGGCCTCCCTCCTCTGAACATTAAGGAAATCCAACACGCCACCAAACTGTTTTTTTAAACTTCGCACCAGTTGCAGTTATGCTGAGCCTGAAGCTGCTCCTCGAAGTTCCCACACTGCTACTGATATTATGACCTGAGCGTGAATTGGTTTGATACAAGCCGCAGCAATATTACAGATTCTGCATTGGTATTAGGCGAAAACCGTGACAAATCATCGCAAACTCTGCGTTATATCTGACCCAAGGAGCTCACGTGAAATATTCTTTTTATATTCCCTCTCAATGACGCATGGTTTTGTGTGATTTCTAAAACCGACGCATTCACTTGCTTTCTGAAACTTGCAGATTCCCCTCCCGCCCCTTGGCCAGTGGTAGTGGATTTTCTTGTAGGAAATGTTTGTATTCTAAGTCTCCAGTTATCTTCTTGCACTGTTGGAGCTGATGCTTTAACTATGTAAACATTCACTTGTCAGACTGTATACAGTTGTTTTACTCAGTAGTCACTAGTTAGCAGTGATCAGTCAAGCTGCCCAGGTCGTATGTATTTAGTGTTCTATGCTTTGTTTGTCACTGTGGGGTGTGTTTTTTGGTTGTACATTTGGATCTCAGTGTTAGCCATGCAGGATCACTACTCTTGTTATTGTACAGCAATAAGTGTAGATATATATCCAGGATAAAACACTTCCTATCTCCTATGCCCTACTAAACCCAATGTAGGTAAGTTTTCCAGTGGGTCAGTTCACTACTGCCCCTCTGCCTTGTAGCCAGGGCCAAGCTGTGGTATTCGCTCACTGTTGCTTATGTTTGATAAATTGTAAAAATCAAATGGCTATTAGTACCATATTACTGCAACCCTGTGGATAATGGACATATTAGTGGCAGCACCTCCAGTCCTTGCAGTCACCACCAGGAAAGTCAAGCGTCTATAAATTCAATAATCTCTGTTGTTCAGAGTATCAAAATGCCTCCAATTTTTAAAACTAGATTTGATCTGGATGCAGAGACACGGAGGTTTCTAGAGATAATAAGGGATGAGAATTCACTTAAAATGTCCTGATCAACTCCTTACCTTTTGTTTTTGACAAATTTACATAGAATTTACAGCACAAATAAAGGCTATTCGGCCCAACTGGTCCATGCCAGTGTTTATGCTCTACATGAGCCTCCTCCTACCCCTCTTCATCTAACTCTATCAGCATAACCCTCCATTCCTTTCTCCCCCATGTGTTTATTCAGCTTCCCCTTAAATGTCATCTATGCTGTTTGCCTCAACTACTCCTTGTGGTAGCAAGTTCCACATTCTAACCACTCCCTGGGTAAAGAAGTTTTGAAATTTGAATAAAACTCTTCAGTAGCTGGCACATGTTAAGTCCTTTCCCCCCCCCCCCCAAACACTGAGATAGGTTGTGTTTCTCAGCTATCAGGAATGAAGCTAGGTGTGACTGGAGTCAGGGAGCTCTTGTTTCACTGATACCCTGTGCTGTGCACTGTTGGCAAATCTCAGTGAGAAGTTTGCTTTTTTTTTCGCTTTCTAAAGCGAGGCAAAAAGTTCAGGTCTGCTTGATCCAGGGAAGTTTTTTCTTTTTCAAGGCCACTAAAGAATACAGCGAATAGATTGCAGCTCAGCCCAGGCATGACCATAGTGTACACCACAGTATTTCTGGTTGGTTGGGGTTGATTTTCCAGTCCAATACACTGTGTGGCAGATGCAGAGTTGTGTAGCGAAGTGTGTGTTACCATTGTCATGTTGCACATAACATCACGCCACTGACATCTTAGTTCTCCTTCTGTCTGCACCACAAGGGAGGGAAACATCAAGGACAAAGGTTTCAGCCTTCAAAGTGCTGACTGTTGATTTCCCATGTCCTTTCTTTGATTATGATATCTACTGAAAAACTAGGGTCACTGAATAAACCCCTAATTTAAACTCCAGCTTTCAGTGTAACTGAGGCAATTGGCTACTTGTGGCAACCTTTTTGTTTAATAATGCATGTACAAGCATATATGCACAGCACAAACATTAACTGTTTGCTTAGAGCTTGTTAGGTATCACAGGCCAGGAAAAGAGTGTCATCTTTGGGAAAATGCGTGTAGATGTATGATAACGATATCAAGCTCAAAAGTGACCCGGTAACATACAAGAATGTAAGGATTGATACTGGCATGTTACGGTAATGATCTTATAAAGAGTAAACAACACTTTGCGCCAAATATATTTCACAGCCAAATGACTGATCGGCTGTTAATCAAGAAACAAGTTTGTTTCACAGGTCACTGCGTCAGTCATGGCCAGTTCACAACACCTTTACCATGGGTGGAACTTTCAACTTCAGCTGATTGGCTACCGTCCATTTTACGTCCCCACCAAAATTGAACGTTACTCTCCGCGAGGGTTAAGTTCAGCTTTGGTAGGGGTGCAAAACGGGCAGTAGCTGATCGGCCACCGGTTATATGGAAAGGGAAATTGGGCGGGGTGTATAATGGGCGGTCGATCCCTACACCACCGCTCGGTGTGCGCCCCTGCCGAAGTTGAATTTCACACACTCCACCCCCCTTCCTGTCTTTAAGATTACGTAGAGTAAGCAGATTACTGAACTAGGACTGTGATCGTCGAACTGCAGGGCAAACTTAATGGCCCCGACATTTACAAGGAGGCGGGGGGGGGGGGGGCGGTGTGGGGGCGGGACTCGTAACGGCCGGATAACCCAGGAATGCGGAGGCCCTGCTGAATTTAATGGCAGGACCTCATTTGAATTTTTTTTCTCCGTTTTCCGGCCGGCAGCTGGCCAGATTGAGAGGCTGTCAGGCGGGAAGGTCTGCGCTAGAAGGCCACAGCCGGTGAGCGGAAAGGGGGGAGAGAGATCGCAGGGGTGAGGTGGTGGACATCAGATCGGATCTGGGGGTCGCCCGATCGCGGGGAGGGAGGCCGATTGTGGCAGGTTAGCTTGGGGCTCCGGGGGGAAGCACTCCTGCTCCTCCTGGCCCACAAGCAGTGCTCTAAAAAGCACTTACCTGCTGAAACCGGCAGTTCTCCCCTCCCTTTAGCTGCCAGTTTCCCGAGCCCTGAGAAACCCGGCCCGCAGCCATTAAATGTAAAAGGCTGCTAAAATCTGAGGCGTGCAACCCCATTAACATATTTAAATTACTGACCGGCCTCTCGAGAGCAGATTAGTCGCCTGACCCCCCCCCCCCCCCCCACTCGTTAAACCGGAAGTTTGCAGCGGATTGGGATTGGGTTTCAGATTTTTCAGAATTTAACCCCCTCCCCTCTCCCGCCCGTCCTGGGGTTAAAATCACCCCCGCACCCCCGATGAGTTTCAGGTGAGGCTTAATAGCAGGAGAATTCCTGCACGGAGTAGTTTATGTGTAGAAAGGACTTCAACCAAAAGTAGAATCATTCAAAAAATGTTACATAAATATCTGGTTAAATCTGAGTTTATAAGGATATAGGTGGGGGGATGGTCACATACTGTACAATAACAATGGTCAGGTTGCTGCTGGTTTGTTGAAATTGTCATCTTTGGAATGTTGAAAAATGTAGGATGTGATGGCTGATATCTTGGGAGTGCTGCTGCATTACCTTGAGAGTTAGGGAGTCATTTCATAGATTAAGCGTTTTGACTCCTGCATCCACTTACTTGCGTTTCAGCACGAAAATCCATGTAGCAGGAAAACGTATATTTTTTTAAAAACTTGATCAGTAATGGTGGCCTCCAGTATCAAGCAATTTTAATTATTTATTCGCCCAGCAAACCATTAAAAATAAATGATACAATAAAATTAATTCACTGTAGTCAATCTCCTGTGGAGTTGCATTTGGGGAGTCAAGATCGATAATTTTTTTACTGGGTAAGGGTTTCAAAGGATATGGAGAAACGGTTGAGGTACAGATCAGCCTTGATCTAATAAAATGGCGGAACAGGCTCGAGGGGCTGAATGGCCTACTTCTAGAATAAACTAAGGGGTTGTAATGGCCCAAAGCAGCCCCTGAATCTCCAGCTAATTTGCCAACACCTCAAACTTCAGCAATTGTTTGAGTCTTTACTCTCAGAATTCTACAATTAATGACCTGCTAATGAAATTGTGGGAGTGCGTGTCTGTAAAACTTGTGATTTCTGAGAATGCAATTTTATTTGCAGGTCATTAGTTATAGAGACAAACAGGCATCCTCCCACTTTTCTTTAAAAATTTGGTCCAAATGTTGTTGTTGATTATCCCAGTTTTATTACCCAAGACGTTTTTGAACTTATTTGTTGTAAACTTGACATTTTTAGATACATTACCCGCTGAGATCAGAAGTGTAAAATACTAGGCAGCTCCCCTTTATTGTTCTGTCTCTTGAGCATAAGATCTCAGGTAGGTAAGGTCTGTGTTGGTAACCAAAATGAATGCTTAAATTGAGGCCTGTACACTGTGCAACAGTGACTGCAGAGACCTGGTAATATATGGCACTCGTGAGCTACAAGTCTGTCTGACCTTTGGCTAAGACACTATTTGTTCTACATTGACTTGTCTTTACAGGAAAACTCTCCTCTGAGCGTGCCCTAAGGAAGCAGCAACAGTTGGACAACATCATCTCCATTGTGACAAAACTGGCTAAGCCTGGTGATACTATTGTTGATTTCTGCAGCGGTGGGGTATGTAATTTTTAAAGGTACACCTTTGCTATCTTTGCGTTTCATCGAGTCCGCAGTAGGTGGATTTCTGCTCCCATAACTAATTATTCTGCTCCTTCAGCCTTCTGTGTGATCCTCAAAGCTATCTATTTAAACTAAATATCTTGCCTCACAATAAATTGGAAATCCTATGCCGGTTGTAGTGGGTATTGTTCAACAGAGGGGCAAATTTTCTGAAGAACTTAAATACTTTTATGTAAATATATTATGTATATTAATACGTATAGATGTCAGCCGTAGCTCAGTAGTAGCACTCTCGTCTCTGAGTCAGAAGGTTGTGGATTCAAGTCCCACTCCAGAAACTTGAGCACAGAATCTAGGCTGACACTCCCATTGCAGTACTGAGGGAGTGCTGCACTGTCGGTGGTGCCGTCCGTCAGATGAGATGTTAAACTGAGGCTCTGGCTGCCCTCTCGTGTGGACATAAAAGATCCCGTGGCATTATTTCGAAGAAGAGCAGGGGAATCTTGGCCAATATCCCTCATATTATCTGGTCATTATCACACTGCTGTTTGTGGGAACTTGCTGTGCATAAATTGGCTGCTGCGTTTCCTACATTACAACAGTGACTACGCTTCAAAGTACTTCATTGGCTGTAAAGGGACGTCATGAAAGGTGCTAAATAAATGCAAGTTCGTTCGTTCTTTCTTTATTATGTTGACAGTCACATACTGTTTGTTTTAGTTGTAAGTGTTATGGCTACTGTATAATATTCTGTTAAGATTATGTTGAAGTATCTTGTTTTTGTACAAAGAAGGAGCCTTGCATCTTCATTCCAAAAATCAAATTAAAAAAAAAACAGAAATAAATATTAAAAACTGTCAATGGTAATAATTCCCTGTACTGGTTTTTACTGGTGGTATTGAAGGTGGCAGAATTGTTTTCAAGGGCTGTAACTTTGTGTCCATAATTACTTTTTAGGGAAGAAAAAGGAGAATTTTAATTTTTGTTAGGTAAGGGTATCAAGGTAAATGGAGTCGTTATGGATCAGCCATGACCTGATTGAATGGCGGAATTGGCTCAAGGGACAGAATGGCCTGCTCCTGTTCCTATATTCTTACATCATGGATTATTCTACAATTAATTAAGTTCACAACTAGTGAAGTTATGGGAATGCATGGCTGCAAAAGGTATGATTTCTGAGAATGCACTTTTATTTGCAGCTCATAAATTGTGGAGAAAAAAAAAGACAAAATTATAGGCTCAAAATTTGTAATTGATGATCCCACTTTTACTCCAGGAGAAGTCCTCAAAACAAATTCATTGCGAACTTGATTTTTTTTTTAGATGTCATACCTGCTGAGGTCGGAAGTTTGAAATGCCAGGTGGCTCATCTTCACTCTGTATCTTGCAAAGCATAAGATCACAAGACAGACAGATAAATAAAGGAATTTGCTGTCACAAAAGTATGCGAGTCTGATCTCGAAATACGTCACAGTTCACTGACTCAGTTTTTCTGTCCTGTGTTCACAGGGGCACGTTGGGATTGTCCTTGCTCACACCCTGTCGTTCTGCCAGGTACGAAATTTCAAAATTGTCGCAGTCACTCTTTTTACTCCAGTATGATTATTGCAATTCAAGTTGAAGGCTCTGTGATAAGATGAAAGAAATGAGTGTGGCAATAATCAGGCCAGATACATTCAGTGTGGTTGGCATGGAGCAGCCAAAACCGCATTGTGAAGCTGTGCCAACATTTTTTTAAATCTGCTGGTCGTCTGATCTGTTGCTTCATGCATTGGGCTTTAGGCCAAGTTTGTATGCTGGTCTCTTTGATCCAGTGGAGACTCACATAAAAGTCTCTTGATTGACAATCCTTTCTCCTCCTGCAATGCTTCCAGCATCGTCAGGTCAAGATTTACTGAATGATATCTGTAGCTGACCGCATATCCCAGTCTCAAAATACATCAAGTTCACTGTTGTCTGCATGCTTGCCGACCTACAAAACTCAGAAACGCTGACGAGCAGCTTACGAAAGGCTGAGAAAGCCCCCAAAAAGCTGACAACTCAAAGAAAACAATGTACAACTAAAAAAAACTACCCTGAATAAATGCCTATGACCAAGGCCAACACCTGAACGAGACTGAATAGATTAAATTCCTTTTTATTTCATTGGTTTTCAGGGTTCTGGGATCAGATTCTGCAATTAAATTTGTTTTTCTGTGAAAACTGAAACCTAACGGCCTCATACAAGACCTATCAAAAGAAGTACTCAGAATTTCTTCACTCAGAGGGTTGTGAATCTTTGGAATTCTTTACTCCAGAGGGCTGTGGATGCTCAGTCTTTGAGACTAAGGGAATCAAGGGATATGGTGATCGGGTGGGAAATTGGAGTTGAGGTCGAAGATCAGCCATGATCTTATTGAATGGCAGAGCAGGCTCGAGGGGCCATATGGCCTTCTCCTGCTCCTATTTCCTATGTAAGTAGTTACACTGGGAGTGCAGCGAGACCTGAACTTGTCAGGCTGCAGCTAAACCCAATATTTCGGCAGTTCTACGGAGGGGGGAGGGAGGAATCAACTGAATTACACAGAAGTTCAATTTTTGCAGCGCTGCATTGAGAAACTTTTGACGCTAGAAGTGAGCTCTGATGGTGCAAAATTTATTTCCTGGAGGAGGGAGGGTCTGGGGGCATGCCTCCTTGGTAATTTTGATTTTTGACTCTTTTTGTGCCTTTTCCAGTATTTTGAAGTGTGCTGTGATTCAGCATTTGAAAATTTAAAAAAAAATTATTCTGGATTTGTTTTATTTATATAGTAGTAGTTACGAATCACAATTGACTTGATTTTTGCACCATCAGAAGGTAATACTCAGTGAATATAGCACAGCAGGCCTACATGTATACATGCCATGAATGTTCTATGCTAGCCCCCACCATTATCTCACCCCCTAATCTCTTCCACATGATCCCCACTGTAAATTAGCAAGATGATGTTCTCCCCACATTGCCTGTGCAGATTGTACGCAGGCTATCCCACTGCTAAGTTGGTATGCTAGGCCCCTGTTTTAGGCCCAAGAAACAGGCACAACACATACCAATTTCTACCCCTAGGTATCCTGCAAGTCCTAACCAACAGCTTTGTATTAATTAGTGGTTCAGTGCCGAGATTGAAGATGTGCTGGTAAGCTGGCCAATGTTTTGCCTTCAGCCCCGCACTCTATGATTTCCTCCCTAGACCCTTCTACTCTCAATCTCCCTCTCCTCATTTAAGACCCTGCTGAAAGCCCATTTCTTTGTCCAAGCTTTTGGTCACCCCTCCTAATATCTCCTTCAGCTCGGCGTCGATTTTTTTTTCTGCAAAGCACCACTTTCTACGTTAAAGGTGCTATATGAATGCAAGTTGTTGTTTTCTCCTGACCCACGATATGAAATTTCCTGCTGTGGGCCATCAGTATAATCGATTACTATATGTTACTGAACCCCATTTGGCTGGGTTGGCACAATGCAAGGTCCTTGGTTTACCTGCTGTTCAGTTCCCTAAACCATAGATCATGGTCAGCTCTTGCGTGTGATCAAGAGCAAGTGTTTTGTTTTATTACTGGTAATAGATTGGTATAATATACATTTATTAGAGGTATATTCCAATATAACTGCAGTTAGTCATATTTCTTTCGTAAATGCCAATAAAGATAATTGGTTGATAGCCCCTAAATTACTATTGTATCATTAGCAGCTGTAGAAATACATCCGGGTTCTAACTGCAACTTTACTCCTCTCAAATCTCTAATTTTTTTAAGAACTATTTTTAACCAGATTTAGCAGGTTAGACGCAGCGCCATAGACTGTTTAATGAAGATGTAAAGTCATGGGATGAATACAGTTTGTGTGTCCACATTGAGTGGTGGACAGCATCAGCAGTTTAAAGCTGACCCACTTGGAGTGCATTTTGAAAGCAGCTTTGCTTAGACACATGCCTCACCCACAATAACAGGCCTAGTCACAAAGCTCATTGTAATGCATAATGTGGAATATTTACAACAAAAGGTGACATTTGATAAATTATGGATTTTTGTTTTTGTTTTTAAAAGGCAATCATCCACAGAACTTGTAAATTCATGTAAATTATATTGAAAAAATTAATGGAGATGAATTTCTATGCTGCAAATGTTATTGATGCCTTAAACACTTATACTTGAGATGAGCTTCTTACTGGTTAGATGTTGACCTGTGTTCCAGGTGATTTTAGTGGAGAACAAAGAAGAATCCTTAGTGCGTGCCAAGGACAGATGTGACGACCTCGGATTAAACAACATTTGGTTCGTCCAGGCTAATCTGGATTATTTTACAGGACCGTTTGAGATTGGTGTAAGTGAACAGTACGCGCGTAATTAAGGCTGAAGTCACAGTGCCATGTAACAGCCGACAAAGACATGGTCTTGCTTAATAATGGGTAAAGTTGTTTTTCCCTTACCCCAGTTCCCTCCCCTTCCTTTCTGGAACTGGCAACTCATGCTGAGGTGCAGTTTCACAAGCACTGACAGCCTCCCTCCCCCCTCCCAAGAATCTTGTCCAAGTGGCTATTTTTCATGTGCAGCCTTGACAGTGAATGCCATAGACTATTTAACCACTGAACATGATCCTGTCCCCACCTGATGTCCAGACGTGCACTTTCCAGCAGGGGTCATTGGATAGCGAGCCAGAGTGAGAGCCCTGGTTGATTTCTGCTCTCCCCGCCCAGGAGTGTCGAGGTCAATTGTAATGCCTCTGCAGCCAACCCTGGCTAAGAACATCAGTACAGACAGGGCATCGAAACTGGCAGCTTCCTGACTTGTTTGGCATCAGAAACTGCATTTACCCACGCAGTCATAGATGAGCTATTAAATATCTAAGGACCATGAAGTCCTGGGATAACAGAGGATATTGCCTGGGAGATTGTTGAAAATGATATTTTGTCCTCGAGTAGTGATGACCTGAGTGAGTTACACAGGGCTCCACTAGCAGTGGAATGCACATCCAATTCAGCGACTGCCTGTGCCTTATATTTTCATAGTCCGGTATAGTGGGGGTGGCAAGGGGTCTCTCATTAAGCAGAACACTATACAGCAGTGCCCAGAACATGTCAGCAGCTATCAGAATTATGGTGCAAGTGATATCACGAGTTGGTGGTTACCTATCGAGGGAGGTGTAGTGATGGAATTCGTGTGCGCCTGCTAATCATTGGGATATGTGAAGAGGTTAGTCGCCTTCAACTTTGTATTAACAGTGGTTTTACTGTTTTGCTGTGGTAGATAATTGAAGGTCTGTGAGCCACACAGGATGTTTGATCTGATTTTATTAAGCGGGTGGTTTTACAATTTCATAAAGCAGGTAATTAAAGTTGCACTGGTAGTTTGTTTTGTTTCATCTTTTTAAGTATGTGGCTTTATAATTTCACTGAAGCTGATAATTAAAAGAATGCAGCAGTAGCAAAATAAGGAAAATGGACAGAGAAACACCAGCGAGGATACCCAGTGAAAATATCAGAAAAGGTTTATTAACACAACCATAGGAATTCATATATTGGCATTCTAATGAGAAGATAATTGGAAATGTATATAAAACATCCTGTTTATCTGTAACTTCCTTAAATGCACATATAGAGTTACACATTGCAGTGACTGGGCTATGCAGTGCAGTGAACACAGTTTACTAATAAACAACAAAATAGCAATATTTGCTTTTCTGCTAATGTGCTGCATGAACTATTTACAATATCTCCTGTCATTTCAGTTTACATCATTTATAAAATGATGTAGTTAAGTCTGCCTACCAGCCCAAATGAATGCTTTAAATTACTTAAATAGTAAATGAATGGATAAGTTCATTTTGACATTACTGTGAACTATCAGTGTCACAGTCTCATATTTAATCCATTCTCTTATTTTCAGAAACTTTTGTCGCAGGACAGCTTGCTATATGCATTTGTGTTGAAATCTTCTTGGCCAGAAGTGTTACTTGTTGAAGTCAGCTGTGATCAGTCAGATCGTGGCGTTGAAGTTGCTGCTTTGATTTTGTTCTAATTTCTGTTGCAGAGGTTGTTAGTATGTACAGCTTTTTACATTTGCTTGTTTATTAGCTTAGAGTAGATGTTGAAGCTGTGGCCATTTTTATGATCTTTAAACTTGTACGATTGGTTTAAGGTAGCGTTGTCCAAAATGTTAGCCGCTAGTCACATATGGCTAATTGCATTTCTGATGAGTAAATAAAAAAATGAGTAATAGACACTATCATTGGGCATGTGACCTCAATACTCATATTTGCACGGCGTATGCACGTGAACTTTAACCTTTCTGTGCGTTTGTTGGTAAAATGATAAGACGAAAAGCAGAGTGTACAAATGTTTTTTGATTGTTGTGGGTGCTTTACTTCCTTGATTACTAAATGGTGGTAGATGTTTGTTAAATAAATATACACGTGAAGAACATTTACCTGTATTATGTGTGTGTAAGGGATTTTCTACTAAAATTGGTGCGTATGGCTAAAATGGTGTCGCTGTAGCCATACCTGTGGCTAGTCAGTGATTTCTATTGGACAACACTTGTTTAAGGAGATTGCAATTTTCAGTACAAAATGCCTTTTTATTTCTTACACTTTTTTATATTGGCATAAATAACATTATTTAATATTGGTGAACAATACTGAACACTGGAGTACTAGAACTATACTGGAGAGGTTCAGAAGTGACAGCGCTTAGACGAGACCACCTTAGACATCCTTGCACATAAGAGCAAGTAGGGAATAGGGAAAGGTGAAACCGCAGGCAAACCCCAAGTTCAGTGCTAGTACCGTCCAGCTCTTACGTTTGGTTCCACATCTCACATAGGCACACACACAAGTGTCATACACAGTTAGTATCTTGTAACGTGAGCTCTGTTTGACGAGGTGTTTTGGAGCCAGCATTCCAACATTGGTCCCTTTTCTGTCATAGTAGACCTGCGAAAGCAATCTGCCAGCAGTGTCAGTGGCCCAGAACAAGACAGAGCCTCACAGTACCCTGCACCAATGTTTGCACAGCTACACACATCCCAGAGGCCACAATCAGTGAGTTTGCAGGCTTTAGCATTGGGTGAGTCACTGTGTATATGCGATTAGGATCAAGTGGAGGAGCAGGAACCTAATGCCTGGATGGCTATCAAAATGCCATCATTGACCCCTCACTTTGGGAAATGCAATAATGCTGTGACATTGGGAAACCATTGGGAAAGGAAATGAAAGTGCTGACCGATGCATCAGTCACTTGTTTGATACATGTGTGGGCAATGCATTGACAAATACTGCAGTTGATCCCTGTGCTAGCCTGTCAAGGAGGTGCACATTGACCCCAGATATCCTTGCAGCAGACGGCATAGTCCTGCAACTGTGCCATCTGCTGGCCTAGAGCCTCCAGAGGCAGTTACCCTCAGTTATTGCCAGGTAGGTGTGCCAGAACCTCTTGGTGCAATTCTTCCACAACTGGTCGACAAACTGACTGGTAATCGTTTGTGACCATTCTGGTGGCAGAATGGTAGGCGCTGGCAATCTGACCCTGGTGCACACCAATCTCCCTGGCATGTCCTTCTTTTGTTTTGTACCACTTCTACCATGAAATACTGTATTTGGGGTGCTTCAAAACCCACCCCCATCATTAACTTTAACTTGACTTGCTGACCGCGACGGGACTCTGGCTTACAGGGCAACGCCTTGTCGCTTCCTGAGCTCCAGTGAAAGTTTATATAGCTAGAGCTCCTCTTTTGTTCAGCTCTCCCAATTCTACTGAAGCCTTGTAAATGTCTCATTTACAGGCTTTCCAGCTCTTTTAAGTTCCAGATGAATACTGCCCACTGTTGTGACAAAAAAAATTGCAAAATCATAGATTAAAAATATTCATAAATTATAAAAAGAGTAAAGAAACAAAACCTGATACTATAAACATACAGTAAAGCTAAATTATTTTTTAAAAGAGGCTAAAAAATCTGTGCTTAAGTGCTCCATTGTATAGGGAACTTCTCTTGTACCTGCTCCGTCATAAGCAGATAAGATCTTGCTATGTCTAGTTTAAGTGTTTATAATATTTAAGTACTGCTTATGCACTTTTTTTTGAGAGCGCTTTAGGCCAGCCTGAAAGGCCAACCAGGAGATTGTGTACAGCTCAAAAATGGTGAAGATTCAGTGATTTGAATTTCCACCCCATTTCCTGGCCCCCGGTTGCTCTCTCTGCTCCCACCCCACCAGTCGTGACGATTGGAGAATTTGCTCAATGAAGGGATAGTTGACGAAAAGCAACCGTATTTAGATAGCAGAGGTAGATTGGGCCACTGCACCCTATATGAAGGAATGAGAAAGAGAGAAAAATCTAATGCCATAAAATGAAAAATAAATTCAGGGCATCTACAATCAGAGTAGGGACAAAATGTAATTTCGGGAGTACTTACGGGAGGAGGGTAAGTAAAAAAGAGAACCCCCTATGCCCCTGTAGTAAAGTTGATATAGGCAGCCCTTTAATATCAGCATGGCCGGTCCACTCGTGTCTTAGTTATACTGGCGCATGGTAAGCAGGAGCAAGCCAGTTATTTTACCCGCAGATATTGAAGTTAGCTGCTTGTGACAGAGTTTTGCATTGGCATCTTCAATTAACCAGCGTACTGTACTCCCACTTAATATCAGAATAGCACTTCTACCTAATTTTAGAAGCGTGATATCACTTTGTAGCTTTATAAATAACACTTGCCTTTACATTTGAAGCAGCAGCACTATTTAATAATAGTACTTTAAGCTAGAGCCCTATTTATATTGGAATACGAGCCCAATTTTGGGATAGTGAGTGAAATCAGAAGGCATTTTTTCACACAATGGGTAGTGGAAATCTGGAACTCTTCCCCCACCACCAAAAGGCTGTGGATGCTGGGACAATTAATTCTGTGGAAAATCATCACCATGTTGAGCAATAAAATGAGTTGTTTGATTTGAAAATGAATGGGGACAGTTGCTACATTGCGTACGTCTGCTTTTTTTCAATGTATACTTCAATTCCAGATAGCTGGATATGATCAACAGAGTCAATTTTGCATGAACATTTAGGGAGTCATAATTTTCTGCAACAATCTCATTACTATAAAAAATTTGACCATAGCAGGACTCTTAATTGTTTCCCTGAACTGAAAAATAAGAACACATAAGTTCAACAAACCAAAAACTCTTAATTAGTCCAAGAAGTGTATACATTTCTATATAATTTATAATATATTAAAAATCTTACATCTGCAACCACTCTGTGTCAACTTTTTCCATTTAAAGATCCTATGCAGCTCCACCACTGGTGCGAGGTGTAATCACAAGTTTACATAGACAATTTCCATTATAAAATTTCCATTAGGAAATTATAATAAAAATGTATAATAATGATAGAATGACTTTAAATTGAATTGTCTGTGCACCCCGGATCAGTTATCCCCCAGCCACTGAAGCCTCAGTCTTGACTCCCTATATGGAGCACCATAGTAGGTTGTCTAGTTATTATTAAAAGTCTTGTGTATAGCAGGCACTTCCTGTAAGTATCAGACTTGCTTCCTGTAACACTTTCCCCCTCACATTTTTTCTGTCATACTTTGTTGATAACAGCCCTATTGCTATAAAACAGTGTATCCTCTCACTGAGAGCAGTGCCACAAGGGATCTGATGGTATATTATACAAAATCACAGACTGACCCACCTCCAGAGACTGCTATTTAGTCTCATTCCCCCAGTTATATGCATCAAGGGGCATCTTAAGCACAGGTGCGAGCAAGCAGCCTGCTCAGGTTGCTGTTGAGTGAGGGACGGTAGTGTTCCATGCACGTGCACTGAGATGCACATACAGAGCACTACTCCCTTGCCAATGAGATTGCTAATGATCGAAAAGACCTGATGGGGTATTTCACTATTTTCAATCAGTAGAATTCAAAAGAAGGGTCACCTGAGGGCTTTTAAAACTTTGAACTTAGTTTAAAAAGACAGCTATGTTTTTGCTACAGTTACATTACATCCATCATGTTGCATCACTTCCTGGTAGACCTAACTACCGATGCCATACTACTGACTGCAACAGCGGTATCCTGCATTTTTAGTGAAAGTAGTGAAAGATTTCACCACACCAACCCTGAGCATACACTGCACTCGAGGCATTAGACAGCACATTGATAGTGAACTTTGTTATTTGTTGTGGACATTAAGTATTAGGGTGATTGAAAGTATATTCCTCAGATTGCAAAGGAAAGTAAAGTGGTAACTTATTGCAACTTAGGAAACTTGAAGCTCAAGCCTCTGTAACAGATGTAAAGAAACAACTTGCATTTATAATCGCACCTTTCATGACCTCAGGATGACCCAAAGCACTTTACAGCCAATGAAATGTTTTTTTTAAGTGTAGTCACTGTTGTAATGTATTTTCACATCGTTCACCTGAGGAAGGAGGTAGCCTCCGAAAGCTTGTGAATTTAAAATAAAATCGTTGGACTATAACTTGGTGTTGTAAAATTGTTTACAATTGTCAACCCCAGTCCATCACCGGCATCTCCACATCCACGTAATGTATGGAAACGCTGCAGCCAATTTGCACACAGGAAGGTCCCACGAACAGCAATGAGATGATGACCAGATAATCTGTTTTAGCTGTTGGTTGGGGAATAAATATTGGCCAGGAAACCGGGGAGAACTCTCCTGCTCTTCTTTGAATAGTGTCATGGGATCTTTTATGTGCACCCGGTTTACATTATCACCCAAAGTCAAAATTACCCCCATTCTTATTAAGTAACAACAGGAGTTTCAACTTATTGATTCCCTTTTATTTGTCTGTCTCCTTACTTTTTGCTGTTTATAGACATACTGAGGATACTTGTTAGAATACTACGAGTGATATTTTAACACAGCTCAGATATTCTCGATTTTTTTCATCCTTTTATATGAAATATTGGGAAGACTTAGCCCCGTCATCTTACACATTGCTCAAAAAATCCTAATAGTTTGTTCTTAATCATACCATTATCAAAGTTGTCAAAATGATTAACATAAAGCAGATGGCTTTATTCAGGGGAGTGAGAATAATCAACGGAGTATACTGACCTCTCTCTCTCTCTCTCTCACACACACACACACACACACACACACACACACACACATTGACAGCCGTTGACATGGAGAAATGCAACACCATCACCACAATGCAACATATTAAAGTTTAAAATAGGCAGTGCTTACTGAAGGCATCTGGTGGTTAGATTCTGATGAAATGAATAACTATAACTCAAAATCGTCCTGTAAAACGATGATTAAAGTGGCTGTCAGACACTGCAGAAATCTTTCAACAACTCCTTCCAGATCCCCCCAGAGTAAAGAGCCTAACGCTAAATCTGAATATCCCAAAAAAAGATTGCATCATGGTTGCAAAAGCAAATGCTATTTTGGTACTCGTTGGAAAATTCATGTAAAAATCTGGATGGGGTGTGCATCTTGGTCAAAATGCAGCCTGAAAACCTATCATCGAGCTCATCTGCCTTTTATTTTAATAACAGGAATTCCAAAGCTTTTACCAAAAGGAAGACAGCTGTCCTGGATCAAATTAGTTGCCAAGTACCGAGAATATTTAGCTTCACTCATTGACAGTCCACAGCCTGCCTCCTGGTACAGTTTTGTCTTCTCTGGGTTGGAGTGTTCCCAGTGTTGCTCTGTATTCAGAGTCAGAACCAGAGCAGACTTTGCATCTGCAAGCAGATGGGAAAGGTGCTCGAGATCAGTGACCATCTGGCAAGATGTGAACTTCACGCATGTCGAGGCTGGAAGCATTTCAACGAATCCATATGTGACAACAAGCGAAAACAAACCATGGCAAATGCTTTATCCAGGTTTATTCTGTCCCTGCAAATGGTAGAAATATAATATCAGTCAAATACCTCAAAATAAACCGTTGAGCTCGCAAGTTGTGCAATCCAGTTCAGTGAACTTGGGAACTTTTTTTTAATCATCAGGTGCTTATATCCAAGCAGGCAATGGGGTATCCAGGAATGTCAATGACTGGGTGAAAACATACACTGTTGTTATAGTGTATTACTAAACCCCATGTATTGCTGCATGTCTCCATCATCAGTGGATGTTATTCACCTGTTTAGAGAACCAGTATCTCAGTATAAACATCTTGAAATGAATTTATAAAGATATGCAAGCTCTCCTTTCTATACCCCTTTCATTTTCTCTCTCTTTCTCCGTGTAGCAGTAAAACAACTCCACCTTAAATACAGTGCATCTTAGATCAAAGTATTATGATGTCAGTCATTAAACTTCTGTTTCCAAAAAGGTGGAAACAATTTTTAAAAACCACAAATATGATGCTGCATTCTTTTAGAATGATTACCTTTGATGAGCCGTCCGATTTGTGAAATCGTAAACATATTCACAACAGTTACATGTAACGTGTCTGTTTAAAGTTTCTGTTTGAAAGAAAGTTAAAGGTGAAAAAAGTGATTTTTATTAAGCCAAAAAATGCTCTTAGCCGAGTCTAAATATGTTAGATGTACTTATGAGTTAACTTTAAATAAATAGTAATCCCTGAGGAGTCTCATTAAATGTTGAATTACAAACAGCACATTTTCCCTTCAGATCAGAACTGGTGTGCTTAGCTCTATGAATGTACTTATTATATTATTAGCATGAAAGCAGGATACAGTTAAAACCTGTGAGATGTACCCATTTGCTCATTAACACAGTGGCTATATCGCCATGTTATTTGAGGAAGTACTACAGCAAGTTGGTGGAGCATTGTGCTTTCCACCAAGCGGGGGAAGGTCTGTTTTGGGCAATTGGAGGTTCCTCCCTGATGTCAGAGCGAGTGAGGCCCAGGGAGGGAACTTCCTCGGTTTGGGTTACACTATGTGGCCGGTTCACCGAGCTCAACGAGGTGTACCAACCCTTGGCCCAACATAAGTGGGGCCCACCTAAGTATTTTGCCAGGTTGAAATTGGCTCCCATGTGTAGAGGGATGAAGGGGCATCTAAAACTTTTACTTGGGTTGATAGTGCCAGCAGCTTGGCCAGTGACTGACCAGCACTGCTTTTCCTGCATCCCCTGCTCTAGCTGGCACCCAATAGTGGCACAGGCACCTGCCAGCCATATGCAAAGCAGCTGATCTCCCACTGCCCACGGATACTTTGGCGGGGTCAGGAGCAAAGGTCACGGCCATTGCTCCCGGCATTTACGCCGGTGCGGCGTTCCTGTGGATTTTCGGACCCTGGGATCTCTTGTTTCGCTGCAGTAGTTTTCGAAAGAAAGTTTAAACAAAGAGGCAACGTGTGGTAAATGCCCAAGACCCAGTCACGACATCAAGACGAGGCACTAAGCAGTCAGTCCTAGACTACCTTGTGCTCTCCAGACAGCTGGTTACACAGTTGTATGGGCAGACGCTCAATGTGGAAAAGAGCAGGAAATTAGTGTTTTGGAATTTTATGGTAATCAGTGATTAACTTAAAATGGAGCAATAAAAAATATCTTTAATTAGATCAAAAATGCTACTCACGCTCCATAAAGTTTAAAGAGTTTAGGTAAGCGAACTTCATAGTGTGGCACAGTCATGTAGAGAAGGAACATCCCAAGCTCAAAGCCTGGTGTATGCTGACCTAGTGGATCTCAACCGGGTTGGTGGTACAGTTGGCCTCAGTTTCCCCAGAATGGAGAAGAGAAAATCAACCAGGGTTTCTGCTGCCAATCACTGCTCAGTGACTGGAAAATGCGTGTATGGGCATTATGCTTGGCTGTGATGCCCTCTGTGATTGACACTCCCGACGCTCAGTGTGGCTTACGCATAATGACGAATGGTTATTGAGACCAGCTACTGGAGAGCTGCCATCACACGTAGACCTGGACTCCAGCATCCCGAAAAGAGGAGTGGAGAAAACAACGAAAAATAAAACTACCTAGGCTTCATAGAGTTTGAAGATCAGAGGGTAAATTTTCATCTTCAGCTCTTCCAGCCCAGAGCTTCATGTGCCAGGGGCCCTAAAGGTGGAAATATTTATCCTCTTGATCTTTCTATTTGAATGTTTTTTTTGTACCAATTCACGGAAAGCAAGTTAAGGACTGTTAAATTTTCAAGACAGGTCCTTTTTAATGTTATGGAACAATGATGTTCGGCCAGATCTTGTCCACACCGATTGTGTGAGCGTTCCTCTTGACTCCCACTTTTCCTTTTCAGGTAGCACTTCATGCATGTGGGGTGGCGACGGATATGGTGATTGATTACTGTATCAAGGCACTGGCAGCTTTCGTTATCTGCCCATGCTGTTACGGCTTCATACAGAACACGGTCAAGTTCACTTTCCCAAGAAGGTAGGGCCTGACCCATGACTGGGCATGTAGTACAGCCTCCTGATTTTCATTTTCATGCTTTGGGCTGCACTTCCCCACTGGGACTTGTATCTGAGAATGTGTAAATCGTTTGGGCAGCTTCGTTCAATAACCAGTCATTCATGTTGTTGCTTAACTGTACGTTGTTAATTTAAAAGCTTCCTCTGTACACAGATGCCTGCATGTTCTGCCTAGTTGGCTATTATAATTTGCTATTGAGTCCCCTTCTAAACCTTACCCAGCCACTTGCTGGTTTAAACACGGACAACACATGGAGTCATCATAAAATGAAATGTAGATGATATGAAAGTAATATATTCTATTTTATCACATGAAACCACAGACTAATATATTTTCTAGTTTCCCTGTGTTCATTCACGTGCACACTTTGGCTGCCGGTCCAGACCCGAGCCCATTACTTCTATCTCCCTTTTTCTTTCTCTTCTCTTTACCCCGCGGGCCTTTCTATTCTGTCTCCTCCCCTTTCTGTTATCCAGTCATGCCTCCTTAGATTTCTCTCCTCTCAGCTACTTTGCCCCTCAAATCCCTACCACGACCATTCATTATTCCTCGATCTTCCTACACTCCTGAAACCTCCTCCAGCACTACAAGTCTATGAGAGCTCTGCCTTTCTCCAACCCTAGCCTCTTGTGTATCCCTCACTTCCTTCGCCCCACCACTGGCGGCCGTGCCTTCAGCTGCCTAGGCCCTAAGATCTGGAATTCTCTCCTTCAATCTCTATGCCTCTCCACCTCTCTCTCCTTTAAGATGCTCTTTAAAACCTACCTCTGACCAAGCTTTTGGTCACCTGTCCTCATATCTCCTTTGGCTCGTTGTCAATTTTTGTCTAATTACGCTCCTGTGAAGCGCCTTGGGACATTTTACTATGTTAAAGACGCTATACAAATGCAAGTTGTTGTTGTTCTCCTTTGGTAACCTTAATGTGGTAAATGACTTTGTGTGAAGAGTTTCTTCTTTAGACCATTCTATTCTCTATGCATAGCATGAGCCTAGCAGATCTCTCACACAGGATGAGTCAAGAGGGGGCACCTTCAGCCTGGAGGTAACGCACAATTCTAAGGACATTTCCAATGAACTGTCAAACGCAGATTCAACATTGGTTTTCAGATCAATTCAAACTTATTGTAGAGATCTGAACTTTTGGTTTTATGAGGAACGCGTTGAGGGTTTGAAATATTTTTCGGCCAGCCTTGGAATCCAACCTTCGATACTCCTGAGAGTTGCTGTCGAGAGGGCAGCTGACAGCCAATTGAGCATTGTCTTCTAACAATGTAAAAATAGTGCTTATGAGCGTTAAGGAGTGCCGCCATGATTTATAAACACATTCAAAACCTCAACCCCCTCCCCCCACCCCCCCCCACCAACTTTTTAGTGGAATGACTGGAAGATCAAAATTTGGCTTCTATTTAAGGTGGTGAATGCTTGCACTTACAAAAGCCACGTTACATTCCGAGCCGTTTATAGTTATAGCTCTATTTCCCACAAATCAAAACACTTATGAAACAGTGAAAGAAATTGCAATTCACAATCAAATACAAAATTCTAAAGGGTTCAGCTTCATCACATTTACATTTTACATTTCAAAGATTCTGGTTTCTGTTTGTGTCACACAGTTTATAATATATGTTTGCAAATACAGTGGATGTTGTGCTACATGTGTGTGAAAAGGGCTTCAGTCTCCAACTTAACTGAATGTTGGTGCTAACTGGAAAATCACTGTGCAGAAAATGCTTTGCAGCCAGTTGAGCATTGTCTTCACCAGTGTCAGCGTGAGTGTATCACCATGGGCGCACTAAGTGATGGATATAGACTGCAGGTTGTGTGAACAGGCATTGAGCAAAGGCTCGATCCCATTTTGGTCCAATTACGCCTCCGCAAAGCACCCTGGGACGTTTTTCTACGTTAAAGGCACTAAATAAATGCAAGTTGTTGTTGTCGGTCCCCATTCGCAAGGGGAGGGGAGGGGAAAGCTGTCCCCAAGCTATTGGTGTAATGGGGCTGATTCAGAATAGGTGGAGAGAAGTCGGGAGGAAGTTGGCCATCCGCCAGCTGGCCGCTTGACATGATTGGCTCAGTTTTAGAACTTGTATGCATTCAGAAAGTTGTTAAAAGTAATTTTGTCACACTTTATTTTAGAACTTTGATGAAAGTCTGATTGCAGTATAGGTTTTTTTTTGCACATGCATATGCATACCTGAAGTACTTAAAAATATTGCACATTCACATGCAATGTAGATGTGCATGCACACACACTAACACACATGTATAGATACATACACATAGGTACATACATGACTGGCCACGTGCTGCCAGAGGATGCACAAGAAACAGTGAAGTGAGTGCCACTGTTTGTGTTAAATGTTTGTAACAGATGTAAGAACTAATTACTATTGTAATTTTTTTTTTTTAGCCAAAAGTTCAAGAGCGTTTTGTCATATAAGGTACGTATTGTTTACCCAGGGGTTTGCACATTATTAGTGAGGAATATCATGCTTGCAGAAACCATTGAGGCAGCCAATCTTGTGGTGAATAGATCACCAACAAACCACATGATACAACTGTGCAGTTGTTAAACGGGGTTCTCCAGACTGTCTGCTACATAATCCATTCAGTAATATGTGAGTTGTGAGGTAGTCAGGTGGTTTAGATGTCATTGTAAACTGTCAGAGTGTTACTTAAACTACTAACATCATCCTTTGACATCAAAGATTAGTGTAACTTCCTTGCATTGATTTAGAATATTGCAGCATCTATCATTTTATACAATATACAGTGGATTCATTCATTCGTTTCCTACATTACATCAGTGATTACACTTCAAAAGTACTTAATTGGCTGTAAAGCTCTTTGGGACATCCTGAGGTTGTGAAAGGCGCTATATAAATGCAAGTTCTTTCTTTTTCTTTTTTTTTATTGATGAACTGAGGTGAAAGGGCCCATTGAGCAGGACACCATCAAGGTTGAAAAGAGGAGAGAAAGTAAATTAAATCAACAAGCTGTGGTTAGAGCCATCAGCATTGGACTTTAAAAGTTTATAAATTATAGGAACAAGGGAATACAAAGGAAGATTTGAGATCCTGAGAATGAAAGTATATTAAATATCACATCAAGTTATCTTTGCTGTCACTTTTTCTAATATTCTGAAGATTGAAATCATTTTTACTCTGATACGGTCAGTTTCTGTTGTCACATTCTGGCTATCAAGTTTTTTTTATTCATTAATTTTTCATCCACATTCATTATTTATCATTTTCATACAATCCTTTGTAAAAAAAAAAAAAATTCTGAAGAAATATAATATTTCTATTTTTGGTTGACAAAATCCATGTTGCTCATGTAATGAATTCAATAGTGAGTTCAATCACTTATGGAATCTTAGTGTATTGAATCGTCTTCGTCTATTGAAAGAAAGAAAAGAAAGAACTTGCATTTATTGGGATGTTAACAGTGAGCCTTCAATCCAGTCATTCACCAGATAAGGCAAGAACTGTTGAACAAAAGTTCTTTAAGACAGAATCTTGTGGAATCAGTGGGAAGTTGCTACAATGGATTAAGAATTGGCTGCATTCCTGTAGGCAGAAAGTTGTTATTAACGGCTGTGGATCTGCTTGAAGACCAGTTACCAGTGATGTCCTAGAGGGATCAGTGTTAGGGCCATTGCTTTTTACTATCTTCATAAATGGTATTGGGGGATATGGTTCGCAAGTTTGTGGATTATACGAGAATTTGTGCAAGTGATAGGACTATGCAAACATATTAAGATGCACTGGGAGAATGGGCCAAACTCTGGCAAATGGTATTTAACCTAGATAAGTGCAGTGTTATGCATTTGGGCAGGAGCAATACCAAGCAGACTTGCACGTAACATGGAACAGAACTGAAATCAGTTGAGAGAAAAAGGATCTTGCCGTTTAGTTCATAATGCTGTAAAGGTTTATGACTACTGCTGAGAAGCCATAGACAAAGCAAATAGGGTATTAGGTTGTATTAACAGGACTATTCGATACATGAAATATAAAACAAAAACAAACACTGCCTTTTAAGGTATTGATTCTTTTGAAGTTGAAATTTTCAGACAATTAACATTCAAACCTACAATTTAATAGTGCTGCATCTGATATATAAATAAAATAATTATTCATGTGTGAGGCTAAAGATGATTCACCCGAATTAACCAGCCAAAAAGATATAATTGTGTCTGTACCGTTTTATTTAATTTGGAAGTGTAGACAGGCAGATATAAAAGTAGCTTATTTAGATTGCAGCCATTAGTAATTGAAGTCAATGAACAATCTAGTTTAGGTTCAAGACCACTGTCTGCTTCTTTAATTAAAAATCAGACAGAGCAAAATTCATGACTATGTGCATGAATAGTTTAAAAAGTGTAACATTGATGCTGATTATGACTTTTAACCTCAAGGCATGTATCATCACAAGACAGATGTTGTTGTATTCTGATTTTCCTAGTTGGCAGTGTTTTACTGGTTTGTTGTCCCATTCAGAGTGAATCCTGTCTAATTCCCCACTGCTCTCTAGTCAGATGACGAATCATATTGTCTGCTTTCATTTCTAATTTAGTTTTGCAATTTTGTGTTTTCTTTGAATTCTCTAAGCAGCCGTTCATTGACAATTAAGCATGATTCACCTTTGTACGGTCTTATGAAATCTCTGTTGTTGCTCCTCTTTGTTCCAGGAACACATGGTTCTGTGCAGGTTTGCGGATCAGACAGCAGTTCAACTCCCTGCAGAGCGCAAGATAATAGGTATGAGGACAGACATACAGCTGGTTCGATCTTATGGCAATGTGGAAAGAAATGGATGAATGTGTTTCATATGGCTAGGACTGGTTGCTTCATCAATGAAAAAGCAATGTTCTGCATAGTAGAGGCTGGTAATCTCTACGTAGCAACAAATCATCCTGGTGAGGATACCAAGCTTAATTTTTAAATGTCATTCTTAGAATCATAGAATTTCACAGCACAGAAGGAGGCCATTCGGCCCATTGTGCCTGCACTGGCTCTTTAAAAGAGCTATACAATTAGTCCCATAGCCCTGCAATTTTTTCCTTTTCAAGTTTATATCCAATTCCCTTTTGAAAGTTACTATTGAATCTGCTTCCACCGCCCTTTTAGGCAGTGCATTCCAGATCATAACATTTAGCTGCATAAAAAAAATTCTCATCTCCCCCTGGTTCTTTTGCCAATTATCTTAAATTTGTGTCCTCTGGTTATCAACCTTCCTGCCAGTGGGAACAGTTTCTCCCTATCTACTCTATCAAAACCATAATTTTGAACATCTCTATTAAATCTCTCCTTAACCTTCTCTGCTCCAAGGGGAGATTTAATAGAGGTGTTCAAAATTATGAAGGGTTTTGATAGAGTAAATAGGGGGAAACTGTTTCTTAAGTTCTGATTTTTCAATTTAAACCTTATGAGATCATTGTTAATTGTATCCAGGTGGTTTATATTAATTAGTGTTAATTATATTCAGGTGGTGGGTATCAATTGGGGACTCTCTTGTATCCATTTATAGGAGGGAGCTTATCTAGGGGGTGCACGATTTGTACGGGTGATCTCTGTGAATAAAGGCTTGGAAGCAGCTGAAGACCAGGCTGTAGTAGTCTATCCTTCACCACCTGGCTATCCGACTTTTTACAATCACGGGTGCAAATTTCATCTCATTACCCCTCTGTTTGCGCTCAAAATCAGGGCGGCAGCAGCTCGAAATCAAAGCGGCCGCCCGCTTACCGCTGCTTTTATGAGCAGTCCGATTTTCGGGCGCGGAAGAATTCTGGCGATCAGAGATCCCGTCTGTAACAGGCGGGGCCCTCATGAATACATGCGAATAGGGGTCAAGTGATGTTATTTAGATCCCTACCCCATTTTCTGCCCTCACTACCACCAGTTCCTGCTCACCTCAGCCAACCGTGGGCTGTACAAGTCGGGAGGTGGCTGTTTTTAGCAATATTTAAAGGGATCCTCAGCTGCTCTCCGGTAAAGCTGTCTAGAGCTTTTGAAGACATTTTTCTTGCCGTAGATTGTGGGGTTTTTTGCCTTTAAGGATTTGAAAGTGCTTATAGTTGCTGCTGTAGATTCTACACTCATGTTGCCTGCTCCACAGTGTTGCTTCTCTCTCTGCCACACGAAAAATGCACCTCCCCTTTAAGCTGCTGCTGCAGGCCTTTGAGAAGCAGCAGCACTGCCCGATTCCCCACCCCCAAACGGGGAGTGTGTTTTGCACTGGCAGCTCGCTCACCGCGTGTTAATGAGGGGGTGACCTGGGAAATCTCACAGGTCCCCTGCTGACTCCTCCGGGTGATTGCTGCTCTTGTTCCGCCCACCCGTACACCACTTGGACATGAAAATTGCCTCCTATGTTTTTACATCTTGACCAGAATTTGTTTATTTGATGAAGATAACGAGCAAGACTATAGCCTTAACTTCTCTCAGTGCAGTGATGGAAATGGTGTTTGCATCTTTTGCAAGCGTCATATTAGAACTAAGTTCGAACTAACTTGGCTGGTCCCGGATGAAGCTCAATTGTGATGAGCTCAAACTTAAAGCTAATGAACTGCTGAAAACAGGGACTACTTTAGTGAGGCCACAAGTTTGTAATGATGAGATTATTGGGGCATGGAACACTTATCCACTTTAGCAATCAGTAGCAGCTAAGATCTAACATGAGTTTTAGGAGTAGGGGGCACAGTCTAAAAATTAGAGCCAGACCTTTCGGGAGCGAGATTAGAAAACATTTCTACACACAAAGGGTTGTAGAAGTTTGGAACTCTCTTCCGCAAACGGCAATTGATACTAGCTCAATTGCTAAATTTAAATCTGAGATAGATAGCTTTTTGGCAACCAAAGGTATTAAGGGATATGGGCCAAAGGCAGGTATATGGAGTTAGATCACAGATCAGCCATGATCTTATCAAATGGCGGAGCAGGCACGAGGGGCTGAATGGCCTACTCCTGTTCCTATGTTCCTATGAGTTAGGTGCAGAGTAAAGTTCCCTCATCTCTGCCCTAGCAATGTGTCGGTATCAATCTCCCTCGACTCCACCCTAGCACTGTCCTTTAAACCCAATCACAGATGAGCACCCTGATTTGCATCAATGGTCCCTAAAGCCTTTTTGAATCAAGTTGTGATGTGGACCCACACTCATTTGGAAGTGGGTTGAAACTACCCAGACCCATTTTACCTAGGATCCTCACTGAGAGAAGACTTTCATCTCATCATTCAGAGCTCAATTGAAACCCAGATACCAGAGGGGGAAAAGTCTTTATGACTCACTTTGCCAAGCAGTCTCTTAACAGATTCTTATTCTAGTATTTACATCTGATGGGCAGCACGATCCCGGGTCCTAAGCCGAGAATAGTAAGATGCAGATTCATGCCTGTGATTCCCTGCATGACAAATAACTAATCTCAGCAGTACCAGCATGGGGGTGCAAGTAGGCACCAACACTTGAGGGACGGTAGAAGGTTGAGGTCACCACAAGCTGCTTAGCAACCAGCTCAAGACCATGGTCAGAGGCCTGAGAGCAGATTGCTTGGCTGCTGTCTGAGTTGTAAAAAGGTCCATGATCTAGGGCGGCCTGGGGAGGATACTGAGCAGAATGACTTGACAAAAAAATAATAATAATAAAGTGAAGCTTTAAGACAGTAATTCCATTTTATGTGGTGAACTCATGGTGACTGAAATGTGTAATTTCCGATGCATGCTTAGTTCATACTGGGGTCACAGTGAATATTAAAGTGTAGTGAAAGCATGAAGATATTAGCTAGAGTGATTTTCAAGCCACATGGGAAAGCTGCTTCAATAAACATAATAAGTGGTTGTCTATTTCAGGAACACTTAGTAAATTACCACCAGGGATTGGTGCTTACATTGTCAAGTAATAAATAGCAGTGTCTGTTTACTGACTTAGATAATTAGATATACTCTAGACTACAGTGAGATTAATATTACCAGTATTTAAGCCATGTAGTCTATACTTGCCATCTTGTGCCATGTGTGTGTTTGCAATAGCCTCACACGTGTATTTAATTTGAAGTGTGGTTAGTAATACATTTTAAATCATTTAAATGGCGTAATGCCCTGAGTGAAATTTCAACACATGGTGATTAAATTATATTAATTACCCACTGTATACAAAGGGGATTTGATAGGCAATTAGCTTTCTTTTATATGGAACAGAATCCTCATTATAACTATCTGAAAAATGTTTCAAAAAATGGCAGTCCCAAAGACCAGTGTTTCATGTTGCCTATTGAGAGGTTGATCTTAACTGGCTGTTCTTCAGTGCTATTTGCACAGCATTTTTAAAACGTTCTTTGCTTTATAATCAATGTATGTGTAGATTGAAACAATGCTAACCATGTTTTCTACAAAACGCTAAGCATTACATAAGACAGACTTTAAGGATTTATTTACAGACATAGGTTGGACTCCTGGACTAATATCTACTACATAGTAGTGGGAATTGCCATCACTCTATGCATAAAGAGAACATTTTCCTCCTCAATACTGATTCTAAGTGCACTCAAATTCCTCCATATCAGGTGCCAGAAGTTCCCTTAATCTCTGACTCTTCAAAAACTCTCCATAAACCTTCTTTTTAAAGACCTGACCCTCAACTTCTCACCTGACCAAAACCCTATAACGAAGGGTCCTCCAGTGGCATAGAATAACCTTTGTGCCATAACCTTGAGGAAGGAAGTTTCTCTACCTAGGTCCCACATTTGATAGACCACTTGATAGAAATGAATGATTGACAGGTGGCCTTTCAAACCCATTGCAGGTGTTAGCATTTTTTGTGTACAAGCATTAAGGCATTACAGTTGTATACCTATTATTTTTAATTCATGGGTAAAAATTAAAGGATGTTTGTTTTATAAAAGTATCAGCTTGGTTCAGTGATAGCACTCTCACCGCTGAGCCAGAAGGTCAGTGGGTTCAAGGCCCACTCCAAGACTTTAGCACATAATCTAGGCTGACAATTCAGTGCAGTACTGAGGGAGTGATGCATTGTCAGAGGTGCCATGTTTTGGATGAGATGTTAAACCGAGGTGCCATCCCTCTGCTCAGGTGGACATAAAAGATCCCATGGCATAATTCAAAGAAAAGTAGGGTGGTGGTGGGGGTCCCTAGTGCCCTGGATAGCATTTATCCATCAGCCAACATTACCAAAAACAGATTAACTGGTCATTTACCTCATTGCTGTTTGTGGGACCTTTCTATGTGAAAACTGGCTGCTGTGTTTGCCTTCTAACAGTAGTGACCATACTTAAAAAATAATTAATTGACGGTTAAGCTTTGGGACGTCCTGAGGATGTGAAATGCGCTATGTAAACGCAAGTTCGTTCTTTTAAAATATCTAATGTTTGAAACATTGACGTTAATGTCAATGGACTGGGTGATGCTGTTCTTTATACATTTTAAGATATCCCAATGTTTTCCTATGTCAATTTATCGAATTTGTAAGTGTGTTGTTTGAAACTAATGCACAGAGGAAAATATAAGGATGGGTTTGAACCCAGTTCAGACCTAAGGGAGGGAAAAGTTTATTTTCTTTATTAGGCTTTAAATGAAATTAATTTGGGCAGATCTCAATTAGGTTTGCGGATCATAACTGCCCATAGTTTGACACTAATTGGTAGTATTACCTAGAGAGGTAACAAGAATGTGGGTGTTCTTTGAGGTGAGGTTCGGGGTATGTTACAGGGGAAGAGTAGAAGAAACTTTATCCTGTTTCTGAACTATGCCACACCTGATCCGAGAGTCCTTGATGCTGGACAAGAGCTGTAAAAAAAGACATACAAAGTGGTCATTGGCTGTGACAGGTCTAACAAGGCACAGTGTGGCTGAATGCGGTGTTGGGAAAACTCCAAACAGCAAAAATTCTGGTTAGCGGACAAAAGTTTCACACAATTTTCTACCATTGGTGAACAATAGTAATAACACTCATCTGAAGCAGTTTGATGTCAGCCTTGAACCCATGTAGGACAAAGATAGTGCATATGTAGCTTGTTTCCTTGTATAACCTGCACGGGCACAGAGTGGGAAAGCTTTTCCCATGTTCCACATTACAGTCAATGCATTTGTGCTTTCCAGCATTTTAAAATCCACTTTTATTCACTGTGATATATGGCTCAAAGTTTCAGTTTAAATTTTAATGTAAACTTAATAATACTCCTTCCCATCGTTACCTAGATTCAGTATACAGATACAGAATAATAAACTCTTAGTTCCTGGCTGAAACTCAATTTTTAAAATTCATTCTCAGGATGTAGTCATCACTAGCAACGCTGGCATTTATTGCCCATGCCTTGTTGCTCTGATTTGATACAACTGAGTGGCTTGCTAAATCAGTTCAGAGGTCAATTAAGAGTCAACCACAAAGTTGTGGGACCGGAGTCACATATAGGCCCAGACCGGGTAAGGATGGCAGGTTTGCTTCCCTAAAGGATATTAGCAAACCAGTTGGGTTTTTACGACAATCCGACAGCTTCATGGTCACTTCTTGGTAAGTGGAAGAGTCTCAGGTTCGGTAATAAGGAAACACTTCATCCCATAAAGTTACAACAATAAAGTTTGAGGTTTGTGTCATCCTTTTTGTGGCTTGCTGATATGTAGTTGCTAACAAGACTACAAATGGGATTTTTTTTTCAGGGAAGAAGTGCATGGGACTGGTAGACCTGGATCGAGCCTGGTCTGCAGAGGAGCATGGGTACACGGTCTATGTATCGTCCATGGAGCCAGACAGTTGTTCACCGAAAAACAACTTGATAGTTGGGAGTTCCGCAGACTGTTGCCTCAGTTTAACCGCATAATGTCCCAAGCCCCGTGATCAAAGCACTAGGACAACAAGAGAACCAAGCTGTTTCACTGTGTCCTGCTTACCATCAGACAGCTTCTTTCAATTGTCTTGTTCAGCAGCAGCAGCGTGCCGAGGCTTTGTGTCGTTGATATCCCACAGAGCATCCCTAATTCAATGCCTTCTTATGCCCAATGACTTTTGCTTACTTTGGTGTGAGAATGGAATGCAGTCCTCACACTGATCTTGAACGACATGAGAGAAAAGTTCAGTTCTCTGTAAATAGAGAGAGAGAGCAAACCTCCCACAGCTCCACTGTTTGATCTATTTTAGCAAATGGCAGTTATCCGTGTGCTTCATACACTTGGAAATCCTATTTTTCTGTTGAATTATGCTCTACTAAAGATGAAAGTGACTAAATTATCATGTGTCATGGGGCTATAATAAGAAAGGAATTTTTAGATACTTTTCCCAGTTTATTTCATGTTGCAAAGCGAATCCATTCGGATCATAAAATTCACTCTGTTTGGACCAACGTTTTGATGGAACCACAAAGTATGACCTGCAGCAACATGAAAAACTGACATTGTACTTTACAAAAATAGTGCTGATGGATTATCGTGGGCAAGTTTCTCTTTTTTCAATAAACTGCATCCTAGATGCCTGCAGATAATTCAGCAAAACTTTTACCCATCTCGGTATTTCATCTTATGCAGAGATCGCAATGTGTGGCAAAAGCAGAATTGTCCAAATTGCTAAAAAGGTCACAGGTCTTGCTATCGGAGATGAAGTGATGAATTTACTTATTTAAGAAACAAACTAAAATCTAAAATCCCTCCCCTCCTTATCTTTCTCGACCATTCATTGTCTTATATCATTCTCCCTCTAACATCTGTAAAACCATAATTCATGTTGCTCCTTCTTCAGTCAGCAGGAGGCACCGGTAAGGTATTCAAGACATATCCTTCAGGGAGCAACACCTACCTGGGGCAGGTGGCTTTGAATGACAGGCTGGACTGTGGCTTAAAGGCACGGGTTAACGGTTAATCTTTTACATGTATTCCTAGGAGTTGTCTGGTTTATTTTAAATTTCCAGCATTCTGAGATATCTTTTTACCCCCTCTTTTGTATAATTATTTTCTTACAAGAGTTTTAAATTGTTTTCTGAACGCATCTATTGTTTTTTTAATTGATGTTTTTTCAGAACAAGCAAGTAGACGTAACAGCATGAACAGAAGAAACCAATTTCTCCATAAGATTCAGTACCCAATAAGTCAGTGATATTCTTGTAGTCGGATGTTTGCAGTAATATTCTGACATTGTGGTAATAATAGGAATTTTGTTAAAAGCCAACTGCTTAAGTGTGGTTGATATGTTTCAGATGATTATATAATTTCTTTTTAATAATGCCAATTAAGGAAAAACACATAGAATGTCAAACATCAACGTTAATTGTTGTGCCTGGGGTGAATGAATTCCACCTAGAAGATTTTAATAGCCAGGTTAAACATTTTGATTCAAGTAATTTGGAAAGAGACAGGTAAACAAAGGAGGCAGCGTGACTAAATGCAATTTTTAAAAATACCCAACTCAAGAGTATAGGTGCATTGGCAACCTTGATGGTAGTAAAATCAAGATTTAATATTGAGCTTTAAAATGAGAAATTCGCTTCATTCTGTAATACATTGCAGATAAGAAAAATCAGATTGATGTGTTTCATATCAACAGCACAGTTATATTTCACACTCTTGTGTGTAATTATCACGTCTGGAAATGTGCAGCCAAAATTTAGTTTCTGACATTGCTCAAAATAGGTTTTCCTGATTGAGGAAATATTAAACATCCCAGACACTGACCACTCTCTCTGTATCTCATATTTATAAAGTCGAACTGTTCAAAAAGTGATACTTTGCCCATCTTCCAATGCTGTTGCCACCTCAAACAAGTAACAAATCCTGTCTTTATCTTCATTAGTTTTATAAAACCAATAACTTGCGCTGAAAGAATTGAGATTTAGTCAGGTTGCTACAGAAACAAAGATTGTGGAGTTGCCAAACCAACTTATAGCCGCTTCTTTTGCCTTTTCAATGTTGATCTCCTTATTGAGAAACTTTCCCTCTTAGAGATGACGCACGTTCTACGTGAAACCTGAAAAAAGATAACAACACAATAGAAATAAGGCTACCGACTGATGGTGGTAATGACAAATCATATAGTTCGGATGGCGAAGTACTCATTTGTTGTGAATGAAAGATGCCATATATTTTGCATGGTATTGCAGTCAAACCCTCTGAGTTGAAAACAATTTGTTTTAACCAGAAAGTAAAAGGAAAAGACCAATGCAGGAGTTTGCTGTGTGGGCAAAGATATTCCATGCAATTTAAATAGTTCATCTAAATTTGTTGCCTTTTTTTCCCTAAAGTGAAGTTCTCTATAATTTCACTGCAGATATTCCATAGGACAGAAATAATGGAAGACTTGTTAGTGTATATAACCGCAAACCTCGAACCATGATCAGAAATGAGTATTCCTAAGAGCAGAGCAGAGAAGGTTAAGGGGAGATTTAATAGAGGTGTTCAAAATTATGGGGTTTTGATAGTAAGGAGAAACTGTTTCCACTAGCAGAAGGGTTGGTAACCAGAGGGCACAAATTTAAGATGATTGGCAAAAGAACCTGAGGAGATGAGAACATATTTTATGCAGCGAGTTGTTATGATCTGGAATGCACTACCTGAAAGGGTGGTGGAAGCAGATTCAATAGTAACTTTTAAAAGGGAATTGGATATATACTTAGAATCATAGAATGGTTACAGCACAGAAGGAGTCCATTCGGCTGGTTGAGCCCGTGCCAGCTCTCTGCAAGAGCAATCCAGCTAGTCCCACTCCCCCGCTCTTTCCCCGTAGCCCTGCAAATTTTTTCCTTTCAAGTACTTATCCAATTCCCTTCTGAAAGCCACAATTCAATCTGCATCCACCAGCCTTTCAGGCAGCGCATTCCAGATCATAACCACTCGCTGCATAAAAAAGGTTTTCCTCATGTCGCCTTTGGTTCTTTTGCCAATCACCTTAAATCTGTGTCCTCTGGTTCTCGACTCTTTCGCCAATGGGAACAATTTCTCTCTATCTACCCTGTCTTGACCCCTCTTGATTTTGAACACCTCTGTCAAATCTCCTCTCAACCTTCTGTGCTCTAAGGAGAACAACCCCAGCTTCTCCAGTCTATCCACGTAACTGAAGTCCCTCATCCCTGGAACTTGAAAATTAAAATTTGCAGGACTGTGGGGAAAGAGCGGGGAGTGGGACTAATAGGATAGCTCTTTCAAAGAGCTGGCACATGCACAATGGACCGAATGGCCTTTTGTGCTGAAGGAACATAGAACAGGAGTAGGCCATTTAGCCCCTCGAGCCTGTTCCACCATTCAATGAGATCATGGCTGATCTGTGACCTAACTCCATATACCCGCCTTAACCAAAGGTATTAAGAGTTATGGGGCTAACAAAAATCTATCGACCTCAGATTTAAAACTAACAATTGAGCTAGTATCAACTGCCGTTTGCAGAAGAGAGTTCCAACTTCTATCACTCTTTGCCTGTAGAAGTGTTTCCAACTTCACTCCTGGTTCTAAATTTTAGGCAATGTCTCCTAGTCCTAGATTCCTCAACCAGCGGAAATAGTTTCTCTTTATCTACCCTATCAATTCCCCTTAATATCTTGAAAACTTCAATCAAATCACCCCTTAATCTTCTAAATTCCAGGGAATATAACCCTAGTTTGTGTAATCTCTCCTCGTAATTTAACCCTTGGAGTTCGGGTATCATTCTAATAAATCTACACTGCACTCCCTCCAAGGCCAATATATCCTTCCTAAGGTGCGGCGCCCAGAACTGAACACAGTACTCCAGGTGTAGTCTAACCAAGGCTTTGTATAGCTGTAGCATAACTTCTACCCCTTTTTTGTATTCTAGTCCTCTAGATATAAAGGCCAGCATTCCATTAGCCTTTTTGATTATTTTCTGTACCTGTTCATGACATTTTACTGATCTATGTGCATGGACCCATAAATATTTTTGGACCTCCACTGTTTCGAGCTTTTCACCATTTAGAAAGTACTCTGATCTATCCTTTTTAGGTCCAAAGTGGATGACCTCACACTTACCTAGATTGAAATCCATTTGCCACAGTTTTGACCATTCACTTAATCTATTAATATCTCTCAGTAATTTTATGTTTCCACTTACACTGGTTACAATGCTGCCTATCATTGTGTCATTGAAAAATTTTGATATGTGGCTCTCTATCCCATCATCTAAGTCGTTAATAAATACTGTGACTAGTTGAGGCCTCAAATCAGATCCCAGTGGGACACCACTAGTCACACCTTGCCAATTTGAGTACCTGCCCATTATCTCTGCTCTATGTCTCCTGCCGCTCAGCCAATTTCCTAACCAGGTCAATAATTTGCCCTCAATTCAATGAGCTTCAACTTTAGCTAACTTATGAGGGACTTTATTGAATGTCTTCTGGAAGTCTATATCAACAACATCTATAGATATTCCCCTGTGCACCTCTTCAAAAAATTTAATCAGGTTCATTGGCATGACCTACCCTTTACAAATTCATGCTGGCTCTTTCTGATCAGCTGATAATTTTCAAGGTGTTCAATCACTCTATCCTTAATTATAGACTCTAGTAATTTCCTGACAACAGATGTTAGGCAATGAGACCTAATGAGTGCAGAGTGACGTGGATTACAAAGTCACTTCCATCTGTAAAGTTACATTTATTTTCAAAGACAGGGACACAAAGAAACTGGTTAATTTTTTTAACCCAGTTTTTTTAAGTCACGTTCTGCTTGGCAGGTATAATGAATCCTGGTGTTAAACCAGGCGTTAAATCTACAAATAAAACCACTTACCTCCTCTCCAGTTGGACACGCCCTGTACAGAATATCGTGGAGCAGCGTTAGCTGAGACTAACGTAACTCACCCAAAGCTTAATTGTTCATGCATTATTACTTCTTCATTCTCCCTAAGCAATGCTTGTAGTCAGTCAGTATCCATATAACATTGTGGACTTGTGACTGCAACTACACTCATAATGAGCAAAGAATAGCACAAGCCAAGCTACTTAATAAAAGGTCAGTACATTCCCAAGGTTTCCTCTTTTTCAATTTTGTTGATAGCAAAGATGTCTGTGTCCAGTATCTCTGAGAAGCCACTTGATAATAATATCAGTCTAGACTCGAGGGATGTGATCACATCTCATTGAAACAGCAGAAAATTGCCCCATGGGTCAATTTTAAAAGGCTTCCTTCTCTTAAACTGCAAGATATGTATGTATCAAAATCTTCCAAGTTAATCAGCCATCTGTAGCTAATCTGGTTGGCTTTCTTTGCCAATTATTGATTTTATTTTTTGGTAAGAGATCTGACCAGGTTTTTCTGTTTTCAATTCAATTATCAAGACTTGCACTACTCATAGTGCCAGATTTCAGCTTGTGCTAGCCATCTGGGAGCGCTTGATTAAAAGGAGAGATTTAGTTCAGATCACTCACTAAATATTTACTGATTCAACTTAACTATATTTGTGCTTTGGCGCCATTTAGTATTTCAATGTTTTGATTAGTGATTGCTACTGAGACTCTGGCAAACCTTCTCACTAATATATGAGTGCAGTGCACTGAAAGACCTATATACAGCTCAGCCTTAATATAGGTAAGTGAAAGCCTTCGTGCACTGCTTTAACAACCCAATGATTCTCACATCTCAGAGCTCTTAGCAGACAGAATGACTCTGCTTTATGTGGCGGCACAGATTTATAGGCTACCATGCATAACTGCGTACGTTCTCGCCATGTGATCAGTATATGACCTGATAGCGATTAAGAATAGCTAGGGTGATGTAGCTTGTGGAGTGTCACAAGGCAACAACATATCGAGGGGTTCAGATGATGTCAGAAACTGCTAGATCGTCATCTCAACTTCTTTGCAATGCAGTGCTATTATAACGATAAATTAAAAATGCTTACATGATGCTGGCGTTCATGGATAACAGCAAGGCAGATTCTTGAGTGTAGCAGAGGACTCAGTGTTCAGATGCTATGTGGCTCAAGTTGCAGCTCTGGAAACTTTAGTTTGACTGATACAGGAAAGCAACATGCTTTGTATGTCTCAGTATTAGTAGTTGATCTCCCATTGTATTTCAGAAGGAGCGTCAAGGCCTAGTGCGGTCTTCAGTTGAAGTGGTGTTAAAGGGAGGGGATAACTGGATCAGGACATACAAACGTAATTCAGTCCCCATTTTAAAGTTGTACATTCTGTCTTTATTTTTATATTTCCCATTATAAATTTCTATGTCCACATTTATAATGGAAACTGCCTGTGTAAACCAGTCACCCTGTAATTGCACCATCCTGCCAGTAGTGGCACTGCAGCACCTCCACTAGAGGGAGAATGTAATTACAGTGTGACAAGTTTACATAAGAAGCTTCCATTGTGGACATAAGAATTTATAATGGAAAAGTTGATAGGAAGTGGGTGCAAATGTAAGATTTGTATAAGGCTTCATCGCATTTCTCAATACTTCAGATACAGCAATTTATTTTGAAATGCTGTAACTATAGTAGCCATTTTGCACACAGCAAGATCCCATAAACAACAGTGATCAATTAATCTGTTGATCGTGATTGAGGGAGGAACATTGGCCAAACAAAAGGGAACTCTCTGCAATTCTTCAAACGATGCCACAGGATCTTTAATGTCTTTCTGAACCACCCGACCAATCCGTCAGAACCCTGGTTTAACGCCTCAACTGAAGGCCAGCACCAACGATAATGCAGCACTCCCTCAGTACCAAACTGGAGTGTCACCCGCCTTCTGACTCAGAGGCTCGAGTGCTACCAACAGCCAAGCTGACACTCGGGCTCACCAAAGACTGGGCATAAACTCTGAGATACGTTATGATACTTGGAATACACATCAGTATGCATCATTCTTTATAATATTGTACATAGAGCTTTAGCATTACTAACCTTTGATTATGTTTATTATTTGACATTTCATTATTTGGATGGTGTCAAGACCAATAGTCAGATCAAATAACAAAACAAATAGAACTGGTATTGCTCATGTCATTTAAACAACAATGATATTGGGATTTGTTTTGATATATATTATCGTTGAATATTGCCCCTATTTTAAGTCTATAATATGCATCACATGGTAATCAAATGGTAAATCTCACTTAAAGGAGGGCTTGTCATTTACTTCAAAGCCCTCTGTCACTATTAGGAGCAGCCTCGCACAACACCTCTCCCTTGTAACGAGCAACTTAGAGTACCTATTTAAAAAAAACAGCACTTTTTATAAAATACTAATCAATCTCTCTTGGCATTGCATGTAGGGAGGCAAGATCAATTGTAGTCTTTAGGTGAAGCAGGGTTATTGGATGTGGATAATTGGACTATGATGCACAGATGTAATTCAGTCCTATTTTACTTTCATATTTCCATTATAAATTCCTTTGTCCACATTTATAATGGAACTGTCTATGTAAACTTGTAATTACACCCTCCTGCCAGTGGTGGTGCTGCAGTGCCTCTACTGGCAGGAGGGTGTAATTACAGCGAGAGAAGTTTACTGAGCCAGTTTTCATTATAAATATGGATGTAGGAATTTATAGAATCTTACAGCACAGAAGGAGGCCATTCGGCCCATCATTGTGCTGCCTCTTTGAAAGAACTATCCAATTAGCCTCACTTCCATGCTCTTTCCCCTTAGGCCTACATATATAATAGAAAACATTGACAGCAGGTGCATCTAGATGTAATATTTTTAATATATTATAGATATATTGCGTACATTAGACCAGATAAATACCTGGCAATGAGGTAAAGCTTGTCATTCAATGCTGGGGATCAGATGACACTCATAAACTGTTCCTGCTTCGCCATCTGAAGCCGTTGATTGAGTTACAATCTTAACAACAGTCTCAAGTATCTATTATTCCATATATATATATATATATATCTCAGACATTTGGTATTTTGACAAAAATACCTGAGCAGAAACATTAGAACTAACATGAGGCCATTTAGAAACAGCACTTTAGTTGATGTGCCACTGTGTCAGCCACTGCAAAAAGCATGTGAACTCCACAAGTGGTTCATTTAAGGTTTGGGATTCTAGCACAACATGATCCCTGTGCATGGTTTACAATCTTACCAAGCTCAGAGAGTTTTTCAAAAACGTAGGTGTTGGCCTGAAGGTTGTGAGTTCAAGTCCCACCCCAGAGACTTGAGCACAAAATCTAGCTTGACACTTCAGTGCAGTGCTGAGGGACTGCTGCACTGTTCAAGGTGCCTTCTTTCAGATGAGCCGTTAAACCGAGGCCCCGTCTGCCCTCTGAGGTGGACGTAAAGGATCCCACGGCACTATTTCGAAGAAGACCCAGTGTCCTGGCTAATATTTATCCCTCAACCAACATCACTAATACAGATTATCTGGTCATTATCACATTGCTGTTTGTGGGAGCTTGCTGTGCGCAAATTTGCTGCCGCATTTCCCACATTACAACAGTAACTACACTTCAAGAAGTAATGAATTGGCTGTAAAGTACTTTGGGACGTCCTGAGGTTGTGAAAGGAGCCATATAAATGCAAGTCTTTTTTAACGTTCACTCAGGTTAAGTAAAAGGTCCAGGATTTACCATTTTTCTTCTGAATCCTGTAAAGGTTGTTCCAGAACATAATGAGAATCGTGTAGGGCAGGAGTGGTCAACCTTTAGGAACATAGGAATGTACAGGACTAGAAAAGAGCATTGCAATCCATCTGGCCAGTCCCAGTGTCTAGGAAATATCATATCCCACAGTACCTCTCCTATCCCTCTATCAGATTTTTTGCCAGGTACTTAACGAACTCTTGTCTTGAATCAACACAAGAACATCAAAGCTCAAGAGGTGGAAAAAGAAAATTGTATCTGTCAAATAGCCACTGATGTTTAGGCCCATTTACGGTACAGCTTGGATTGTGGAAGAGTGATGCAAAGGTGGGGTCTTCATTATGTTGACTCTACAAAGACCGGGACATTTATGTTTAGGGGTGCCGCAGTCATTGAGAACTATGCATCTACAGTCCGTGAAACATGTCTTAAATTTTAATATACTGCTGGGTATATAATACTATGGATATTTTCAGTGTAACCTATCGAGTAGAGTTGTGATTACAAAACGATTCCAGTCATTAATTTATTTTTAATTAAGTAGTGGATTGGCCACAGAAAGTCAAGCCAAATTGAATTTCCCTCAGGGTGCAATAGTGATGCTATGGGAGTAGGCGTAGCGGTGGGGAGCTGGAGCTAATGAGACTCCATCTAGTGGTAGAAGTGTGCTGCTGCAGGCGTGACCATATTGTCACAGAATGGTGATGCCCAAAAATGGAGTGTGCCACAGACAAAGAACTTAGATCTGATTAATTTTCCAGAAACTGCAGATATCCCAGCACGTAACAAGAATTAGCAATAAGAAACAAAATTCAATTATTTCTATCAATAAATGAAACACACTAAAAAAAAATCATAGCTCAGTGATATTCCAATTGTAACTACAATAAAAAATATACTTACATTGCGCAGTGCAATCAAGCACACGAGCAATTTGACTTAAAATACTGGCTAGATTTTATGTCCATTGACTAAGTGGACGGAATTCTAGTCAGACTTTATTTTTCACCGTTTCCTTGAAATCTGGAGGTAAATTGTTATCTTTAGTGTTCCCAGCACAGAGTTTCAGCCGCTGAGAGCACATAATCGGGACTTTGGGTCCACGATTTTCTATCCCTTCATTGTACATTGCAAAGACAAGAATTGACTCCCTGATTTCAACACAGAAATGTGAATGGCAATTTGAATGGATCTTCACTTTGGTTCTACACGTTGAAGGGTAGAAAAAAATTAGGTTCACACATGTAGATGGAATTGAAGATGGAAATCAGATGAAGGTGTTGCCCTTTGGAAAGTTCTTATGTGGCACGGTCGTCCAAAATTCAGTTCAGCACTAATATTTAAGAACATATAAAATAGGAGCAGGAGTACGCCATACGGCCCCTCGAGCCTGCTGATCTTTGGACTCAACTCCACTTTCCCGCCCGATCCCCATATGCCTCGAGTCCAAAGATCTATCGATCTCAGTCTTGAACATATTCAATGACTTAGCATCCACAGCCCTCTAGGGTAGAGAATTCCAAAGATTCACAACCCTCCGAGTGAAGGAATTCCTCCTCATCTCAGTCTTAAATGGCCGACCCCTTATCCTCTAGTTCTAGACTCAGGGGAAATAAATGTTTTAAATGTTCGGTGATGCGCTCTGGGATTCAGACTCTGTAAAGGAGAGGCCTTGGCTCAGCAACAGCAATTAAAACACATAGCACACCCAGTGTGATTTACCCTATCTGTCATCATCTTATCTCTGTTCCAAGAAGAACTAATTTTTTACATGATATTGGGTCCGGAGGATACTTTGAAAATTAGTTTTAATTAAATGAAATTTATTCTATAACAGGATGCGCTTCACTGTGCCACTTCACAAAGGTATCCAATTAAACTGTACTCACCATTGGCGGCCATGCCTTCAGCCGAGTAGGCCCTAAGCTCTGGAATTCCCTCACTAAATTCCTCCGCCTCTTTCTCCCCCTTTAAGACCTCCTTAAAACCTACTTCTTTGACCAAGCTTTTACTCATCACTCCTAATATCTCCTTTTTTGGCTCGGTGTCAATTTTTTTGTCTGATTATGCTTCTGTGAATGGCCTTGGGACGTTTTCCTACGTTAAAGGCGCTATATAAATATACATTGTACTCAACCTCTCAAAGTTTTATCATTTCAACATTAATAAGTCTCAACCCCTACAATCCATTGTCAGCAATAAGTGGTACTTTTGAAGCCTCGCCACCAGTACACTCTGTTTTACTCACCAGGTTGCCTGGTGCTGCCCGCACTGCAGATAATGCTGGTTCCACTTCCCAATAAACTCCCATCCCACTCCAGTCCTGCTGGTAAATGCTGGTCCCATTCCAGTCCTACTGGTAAACACCCAACCCACTCCAGAACTGCTGGTAAACACCAGTCCCACTCCAGTCCTACTGGTAAATGCTGGTCCCACTCTAGTCCTGCTGGTAAATGCCATTCCAGTCCTACTGGTAAACACCCAACCCACTCCAGAACTGCTGGTAAACACCAGTCCCATTCCAGTCCTACTGGTAAATGCTGGTCCCACTCTAGTCCTGCTGGTAAACGCCCAACCCACTCCAGTCCTGCTGGTAAATGCTAGCCCCACTCCAGTCCTGCTGATAAACACCAGTCCTACTAGTAAATGCTGATCCCATTCCAGTCCTACTGGTAAACATTGGTGCCACCCCCGTCCTGCTGGTAAACACCAGTCCTACTAGTAAATGCTGGTCCCACTCCAGTCCTACTGGTAAACATTGGTTTCACTCCCGTCCCACTGGTAAACACCTATCGCATTCCGGTCCTGCTGGTAAACACTGGTCCCACTCCAGTTCTGCTGGTAAAGGTTGGTCCCATTCCAGCCCTGGTGGTGTATGCTGGTCTCACTCCCTGTTAAGCACTGGTCATGCTCCCTTTAAAACAGCTCCCAAAGAAAATGGCCACTCCCACTCCCTGAAGGCAGTGCCTATGACTGCTGCAGCTGTCCAATCAGTAAGCTGCACTACCATTAATCAAGTGGAAAAGTCTAAGAGCAGCATGTTGGCCACTGCTGGGCAAATTCGAATGTCTTCCAGATGGTATTTTGATTTAGGTCGTTATATACATTTACTGGTCTGACAGTGTAAATACTAACCTCTCCCCACCCCCTTCTGATTTTCTCCCCATACACTTTTTCTGAAGATAGCAGCTCCTGCTGCAATGCAGTTGTACAGGTTCCAGCAGCCCTCCAGTACATTCCATTCTTCATGCATGGGCCTGAATGCCAGTGAACTATTTGACCATGGGCACCATCACAGCTGACCCCCAATCCTGTTGTCACCCAATGTGTCCACACACACACATTTTTCCGGCATGAGGCAGTGGATAGCATTCAGGCAAAGGACTACTCACTTCTTCCCTCACCTCCCTGGGGATGCTGAGGACAAGTGTGCACCCCACTGCCATCCAGGCTGACACTTGTTAGATTGCACAAGCTGAGGAATGAACCATGGACCTTTCTGATCTCATGTTAACCACAGCACATTTATCCACCAACTTGTGTCGGAGTGGGGGGGGGGGGGGGGTGGTTGGAAGCAGAGGGGGTGATTCCAAATAGGGATACGATCTATTTCAACATGTAACTAACATGAATACTGTACTACACAACTGTTATAAGAACACATGCTGTGTGCCTGGTGCATAGCTGCCAGTACCTTACATACCATGAATAAGCACCATCTGTTTTCACAAAAACAGATTCCATGTATAGCTTACTGTATTTAATTTAATCGCAAGTGTACACTACTGGACTGCCTATTATCTTACCATAGCTCGCCAACTGATAGAGTTTATGTACACACCTGTTTCCTAACAATTGAGGTGGAGTAGAAATCCCCCCATAAAAATATTTTTTTAACTAGAAAGTGGAGATGCCTTAATACAATATAATAAATAACAGTGACGCAGAGTGCTACATCCCCATGAATTTTCTGAAAATAGTCTGTCCCTCTATATCCTGGTTGTTGATGTTTTTATATCTTCACACCCTTGTGAAGTAGTGGAAGGATTCTACTTTTCTTGATATATATTAATGACTTGGACTTGGGTGTACAGGGCACAATTTCCAAATTTGCAGATGACGCAAAACTTGGAAGTGTAGTAAACAGTGAGGAGGATAGTGATAGACTTCAAGAGGTCATAGACAGGCTGGTGGAATGGGTGGACACATGGTAGATTAAATTTAACGCAGAGAAGTGCGAAGTGATACATTTTGGCAGGAAGAATGAGGAGAGGCAATATAAACTAAATGGTACGATTCTAAAGGGTGTGCAGGAACAGAGAGACCTGGGGGTATATGTGCACAAATCTTTGAAGGTGGCAGGACAGGTTGAGAAAACAGTTAAAAAAGCATATGGGATCCTGGGCTTTATAAATAGAGGCATAGAGTACAAAAGCAAGGAAGTTATGTTGAACCATTATATAACACTGGTTTGGCCACAACTGGAGTATTGTGTCCAATTCTGAGCACCGCACTTTAGGAAGGATGTGAAGGCCTTAGAGCAGAAAAACTAGAATGGTTCCAGGGATGAGGGACTTCAGTTACGTGGATAGACTGGAGAAGCTGGGGTTGTTCTCCTTAGAGCAGAGAAGGTTAAGAGGAGATTTGATAGACGTGTTCAAAATCATGAAGGGTTTAGATAAAGTAAATGAAGAGAAACTGTTCCCAAGGCGGAAGGGTCAAGAATCAGAGGACACAGATTTAAGGTGATTGACATAAGAACCAAAGGCGACATGAGGAAAAACTTCTTTACGCAGCGAGTAGTTATGATCTGGAACGCTCCGCCTGAAAGGGTGATGGAAGTAGATTCAATCGTGGCTTTCAAAAAGGAATTGGATAAATACTTGAAGGGAAAAAATTTGCAGTGCCACAGGGATAGAGCAGGGGAATGGGACTAACTGGATTGTTCTTATAAAGAGCTGACACAGGCCCTTTGTGTCGAGGGCCTCCTGTGCGGTAACCATTCTATGATTCGCAGGCTGATTGACAGACCGTGACATGATCGCTCCTTCCATGGACGTAACCATCTTTATACCGGCTGATAGGGTGGTTAGTCCTATATGCCTGGCGGGTTTTATGGGCTCCCACAACCCATATGATGAAGGGGGACCATCCACAGGACACCAGTACCCCGCTGGATGTCCAATCCAGAATTCAGAGCCGGAGTTCTGGTCTCCACTCGCCGGTTCTGTATGGAGCGGGGTTCGAACCCCACATCTTCTGAATCAGAGGTAGGAATGCTACCACTAAAGCCAAAAGCTTACATTCTTGTTTATAAAAGATGAATTATTTTTCACTACAACTGTCTCCTCCTATAAGAATGCAATCTCAGATATTTTATTGTTGAAATGTTTGTTGCAACTGGTGCTTTTACAGGAGGGTTTATGCTCCAGGAGGAGAAAAGAAGGGGAGGAAATAGATGATGCTAATAGATACACCAAGGTGCAGAGGCAGTGCAGGAAAATCAAAAGTGATCCCAAAACAGCAAAGCCCATGGGTCTACAAAAGGAAGATACAGTTTTGTGTCCATTGCACATCTATAAGAAAACATGTGTCACATATGTTAAGTCTATGTTACATTCGCACATAAGACATGAGCACCTAATGGTTATAATACTGGACTAACAGCCCAGAGGTTGTGTGGTCAAATCCCATCGTGGTAAATTATGAAATTGAACTCAATAAATCTGATAATTTATGGGCTGGCACCAGAATAAGTTGCTTTTTTGTCAGAAAAACCCCAACTGATTCACTGCTATCCATACCCGGTCTGGCTTACTTCTGACTCCAGCCCCACACCATGTGCCTGACTCATAATGCCCTCAGGGTAACTAGGGATGGGTAATAAACACTACCTTGTCAGTGCCACCCACTTCCCAAGAACAAATTTTAAAAAGTCACCCCTGCCATAGCACCCCCACGTTAAGCCCCTAACCCAAGGTGTTCTTGCACCCATATACATAACACTGGCTCCTGAACATCCTATCTCCATCTGATCCTGGTATTTATCTCCAAGTCCATGGGATTTTGGATGGCATATTCCTACAGACCCTGGGCTTTACCAAGTTAAGACATAGAAATTAACTACATCAGCAATGGGACATGTAACAAGAGCCATTGGGAGATATACTGAAGAAAGGGGAGAAAAAGCAAAAGGCTGACTTAAGGGAGAGCTAGAAAAACAGTCAGATACAGAAAGTTATTAGACACCTCTATTTGAAAACTGAGAGAAAGGGAGTCTAAACGTGTGAAATGCAATCAGAAAAAATTGAAGACTGGGAGAGGAGCAGAGAAACAGTTACAAAAAAAGAAACTTTTTATTTTGTCTGCGAATTAAGCCATGGGGGCTCAACTCAATTTTTTGTTTCTTTTCTTTAAATTATATAACAAATCCTCCAATTACAAGGAACAATGCCATGGGAGATCTGCTGGTGTTTTTAAAAAATAAAAGATGACTATAGATTGGTTAAAAGGCTGTAAAATGGTCTTGGGGCTCTGCTGACTAAATCACTTACCTAAGTTTTGTTCTCATGGGTTATGACATTCTGAGAACCTTTCAATTTTTAGCAGCAACTCGAGAGGTTCCTGGCCCCTGCGAGAGCTGCTTTGTGAGTTCCCATACTCCCACCCCGAGCATTTTGGTAGTTCAGGACTGACGGAGTGAGTTGTTATTTTAGGCTGGCTGGGGATTACACCCCTGTATAGAAAACCATGCAATCTCTGGGGCATTTCCTTGTTGGTATTTATTGAAATTTATTTATATTTGTTCTGGGGACAACATGACACACAAGGCATGAGTTCCCAGTTACATTCAGACAAGGTCCACTTATCTCATTCAACATTCTTAACTAGGTCTCAATAGTGGTTTTTATGGGGTCAACAGAAGTATCTATTACTATCTCCCTGTGTCTCTCTTTCCTTTTCTCTGAGATTGTCTCTTTATTACTCCCTCCCTGTCTCTTTTACACTTTCCTTTTCTCTGTGATTCTCTCTCACTCTCTCTCTGAGTCTCTGTTACTCCTTCATTTTCTCTGTGATTCTCTCTCTCTCATTCTCTCTCTGAGTCCGTGTTACTCTTTCATTTTCTCTGTGAGTCTCTCTCCCTTACTCTCTCCCTGTCTTCATTACTTTTTCTTTTCCTCTCTGATTCACTGTCCCTTTTTTCTCTGTGTTTTGCTGTCCTCTCTCATATCTCCGTTATTCTTCCCCTTTCTCCCTGTGTTCCTCTCTTACTCTCCCTCTCTCTGTGCTTTTCTCCGTTACCCCAGCAATCTCTGGACTCCCAACTGACGTCTCGTCCATCAGTAATCTTTCCTAACTCCACACCTCAGCAGCTCACATACTATATTAGGCACTCACATTACTCTGCTCACCAGGCCCCAAACAGCTGATTAGTGACTGAAGAAGATGCTCCTCTACTTCCTCAATCAGTGCACTGTGTAAGTTGGTGAACAGCCGATCGTAATACTGTAAAAGTTGTTCCCCCATCCCACGCTCCTGAACTGCTGATCAGAGTGCTGTATAAGTGTGCATTTACACTACAAGATCTAGCAGCAATAGGAAGTGGTTCACTTCACGCTGGTGCTAAACTTGTGTAAGTGTCAATCGGGTGTCAAAGCCTGAACTAACTCTGAGGTAAAGTGGAGTGAAAATCCCTCCACTCCTTCCTCCAGTGAGTCCCACTCTGTTTCACTCCAGTGTCAGGTCAAGCCTTGACTTGGATTCAGATTGCATTTACACAAATCAAACAGCTGATCGGTGCGTTGTATAAGCTGCTGTTCCACTCCTTGAATCCCTCAAGAGCTGCGACCAATGGGCTGTATATGATCCTCCTCTACTCAGGGGCTCCTAACCTGCTGATCAGTGCAAACTGCAAGATCGAAAAGTTAAATCAACTGCATAAGGTACCCTAAAACTTGAGAATTCGCAGGTACTTTCAGCATGTCTGAACCTTTTAACAGACTTACAGAGACCTCTCGGTGAGAACAACGTTTGGTATAATGCAAGAGCCGTAAGTTTATAATTGTTACAAATCACACTGAGAATGCGTCACACCGTCACACTGTTCCAAATAGGTATGATTCTACATGAGTAATTATGACCTCCCACCACTGGTGGTGCTGCACCACCTTCACTGGTGGGGAGGGTGTAATTATAAGATGATAAATTTACACAGGCAGTTTCCATTTGAACTTAAGATTTTAGAATGGAAAAATTGAAAGGAAGTGGAACGTACACATGTCGGAATAGTGCTCCAAAACCAATAGGTTTGCCACTATCAGCTTCCATGTCGTTGTCCAGTCTCTACGCACGCAAAAGAATTATGGAGTAGGAAAATGAAAGAAAAAAATCTATAATGATAATATATTAAAAATCGTACGTTCCACTTCCTTTCAATTTTTTCCATTCTAAAATCTTAAGTCCACACTTCGAATGGAAACTGCCTGTGTAAATTTATCATCTTATAATTACACCCTCCCCACCAGTGAAGGTGGTGCAGCACCACCAGTGGTGGGAAGTTGTAATTACAGTGTGACATATTTACTAAGGCATTTTCCAATATACACATGGACATAGGAGTTTATAATGGGAATATATAAAAGGACAGAATGTGTGACTTTAAAATGGGGACTAAATTATATCTGTATCCTGGTCCAATTATCCCCCTCCCTCTAACTACACTTGGTCCAATTATCCCCTCCCTCTAATTACATTTGTCCAACATGGATGAGCAAAATTTCCTCCAACTAAATATTGGGAAGACTGAAGCCATTGTCTTTGGGACTCACTGCATTCGCTGTTCCCTAGCCACCAACTCCATCCCTCTTCCTGGACACTGTCTGAGGCTGAACCAGACCGTTCGCAACCTTGGCGTCCTATTTGACCCTGAGATGAGCTTCCAACCCCATATCCGCTCCATCACCAAGACCGCCTACCACCACCTCCGTAACATCACCCGTCTCTGCCCCTGACTCAGCTCATCTGCTGCTGAAACCCTCATCCATGCCTTTGTTACCTCTAGACTTGACTATTCCAATAATCTCCTGGCTGGCCTCCCATCTTCCACCCTTTATAAACTTGAGCTCATGCAAAAGTCTGCTGCCTGTATCCTAACTCACAGCAAGTCCCATTCTCCAATCACCCCTGCGCTTACTGACCTACATTGACTCCCAGTCCGGGAATGCCTCACTTTTAAAATTCTCTTCCTTGTTTTCAAATCCCTCCGTGGCCTTGCCCCTCCCTATCTCTGTAACCCCCTCCAGCTCTACAACCCTCCGAGATCTCTGCATTCCTCCAATTCTTGCCTCTTGCACATCCCCGATTTTAATCGCTCCACCATTGGCAGCCCTGCCTTCAGCTGCCTAGGCCCTAAGCTCTGGAATGCCCTCCCTAAACTTCCCAGCCTCTCTACCTCTATTTCCTCCTTTAAGACGCTCCTTAAAACCTACCTCTTTGACCAAGCTTGTCACCTGTCCTAATATCTCCTTATGTAACTCGGTGTCAAATTTTGTTTGATAATCGCCCCTGTGAAGCGCCTTGGGACATTTTACTACGTTAAAGGTGCTATATTAATGCAAGTCGTTGTTGTAGTTGTTGTCTTGACTCCCTATGTGCAACTCATGGGGAGTATGTTTAAATGGGGCAAATTTTTAACGATTGTTAATAAATATGTTGCAAGAATTATTCACTTAAGTGATATTGAGGTTGAACTATTAGTGCGGTGGAACTTGCCTACACTAACTTCAGGCATCATGCTGAACTAATGGCAATCTCAAGTCTGAATCATTAACTGCAGACAGATGATTCCTTTAAATAATTTTCTTTCACGGCTTGTATGTTATACTGCTGTTCCATCTCTAGCTCCAGTGGTACCATTCCCAAGGGATTACAAGCTGTGTCACACTGTCAGTCCTATTTCATTTGCTGCATTTGGTTGGGATTTTGTCAAGCTATGAGACTGGATAACCTGAGCTGTGCAAATACCAAAAAGGATGATCTGTGTAAAATATTCCCCCGAACCAAGGTACATCTCAAACTGCTCCTTCACACCAATAGCTGACCAATGAATTTCTTTTCATTAAAGAGAAATTCTCATTGAATATTCAGTTAGGTAGAATGGCGTGCGCTTTTTGAAAATTTGTTCCAGGGATGTGGGTGTCGCTGGCAAGGCCGGCGTTTACTGCCCATCCCTCGTTGCCTTGAGAAGGTGGTGATGGGCCTTCTCCTTGAACCGCAGCAGGCCTTGTGGTGATGGTGCTCCCGCAATGGTGTCAGGAAGGGAATTCCAGGATTTTGACCGAGGGACAATGAAGGAAGGGCTGACATATGTCCAAATCAGGATGGTGTGTGTCTTGGAGAGGAACTTGGAGGTGAAGGTGTTCCCACGATTTTGGTGCTAGAGATGAGGGCGTCAGATTGGGACAGTGATTAACTCAGACTGAGTGACTGTTCATTCTCTCGAACTCTTATATCCCATTTCCTGTCCTCAACCTACCCGGCCAGCTCCGGGAAAAAAATTGCGAAAGAGGCATGTACTGTTAGGAAATCTGTAAACACTGCTTCAAGAGCTCCAGACCCCGGCTGTTAACTGCTGCTCATTTTAACAGTAAGATCTAAAGTAATGCAGAGCTGTACAGCGCATTAACTCCCTTTGAGATCAGTGTACACACAGCAAAGGACAACACAGACGGGGTCATATCACCCGGCTGCTGGGTAGTTTCAAGAGTGCACTGTTAAACAAGCTTTAGTGCCTATGAATAATGTTTACGGTGACAGTACCTGTGACGCCCGTGTACAAGTTAATCTGGGACGGAGTACCCGAAAGCGTGCCCACCTGCTCCGGAATGTGAGACCTGATTTAACCCGATAAAGGGAGCCGTGCCAGGCATCAGTGGAACCGGTCTGCACTCCTTTATATTGGGCGAAGTCTCCCGCCCGGTGCGGTCATTCTAAACCAGGGTCACAGCTTAAAATATTAGTGGGAATAACTCTAGCCCTTAAAATCCCCCTGTTTCTGTAAAATATTCGGTTTGCTTTTTCTCATCCCTACCCCTTTTCCAATCCCTTTGCTGCCTTGTTTTATTCAACAAGCGCCTCTTTCACCTTCTCGCTTCTCTGCCCTTTCTCTCTTTCTCTTTCTTTCTGTCTCTCTCTTTTCTTGCTTTCCCTTTCTTTTTTCTCTCTATATATTTCCATTTCTCCCTCTTTCTATTTTCTCTCTATTTCTCTTTCTTCTTCCCTTTCTTTCTCTCCTTATTTCTCTTTTATTCTCTCACTATCTCTCTTTTTCTCTGTGTCTCTTCTCTCTCTCTCTCTCCCTCTTTCTCCCAATCTCTCTTTTTCTTCCTCGTCTCTTTCTCTCTATTTCTCTCTCTCTCTCTCTCTCTGCACAGTTGGCAGAGGCTGGCACGGACTGACAGCAGCTGTGGGGTGGGAGGGCTGGGTTAGGGGGTGTGGGGATGGCCCACCTCCTGCTCACTCTGCAAACCCTCCATATTCTGCACACACTCGCATAGAGACAGCCGATCCAACCTCTCCCACTCACACATCCAACTCTCTCCACGCACTTGACAGAGCGAAACCAGTTCCTCCCACAGCAAGATCTGTTCTTCAGCACAGAGAGTGAGAGAGAGAGAGAGAAGGAAAAAGAGAGGGAAAGAGGAAGAGCTGCACTGTATCTACCCACCACAGAATTTCTGACACTACACCGAGAAACAAGACCTGTATCTTGAATCAGTTTTTTTTTTGTTATCACCTCTCCATAGACTGGGAATTAATCCGCCGGATCACTCCAACCACCTCTCCCCCACCCCCAAAAAGCAGGAGAGGGAGGGGAGATCCATCCAAACAGCGAGCCTGCTCAGCTCGAACCCAGCCGCGCCGACACCGGGGGCTTTCCCCGGGAATCAGACAACCTCTACTGCCGCTGAACTCTGGAGGGAAGAGAGAGAGAGAGAGAGGATTGCAAGGGGCAAGGAAGGCACCATGAGGGGATTCGTGGTGCAGTTGTTTGCCGTGTCCTCGCTGTACCTGTGTGCAACAGCAGAGCAAAGCGACAGAAGCAGGTAAGAGGGAGAGACCCTGCAAACTGAGAGAGAGAAACTCCCTGTAATACACAGGCACTAGGATCACGACACGAATTACGCTCTATCCATCGGCAATTATCTATTCTCTGTGCACTTTATATTGAAATTATACTATTCTTTGTGTACTTTATCTCCAGATTATATTAAATTATACACAATTAATGAAGCGCAACACCTGCCGCTGGAATGTTTTTAAAATTGTCACATGGCGTTTAATTTAGTTTCAAAGCATTTTGTACATTTTTTTTTAAAAAAAGAAAAAAAAAATATCAAAGTGCACAAGTTACGCTGAATGCCTTGGAAAAAAAAACGTGAGCCGAATCTCAGATCGCTGCGATTAAAGGTAGTCAGACACACAGGCACCCGTTTGCTCTCAAGCCCGGGCTTGTGTTATATTGTGGAGCCATCAGCCAAGAGTGTACAGGAATGCAGTAACTGGCCATGTGGGCGCGCTGACTCCAGTTGTGTGCAGCAAGTGTCAAAAAGAACCGGCTACTGCTCTCACCCCACCTCCGGGCCAGTCCCCGGTTCAAGCAAAAAAAAAACCTGGTCTGGACTGAAAGTCATAGAGTCTTATGGCACAGAAGGAGGCCATTGGGCCCATCGTGCCTGTGCTGGCTCTTTGAAAGAGCTATCCAATTAGTCCCTCTCCCCCTGCTCTTTTCCCCCTCGCCTTGCAAATGTTTCCTTTTTAAGTATTTATCCAATTCCCTTTTGAAAGTTACTATTGAATCTGCTTCCATCGCCCTTTCAGGCAGGGCATTCCAGATCATAACAACTCGCTGTGTAAAAAAAAAATTTCTTCTCATCTCCCCTCTGGCTTTTTTTTGCAAAGATTTTAAATCTGTGTCCTCTGGTTATCAACCTTCCTGCCAGTGGAAACAGTTTCTCCCCATCTACTCTATCAAAACCCTGCAAGATGTTTGTAGAATTGCTACAGGTGCAGCTGGGAGCCCCCCTCCCCTCAGTGCCTGCACTCCTTTCGTTTGTTTGTGTCCCTCTCCTTCTCTCAGGTCCCTGACCCTGTTGTAAACTTGTTTTCTGTCCAGGGTCCGCAAGCAACGTTCCATTTCGGGCGGCTTGTGTCGCTATGGGCTTCGGGTGGACTGCTGCTGGGGATGGAACCGCAGACCCTGGGGACAGTGCCAGCGTGAGTACTGCAACCTGCCAGCATGGGCTGTCACACACTGCTGGGGCTTTTACACACACAGCCGGGGCTTTTACACACACAACTGGGGCTTTTACGCACAGCTGGGGCTTTAAATACCACTGAAGGGTATTCTATATGAAGGTTGCAGGGTCTTCTGCACATTGGAAATGAGGCTTTTATGCTGTGCTGGGGCTTTTAAACACTTTCGGGGACAATGCACAGAGCTAGAGCTTTAAACACTAAAGGATACTGCACATGACAAAGAGTCTTAAACTCTCTTTGACCGTTCATCAAACAGCACATGATCAAAGTGACTATCACAGACACAGTCTCCCCTCAGAGGGGCATGTACACAACAGAAAATATCATCAGAACGACTTTTAGACAGAACGCTCCAGTTTTCAATACTACTGCGGGAGAGTTTGCACAGAGCTGGGGCTTTTAAGAGCTGGGTGCCTGTACACTGACTGTAGGACCTTTAGTAACACAGTAACATTAAGAACAGGAGTAGGCCATTCAGCCCCTTGGGCCTGCTCCGCCATTCAATTAGATTGTGGCTGATCTGCACCTCAACTCCATTTTCCCATCTTTTCTCCATAGCCCTCGATACCCCTACCCAACAAAAATCTATCTTTCTCAGTCTTGAAAGCTCCAATTGCCCCAGCATCCACAGGCTTTTGGGGAGAGAGTTCCAAATTTCTACTACCCTTTGTGTGAAAAAATGCTTCCTGATTTTGCTCCTGAAAGGCCTAGCTGTAATTTTAAGATTATGCCGTCTTGTTCTCAATTCCCCCACCAGAGGAAATAGTTTCTCAGTATCTACCCTATTGAAACCTTTTAACATTTTAAACACCTCAATCCGATCACCCCTCAATCTTCTATACTTAAGGGAATACAAGCCAAGTTTATGCAACCTGCCTTCATAATTTAGCCCTTTCTGCACTGCCCCTGGCAAATAACCACAGGCTCGGGCTTTAGACAAGAGCTCAAGCTTTTATACACAATCAGTGGGGCTTTATCCTAATGTCAATGAAGCTTTTACACAACCCAAAGCCCAATGAACGTTTGCGTATTGCTAAAGGTCATTTACACACCATGTTGGGGTATTTCACTCATTACTCAGTACAGGTGAGGTGTTACATATTACTGCTGGGGCTTTTAATGTGGATGTAACTGGCTTTTATATAATGTTCATTATTTCTCACGAAGTCTAGATGAAGCTTTTATCTGCACTTGCTTGCCTGGTGTTAAGTAAAAGTTGCTGAGGGCATTTATATCCTGCTGGGCTTTTACACGCAGGGGGCTGCTTGCAAAACTTTCATGCCGTTATTTCACTCTAAAATGCATGCTGTGTCACCTTGAATTCATTGCAGGTTATTTTCTTATTTTTAAAAAAACAAAAATATTCCAAGTATATTTTAAGGCTGTATGTTGCAGTGTTCCAGGAAGAAGTGGCCTGTTATAAATCGGCGGGATTGAACGTTTGGGTCAGTGCCACTGATAACGATCACGTGCAAATTTCTCGCAGTAAATCCATGCCATTCCTTCGTATCCTGCAGCCAGAACCCCGCATCTTTCACTCTCATCCCTTGCCGGCGAGATTTGGTTGTAATTTATGTGTTCGACGGCAGGTGGCGAAATCTCCATAGTCCGCCCTGGGACAGAGACCATGTGGGATGGCCCACATGGGCAGACAGGTTTACCCCTCCGTCATTTTTACAGCTGAGATTTATGGCTTTGGATCCACGCAAAAATAAAAAGTGAAAGAGATACGCTGTCTCCAGAGAGCTTGTTCCAGTGTCGGGTGATACCACGGCCAATTCTCTAAAGTGTAAGAAAAAGTCCTCAGAAGTGATGGGGAGCAGTGAACAAGTTGTGGTGACTCATGGAATCTTACAGTAAAGAAGGAGGCCATTCAGCCCATCGTGCCTGTGCCGGCTCTTTGAACGAGCTATCCAATTAGTCTCACTCACCCTGCTCTTTCCCCACAGCCCTGCAAAGTTTTCTTTTTCCAGTATATATCCAATTCCCTTTTGAAAGTTATTATTGAATCTGCTTCCACCGCCCTTTCAGGCAGTGAATTCCAGATCATAACAACTCGCTGTGTAAAAAAATTCTCCTCATCTCCCCTCTGGTTCTTTTGCCAATTACCTTAAATCTGTGTCCTCTGATTACCAACCCTCCTGCCACTGGAAACAGTTTTTCCCTATTCACTCTATCAAAACCCTTCATAATTTTGAACACCTCTATTAAATCTCCCCTTAACCTTCTCTGCTCCAAGGAGAACAATCCCAGCTTTTCTAGTCTCTTCACATAACTGAAGTTCCTCATCCGTGGTACCATTCTAGTGAATCTCCTCTGCACCCTCTCCAGAGCCTTGACATCCTTCCTAAAGTGTGGTGCCCAGAATTGGACACAATATTCCAGCTGAGGCTTAACCAGTGATTTATAAAAGTTTAGCATAACCTTCTTGCTTTTGTACTCTATGCCTCTATTAATAAAGCCCAGGATCACCCTATGCTTTTTTAACAGCCTTCTCAACTTGTCCTGCCTCCTGCAAAGATTTGTGTATGTGCATCCCCATTTCTCATCCTCATGAATGAGAAATCCCAGTAGATCAAAACTGATTGCATTTCTGTTAATGTTAATGTGCACTATTGGTAATCTCTCAGTCACTAGTGAAAGATAAAATCCATGATGAGGGGGTGATTGTTGGGCTGGGGGAGGAGGCACAGTATAATATGTTTAAACCCCAGCAATAACACTTGATTAGGAATAATTTTATCCCAACGTTTCGCCAAACAGATTTCACAGACACTCACATACCCCTGTAGCAATGGGCAGTTATGCCTCACAGAATCATACAGCAAAGAAGGAGGCCAATCAGCCCATTGTGCCTGTGCCTCTTTGAAAGAGCTATCCAATTAGTCCCACTCCCCTGCTCTTTCTCCATAGCCCATGTATCAGGCTACATCACTGGTGACAGGGCCTTCCTCTTATCTCACAGGGGCCAGTGCTTCTACAGATGAAAGTTTTTTTTTAAATATACTGGCAGCCATTGTGAGGAGCAGCTCTCTGAGACTGAGGGTATAACTTCATTTGCCCTGCCAGTAATGTGCAGTTACCGTACAGTAACAACAGGCACAATAAATACTCAGTACTAACATCGTTTAATGCCATCATTCTAATTTCAGGTACAAAGCTCTTTTATCATGAGCTTTTGCTGTCAATTTCAAGGACAAGTTTCTCCATTCATAAAAATCCAGATTCTCCCTTTTTCAAAATAATTGACTTCAAATTTTTAATTCAAACAAGATGAATTATTGCCGTGAGACTGTTCTAAAAGATTCTTGTAGATTATTTTAGATGATGGTTACAAGGAAACATTGGGTGCTAGCTAATAATGGGGTGAGTCAGTAAATGGGGTGACTGCTGCAGCTCACAGGGGTGATATAATGTTGATACCGTTTGCATGCTGATATATCGCAAAGCCAGAGTTCCTCTCAGAGACATACTTCACAATGACAAATGCAGTTATTCTAACTGAATGGCAGTAAACTCCCGCTTCGGACTGGGTGATTATCACTGAGAATCAGAGAACAAGTTGCAGTCTCAGCGAATGCTAAATGACCTCTCCATGAGAACCAATTTCGAACAAGATTGAGAGCTGCCCAAATGGAGAGAAATGTGTATATTTCTCACCCTTGTTTCCTCTCGCTCATTAATGTGAATGGTTACTTTTGAGTAAACAGAGTAATCTTGACCAAACAAAAAATTCCCTTGTGACCCATGTTATGTGTTTCAGAGGGTTTTAATAGTAGTGTGTGTGTGTATCAATGTAATGGAATGTGGCTTGTTGACAAAATCAAGTCCAACCTCCTAAAAAGGCTCTGGAATTCTCTGGATATTTGTTTTCCAGCTTTCATCCCGTTAATGCAGAGAATATGTCGAGTAACGTACCCTCTGAAAGGTTAGCTTAACATATTTCTTACAATAATCTTCTTAACTCGTGGCTTGAAGACAGGGTATGTGAAGCATAGAGTGACCTCTATGACGGGTGTCAGTTGTGGCTCAATGGTAGCACTCTCACCTCTGCGTCAGAAGGTTGTGGGTTCTAAGCCCCATTCCAGAGACTTAAGCACATAATCTAGGCTGACTCCCCCCAGTGCAGTACTGAGAGAGTGCTGCACTGTCGGAGGTGCTGTCTTTTCGATGAGACGTTAAACCGAGGCCCCGTCTGCCCTCTCAGGCGGATGTAAAAAAACTCTTGGCACTATTTCGAAGAAGATCAGGGGAGTTCTCCCTGGTCTCCTGGCCAACATTTATCCCTCAACCAACACCTGAAACAGATGATCTGGTCATTATCATATTGCTGTTTGTGGGACCTTACTGTGCGCAAATTGGCTGCCGTGTTTCCTATGTTAAACAGTGACTGCACTTCAAAAGTATTGAATTGGCTGTAAAGCACTTTGGGATGTCCTGAGGTCATGAAAGGCGCTATAGAAATGCAAGTCTTTCTTTTTTTTAACCTAAAGCCCTGCTTCACTAAACGTAGACTGACCCCGAGAGATAATGTTGTGCTAAAGTTTTGTGGGCAGTAAATCGTGACAACATCAGAATGTTTCTTATTTGATGTTTATGTCTGTTCTCCATCCCTGGAAAAAGCAGCACTATCTCTGCTAGCTGACGTGGAGCTTCCTCTGTGATATTCACAGACATGTAAGAAGCATGTTATGGGAGAAGAGCTCGATACGGTCCGTGTATTTATGGGACGACCATTTATTATGTCAGTGGTGATTTAAACGAATGCTGACATCTCAACAGTGGGATATTTTTTTGTAGCTGTTCTGTCAACACCGCTCATGATCCCTGGCCCCAGCTGTTGTCTCCTGATGGTTGCTAGGCTACAGGGATGCATGCTCTGATTCTCGATGCAGTGTCACGGTACAACTGGGAACGGAGTAAATTGGACCAGCCTCGTTAAAACCTATCAAAATACATTTTAATATTTATTTTCAATACATAAAATATTGTATGAATAAATCTGTTGTGCAGTATATTTTTTTTGTTTAATGTATGCAGTCAGTAAATAACTCACTAGCAATCTTGTCACTCGTGAGTTATGACGCTGTTCGAAAGTGCTAGATCAATATGATATACTCGAGTGCTTGGGATGCTGTATATAGAGGGAATGTTACACCGAAAGGTCAGAGTATCATTAGTCAGTGAGACTTATAATAATTTTTTGAGGGGCAGATCACTACCATACGTGTGGGGCGAGCTGGAGCGGAGCTTCTCAGCGTCGTGGAGTCACACAGAAACAAACAGTTTCTCGATAATGCCTTTTTGTTTCACTCTGGAGGGGATGATAGGGGGGTGGGGGACGCTATCCTTGTTTTCTGCTGGGGTCTAACCTCTCCCTCCACAAAGCTAGTGCATGGCACTGAGTCACAGCACGAATAATAACTGGATTAAGGTGAGATTTGATCGAGGTGTTCAGAATCATGAAGGGTTTTGATACAGTAAATAAGCAGAAGCTGTTTCCAGTGGCAGAAGGGTCGGTAACCAGAGGACACGGATTTCAGGTGATCGGCAAAAGAGCCAGAAGTGACACGAGGAAACATTTTTTTATGCAGCGAGTTGTAATGATCTGGAATGAAAGGGTGGTGGAAGCAGATTCAGTAGTAATTTTCATCAGGGAATTAGATAAATACTTGAAGGGAAAAAAAAATTATAGGGCTATGGGGAAAATGCAGGGGAGTGGGACTATTTGGATAGCTCTTTCAAGGGCACGATGGGCCGAATGGCCTACCTACTCTGATAAGAGCAAGCAGATGTTCGTTTACAGCTCCCATGCCTTCTGTTTCAAAAATGAACCTGCTGTGCCCAGTAGCAATGTGGGCACCTGTGCCCAGCCACTTGTGTGGCTCTTTCAGTGGGCACTGCTCAGTGGGCACGTTTCCCATTCAGGGTGTAGGTGCCTGCTCAACAGGCACGCAAGATAAATGTGAGAATAATCCATGAGGAATCCAAGAGCTGCTGTGAGAATGTCCCATTTTCTAAATGCAAACCTTTCATTAGATTTGAGGTTTGTTTGTGCATCTTCACTGATACAAGCGCGGGATACTGAATAAACATTAGACCAGACCACCGTGAAGTAAATCCCCCCGCACAAAAAAAGGTTTAAAAATGACAAAAGGAAATAAATACACTATCCAACCCCCCCTCCCCCCACCTCCCAATCTCTGATAAACCAGTCTTTAGGAACTGTACAAAAACTGTGTTATGGGGCAAGAGAGCGCTATATAGGATTTTCTCATCCTACTTTTTCCATCAAATTTTTGCCCACCCCCTGTAGATATTTGCTGCAATACAGTTCCACAGGGACAGGGGGCCTCCCGTATGCCTTTGCCCAACTGGCCATCCCTCTAGCTATTCAACCGCCGGAAGCATCACACCCGAATCTGTGCTGCCCTCTCCCCACATCCATTCATGCTCACATCCAGCTGGGGTTATTGGATGGCAATCAAGAGTGGGAAACCCTGCCCCCAACCCAGTGGTGCCGAGGCCAACTATAACATCCCTACTGCCACTCTGCCATGAGATCAGATAACCCAGCGCAGATATATATGGGTTTTCCAACAGTGAAAGGCCCAGTCTGTATTCAGAATTCCAATCTGAGCTCGTTGGTGAACCTGGTCAATTATAGGCTCCGCCGCTTGCACATATTCAGGCTTGCGATAGAAGAGGACGAGAGAAAATAGTGAGAATCCTCCTGCAGTAATTACTAACAAATACACACAATGTCCAGGGTCATGACGAATGAGGGTTACTGTCGGAGGTGCCGTCTTTTGGATGAGACGTTAAACCGAGGCCTCATCTGCTCTCTCAGGTGGATGTAAAAGATCCCACGGCCACTATTTCGAAGAAGAGCAGGGGAGTTCTCCCCGGTGTCCTGGGTAACATTTATCCCTCAACCAACGTCACTAAAGCGGATTATCTGGTCATTGTCTCATTGCTGTTTGTGGGACCTTTCTGTGCGCAAATTGGCTGCCACGTTTCCTACATTTCAACAGTGACTACACTTCAAAAGTATTTTATTGTCTGTAAAGCGCTTTGGGACAACTTGAGGTTGTGAAAGGTGCTATATAAATGCAAGTCTTTTCTTTTTTAAAAGGGATTGTGTACATTAACACACGTTCAGCACCGACTCATCTTACCAATTACCTTAAGGCTAAATTCAACTCCGACTTAGTAGACTAGTAACATCAGGGCTTATTAGTGCTGATGTATGAGATGGGACTAGGAGCAGATGGACATTGCAGTATAAATAACTAAATGCTCCAGGGAAGGGAGCTTCTCTGTGTTATTTCTTATAGTTGGGCTAGAGGAACTGTAGGAGTGGCAGAGCCCACTGTGACTACATCGAGCAAGGAGCTCAGATTGGAATTCTCAATTCAAGTTGGGTTAAACCCCCATTTATTTGGCAAAGTCAGAAATGTGGGTAACTTTGGACGATTCAGATCCGGATGCGCCCAAACCTTTAAAACAAAAGGCTAGTGGGTTTGTTACCATTCTTTTATTCAATCCGCGCTTACGCAGTTACCCCATTGGCTACAATATGCCAATTGTTTATGTGCCTTCATGTTTCCTGGGCTTATATTGTTGATAGCTCGATGGGTACGTCAGTTTTTCATGGTCTTACTGGTTTATTGGAGGGAATATATTTCTATCTGTCTGAGGTACGTGTCTACGTGCTATCCATTTATTCCTGTGGTAGTCTAAAGGCTGTAGGGGTGATTTTGCAAATCACACTCCCACCGTCCCCACGACTTACTGCGGATGGAAAATTGTGTTGAGAGTGCTTGTTCTTTCCCGATATCTACAGCTGGGAATGTGCCTTCATGAAATCATCCCTTATGCATCCGAGTTCCCTGGTGGTCCAAGGATATGTTTCTCATTGACTCCTTACAAATTGTTAAACTTTTGGTTTTGTTCCTGACTTTAGATTTGTACCCCTCTGAACCTGAATTTCACAGGAGAGGAGTTCGAAGCTAAATCTGAACTCTACATTGATCTGAACTCCCACCTGAAATCAGTAGTCACTCCAAGAAAGGCGACTTGGGAGACATGATTCAGGCAGGGCTAAGATAGGTTAAGATAGAATGGTAGGTTTTCCTAATACTATAAACACTTCACTTCCACTCCAACCAGGAAAACAGTCAATTGGGGAAGGCAGATTTAAGTGACAGCCCTGAAACTTAACTGAACTTTCATTCTTTTCCTTCCCTCCATATTTCTGTCCTCCTGCCCTGAGGTCAATGAGATATGATTGCACCAACAGTGACAATCCTCCAATGCCTCTTCAAGTGACCATTCTTCACGTGTGAACCTAGGCAGCGAGTGTTGATAGGAAATTCACCATGGTGGGTATCAGAGCCAAGACTGATTCAGTGCTTATCTGACGCCGATGCCTGTACTCATTCCAGCAGGAGTCACCGGACGGCGAACAGGAGAGGAAACTCTGGCTGATCGTTCCCTCCCTGGTTCACGGCATTAAGGCCAATTGCAGTGCCCCTAATGCATGCCCTGGCTCGCCACGGAGCAGGGACCAAACCTGGGATCTTCCTGCTCTGTGCGGCTGACAGCATCACTCCTTTTGCTTAACTGGGAGTCATCTTCCAACAAAAGTAAATGTCTAACATTTTTGTTTTGGGGAGAGTATCAGAGGTTGGAAGAATTAAAAGCTGCTTGTTTTACCCAGCTCTTTGATATGGACTGGTATGTTACAGAACTTACAAACTGCCTTCATAACACTTTAATAAGACAACCATGGCTGTTGGTGTGAAGAAAGAAAGACTTGCGTTTATGTAGCTCCTTTCACAATGTCCCAAAGCACTTTACAGCCAACAAAATACTTTAGAAGTGCAGTTACTGTTGTAATGTAGGAAACACGACAGCAAGGTCCCACAAACAGCAATGTGATAATGACCAGATAATCTGTTTTTAGGTGTTGGTTGAGGGATAAATATTGGCCAGCATACCAGGAAGAACTCCCCTGCTCTTCTTCTAAATAGTACCATGGGATCTTTTGCATCCACTTGAGAGGGCAGGCGGGGCCTCGGTTTAACATATTCAAAAGACAGCTCTTCCAACAGTGCAGCACTCCCTCACTACTGCACTGGAGTGTCAGCATAGATTATGTGCTCAAGTCTCTGGAGTGGGGCTTGTACCTGTGACCTTCTAAATTAGAGGCGAGAGTGCTACCAACTGAACCATGGCTGACACCTAAAGTAGTTTAAAGTGTTGGGGGCGGTGAGCGTGGCTGTTGCCATGTAAGTAATGGGCATATGTTTCAAAACCACTTGCTCTGAATCCATTACAATGCGAAGACGGCTTGTGCTATTGAGAAACGCTTTACGTGTTTCTCCATTGCTGGCAGATTCCGTGCAGCTGGTTCTGATATCACAAATACAATCAGCTCACAGCACGAACTGAATGGGTTTTATTTCCACCCCCTCCCTAATCAAAACAAACAAAATGTGTTTTGAGCTGAAGTTGCTCTGACTGGGATCAAAGTCCTTTCACTCTCACTGATGGACCCAACACCGCTATGAAAGAACAAATTATTGAATTACTCATCAGGTCCCACTCCCACACCCACTATTGTGAAATGAGATAAAAGACCAGAACAGGTACCACAGTCCACCAAATGCTCAAGCGTTCCAAAAACCACAATTTGAATCGGTCCCATTGTGGGGAAATGTGGCATTACATTGTTGACTATTCCCCTGAAAACACTCAATCTTTATCTGCACCTTGGCTGCCATGGCCCACCTGATAGTCACTGGCACCCACTAACCACTGCCACCCACTAGTAAATTGCCACCCACTAGTAAATTGCCACCCACTAGTAAATTGCCACCCACTAGTAAACTGCCACCCACTAACCACTGCCACCCACTAGTAAATTGCCACCCACTAGTAAACTGCCACCCACTAACCACTGCTATCCACTTGTAAACTGACATCCACTAACCACTGCCATCCACTAACCACTGCCATCCACTAGTCACAAATGATTTCCACTTACACAAAGTAAGGTGACATGAACTAAAGTGATACTTTTCTTTTTTATGGGTGGAGAGGCATTATTGAACGGGCACTTTCCAATATCTGTGTTTCCTTTCTCTGTTCAAAGTTATTGTTTTACGTTCTTTTACCACGCTGCATTGTCCAATTTCAGAACCACTTATAATGTGAAACAACGTGAAAGCTCTTTGAGTAAGGCTCACCCTTGTCTCAATCAGCCTTCCTCCCTTTAATGAGCCGGTGGCCGCTGTTTCTATTCTATCCTTCTCCAAATGCCATGATGAAAGTCATTGACTTTCAATCACCTTCTACCACAGTGAGAGCACCTTAAAACAAACAGGGCCAATGTTAAGGCAAAGTTAATGTCGCTATGAATTACAATGTCATGGCACGCACAACTCACACCTTCAACCCTTGGCAGACTATTGGATGCAACAAAATTAAAAATTATAATAAATTTATGACTTTTTTTTGAATGAACAGTGAAAATGGAAGAAAATATGATCCGCCATTCTAAGTTTCTCCATTTCCTGTCCAATACACATTATTGCAGAGCTTAGATGTGAGGACACTAAAAGTTACTGAGGTCATGTGAGAACTACATATTTAATCCAGATTCATTAACTTCTTCTGTTATGGGAGAATTCAAAGAATTATAGAATCATACAGCACAGAAGGAGGCTATTCAGCCCATTGTGCCTGCCAGCTTTTTGAAAGAGCTATCCAATTAGTCCCCCTCCCCAGTTCTTCCCTTATAACCCTACAAATATTTCCTTTTCAAATATTTCCAATTCCCTTTTGAAAGTTACTATTGAATCTGCTTCCACCACCCTTTCAGGCAGTGCATTCCATGTCATAACAACTCGCTGCGTAAAAAAAAAATTTCCTCATCTCCCCTCTGGTTCTTCTACCAGATAAAGATTAAAAATCAAAATGGATTTCAGTCTTGATCGCCTTAAGTGGTGCCTTATATCAGTGGGCTTCTTTTGACTTTTTTTCTCTTACAGTTTCCACTTTCTACACAGCTGGAAAAATCGCCATTGTGGCTCTTTCACCCCTGCTCGCTGCCGTTACATTCCGATTCCAGTGTTCTCCCGTCGTCCCCTGGAGGCTCTCACTCACTCTGGCCTGACGGTGCCATGGGTGTTGTCAGCCGTCCATTACCTCACCGTGGGTGGCCATTACCTCATGCACGAACCTGGGTGGGGACAGCAAGCTATTTGGTCACGGAGGGCATCGCAGCTGATGTCCACAGCCGTACCTTTTCTGGCAGGGAGTCCTTGGAAAATGATCGAGAGTGGCTGATTTCCCCCACCCCCCGCCGAGTCCAAGGGGCTTTGAGGCCAATTGTGACCTCCCTGCCACTGCTCCAGCTGAGACCAAGGATTAGGTTTTCCTGCTCTGTATGGCTCAGCACCAAACCAGGCAGTGCATTAACTACCAGGAGCTCTGTACTATTGTGTGATACTTTACATGTTTATATATGAAGGTAAGTCAGCGTAATGCAGCAAAACAAAGAATAATGTTCTGAGGATAGGATGGAATCACACTACCTGACTGAAAATAGAATTCCTATTGTTTTCTAAACAAAGAAACTTTGTAAATTGTCCCTTCACAGGGCCTGTCAAATCCAAAGTTATTGCTCTTCCATTTTGAGGCAAGTCCTGTGCTGCCTTATTCTAATCTCTAACAGATGTAGTTATCTGCCCAACACTAAATCCTCTTGTCGTCAGTGGGACTTATGGCTGATTGTTATAACACTTCAAAGGTGCATGTGTTGTCAACCTAGCAGGAAGCAGGTGCACATTTTGAAGTGAGCAGCCATTCAGTGATGGGTGAGGTAAATCCCAGGGAAAGACACGTGACCTCGCAGAGGGAGCACATTTCACACTCAAAACGTAAAATATGGAAACATTGGCATTTAATTTTAGATGAATAACAACATTGGCACTTGTCATTCTGAGAACATACCTTCTAAATGTATTTGTTATATAATCTTTCAAGGTCAAACATTGCCTATCAAAGTCAGAATAGCAGTGGCATTGTCCTTGTGAAAAGAGTGATATGTAAGTGAAAAATCCACAACTAATTATGTGTTATTACTATGGAATTGTGGTGTGTTGGATTGATCCTGTAAAATTTACCTTCCTGAAACTGTATTCTTGTTGCCAGTGAAAGGCTAACTCTGTGGTAGTGAACTTACTGAGCTGACAAGGCTGCTCGGTTACTGTTTGATCTGTTTAAAGGTTAACTTGTTAATTCTGCTCTTACCAGCTGTGTGCCAGCATGGATGTAAACACGGCGAGTGTGTGGGACCAAATCGATGCAAGTGCTACCCAGGGTACACGGGCAAAACGTGCAATCAAGGTAAGAACGAGAAACCAGCTTTTGCCACTTAGAAAAATGGCACTGTCTAATGCTGAAGGGTTTTCTTATCTCGCAAAGAGCCTCAGAGCGAGCGCTTTCTACCCTTTGATTGGTTAGAAACAGTGTTCACATCACATATCAGTACCAACCTTTCCCATAAAATGATTGCATACACGGTTATCAATAGTTTGTTCTGTTTGATAGTAAAATAGTCCTGAGTTTATACACAAAAAAGGTGTACACCTCAGATATACCAAACTATATTTAAGCATATATTTGGGTTTTATTAGAGTAAGTGAGTAGAAACTGTTTCCACTGACAGGAGGGTCGGTAACCGGAGGACACAGATTTAAGGTAATTGGCAAAAGAACCAGAGGCTAGATGAGGAAAAATTTATTCATGCAGCGAGTTGTTATGATCTGGAATGCACTGCCTGAAAAGGCGGTGGAAGCAGATTTGATAATAACTTTCAAAAGGGAACTGGATAAATACTTGAAAGGGAAAAATTTTCAGGAAAAATCCTCAGGGGAAAGAACAGGGGAGTGGGACTAATTGGATAGCTCTTTCAAATAGCCAGCACAGGCACAATGGGTCGAATGGCCTTCTCCTGTCCCCTGCATGATTCTGTGATAACATGTATGCATCGTGGTATATTTCTGGAATACATATGTTGGTGATGTATACAGTGATTTTGAAATGTAGAAATACAAGTGTATTTATGTACACTGCTAATAGTTGCACACTGTTAGGTGCTATTTCTTGGAAAATATTTTATGTGTATTTAAATCTATATACTCTGGCTTCATGACTTTTATTTTGCATACTCTTCTTACAGAGCACAAATTCTGCAGGTTAAATGTTAAATCTTTCACTGGCCCCTCTGATAGCCGTGTGAAAAATGTCTCAGTTCACAACCTTTAGGGACTGGAGCAAACACTCTGAATGGCTCTTAAATGCGTCCTTTGTCATCTGAAGAATATTAACACAATATTGCTCTAATCCTGGGGTTATTTTCGCAGGAGGTGTGATTAGCAGGTTTACATCCAGGACAGAGCAGTATTTACCTGTCGCAGGGGGTCAGATTAAAGATCGAAACTTGTTACATCCTTCTGTGTTGAAACCATAAATTCACAGGCTGTAAAGAGGCTGGGTACTGTGAGGGGTCAGGGAGAAATGCAGAGATCAGGCAGCTAAAGAAAGTCAAGTGTGCTTATGGACAACATTTTTTTTTCTTCAAATTTTCTCTACAGCTCTTCTGGAGGCACTAATTAATGTTAAGGTACTTTCCACAGGTGCTGATAGCTGCTTGGTGCCCCATCTGGCCATTCTTCCCGTGTTGGGACTAGGAAGTGTGTGTTGGCTATTCTACCATGGGGGGCATTGCGACCAAGCCTGGTTCTGGACTTGGTCTCACCTAATGTCCAGACTCATGCACTTTCCAGCAGGGTCGGGTCCACTGGATTGTGATTAGTAGCGGGAATCCTGACCTTAAACTGAGACCCCTTCTGCCCTCTCTGATTGACGTAAAAGATCCCATGGCACTATTTCAAAGAAGAGCAGGGGTGTTCTTGCCAATATTTATCCCTCAACCATCATCACTAAAAATAGATGATCTGGTCATTATCACATTGCTGTTTGTGGCACCTTGCTGTGCAAAAATTAGCTACTTTATATTACAACAGTGACTATACCTCAAAAGTTCTTAATTGGATGTAAAGCACTTCGGGACATCTTGAGGTTGTGAAAGGTGCTATATAAATGCAAGTCTTTCTTTTTCTTTTAACTCAATGCACAGTATATCTTCATTAAAAAAAAATTACGTCAACTCTGCATCCTTTCCTGCTCCAACTCAAATGCCCATATTGTTTTAGACAAGACTAAACATTTTTTTTCCCAGCAAGATTTAACCTGGACTAACAGTATCTTTTCTCATACTTGTGGGATTGATAGATGCCTAAGAATAAGCATCTGCCGACCACTTAGTGGTAGAATTGTAGAGACACAATTTCTTGGGTCTATAGAGCTATTACACTCGTTTTTAGCATTGATATGTTTAAATGCTTGGGATACTTTGATGTGCTCTGTTACAGTCTGTCCATACTAATAGTTTCAGTCAGAACTCATAATAAGTTGACTTTTTTTTTTACTAAAAGCAGATTTCAGATACATAGAGGAAAGACAGATCTGCTAGTCTGATAAATGAGGATAAGCCATCTGTGACTTGACCCCTGTCTAGTGGGGAAATGATCTGTTTATTCACAACCTTCTTCCCCACTAACATAAAACTGAAAGAACCACCTACTGCAGTAAGTAGGCAGCAAGCAACAAGAAAGTAAAGTTTGTCGTGGGTTTTGGCCAAGCCTGACATCAATATTTGCGAACAATCGATGCACTGAATCCCTGGCGAGTGCAGAGCCCACTAGATTATAAAATGCTGGGCTTATTTGTCATTATTATTTATTTTTTAAAAAAGGAAGCAATAAGGGGACTGGATGGTGCAATAGGTTAGACAACCTTTCACCTTTAAATCCAACTGTCAGACTGATGGATGGGATGGAAATCTCCTTTAACTGTTAAAGGTTCGTCTCATGGTAGAAGACTACAGCGTAGGTTTTTCTCAGTGGCCACTTGAGGTACACTGTGCCAGTGAAGAAGAAGCTGCCCACATTTTCCCACTCCCCCAGGCCATTTTCAGGCCTGCCCCCATCCCTACCCCCACCGGGCCATGTGTCTAAAAAAAAATCAGCGACACTGAATTTTATAAATAGGGACAAGGGTAAAGAAGTAATGATAAATTTGTACAAAACATTGGTTGGGCTGCAGTTAGAGCACCAGTTTTGGGAGCCCCATTTTGGAAGGGCATTCAGTGTAGATTCACCAGGACGATGCCAAGGATGGAATCTGTAGTTATGAGGAGAGACTTGAGCTACTGGAACACAGAAAGCTAAGAGGAGATTTAATGGAGGTTTATAAAATTATGAAAAGTTTTTATAGTGTGAATATGGAAAGACTATTTCCTCTGGTTGGAGAATCAGTGATGAAAGGTCATCAATTTAAAATTGCCACTGAGAGTGAGGAGCGAAATTAGGAGAAAATATTTGAAGCAGAGGAGGATACTGTGCTCTGAGGAGAGAGCAGGGCAGTGGGGTTCATTTTGGATTGCTCTAGCGATGGGCCGAATGGCCGCCTTCTGTGCTGTAAACTTCTATGCTTCTAATTCTAATTGGCAATCGGTCACAGGATGGCTGGTGTGGGAAATGAGGAAGTTTCCATGCTGGTGCAATGAGCTTGGGGGTGAGACACACTGGGGGTGAAATTGGTCTTGGAATGGAAAATGGGACGGGATGTAAGACAGGCGGCCGACTCACTGCAGCCCAGGACCAATTTCATTCACTGTCGTTCGGCAGAATGGAGGGAGGATTACTCTGTACCTAACCCCGCTGCGTCTGGCCTGGGAGGGCTAGATGCTGACAGTAGGTGTATGAAATTATAAAGTTCTCCATTCGCCACCACTGATATTTTCCCCTCACCCTAGTGAGCACAAATTTTAGCAAAGAAAAAAATAGAAACAAGAATTCTATTGTTGTTAATTCTCCTGACTTTGTAGTACCTTTGATATAAAATTAATGAAACTGTATTTATTGCATTTTTTACCACTGTCAATCAGAACCGAATATCTTTAATACATTTGATGATTGGTGCCAAATCTGAAAATTGACCGGGTTAAAGATGCTGCAAATAGTAAAATGAGCAAATTCAGATGGGCAACCCACATGACATACCAAATAAGGAAAAGCACCGTTTGCAATGTTAACACAAAGTAAAACGTAAACAGCATGTCCAACTTGTTTAGTCTTCATGTATTCTGTGCTTCTTTTGTGTATACTATGAACAGCAGAATTCCCCACTTTTCATAAAATGAAACAAGATAGGTCACTGACATCAATGTTCATGTTTAATAGGTAAACAAAAGGGAAGAACATTCTGACCAGTAGCTAAATCAGCAGCTTGTACGTAGCTGGGGGCGCCAGTGTAATGGTTATGACACTAGACTAGCAACCTAAGGGTCAGGAGTTCATAATCCCACAGCAGCAAATTATATCCCAGGCTTACTTGGTTAAGGCAGTGAGTTGCTGAGACATTCAAACCAGCAAGGTGTCAGGTGTGATCCCTGGTCTGTGCAGATTTAGCTTATCTCAGCAGGTGGCAGTGTCCTTGGAGGGGGAGCTGGGCCAGGGTTCCCACGACTCAGCACCATCTAGTACTCCTGCTGGTTGTACCTCTTGTTCTTGTACTGGGTCCAAGGATAAGGCCATTTAATCAGTATTAAGCTGGTATCAGTATCAGTATGTCAAAAATAACTGACTGAGGATTAGTTGGATGATTGATGGTGAAGGGTCTTCTTTCAGTTTGGACAAATCGTGCACAATCTCTTGTCACTTCTTCCATACATCTATGCACACAGGGAACAGTTTTTAATTTGTTTCAGCGTGAAACACTCCATCTGAGGCGTTTGTACTGCACCCTGCACAGACTCTGCCGTTCTTGCTGAACCTTACCCAGAAATCCTGCTGTTTTTCCTGTCTCCTGCTCAGATACTCAACTGATTATACAGCCCCCTTCCCAGATACTCAACTGATTATACAGCCCCCTTCCCAGATACTCAACTGATTATACAGCCCCCTTCCCAGATACTCAATGATTATACAGCCCCCTTCCCAGACACTCAATGATTATACAGCCCCCTTCCCAGATACCCTGCTACAGCCCCCTTCCCAGACACTCAACTGATTATACAGCCCCCTTCCCAGACACTTAACTGATTATACGGCCCCCTTCCCAGACACTCAATGATTGTACAGCCCCCTTCCCAGACACTCAATGATTATACAGCCCGCTTCCCAGATACCCTGCCACAGCCCCCTTCCCAGACCTCAACTGATTTTACAGCCCCCTTCCCAGATACCCTGCTGATTATACGGCCCCCTTCCCAGATACCATGTTGATTATACGGCCCCCTTCCCAGATACCATGTTGATTATATGGCCCCCTTCCCAGATACTATGTTGCTTATACGGCCCCCTTCCCCGATACCCAACTAATTATACTGCCACCTACCCAGATATCCTGATTACACTGTTCCCTACCCAGATACTCAACTAATTATACTGTTCCCTACTGTTTTTGCCAACCTTTCCAATAATTGAGTCCCGTATGACACCCCAATACCATTGTGCCATTATTAAATCTCTTTAATTAAAACATAACTGTCCATCAGGTGAAATTAACTTTGAAGAGCAGTGCCAAATTTGAGAATGCCAAGTTCAGCCGAGAACCTGGCTCTGACCCACCCACCTTTTACTGAAGGTGAAGCAGAGTCCCCGATGGCTGTCGTTACTGTATGCACAGTCAGTTCCTGACGGGCGATCATGACAATCAAAATTGAAGAGCACCTTAGCACCCAATTAAATTTCAGCATTGAGTTGATTAAGTTGCTGAAAACTAGAACCTACCTCATGGCCTTAAATGAAATCGGACTTGACTTCTAATCTCTTCCAATTATAGAACCAACAGTTAATGCAATTCCTTGGAACTGCAGCTTGTGCCAGATATTTCAGCCAAGGGTCTGGCATTTCTTGTGCTGGCATGCTTGTTGCTCATATATTCTCTGGCAAACTTGCAGCCAGCAGGATGGGATACTGTACATTCAGACACCTGCCCCAGAGTTCAGCTCTGCCTATTATTACACAGCAGATTCAAAAATATCACGTATCCGAGGGGTTTCATTCACTCTGCACACGCTCAAAATGGATTATGATACCCTAATTCGTATATTCTGCAATACAACCAAAATTCATGACATAATGCATGACATTATATCTTTACTAATGCCATCCATCACTAGTCAAAATTTCACAAGTACTTTATTTTCAGTTTTCCATTTTAATTCAAAGTAATCGATCTCCTGTGGTGTTACTTATGATGAGTCTGAAATTGCGCAGTTGCAAGAAGGTGTGTAGGGGTGGGAGAGGAGTGCACTTCTCTATCCCTCTTCCTGGCCACTGTCTGAGGCTGCACCAAACCGTTTGCAACCCACCACGACTGCCTACTTCCACCTCCGTAACATTGCCTGTCTCCACCCCTCCCTCAGCTTATCTGCTGCTGAAACCCTCAGCCATGCCTTTGTTACCTCCAGACTCGATTATTCCAATGCTTTCCTGGCTGGCCTCCCATCTTCCACCTTCCTTAAACTTGAGCTCATCCAAAACTCTGCTGCCTGTATCCTAACTCGCACCATGTCCTGTTCACCCATCATCCCTATGCGTGTTACATGGGCTGCCGGTCCAGGAATGCCTCGCTTTTAAAATTCTCATCCTTGCTTACAAATCCCTACATGGCTTCGCCCCTCCCTATCTCTGTAACCTCCTCCAGCCCTACAACCCTCTGAGATCTCTGCGCTCTTCCAATTCTTGCCTCTTGTGCATCCCCGATTTTCATCGCTCCACCATTGGCGGCCGTGCCTTCAGCTGCCTAAGCTCTGGAATTCCTTCCCTAAACCTTTCAGCCTCTCTACCTCTCTCTTCTCCTTTAAGACGCTCCTTAAAACCTACCTCTTTGACCAAGCTTTTGGTCACTTGCCCTAACATCTCCTTATGTGGCTCCGTGTCAAATTCTGTTTGAAAATGCTCCTGTGAAGCACCTTAGGACGTTTCACTTCGTTAAAGGCGCTATATAAATGCAACTTGTTGTTGTTGTAAAGAAGTTTTTCAGGCATCTGCTCAGAGACAGTGAAGTAATTCTTTTGTATTTGATTGCTTCCCGTTGAATAAAATTCCTTTACCCCTCTACAAAAGAGGGGGTACGGGGAAAGAGCAGGGGGAGTGAGACTAATTGGGGTCACCATTGACCAGAAACTTAACTGGACCAGCCATATAAATACGGTGGCTACGAGAGCAGGTCAGAGGCTGGGTATTCTGCGGCGAGTGACTCACCTCCTGACTCCCCAAAGCCTTTCCACCATCGACAAGGCACAAGTCAGGAGTGTGATGGAATACCCTCCACTTGTCTGGATGAGTGCAGCTCCAACAACACTCAAGAAGCTCGACACCATCCAAGATAAAGCAGCCCGCTTGATTGGCACCCCATCTACCACCCTAAACATTCACTCCCTTCACCACCGGCGCACTGTGGCTGCAGTGTGCACCATCCACAGGATGCACTGCAGCAACTCGCCAAGGCTTCTTCGACAGCACCTCCCAAACCCGCAACCTCTACCACCTAGAAGGACAAGGGCAGCAGGCGCATGGGAACAACACCACCTGCACGTTCCCCTCCAAGTCACACACCATCCCGACTTGGAAATATATCGCCGTTCCTTCATTGTCGCTGGGTCAAAATCCTGGAACTCCCTTCCTAACAGCACTGTGGGAGAACCGTCACCACACGGACTGCAGCGGTTCAAGAAGGCGGCTCACCACCACCTTCTCGAGGGCAATTAGGGATGGGCAATAAATGCCGGCCTTGCCAGCGACGCCCACATCCCGTGAACGAATAAAAAAAAAAATTGGAAAGCATTTTCAAAGAGCTGGCACAGGTCCCTTGGGCCGAATGGCCTCTTTCTGTGCTGTAAGATTCTATGGTTCTAGAATAATAGTTCATTTATAATAAATACTTCAAACTACAGCTGCAGTAATAAAACTTACTGATAACATACTTGCACTGGACAATTAAATGTGCCAATGCAGTCAACTCTATTGAAGTGACTAAATGCTGTGGGACTTTTTTTTGCATTAAAGGCACTATATCAGTGCAAGGTGTTGTTGTTGAAAACTGAGATGAATATTGGTTTCTGTCGGGTGAATAGAAATGATAAAGCTTGAACCATTATCTCACTATAATGTTGAATTGCCTCCTGTTAATTGAGAAATGTAAGATGCCAAGTGAATGCAAATTTGCTAAGATTTACATATTTTACTATATTCTACCATATTTGCATAATTTACAGAATTCACCATGCTTGCAGCTCAACTTATACACACTTACCTGCTGTAGAAGTACTACGAAATGTCATTTATTTATCAAATCGTTATCAAATTATTTAATTATCAAATGATGGTAAATTAAAAGCAACAACACTACAAGACTATTTATATTTAAGAAACCAAAAAAACTTTAATTGTTTTTTGTATCTGTCCAGTAGGTTTTAGTGATTTCTGTACACGTACCCCAAAACCTCTCTGTTCCTCCACAGTTCCTAGCTTCTCACCATTTAGAAAACACTCCGATCTATCTTTCTTAGATCCGCCTTTCACTTTACCACATAACTTGTGGAGGAGAGGTTTTTTACAGACAAATTATTATGAATTCCTGATCTAGGTAATTGGATGGAGTATAAACACTGGCATAGACCAGTTGGGCCGAATGGCCTGTTTATGTGCTGTAAATGTTATGTACTCCTGGTCACATCATTGGATTTAGTGACATACTGGTTGTTCAATTAATAAGAAATGACTATACTCAGTGATAATTTGTACCCAGTGTTGAGTCATCTATAGCCAAATCTAAGAGCAGAGCTGAACTTTGGGTTCCTGAATTTGGTGCTGGCTTTCAAAGTCGATGTGCACCCCCTCAGAATTCAATCATCAAACACCAAACCCAAAGCCCCAATCTCTGATCCCTAATCTAATCTTATAGCAAAATATCATCATGTAGTCTTACTCATACTGCAACTATAAAAACACTCCAGTACTGCACTACATTAGTGCTGCTACGATACCCACGACCATTACAACTATTACACTTCAAATAATAATGATTGAATTAGCTACCTTACCAAAGCTACCCAGCTACCAGTCGGCTGTTTCCTTACAAGGAGAGAATGGGGGAGCAGAAGAATTAAGCAATTTGAATTTCTAAGACGTTTTAACTCTGAGATTCACAGTGCCGCACCAGACGTATCTTTGTAAACTAAAGGGATGATTTTGTGTTGATATTAACTGTGGCGCTTATTTTTCCGAACAGATTTTAATGAGTGTGGAATGAAGCCTCGGCCGTGCAAGCATCGGTGTATGAATACGTACGGCAGCTACAAGTGCTACTGTCTGAATGGCTACATGCTCATGTCTGATGGATCATGTGCAAGTAAGTGGCTCGCTTTTGATTGCTTAATGCAATCCCATGCCCATCCCTCAACTATGCTTAACTGTGGCGTGAGTCTTGTAACCTGCAATAAGCTGAAGGCTACATCCAAGGTTATGTTCATCTATTCAGTGCTTCCTGGTACTATAAGTACAGTCAGTGATTACAGCACCATTCTTTACACAGCACAGGTAGCACAGTCATTGATTGGAAGCTATTGGGTTGGATTCTGGTTTCTATGAAGGAGTCGGAGCTTTGTTTAGCTGCTTCAAGTTCGATAAATTCCAGCCCGTTTTTCCTAGTGAAAGCGGTGACTGGATCCACTATCAGCCTGACTCCAGTCTGAATGGAGTAGGTCTACTGTGACCAAACATCAGAGTTGGCGTGAAGCGCGCTGGGGGGAGGGTGCCTTAATGTAAGTGCGACTGCAACAATACAATGTGAAGATGGACGTTTCCATTCACATTTTTAGATAGTCTGAAATTGTCGTCCTTTGGCTAATAGTGCAGAAAGGAATATATGCAAGGAATGTATTGCACTCCATGCCCTTCATTCAGCACCACACAACTCAAATAACCAGTGCAAATGCCAACATTGGGTCTAAATCACTGGCCCATAGCACAGGCCAATGACTGGCCCATCCCAAAGATCCTCTTCTTGTGCCAAACACAACAAACTTTGGTTATATTTTCAACTTGTTTCAAAAACAGTCTGAAACCCAAGTTAAATGGCCAGAACTAAAATCCTGCTCTCCCATGGCTCAACTGGTAAATTCACTGCCCTTTGAGCTTACAGGCTGTGGAAAGGTCCCAGGTTCAGGCTCTGGTTTGTTCAAGAGTCAGCTGATCTCAGGTGGGGGGCTGCTACGATTGGCCTCAGCACCCCTGGGTTAAAGAGGGGGGAAATTGGGCCGGGGTTTCCTGTTCCTGCTCGCTGTTCAGGGATTTTGACAGGAAGATGCACCTGTGTGGAGATGAGGGGAGGACAGGGCTGAGAAGCAGCCTACGGTTGAATGGCCTGCTCATGTTCATTGACCGGAATGGCCACTGGCAAATTGCAGAGGGAAATCTGGCATCTGTGGAAGCACTTTCCCTGCAATAGTCAGTGCCTCCAGGAGAGGAGGGTAGAAGATTCGAGTGTCAGCCCCAGTAAATTCCAGCTTGGATGGTGTTTGTAATCTAATTTTTTGACTGTATTTTTGTGTCAAAAACTTATACAAATGATAATGCAGAATATCTTGCTGATTCCTGTTCGAATAGTACTGACCGGATCCATTAAATGAAACCATTTGACAATTTGAGCCACTGATTTATAGGTTTAATGGAAAAATGTACAGAATCACAGAGTTTGATTCCCAAAGTACCAAGTAAAGATCCCAGAATACCGACCCATGGAGTCACTACAAACAATGAGCCCAATTGTAAATGGACAGAATCTTAGAATGCAATCCCCAAACCACAAGTGAAATCCCCCCCCAATCTCATAATAAAAACTAAAATTAAGTCCCCGGAAGCAAACAGAACAAAAAAAAAACATTCATAGACTATCACAGCATAGAAGGAGGCCTTTTGCCCACTGTGTCTGTGCTGGCTTTTTGAAAGAGCTATCCAATTAGTTCCACTCCTCCTGCTCTTTGCCCATAGACCTGCAAATTTCTCTTTTTCAAGTATTTATCTAATTCCCTTTTGAAAGTTACTATTGAATCTGCTTCCACCGCCCTTTCAGACAGTGCATTCCAGATCGTAACAGCTCGCTGCATAAAAAAATTTCTCCTCGTTTCCTCTATACAATAAAGTTCCTATTAATTCTAGTAAAAGTGCTAGGTGTCTGAACTGGCTGTTGTACTCTTAAGAGAATCGATATTTGTATCTAATTGTCACACAAACATTTAGTGCAGGAAAAAAGAACTCCTTTCTCCCCACCATTGGTGGCTGTGCCTTCAGCTGTCTAGGCCCTATGCTCTAAAATTCCCTCCCTAAACCTCTCCACCTCCCTCTCCTCCTGTAAGATTCTCCTTAAAACTCACCTTTTTGACCAAGATTTTAGTTACCCCTCCAAATAGTTACCCCTTCTTTGGCTCAGTTGATGATTTTTTTCTTGGTCTGATAGTGCTTCTGTGAAGCGCCTTGGGCCATTCCTCTACATTATAGGCGCCCTATAAACGCAAGTTATTGTTGCATCTAAAATTTAAACAGAAGATGCTGAAAATGCCCAGCCTTTGTTCAAGCTTTTGAGGGGAAAATGACAGGTTGATATTTTAACAAAAGCAAAATACTGCGGATGCTGGAAATCTGAAATAAAAACAGAAACTGCTGGAAACACTCAGCAGGCATCTGTGACGAGAGAAACAGAGTTAACGTTTCAGGTCGATGACCTTTCATCAGAACTGGAAGAAGTTAGAGATTTGATGAGCCAGAGCCAGGGATAAGTGGGGGGGGGGGTGGGGAGGGGGCTCAGGAAGGAAAGAACGAAGGGGAAGGTCTGTGATAGGGGTAGAGGGCAGGACTGATTAAATGACAAAAGGGATGATGGTGCAAGGCAAGGAGGGTGGTAATGGGACAGGTTAAGAAACAAAAGATGGGTCCCGAGGAGATGTAAATGGCAACAGCAGAACCATTACCAGCACTTGCTGTCTGAGAAAATGGGAGCGGTAGTTATGGTCTGAAGTTGTTGAACTCAATGTTGAGGCTGGTAGGTTGTAAAGTGCCTGGTCAGAAGTTGAGGTGCTGTTGCTCGAGCTTGCAGTGAGATCATTGGAACTGTATAGGAGGCCGAGGACAGAGAGGTCAGAGTGGGAATGGGTTGAAGAATTAAAGTGGCTAAAGGGCGAATTAAAGTGGGATAATTCAGGTTAATATTCTGATGAAGCGATCCCGCCTGAAACTTTAACCTTTCTTTCCATTTGGAGGCTGATCGACGATGTGTGCATCTCTAGCATTTCTTGCCGGTACTTCAGCTGCCTGCTTGATTTGGTTAGGTTGAAGGTGATGGCTGTGCAATAATTAACTCGTCCGTGCACTTTGACAGATACACGGTCGTGCGCCATGGCAAACTGCCAGTATGGCTGCGATGAGGTGAAGGGGGAGATCCGCTGTCGCTGCCCATCTCCAGGGCTGCAGCTCGGACCAGACAGAAGGACCTGCGTGGGTATGTATGTCGAGGGCTTGTCCACAATTAAGTTAACGTACAAGCGTCTTTGTAATCTGGAGTTTACCTGCCCACAGAAACTTCTTGTTTGGTAGAACGAAATTCCCGAAGGCAGCAGCTCTTTAATTGCTGCCATTGTTTAACAGCTAAGCACCCATGGATTCCTGGAGCAGCTGTATCCCACACGCTGTGGGGTAGATGAGCTGCTTTCTTCTCTTACCTCTTGCTCCTGTATTTTTTTTTTGTTTGGTGCTAGTTTTGAATCAGATTTTGCCTCGTTAAAAATGTACAGAATTGATTCTGTTTGTCTTGGAACTCTGGAATCAGCTTAATTTACCTCAGAGTGGATTCCAGAGCAGCAGAGGTGACAGAAGAAATGGTGTTTTTGAATTCCTAATGCTGGACCATTGGCAGGTCAGATAGTGAAGAACTTCGATCCTGGCCTGTGCAGGTGCACCGGGCACCAGATCAGCCAAAGACCCAATGCTCCATACCACGAGCCGCACCTCGCTAACCTTGCAGCGCTACTGCGGAAGAGTGGGATTAGAGCCTAATTATTTGCCGTAAGCCCTAGGCCTGGTGTTACAATGACTGGTCGGTCTTTGGTTTGGAGGGTAAACACCTCTTGCTGATGTGACCCCTGCTCAGCCTCGCAGAGCTTGGAAGCTGTGATAATGGGCTGAACTATCATGACAGTACTGCGTTGCTCATAAGCTTCTCCTCCATTCCCTTCCAGACGTCGATGAGTGTGCCGCCGGGAGAGTTGTGTGCCCTCGATTCCGTAAATGCATCAATACCTTTGGAAGTTACTTCTGCAAATGCCATGATGGCTTTGAGCTGAGGTACTACGATGGTAAATATCGGTGCCTAGGTAAGTCGGAAGGACTCTCTTAAACAATGGGCATAGCTGTTGTCATCCTATTCGGTTATTAACAAGGCATAACAACCCAGACATGACACGAGGAAAACCCTCAGTGGTGGAGAGCTTTGGGAACCATAGGTCCAAAGTGCTTTATACTGACACTGTCCATTCGCCAGTGCTGCACATCTCTCAAGAATAATCACTGTCCCCTGAAAAAAAATTCTGTTTTGAATAATATTTCACAGCGATTCTTGTTATTTCTTCTGTTGCTTCGATACCTCAGTCACTTAATTCCACAAAGTGCCAAAGCCCAGAATCCTATGTGAACAAGAGACTTTTGTTACTTTATTTTACTAGATGAATGGTTTAATTAATTGTTGCTATGTAAACCAGAACCACATACGATTTTCATTTTCTACTCAATACATCAATACACATTCTACACATGCTGGTGCTAAGTTATTTCCTTGGTGATGAATCCACAGATTAAGGTATTAGAAACATAGAAAATAGGAGCAGGAGTAGGCCATTCGGCCCTTCAAGCCTGCTCCACCATTCAATATGATCATGGCTGATCCTCTATCTCAATACCATATTCCCGCTCTCTCCCCATACCCCTTGATGCCTTTTGTGTCTAGAAATCTGTCTAGCTCCTTCTTAAATATATTCAGCAACTTGGCTTCCACAGCCCTCTGAGAGAAGAAATTTCTCCTCATCTCAGTCCTAAATGTCCTACCCCATATCCTGAGACTGTGACCCCTCGTTCTGGACCCCCCAGCCAGGGGAAACATCCTCCCTGCATCCAGTCTGTCTAGCCCTGTAAGAATTTTATATGTTTCAATGAGATTCCCCTCTCATTCTTCTAAATTCGAGTGAATACAGGCCAAGTCGACCCAATCTCTCCTCACATGACAGTCCTGCCATCCCAGGAATCAGTCTGGTGAACCTTTGCTGCACTCCCTCTATGGCAAGTATATCCTTTCTTAGGTAAGGAGACCAAAACTACACACAATACTCCAGGTGTGGCCTCACCAAGGCCCTGTAAAACTGCAGTAAGACATCCATGCTCCTATATTCAAATCCTCTTGCAATGAAGGCCATCATACCATTTGCCTTCCTAACTGCTTGCTGCACCTGCATGTTTGCTTTCAGTGACTGGTGTACAAGGACACCCAGGTCCCTTTGTACATCAACATTCCCCAATTTATCACCATTTAAATAATACTCTGCCTTTCTGTTTTTCCTTCCGAAGTGGATAACTTCACATTTATCCACATTATACTACATCTGCCATGTATTTGCCCACTCACTCAACTTGTCTAAATTGCCTTTAAGCCTCTTTGCATCCTCCTCACAACTCACAATCCCACCTAGTTTTGTGTCGTCAGCAAACTTGGAAATGTTACATTTGGTTCCCTCATTCAAATTGTTGATATATATTGTGACTAGCTGGGGCCCAAGCGCTGATCCCTGTGATACCACACTAGTCACTGCCTGCCACCCCAAAAAAGACCCATTTATTCCTACTCTGTTTCCTGTCTGTTAACCAATTTTCAATCCATGCCAGTATATTATAACCAATCCCATGTTCTTTAATTTTGCACACTAACCTCTTGTGTGGGACTTTTATCAAAGGCCTTCTGAAAATTCAAATAAACCACATCCACTGGTTCTCCCTTATTTGTTCTACCAGTTACATCCTCAAAAATCTCCAGTAGGTTTGTCAAACATGATTTGCCTTTCATAAATCCATGTTGACTTTGTCTAATCCCGTTGATATTGCATTGGTGATAATCTTTAAGGGGTTTTCTTACTGCACAGGTACATATATCTGCAATGTGTATATATATATATGATTATAGAATCTTACAGCTCAGAAGGAGGCCATTCAGCCCATTGCGCCTGTGAAAGAGCTATCCAATTAGTCCCACTCCCCTGTTCTTTCCCCATAGCTCTGCAATTTTTTTCCTTTCCCTGCAAATATATCCAGTTCCCTTGTGGGTAAAACTTAAACTTTTCTAGGTTGATATTTTTGACTGACCTACTGTCGAGCCTTGTGAAAACGACAATTATATTTACACAAGTTTCCAGGTCTCTGGAGAGTCTGGAAGGGATTGCAGAAAATGTAGACTATAAAAATCACAGCAAGCCGGTTATTAAAAAGTGCGAAACTATAAGAGGATTGTGCAGTTTATGGAACAATTACCTTTCGCTCCACATGCGTCATCAAAAACTAGGGGCTCTCCCGTGGCATTGCTCATGGAGATCAAATTTTTAAAAATAATTTAATAAATTGAGGAATTGAAATGAGCAAGCTTCTGTGCTGAGCAATGGAGGGATTGTAACTGTGGATTGGCTTAGTGCAGTTATTATTATAAGAAAATACAATACACACACACACTTATATAGTCAACTTTGCTCTGGAGACCTCTTTATTAAACCTATGTAGTCCATGTTTATATTTTCATAATCCCCTTCACATGTTAGTTTGATCCCTCTCTCCAGGTTTTCCCTGAACCATGCACATCATCCTCCAGCTGAGATGATCGGTGGTCCACTGGCTCCCAGGCCTCTCCTGGCGCTATTCCACAAACAGTCACTAGAGGGTGGCCCAGAATTTGTGGGCTTGAGCATGATAGTGTGATATTTATGCTACTGGACTAACAATCCAGAGGCCTGGAAGGATGTAATTGCACTGGAGAGGGTACAAGGGGGATTTAAGAGGATGTTGCCAGGACTGGAGAATTTTAGCTATGAGGAAAGATTGGATAGGCTGGGATTGTTCTCTTTGGAACAGAGGAGGCTGAGGGGTGATTTAATTGAGGTGTATAAAATTATGAGGGGCCTAGATAGAATTGATAGGATATTTCCCTTAGCAGAGAGGTCAATAACCAGGGGGGATAGATCTAAAGTGATTGGTAGAAGGATTAAAGGGGAGGTGAGGAAAATTTTTTTCACCCAGAGGGTGGTGGGGGTCTGGAACTCACTGCCTGAAAGGGTGGGAGAGGCAGAAACCCTCAACTCATTTAAAAAGTACTTGGATGTGCGCATGAAGTCCTGTAACCTACAAGGCTGCGGACCAAGTGCTGGAAAGTGGGATTAGGCTGGGTGGCTCGTTTTCGGCCGGTGCAGACTTGATGGGCCGAATGGCGTCCTTCTGTGCCGTAAATTTTCTATGATTCTAATCCGGAGAATGCGAGTTCAAAGCCCATCGTGGCAGTTTGAGAATTTGAATTGAGTTTTTTTTTAAAATCCGGAAATATAAAGCTGGTGTCAGTAAAAGTGACCGTGAAGCTGTCGGATTGTTGTAAAAACCCAACTGGTTCACTAATGTCTTTTAGGGAAGGAAACCTGCCGTCCTTACCCAGTCTGACCTATAAGTGACTCCAGTCCCACATCAACCAAGTGGTTGACTCTTAACTGCCCTGTGAAGTGGCCTAGAAAGCCATTCAGTTGTGTCAAACCGCTGTAAATATTACCACAAGGACTATAGCGGTTCAAGAAGTAAGGCGCACCATCACCTCCTCAGGGCAACTAGGGATGTGCAATAAATACCAGCCTTGCCCACATCCCGAGAATGAATTAAAAAAAGGAGCACTTATTCTTAGGCCATGCTGTAAATTGCTCTGATGATTTAATTCCTTTGCAGCCAATAACAGACGACTTAACATTACATTCTAAAATGGATGATTTTGTTCAACATCATTTCTATGACCATAAACGTTTAAGTTAAAATATTCCTGTCGTGTTGTGGCTATCTTACTGACACCTCTGAATGACAGCACAGGTGCACACCTTTACCTATTAGATTTAGGATCCTCAATTTAAGAGCCCACTCAATGTCTATTTTTAATTTGCAGGAGTCCAATATTAGATTGGAAAGGGAGAAAAAGTTGGCATAGTAATGAGACCCTTTCCTGTGCTGTCCTGAGCATGTCTTGTAAATAGGATTCTATAGCGGTCGTGACATCTAGCGAAGGAACAATAATGCCGCACCAGTCTTTATTATATTGACAGGTTGTTACTTCTTGTCCTAACTGAGTGTTTTTGAGCCTTTGTCTGGTGTTCAAATGGAATTTAAACTGTGCACAGTTCTGGTCTCCATATTACAAAAAGGATATAGAGGCACTGGAGAAGGTGCAAAAAAGATTCACGATAATGATACCAGAACGGACCAGCTGGGGCTTTTTTCTCTAGAAAAGAAAAGGCTGAGGGGTGACCTAATAGGGGTCTTTAAAATTATGAAGGGGCTCGATAAGGTAGACGTAGAGAAAATGTTTTTGCTTGTGGGGGAATCCAAAACTAGGGGGTCATAAATATAAGATAGTCATTAATAAATCCAATAAGGAATTCAGAAGAAACGTCTTCACCCAGAGAGTGGTTAGAATGTGGAACTTGCTACCACATGGAGTAGTTGAGGTGAATAGCATAGATGCATTAAAGGGGAAGCTAGATAAGTACATGAGGGAGAAGAAACAGAAGGATATGCTGATAGGGTTAGATGAATTAGGGAGGGAGGAGGCTCATGTGGAGCATAAACACCTGTTGGGCCAAATGACCTGCTGCTGCGCTGTAAATTCTATGTAAGTCTATATAATTAGCAAACATGTGATTGTGATATTTCTGCAGGATGAAAGACTACATTGACCCATTTATTCCTCTTCATTCTAGATGTCGACGAGTGTTCCAGGAGGACACATAAGTGTAGTGTCTTTGCTACTTGTCAGAACACACCAGGCTTGTACAAATGCAAGTGTATGACTGGCTACAGGGGCAGCGGTTACAGCTGCACATGTATGTATATCAGCTCAAGCAGAGGACTCTGTTAAAGTGTCCCTCGTGTCTTGGAATTGTTGCTTAGATTCCGATCAGGTTTGCCTTGTTGATAACTCAAATATATCATAAAGAAAGAACTTGCCTTTATACAGTAATATTCAATTCACAGGACGCCCCAAAGTGCTTCACAGCCGATTAAATACTTTTGAAGTATAATCACTATTGTAGTGTAGGGAAACGTGACAACCAATTTGCACACAGCAAGATCCCACAAACAGCAATGAGATAACGATCATAAGACCATAAGAGATAGGAGTAGGAGTAGGCCATTTGGCCCTTCGAGCCTGCTCCGCCATTTAATGAGATCATGGCTGATCTGATTTTTACCTCAACTCCACTTTCCTGCCTTTCCCCCATATCCTTTGACTCCCTTGCTGATCAAAAATTTGTCTAACTCAGCCTTGAATGTATTCAATGACCCAGCCTTCATAGCTTTTTGGGGTAAAGAATTCCAAAGATTTACGACCCTCTGGGAAAAGAAATTCCTCCCCATTTCCATCTTAAATGGGCGACCCCTTATTCTAAGTCTATGCCTCCTAGTTTTAGGTACCCCATGAGGGGCAACATCCTCTCAGCATCTACCCTATCGAGTCCCCTCAGAATCTTGTATGTTTCAATAAGATCTCCTCTCATTCTTCTAAACTCCAGTGAGTATAGACCCAACCTGCTCAATCTTTCCTCGTAAGACAACCCTTCCATACCCGGAATCAACCTCGTGAACCTTCTCTGAATTGGCTCCAATGCAAGTATATCCTTCCTTAAATAAGGGCACCAGAACTGGACGCAGTACTCCAGTTGTGGTCTCAGCAGCACCCTGTACAGTTGTAGCATGATTTCCCTGCTTTTGTACTCCATCCCCCTAGAAATAAAGGCCAATATTCCATTTGCCTTCCAGATTACCTGCTGCACCTTTTTGTGTTTCATGTACGAGGACACCCAGATCCTTCTGTACCGCAGCATTTTGTAGTATTTCTCCATTCAGATAATATTTTGCTTTTTTATTTTTCCTCCCAAGGTGGATGACTTCACATTTGCCCACATTATATTCCATCTACCAAATTTTTGCCCATTCGCTTAACCTGTCAATATCCCTTTGAAGGCACTTTGTGTCCTCCTCGCAACTTTGCTTTTCCACCTATCTTTGTATCATCAGCAAATTTGTCCACAAGACACTCTGTTCCTTCATCCAAGTCATTGATATATATTGTAAATCGTTGAGGCCCCAGCACTGAGCCCTGCGGCACCCCACTAGTTACAGATTGCCATTTTGAAAATGACCCTTTTATCCCGACTCTTTGTTTTCTGTCTATCCATGCCAGTATTACCCCCAACACCATGAGCTCTTATCTTGTGCAGTAACCTTTTATGTGGCACCTTATCAAATGCTTTTTGGAAATCCAAATATACTGCATCCATTGGTTCCCCTTTATCCACCCTGCCCATTACTTCCTCAAAGAACTCTAATAAATTTGTCAGACATGATTTCCCCTTCATAAAACCATGTGGACTCTCCTTGATTGTATTATGGGTCTCCAAATGTCCTGCTACTGCTTCCTTAATAATGGATTCTAGCATTTCCCCAATGACAGATGTTAGGCTAACTGGTCTATAGTTCTATAGTTCTGCTTTCTGTCTCACTCCCTTCTTGAATAGGGGTGTTACGTTTGTAGTTTTCCAATCCGCTGGGACCTTTCCAGAATCTAATGAATTCTGGAAGATTACAACCAATGCATCCACTATCTCTGTAGCCGCTTCCTTTAAGACCCTCCGATGCAAGCCATCAGGTCCACGGAACTTGTCAGCTTTTAGACCCATTAGTTTACCTCGTACTTTTTCTCTAGTGATAGTGATTGTTTTTAGTTCCTCCCTCCCCTTTTTGCCCCTTGATTATCCACTATTATTGGTATATTATCAGTGTCTTCTACTGTGAAGACAGACACAAAATATCTGTTCAATTCCTCTGCCATTTCCTTGTTTTCCATTATTATTTCCCCAGTCTCGTCCTCTAATGTTTACTTTAGCTACCCTCTTCCTTTTTATATACTTGTAGAAGCTTTTACTGTTAGTTTTTATATTTATTGCTAGTTTACTCTCATAATTTATTTTCTCCCTCTTTATTATTCTTTTAGTCATCCTTTGCTGGTTTTTAAAGTTTTCCCAATCTTCGGGCTTACCAGTAATCTTTGCCATGTTGTATGCTTTTTCTTTTAACCTGATACCATCCTTGACTTCCTTAGTTAGCCATGGTTGGTTCACCCTTTTTGTGGAGTCTTTCCTCCCCACAGGGATATATTTTTGTTGTGAGTCATAAAATATCTTTTTAAATGTTTGTCATTGCTTATCCACCATCATACCATCTAATCTGTTTACCCAGTCCATTTTAGCCAATTCCGTCCTCATTCCTTTGTCATTGCCCTTATTTAAGTTTAATGCAATAGTTTCAGACCCAAGATCCTCGCTCTCAAACTGGATGTGAAATTCTATCTTGTTACGATCACTGCTTCCCAAGGGATCCTTTACTTTGAGATCATTAATTAATCCTGTTTCGTTACCCGTTACCAGATCCAAAATGGCCTGTTCTCTGGTTGGTTCATTGACATATTGGTCTAAAAAACAGTCCCGAATACCCTCTATGAACTCCTCCTCAGGGCTACTTTTGCCAATTTGATTTGTCCAACCTATGTGAAAGTTAAAATCGCCCATGATTATTGCATTACCTTTTTTACAAGCTCCCTTATGTCCTGATTTATATTTTTCCCTACAGTGTAGCTACTGTTAGGGGGCCCATAGACTACTCTCACCAGTGATTTCTTTCCCTTGCTGTTTGTTACCTCCACCCATCGGATAACCTGTGTTTTTGTTTGCTGCTGTTGGTGGAGGGATAATTTTTGGCCAGGACACCGGGAGAATTCCCCTGCATTTCATCAAATAGTGTCGTGGGATCCTTTACATCCACCTGAGAGGGCAGACGGGGCAGCACTCGCTCAGCACCGCATTGGAGTGCCAGCCTGGATTATGTGCTGCAGTCTCTGGACTTGAACCCACAACCTTCTGACTCAGAGGCCAGAGTGCTACCCACTAAGCCACGGCTGACATGTAAATGTGCATATTCTAGATCAGAATTTTCTGGTCATTTCTCAAGACACCTCGTCCCATCAAGCTCAAACCTTGAAATGTATTAATATCTTCTGTTTCATTATAATAGGATCACTTTACTTGTGAAAGCCATTTTCTTCCTATGATCCCATTCACACACATCCCGAGAATGGATAGAAAAAAGAGCCCTTAAATTTTAGACCATGCTGTAAATTGCTCTGATGATTTCTTTCCCTTGCAGCCAATAACATACGATTTAACTTTACTTCCTAAAATGAATGATTTTGTTCAAAATAAGTTCTATGATCATAAACATTTAATTTAAAATATTCCTGTTGTGTTGCGGCATCTTCCTGACACCTCAGAAGGCAGCACAGGTGCACACATTTACCTGTGTTAACTATTAGATTTAGAACTCTCAAACTAGGAGTCTTTCGGATGCTTATTTTTAATTTTAGGACAAAAAAAACAGAGGGGAGATGAAGAGACTTTTTTCTACGCAGCGAGTTGTTATGATCTGGAATGCACCGCCTGAAAGGGTGGTGGAAGCAAATTCAATAATAACTTTCAAAAGGGAGCTGGATATATACTTGAAAAGGAAAAATTTGCAGGGCTGTGGGGAAAGAGTGGGGGAGTGGGACAAATTGGACAGCTCTTTCAAAGAGCCGGCAGAGGCACGATGGGCCGAATGGCCTCCTTCTGTGCTGTAAGATTCTATGAATCCCATCTTAGATTTGAAAGGGAGAAAATGTTGGCGCAATAATGAGAGCCTTTCCTAAGTTGAATGAACCATTCACACTAAGGTTTTCCTCTACCTGGATCTCCTTACAGTCTGAATCCAACCTATCAGCTGCCACTTCAGTGTTGCTCGCACAAGTAAAACAAAACTTTGTTACAATAACATATTCATCTTTGGCATATAATCTGCAAATGCGATTTCCCCCACGTTTCTAAAGATGAAAATTATAAAATAAAATTGGACAGGTGCACAGAATGATTGTACTTCTGAAATGAAGTGAAATATTATTACCTTGTTAGATTTGGGATTTTGCTACTTCAAGGAATTAACACAAGAAAAATGGAACCCGCCAAAAGTCAGACATCGTACCCAGTTATCTTCACTCAGACTGAAATCTCTGTGTGTTCTAGAAAGGCTCCCATTCATTCTTTGCCACAAACTGTGTGCACAGTCGCCTTTATCTTACTTACAAAAGCTCACTTTGCAATTTCCATTCTCTGTATGTATCTCTCTTTATTTTACTCAGAAAAAGGCTTGGGCACGGTTTCATAAATTAAATGTCTTGTTTATAAAACCTTTGGTACTAATGATACTTCACTAAATTATTTTTTGCAGTATATAGATAGTGTATAATGGGCTCTTGAGATCTTGGGTTGTTCCTTATTAAAATTTTATGAATGATTATAATATTGTTAAAATCTTGCATCTGTGCACACTTCCTGTCAACTTTTTTCACCATAGATTTCTACGTCAATATTTATAGCAGAAACTGTTTATGTTATCTTGTGACACTGCAATTACATCCTCCCCTCAGTGGAGGCACTGCAGCACTACCACTGGCAGAAGGGTGTAATTGTAGCGTGACAAGTTTACATAGGCAGTTTCCATTATGAATGTAGACATTACATAGAATTAAATAGAATTTTACAGCACAGAAACAGGCCATTTGGCCCAACACGTCTATGCCGCTGTTTATGCTCCATACGAGCCTCCTCCCACCTTACTTCATGTCACCCTATCAACATATCCTTCTATTCCTTTCTCCCTCATGTACTTATCTAGCTTCCCCATAGGAATTTATTGTGGCAATATATGAGAATAATGTCAGAGGTATGACTTTAAAAAGGGAACTCATTTATGTTTTTGTATCCTGGTCCAAATACCCTTCAGCCTCTAACCTCACTGCACTCGGTCTAGACTCACTATATGCAATGCAAAGATTGGTGGCATTGTACACAGTGTAGATGAAAACATAAAATTACAAAGCGATATTGATAGATTAGGCAAAACTGTGGCAAATGGAATTCAGTGTAGACAAATGTGAGGTCATCCACTTTGGATCAAAAAAGGAAAGAACAGGGTACTTTCTAAATGGTAAAAAGTTAAAAACAGTGGATGTCCAAAGGGACTTAGGGGTTCAGGTACATAGATCATTGAAGTGTCATGAACAGGGGCAGAAAATAATCAATAAGGCTAATGGAATGCTGGCCTTTATATCTAGAAGACTAGAGTACAAGGGGGCAGAAGTTATGCTGCAGCTATACAAAACCCTGGTTAGACCGCACCTGGAGTACTGTGAGCAGTTCTGGGCTCCGCACCTTTGGAAGGACATATTGGCCATGGAGGGAATGCAGCGTAGGTTTACTAGAATGATACCCGGACTTGAAGGGTTAAGTTACGAGGAGAGATTACACAAATTGGGGTTGTATTCTCTGGAGTTTCGAAGGTTAAGGGGTGATCTGATTGAAGTTTATAAGATATTAAGGGGAACGGATAGGGTGGATAGAGAGAAACTATTTCTGCTGGTTGGGCATTCTAGGAGTAGGGGGCACAGTCTAAAAATTAGAGCCAGACCTTTCAGGAGCGAGATTAGAAAATATTTCTACACAAAAAGGGTGGCAGAAGTTTGGAACTCTCTTCCACAAACGGCAATTGATACTAGCTCAATTGCTAAATTTAAATCTGAGATAGATAGCTTTTTGCCAATCAAAGGTATTAAGGGATAAAGGCCCATATGGAGTTAGATCACAGATCTGCCATGATCTTATCAAATGGCGGAGCAGGCACGAGGGGCTACTCCTGTTCCTATGTTCCTATGTTCCAATGGATGATAAGCTAATGTTTCAAAAAAGTGCGATTCACAACAAACTGATCGGATAACCATTTATAAATGATTTTCTCCCCTCTTTCACGTCCCTTTTTTGCCACACACAGTTTCTTAGTTCAAAGGCCAGGTATGCAGCTTGCTCCAAGGCCTCTGCCAATGCAATGGAAACCAGTAAAAAGGTGGCGTGCAAGACTAACCCAGACTGACTCCCCTGCAGTTTTCCTTCCATATCTGTGAGGAATTGCCTTTCAGTGCTTCACCTCACAATCAAGATCAAAACTGTGTTGAGTGGGAGATGGTGGGTGTGAAGCTACATAGCCCTGTTCCAATTGGTATACCAACAAGTTGTGTCACTGAACAACCATGTCTAATGCAATACAGTGAGCAAAGTGAGTTTCGGTAAAAAGTTTACAAAGCGGTCATTAATGGCGCTGTCACACTTGTCTTTCAGTTGACATAAGGGTAATCAATGGAAAATTCCCAGTTTTACCAATTCCACCCAATGACGGAAACAATGGAACTTTGAATGGTGTTGATACGGAGAATACCATCCCTACAATCACTCGAAGGAAAACAACCACAGTGACCCCTCCTCGAACACCACAGATTACCACCCCACTGCTCATTACCAAGAAGCCAGAGGTCAAAACAGAAAGGCCCACCCCGACCACAAGCAGAACCACAACCACAACCACAACCACAGCCACGCCTGTAGACAACAGGATCCACAACGAGGTCCCACGGCAAAGAGGAGATGTTTTCAGTAAGTATCTCAACCATTACAACTCAGAACTGATATGTCGATGTTAGTCTGCAGGCTATGAAAAATGATCCATTAGGGATCTGAAAGCCACCAGCCAAAGATACAGCGATAGGTAGGTCAGGTCACAAGTTCGATATTTTCCGAAGTACGAACACACAATTGTATTCATGGATTTATGGGGCAGGAAAATACTGGTACTTTGAGTCACTTATTTGAATTCTTAGGGAAAGAAAGAACTTGCATTTATGTAGTGCCTTTCACAACCTCAGGTCATCCCAAAGTGCTTTACAGCCAATGAAATACTTTTGAAGTAGAGCCACTGCTCTAAGGTAGGAAACTAATTTGCGTACAACAAGGTCCCACAAACAGCAATGTGACAATGACCAGATAATCTGTTTTAGTGATGTTGGTTGAGGGATAAATATTGGCCAGGACACCGGGGAAAACTCCCCTGCTTTTCTTTGAAATGGTGCCTTGGGATCTTTCACGTCCACCTGAGAGGGCAGTCGGAGTGTCAGTTTAATGTCTCATCCAAAAGACGGCACCTCCAACAGTGCAGAACTCCCTCAGTGTCAGCCTAGATTTTGTGCTCAAGTCCCTGGAGTGGGACTTGAATGCACAACCTACTGTCTCAGAGGTGAGAATGCTGCCTCTGGGCTAGAGTTGACACCTGTGGCTTAATGTGTTTAATATAGACAGTTGCTTTGACAAAGGCAGAGCAATGAAAGTGACATGGTCAGACATGCACTGTGGCTATTGCACATCACTAGGTCCAAGCACTCCTCAGATTAAGTATACACCATTACCGTTGCAAGGCCCCAAGTAGCCCTGGACACGCACCATTGTTATGTTGGTGTCAGTAGGCCACAGACATGTGTTGTTACTATGTTCACATTGCTAGATCCCAAATAGCTTCATGTGTCGTTGCACTGAATGAATTCTATTCAGCAGTTGAGAGGAATATAAACTGAAGACCTTCAATGTATCTATTACACTGCAGCTGCTCAAGAATCTGTTGGCATCTTGAAGCATTAAAACCTGAGGTTCTCAGTGAGTCGCAGACAGAGTAATATTTTGTAAACACAGTTAACACAGCGTTTGGAATGTCATAGCTGCTAAAAATGCATAAGTGAAAATAAATGCGAACGGGTAAGTCAAGGAGCTCAGACAGATCCAAGCCTGGGTTATCTGGCTCAGCAGGAAAGAAAGCAGGAAGACAAAGTACTTAATGTAAAGGGGGCTGGAATACAAAGGAGAGGAAGTTATGCTTCAGTTGTATACAGCCTTGGTAAAATTCCATCTGGATGCTGCATTCAATTTTGAAAGGATATGTTGGCCTCAGAGGGCGTGCAGCACAGATTCACCAAAAAAAGAAAAAGGGTTAAATTATGAGGAAAGGTTGCTTAAACTTGGCTTGTATTCCCTTGAGTTTAGAAGATTGAGGGGTGATCTAATCGAGGTGTTTAAAATGATAAATGGATTCGATGGGGTAGGTACAGAACAACTATTTCCTCTGGTGAGGGACAAGGGGGCACTATCTTAAAATTAGAGCTGGGCCATTCAGGAGTGAAATCAGGAAGAACTTTTTCATACAAAGGGTAGTGGAAATCTGGAACTTACTTCCCCCAAAAAGGCCGTGGATGCAGGATCATTTGAAATTTTTAAGACTGAGATCGATAGATTTTTGTTAGGTAAGGGTGCCGAGGGATATGGAACAAATGTGGGTAAATGGAGTTGAGGTACAGATCAGCCATGGTCTGATTTAATAGGCTCGAGGGGCTCGATGGACTGAATGGCCTAATCATGTTCTATGTTGTTGGCTGTCTGTGAGTAAAATTCATATAATCCACAAATAGCTTGTTGAGAATCCTACATTTTTTCCCCCTCGCTAATGCAGGCTATAGGTTTAGCAGGTTATAACTTCAGTCAGATGAACAAAATAACTTGGACTATAGTTCACTTGGATGCCCCCAACAGATGCGATTGCAGATGCAATAAAAAAAGACAGAACTTGCATTTATACAGCGCTTTTAACATCCTTGGGACATCCCAAAGTGCTTCACAACCGATGAATTACTTTTGTAGTCACTGCTGTTTTGTGGGTTGCGTCTTGGCAACACTCCTTACAAGAAAATTCCTCAGGTGAGAACGTCCCTTTAAACAGAAACTCTATCAACATTTTCACTAAAATATACAAGAGTAATTTTTGCAATGGACTTCTCCCACTGCGGGAATCACCTCTCAAGAGCATTGCGGATCAATTGGACTACACTGCAAATGTGTCTGCTTGTCTCATTAAGGGTAGTACAGAATTCTTGTGGTTGGGTAGAATACAGAATATGCATTCGTTTATGAAACAAACAGGTGTAAAGTATGAGGAGACTGGAGTAAAGCAACTGAACAAACAGTAATTCATTTTTTTGTTCATTTTCTTCCTCCAATTTTGTAAATGATTTTCTCATCTTCTTATGCATCGCTCGTGTGTGGTCTCCCATCGTTTGGCAGGGTGGAGGCACGTCACCTATCTGCAGGCCTCTGCGAGTGCTGCTCTTGAGATGGCTGCCCGCATCTGCCCTCACCCTCTACCTCTCCCTTGTTCCTTCTGGGGTAGTAATAAGCTTCTGCTTGCACTTCCTCATAACACCTCAACTGAGATGAGGAGCGGGTAGGTGGAAGGACCATACTGCTCCTCTGCAGGACATTATCGCAGGGCTATCTGCAATGTCACCAAGCCGATGCAAGCTTCTCATTCTTATCTAAAGACTGGCGTTCTACTAACCCAACGAAGCAAGGCTTTGGCTCGGGGTTAGACTTCCTGCCCATTGACTATGAAAGGGAAGGCTGTGGCCCATTTTCCTCCCGTCGGTTTAGTTCTGATATTCTGGCTCCGTCTGAGGCTTGAGTTCGCTGGTACCTCCTTCTATTCCATGCCAGCTTCCTGACTGCAATGATCCAAAACCCAGGCTATTTCAGGCAACAGTTATGATAACAGGGAGCAAAAGGCCAGGGAATGAATTCCAAAGAGTTTGCGTAATTTCTTGGAACTCATGAGAGTCAACCTGTAGGGAGGCAGAGGTGGGTGGGTGGGTAGGGGGAGATGGTGCTGGTGGGGTTGCCTGATGTTACAATTTACATCACTGTATGCTCTGGTCATAGGGACAATGGCAGTTACTATGGAAACAGTGAATCTATCCCTAAACAAAGACATTATAAGGCTGTTTATGTCCGGTAACATGTTGTCTCATATTTTTGGCAAGTGTTTTTTTGGCCTAGCTAGATGATGGATGTGAGCACTAGGTAATGGAACACGTCACCATTTTGGGGACCACAGTAATCTCAGGTCAGGGTGAGCATGGGAAAAAGTTTAGAGCAAAGCTTCCCTACTCTGTCCCAATCATGGGCGAAGATTTCCTTTGCACTAAATGTAGTGAAATTGTAAATGTGTTTATAAAACAAAAATCTTCCCCCGATATGCCTTGACCTCAACTTTAGAACAGCTGCTTCTATGGCACCAGTATGACGTTCTGTCTGTGACTGAGACGCACTCTTTAGTGATGGTTAGTGTTGTATTATAGGCAGTTTTGTGCCGTGTACTGGGTTTAGACAGAGGCCAGAGAACTGTGGGAGAACCTTCACCACATGGACTGCAGCGGTTCAAGAAGGCGGCTCACCACCACCTTCTCAAGGGCAATTAGGGATGGGCAATAAATGCCGGCCTTGCCAGCGATGCCCACATCCCATGAATGAATAAAAAAAACCTACACTAAAAGAAGAGTTTTCCTATGATTATTATGGCCAATCAGTGGTCAATTGGCTAATTGATCACATCGCGAGTTTCTCAAACCTTTCCTAATATATTAACTTTTTTTTTAACCCTTCTGATGCCATAGGGAACTTTACTCACTAATTTAAAATGGAAAATTTGAGTCATTGGTATAAGAAGATATAGGTTAACAGAAGAACTCTGTAAAGACAATGGGGTAGATTTTGACTTTGTGCGATAATGTAAAGCGAGTTAGCAGCCTATTTTATGTCTTTCTTGTATCACACCTTCAAAAGCCTCATCAAATGTATCCTTCAACCACACCTTGGGTCATCTCCCCTAACTCTTCTCCCAAATGCTTCTCGGTGTCCAATTCCACCTTGTGAGCTGTCTCAGAGGATCAAATTTGGTAGCCTATAAACAATATCAGCAGGACAAGTTGTACAGTGACATGTGAGAGGATCAATTTCTCCTGCTTTACATGACTAGTGAAGTCAAAAGCAGTGGAACAGATGTTAACTCCTTTAGCTATGTAAAGATTAGAGTGGACATTGGTTGCCATACTGTGGATCTCCATCCAGGACAAACAAACTATCCACCTGGCCTTGACTCCCAACATTTGAAGTTGAACAACCTGCCTCTTATTTTTGGTAGCCTGAGGTGATCGGGCTGCTGTGTATTTTGATCCTCGAGGAAATACGCTGACTTTAATCCTTTTCCAACAAATTAGCCCAAAACATAATGTGAATTCCCACAGAAAATAAGGCGAGAGCCTAGACCTCTTGGAAAGGAATAAAGGTCAATGGATCTTTACTGCATACTTGTTGGTACGGACTGTTTATGGGTTTTAGGCAGAAATCTTTCAAAACTCAGAACTTTCACGAGAGAATTGGATATATACTTGAAAAGGGTTACGGGGAAAGAGCAGGAGAGTGGGTCTGATTGAGTAGCTTTTTCAATGAGCCGGCACAGGCATGATGGGCCGAATGGCCTTCTTCTGTGCTGTATGATTCTATGATTCTAACTCACTCTGCACAGTATCGCCCTGTACATCAGTTGAATATATATATATATATGTCACTCAAATACCTAACTGATAAGCATCTTTAAGAGAGGTAAAGAGATTCAGCACCTATGGCACTTCTCAATCCTAGAGATGTGCTACACAACATACTGTCTTTACTCCTCATATGGTCAATGTCACCCCGAAGTGTTTGCCTTTAATACAGTGGAAAAGAAACCTACTGAGAAGTGACTGTTCGGGATGAGTTTTAGAAAGGCTATTACACTTACGTAGAGTCTTATGTTTGCCTTCGCAAACAATCCTCTTCTCTTTTGGGATAGTCAATCAGGAATAGTCCAGGTATTTGACTGATATTGATCTGGATTCATTTCTCTGGTGAGTCCAGATTGTTCTCCATCTAGACAGTGTGCTGGTAAGGGAAGTTATATTGATGCCCTGAGGTAACAATACTGTGATGCTGTGGCTCAAATGTATAAATGTGGGCTCCACAATACAGGAAGTTACTGAATTCTACATTGTTGGACTCTTGCTCTTATTTGGTCTGTACCCACATGGAGGAACTTTGACCTTTTTGGTCAAGTAGAGTTGGATCTGTCCAGTTTTGAGTGGGAGTGGGCAACATGAACACAGTGTTCTGTACAATGCTAGGCCCTTTCTACGAGAAATCTATGTTTTAATCAGACAAATATTAGCATGAAGCTATGAATCTCTGACATGCGATGTCCTACTAGTTACCTATTTGTTAAACTCCTTTCACTTCACAGTCTCTGTGGTGAACAATAAAAGTGTTCAAGTTTGAAAGGGCCTGTAGATACCTATTTACTGGATTGGTCCTCATAAATGCGTTAACTTTTATACACCTCATCTGCCTCCTCCCTCTGTTACTTCACTCTGTGGTAATCCAGCACTGGGCATCGACTGAGATCAGCATATTCATTTTGGTCATTCAGGGTGAGAAGCGAGTCACAGAAAGTGCAGAAAAAAAAAGTGAAAAATAAATGATAGAACACATGCATTGCTTTAGTTCATTAAAAATTATATTTTGCTCCTCAATATATGGGAGGTCAGTGCTGAGGAATAGAACAGCTTGTTTACTTTTTTCATCCAACTGATCCAATACTCCGCCCCCCTCACTCTATCCCATCCTAAGTCCTGCTCACTCATCACTCTGGTCCTCACTAACCTCCATTGGCTTATCATAGAATCATAGAATCATAGAATCATAGAAGTTACAACATGGAAACAGGCCCTTCGGCCCAACATGTCCATGTCGCCCAGTTTATACCACTAAGCTAGTCCCAATTGCCTGCACTTGGCCCATATCCCTCTATACCCATCTTACCCATGTAACTGTCCAAATGCTTTTTAAAAGACAAAATTGTACCCGCCTCTACTACTGCCTCTGGCAGCTCGTTCCAGACACTCACCACCCTTTGAGTGAAAAAATTGCCCCTCTGGATCCTTTTGTATCTCTCCCCTCACCTTAAATCTATGCCCCCTCGTTATAGACTCCCCTACCTTTGGGAAAAGATTTTGACTATCGACCTTATCTATGCCCCTCATTATTTTATAGACTTCTATAAGATCACCCCTTAACCTCCTACTCTCCAGGGAAAAAAGTCCCAGTCTGTCTAACCTCTCCCTGTAAGTCAAACCATCAAGTCCCGGTAGCATCCTAGTAAATCTTCTCTGCACTCTTTCTAGTTTAATAATATCCTTTCTATAATAGGGTGACCAGAACTGTACACAGTACTCCATGTGTGGCCTCACCAATGCCCTGTACAACTTCAACAAGACATCCCAACTCCTGCATTCAATGTTCTGACCAATGAAACCAAGCATGCCGAATGCCTTCTTCACCACCCTATCCACCTGTGACTCCACTTTCAAGGAGCTATGAATCTGTACTCCTAGATCTCTTTGTTCTTTCACTCTCCCCAACGCCCTACCATTAACGGAGTAGGTCCTGGCCCGATTCGATCTACCAAAATGCATCACCTCACATTTATCTAAATTAAACTCCATCTGCCATTCATCGGCCCACTGGCCCAATTGATCAAGATCCCGTTGCAATCCCAGATAACCTTCTTCACTGTCCACAATGCCACCAATCTTGGTGTCATCTGCAAACTTACTAACCATGCCTCCTAAATTCTCATCCAAATCATTAATATAAATAACAAATAACAGCGGACCCAGCACCGATCCCTGAGGCACACCGCTGGACACAGGCATCCAGTTTGAAAAACAACCCTCTACAACCACCCTCTGTCTTCTGCCGTCAATCCAATTTTGTATCCAATTGGCTACCTCACCTTGGATCCCATGAGATTTAACCTTATGTAACAACCTACCACGCGGTACCTTGTCAAATGCTTTGCTGAAGTCCATGTAGACCACGTCTACTGCACAGCCCTCATCTATCTTCTTGGTTACCCCTTCAAAAAACTCAATCAAATTCGTGAGACATGATTTTCCTCTCACAAAACCATGCTGACTGTTCCTAATTAGTCCCTGCCTCTCCAAATGCCTGTAGATCCTGTCCCTCAGAATACCCTCTAACAACTTACCCACTACAGATGTCAGGCTCACTGGTCTGTAGTTCCCAGGCTTTTCCCTGCCGCCCTTCTTAAACAAAGGCACAACATTTGTTACCCTCCAATCTTCAGGCACCTCACCTGTAGCGGTGGATGATTCAAATATCTCTGCTAGGGGACCCGCAATTTCCTCCCTAACCTCCCATAACGTCCTGGGATACATTTCATCAGGTCCCGGAGATTTATCTACCTTGATGCGCGTTAAGACTTCCAGCACCTCCCTCTCTGTAATATGTACACTCCTCAAGACATCACTATTTATTTCCCCAAGTTCCCTAACACCCATGCCTTTCTCAACCGTAAATACCGATGTGAAATATTCATTCAGGATCTCACCCATTTCTTGTGGTTCCGCACATAGATGACCTTGTTGATCCTTAAGAGGCCCTACTCTCTCCCTAGTTACCCTTTTGCCCTTTATGTATTTGTAGAAGCTCTTTGGATTCACCTTTGCCTGATCTGCCAAAGCAATCTCATATCCCCTTTTTGCCCTCCTGATTTCTCTCTTAACTCTACTCCGGCAATCTCTATACTCTTCAAGGGATCCACTTGATCCCAGCTGCCTATGCATGTCATATGCCTCCTTCTTTTTGACTAGTTGCTCAATCTCCCGAGTCATCCAAGGTTCCCTACTTCTACCAGCCTTGCCCTTCACTTTATAAGGAATGTGCTTACCCTGAACCCTGGTTAACACACTTTTGAAAGCCTCCCACTTACCAGACGTCCCTTTGCCTGCCAACAGACTCTCCCAATCAACTTCTGAAAGTTCCTGTCTAATACCATCAAAATTGGCCTTTCCCCAATTTAGAATTTTAACTTTTAGGCCAGACCTATCCTTCTCCATAGCTATCTTAAAACTAATGGAATTATGATCACTTGTCCCAAAGTGATCCCTCACCAACACTTCTGTCACCTGCCCTTCCTTATTTCCCAAGAGGAGGTCAAGTTTTGCCCCCTCTCTAGTCGGGCCATCCACATACTGACTGAGAAATTCCTCCTGAATACACTCAACAAATTTCTCTCCATCCAAGCCCCTAATGCTATGGCTGTCCCAGTCAATGTTGGGAAAGTTAAAGTCCCCTACTATTACCACCCTATTTTTCTTGCAGCAGTCTGTAATCTCCTTACATATTTGCTCCTCAATTTCCCGTTGACTATTTGGGGGTCTGTAGTACAATCCTATCAAAGTGATCTCTCCCTTCTTATTTTTCAGTTCTACCCATCCCATCTTCCGGCATATTGATTTCAAAATCCTCATCCTTCTGGTCTTTGAGAATGACCAGAAGCCTCCGCTGTGAACCTGAGGCACTGCTACACATTAACTTGTTTGAGAAAGTGTCATAACTCACTCTCTGGGAAATACTTATCAGTACGGTCAATGATTCACGGTGACTGAATACATCAACTACATTGTTGATGTAGGATTGTTGCTGGTGTTTTGTGGATCAAACTCTGTTCACAGTAGGGTCATTGGTTTATAACGACTGAATAAATCAAATTCTGTTCTTATCACTTGGGATTTTTACCAGTGTTATGCGGGTCAAATTCCACAATTCCTTCCATTTTTCCATAAAAACCATAAATCAGTGGCCTTGTTCATCACTAACTGGCCGTTCAGACTTGTAGTAGAGCGGCCACCAATATCTCAATGTGCATCCTGTCAATCCTTCCAGCCTCATGCTTGATTTTAGATCAAAAGGATCTCTCAGACTCTTCACACTACTTTGCAGAAACAAACGGCAGGAACGACGGAATCAATTAGGATGAGATAGTCAGTGAATTTTGAAGCTCACTCAAAACACCCGGGCTATATCTAGGATGCAGATAATGCGACATGGTGACATTCATCCTACTGCTTAAAACCTGGCTGCAGCTGTTAGCTCAGTGGTAGCACTCTCGCCTCTAACTCAAAAGTTGTTGGTTCATAGTCCCAATCCAGAGACTTGAGCCCGTAATCTGGGCTGACATTCCAGTGCAGTACTGAGGGAGTGCTGCGCTGTCGGAGATACTGCCTTTCCGATGAGGCGTTGAACCGAGGCCCCATCTTCTCTCTCAGTAGATCCCATGGCACTATTTTGAAGAAGAGCAGGGGAGTTCTCCCTGGTGTCCTGGCCAATATTTGTCCCTCAACCAACACCACTAAAACAGATTATCTGGTCATTATCACATTGCTATTTGTGAGACCTTGCTGTGCACAAATTGGCTGCCTGTTTCCTACATTACAGCAGTGGCTACACTTCAAAAGTACTCTATTGGCTGTAAAGAGCTTTGGGACGACCTGAGGTCGTGAAAGGCGTTATATAAATGCAGGTTCTTCTTTCCTTTATCAGCCATCAGTGTGAAGTAGCACATACTCTTGCACATCCACTATACACCTCATTCGACTGGCATTCACCAAAGATAACTCAGGCTTCGTTAGCACGTGGTGTGATTCTAAAAAGGAAGGTGTCTCACATGGCGGTTTGGATATAGTAATATCACGGAGAGCAATGATAAAGGTTTCCCTCCCATAGCTGCAGTATTCCTGGTATTTTGCTGTGACCACTAATCTTCATTACAGCTAATGGAATCTTGGCGGTGACTGCATTCTGCACACAGACTGTTTCGACACTAAGACCAACGACACAAATAGCAACATAGAATTACAGAGAAGGCTCAGCTCGAGGCGCTGCCAAGGATAGATTTTTTTTTAAAAGGTCGCATCCAATTACTGGCTTTACAGTAATATTATTTTTAATTCTTTGAATTCCCTAGAGGCAGGAGAATCAGGAATTAAAACTTTCTCTGCTGAAATGAAGTACGATTTATTTTGTTTTCTCCCTTTTTTTCATCCTTTCATCCTCTTCCCTCTAGAAACTGTTGACTCCTTTTCCAATTCAGGGACTTTGCCCAATCACCCATTGTGCCAGTGTCAGCCGTGGCTTAGTGGTAAAACTCTTGCCTCTGAGTCAGACGGTTGTGGGTTCAAGCCCCACACCAGAGACTCGAGTATGTAATCTAGGATGGTACTTACTGAGGAGGTGCTGCACTGTATTTCGGATGAGATGTTAAACCATGGTCCCCTCTGACCTCTCAGGTGGACATAAAAGATCCTATGGCACTATTTCAAAGAAGAGCAGGGGAGTTCTCCTTTGTGTCCTGCCCAACACTTATCCCTCAACCAACATCACCATAACAGATTATCTGCTCATTATCACATTGCTGTTTGTGGGATCTTGCTGTGTGCAAATTGGCTGCCGCATTTCCTACATTACAACAGTGACTACACTTCAAAAGTACTTCATTGGCGGTGTAACGCTTTGGGACGTCCTGAGATCATGAAAGACGCTATATAAATGCAAGTCTTTCTTTATGTGTGCGCCTGGAACATGAATGTCAACAAGCTATTTGCTGACACATTATTTTCTAGACCTCATTCTGAGTGAAGCTTGATCCTGTTCTCACCTGATATGTACTTCCAATAGAGATTGCTTGATAGTGATCAGGGCCATTTAACCCCTCCCTAATCCAGGGTTGCTCAGGCACCTGTACAACTTGTCCTCACACATGAGAAGTAGAATGACCTGTAAAGTGCATAAATGGAAAACAGGAGATGGGTTAAGTCAAAAGCAAAATACAGCGGATGCTGGAAATCTGAAATAAAAACGGATAATGCTGGAAAACACTCAAAAGGTGAGGCAGCATCTGTGGAGAGAGAAACAGAGGTAACGTTTCAGATCGATGACCTTTCATTAGAATTGGAAGAAGTTAAGGATTTAACAGCCTGGAAAAAGGAGGGCAAAGGAGAAGAAAGAACAAAGGGGAAGATCTTTGATAGGGTGGAAGGCAGGAGTGATTAAATGACAAAATGGATGATGCTGCAAGGCAAAAGGGGGTGGGTAACGGGACAAGCAAAGAAACAAAAGAGGAGGTGTAAATGGTTACAGCAGAACCATTACTAGCACCTCCTGTCCGAGAAAATGGGAGCAGTGGTTATGATCGAAATGATAGGAGTGACGTTAGCATGAGACAATAGGAGCCTAATTACATCACATTGTTACATTGAGTCATCAGCATAGAAACAGGCCATTCGGCCCAACTGGTCTATGCCGGCATATATGCTCCACATGAACCTCCTCCCTCCCTACTTCATCTACCCCTATCAACATACCCTTCTATTCATTTCTCCCTCGTGTGCTTACCCAGCTTCCCCTTAAATGCAGCTATGCTATTTGCCTCAACTACTCCTTATGCTAGCACGTTCCACATTCTTACCACTCTTTGGGTAAAGAAGTTTCTCCTGAATTATTGGATTTATTAGTGACTATCTTATATTGATGACCTCTAGTTTTGGACTCCCCCTCAAGTGGAAACATTTTCTCCACATCTACCCTATCAAACCCTTTCGTTATCTTAAAGATCTCAATCAGGTCACCCCTCAGTCTTCTCTTTTCTAGAGAAGACAGCCCCAGCCTGTTTAGTCTTGCCTGATAAGTATATCCTCTCGGTTTTGGTATTATCCTTGTGAATCTTTTTTGCTCCTTCTCCAATTCCTCTATATCCTTTTTATGATATGGAGACCAGAACAGTACTCCAAGTATGGTCTAATCATAATAAGGGAATCAAAGAAATTAAAGACATTTATGGGACACGGAGAACGTGTGAATAGCTGAGGAGGTGAGGGATGAGGCAGATAGAAATAGAAGTAGGAAAAACACGCAAAGCAGAGCAGGCTGCAATGGGCCAGGAGCCTGGGAGAAGAGAAAAGCAGGTGGAACTGTTCTCCTTGATAGGCACAAAATTCAACCTGCCCCCACCCAGTTTTTAAAAAAAAAAGATATGGACACTCCTCATTGATGGAGAAATTATATCGCAAAATTTATTACAACAAACAGCAATCTAACAGGGGCTTGTCAAAAGTGAAGGAAAGTTTTTGCAGATTTGCTTTTTTCAGTCTAGCCTGCTCGGCATAGTGAAAGGAACAATGTGAGCTGAACAGTCGAATGTGCTTTGTTCTGCATTCCCCTCGCCAGTGACATAATTACATTTATAGGACTGTGTGAACACGATTAGTCTTAAATTGCATCTAACGACTCTTCATTCATTTTCAGTCCCACGCCAACCTGGAGGGAACGGGGCTTTATTTGGCCACCTTGACATTGAGAAGGGGATTACAGCGGAGGAAAATGATGCAAGGGATGACCAAGGTATTTATTCCGATCCTGTCACTCACGCTCTGTTTGGACCTGGCAGGGCTCCAAATATGTGAAATAAAAGCCCACAGCTCCAGCTCGCTAAAAGGTGGAGGGTTTTATCATTGTGGGTTCAAAGCAACCCTCATAGGGGCCTTATCTCAGCTGAGAATTGAGAGAAACACTTGACTCTTGGCACTGATTGGGCAGTAGTTCATTTTACAGGTAAATCTACTTTTTTAGCACCAGCTCCTTCACACAGTGAATGCAGAATGTCAACTTTATTAATACCATCTGATACAAAATGGCTATTATGCAGCAGCTTTCAGAATCATGAAAATTCTCTCCTGTTACTGTCTCTCTCTGTTCTTGTTACTGCCACTCACTCTAACAGCAGGTTTCTGCTACTCTCTCTCAGTACGGTCCTGGTACTGTCACTCTCTCACTCTCTCTCAGTAAGTTCCTGGTACTGTCTCTCTTTCATTCGATTCCTGCCACTGTCACTCTCTCTTTCTCTCACTCTCAATAAGTTCTGGGTACTGTCTCTCTCACTTGATTCCTGCCATTGTCACTCTTTCTCTGTCTCACTCTCTCTCAATAGGTTCCTGGTGCTGTTACACTCTCACTCTCTCTCAATAGGTTCCTGGTGCTGTCACTCTCTCACTCTCTCTTAGTAAGTTCCTGGTACTGTCACTCTCTCACTCTCTCTTAGTTAGTTCCTGGTACTGTCACACTCTCACTCTCTCTCAGTAAGTTCCTCACACTCTCACTCTCTCTCAGTAAGTTCCCGGTACTGTCACTCTCAGTAAGTTCCTCATACTGTCACTCTCTCCCTCTCTCAGTAAGTTCCTCATACTGTCACTCTCTCACTCCCTCTCAGTAAGTTTCTGGTACTTAAGAACATAACAAATGGGAGCAGGAGTAGGCCACATGGCCCCTCGAGCCTGCTCTGTCATTCAATCAGATCATGGCTGATCTTCGACCTCAACTCCACTTTCCTGCCCGATCCCCATATCCCTTGATTTCCCCTGAGTCCAAAAATCTGTCTATCTCAGCCTTGAATATATGCAACGACTCAGCATCCACAGCCCTCTGGGGTAGAGAATTCCAAAGATTCACAACCCTCTGAGTGAAGAAATTCCTCCTCATCTCAGTCTTAAATGGCCCTAACCTTATCCTGAGAATATGCCCCCTAGTTCTAGACTCTCCAGCCATGGGAAACAACCTCTCAGCATCTACCCTGTCAAGCCCCCTCATAATCCTGTATGTTTCAATTAGATCACCTCTCATTCTTCTAAACTCCAGAGAGTATAGGCCCATTCTATTCAACTTCGCCTAATAGGACAACCCTCTCATCCCAGGAATTAATCTAGTGAACCTTCGCTGCACCGCCTCTAAGGCAAGTATATCCTTCCTTAGATACACAGTACTCCAGGTGAGGTCTCACCAAAGCCCTGTACAATTGTAGTAAGAATTCCTTACTTTTGTACTTGAACCCCCTTGCAATAAAGGCCAACATTCCATTTGCTTTCCTAATTGCTTGCTTTACCTGCATGGTAACTTTATGTATTTCTCGTACAAGGACACCCATTTCTCTCTGAACACCAACATTTAATAGTTTCTCACCATTTAAAAATATTCTGTTTTTCTATTCTTCCTACCAAAGTGAATAACCTCACATTTCCCCATATAATACTTCATCTGCCACCTTCTTGCCCACTCACTTAACCTAACGACATCATAGAATCATAGAAAGGTTACAGCACGGAAGGAGGCCATTCGGCCCATTGAGACCGCGTCGGCTCTTTGCAAGAGCAATCCAGCTAGTCCCATTCCCCTGCCCTATCCCTGTAGCCCTGCAAATTTGTTCCTTTCAAGTACTTATCCAGTTCCCTTTTGAAGACCATGATTGAATCTGCCTCCACCACCCCCTCGGGCAGTGCATTCCAATTCCTAACCATTCGCTGTGTAAAAATGGTTTTCCTCATGTCACCTTTGGTTCTTTTGCCAATCACCTTAAATCTATGTCCTCTGGTTCTTGACCCTTCCGCCAGTGGGAACAGTTTCTCTCTATCTATTCTGTCTAGACACTTCATGATTTTGAATACCTCTATGAAATCTCCTCACCACCATCTCTGTTCCAAGGAGAATAACCCCAGCTTCTCCAGTCTATCCACGTAACTAAAGTCCCTCATCTCTGGAATCATTCTAGTAAATCTCGTCTGCACCCTCTCTAAGGCCTTCACATCTTTCCTAAAGTGTGGTGCCCAGAACTGGACAGAATACTCCAGTTGTGGCCGAACCAATGTTTTATAAAGGTTCATCATGACTTCCATACTTTTGTACTCTATGCCTCTAGTTATAAAGCCCAGGATCCCGTATGCATTTTTAACCGCTTTCTCAACCTGTCCTGCCACCTTCAACAATTTGTGCATATAAACCCCCAGATCTCTCTGTTCCTGTATCCCTTTTAGAGTTGTGCCCTCTAGTTTATATTGCCTCTCCTTGTTCTTCCTACCAAAGTGTATCACTTCGCATTTTTCTGCGTTAAATTTCATCTGCCACGTGTCCGCCCATGCCACTAGCCTGTCTGTATCATCTTGAAGTCTATCACTATCCTCCTCACTGTTTACTATCCTTTCAAGTTTTATGTCATCTGCAAATTTTGAAATTGTGCCCTGTACACCCAAGTCATTAATATATCTCAAGAAAAGCAGTGGTCCTACTACCGACCCCTGGGGAACACCACTGTACACCTCCCTCCAGTTCAAAAAACAACCGTTCGCCACTACTCTCTGTTTCCTGTCCCTTAGCCAATTCTGTATCCATGGTGCTACTGCCCCCTTTATTCCATGGGCCGCAATCTTGATGATAAGCTTACTTTATCAAGCACCTTTTGAAAGTCCACATACACCACATCAACTGCATTGCCCTCATCTACCCTCTCTGTTACCTCATCAAAAAACTCTATCAGGTTAGTTAAACACGATTTGCCTTTATCAAATCCGTGCTGGCTTTCCCTAATCAATCCACACTCGTCCAAGTGACTGTTAATTCTGTCCCGGATTACCATTTCTAAAAATTTCCCCTCCACCGAGGTTAAACTGACTGGCCTATAGTTGCTGGGTTTATCCTTACACCCTTTTTTGAACAAGGGTGTAACATTTACAATTCTCCAGCCCTCTGGCAGCACACTGTATCTGTGGATGTTTGGAAGATTATGGCCAGTACCTCTGCAATTTCCACCTTCCTTCCCTCAGCCACCTAGGATGCATCCCATCCGGACCGGGTGACTTATCCACTTTAAGTACAGCTAGCCATTCTAGTACCTCTTCTCTATCAAATTTTAGCCCATCCAGTATCTTTTTATTTGTTTATGGGATGTGGGCCTCACTGGCAAGGCCAGCATTTATTGCCCTTGAGAAAGTGGTGGTGAGCCGCCTTCTTGAACCGCTGCAGTCCGTGTGGTGAAGGTTCTCCCACAGTGTTGTTAGGTAGGGAGTTCCAGGATTTTGACCCAGCGACGATGAAGGAACGGCGATATATTTCCAAGTCGGGATGGTGTGTGACTTGGAGGAGAACGTGCAGGTGGTGTTGTTCCCATGTGCCTGCTGCTCTTGTCCTTCTAGGTAGTGGAGGTCACGGGTCTGGGAGGTGCTGTCGAAGAAGCCTTGGCAAGTTGCTGCAGTGCATCCTGTGGATGGTGCACACTGCAGCCACAGTGCGCCGGTGGTGAAGGGAGTGAATGTTTGGGGTGGTGGATGGGGTGCCAATCAAGCGGGCTGCTTTGTCCTGGTTGATGTCGAGCTCCTTGAGTTTGTTGGAGCTGCACTCATCCAGGCAAGTGGAGAGTATTCCATCACACTCCTGACTTGTGCCTTGTAGATGGTGGAAAGACTTTGGGGAGTCAGGAGGTGAGTCACTCGCCGCAGAATACCCAGCCTCTGACCTGCTCTTGTAGCCACAGTATTTATATGGCTGGTCCAATTAAGTTTCTGGTCAATGGTGACCCACAGAATGTTGATGGTGGGGAATTCAGCGATGGTATTGCCGTTGAATGTCAAGGGTAGCTGGTTAGACTCTCTCTTGTTGGAGATGGTCATTGCCTGGCACTTGTCTGGCGCAAATGTTACTTGCCACTTATCAGCCCAAGCCTGGATGTTGTCCAGGTCTTGTGGCATGCGGGCTCGGACTGCTTCATTATTTGAGGAATGGAATGCAACTGAACACTGTGCAATCATCAGCGAACATCCCCATTTCTGACCTTATGATGGAGGAAAGGTCATTGATGAAGCAGCTGAAGATGGTTGGGCCGAGGACACTGCCCTGAGGAACTCCTGCAGCAATGTCCTTGGGCTGAGATGATTGGCCTCCAACAACCACTACCATCTTCCTTTGTGCTAGGTATGACTCCAGCCACTGGAGAGTTTCCCCCCTGATTCCCATTGACTTAAATTTTACTAGGGCTCCTTGGTGCCACACTCGGCTAAATGCTGCCTTGATGTCAAGGGCAGTCACATTCACCTCACCTCTGTAATTCAGCTCTTTTGTCCATGTTTGGACCAAGGCTGTAATGAGATCTGGAGCTGAGTGGTCCTGGCGGAACCCAAACTGAGCATCGGTGAGCAGGTTAATGGTGAGTATTTGCTGCTTGATAGCACTGTCGACGACACCTTCCATCACTTTGCTGATGAATGAGAGTAGATTGATGGAGCGGTAATTGGCCGGATTGGATTTGTCCTGCTTTTTGTGGACGGGATATACCTGGGCAATTTTCCACATTGTCTGGTAGATGCCAGTGTTGTAGCTGTACTGGAACAGCTTGGCTAGAGGTGCAGCTAGTTCTGGAGCACAAGCCTTCAGCACTACAGATGGGATGTTGTTGGGGCCCATAGTCTTTGCTGTATCTCAACTATATCTTTCTTTACTGAGACTCTGGCAGCATCTTCTTCCTTGGTAAAGACAGATGCAAAGTACTCATCCCCTCTGCCTCCATGAGTAGGTTTCCTTTATGGTCCCTAATTGGCCCCATCCCTCCTCTCACTACCCATTTACTGTTTACATGCCTCTAGAAGACTTTCGGATTCCTTTGCAGACTCTTTGTGCCCTCCTCACAGCTCACTTTCCCACCTAGCTTTGTGTCATCAGCAAATTGGTTACATTATACTCATTCCCTTCATCTAAGTCATTAATATAGATTGTAAATAGCTGAGGCCCAAGCACCAATTCTTGCAGCACACTAGTTACAGGCTGCCAACCTGAAAATGACCCGTTTATTCCTGCTCTCTGTTTTCTGTCCATCAACCAATCCTCTATCCATGCTAACATGTTACCCCCAACCCCATGAGCCCTTATCTTGTGTATTCTCTCTGTCTCTCACGCGATTCCTGCAACTGTCACTCTCTCTCTGTCTCACTCTCTCTCAGTGGGAGGTGGGCTATGGAGTTGATGGATGTAAAGTACAGAACTCATTGCTTAGACAGTGTGGAATCAAAATTGCAACTTAAAAAATAAAATGATTTGCCAGCACAGAAGCATCATTTGAAACTGGAGTAAGCTGATCTGAAATGTTTTCAACAGGACTGAGCACTGACCAGCAGTGGCCAAACTGGACATCTGGTCAGACGAGATTTCAACTGGAGTTTATCTTTCAGAACCAACATCACAGTTGTATTTTTTTTACAATGCGAGAGAATTGCAGCTTTCAAAGCTCTGTGTGGCTTGCTGATAAATACTGAATGAATGGAGTAGAGGAGCAGAGGGACCTTGGGCAGATACCCAGTTAACTAAAGTTGGCAGTGCAAGTGGATGAGGCCATAAAAAGGGGAAATGAAATCCTTGGTTTCGTATCAAGAGGCATAGAATGGAAAAGCAAGGAGGTGACCTATGCGAGGTCTAGGCTAAGTTGCAGTTGGAGTATTGTGTGCGCCCCATTATAGGAAAGGTATAAAAGCAATGGACAAGGTGAAGGGTAGATTCACAAAGGTGAAGGAAGACTTGAGAAGGTTAAGGGCATTTTGTACCACAACTGAGAAACTTAAGGGGTGATCTGATAGAGGTCTTCAAGGTTACAAAGAGTTTGTGATAAGGTAAATAGCGATCGATAGTTGACAAGATGGTAATCTTTAAGTCTTATCGTAGCACGTCCTTCCTTTGACACTTTGGATTTATTCCAACAGAAGCTTATCTTTTAATCTCAACCTTAACAACTGCCTATTATACAGTTAAAAAGAACAGAACTTATATTGTGTCCACCACTGGGCACCACTCTTTAGGAAGGATGTCAAGGCCTTGGAATGGGTGCAGAGGGGAATTACCTCAATGGGGAAAGAGTGGGGGAGTGGGACCAATTGGATAACTCTTTCAAAGAGCCGGCACAGGCACGATGGCTCGAATGGCCTCCGTCTGTGCTGTATGATGCTATGATCCTAAGAACAAGTAGCCCGTTAAAGGGCAGGGCGATAAAGGGAAAGTGTTCCACGAGACACATCCCCATAGAGCCGCTGTCCTAAGGCACTCCAAAACATTGAGGGAATGATATAACACGACAGCACTGACTGCAAATGCTGCAAAAAATGTTTTTTTTATCGTTTTAGTTTTAATTTAAAAGAAAGATCTAAATTTTAAAAGTGCATTAAAAGTTTTGAACTAGATCGAATATAATGCACCTGAAATTGCGGACACGTCCCAAGGGTGGTGAAACGGTGCAACACCTGCTGACAGCTGGAATTTGGGATGGAACTTGGATCTGCTGGGATTCCAGCCCGTTTCCCAGTGATTGCTGTTTTCCATGGGGTGAGGTGGAGGGGTGGAGTATGAGGTTGATTACTCTGCTTGACACCCCCTCATGTCAAGTGGGAATGTCTGGGGAGTTCCCGGGCTACCCTGGGAATTCCGCTCGATATGCCCTTATAAGGCTGTGGAGCTGTGATCTGCTCTTGCAGATTTGGCCCTTGCCAAAGCCCAAACTTGTACCAGGCGAATGTAAAGCTGAGAATGTTTCTTCAGGACGGTAGGGCCTCCGAAGGCCCCAGGCGGTGGGGCCGTATGAGGGCAGCTGGGGCTCAAGCATCCCTGCAGGTGCCAGGGGCCCGCACCTCAGCCCCATGCAAACAGGCTCACCCCCCCAATTTGGGACAGGGCCCGCGTCCTCGCCCGTGTGTAGGCAAAGCAGGACCCCGCGGAATTTCAGGCCCGATACCTGCAGTAAACGTTTCACAGCAAACCTGCCGCGAGACCCCCCCCCCCCCACAATGAGCCAACGGTTCGTCTTTAACTGTGCAAGGCCGAGTGGAATAAACATCTGGCGTTTGTGGTTTGTCGGCAGACATTTTGGTGAACAGCTGCAACTTTGATCATGGAATGTGTGGGTGGACGCAAGAGAAAGATGCCGGCCTTCACTGGGAGCGAGTTCCTGCACCATCAGGTAATCAAAATGATTGAACTTCTTAAAACATTTATTCCACACACACGCAGGTAGACCAAGTAACTACAACAACAACAGCGTGCGTTTACTTAGCATCTTTAATGTAGAAAAACGGCCCAAGGCACATAACCACAGGAGCATGATCAGACAAAAATTGACACTGAGCCAATAAAGGAGACATTAGGAGGGATGACTGAAAGCTTGGTCAAAGAAGTAGGTTTTAAGGAGGATCTTAAAGTAGGAGAGCGAGTGGGAGAGGCAGAGAGGTGCAGGGAGGGAATTCCAGAGCTTAGGGCCTGGACGGTTGAATGCACAGCCGCCGATGGTGGGGCAAAGGGATTTTGTGATGCGCAAGAGGCCAGAGTTGGAGGAACACAGAGTGCTCGGGGGCTTTCAGGGCTAGGGAGGAGCGAGGCCATGAGGCATTCGGATATCAGGATGAGAATTTTAAAATGGAGGCTATTATCATACAGTGCGATTTCAACTCAATAAAAATACATCAAATGAATGGAAAGAGGAGAAAAATGACTTTGAATTTCTTGCTGAAATAAATTCTTCCTTATCTATACCAGGGGCCTTTCTGTGATGGGCCTAAGCAGGAGATGATGCTCGCAGGCGCTGGAAATCTGTGGCCAGCTCCAAGTGCCACGTTGCTCAGGCTGAATCCCAGCTCCCAGACGGTATTTAAAGGGAAATGACATGGGTGACCTCCATGTAACCTGGACTTCCCTTTAGCAGCAGGTTTATCAGTTTGCCATTGGCAGGCTCCTCCAGGCCTGTGTTTTCGCTGTCTAAGCTGACTGCATCCTCAGAGCTAGCTCACAGAATGCCAGAAGAAAGTGAAACGAAATGGACGTTTCAAAGAACCATTTTTCCTACTAATTTCAACATCTAAAGGATCCTGTTTAAAAAAAAACCTGCCGTCCCTGCCCGGTCTGGCCTCCAGTCCCACACCAACGTGGTTGATTCTTAACTGTCCTCTGAAGTGATCTGGCAGGCCGGTCACTTGTATCATAGCAATGGGCAACAAATGCCGGCCCACTCCAGAGACTTAGGGCACATAATCTAGGCTGACACTCCAGTGCAATACTGAGGGAGTGCTAAACTGTCGGAGAGACATTAAACCGAGGCCCTGTCTACCCGCTCAGATGGATGTAAAAGATCCCATGGCACTACTGGAAGAACAGCAGGAGAGTTCTCCCCGGTGTCCTGGCCAATATTTATCCCTCAAGTAACACCACCCAAAATAGATGATCTGGCCATTATCTCATTGCTGTTTGTGGGATCACGCTGTACGTAAATTGGCTGCCACATGTTCCTACATTATAGCAGTGAGTACACTTCAAAAATTCTTTATTGGATGTGAAGTGCTTTGGGACGTCCTGATGTCGTGGAAAGCCCTATATAAATGCAAGTCAGTCCTTCCCACCTCCTTTCCACTCTCCCTCAGAGGGATCTAATCCAAATTTATGCTGGAATAAAAATTGCAGTGTAAAGAGGGTTTCATCTGAATTTCACTGTAGCTGCTGGGCCTAAATGATTCTTGTTTATGGTTAACACGTGGATTCTGTGTTATAACAGTAGGCTGTTAGAATGTCCTTGACAGAACAGTTCTGGAGGGAAGTTATTATTTAAACAGGCATGCAGAACCAATTAACTGAGACATCAGGAGGCCAATGAGGGCAGACACCAAGGGCAGTGAGATACATCGACAAATCAGGATGATTGATACCCCGTCCAGCTTCTGAGCATCCAGCTACATACCCGCTCCTCAACATGACATAGACGGGGATAAATGGGAACCAGGAAAAGGTCAACATTCCCTGATTGGAGAGTATTGCTTGGATAATAGCCTCATTAGTTCCTAAACACACAGTAGCACAGTAGACAGGGGAACAATTCAGAATACCCCGAGTACTGGCCATATGTTCTAATTGATTACAGTAACAACTGTTGCACAGTGATTTCAACAGAGATATTCTTTCGCTTGATTGCCTTTGTAGCTGACAGATCAACTCTAAACACAACAGTTAATGCAGAAGGCTTTCCTTTCTATTTGTTCATCAAGGTGAAGGATGTACCGTTTTTCCTTTTTGTACGCTTAGTGTGAGCACTGAGCCTTCCCTTGCACAGCTTAGATGCAGCTCTAAACTCACATCTACACTGTTGCAACTCTGCGTTTGAACAAGAGATCCTCACGAGAACCAGAATAGTGCCTTTCACCACCTCGGGACGTCCCAAAGCGCTATACAGCCAATGAACTAGTTTTGAAGTGAAATCACTGTTGTAATGTAGGGAAACACGTTAGCCAATTTGCACAGAGCAAGGTCCCACAAACAGCAATGAAATAAATGACCAGATCATCTGTTTTAGATGTTGGTTGAAGGATAAATATTTTTGGCCAGAACACCAGGGAGAACTCCCCTGCTCTTTGAATAGTGCAGTGGGATCTTTTACATCCAACTGAGAGGGCAGATGTGGCCTCAGTTTAACGTCCCATCTGAAAGACGGATGATCATAAAGATCTTGTTGTTTCATGCTCCCTATTTTTGTTGCCTTTTTTGATATCTTTGTATAAGTGATGGATGCTGATGACTTCTCCTGCCTGATGATGTGACTGGGCAATTGAAGTGAGAGTTTCTGATAGGATTGATAATTTAATCAGATTGCCCATATGTGAAAATCCATTCAACTGATTACGTTTCTGGGTACAATCGGTCAGGAGCACAAACTCAGTTGTTTGATTGGTTATTTTGAACCTGGAAGGGAGATTCTATGCTGCCAGGTTAAGCTTTCACTAGATACAAGTTTAGAATGTGGTTGGACCCTTTAAGTCTTTTGTCCTTATTTTCCCAATTGTTTTCATCAAATGCGATGCAGTTATTTTTTTCCCCAACAATCAATCACATCACTTCGCAGTAACTTTATTGATTCCCCCGCTTCTTTGAATGAAGAAATCTAAGATTAGTTGAGAGCGCCAAGGATACATGCTGTTTTCATACAACTAGCACAAGTTCAGGTTCAATCATGCCAATCAGAGGGTACGATGGTGTAGTGGCACTTGGAGAATTCAAATTCAGTTTTTAAAAATCTGGAAATAAAAAGTTGGTATCAGTAAAGGTGACCATGGCCATTGTCGTAAATACCCAACCGGTTCATTAATGTCCTTTAGAAAGAAAGAACTTGCATTTATATAGCACCTTTCACAACCTCAGGATGTCCCAATGAAGTACTTTTGAAGTGTAGTCACTGTTGTAATGTAGGAAACACAACAGCCAATTCGCGCACAGCAAGATCCCACAAACAGCAATTAAATAGATGACCAGATAATCTGTTTTCAGTTGTAGGGAAAGGGAAGGAAGCCTGCTGTCCTTACCCGGTCTGGCCTATATCGGAATTCAGTCCCACACCAACGTGGTTGACTCTTAACTGCCCTCTGAAGTGGTCTAGCAAGCCATTCAGTTGTATGAAACTGCTATTGCAGCGGTTAAAGAAGAAGGCCCACCACTGCCTTCTCAGGGATGGGCAACAAATGCTGGTCTTGCCAGCGATGCCCACATCCCAAGAATGAGTAATAAAAAAAAAGTGGAGACAAGCATGGGAGCCCAGCAATTTGATTCTGAATGTTTCCAATGGGACTGGCTCGTCCCTCTCCTTATCCCTCATCAAAGTGAAGAAAAGTGAGGAATTTTTCATGGATGCAGGTTTTTATATGAGATTACAGTTGGATGGCGGGGAGAACCGGCCTGTTGTTAAATGAACAATCAGCTGCTGTTTGAATGATCCTGAATCCAACAACCAAGAGTGCGTTTGATTACACTTAAGTGAATACAGCCACTTCCTTCCGTGAAGCTGCATATTTTGTGTCACCAAATTCCAAATTTGAATCCTGAGTTCTGTTCTGGAATGTTGTGATGTCTTTGCAGGTCCCTGCTGCCATTAATGAAGGACAAACATAGCTTGTGGTGAGCACTGGCAACAATTATCTTGTTAACCATGGGTGTTAGTGCCAGAATTATATAAGGAACATATAGCACATTCCATTGCGGACTAGCTGTTGTCAATAAGCGGTGTGGCATTGGAGACTGTTATATCAGACTTAGAATCATAGAATCTTACAGCACAGACGGAGGCCATTCGGCCCATCATGCCAGCGCTGGCTCTTTGAAAGTGCTATCCAATTAGTCCCACTCCCCCATCTCTTTCCCCACAGCCCTGCAAATTTTTCCTTTTCAAGTATATACCCAATTCCCTTTTGAAAGTTACTATCGAACCTGCTTCCACCACCCTTTCAGGCAGTGCATTCCAGATCATAACAACTTACTGCGTAAAACTAAATTCTCTTCATCTCCCCTCTGGTTCTTTTGCCAATTATTACAACAGTGGCTACACTTCAAAAGTACTTAATTGGCTGTAAAGCACTTTGGGGCGTCCTGAGGGCATGAAAGGCACTATATAAGTGCAAGTCTTTCTTTTTCTTTTTCTTATCTTAAATCTGTGTCCTCTGGTTGTTGACCAAGGCTTGTGGATTTTCCAAAGTTGAGACCAGCTCCTCATTGCTAGCACCTATTCCCGATGGTGTGCGCTGCTCATGTTTTAAAAAAAACAAATGCTATCATTTTCACCTTCTCCTTCAGCAAAGGCTGATCAGGCACTGAGGCAGTTCTACGCAGGGCTATTTGAAAGTGGACCAAGAGGATGGCTCTGGACCCAGTGCCACCTGGCCAATAATAATTAACCCCCTCAAGAGGGGAGGGCACCATGAATAAAACGTTCTCACAGATGATCCATTTCAACACAAAGGAGCTCAAAATAGTGAACTAGATCTCAGTTTTGTTCCCCTCATCTACGATGCAAAATACATCCTGCGGTGCCCACTCATCGCGGCAGGCCTTGAGCTTACCGGTGGGCACTGTACGGACCCTCTCCAGGGCCACCCGGGCGGGTACAAGGCCGCAAAGCAGAGGCAGGCAGTCACAGCGAGCCCCCCACCTCCGCAGGACCCACGCCTCCTGGACCTGTGGATGGCTGTTTTGGCCAGGCCCTTGTGTTCTATTCCGGCAGTTGTTCCATTGTGTTGGTAGACACTCTCGCCTCCGAGTCAGAAGGTTCTGGGTTCGAGTCCCACTCCAGAGACTGCAGCACAAAATCCAGGCTGACACTCCCAGTGCAGTGCCATGGGAGGGAGTGCTGCTCTGTCGGAGGTGCCGTCTTTTGGATGAAACGTTAAACCGAGACCCCGGCTGCCATCTCAGGTGGATGTAAACGATCCCACAGCACTATTTGAAGAAGAGCAGAGGAGTTCTCCCCGGTGTCCTGGTCAATATTTATCCCTCAACCAACATCACTAAATCTGGTCATTTATCTCATTGCTGTTTGTGGGACTTTGCTGTGACCAAATCGGCTGCTGCTTTTCCAACATTAAAGCAGTAACTACACCTCAAAAAGTACTTCATTGGCTGTAAAGCACTTTGGGAAGTCCAGAGGTTGTGAAAGGCACTATATAAATGCAAGTCTTTCTTTCTTTCCAGAGAGAGATCAGATTTTGGGTTGCAATGTCCACTAACCCCACCCCTGCCCCCCTCCCATTGTAACCCCAACCCTTTGTAACCACCGAGTCCAATTAACTCTACTGGTTGTGTTTTTAGGTCGTAGTTGGTATCTGACTCTTCCTGTTTCTAACGGCAAACGGAGGGAAGTGGCCCATCTTGTCCTTGCTTTGGGCCGAACGGCACATCCAGGCAACCTCTGTCTTACCTTCAGGCACAAGCTGTCTGGAGACTCCCCCGGGAAAATCCAGGTGTTTGTGAAGAGGAACGGCGTTTACGGGCACGTCTTGTGGGAGAGGAATAGAGGGCACGGCTGGAGGACGAGTCGCTTCACACTGAAAGGGCCAGCCCTCGAGAACGTGAGTATTGTTAGATTTACAATGAACGCTGCTTTAAAAACTATGGGGCTGGAGATTCTAACTGGTGCTCCATGAATGACGCACCAGTTGAGCTTCGAAGTTGAGAGGACGCTGAGGGATTTCGTGGCCACGAAATCCCTCAGCGTCCTCTCAACTTCGAAGCTCAACTGGTGCCTGCCCTACCTCCCAAGGCTGGGAGATTCTGCCCCAAATTCTGGGGTTGGGGGGGTCATTTGCATAGCTTGGGTGGGTGCGTGAGTGGCACTTTGCCCACCCCTGTGCCACCAGCTGGAGTGCCAAGGTGGTTGCCGATACGACGGCGGGGAGGAGGGCCGGAAACGTTCCTCCCTTCAGTTCTTCTGCTTCCACTGGAGCAAGCCTGGCCTCTTTAGGAAGATAATCGATCTCCTCAGGGATCAAATGCCTTTCCCTCACAGAGGCTCAAGGCCTCTTAAGGCCCTCGGTGGGAATCACGCCAATTTTCAATTGCGCTAAGGCTCAAGGACGACGTAAAGAGCGGATTTGCCAAGGTAGCTTGCAAACTCCACCCCTCCTGGACATGGCTCCTTTACATGGGGAGGGGGGGGGGGGGAGGGGAGCAGGTAGAAGACCCCACCCCCAACTGGGAATTTAAATGGCCACAGAAAATGGGGTGAAATCCCGGCATTGCGGGGTTCTGTCTCAAACCCCTGGCCTCCTCCCCGGAGCTTTCCAGTCCCAGGAACCTCAGTGTCTAGTTGGCTTGTTGTGGAAGATAACCAGGACTGGTCACTCAGCACACTGCTCCCAGTAAGCATGGTTAAACATTGACCCCATTTAATTTACGGAATTGCTGCTATTCAGCTGTCCCTCTATATTATAACAGAGAAACAAGGCATAAGTGAGGTTTGTGCACAGGCAATTTCGTTGAAAGGCATTCCCTTCTGCCTGCAATCAGACCCAAAAAGCCACACCCAATCTAAGTGTCGCAGGCAGCAGCAGCTGTTTGCATTTGTCACCGCCAGCAGTCAGCGGTTGCCCGGGAAACCCTCTCCAAGTGGAGTCATGGTGCCTTTGATGGTTACGCCACACCTTATTTACTATACAGGGTCGCATCTGGTAAAGCTGTTGCAATTGGAGGCAACCCTGTAAAGTCAGTGTGGGTTACATGCACTGCAAGTTTGCAAAGAGTGTATTTACAAAGCTAAGGCAAAACAAAGCCTTTCCCCAAGTCACACTTCAGGACTTGAGCTGGCCAACATTTCAGTGCAGTATTGAGCAAGAACTGCAAAGTCGAAGCTGGCATCTTTCATAACAACAACTTGCATTTATATAGACCCTTTAACGTAGTCAAACGTTCTAAGGCACTTCACGGGAGCATTATCAGACAAAATTTGACACCGATCCAAATAAGGAGATATTAGGACAGGTGACCGAAAGCTTGGTCAAAGAGATAGGTTTTAAGGAGCGTCTTAAAGGAGGAAAGAGAGATGGAGAGGTTTAGGGAGAGGTTTAGGGAGGGAATTCCAGAACTTAGGGCCCAGGCAGCTGAAGGCACGGCCGCCAATGGAGGGCTGAAGGAAATCGGGAAGACACGAGAGGCCAAAATTGGAGGAATGCAGAGATCTCGGAGGGTTGAAGGGCTGGAGGAGTTTACAGAGATAGGGAGGGGTGAGGCCATGGAAGTATTTGAACATGAGGATGAGAATTTAAACCGAGGCCCCATCTGCCTGTTTGGGTGGATGTAAAAGGTTCCATGGCACTATTCAAAGAAGAACAGGGGAATTCTTCAGGTGTCCTGGGCCAATATTCCACTCTCAACCAACGCCACCAAACATTTAAAAAAAAATCTAATTGCTGGGTTTGGGATCTTGCCGTGTACAAATCGGCTGCCACATTTTCATCCACAACAACAGCGACTAACTTCAAAAGTACTTCATCAGCTGTGAAGTATTTGGGATGTCCTGAGGGCATTAGGATTGCTACAAAAAGTTTGTTTGTTTTTTCAAGAAAATCAGGTGAAATAAACTGACTAAATCGGAGAGCGAGGTACTGGGCCAAGGTGTTGAACAAAGTTGCGTCTGGTTGGCTTTATGGAGCCAGGCTACAGATCCTATAGATCGGCAGATTTCCAGTTAGCACAAGTTCATGGTCTTTGTTCACTTATCAAAAATTCCACGGGAAAAATCACACTATTAATCTGAGAAAAGTTCCTTTGCAAAGTTCGATAAACCTCTTTGTTCTCTTATCTTGATCCTAACTCGCTGCAGTCTGGTGAAATGTCAAGGCTGCCCACTCCTGCAGCGAATAGACGGTGTGAAATTTGGTTTCCAAGCTGATTTTACTGGGAGTACATCATCTCTGATATGCTGTACACCTAATCCGTGTGTTACTTCTCCAAGTAACCCGTCGCTCCATTTTATTCATATATTTACCTGGTCCTATTTGAATCTGCTCCACGTATGTCAGGTCAGGTGTTAAAACCCGTTACTGTGACGACAGTAGACTGTGCTACCGTGATTGGTCAACACCGAGTGCCGGGCTGGGGTCAAGTAACCAGGTCACCTCCAGAAAGTGCCAACGGCTTCAGACGGCTGAGCCAATCCTTGAATTGGCCAATGACGTCCACAGCCTGCAAATGTGATACAGCCGTAGTACAGAACAACAACAACAACTTGCATTTATATAGCGCCTTTAACGTAATAAAATGTCCCAAGGTGCTTCACAGGAGCGATTATCAAACAAAATTTGTCACCGAGCCACACAAGGAGATATTAAGACAGGTGACTAAAAGCTTGGTCAAAGAGGTAGGTTCTAAGAAACGTCCGAAAGGAGGAGAGAGAGAGCGATAGAGAGGCGGAGAGGTTTAGGGCGGGAATTCCAGAGCTTAGGGCTTAGGCAGCTGAAGGCACTGCCGCCATTGGTGGAGTGAAGGAAATCGGGGATGCACAGGAGGCCAGAATTGGAGGAGTGCAGAGTTCTCAGAGGGTTGTAGGGTTGGAGGAGGTTACTGAGTCAATATGAACAATTCCAAACACACCACCAGGGTTCAGAACCCTGTCTTAAAGTGGAGGACAGTCACAGGAGTGATGATGTTGGATGATGGATGATGATGATGATGAATTATATCACATTTGTTGAGATGTTGACATTGCTTTGCCTGTTCAGATTAATAGTGTGTTGTAACCAAGAATTGTTGGCTTGCAAGAAACCATGCAATCCAATCCACATGTTGGCATTAGAAATAGTGGTAAGATTAGGAACTGCACATGGATGAATAAGTAACGTCCATTGTGGTACAGACAAGGATCATTTCAGGTTTGATTGCACTTCCGTGCTAAGATCGTGATGGGGAGGAGCCATGGGGGTTACAATTGACCTCGGAGTCCCTAGAGTAGGGAGGCAAAATTGGACAAGGCTCCCCATCATGATCATTATCAAGTGACTCCTACTGGAAAGTACATAGTGTGGGTGTTGGATAAGACCCTCAACTGGGAATCTCCCTACAAGCTGACACATGGGGGCGAGGGTGGGTTTCCTCTGCAATCCCATCAGAAATCAGGGTGGATACATGGGAGAAATGGTGGTAAAATGTAGCGGTGATTCCTACGGCTGACTGGGATTTCCCTGCCCCCACTGGGCCTGCCACAGCCCGCATCGTCCCCACCCACTGCCTGCAAATGATGGTGGTGGGGCCTAGCATGGGCCTTGGTGGACTTTGCTTCTTTTCTGCCCGTGTTTTTTTTTTCGTTCATGGGATGTGGGCATCGCTGGCGAGGCCGGCATTTATTGCCCATCCCTAATTGCCCTTGAGAAGTTGGTGGTGAGCTGCCTTCTTGAACCGCTGCAGTCCGTGTGGTGAAGGTTCTCCCACAGTGCTGTTAGGAAGGGAGTTCCAGGATTTTGACCCAGCGACGATGAAGCCTCCTGGGGCTACCATGGGGAACGTGGTGACGGGCCCCAAAGAGCAGCAATCACTGCCCTGAGGTGTTCCCCGTGAAGGGAGAGGGCCTTGTATCAGCCTTCTCCCCCCTCTATTCTGTCCCCAGTGACTTACCTGTTGAAGGGATCTTCCTCCCCTTTTAAGGCCCCTCACAGGATCTTCTGGTGCTGAAGCAATGACCCCCTCCTTTATACTGGAGGGCCCCCTCTTGACAGTGGGAAATCCCATTGTGTATAACTTAATGAGCCCTGGCCCAGGGTTGGGGCTGGGGCGGATGTGGAGCAGACACAAGTCCCGCCCGCCTGAACTCCGTCCCAAAGAGAAGAATGACCCCGCCCCACCTTGCCTTGGCTGACATGCCAGTTAGGTGAGATACCTGAAGATTGCCAGTTCCTGTTGGGCTCTAATCTAGCATGAATCAGCATGAGAAGAGAAAGGCTTTTCTGAGCAGCACCATATTCACACCACGTCCTCACACCTTAGTGGGGAAACTGTACAATTCAGCACTCAAATAGTTAATAGTGCTCGACCTTCAGTGGTGCGTTTTGCTATTAGACAAGAAATAATCTTTAAAGAGGTGCGGATATACCCAAGAAGGTGGGACACATGCCTTTGGAGATATAAGTGAGACAAAACGTGATTCAAATAGTGAGGCAGCTCTAATCTCAAGTGCATAGTTTTGCAGATTAGCTTCAATGTGGATGAGCAGCTGTGGAGAATGAAGGCTCAGGCCACATAAACTGCTTTAGCAGGAAACACCAGGGTTCAGTCGACTTCGCTGAACTGGTTTCACACCCGGTCACACTCTCTCTCGGTTTCTCCTAGGTCATCTTCAAAGGGGTACGAGAAAAGGAGAAGAGCGGAGAGATCAGTCTGGACGACATCAGCCTGCAGAAAGGCCACTGCTCTGGAAAACCTCTGGGACAGTAGTTAAACACGGAGAGCCACTTCTGAAAGGACTCCACCCCGCCTCCTCTACTTGTGTGAGGACTGGATGTGAGGGGAGACACTTAACAGCAGGCTGCCATTCTCTTTGGCTCTGAGGTGCAATTTGTGCAAACAATCCGCCCTAAACAAGGCCCTCTGAGGGCACAAGAGCTTCAAACAAACTCAGTGTTTCTATTAAACCTTACCCTGTGTGTGTACGTGATTAGTCTGTGGTCCAGTAATGCTGAGGAATGTGGCTATGAAATCTCCATAGTTTAAAGAGGCACTGATCTGAACACCACTTCTATATGAAACGACTAGTTAATCGACATGTTACCACATCACACGGGATAGCAACATGTAGCACAGCTGGCTGCCAACTGTACCCAAACCCAATGAATCGTGTTTGTGTAGCTCATTACCCGGGCTCAGTACTCAAAACCTCACAAAGGGTAGTCCTGGCAAGTCTCATGCATCAGACAGGAGACTTCTCACACAACCTGAATCTTGCGTCGAGCCACTGCCATTTGGAAATTTCCACGTCTGAAGTTAGTCCGACCCCACCCTGACAGACTCGAAGTGGAGGGCGGGAGAGAACCTCTTTGCTCCTTTATAAGAAGGCAAAAGGGAGACTCCTCCCAATAGTCAATTCAAATGCCCTCCCCCCCCCCCCCTTCCCACCCCAATCTCACACATTTCAGGGGCCCTGTCCTCCATGTGGCAGCTGTATATTTTAATGTCCTCTGCTACACTACAGGGGTGTAGCTGGGGACTTCTGTTAAATTGCTCCCACCATTGTCTCAGCTTAAAGCATGTTAAAATAATGTTGTTGTAACAATGGGAAAGCACTAGTATCACTACGGGGACCCCTGTACTGTCCAGGATCACACCTAGCTGTGACATCGTCTGGACTGTGGATTAACAGCCCCCATAATCATCCAAATACGTACTGAAGTGTAAATGAATTTATATTGTTTTGGGCTGTTGTCTCATTCTCTCTATTTAAAATGGGTTTCAGGTTTATCTGATCTAGTATTTACTGAAACAAGCTGTATTTGTCGAGACACTCCATGGTACTGTATATAACATTGCAGGGAAAAACTATTTTACACGATGTACAAGCTTTGCAGGCAGCTATCAAAGGTTTGTAGCAGTGATTATCAGATGGCGGTGTTACTAAATCGGGCATCAGAATGAGCAGCTTACTCCCCGTTTTGTAAGGCCACAGAATCGCTGCTACAGACCTGGAAAATAAACAGTATGCTCGTTATTTTTTTTGTAATGCAATTTTTTTTTTGTACTGATTTTTCTTTTTAGGAGGAGCATGGCGATATTTCCAAGTGACAATGCCCTCGTTTGGTAGCCAGGATGTAGGAAGTCAGCCCTGTGCGAATGGGAAGAATCCCTTGCCTTGGCTTTGTTTGAACTTCCTGTTAAACAGGGAGGACCCATTGCACAGTATTATAGCAAGACTGTAACCATGCCAACTGTGCCCACCCCCTACCATCGTCACCGATTTATAGTGATAGCTTGAGAGAGTGGGAACATTCAGATCAATACGGTCATTCCTTGAATACCTTCCTACGCTGTGTGTTAGATTTTTTTCTGTTTGTTTAATAATCCATGTTAAACAACGCCCATAACAGCATGGGCAGCACTCAAGCCCAGAGCTCACTTTGTGATTCCTACAACAGTTGTTATATGTCTAGAGTCTTCATTTATTATTTCTTTGCCCTCATATTTTATTAGTAAACGATTTGTTCTGAATATATGTTTCACCCCCACTTATCTTTATGCATCATTCTGTTTAAACTTGGTGCCAACTGATCCATAAAGTGCTATTCCCTCCAGTTAAGGACAGCCATGGTTTGAATGCCAGAAGATGCACAACACAGGCCGTTAGTGGGCGACGATGGGATATTTATTACAGAATATTTAATGCAGACAGGAATGGCATTTCTTTATGAAGTTTACGACATAAAGTTAACTTTCCTTTTAAACTTGTCAATGTTCAACAAAAGCTATTCCAGACACCAGAAGGGATTTCAGAAAAGAAAAAGCAGTGCTGTTTTGTAATAAAACCGACTTGTGCAAAAGTGCCTGTTCTTCTTGTTGAAAAGTTCCAGCTCGATGGTACATAATACCAGTCCTTGAATACCAGTGTCCCTGACAGTCAGCCATGGGTAGGAGGGGAGAATCAGAGCTGGGGAGAAGCAGAACAATTGCCGATGACTCTCAATGACGCTGACCCCACTAGAATTCTCCAGGGTCAGGTTGTTTTACGGTGCAACTGAGGAGTTCACCTAGGCTGGGGGGCAGGAGGAAATTCACTGTGGCACCGACAAGCCCAGTGCTCCTGAACCAACATCATTTTTCTTTTCAGTACCTCTCGGCTTCTTCTGCCAGTTTTGGCAACACAAGTGATCGTTCTGATTGCATTTCTGAAACAAGCCTTTGAATTTTTGAAACTCAACAGGCATCCCTGACATCCAACATTGCTTTTTTTAAATTAATCGGTCGCTGGCAAAGCCGGCATTTATTGGCCATCCCTAATTGCCTGTGAGAATGTGGTAATGGGCCTTCTAGAGATCTGATACAAGTGAGTGGCTTGCCAGGCCACTTCAGAGGGCGGTTAAGAGTCATCCACGTTGGTGTGGGACTGGAGTCACATATAGGCCAGACAGGGTAAGGACGGCAGGTGGTGAACCAGATGGGTTCCGACAGATTTTTTAAAATCGGAATTTAAATACTCAAAGTGCCACGGTGGGATTTGAACTCTCAGTCTCTGGATTATTAGTCCAATGAGGAAATTACATCGTATGACATAGTATCCTCATTTACATTTGTGGGCGGGCATATTGTAGGCACATTCCTCCCCCCCCCCCCAAAAGGCTTTGGACTTCCAATGGAGTTGGAAAGGGGAGGGGCGGGAATGCTGGTTGAGCTGGTTTACGCCCCAAATTCCGGTCCCCTTGCTGGCAGCCCGCTGCAAAACCAGCCTCCCCAACTCCAGGAATTCCTCCACCTGCCGTCCTTACCCAGTCTGGCCAATGCCTTTATCAGTAATTCATGTGGTTTTTGGACCATTTTCTCGCCGGCATTGCATGCTTTTAAATAAATGTTCTGTACTTTTAGCCCATTGAGTAGCTGATCCATACACAACAGGAGGGATCCTGGTTCAATCTAAGGCCTGTGCTAAATTCGCCAATCTCAACTTTGGGGGGGGGGAGGGGAGGGGGGTGCGTGCTGGTAGGGTCACTACAATTGACCTCAGCAGACTGGGTTAGGGAGGATGGGGGGGGGGGAAATCGGCCTGGGTCCCTGCTCCTGATTGTTATCCAGTGGCCCTTGTGTACGCTGATTTAAAAAAAAATGCATTTGCTAGAAACCTGAGGTACAAGTAGAAAATGCTGGTAATACACAGCAGGTCAGTGGGTATCTGACAGAGAGAAAAGACAGGTTAGTGGTACAAGTGAGTTCCTTCCCAGAATGTTCTGATGTTGGATGCACTACTGCTTGTGAATATGTGAAACCCAAACTGCATTGTGATTGAATGTCTCCAAACATTCAGCTGGGTCACTGCCTCTGGCTTTTCATAGAATCTTAGAGCGCATAAGGAGGCCACTTAGCCCTATGAAAGAGCAATTTTTAGTCCCACTCCCCTGCTCTTTGCCCATAGTCCTGCAAATTATTTCCTTTAGTGATTGGTTGAATAGCCTATAACACTAGATCACCTAAAGCCAAGGAATTTGATTGGTTGACTCCCCCGTAGTTGAACGAATGAATCAGCCGTGAAATGTTTTTAATATGTTCAGAGACAAATAATCATTAATTGGTAATTAATAATAAAACATTGCACAGCATAAAACCGCCAGCACGTAAACCCGAATGCTTCTAAGTAGCAAAAAAGAGATTCGAAAGTATTTCATATGTACCAACTCCAACTTGAATTCATATAGAGTCTTTAACGTAGTAAAACATCCCGACGCGTCTTCACTGGAGCGATTATCAAACCAAATTTGACACCGAGCCACAGAAAGAGATTTTAGGACAGGTAACTAAAAGCTTGAGCAAAGAGGTAGGTTTTAACGTGTGTCTTAAAGGAGAGGAGAGAGGTAGAGAGGGAATTCCAGAGAGCCTTGGTTTTGCTATAAACGTTGGTGCATTCTAACGTTCCCCAATTAAAGTCTCGGAGTCATTCAGTGAGCTTTGTCTCACCCCTAAGCTTATGTGAAATGGCCATGATGAAGTGCAAAGGGCTCCACATATCCCCTACTAGGCAAGGGCAGGCTTAATCCCTCCGGTGAGCTGAATAGTCCATAAAGGGCTTTGTGCTTTGATTCCCATATTAATGGTTCAGGGAAGCTAGTCTTGAAACGACACAGTTCTGAGTGAGCAGGAACATCCGAGGCTCTTTGTTGAATTTGCTTGTGTTTGACCAGCCCCTCTAAAGAACACTGCTCTGTACCTAGAATGAACTCACAGCAGAATTGCGATAATAAAAAATTATATGTTACATGGAGGATTCAAACCCGACCCCAACTCGCCGCGAACACATCTATTTACGGTTTAACTGCGGTGGGTTTGAGGGATAAATATTGGCCAGGACATTGGGGAGAACTCCCCTGCTCGTCTTCAAATAGTGCCATGGAATCTTTTACATCCACCAGAGGGGGCAGATGGGACCTCGGTTTAACGTCTCATCCAAAAGACAGTACCTCTGGCGGTGCAGCCTAGATTATGTACTCAAGTCGCTGGAGTGGGACTTGAACCAACAACCTTCTGACTCTGAGGCAAGAGAGCTACCACTGAGTCACAGTTCACACCAGATAAGGGATAACATAATGAAATACATTTTACAATCTGTTCGGCTGGATGCTAGTTTGGCAGCCTATATTGGTGAGTACGTTTGGTTTTAGCTAAAATGCTAAGGTTCTCCGAATGCCTGATAATGTGATATTTCCTTTTAAGTGAAGATATGTGCGGCGGTGAATAAAATGTTGCGCTGAGATGAATAAATCTTATTAAAATTAATGCTTAAAACAGACTTCTAGAGGATGGGCTGGAGACCATCTCCCAGTGTCACACTATATCTGACTTGCGCTGCTAGAAAGGTGTGCAAGAGGTGGTCTTATTACTGCCTATGAGGATGCTAGACCAACTAAAATAGACCTACCACCCGAGAATGAAATTCACTAATTCGATGAGTTAAAATAGTATGTTTCTAATCCACTAACACTGGCAGAAGTGAACAGGTCAACACACACTGGTGTAATAACATGATGTTCACACTTGTTAAGCTTGTAATGGTTTCATGATAATGTTTTTGTGAATCCATTTGTGGACAGCAGGAAACCTGGTGACAGAACAGCAGTGAAGAAATTTGGCTTATGGTTTGGCTGTGAAAAGAAAAAATATTTCCTTCAGGCCACTTCCCTGGCCTGTACCCCACTATTGTGGCTCACATTTAGCCTTCTGGAGCTTGGTATACCTCAACTGACTCGGCCTCCACTGATGAGCCGTGTCCCGACTGAGCTAAGGTTCTCCAAATGCCTGATAATGTGATATTTCCTCTTCCGTGAAGATGTGTGTGGCAGTGAATAAAATTTTGCACTGAGGTAAATAAATCTCATTGTTTTAAGCACCTCCCTGCCTATGACCTCGACGTCAGAGGACGAGAGCAGCAATGTTGTGGGAGCACCATCACCTCCAAGTCACATTCCATCCTGACATGACATATGTCACCCTTCAATGTCACTTGGTCAATATCCTGGAATTCTTTACTTAACAATCTTGTGGGAGCATCATCTGTCGTATTTCAAGAAGGTGGCCCACCTCCACCTTCTCAGGGCAACTAGGGATGGGCGATAAATGTCAGCCTTGCCATCATTGCCCACATCCCGAGAACAAAAAAAATGTGCTACAGATCATTAGGTATCTCCTCTTGATTGCAGGTGATAAACGATGAACAGATATTGCCTTCCGAAATTATCCATCTAAAGTGCAAAAAACACACGTCAGAGGTCGTAGGCCCCTCTCCCTAGCCTTCTGCGTCAATCCCGCACTCGATTGGTGTTATTTTGCACCATTCCTGGATTCTTGTACCTGATCTTAGTTGCAGCGGTGCCTTTTTGATGAGTTGGAGCTTCGAGCTTCTCAATGTTGAGTATCAAGGGAACTCATACACGTTGGGAAAGACTTCTATCCAATAAATTTCAACCTCACGGCAGTCCCTATTGCTGAATTAGGCACAAGTTCAACTTCGCAACAGATCAACAGCAAACATATGAGGTGTTATACACTGGGGGGGGGGGGGGGAGGGGGAAGAATCCATGAGGTGTGCAGATGTTGAAAGCAGGTCTGGTGTTGAGAATGAGTCAGTTGGTGCAAGGCATTAACTGATAAAACGCAGGGCAATTGACCAACTTACATGAGGACGGCAAAGCACATTTCAGCCCAGAAGTCACAGTCGATGACCTTGAAAAGTTGAAAAGAAAAGTTTGAAATATCCTCCTCCCCTTCCATGGTGGAATAGCCTTCCGACCCTCAGACTTTCCCAAAAGGAATTGCCACCTGGGTGGATTAATGTAGATGCCAGTGCCACGTGAGTCACTGCTTTCAGGAGCGGAGAAGGAACACAATAGCTGAAAACAATAAGTTATTAGCAGCTGATCTGCTGCTGACCAGTCAAAACTGAACAGAAAGAGGCATTTCCAATATGGTGCCAAACTTTATAACAGGGCACTCCACGTTTTTTGACTCCTTTTTTTGGACAATAGCCTATTCACTTGTACGTGAACACCCAAATAATGGGGCAAGATGAACGTTTACTTCACTAAACATCCATCAGATAGAATTTCTTAGAGGTGCCACATTACAGAAAAAACACAAGCATTCCTGTGACTCAAATGTTAAATATTTCCATAGTCACTAATCTTCAAGATTCATGATTACCATGTTAAATGGGATCTCTCTGGAGGCCGTACTTTTAGTCAATTAAAAACACACATACTAAAATCCTCAGAGCAACATCGCATGGTGGAAAATTCCACCAGTCGAGCACTTACTCTTCAAGACTGCAGCTGCCTTATTAGAATGCAGTTCAAAGTCCTGACGTCTCTCACTCCTCATCCTAAACTGATAATCCTCACTGTGCTCAAACAACAAGAAGTTAAATTTTCTTAACTTTAGCCACGATTATGGAAGGAGAAAGTTCTCTTAATGCTTCTATTGTTCACTGGCATTTAGAGCGTGCAAAAACTACTAGGCAACAAGATAAAATCCCCAGACTGCTGCTCCAATAAACACTGGAAATCGTGACCTGAAACATGACTGCTTTCGATTCTTTATGTCGGGTAGAACTAGCAGCTCATTCGGGACTAGGCCACAGCAAGAGGAATCTGGAGCTAATGAAGGGTGAAAGGACATCCATCTATTTTCTGCTCTGTTGCCAACTATTTTACAGCGTTGCAAAAGAGCAAACATTAAGGCAGTAAACCACAATTATTTTAAGATGCTATTTAAGAAATGCTATTCTCAGATACAATGGGGGTAAATTTTAAACTTGCCAACGGGAAACCCGCGATATCAGGTGGATCACCGGTTTTACACCCCGCCCAATATTACAAATCAGGCAGGGTGTAAAACCAGCATCGCTCCTGATCTCGTCAGTTTTCCGACGGACGCCCCCAACGTTTCTTCCCTTTGCTGAGGCTCAGAATCAAAAGTCACTGCCATCTCTTGCCACTGGCTCAGATATGTTGTGCAATGTTTATTGGTGGTGATTTTCTGCTCAAATTCTTGACCAAGGGCTAGACTCTAAAACTGAGCAGCCATCAATTTTTCCAATCTGAGTGCTCATTCTACTCACTAACTCTGATCATTTTGACTTTACATGTCAGTCTACTTCTCTTGCATGAGTGCTTTTATCCCCTCCCCCTCCCTTTCTTCTTCTCCTTTTTTAAATGCTGCTCATCTGTAATATCCTCCAGTTCTGATGAAGGGTCCACACCTGAAAGGTTAGCTCACCTGTTGACCAGTCTTCTTTAACATTTTCTTCCTGACATAACCAGCATCCTCTGGGAGTTGGGAAGCCTGATCAGAGTCAATGAATACAAGTGAAGCTCTTATGTCATTTAACTCCCTTCCCATTTTGAGTTAATTTCCCTCAGTACCATACCTGCCCCAGCCGTATGACAAATTAGCAGCTGATGTTGTTCTTAGGCCATTTACTGGGAGTGGGACAAGTCGACCCATTCTCCAATTTTCCCACCTCTTCTGTAGGAAATTAACTTCCCCTTTCCCGGAATGACCTGGCTGAGATTGTCGATGCTCCGTGGGAAAACACATGCACGTGGCCCATCTCCCTGCTGTTCCCTACGGACCACACACCTTCAGTGACTGGTATGGAAATAAGCATTAAAAAAAAATAACAGCAGTACAACAGAAAACTTTAGTGACCATTTCACACTTGCAGTTTTGTAACGCCATCCCAAACTTGGTGTCAAGGATCTGTGTTACTTTAAATGACATCAACGTAGGTAAGCAGAAACATTAACTGGTTCACATAATCTGGTGGGATAGCTCCACATCCCTGTTTTTTGCAGGAGATCAGACTGACAAGAGTCTAATTCCTCAAGGGATTCAAAAGCAAAATAGTGTGGATGCTGGAAATCTGAAATCAAAACAGAAAATGCTGGAGAAGCTCAGCAAGTCAGGCAGCATCTGTGGAGAAAGAAACAGTTAACTTATCAGGTCGAAGACCTTTCGTCAGAACTGGAAGATGTTAAAAGAGTTAAAGTTTTTGAGCAAGTACAGTCAGGGAAATGGGGGGAGGGAGAGGAGGGGAGTGGAGGGGAGTGGAGGAAAGAACAAAAGGGAAGGTCTGTGATAGGGTGGAGGGCACGAATGATTAAATGACAAAAGGGATGATGGTGCAAGACAAGGAGGGTGGTAATGGGACAGGTTGAGAAACAAAAGATTGATCAGGAGTAGCTGTAAATGGCAGCAGCAGAATCATTACCAGCACTAGCTGACCGAAAAAATGGGAGCAGTGGCATATCTGAAGTTATTGAAATTAATGTTGAGTCCGGAAGGTTGTCAAGTGTCTGAACAAAAGATGAGGTGCTGATCCTCGAGCTTACGTTGAGCTTCATTGTAACAGTGCAAGAGGCCGAGGACAGAGTGGTCAGAGTAGGAGTGGGAAGGAGAATTAAAATGACAAGCGACCGGCAGGTCAAGGTCACGCCTGCGGACAGAGTGGAGGTGTTCCACAAAGCGATCATCCGGTCTGCGTCTGGTCTCCCCAGTGTGGAGACCACCGTATTGTTTGCGGCGAATACAGTATACTAAATTGAAAGAAGTGCAAGTAAATCGCTGTTTCACCTGGAAGGAGTGTTTGGGGCTCTGGACGGTGGGAAGGGAGGAGGTGAAGGGGCAGGTGTTGCATCTCCTGCGCTCAAACGGGAAGATACCGTGGGGAGGAGAGCAGGTTTTGGGGGTGATGGAAGAGTGGACTAGGGTGTCGCAGAGGGAGTGGTCCCTTCGGAATGCTGAAAGGGGAGGGGAAGATGTGTCTAGTGGTGGGATTGCGCTGGAGGTGGCGGAAATGGCGGAGGGTGATAGAGTGGAAGGTGAGAACAAAGGGAGCCCTATCACGGTTCTGGGAGGGAAGGGAAGGGGTGAGGGCAGAAGTGTGGGTAATAGGACAGACACAATCGAGGGCCCTGTCAACTACAGTGGAGGGGAATCCTTGGTTGAGGAGAAAGGAAGACATATCAGAAGCACTGGTGCGGAAAGTGGTATCGTCAGAACAGATGTGATGGAGACGGAGAAACTGGGAGAAGGGAATAGAGTCCTCACAGGAAACGGGGTGGGAGGAAGTGTAATCAAGGTAGCTGTGGGAGTCGGTGGGCTTATAATAGATATTAGTTGACAGCCTATCCCCAGAAATGGAGATAGAGAAGTCGAGGAAGGGAAGGGAAGAGTTGGAGATGGACCACTTGAAGGCGAGGGAAGGGTGGAAATTGGAAGCAAAGTTGATGAAATTTTCCTGTTTTAACATCTTTCAGTTCTGATGAAAGGTTTTCGACCTGAAACGTGACTCTATTTCTTTCTCCACAGATGCTGCCTGACCTCCTCAAGGGATTTGATGTTTCTTTGATTTCTTTTCATCCATTTGCCTCCAAGTGGGTATCAAGGGATATGGAGCAAAGGTGGGTAAATGGAGTTGAGCAACAGATCAGCCATGATCTGATTGAATGGCGGAACAGGCTCGAGGGGCTGAACGGCCTAGTCCTGTTTCTACGTTCCTAGTACTCTTTGGGGTGGAATTATACTGGTTCATGGTATCTATTTCCTCATGTATGTGACTACCCAAGCAAAATCAGACCATAGTTTGAAGGCAGATATTTGGACATCTTGGTTGCCATGTTTCAGGAGTGCAGTAGTAATGCCGGCATCATAACATTATGAAGTTAAAAGACCCTGTCATAAAATACAGCATCGTGTACAATGTGTATTCAGAATGACTTTCTATCAAATGTTTTGACATTTTTGGGAACTGTATTTAAAAGGTGAAATCAGATAAACTCATGCACTACAATATCAGACAATTAACAGCACATCTTGCAACTGGGCAGAACAAACAGTGGCCTTCAGTCTCATGAGGCTTGAAACCAAAATTAGACACAAAGATTAGAGGGGCCAGCATTCTCCGACATGGTAATCTTCCAGCTGCACTTGTGGTGAGGCCCTTCAGTGCTTGGCTGGGCACTAAGGTGTATGGGGACACATTATTAAACACTAATTTAATAGCAGTGATTCTGGTGCTTACGGAATTATTTCATAGTTTCTGCTAAAGAGACTGATCTATCTTTGGGTCTACTGAAGTTGATAAACAGTTTATTGAAGAGTTTCACCCCAGGTTTCTTACACTTATTCAGACACAATTAAAAAATTTTTTTTTAAGAAAAGGCAATAAAGCGGTTTTGTTTGGTGTATAGTATTTAAATAAAGATTGTGCGAGAACGTTCCATTAAAAGCACTGTTCACAATCAACGACAAGTCTCACTTTTGTGAAAACAATCAAATATTTGATTCACAATTGGTCTTGTGGCTGAGTGGCACTCAGATGTGAATCCCTACTGACACACTGTTGGGCATCGCGTAACACTGCTCTGCGGAGTATCACCTGTGCTACCATCAGCATTAATGTGCCTGAGTCACTAGGCTACAAGTTACCGATTACGGGCAGGTAAGGCTTCACAAAGAGAGGTTTCAGTCTCGGGTGCCAGCATTGCCCTTTAATGCTGACGTCGTCACCATCTCATCCAGTTCCAACCGTTCCGTCTGCCCCTCGTGTCGTAGCTGAAAAGATTCAGATCTGAGGTGAAGGGACTGTTAGCAGACCTGTCGGCTTCATCTTGTTGATGCCTCCATCCAAGATACAGACTCGAGGGTAACCCAGCTTCACTAAATGAGCTGTGAACTGAAGAAGAAAGGCAGAGACATTAGCTACACAAACGTCACAATGTTAATGACCACCTCACTGCTCAGGGCCGAGATTTGTTATTGGAAGTACAACTGGGTGAAGACCATCTGAGAACTGGTTCACTGATGTCCTTACCCCGTCTGGCCTATATGTGACTCCAGTCCCACACCAACGTGGTTGACTCTTAACTGCCCTTTGAAGTGGCCCAGCAAGCCACTCAGTTCAGGGCAACTAGGGATGGGCAACAAATGACGGCCTTGCCAGCAACGCCCACATCCTGAGTATGAAGAGAGAAAAAAGAACTGCCCTTTCATTTGTTAATGTGATCTCTCCTTATCAAATATACTTATCACAGGGTCTTTGTGCAATCAAACCTGAAGAGAAGTCCATTATTAATCTTGTAACATAGGAACATAAGGATTTCTAGACGAGAAAAGACCAAGATCCATCTAGTTCGCCTTCTACCATCCTGGTAGTCGCATGATACAATGATAATGGGAATTGTTGACTATTCATCGCGATCAATCTCTATCAATGAGTCTACAGCAGGCGGACATGAGGTGAGGAAAACCCCAGTGGTGGAGAGATTTGGGAACCATAGGTCCAAAGTCACCTGTTCCTCCCAAGCATGCTACACTTACCACATGTCATGTCTCAAATTACTCATACTGTAACCCAAAATATTATTTTCTGAAGGATATCTATCTAATTTGCATTTGAATGAACCAATACTAACTGCTTCCACCGTCTCCCTTGGTCACACGAAAGCCTTGTACAGTGGTAATGGCATTCCATGTCAAAGTAAGAATACATCAACCCAAGATTTTATTAATCAAACATTCAACACCTTTCAGAAATATCATTATGTTGGGAGATAAAGTCTACTAGATGATAAAAGCTGTCCTAAGGAGCCACAGGGTGCAAAATTGTCAGCATTATATCTACTTGCCGTACTTTTTCCCCTTAAATCACTGACAAGTGCACTTTCAAAAATAAAATTTCTGCTTACAAACAGTCAAAAAATGTTCCCCGGACCATTACTGAGGATAGGGCCTGGTGTACTGCTGTGCTGTTGCTCCTGTTGCACACTGTCTCGTACTTTCACTCTACATACTCCATCGCACACTCGAGAACGCACACCTGCACTGTAATAATGCCGTCGGCTGATACAGGCCCAGTTTCTGGGCTTATTTGTCACTTATAATATTTGCTGTCCTTTAACCCCGTAGTCACTTGACACCCCTGCATCTAAGCTATACAAATACTGAGCTATAATATATTGTGTCAGGTGCTGCAAGATAAGCGTTTGGACCCATGATTCACCAGGATTGAACTCATAAAAGGGAAACATCTGGCGTGGCTGCATGACACGGACTGCCACAGCGGGGACCGAGGGCCGGAGTTTGTCCTTCGTCTCCGCAATGATTGTTCCCATTTTGAGGATTTTTTCACCGAAAGTACTGGTGACCGTTGAATTTATCTGCCCAAATATGCCGGGCATATTCAAAGTGGACGTTAAAGATGGAATGAGGTCATATTGTTGCATCTTTGCCACACAGAAGCATCAGGTGGGGATTTAAAATTTAAAAGACCCCTCCAACAGCCGTGTAATTGATTGCCGGGGCGATTGATTGCACTCTCGCTCCCCGTGAATTAAAAATTCTTCCCCCACCCCCGTCTTCAGCTGCCCCGTAGGAAGCTACCAGTGTCCTGAACCAGCCATTCTCCGTGCTAACCTCCCCCCACCTCTCCAAGGGTGCAAATGGGAACCCTACTGGGAGCCCACTTCAACAACGCCAATGAAGCTGAGCTCGGAATATTTGCCAGGGTTAGCGGCAGTGAAGTCAGGCGGCTGCAAAGACCACGACCCTGGCTTTCCGCTGAAGTACAAAATCCTCAGCAGCTACATCCGATAACGTTAAGTAAGGTTTCAAAGTAAAACTGCTGCTAAGCGTCCAGTGAAACTTTCTAGCCCGTGTCTGACTCAGGAAGCCTATTATTGTGAAACCCAGCAGCCCAAAGCAGCTTTATGTCATTTTGAATAAATTGGTTGAAAACATCACTTTTTATTGGTCCTAAGGTGCCACAAGGTGCAGAATTGTCAGCGTTAAGTATAGTTTCCGTCAGGTCTACATGTCCAAACTTTAATCTGAGTAACATTAAGCAAGCTGACAGATCCTATAAACGGCCACTGGTCTGAACTGCAAATAACCATTACAGGCAACTAAAGCAGGCTATCTTAAATGTTGTAAAAGCATGCATCATCCATCCTCCGTTCCCCCCTCTCCATTGTTAATTGTACCCATGTGATTTATATCAATTAGTGTTAATTGTATTCAGGTGGTGAGTATCAACTGGGGACTCTCTTGCATCCATTTATAGAAGGGTGTGTAATGTAGATGTGGGTGAATAAAGACTTAGAAGCAACTGAAAAAAATGTATACACACAATACAAACAAAAATGTCAAAAATCAGAAACTTCCATACTCTGTACAACTTATACTATTCAAAGCATTACATTGTGAGGCGACCCTTCTCCAGGACCCCTAATAATATTTTCGTACATGTACCTCTTTTAGTAAAACAATCCGACATCCATGACTAATGACATAACTACTGATCAACTTCACTGCCTCCAACACCAAGAGCGCCTTACAGCGCTGACTATTTCCCAAAACGATTAAGGTTCCTCATTTCTATTTTCGAAAATCACTGGCATTTATTAGCAAAACCAAAGCACTCGGTTTGCCTGCAGTTTAATTGGATTCAGGTGATTGATCAGCAGTATTCCAGTTAGTGATTGAAGCAGAGACCATGGGGGCGAATTTCCTCGAAGCTGCTCCTGCTCCTCTGCCGGTAGTGCGGCAGAAGTTACGACGGCGTTGTGGGAGCAGCTCGTAAGATGATCCTGGCCCATGTCAACACTTAAGAATAGGTTGGATGGCTGCTTGAACGAAAGGGCAATAAAGGCATATGGGAACAGGGCTACTGTTCATATGGAGGATAAACACCAACATGGACTGGTTGTGCTGAACGTATTTCTATGTAGTAACAGTACAGATTGATACTGGGCTAATATCGCTCCTGCAACTTAAAAAACCATTACGCAAGTGCAACAACGAAGAAGTTGGTCCAGATTTACCATCTTCACCCTTTCCGCTCCCCGAGCGCCACAGCAACAAATGAAGAAGGTTGTAGATTTTGTATCATGTGTCTGGAGCCATGAGCTTTGTTGACTAAAATGTCCTCCCTAGACCCTGCAAGACCTGAAATTCTCGAGGGTCACTTGTCACACTTTGTTTATAATGAAGCACTTGAACTATCATAACATTTCTGTTATCAATGCTCTTTGACTGAAGGTCATGTTACATTAAATACACAAAGTGAATGGTATGTGCTCTAACAGAGCCCCTTTGACAAAAGCCAGAATCAAACTTGCATTTGGTTCAGCCAAATGCGAAGGGCCAATGTAGCAGAAGGTTTCTCTCAGCCTTCCTTGCCCACTACAGCTGAGGACACCCTTCGCTTTCTGAAATTGCACTTTGAAGCCAATAGAAATAAAAACGGGGAGTGATGTAAAACACGCTGCCAACTGGCTAACTCCCATTTCACACTATGAGTTGAAAGATGGTGTTAGGCAAAGGAGTGGACTTTTAACAAAAAGATACTGAATCCCATCCCAAATTATTCTCCGTTAACTGGATAAGGACAGGTTATTAACAAAGCTTTCAGACTCCACAATGTCACAAGCTTGTTAGCACACAATGGGTGTGGGCCTTATAACCTTAATCAAAGTAGTCATCACAACATTACTATGCTGTCAGGCATCTCTTAACTGCTTGTGCTGAAATACGCCTTGTTTATAATAGAATAAATATTAGCGGCAGCTTCTTGGACTGTGCACTGCAGTATCCAAAGATCCATGGAAGCTTATAGCGGAGAAGGCGGCCATTCAGCCAATCATATCTTGAGCCAGCTCTTTGCTGGAGCAATCCAAAACAATTCCACTGCCCTGCTCCCTCTCTCTTGCCTTGTATCTTCCTCTGCTTCAGGAGATCAAAACTCTAAGCAGCCTCAAATCTCTGGAGTGTAATGCATTGTCACCCATAGCTCACTACTTCCTCCACAGCTCACCGTTTTGGAATCATGCATCACAGCAATCGTATGCACGTTACCTGATTCAATTACAGCTTTCCTCTGACTCGCTAGTTTAAAAAAAAAAAATTTTTGTGCTAATAAAGATAAAGTATATTTGTGTTGGGAAATAGAACTCGTCCCACTTTCGGCACCCAGTATTAGCATCAAGGGCTCCCAGGTCAGGTATAGCACAGCCAGAGGCAGAGTAAAACTCCCTCAACTCTACCCCAACAAGATGGCTCAATCCCAACCTAATGCACCAGTGTGTCATTTTTCCATTTCGCACATCAGCCATCCTGTGGGTTTTCTGAGTGAGATTTAGTATTGAATTAAGGACAGTTTTGTGCTGTACTCCCATGTCCAGTAGGAACTGGACAGAGGCTCCCAAAGTAATTTCACGTGTAGGTTTGCCAACCCTCCAGGGTTATCCTGGAGTCTCCAGGAGTTAAAGATTAATCTCCAGGACACTGCTGCGAGCAACTCAGGAGAGAAATCATAGGGACATTAAAAAAACTGTTTTAAAAAATTTTCTTTCAACACTTTCATTTTTTAAGTTATAAAAATTTTGGAGATGGGGATAAAAAGGCTGACAGACAGCCAAAAGTCATCCAATCATGTAACGAGGAATCTTTTCACTTTCCAGTTGGCATGGGAAGGCGATGTGTCATGCGGATGGACGCGTTGGGCGACCAATAGCGGGATTGAGAGGGCGGGGTGGTTGGAGGTAGGAGGTCATGTGATGAAACCTACAGGAACACATCGAACCAGAGTTGGCAACCTTATTCACATGGGACCCTTACAGCCACTGACTGGAGGCGATTTTCATCCCAACAGTCGGGGCTCGACTTTAACCCGCTACCCAGAAGTAAAAGGCCAGCGTCTACTGGGTGCCACCTAGTTGCCCTTCCCTTCTTGTATAATAGACGAGCAGATCTCCAGTGGGCAAGTAGGATGTCTGGGGTGGAAGATTAATGGCAGGGGAGGACGTGGTGCAGGGAACTACCAATGGTGGATGAGAGAGTGTTGCATTCTTTTCCCCCCGTGATCTGATTGGTCTGTGGCATCATACAGTGAGCATGCACAGTGATAGGGGAGGCTAACTACAATATTACAATCAGATAATATTCCAGGCAGGATTTTTACTAATAGATATTTGATCTCAATTATGTTAAAAATACCAATGAGTTACAAATACAGAGCCGAAAATGCATTTCACTGAAGACAGAAAGAACAGTGCAGAATAACAGCTAAATGAGACACAAAAGGGCACAAGGGAACTTGCATTTATATAGTGCTTTTCACATCCTATCTGGGGTAAGATGTTACCAGCCATTTATCTTAGCTTTAGCACTATAGCACTTCCACACTAAAGTAAAGAAATAATTTGCAGTTATATAGCACCTTTCACGTCCTCAGGATGTCCCAACTCGCTTCACAGCCAACGAAGTGCAGCCACTGCTGTTATGTAGGCAAACAGCCAATTTGTGCACAGAAAGGTCCCACAAACAGCAATGAGATAATGACCAGATAATCTATTTTTGTGCTGGTGGTTTAGAGATAAATATTGGCCAGACACCTGGCAATTCCTCTTGATCTTCCAATAGTGCCACAGGATCTTTTACATCCACCCGAGCAGGCAGATGGGACCTCGGTTTATCATCTCACGCGAAAGACGGCACTTCCGACAGTGCAGCACTCTCTCAGTACTGCACTCAAGCGGCGGCCTAGATTATGTGGTCACGTCTCTAGAGTGGGGCTCGAGCCCACGACCCTCTGAATCAGAGGCGAGATTGCTACCACTGAGCCAAGCTGAACAGTGAGAGGCAAAATGATAGCGTCGAGGACGCCATTATATGATAAAAAATAAACTATAACTTGAAAAAGATAATTACAGGCAAAAATAACAGCATTTCTTAGGAAATAAAGGCTGACAGGAAGAGGAAATTAATGCCATGTAGGTCTGTGATGACTATCATCCCTGTCAACGAAACCCAGCTATCTGGAGTACCGATCGTAAACAACCAGTTGAGGTTAGTTTTGTGGGTGGCTGCTTACTACAAGTTTTACTGCAACTTGGTTCACCCAGTGGGCTGACTGATGGCTCAGTCAGTCTCTATTAAATAGGGAACTGGAGATTTGCACCATTTATTTTTTTTCCCCCCTACCTCAGGTCAGATGGTCAACCAAGTACAAACTCCTGCCCCACGGTCTAATGACAGTGTCACAGAACCACTCAGCACCACTTAAGAGCATTTTGCTCTACAAACAGACTGGCAAACCAGGCTTGTGGGTCTGTTTGCTAAATCCTCCACGAGGAATGTAGCGACCTGAACTTTAGCAGCAAGTGTCAACATGACCAACCGGAGAGAGTTCCAAATGCAAGAGTTTCTGATTACATTATATATTTTTTTTTAAATTCTAAAATGTGGGAAGTTATAAAAAAATGAATATGAAAAATCTTTTTCTCTCGGGGACAATTCGAAAATTTTGCTCTGAAACACATGCACTGGTGCTTTTGTTCAGTCAATGTTTAGCAAATAATAATTTATCATGATTGCACCTCAAACGTAAGTCAGAATCACCATATATTTGAAGACTGGTTATCTCTAATATGCTCATAAAGCATGTTAGGAAGCTTGCATCCTACATTTTAGTTCCTTTTGTTATTTTAAAACTAATTTGGGGGGGGGGGGGGGGGGAGGGGAGGGAGGAGGGGGAGAGGAGCTTGTGACACGTCAAGCTGGTTCCACTGATAATTTTCAGCGAAACTTATAAATCGAGGACAACTGGAAAATATCAATGTGTGTTCTAACCAGTACCCCTCCCTCAAATACCCACCCAAGAGGGAAATTCGAGTTCCACTGAATATTATTGCTAATACTTGCACTGTGATGTGGCTCATTGATTTAATGAAACCGAGCTGCTCCACCATCAGCATGAGGGAAAGTCTGATTTCCTGTTGTGTCTCCAGAGACGAGGAGACTGTTTGCCTCTGACTTGCATTGCGAGGGTAATAGAAGTGTTCTAATCTTGAATTCTATCATTCCTCATATCGATGAGCACAAAAATATCAAAAGCACTTACTTAGGAAATTTCTTCACAACTGACCAGCATTTTACAGCCTTCCCAAACACATGCACTGCCCCAAAACTGCTGAAAGCTTTCCTTTGTTCAATCAATATTCAACGACTAATCAATTTCTCCCATAGTAAGGTTGTAGAGATTGCAGTCAATTGTACGCTTCTGACCTTCCTTGAAAACCAACATCTGACGGAAGGCAACAACAACAACAACAACTTGCATTTATATCGTGTCTTTAACATTGTAAAAGGTCCTAAGGCACTTCACAGGAGCATTATCAAACAAAATTTGACACCGAGCCATATAAGGAGATATTAGGACAGGTGTCCAAAAGCTTGGCCAAAGAGGTACTTTTTAAGGAGAATCTTGAAGGAGGAGAGGTAGAGAGGCAGAGAGCTTTAGGGATGGAATTCCAGAGTTTAGGGTCTAGGCAGCTGAAGGCACGGCCGCCAATGGTGGAACGATGAAAATCGGGGATGCGCAAGATACTAGAATTGGAGGAACACAGAGATCTCGGAGGGTTGTAGAGCCGGAGGAGGTTACGGAGATAGGAAGGGGTGGGACCATGGAGGGATTTGAAAACAAGGATGAGAATTTTAAAATCGAGGCGTTACCAGACTGGGAGCCAATGTAGGTCAGCGAGCACAGGGGTGATAGGTGAACAGGACTTGGTGAGAGTTAGGGTACAGGCAGCAGCGTTTTGGAGGAGCTCAAGTTTATGGAAATGTCATAAGGGCAGAACACCTGCTCACTTTTCTTACTTAAGCATTTGTGTTCAGATTCCTTGGCTAATTTTCTCAAGTTATCCTGCAGCTGTTTCACAATGTGCCACTGCAGTATTATCCAGGTAAAACTCCTGCACTACATTCTATTCTCTCACAAACAGCAAGACTGAAGCTCCCTCTTCCTAGCCTTCTGACAGATTATACTGCATGCTGCATAGTTACACAAAGAAAACTTGCATTTATTTAGTACCTTTTTTGACCTCAGGATGTCCCAAAGCGCTTTACAGTCAATGAAGTACTTTTGAAGCAGAGTTACTGTTGTGATGCAGGAAAACGCAGCAGCCAATTTGCATACAGCAAGGTCCACAAACACCAATGAGATAAATGACCAGAACATGTTTTTAGCGATGTTGGTTGAGGCATAAATGTTGGCCAGGACACCGGGGAGAACTCCCGGTTACATGGGTTCTTTTACATCCAGCTGAGAGCTCAAATGGGTCCTCGGTTTGTCTCATCAAAGGATGGCACCTCTGACAGTGCAGCACCCACTCAGTACTGCACTGAAGTGCCAGCCTAGATTATGTGCTCAAATCTCTGGAGTGGGACTTAAACCCACAACCTTCTGACTCAGGCGAGAGTACTACTACTGAGCCAAGGCTGACACCAGATCTTTAATTATCATCTACGTCAAAAGTAATTCACTGAGCGCAGCTGACTCTTAATAAAAGGTGCACATTATCTTCGGAGCCCAGCACTGAACTGTAACTAGCTTAACGGCCATCGTGTGAGAAAATAATTTTTATTATCGTTAAACAGTCTTAACAATGCACCATCAGCAGCCAACACAACAGAGATTACCACTTGCTCACATTATAAAGTGTAGGCAAGAGACAAGAGCATAAATTGGTTAAAAATGATCCAGTTTCTAAATGACAGTCCAAAGTTGTAATCGAATATATACTGACAGTGACTTTTGGGCTGAGTCATAATCTTATTGGCCCTCAGGTGCGCAATAATAGCCTTAAAGCCTGGGTATAACATACTGTCGGTCACTCTTGTAACTTTAGGATCCATAGCTTCCTGTTATAATCTTGAACTACAGTCAAAGATTTTAAAATGATGTTTTCATCTGTTCCCTTTTGGGACAACATTAAGCAGAGTTCAAACTCATCACCAACCCTCCGTACTCAGGAAAAGCCCCTAATGCAGGACACATTTCAGGTTGTGCTTGAAATAAGCTTTAAATATCTGGCTTACGACTCTATAAAACTTCTTGCTCAAATGGTTAACAAACGGCCTCGGTTCAACATCAAAGGCAAAAGCTCCAAATGCGCTGCAGATGTGAAAGGGAATTTACTGCACAAAGGAGAGAGCAGAGGAATAAAAACCACTACACTGAAGGAAGCACGCATTTGTACCTGCGAAAGGGTTGATCCAGAGCATTTCTCAGAAAAGTCTTTCCATAGAAACCTTCCATCATTCCACTGTACAACAGTGACAAGTAGGATTTAAAGTGACAGAATTTTTGTTAGGACCGAACAAATCTAAGAAAATAAAATTGACCGTGGATTAAAACGGACGGAACCCGCCCAAAGCCACATTTTTAGCTCAGCAGGTGCACTGAATAATCACAGCAATATATTAGCTTCCTACTTTTAACATTCCCCGCGTTATAAATGAGCATTTATTTAGCCAGAGGAAATCTGTGGTGAAGAATGATTCAATTTGGAAAAATGATCTTCTGGTAAAAGAATACTCTCACAGTGCGATACATATTTTGGAAATTTGCTGCTAACTATACCCCACACAGACATGTTTCTCCACGGCCCTGAAATTAAATTAAAATGGAGAGAGAAATATTATGCTTTAAGCATTTATTCACATTTATAATGTGATTCCACTACCTAGGTTTTAAATGAGGGCATATTCAAAGTGTCCAGGGTCACATGCGAGCTTTGAAAGCCCGTTCACCCGTGAGTTAAATATTGTACTCAATGCCTAAACATCAATTTGGTTTCAATAACAAGTGTGCTATGAAAGATTAAAAGAAATCAATTTTAATGGGAACTGTATTAAAATGATCAGTGATTTGATACGGCTGGAGATGCTATTTCTCTCCATTTGGGTTTGGCTGTCACACTGAAAACCTTTGAGAAGAGGCTGAGGTTAAAAACACTGGGGCTGAAACTCTGCAGCCCTTCTGGCGCACTCCCATAGTAACTATGGAGGGAGTGCGTCAGTAAGGCGGGAAATTAGGTCAGGACCCAGACACACTGCATCCCAGCCTAATGTTGGAGAATCCAGAGTAGCCTCTGCCCATCTCAAACAAAGTATCGATGCAATAGGCAGCGTGGATTCGCTGCGTCAGGGATTCCTGTGTCCCCAGCCCTAAGGTGGACCCGATGTAAGGTTGATGGAGATATGCATGGTGAGACCGGGAGTACCAGGCCGACCGCGGATGGAAGTGGGGCCCACTTGGGAGTCCAGGCCAGGTTGATGGCCTGGATCCCTGAAGAGGAACTGCATTTTTTTTTTAAAAGCATAGTTAACTCGTTAAAGGGAGCCATTGCATGGTTAGTTTCCTTCTGTTTCTCAGGGACGTGGGTCCTGCTCTCCCCTTGACCTGGCAGCCTCTACTGGACATTGTGGCCTCTTTCTATGGTGGGTGCCCACCATTTCCATTTAAAACAGAGGACCTCCCTCGACTTCATGAACTTTGGCAGGGTCAGTGGCAGAGACCTGGATGGGTGCATCTCTGCACACACCAGGACAAGCCACCCCACGGATTTTCAGCCTCTCAAAGTTTTAATAATCTGTTCTGGAACCAGTTTAAATGTTCAAATTCTATAACTCACTGAGAATGCCCATGTTTGAAAGGTATTGATTTATTATAATACAGTACATAGTAATATGGCTAATTCCCAGTAATCAACTGTTGACTTCCCTCAGTAAACTTGCACTGATTGTATCATTATTGTTACTCCTTTGGTAGTGGACATCATTGTCTACTTGGAGCATCTTGGCAGCCAATTTTCACCATGACACTCCAGACTGATTCTTAAATCACAGGAATAAAAACTGCTCCCAAAGTCAAAGGTGGATCCCACGAAAAGCACTGAAATGGCAAAGAGGCTGCAATCTCATTGAAGGGGCTCACTATGTGGTTAATATAATCTGCTAGGCCCCTGGATATGATCAGTGTCTTTAATTGCTTCTGGGTGTTTATTATTCTTTATTTAAATGTGGCTTTAGAAAGTAGGAATGTGCTCTGATTTCAGTTGTGCAGTAAGCTCTCTTTCCTAATCGACTCAATACAGAATCACAGTGGGGAGGGGAGAGGGGGAGGAGAGTCAGGGGGGGGTGGTGGTGGTGGGAGCACTTCCGATTACCGGGGCCAGAACTTTAAAAAGCTTGCGTCTTTCAGGGGCAGCTATACTTTGAAGCCAACAACATCAGTTTCTTTGTCAACCAGTTTATATCTAATTGATGAGCAAGAAAAATAATTATTCTAGTCTGCTTACAAGTGTCAACAGGTCTCGCAATTTCAACTAATTCTGGAATTTTCTGTTATCTGGTGTTTACATGACGCCAAAGAACTCGACCACTAGTATCTGCCACAAACATAATCGGCCAACTTATTTAGAGGTTTCCAAGATTTACTAAAACCAAAACTAGCCCTGAAGCATTTTGCTAAGTATTCAGAACTTGCTGACACATTGCGAACAAGTGACGATTGTACTGAAATGCCAAGGAAGAGCAAATCAGAAATTAAATGACCGCTTCACATATACAGCGTTGAATGAGTTATGGAATTAAAAATCTACTGTACCACTGTTAAACCGTAATGCCTTTAGAACTGAGAGTATGCAAAGGACTAGTGGAAAACTAGCCTCAGTTGATTCAGCTGCCTAAACTACACTAATAATGGTCTGTTCCTTACTTTGTATACCTGCTTTGTAAGATAATAGTTTCTGATTTTTACAAATATATCCTCTTCTCTAGGGTCTCTTTGCACTTCAGTATTATTGTGTGCCAGCAAGAAAATTGAGTGGAAAGGTCTAGATACATTTTTACATGATTACTGGCGAATTGACAGGTACGGAAAGTGAGATGTCCTTTTTCACGTGCTGCACTGTAGGACGTGGAGGTGGAGCTTCAATTTATCATTTGTCTCTGACACAATATAGAGGGAAGGATCTCTCTGGTTGCTACATTTGGCAAATTTGTAAATGTACTCATGAGGATATCTTTATCAAAGAAGTTGAAGAGGAACCTGCCTATGATTTTGCTAGAAATACACTCCAGAGGAAATCTTGGTGATTGTGTAGGGCCTGAAATTTCCTCCGTATTTGCGTAATTTGGGTGCAAAGCGGCTCAAAAGATCATAGAATTTTGGGCGTAAGTGAGTTAGCCGCATAACTACAATACACCCAAGTTTCCTCGATCTTTTACGTCCGTCCATCAAACCCTCCGTCTGAACAAATCCCCACCCACAAAACTGGCCATGCCCCCGACTCTCAAACACAAGCATCCCCCAATTGGGCTTGTTCGCGGGAATCTCTCAACATTGCGACCAGGTTTTCAGTCATTTTTCTGGTCTTTTAACTGCAATTTTTAAGGTCGTTTTTAAAAAAATGATTTTCACTGAGACCTGCTCTGTATTTTCTGTTTCTTTTAAATGCATTTTTTTGGCACAAGTATAAATCGCATTTAAATTGAGAAGCTTCCCCGAATGCAGGTTCTTAAACACATTGTGCCTGATTTGCAAGAATGATGGATGAATGAGTTGAAACTTAAATTTTAAGACTCAAAGAAGAAATATACTGGTGTGAGTTTGGCGTTTCCTCGGGCCCTGATTGTTTACGCTGAGTTCTGCTGATTTATACCCATTTACACCCATTTTAAGTTCGGGCGTATTCTAATGAGGTTAGGGAGGATATTTGGGTGTAACTTGACATTGGCAAAATTGGGACGCATTTTTGGCTTTAACTTCCGGGTTGTGCCTAAGGGGGAAACTCCAGTCCTAGATGTTTAACGGTGGACAACATTTGAAGGGTTAAAGCTTTGACAATTACTGTGACAGAGTTCAAGATTAACCAACCCTAAGGTCAACGCTCTTCTGAAAAGAAATGCAACTACTGTGACCTCGGACATCCTAATAAGTAGAAGTGCCTCTCTGGTGTCATTTTCGCACTTTCTTGCAGTAATGCTTTGGGGCCTGCAGTACCATTTTACAGCGAATTCTATGTTTTGCTCATCTTTATTCACTCATTTTCTGCCTTTAGGTAACAAGAAAACTAAGAGGTGGCTTAATCTTGGCCTGAAGAAGGTTTAAGATTCCAGCAAAATTGCTTTGAAACCTTTTCTTATATCTGGCACATTTTGTTTATACCACATGCTTAAACTGTTTACGTTTTTGACTAAAAGTATTCTTTTAAAGATTAAAAAAAAGAGAATTAGTCGTCATTAAGATAAGGGATAATCTCTTTCTACTTTTTGTATCCAAGGACAATGCTAAGCATAGTTGCAATGAGACAGTACAGCTCAACACTAATGCACCGTACTCAGACTCCACCTCAACGTAGTCCCAAAAAATGAGCCAATAAGTTTCCAGGGTTTCCTCACACCCGAAGGCATCTCTTGTCGACAAAGTCTAAAGCAACAGCCTCATCAACTAGTTTTTGGGTCCAGTCAACTTATTTGCTGTCAGCTTGGAGGGGAGCAGTAGGGGAGCTACAACTGGACTAAGCACCCCTGGAATAGGAAGGGAAAACCGAACGTGCTTCGTACTCATGACCTCTAATCAGTGATCCCTGATGAGAGCCCGTGTGTGTGGACAGGAACTACTTTGGCTGGGTTGTCCCCTGTGGTTGACTAGGTTGCCGACAGTACGGTGGTTCCCGCTTGAAGAACGGGAGAAGCACCATAAGGTGCCCAGCAGCCGCAGAATAAAGCACAGAAATGAGTCAATAACTTCAGGAGGGAAAGGGAGGGGAGAAAATGGGCAGAAAAAGGAGTGAGGAAAAATGAAAATTACCAATCTCACACATGAAACAGTGAATAAGTTCTCTACCTTACACAAAAACCTACTGAAATAAATATCTGCATTATTTGAAATACTGGTCACTATACAATCTGATAGCTATAAGATATTAAAAATCTTGTATCTGTGCGCATTTTCTGTCAACTTCTACCATTATAAATTCCAATGGCCATATTTAGAATGGAAACTGTCTATGTAAACATGTCACACTGCACTTGCACCTTCCTTCCAGGGGAGGCACTGTAGTGTTCCACAGGGCAGAACAGGGCATAGAGGCATGGCCCAGAGCTTGCTGGCTAAAGGTGGCCACGCAATTAAAAATGATGAGGTCGAGTTTCCGCTAGTTATATCAGCGCAATCCGGGCGGAATTGACCGAACCAGCGCAAAAGATCGGGGAATTTTAAATGTGAGTTACGCCCAAAACCACTTACGTTCGAGTTTTCCGCGATCTTTTATGCTGGTTCAAGATTCCATTCGCCCGATTTAGGCCCCGTCCACAAAACCGGCCCAGCCCCCAGGTCGGAATTGCGAGATTTCACCGATTGCACTGGTTCGGAAAGGCTCTTCAAATTGCACTCATTTTCTTAGGTGCGCAGGCACTAGAAGGCAAGTTTTAAATATTTTTTAATGCAAAAAATATTTAATTTACTAAGAAACTGACCAGTGTACACCAATGATATATTAAATGGTTCAGTATAGTTTTTTTAAAGTCATTTTCAGTGATTTTAAATCAGGTTACTCACAGGTGGAGGACTGGACACTCTTATTGAAAATGCTTATTTTTTTGTGATAAACCCATTTCCAGCTGTATTAATAAAACCGCACCAGGTCACCACTCTTAAATACATCAAGGAGTACTTTTTAAATAGAAAAAAGAAGAAACGATTACCCTCCCCGATTGCGCTGGTTCATTGAACATTTTACGTCTGTGATTATGCAAATGAATTTTAGCGGAAACTTAAAGCCTAACCTGACCAGCGCAATTTCAATTTCACGTTTAAAATTCCCCGATCTTTTGCGCTGGTTCGGTCAATTCCGCCCGGATTGCGCTGATATAACTAGCGGAAACTCGACCTCATCATTTTTAATTGCGTGGCCACCTTTAGCCAGCAAGCTCTGGGCCATGCCTCTATGCCCTGTTCTGCCCTGTGGAACACTACAGTGCCTCCCCTGGAAAGAAGGTGCAATTTCCCGATTGCGCCCAATGCAGAAACGCTACCCCGAAGGCTCCTAAAGAGAGATGGGACGGAAGGGGTGGGAGTGCAAATGTCACCATGGGCGAATATACAGGAAAAGTCTATTTTGACTCAAATCTCTTCCCTGCTCTGATCATGCCATCTCTACAATTTTACCCCGGCTTGGCTAAAGCAATTTGCAGGCAATTTCTTAATAATCATTCCGGGCCAGGCTTAAAACGTGTTCTCGGAGCTAGAGTTTCAGTTTGAATTCAAGCCACAAGTGGAATGCTGCTGTTCAAGGAGAACTGGGGGAAATATGAGCTTCCTGTCATTCTTGTGTTTTGGTTGCGCTTTGAGCAGGAGGTTTTGTATTTTCTTTCACCACATTGCTGGAGTTGATTAGGTCCTCAACGACAAAGCCTTTTGGCACTTGGTAACTAATTCAAGAATTTACACTCTGATGTTTTAAATAAATTCAAGTAACTTATTTATAAGCCTGTTTAAAAATCAGGACTCCTTCATTCAAACCACATAGGCGGCTACTGTCAGAACAAGTCGTGCAGTTCTGGTGTGCAGTTTTTTATGGCCAGAATAAAATACACAGGATATAAACCAGCTAAAATAGTCTTCAGCAACAGTTCACGATAAAGTAAACCATCTTACCTGGGATGCAAGGGGCTGAAGCTTCTCTGTGCACTAAATTTAGCACAAAAGCCTAAAACTGTGTTTCTCATTTTATCCTGCATTTCCCTTTCCATTGAACATAGCACACAGAATAATTTTACCGTGAGTGACTACTTTCTACGATGTGACTTCGCAGGATACTTGCAGATGAGGAAGGCCATTGGGCCCATCTTAATTTGTCCATCCAGATAGACCCTACACTCCCTCCATCTAATTGCTTATTAAATGCTTCCAGAGTTTTCGGCTCAGCCACTCTGCCCTGTCTTTTCCAAGTGTTGATTACTGTCTGTGTGTGAAGAATCACCCTCCTGTTACAGTCCTATGGTTACCTTTTACTCATTTGAAACTGTGCCCCATTGTACCACTCCCATTGTTTAATTTAATGCGATATTCCAGATTAACCTTTTCCATACCAGTTGCTATCTTATATCCCTCTATAAGATCATCTCCCCTTTCCAGGCTGAAAAGTCCAAATCTCTTCGGACGTTCATCATAACTCAGACCTCGGACACTGGGGATCAGCCTCGTGGCTCTTCTCAGCACTGCCTCCAACACTTGAGTGTCTCCCTTGTTTCTCGGTGACCAGAACTGGACACAGTAACTCAAGGTATGGTCTGACCAGAGCCCTGTACAGTTTGATCTTAACTTCCTCTGACTTGTATTCTACTGTTTTGGCTACTGTAGTTCTGCTGCTGAAATTGCCTGTTATTGTTGAGCAACATTCCACCCAAGAATGCCTGTTTGGAACTAAACGAATATGAAAACATACACACACACAGACACATACATACGCATTATACACAAACACACGCGCGCATGCATACGCATCATATAAAATCACACGCGTGCATGCATACACAATCACACGCACGCATGTATACACATCATACATAATCACACGCACGCATGTATACACATCATACATAATCACACACGCGCGCATGCATACTCATTATATATAAACACATATTTAAAAAAGCAGGGATAGTAACATTAACATTAGAAACACTGAGGTTAAGGCATGAGGCTGAGAAGAGATGATGAACACTCGATTAATCAGCTCTGATGTGCCCTTCAGCGCCGGGCTGCCCTATAAGACATTGTGGGATTCCAGCACACTGACTTGTACTGATCAGAACCGATGGGAAACCTGCATGTTTTATACAAGTTTTGACAACCATGATATGAGCCGTCTACCCACATGCAGATTCCACTGTCCCCACTTTATGCTGCTGGCCTCCTTCTATTGGGAATGCTGCTGGCAGACGCCGGGGAAGAAACTTGTCACAATTGTTTGATTAATAAATGAAAGAAAATGGACCCAGACAGTGATTGATGGAAACAACATGATGATTTATAGCACTCTGGCCATAAGTGACGCAAACACCCACCATTGGCAGTAATAGGTCAAAGTTAAACATATGTTAGCATTTCATGGTGGAGGGACAACCAGCAGATCTGTAACCTCAGGTCATCAGTATTTTGTCAGGGTTATTAGTGCTATAATAATTAGTTCACTTAGTTAGGAGGAGTATGTTAGACGTATTAACCAGATGGTGTGCACGGTGCTGGTCAGAACTTTTGTGCTAAAAAAATATAAAAGCAACGTACTCGGACGATGTTAAAATCTTAAAATCTGTATTTTGCCACAGTATTTACAATTATAAAACAAAGAAGTTAGAAATATCTCACTAGCCTTTGCCAATATAGGATAACAAAGTGCCCATTCTTAGAATATTTGAATTAGGCAATGTTTTCTGATTCTATGCCAATTCTACATTACATAAAGTGCCCATAGAAATTTGCAGGTGCATATTTCAAAATCTGGAGAATCTTTCAATACTCGAAGGGTTTAGTAGTTCAAGCATTTTATGTAAGTAGATAAATTGATTGATTCCTGGGATGAGAGGGTTGTCCTATGAAGAGAGATTGAGTAGAATGGGCCTATACTCTCTGGAGTTTAGAAGAATGAGAGGTGATCTCATTGAAATAGATAAGATTCTGAGGAGGCTTGACAGGGTAGATGCTGAGAGGTCGTTTCCCCTGGCTGGAGGCTCTAGAGCTAGGGGGCATAGTCGCAGGATAAGGGGTTGGCCATTTAAGACCGAGATGAGGAGGAATTGCTTCAAGTGCCAGCAATGACCATCTCCAACAATGGGTCACCATTGACCAGAAACTTAACTGGACCAGCCACATAAATACTGTGGCTACAAGAGGAGGTCAGAGGCTGGGTATTCTGTGGCGAGTGACTCACCTCCTGACTCCCCAAAGCCTTTCTACCATCTACAAGGCACAAGTCAGGAGTGTGATGGAATACTCTCCACTTGCCTGGATGAGTGCAGCTCCAGCAACACTCAAGAAGCTCGACACCATCCAGAATAAAGCAGTCTGCTTGATTGGCACCCCATCCACCACCCTAAACATTCACTCCCTTCACCACCAGCGCACTGTGGCTGCAGTGCGTACCATCCACAGGGTGCACTGCAGCAACTCGCCAAGGCTTCTTCGACAGCACCTCCCAAACCCGCAACCTCTACCACCCAGAAGGACAAGGGCAGCAGGCACATGGGAACAACACCACCTGCATGTTCCCCTCCAAGTCACACACCATCCCGATTTGGAAATATATCGCCGTTCCTTCATCGTCGCTGGGACAAAATCCTGGAACTCCCTTCCTAACAGCACTGTGGGAGAACCTTCACCACAGGGACTGCAGCGGTAGAGTCTTTAATCTTAATTTTGTAGAATGCTCTTATTGTGCATGAGGCCTTTAGTCAATACTTCAGTAATTCTTCAACAGCAGTTAGTGCTAACTGTGGATCACTCACACATCATAGATAATGGCCCAGAAATTGCACCGAGTGGCGAACCAACAGTGCTTGCTGCTCCATGGATTTATCCTAACCCACTAACGTACCGCGGTCTTCACTGGGTGCACGTCCTCTAATAGGAAGCAGAGAAGAGCGCAGCGTTAGCTCCAGTGAACCTAGGACCCAGGGAGAAGCGAGAGGATCACTCTCTCCCCTCAATCAATCAGATTGCAGCATTTTTGACAAGCTGCGAACATTTTCTGCGAGCTGGAATGTAAAATCCAGAACATGAAAAACACAACACTAAAATCATTTGTAAAAACGGTTATAGACAGTGAAAAAAAGAGGGTAAGAAATAATTGAATTAAATAAAAGAAACAGAAGGAGAAAGTTTAAAAAAAATTCAAACATTTTTTAATTAAAATTTTTTTAATGACCAAAAACTATTAAAATAAGGAATAATGAGACTCCACGTTTTAAAAAGTTAATCTTTAGTTGTTTGGCAGTCATTAAGACTTAGCACATTGTTAAAATTTAGTTTAGACCTGGTATTTTTAAGCGCACTTGTTTTGTGGCCAGCTGGATAGATGAGCAAGTTGGCGCTGGTGCATTATTCCCACTGATTTCCCTTTAATTTGAAGCTGTCATTATCGCTGGCGAACCAGGAGGAGCACGTTCCTGATTTCCGCATTTCACTGCGCATGTGCGAATGGCGGAACTCGATCCTCGATTTCGCCGCTAACAACGGTGAGCGCTGTTGAGCTCACTGTTCTTTTTAAAGCAATTTCTGGGCCAATATTATCTGTTATTGTCCAACAACATTTTAGCTTAGGTAGGGCAGAATCCTTTAAGGAAAAGCTCACCTCATCTCACAAAATCAATATTCCAAAATATTGTCCCAATATTAAAATGTTGTATTAGTCAGAAACTGGTAACTGAATTAAAAATAAAAACTTTTTTTTTTAAAAAAAGGTATCATTTGGCTTTACTCTGAATATTACAATAGCGATTCTGCACCAGTAACTAAAGCAGTATTTACACGGCCGCAGTTGTTCTGAGATGGATAGCTTCAGTATAGTTTCCAGTCAGACAGAACCTTGTTTATACTGCCTTGTTGGAACCCCAATTCTCTTACTTTAGCAGAGAGCCCTGTGGTTAGACACTTGCAAATAGCTCCTCTCCCAGCCGTTAACATTTAAGTGTTTAGAGAGCGCTGGTGGGAAGCGTCTGTACTATCTAAACATTTAAATTAACTGCAGGCAGATTTTAAATGTGGTTTGACACTGCACTCGAAGAAGCTGCAGGTTATAATGAGCTCTGTCGTGCGGTCAGGGCATCTGTAAGTGCTTTACGACCAAAGAGTTACTTTTCAAATGCAGTTATGTTGTTATGTAGACAAATGTGGCAGCCAATTTTGCACACAGCGAGGTCCCATAAACAAACAAATGAGATAACTGATCAGTTAATCTGTTTATGGTGATGTTGGTGGAGAGATTAATGATGGCCAGGACACTGGGAGAACCCCCCAACCCCCATTCTCCTTCAAGTACTGCCATAGGGCTTTCACATCCACCTGAATCATTGGGCTTTGGTTTATCATCTCATTAAAAAGACAGCGCTTCCGACAATGCAGCACTCCCTCGGTCGTGCATTCAAGTGTCAGCCCCGGAGTTACACCCCTTGCGATGTCAAACCCAGGTAGTACTAGACCATAGCTGCTTATTGTATTGGGTAAGTGCTGGTTTAGTGCTTCTGCCTCCCAACATGGATTCTCATGGGTTTTCCACAGTCAGTAAACTGATCCAAAGTAAACCCGCTGCATTTACTAATGCTAAGTCTTCCTGGCTACTAACCTGTGCGATCTGGCAAGTTTAAGTTGGAGTTGCTGATGGTTTTATGAGACCCAAGTGAAGGGAGCTTGTGGAACTAGCACGGACCTTGTGCAAGAAAAAAAACAGCTTACCTCCTCCGAGAGTCTCACACAACTCACCAGAGTCTGGTGGAACCCTGGCTGCAGATGTACACTTTAACTTTAGTGTTGGTACGAAGTGGAGCAGCAGCGATAAAGTTCTAAACTGGATGCCCACTAAGTCTAATATTTAGATTCTTCAGTTACTTCCAGGAATACAATTAATTCAGATTATTGCTCTCATTATTCTGTGTATTTCTCATATCCTACCTTATGGCACATTGAAAATGGACAAAAAAAAATGTTGTAGATGCTTTATGAAAGTAAAGATGTGTATAGTGGGAAAGCTGCAAAGTTCTTTCAAGTATCAAAGGGTTAACTGGTACCAGGAAGAACCAGGTGCCCAGTTCAGGATCCCAAGGTGGGCAGCTAATAAATCAAAACACATTGATCATCCTGAGCCACATGTTATTGCCATCATGCCATCAGGATCCAACTTTCTTCGAGGACCTCGGTTTCAGCTTCTGTAATAAACTAATTGCCTGTTTGTTTTCTTGTTACAGGTCCATTTGGTTCCATAAATCTGCCCTGCAGCAAGGATTTGAAGCTATAGCTAAAGCAAAGACACAACGCCAGAAGCGTTTCAGCAGGATATTTTAGAACGAAATGGGATAGTGACTTACGTCGGCTCCGTTCTTCACCACGTTCCCCATAATGACAATGACACGTCCCCTGAAACTCTGCAGCAGGCTGGTAGATGCACACTGGATCAGCTCACCGTCCGGGCTGAAGGCAGAACTGTACGGAATGTTTATGCTCCCACTTATGTGGCCTCGGGTGAATCTGGTAGAAACATGGTCAAGGAAAGGAGCATCGGGGGGGAAAAAAAACGAGGAAACAGTTATCTGAAACATTTGTATTACTTTAGATAAGCCGATTTGTAATGGAATTCCGAAAGTGCAGCCTCGAAAAACGGCATGTTTAACACTTATGATTACTCCCCTGACAAACTGCAGGTTTAACACTTTACTCCCCTGACAAACTGCATGTTTAACACCCTTTAACCCCTTTTCATTTGAAGATTGCTCTTGGTCTTGACTCTCCACATGCAATGCCATGGGCGATTGATTAACATCTGAAACTATTGCCACACTTTACTTCTGCAATTTTAGTAAAACCCTCAAATATCATAACTGGTCTAGTTGTTAGTCATATCCTGATATCTGTGTGACAGAATAAACACAAAGATATGATACCACAGTACTTTGTCCAATAAATGCTGATATATTTATTTTGATTAAAATCCATGTCAATCAATATTGCGATGTATCATTAAATTTGTTCATTTGCAAATTTTAACAACAAAGGTTAGTGAGGTGTGAGCTTAAGTCTAGCACTGAGGCAAGCTGACACTGGCTATAGCTGTCCATTATCTGTTCGTATTATAGTTGTTTCTGGCACCTGATATTGAAAATAGATTTGGGTTGAGCCAAGGATTATTTTCTGGACTAACGTCGCTCATGTTTTATGACACATGTTGATAATCAACGTCACCACAGCATGAGATTGATTAAAGTTTCTGCAGCGATAAAGACAAATCTTAATTTCTGCTTCTTGGATTCAAAACATCCAGTGTCGTAAGTAATAATACGTATTTAATACTTACATCACATTTAGGCTACAGCAGAAAAATCTAGGCACTCGTTTCTTTTACAAGTTATAATTAAGTGCACAATCACAGGAAAAAACATGCACATTTGGTCAAAAATAGGACTCGTCATTACCAGGCGTTGAGAGTGCACTGTTTTTTTCAAAGTCAATAGCTTCTAATTCTGAACAGTGTCTAGAAGATAAGAAGTTCTCAGTTTTGGAGGAGTCTCAGTAGCACAAACACTTCAGCGCTGTACTGAGGGGGTGCTGCACTGTTGGAGGTGTCGCCTTTGGTATGAGATGTTAAACTGAGGTCCGTCTGCGCTCTCAGGTGGATGTAAAATATCCATGGCCTTATTCAGAGAAGAGCAGGAGAGTTCTCCTTATGTCCTGGCCAATATTTATCCCTCAACTGACATCACTAAACATATTATCTGGTCATTAACTCATTGCTGCTCATGGGATGGTCCTGGGTGCAAATTGCCTGTTGCATTTCCTATATTACAACAGTGACTACACTTCAAAAAGTACTTCATTGACTGTAAAGCACTTTGGCAAGTCCGGAAGTCATGCAAGGCACTATATAAATGCAAGTCTTTCTTTCATTTCACAATATTAAGAGCTAGTTAATTGAGTTGCATTGAAGTATAAACACAAGTCAAATATTAAATCAGAAGCAGATGTTAGATCAATATATACAGAGCAAATCAAATCTGTTACTTGATGGTAGCTTAAGCTTAATTGTAAACCATTTCCCAGTGTTGAAAAAGTAATAAAACTCAGTGAATGCAGAGATTGAGTGCATTATGACTAGGAGACATCAGTTCCCGTTGATCTGAGGGTTCCGTTCCACTGCTCATTATGGACTAAACAATGGATGATTGAGGCTCACATTTTCACTAAACACAGGCACTAATTCTATTCTGTCCGGTTACATGCCAAATCAGTTTGAATATTTGGAATTTTCTCACTACAGAGTTTTGCCGTAGGTGGATTTATTGCACGTGGTAGAATCGCTAGCAGGTACAAGGAAGTCTACCCATAACTTTCATGATCAAGTACTGCACGTGTAAACACAGCATGACTTTCTCACTGCTGACACTCCTTCACACACTTTCACGTGAGGTCAAATAAACAGAGAAGTTGGCTGCAAAATATGAAACGGTTTCAGTACAGTTTGTAACTGTTAACCACCACCAGTAGAAGTAGACACCAGCATAGGTGGCCTCTGCAGGGCTCAAACCTACCACCCACCCCTTCACAGTCTCTCTCAGATCTTTAATTGCGGTGCTTCCGAGGCCACAGGATAAGAATTGCGTTTATTGCACCACGTTACTTTATAATCATTGCCACATACCACTGTACACGGCTCTGGAAACCTCTAGCGTTGAAGGAAATCTCTGCGGTTTGTCCCAGTTTGTGTTCTACACACCACAGGCGACTAGTTATTGCTGACAGAATGGTGACCAAGTCACAATATTAAGTATGTATATTTTTTTTTAAAAAGGAGTAGAATCTGAACTGGAGATTAAATACAATAATACAAGAAAACTAAAAATCAGCACAAGTCTAACAAGGTAAAATGGATTGAGAGAGGGTTCTGTAGTTTCCATTGGGATCAGCATTAGAACTCGAAGTATTGGAGTTTGTAATAGTGAGGGCCCACCATAGGCGATACGTAATACAGATTGTAATAGTAAGGTTGCACTATAAGCGACATGTAATAGTGAGGTTGCACTATGAGCGACCTATAATAGTTTGTAATAGAGGTTGCACTATAAGCGACCTATAATAGTTTGTAATAGTGAGGTTGCACTATAAGCGACCTATAATAGTTTGTAATAGTGAGGTTGCACTATAAGCGACCTATAATAGTTTGGAATAGTAAGGTTGCACTATAAGCGACATGTAATACTGTTTGGAATAGTAAGGTTGCACTATACACGACTTGTAATGCAGTTTGCCATAGTGAGGTTGCACTATAAGCGACCTATAATAGTTTGTAATAGTGAGATTGCACTATATAATCGAGTTTGTAATAATCAGCTCCACTGTGTGCATACATAACCAGAAATGCATTCTGATTATTATAAAGTTCGCCGATGGTTTTAAATTTTATAATAGTGGAAACTTTTGCGCTGTTTCCTCACATACTGTAACTTAAAAAAAATGTAGTAATGACTTGAATCCCGCTGTTTTTTTCACCATCTATCTATGTCAACCAAAATAACCCACAACAAATTCTTCCCATAAAGCACGAAAACAACCTGTCTCTTAATCCACCAGATGTGTGCGAGAGACAGAACCAGTTACAAGCAATGATAAACTGCAGTTTAACGATGCTTCAAAAGAGCTTGTTCTGTAATTAGTTCTCCTGAAACATCTTGCACTCACTAACTGCGCTTTAATCACCATCGCATTTCCAAGTGCTAAAGTAAATAAACATCCCCCAGTATGTGCTTGTGTGTCCTGCCGCAGAGAGGAGGACTCTTGCTCCTTTCTTAGGGGAGGAGGAGGAGGTAGATGCTTGAATAAGGGTCATCACCCTACTGCTTTCATCTTTCTACAGCCTGCCACCGAAGTTTCAATCACTGTCAGGTAATGAGCGTGGAGACCCTGCTCTAAGGAAAATGCGCAGCCCTCCATTTCTAATTACTTTTACAGTAGCTGTTTCCTTAGAAACACAAGCACCCTGGAAAATCGGAGTTTCCTGAGCTGCAAATTTAAATCAACAGCTCCTCATGGCGTCTTTTGTGAAACTGCTGACACGATGCTTGGGAATTCATTAGCACCAATGCGTTCGAGGTCAAGGGGAGAATCTCTCCATTTTCTTCGGGCTACAAAGAAATCCCTTTCTCTTTAACACAAAAACTCCGACAATTTCCTAGCATTGGGATAAAAGACACTGTTGGAAAGTAAGGCCATTTCACTTTTGTTGACCTGCAGTTGTTATGTGCCAATTGGACTCCCACCAGAGGCAATATACAAGCTCCATTCTAAACATAGCTCAGCCTTGCAGTGTGCTGAATGGACTTTTAGGGCTTTTATTTTAATTCTGCAGCTGACGTCATTGTTTTAATAACATTTTAGTATCCAGTTGTTGCTGCAAAAGAAATTCCCACAGGTTTCTGAGGGTGAATTGGTGCCTATTAACGACAGCAGCGGCAGAAATGGGAAGTTCAGTGGGGGTAATTTTGACTTTGGGCGACATCGGATCAGCCGCCCATTGTACCTGTCGCCCGCTTCTCATTTAATCGGGGGCGATGTATAATCGGCGGCTGATTCAATATCGGCCGTTTTACACTATCGCCCAACGTCAGAAATACCCCCAATGTTTCCTCATCCAGTGTTAGCATCAAGCACTAACAGGCCAGGAAAAAAACACGGGTCAGATGCAGAATAGTACTCTCTTTACTCTATCCTGACAATGTACTTCAACTCCAACCTCAGGAAGGCACACCTTGCCATTCCACTGGAATTTCCACTTGGTATACCAGCCACCCTTACAGCTTCAGTGAATGAGACTGTAACAAAATGCCAAATTGCTGATGAATTATGAGAGGTTTGATGCTGTTGAATCACATTGGGAACTGTGTTGAGGCTGCCCCAAACATTAGAACCATTAATGTGGAGATGCCGGTGATGGACTGGGGTTGACAATTGTAAACAATTTTACAACACCAAGTTATAGTCCAGCAATTTTATTTTAAATTCACAAGCTTGTGAATTTAAAATAAAATTGCTGGACTATAACTTGGTGTTGTAAAATTGTTTAGAACCATTAAGGCAGACAGAAGCGGCAGCCTTTCATCCATTAACAGATGTTTGCTGAGGTTCAAGGACAGTGCTCTAATCGATTTCATTTGAAATCTGTTTTTCTGAGTTCCTTAGAAACATTTCACTTTTTTTTTTAAACACACACACACATCCAGCTTTGTGGCAGATTAATGCCGTACTATGGTATGCATCTTACTCTTAGCTGTTTATTGCTCTAAAGTCTTCCTGTGCAGGAATAATAAAGGCTCAGTGAATTGGAAGGGAAATTGAAAGTTGTTTTCATCTCGCTGCTGGAATGAGGCCAAAGGTGCAACAGCAATGGTGGAGGGAATAGTACCAACGTTTGGAAGCTGTGTTTACAGTTGACATTTTTTAACGTGAAATGGGGTGGTGGAAGAAATGGAGGCAGAGTGGAATTTCTGAACTTGAGAGGGGAGAGGAGACTCACAGGCAAAGCACAGGTGGAGGGAATCTCATAATCATAGACCAAGTTGGGGCATCTCAGAGGCATGGAGTGAATAGATGGACCATAAACGACATAGAAGATTACAGCAGTTGGAGTGGGAAGAAGTATCGAGAAAGAGAGGTAGCCTGGTACATTGATTCTTCATATCTACGCTAATTAAAATAATACTCGATACATAGAAAGATAGAAAGAAAGGACCTGCATTTTTATAGCACCCTTAACAACCCCAGGACGTCCCAAAGTACTTCACAGACAACGAAGTAATTTTTGAAATGTAGTCACTGTTGTGCTGTAGGGAACCACAGCAACCAATTTGTGCACAGCAAGATCCCACCAATGGAAAAGTTCAAAGGAAGAATCACATCACGGTGGTCTCTGACAGGTAGAGGGACACCGATAGCAACCGAGAAGCAGGTGTAATGACTGCAAGTGTCAGGCCAAGCAGATGAAGAGAATAAAAATAAAAAGGTGGAAAGTTTACCCGGATACACTCAGAAAAATAAAGTTTTAAAAAAACAAGCAGATAATACTCCACAAAACTTATTTGCTTGATTAAAACCTAACCACCTGCTGTGACTGTATACCTCTGAGTGCGCACCGTAACTCAAGATTACTAACAGTGATCCATACTCAGGTTAAAGAATGGAAAAAGCAGATATTGTAAAATAAAATGGGTTGCTAGGAACACAGTCAACGCTGTAACAAAATCCCTCAAATTGTGTCACTGGGTGCAATCAGAATTTTTCAGCAGTATTAAATCCTTGTAAATTTCTACCACTCGCCTATTATTTTCCAGTCAACTGAAGGGAAGGAGCTTGAAGGATTTAACTTCTTGAGATGAAACATTGGCACCACTGGGATCCGTCTATATGCCTTTGCACTGAGTTAAATTTCCGCATTTAAACCAACATCAAACAAATAAACTTTAATTAATTATCCTGGATCAAGGTCTTTAAGTTAATAAAGATTAACATTCCCATAAATCTTTCAGCAATAACAGCTCCCTTCATAGCTCTTTGTGATTTTCTGTGGGGAAATACAGTTTCTCCACTGGCACAGCAACATTTTGTTAATTTTCTCTGGTCAGAATAGCCAAGCCACAGTCATCCTGTACATCATCCCATAGTCATCCCATGGGTCATCCCAGGATACAGCAAAGTAGCCAGAAAAATGACCAGTTACACAGGTTTCCATCAAGTTGTTTTTTTCCCCAATAATTGTTTAACCTATCATCATTTAATTACTGCTTTTTAAAACCATGTTAACCCCTACTCCTGGGAATTTTTCTTGCTTTGCATTGGCATTAATGTGTGTGTTTTTCTGCTTGAACGCATGGTGTAGTTAAGGGAACTAGATCTGTTATATTCTCAGATCACAAAATGAAAGTATTAAACAAGAGGGCATTGCAAGACCAGTCAACTAATGAGCTGCACCAATAGAAATATAAATCATATTACATGACTGGCCATGATGCATTGTGCTTCAACCAGCTTTACAATTAAGAGAAAAATAAGGAGCTGTTTTGAAATATTTGACTTGGATCTGACAGTGATGTTTTGAAGGATATTAATTTGATTAAAGCTGAAGGTAGCAGATTCCCAATCTCATCAATAAGATGCTCTGCTCCCACTCTGCTATCACAGCAACTCAATGAATCCTGTTTCGTGAGCAAAGTTGTACGCAGACAAAATGGCATTCATTGGTCAGTTACGATAAGGAGATTGACGTTAACATCCTGACAGTTTCAGGCAGGAGAAGACCTTTGGTCCATCTAGCCCACCTACACACAGTTCCCTTGGTGCATTTCTAATAACCCTGAATCCCATTTGTTGACAAGAACCTGTCTAATTCCTCCATGAAACCCATTGAGGTTTCTTGTTCCACCACCCGAGCCAGTAATCTGTTCCACAAAGTTTTAGTAAAAAAGTTCCTCTTGCATTTCCTATTTTCTTTTGTTGTCCTTAATTTGTAAATATGACCCCTTGTGCTTCAATTCTGTATATGATACAAAAGGTTACTTAGGTCTAATTTGTCCAAACCTTTCATAATTTTAAACACTTCTATCATATCCCCTATCGGTCTTCTCTTTTTAAGTGAGAAAAGACCCCAGGGTAGTCAATCTTTCCCCATACATCATTCCCTTAAGTTCTGGGATCAACTGTGTGGCCTTTCTCTCTGCTCCCTCCACTAACTGAATATCCTTTTTGAAATGGGAAGACCAAAACTGCGCACACACTTAACACTACAACAACTCTAACTAAAGAAAGAATTTACATTTTTATAGCACCTTTCACATCCTCAGGATGTCCCAAATGTTTCACAACCAATTAATTACTTTTGAAGCATGGTCATTATTGTTTTGTAGATAAAGGTGAGAGCCAATTTGTGCACAGCAAGGCCCCACAAACAGCAATGAGATAAATGGCCAGTTCATCTGTTTTTGGTTGAGAGATAAACGATGGCCAGCACATCGGGAGAACTCTTCTACTCTTCATGGGATGGGATCTTTTACATTCACCTGTGAAGGTACACGGGACCTGGATTTAGCTTCTCGTCCAAAAGACATCACCTCCAACAATGCAGCACTCTTTCGGAACTGGACTGAAGTGTTAGCTTAGATTTTGGACTCAGGTCCTGGAGTGGGGCTTAAACCCACCAACTTTTAACTTAGTGGTTTCACTAAGCCAAGCCTGACACTACAATAACTTGCAATTAAATAGTGCCTTTAACATAGAAAAATGACTCAAGGCACTTCACAGAGGCATAAGGGAAAAATTGGACTCCAAGCCAAAGGAAAAGCAATTAGGGAGAGTGATTAAAAACTTGATCAAAGAGGTGAGTTTTAAGGAGGGTCTTAAAAGAGAGGGAGACAGAGAGGTTTAGAGAAGGAATTCCTAGATGGCTAAAGGCAGTGCTGGCAATGGTGGGTGAAGTGTGTGTGTGTGTGTGTGGTGATACACAATGGTCAGAGTCAGAGTGTAGACAGTTTGGGAGGAGGGGGGTTAGAGCTGGAGGTTACAGAGATAGTGAGGGTTAGGCCATTAAGGAATTTATAAACAATAATGAGAATTTAAAATTGAGGTTTTGGGGCACTGGGAGCCAATGTTGGTCAATGAGGACAAGGGTGAGTCAGACTTGGTGCAGGCTGGATATGGGCAGCAGCGTTTTGGATAAGCTAAACTTTACAGAGGGTGGAGGATAGGGGAACGGCGAGGAGAGCATCAGAGTAATAGTGACTAGAGACGACAAAGGCACGGATTAGGGTTTCAGCAGCAGATGGGCTGAGGTAAGGGCAGTGGTGGGCAATGTTTCAGAGGTGGAAGTAGGCAATCTTTGTGATGGATAGGATTTGGGGTCCGTAACTCAGCTCGGGGTTGAACATGACGTCAAGGCTTCAAACAGTCTGGTTCAGCCTGAGACAGTGGCCAGAGAGTCAGTGGTGAGGGAATGGAGTTGTGGCAGGGTTAAAGACGATGGCTTTGGCCTTCTCAATGTTTAGCTGGAGGAAATTACAGGTCATCCAAGACTGAATGTTCGACAAGCAGTCTGACAGCACAGAGGCAGTGGGACAGGAGGGATTCGGGAGATTGTGCTGGATGTAATCAGTAATATTATTTAAGAATGTATTTTGAGTAGTTCTTTATCACAGAGCTAGAAATCAAAACTAGTCTAACCATCTCAACCCATGCTCTTCATTTATTTACATATTTAAAGTGTGACACTTTGTAACCAGACACTGAACTAGAAATTCAAATTAGCTCTGTGAAAAATAATTAAAATATTATGTTCCAGGGACCCTGATTATAATTTTTTAAAATTGCGTTTGAGTACCAATTATGGGAAGGTTTTGGACGTACGCTATTTATCTGTGTATAAAACTACCAATCCAGCATCAGCAGTCAGCAAACAGCTACCAATAGAACAGCTAGCAAGAAGGACAAGGGGAACCAATGAAATCACAAAATATTTTTTGGAAATCTTTTCAGTTGCAATCTTATGTGCCAGTAACCAGGTAATAGTACTAAAACAAAATTCTACCATAATACATAAAAATTAAATAATTCACATCATTAAACTTACCTATGAACTGGTCTCCTGGTGTCTTGGAAATGTTTCCATGGATATTTCTATTTGGAGGCCAGTCCTTGTGTCAGAAGCCTGGCGATCGAATTTTGCCACTTTGAATAGGTTCCTGAGTAATGAAGCTAAAGTAAGTACTCCCAGTACATGGCACACTGGTATAAGGCACCTTCAATTGACGCACCAGTGTTAAAGCACATGTCACGACGATAGACTACAGCTCTCAGAATGCAGCTCAAGGTTGCCTTTTCCTCTTCAATTTAATACAGGATCGGTAAGGTGGGACATATGGACAGCAAGTCACGGTTCACTCTGTGAATGGCCAGTCTTGCTGTCAATCGTAGAAAAAAAATGTTGCTTTAAAGATGACACAAAACTTGGAAGGGTAGTAAATAGTGAGGATAGTGATAGACTTCAAGAGGATATAGACAGGCTGGTGGCTTGGGCGGACATGTGGCAGATGAAATTTAATGCAGAAAAATGCAGTGATACATTTTGGTAAGAAGAACAAGGAGAGGCAATATAAACTAGAGGGTACAACTCTAAAAGGGATACAGGAACTGAGAGATCTGGGGGTATATGTGCACAAATCATTAAAAGGTGGCAGGGCAGGTTGAGAAAGGATTAAAAAAGCAAACGGGATCCTGGGCTTTATAAATAGGGGCATAAAGTACAAAAGTATGGAAGTCATGATGAACCTTTATAAAACACTGGTTCAGCCACAACTGGAGTATCGTGTCCAGTTCTGGGCACCGCACTTTAGGAAAGATGTGAAGGCCTTAGAGAGGGTGCGGAAGAGATTTACTAGAATGATTCCAAGGATGAGGGACTTCAGTTACGTGGATAGAATGGAGAAGCTGGGGTTGTTTCTCCTTGGAACAGAGAAGGTTGCAAGGAGATTTGATAGAGGTATTCAAAATCAAGATGGGTCTGGACAGAGTAGATAGAGAGAAACTGTTCCCATTGGCGGAAGGGTCAAGAACCAGAGGACATAGATTTAAGGTTCTTGGCAAAAGAATCAAAGATGACATGAGGAAGAGCTTTTTTACACAGCGAGTGGAATGCACTGCCCAAGGGGGTGGTGGAGGCAGATTCAATCATGGCCTTCAAAAGGGAACTGGATAAGTACTTGAAAGGAAAAAAATTGCAGGGCTACGGGGACAGGATGTGGGAGTGTGACTAGCTGGATTGCTCTTGCATAAAGCCGGCGTGGACTCGATGGGCCTTCTATGCTGTAACCTTTCTATGATTCTAAGATACATCCCGATTTTATGATTGGACAAACAAAAACTTTTTGTCCCACATTCAGTCTTCCGATTGGAAATAGGAACCAGATTTTTTTTTTGTCAGCATCAGTGCCATGACAGTTTGCTCCATTCTTGGTGCTACTACACATGTAAGCCCCTACTCCTCTTGAGGGATAATTGTTTTGCAATTAAAATTTTATGATACTTGCTGGGATACTTATGTTTGTTGTCCAAGGTCAATAAGGCTGACAAAGTGTTAACCTTGGATCAGAGTTAGCATTCTCGCCTGAGTCACAAGTTGTGGGGTTCAAGTCCCACCCCAGAGACTTGAACAAATAATCCAGGCTGACGCTGTTGGAGGTGCCGTCTTTCGGATGAGGCCCTGTCTGCCCTCACAGGTGGATGTAAAAGATCCTGTGGCACTATTCGAAGAAGAGCAGGGGGGGTTTCTCTCTGTGTCCTGGTCAATATTTATCCCTCAACCAACACCTGAAACAGTTTATCTGGCCATTATTTCATTGTGTTTTGTTGGACTGTGCTGCTTGCAAATTGGCTGTTGCATTTCCTACATTACAACAGTGGCTATGCTTCAAAAGTACTTCATTGGCTGTAAAGCGCTTTGGGACATCCTGAGGTCATGAAAGACGCTATATAAATGAGTCATTTTTAAAATTCCTGTGTAAGGTCAGTGGAAATCTGCAATTTTTACTAAAAGCTGAAGACATGTGGATTTCAGTGGGAATCAGAGAGAAAACTCGAAATTCTACATCTACCACTTTTCACTGATGTTTCTGATTCACTCAAACTACAGAAATACTGAAAATATTTTCACAGGTTAGAGTTCACACCTGCAGTATAATAAAGCCTAAATTTAACTAGCCCATTAAATCCCATGGGAGGGCAACTTGCTGCAATAATTTAATTTATTTTGTAGTTCATGAGGCATATAAACCACAGTCTCTTTCTGTCTCAGATAACAGAGTTTACAGTTTTGAATACAGTTGTTTGAAATCATTTTTTCTCAACAAGAACCTGACCAATTGGAAAAGTATTTAGTCACTGTTGAAAGCCAAATTTCTAATATATTTAAATCCATTTTTTTTAAAAAAAAGGTTTTACAGATGGAATAAAATCAGTGAAGAGTTTGCTACAAGGATGTACCACACTTGATGGGATCCAGTGACAAGAGCAGGTGATTTGGTGCTGTTCAGATTCACTTAGAAACCAGCATTTTCGCTGCCTCCAGAATATTTCTGCAAAACTGTGATACATTGGGTCAGTATAGAAATTCATAGGATGTCCAGCCTCACTAATCGCATCACAATCTGGGAGAGCAAAGCTCCAGCAGTTCAAATGCTCACTAAAACCTGAAGAGTTCTGTAGCCTATTCCAGATATTTTGTACAATATCATTGGTGTGGAAAATCTATGTATTAAAAATCTGCCTGCACTTCTTGTCAACTTTTCCCATAATAAATACCTTTGTCCACATTTATAATGGAAACTACTGATGTGAACTTGTCACGTTGCAACTGCACCCTCCTGTGAGTGGAGGTGTTACAGCACCACCAGTGACGGGAAGATGCAATTACTGTGGGGCAAAGTTACACAGGCAGTTACCATTATAAAAGTGGAATTTACAATGGAAGTATAAAAATAAGGACACAATGCATGACTTTAAAATGGGAACTAAATTATGTCTGTGCGCCCTGGTCCAATTATCCCCAACTCTAAACCCCCCTTTCAACTAAAGACTACACTTGGTCTTGACTCTGTGTATGCAGTGCCAAGGGAGATCGATGAGTATACCTTTTATGAATTTAATGGAGTATTCTCTTTCCACCACAATTACTCTCTTCCTCTCCTGAAGGCATTGACTTGTGCTTGGATTCAGTTCCACGAGCAGCAGCTGGAATCTTGTGCAAGGAACATAGGATAATAGAATCACAACAACCACCACCTCAATTTGCATTTATACATGGTCCTCATGCCCCAGAGCACTTTCAGAGTCACTGAGTGGGACAGAAGAACAGGTAGAAGGGAGTTAGTAGGCAGGGCCCAAATGGCAGTTGAGGGGGGAAAGCCTTTAGTAGGATTTTGAAAGCTGGAAGGGACAAGGGGTTTTTGGTGGGAGCTTCAGAGGACAAGGGTATGGTACTTAAAAGAGCATCTGACAACGAGGGATTGAAGAGGAAGAGGAGCCTAGAGTAGGCCAGTGTCCAAGGAGTGAAGGGTGTGTGCAAGGACATAGGGGTGAAGGAGGTCACTGAAATAGGGTGGTGGGAGGTATTAGGAAGAGGTAATTTTAAAAGGAAACAAGACACTGCGAACTGCGTACAGCTGGCACACATTATAGTATGAAAACAGTCTACAATTCCTGGTACAGCTGACTATTCATAAACGCACGACAAATAGGCCCAAACTGAATGTGGACATCAAAACAGTATGATGAAATCTTGGATCCAGACTATGTTTACCTAGCCTGCATTTCGAAATAATAAACAGGGAAATTTGGTAATATGTGATGTAATTTTTCTTCCCCTTTTAAAGTGCACATGGTATGCTGCTTTGGCTAGACTACTGTTTGCAGACACTTCACAAGAATCTGACCTCATTAAATCACTGCTACAAAAATAACCATATGTGGGTATAAGGACCTTTGTTAAATTCTTAGTGAACTTGCTAGGAAAAACAATTTGAATCTAATGTTTCATTGAGGGGGCGTCCTTTTGAACCCCTCAACTTCACTAGGATGAGGGTACTTGTGTTTCACAGATGGTGTACAGGTGGGAAGACAAATCCACCAGTGCTGGTCCAAAGACAGATGCACAGCGTATCAGAAATTCCACAAATAAAATGCAGAGGTCAAAGACAGTTCCTTTGGGTATAAGCAAGTGATGTATGAAGGCATGTCAAGTCGATACGGTTGGTGCTGCACGTCACAAGTTACTGGAATAAAGTAATGACAGGCTGTTAAAAAATTAATTCTTAGGATGTAGGTTGGCAAGGCCAGCGTTTATTACTCATCTCTACTTGCAATTGATATAACTGAGAGGCTGGCGTGGCCACTTCAGAGGGCAATTAAGAGTCAACCACATTGGTTGGGACTGGAGTCACATATAGGCCAGACCAGGTAAGGATGACAGGTTTCCTTCCTTAAAGGACATTGGTGAACCAGTTGGGTTTTTACGACAATCCAACAGCTTCATGGTCACTTTTACTGATACCCGCTTTTTATTTCCAGATTTTAAAAATTGAATTCAAATTCTCAAACTGCCATGGTGGGATTTGAACGTGTTCAAATTATGATTATGACATGACTAGATTATTAGTCTGGGCCTCTGGTTTACTAGTCCAGTAACAAAACCACTACACTACCGTACCTGCTTAAGGTGATGACTATTTCATTAAAATGGTTGAGCTATTTAGCTGCCATATTAGTATTGTTGACTCCATCTCAGTGAAATTAACTTCAGGGCTGCTTGGTGTCCAGCTTTCATTGTTCCTTCCAATATCAAAAAAGTCCCAGTGATTTCTGCTTGAAACTGGTCCAACCCCACAAGCTGTGTAATTATCTGTATACAGACTCCCACACAAATTTTAAACAGATTTTATTAAAAATGCCATTTTGTGCTCAAGGTTAGGGATGTTGGCAGTGGGGAACTGAATATTTTTGCTTTCACTTTTTGCATCCATTGTCACCATCTAATATACTTTACTGTCCAGTTATTCTCAATTTCTAGTTTTTCAAGATCTTAAGTTACTTTATGGATGAGCAATTAAAAGGTTGAGATCAGCCAAACGTAATTCACATAGGACCCCTTAAGGCGAGCAGAGCAGATCGTTGATCTGGGTCGCATTTGGACCCCTGTCTCCGAAGCAAAAGGACAGAATGTGGTATAATCCAGTCCAGCATAAATAGACTTAGCAAAAAATGCACAATGATGCCCCTAAACTTGCATTCATTAGCTTGATTCTCTTTCCAATTTTTAAGTCATTCTTTCTCTTCTCTCTCTCCCTTCCCCCGCTTCCAATAGGCACAGGTTTTAGAATTGGAATGTCCCACATTGGAAAATCTAAACACTAGTTACCTCATACTGTATTCCGTACTGCTCTGCCCAGTGCATTATTTGTTACTGATAAAGCTTCAGGGAATTTAGCCATGCTCATTGGTTTTACTTGAGACCTGTCAGTATCGCAGTATGGTCTGGTTGATGTGAAGTCAAATAAGAGGTGCAAAATATTTAACATAATTAAATCAATTAAACTGCGTCTGTGTTATTTTAAATTGTGAAGTTCCTCTTAATTTTGTAATTCTGCTAATGACAGAAAGGAGCAATAATCCTATTATTAAAAACCATACACTGAATGCCAATCCAGTATTTTGATTGACGCTGAGTTTAGCATTTCTGACCGTTCAGCATCTACGTTCGAAATTAAATAGGTTTATATAGGAACAAGAGAAGGTCATTCTGCCCCTCGAGCCTGTTCCGCCATTTAATAAGATCATGGCTGATCTGTACCTAACTCCATTTACCCGCCTTTGATCCTTATCCCTCCATACCGTACCCAACAAAAATCTGTAGATCTCAGTCTTGAAAGCTTCAATTGACCCAGATTTCAGTCTTTTGGGGGAGAGAATGCCACATTTCCACTACCTTTTGTGTGAAAAAGTGCTTCCTGATTTCACGCCTGAATGGCCTAGCTCTAATTTTAAGTTTGTGCTCCCTTGTTCTGGAGGAAATAGCTTCTTTGTATCTACTCCATTGAATTCTTTTATCATTTTAAACACACCAATTAGATCAACCTTCTAAACTCAAAGGAATACAAGCCAACCCGTCCTCATAATTTGGAACTTAACCTGATCGGGGTGATTGGCACTGGCTATACCATGACGCTATTAGCCCTCCGCATTGGAATGTGAGCACTGGGTTTTTGGAGACTCTCTTCTAGCAAGGGGCACGTCACATCAATCAGTTTTAATTATGGTTCTACCAAACCTCTGTGACACGTAGGCAGATTAGCAACAAGAAAGTAGTTACACGTCTGATCTGAAAGGTACTTTCATAGGTGGCAGCTCACGAACTTAAATCAGAAGCAGAGTCATCCCGGCAAGCCTTTAACGGTGGGCCAGACACACAAAACTAGACAATGCGAGATGAGGAGAATTTTTTTTTAGGCAGCGAGTTGTTATGATCTGGAATGCACTGTCTGAAAGGGTGGTCATGATGTGGAGATGCCGGTGATGGACTGGGGTGGACAAATGTAAGGAATCTTACAACACCAGGTTATAGTCCAACAATTTTATTTTAAAATAAAATTGTTGGACTATAACCTGGTGTTGTAAGATTCCTTACATTTGAAAGGGTGGTGGAAGCAGATTCAATAATAACTTTCAAAAGGGAATTGGATATATATTTGAAGGGAAGAAAACTGCAAGGCTGTGAAGAAATTGCAGGGGAATGGGACCAATTGGATAGCTCATTCACAGAGCCAGCACAGTCACGATGGGCCAAATGGCCTCCTTCTATGCTCTATCATTCTGTGACATAACTGTGTTATACTCCTTTTCTTTTTACAGCTGGCATGCAGATTGCATTTTGAAAAGGGTGGATAAATCCAAAGAACTTATTCTGTCTCAACTTTTGTTTTTGGCATAGTGAATTTTGGCTGCTATATATAGGTCATATTTACTGCATTAGTCATGTCTTCATATTTGCACCAGCTAGAACTATATCATACCATCAGTATTTTAACTCGAGATTCCTATTTTAGAGACTTCAAATAAACCGCAAGTTCTTACTTCCAAAAAGTGAACCTAATTCAAACCAAAAAATATGCAGGAGTAGATAGTGTGCATTCAGAACTTTTTATGTACGTCTGTAATACTTTATAAGTACAGTGTTCACAGACTTCAGCTTGCAGACTCCATTGAAGGAGGAGCATTCAGTAAATGCAGCTGGTAGCAAGGTTAGGCTGAGGCTGCTTGCTGAAGTGTTAAGACAACAGATGTAATTTTACCTATTTGATCCCAGATGCCTGTCAGCATTCCCACGAAGGCCTTGTCCAGCCCCATTTCAACACTCATGAGAAACTGACTGCAGAAACAACTGGAGTTCAATGTCAAGATTAACAGCATGATGTAGAAACTCTCCAGGAAACACTCAGCTAGTAACTTAAAGGGGTAAAAATTCTGAGGCTCTGTGCAGGGCAGGTTCGAAGCCCCAGAGGCAGGAGTTGGGAAATCTGATTGACAGTCTTGCTATGTCAGCCTTGCCTCAATGGTAGCACTTTTGCCTCTGAGTCAGAAAGTCATGGGTTCAAGACCCCCTCCCCCCCCCCACTTCCAGAGCTTGAGCCCATAATCAAGGCAGACACCTCAGTGCAGTACTGAGGGAGTGCTGCACTGTCAAAGGTGCCATCTTTCGGATGAGATGTTAAACCTGCTGAAACATGCACAGCTCGTCTTGTAGCAGCAAAAGTTAACACAGCATGAAACTTTCATGCTACCAGGTCCTTCCAAGCCATCCAAGGGACATGTGGCACATCAAGCAGTCTGCAGTGTGCACCTTTATCAGGCAAGCGGTAGACATTGATGGAGGGACAGCAATGTCATCATTTTGTCTGTGGAAAGGAGGCATCAGCTGGACAGGGAACAAAGCTTTCATTGGATAGTAGGCCTTCTTGGAGATCAAGGTGATGCAGATGACATCCATGAAGCCATCATGGAGGTTCTTCATATCAATCCTATGTACATGCAAAGAAAACATCACTCAAAAAATGTTCAGGTGGTGTCTGGTCACATAAATGTCATCATGTCTGCCAATGACAGTTATCCAGAAAACAGCCATGATGCCATCAGTCTACTGTGGCTGCATTTTTGGAAGGAGAAGAAACAATTGGGGAGGAAAGGGAACAACTCTTGGCAGATCAGCGTTAAGCTCTGCATCCATGGCTGCTGACTCCACTGAGAAACCCGCCAACAGCAGAGGAAGGTTTTCACAACTGGATGCCTGAGCATCTGTTTGCTGTCCTACATCAGCAGCCTACAAACATGCCATGCATATTTGGCACAATGAAATATTGTGTGCAAAAGGGCAGTGATCGTGTAACAATGCTGAAATGACACCTTCTAGAGGATGCGAGAGTTTCCATCTTGGGCTCATGCTGTCCTTGAAGGGTCACACAAGGAAGGTGTGCACCAGTGAAGAGCACACTCACCATCACCTTTCGCCTGAAACCAGCACACTTTTGCCTTATTTGTGGAAAGTTGCAAAGGACCTGGGTGAGTGCATGGGCTTGATTGGTGACGTTCTTCAATTTTGCTCGTACCGGCCCTTTTACTTGAGGGTGGTCTTCAGCATCAAGAATGGCCACTCTCCTCTAGCAGGTCCTCCAACTTTTCAGCAAGAAAGGAAGTAGTGTTGCTCACATGTCTCCATTATGATCCATGACTCCACTTTTCTGACCCCACTACAATCTCTCCTTCAACGATGACCTGCAGCATTTTAAGAGCTGTGTTCTTGCCGTATTTTCCGATCCCCAGCCTAGTGTGCTGCAGGCCAAGCTCTCTTGGCAAGTTTTTGCTATGCCTATTGCCTGATCAAATTAGGGGGAGAATCTCCCATTGGCAAATTGGGCCAGGCCAGCCCTCTGTGCTGCAGTTGCAAGTGAACTTGCGTCTTGGGCCAGCTCAACACCATTGATGGAAAATTGGGGCTAAAAAGTTAACTTTAAAAGGTCTCTGGATCCTTTGATGCTACGTAAATATTTATTATAAAATTTCAATGACAGAAGATGAATTCAGTTCTTAGCAATCCGTTATATTCAGAATTTTAGATAGGAGTTATAAACAATTGGCATACTACAATTACAAAAGTAACACAGAACATGAGAGTTTAAGGTATGGTGAGTGAACTATGATTTACATTTTATCAAGTAACTTCATGAAATTAATTTCAGATTCCAGTACTGCATAATGTTGTTACGGAGTGTATCAAAATACTCTGGCCCCATGCCAAACCTATTGTCAATCAAAATTAAGGAAAGCTAATCTATTCAGAGCACACATTGAAAGTAATTATGCAATTGGTAATTATTTTAATTTTTAGTTTGCAAACATTAGCTTTCATACCATTAACCATACATAGAATAAAGGAAAATTTGTCATCTAGAAATTAGCAAATTAACGACTAAGTTAAGGCATGTACTCTTGTAATTACATAATGTAATATTTAACCTAATTCCACAGAGCATCCTGGAGCTTTTCCAGTAGTCCCTATTTAGAAACATAAGACTTGATTATTCTTACAATCCAGCTCACTCATAAATTCACTCTCAAACTCCCAATTCCTCTCCTCTGGTCATCCACTTGTCATGATACATCTGCTCCTGCTGACCTGCTCAACAGCTCCATTGCCTCTGCCTTCAGCACCCTCGTTCCTGCCAAGTCACTAATCTGCTCCCACCCCTGGTGCTCCCCCGGTACAGCTCCCATCTTTGCTCCACCTCATGGCGTACAACTGTTATTGATTCAACCACGTTAAGCACTACTATGCTCCCCTCTCCTTAGCCAAATCCTCTTATTATTTCAGGATTATTCAAGGACAACACATGGCTCCTTTTTTTCAACGACAAAGTCCCCCCTCTGGCCTCTTTCCCTGCTCCCTCCTCTCTCGCCTTCAACACCAAGTGCGAAGAGCTAATGGGCATCTTCGTCTCAGAGATTGATAACGTTACACAGCTGCCTCTAGTGTGGTGACACAAAAGGTACCCCATTTGTGTTCTGATCGGTGGATTACAAAGCTTTATAATAACCTTTGTAGAACTGTACTCTATTGCATGCTATATAGTTCAGCTGTATTAAATACTTTGCAAAATTACCTGGAGCATAAAAGAGATGAGTTCTTTGGTTAATTTGGAACACAATTTCAAGTTAAACACGGCTGGAAGACAAGGTACAAACTAATAAAAGTCAAGTTCAGGGTCAGTGTCAGAAGGCACTCGTTCATTCGCAGAGTAATTAATACATGGAGTGGTCTCCAGGTAGGGAAGTAAAGACAAACTCTGTAATCATTCAAGAGGCAGTTGGATGCTGTGATGGAAGGGGAGAACAGGAGGGAGGAACCATGGATTTCTATGGAAGGATGAGCTAGATGGCTTCCCTCATTTGTACTTTATAATCTCTGCGAATGCACATTAAGACATTTCAGTGATGGGACCGACTGTTGCTGTGGTTCAGCACACTGTCTTTTCACCTCTGAGACAAGGGTGTAACTGATGGGATGAAAGTCTACTTTCTCTGTTGGCTGCAAGGTGCCTATGCAAAATTAATTTAGGCAGTTCCAATGAACACAGCCCCACAGCACAAACACTAGTTATAATTTTGCACTAAATCTCACTCAGCGAGGCTGTACGGATGATTGGCTTGGGAAATGGAAAAATTCACAGGGGTACAATAGTGGGTGCTTTTCTGTGATTGGAGTCAAGATGTATTGTTGCGGTAGAATAAAGAGAGCTCTACTCTGCATTCTGCAGCTGTAGTCGATCTGTGTGCTCGATACGGACCACGTATACGAAAAATAGTGGATAGGTGTTCCATTTCCCCACACTGGCATTCCTTACTGGAATGGACAAAACATTTGGGAAAACTAGCTAAAAACAAATGATTAGTTCAGATTGTAGGCAGAAACTGCAATGGATACTGAATATGAGAGAAAAAAATAATCGCTGGCGGTGATTAATTAAAGAAGCATTCTTACACATTACAGGAAAGAGACCCAAAAGTTTCTCTCAGAAAAGGGCATCTATGTAATTCCTCCTGTATGGCTAATTTTAAGTATGGCAAAGGCTAACAAAAGGAAAGAGGCTTATTTACAAGTACGAATCGACCCTTGTGAGATTCAGCTACAAAACACAATGCAAATGCAGAAGATCCCAGTTTCACTAAATGGTTAAATGGTGGAGGCCAACAAGTACCTCAAGACCTCTGTGCACTTAACAGGGAGACATCTGGACACTGTCCAAGTGTGGGGTTTGAAACCATTGATAATCGGGTAGGGTTACTGCAGCCCTGAAAAAGATGAAAATGTTTAGCATTTACTGGTCCAGGAGATTAATAAATCCAAAAAAAACCTCTCTCTAGTATGATCCTGTAAACGGAACAGAAGTTGATGAAGCCAATTCATTTGATCAAATGCCAAGCTCTCACTTTACAAATCAGCTGGCTAACCTTATGTCAAGCCTCACAAAGAGACTAATAAAATATAAAAATACAAACTCAGCATTCGTTGCTGAAAGTACTGTAAAAAATCTGAAATGATTTAGTGCACCCATGTGGACATTTAAAAGTGTAGCTGCTACAAAAATAATTTTTGTCGCGGTTTCAAAATAGTACAAGTTCAAATTTCAAAACCAGCAATAAACTCTGAGTCAGACACTGGTGGCTACATAACATACACATACCTATCCCTTGAATTCACACCCTAAAATTCATGCAGAAGTGTTTCTGATGTCTACATCACACTTACTCGTCCTTTTTCAACTTATTTCTGATCAAATGGATACAAATAAACACAGGCGTAACCTGATTACATTCACACATAGACCAGTGTATTTTTGTGCACACTGTGATCATACTCAGTAAATGAATCAGTTGGTTCGTTCTGGTAAAGTACATTATATGAACTTCATTAGCTTTTTAGTACCATAAGCCATTCGATAAATAAAAAAAAAGACAACACAAATTCTGGAAAAGAGAAAAACCTATCCCTTTGCTGGATTTTACGGTTTAGGAATGTATATAAAAGAGTGAAAACATGTGATTCTGATATTATCACAGAAATGTACTATTAATATTGGGACTGAAAGTGTCTAATGTCATAAGTGTTAGCTTCACTCACTTTCAACTCTGAGTCAGATAGTCACGGGATCAAGCCCCACTCCAGGACGTGAGCACATAATTCAGGCTTGACACTTCAGTGCAGTACTGAGGGAGTGCTGCGCTGTTGGAGGTGCCGTCTATCAGATGAGATGTTAAACAGGCAGACGGGGCCTCAGTTTAAGAGCTGTTAAAGATCCCATTGCAATATTCAAAGATATTACATAGCAACACTGACTACACTTCAACTGAACCACTGATCATAACCTCGCCCTAAGCTGAGCTTCCGAAACCATATGCTGTCCATCACCAAGACTGCCTACTCCCACCTCTGCAACATTGCCCGCCTCCAATCTGTCTCAACCCTCTTCTCCTTTAAGATCCTCCTCACAAATAACATCTTTGTGTAAGCTTTTCATCACCCCTTCTAATATCTCCTTCTTTGGCTCAGCATCCATTTTTCAAAAAATGTCTCCGTGAAGAACTTTGGGATGTTTTTCCATGTTAAAGGGGCTATATAAATGCAAGTTGTTAATGTTGTTGTTGTTCAACAGCGATTCATTGGTTATGTAAACTTTGGGATGTCCTGACAACCTGAAAGGTGCTATTTAAATCCAAGTTCTTTCTTGTGATACCTAAGGATGGTAAAACAACTTCAGTACTAATACAACAGCATTTCATATTGAGGAATACAGAACTTTGTATATTGTGAATATACTGAAAAATATTTATTGTTAAAAATTAATTTTCAAGTGTGGAGTTGGGCTAGTGTGGCAAATTATCATTAACTAATAGTTCAGTTCTTAAATTGGAGCTGCAATTTATCGTCACACATTTTATACACTTTGATTCAATTGTACAACATCTGTAAGATTGGCTTTGTTCAAATTTCTAATGCTAAGTAAGCCAACAGAGGTTAGAGAAAGTCCAATGTATTCTGCAACTCGTTCCCTGCATTCTGCAAGCAACAATTTTTATGCTATGGAAACCATTTATGGGTCCCGTTCTAGACCAGGAACTGCAGCAGAAATAACATTAAACGTCAATTTTCAAAATGAATCTGTTGAACAAATAAAATATCATAACTTGTGTGAATTTTCTGTCATTGGGAGGCTATCTGAAATAACTATTCCAGTCCAAAGAGTTTACACGTGTTCATTTTTCCCAGTAAAAGTATCTTACACGAGGTCTTAGAGGTCTCTGTTGTGAGGAAAGACTGGAAAACCTTAGCTTCTTCAGCCTTGAAAGGAAGCACCCAAGAGGTGACCTTATAGATTGTAAATGGTACGGAAAAAGTAAATTCAGAAAGCTACTTTAAATGGAATTGAGAGAGTAGGACACAGGATGCAGGTTAAAACTTGTAAAAGGCAAATTTAGGACTGATATCACGGGGTTTCACACAAAGATCGATGAAACCCCAGGAATCTTTTAAGAAATAATTGGATGTCGCAAGGGTGGGACTTCAAGGTCAGTGTAAATGGATAAACTAAGATAGGTCAAAAGGCTTTTTCATTCTTAATCATCTTGTGTGATGGCTACAGAAGAACTGCACTAACATATAATGCAGATTTAAGAGAATGCTTTCCACACGAGTGAAAGAACAGCTGGAATGCCCCTTCACTCAAATCTGATTTGTTTTGCAGGCATTACTGAGTTGTTCTTTAACGTCATTCCAGAACACTGAACACAATACATGGGCTGAGATCTAGTTTAAGACTGAGGCACTAAAACATCTCAGTAAATGAGATTTTATTATTTTAAAATCAATCACAGTGAATTTTTGAAAAAAAAGTTACCGAGATGCAGAATGTAAATTAAGGCACATCTTTCAAGCAGAATAGAGGGAGCAAATGCAAAACATTATTTCATTGAGTGGTAAATCTACGGAACAGGCTCCCTAGGGAGACTGTGGAAGCAGATGTTATTAATTCATTCAAATGCAAATTAGATTTCAAGAAACAATATTTTGGGATAGAGTATATGAGTAATTTGAGACATGGTATATAGTAAGTGTAGCATACTTGGGAGGAATAGGTGACCTTGGACTTATGATTCTCAAAACTTTCCACCACTGCCGTTTTCCACATGCGACTACCAGGATGGCAGAAGCTGAACTAGATGGACTGTGGTCTTTTTTCATCTAGCAATTCCTATGTGCCTATGTTTACACTGAATCTAATCTGATCTCTACCTAATTCAGGAGTACAGGATACTGAAGGTGCAAAGTGGAAGAAGGGTTCCATTCCTCAGCATTGATATTCTATCCTCCGTGAGCTTGGCTCAGTGGTAGCACTCGATCCACTGGTTCAGCAAGTCGAGGGTTCAAGTCCCACTGCAGGTCTTGAACATGTAATCTAGGCTGACATTTCAGTGCAGTACTGAGGGAGTGCTGCATTGTTTGGAGGTGCCGTCTTTTGGATGAAATGTTGCCTGTTCAGGTGGATGTGAAAGATCCCATAGTGCTATTCAAAGAGCAGCAGAGAAGTTCTCCTGGCCCCACATTTATCCCTCAAACAACACAAGCTGTATGTGGGACCCTGTTGTGCGCAAATTGGCTGCCGTATTTGCCTACATAACAACAATGACTGAACCTCTAAAGTATTTCATTGGCTGTGAAGTACTTTAGGAAGACTAAGGACGTGAAAGGCTCTATAAAAATGCAAGATGTTTTTCTTTCTTTTTTTAAATCTCCATTCCAAATGAGTAACCCTGAAAATAAGAGGAAAAAGAATATTTTATACTTCATGGAAGGATACTCCTCACTGCCGCGAATGTCCACCACGAGCAGTTTTGGCTTCCCTGATTTTGTCTTTTTGGTGGGCATCTTGGAGTTGGTGGGTCCTGACAGCTCACACAGATCAATTAGGTCCTCTGCAGAAATCCGTGGGGATACTTCAGCCTTCAGTTCATTTAATCTAATAGATTCGCGAGACTAAAGAAAAGAAACAACTTCATTTAGAAACCAGGTGGGTACACATACTTTAACAGCTACACAACATACAACATAAGAATTTTACAAAACTATTGGGCTGGAATACAAAGGGATGGAAGTTATGTTACAGCCGTGCAGAGCTCTGGTTAGACCTCATCTAGGGTACTTCATTCAGTTCTGGGCACCGCACCTCAGGAAGGATATATTGGCCTTGGAGGGGGTGTAGGGCAGATTCACCAGAATGATATTGGGGCTAAAAAGGGTTAAATTATGAGGACAGGTTGCATAGACTAGGCTTGTAGTCCCTTGAATATAGAAGATTAAGGGGTGTTTAAGATGATCAAAGGCGCTACATAAATCAAAGGAGTTGATAGGGTAGATAGAGAGAAACTACTTCCTCTGTGGGAGCCCAAAACAAGGAGGCATAACCTTAAAATTAGAGCTCGGCCGTTCAGGGGTGACATCAGGAAGCACTTCTTCACACATAGGGTAGTAGAAATCTGGAACTCTCTCCCCAGAAAGCTGTTGAGGCTACGTCAATTGAAAATTTCAAAACTGAGATTGATAGATTTTTGTTAAGCAAGGGTATTAAGGGTTACGGAACCAAGGCAGGGAGGTGGAATTAAGATACAGATTAGCCATGATCTAACTGAACGGTAGAACAATACCAAGGGGCTGAATTGCCTACTCCTGCTTCTATGCTCCTGATGCAATCAATTCCATCATGGCTTTATTTTTCAGTTACTCTAACCAGCCTTCAATACAACACACATTACAACATCATTTGCACATGGAGAGTGAAAACCAAGTTTAGGCTTCAAGTGAAAAGTGGAGTAGAAGGCAGAGGATAATTGCACTGGGACTCGCTGACCAAATTCAGCCCCCATTTTCAATTCATACATTGTGTCCTTACTTTTATATAATACTTTGACAAAATGTAGGACAATTTGAGAAGTAGAACTGGTTTCAGCAAAGGAATTTCTCTGCACTACAGGCTGAGGAGCTACAAGAGGCAAAACCGAGGCGCTGCAACACCACCACCACAGACAGGCTGTAATTATGACGTGACAAGTTTACATAGGAAATTCCCATTATAAATGTGGACATAGGAGTTCATAATGGAAAAAGTTGACACAGGAAGCGCATGCAGACACAAGATTTTTAATATGTTATAAATGCAAACAGAATGCTATTTTTATCCAATTCTTAATTCAGTTTTATTTTACATAATCATGGTTGCTGACCTGTGTGTACTTTTTCTTAATTTTTTTTAGAATAGTAAATAGGGTTGTGTATTCAATCATTACCTTTGCATCTAAGATCAGTTGATAGGAAGCCTCGTGACAAGATTTTTGCACAGAGGTGACAGACTCCCATAAGGCTCTCTATTGAGTGCAGTGAATGGAAATAGGGGGGAAATAGTAGCACAGATAAGGAGAATAATTAGCTCCCATACATGACTGATAAAAGAATGGGTGTTAGCCAAGAGTAGGAAGGCAAAAATGGGAGGCAAATCTTTGTTTAGGTGCACATATAGCATTCATAATAAAAACAGCATGAATTTGAAACCACTGCAGTAGGAAACTATGATGTAATAACAACAGAAACAACTTGCATTCATGTAGCGCCTTTAACATGAAGAAAAGCCCCAAGTTGCTTCACAGAGGCGTGATCTGAAATAAATCATGGCTTTTCCCACTCAACGGAGAGGAACATCACACAGAAGAGTACAGAATATTTAGGAAGGATAGGTCTGGAAGGTAAAGGTGTTAGACTCCGCAGTGAGGGAAAAACTACCAAAGGAGGTATCTATAGCTGGAAGGTTTCCAACACAAGAGAGATAAATTAACACTCGGTTTTTGCTACAGACTGCCAGCTCAGAATAAGAGGAAGGACATAAATATTTTAAGGAGATATAAAAAGGATGTGAGAAAACATGAAGCCTCTATTAAAGGGGGAACTTCAACCAAACAATTATAAATTAGGAGGCTCGTGTGGTGCTAAACGCTGGCATGAACCAGTTGGGCTGAATGGCCTCTTTCTGTGCTGTACATTCTATGTAAATTAGGATTGCCTACTTGCCTGAGTCAAAAATGGTAAATGTAACACATGATTCCTTTGTGATCCAGAAGCCACAAGCTTGACTTGATAATCCTAAGTGATCCCGAGTATATGACAACTTGCATTCGCCATTGGCAGTAAAGTGCTTTGAGACGTCCTGAGGTCATGAAAGGCGCTATATAAATACAAGTTCTTTCTTTCTTTATTAGTAGACTCAAAACAATACACTTTAAATAGGTTATGAAGGCAATCTGAAGTGAAATAAAAGAAATGAGCTTCACAAGGTCTGAGAAAGAAGGGTGAAAGAGTACAGTGGGAATAATACAGGAAACTTCAGAAACATGTCCAAAGGGTGACTGAAGCAGCAAAGTGTGAACTAGAAATAAGTATAAATGCAAATACTAAAAACAAGAGCAAGAGGACATTCAGGAAAGAGACAAGAAACTTAAAGGATCCAATGGGAAGGAAACTGAGGATGAGCAAACATTGGCTCCCGGTCCACCAAAGCCTTGATTTTAAAATTCTCACCCTTATGTTCAAATCCCTACATGGCTTTACTCTTCCCTATGTAACCTCCTCCAGCCTTTTAACCCTCCCAGAGCTCTGTGTTCCTCCTATTCTGCCTCTGCCTAGAAGCCCCTTGTGCTGCCCCCCACTTCCTTCACCCCATCATTGGCGGCTGTGACTTCAGCCATCTATGCTATAAGTGCTGGAATTCACTCCCTAAATCTCTTCATCTCTCTCTCTTCCTTTAAGATGCTCCTTAAAAATCTACCTCTTTGACCAATTGTCCTAATAGCTCCTTCTTTGGCTCAGTGTCAATTTTAGTCTGATTAGACTTCTGTGAATCGCGATGGGATGTTTTACTACATTAAAGGCTCTATATAAATGCAAGTTGTTGTTGGGCAAATGAAAACATTTTCGCTGGGACACAGAGCAAACCTATAAGAGTAGTCTTAATCTAAAAATATTGACAGTAAAAAAATCAATAGAATGCCCATCCTAATATATTAATTTTCAGTCTGGTTGTCATGTGCTGGATGTTATGGTGCACTCTGGCTATTGTAGTTCTACGGGAGAATGGTGAAAACGACAACCCCCATGATGTATCTCCCACCCATATTAAATGTAAATAGGAGGAAGAACTCTATCAGAAGTTCATGTATCTGTTTTTGATTGGTATGTTCCAAACCTATTCAATTGATTTGTTGTTGTTTCAGGAATATCACATTTGATTCAATCAGGTACTAGTGTGATGCAAAATTTGCATACAGAAAAAAACAACAGCTGGAGTTTGATGGACAAAATGCACCCTGAATGATATATCAATCTCCTGTGGCATTACACATAGGGAGTTCAAAATGTAGTTTTCGGATAAAAGAGAATTAGAGGTCAGGGGATAATTGGACCAGGGTGCGCACATATAATTCTATCTCCCATTTTTAAAATCATACATTCTATTTTATTTTTAATATATATTTCATTATAAATTACTACATCCACATTTCTAATGGAAAATTGTTTCTGTAAACTTGTCAGCTTTAATACACACTCCCACCAGTGGTGGTGCTGAAGCACCTCCTCTTACAGGAGTGTGCAATCACACTGTGACAGCTTTACACTGACCATTTCTAATATAAATGTTGACATAGGAATTTATAATGGAAAAAGTTGACAGAAAGTGCATGTTGATGTCGTATAGGTGAACAGGACATTATTGCCCTGCACAGCCCTTCATTTCCCCACTAACCTCTGGCTCATGCTCCTTCTTGTGTCGCTTCCCTTTAACATATCTTATTTGATTCTGCATGCCCCACTCACTACCTCCTTTCTCATCTGCTGTTGGATTCAATTGTCCCCACTTAAAATGACAATCATTTGGTTCAAGAAGAAAACATTAGCAACTCCTCTGGAGAAGGTGATAGTTTTGACAATAAACATATACATACAAAACATATACATTCAACCTAAAGAACATTCTTGTATGTCTCACCCATAATATTGGTGTTAAATCAGCTGCAGTTTTTCTGCACTGTAATTTTTATTACTATGCACAAGCGTGGGATGATTGTACTTTTATTCATTCACTCAGAAATGTCACGCACAAAAGGGGAGTAAGCTCCAAGATTTCCAGGCAGTTCACAGAACTTCAATATAAATTCTTCAAAAGGTATTAATGCCAAGAAAATGTCACTAATTCATTTTTTTAATCCTTCATTGACATTTCATGCTACTTTTGCTGTGAAAGGCAAGTAATTATTTAACAGCAGCAGAGCACTTTGTCGGGATTTGTATTTCCTTGTTACCAAGCTAAACTCACTGATTATTCATCAGACTCTTGGACTTTGCTTGTAGGAGGGGACTTTTCTCGTCCCCTTTCTTCCCCCACCCATCCAATTATTCCTCCTGTACAACCTCTCTTGAGCCACATGCCAGGTAGGATCAATGGCAATGGGAACTGGTTCCTCAATCCCAATAACTCATTGTGATAGGAAACAATGGGTCTGGTTAGTGAATTAATGTTCGCCTCCGGTTTCCCTCTCTCATTTAAGGTACGGTTCTCTACTGATTAGGAGCTCAGAGCGTGGAGAAGTCACAGGTGTCAACCATAGACCCACCACTGTGTGACACACATCGCCAGGGCATAAGCTGCGTTTCCTACATTACAACAGTGACCATACTTCAAAAAAATACTTCAGTGGCTGTAAAGTGGGTTATCAATATCTTTGACTGCTGGAAAAGGCACGTCTCGGATGCTGAATCCCTTCTTTTACGATGATGGGAGGAGTACTGTGCACCTGATTTGACTTAACAACAGCTACAGGAAAACAAGAATTAAGCTTCTTGTGCTACCCAAATGTATAGGGCACAACTGCACGACATTACATACATGCACTGATGTTGTTGTTACTGTTGATTACTGATACGCAACTAAAAACAATGAAGCAGCACACTTTGGGGATACTCCTGTTCAATAGAAAACTTGATCATCATTCTAGAATTTAGCTTGAAGTGCCTGAACTCTCATCTTTCATATGCCAAGTTGGTGGAAATATTAATGTTTAGAAATAAGAGAGCTAATTATGGCAACCAGTAAACTGGTTTGTAAAGAATGCTACTTGCTTTCTCAGGTCCTGGCATAATACAGAGTACATATCAAGTAATAGATTACATGGCATTACAAATACATACATTGAATGACGATTACAGTTATCATCTAGCATTTCTATACAGGGAAAGCTTGTAGCTGAGGCAAACTGATCCAGAACGAGACAGTCATCGATCTGACATACATTATGTGATAAGGGCAGTATTAAAAATAGTCTTTAACATTAGGCGTGAGGTTTTTGACACGCTGAATTCAAGGGAGAAGGATTTGTGCATTAGTTTCAGATTGCACATTAATTTTTCTCAGTAGGGTCTAGTTCATATCATTCATTCAGTGATTAACAGAAGGGAAGATCGCTGTGTTTAGGCCTCTAATTACAGGTACTATACGAAGTGCAAAGATGAGGAGTTGATTAGAGCACCAGTTAATGGATACAGTACCCACATCGAAAAGGCACGTGGATACTGGATTTTTGAAAGATCCCTTATTTCTGGACTTACTTGGGCTGTGGTTAAAAACAGTAACTATCAGAAATTTTAAAAATCTATTTTATGCCCATTACGTAGATGCTATCTTTGATACAAAGGCTCCTTTATTTTAATGACAAAATAAAGATTTATTATTCACAACTGTTACTGTCTCCATGGAGGCTGAAAACAGCAGATTGCTGTAAACATTAAAAATAAGCTTGTATTACAGAGAATCTGAATTAAGTTCCAAGTTAAAAGCATCAAAAAAATCTTATTTTGTAATACCTTGTAAAAATGAGACTTGGAACAGAAATGTGTAATGAAGAATGGCGATGTTATGAAGAAGTGACGATATCAGGCAAAAAAAACTTTTAATTTATCAGAAAACAGGATACAAAAAACTTGCAGCACCTGTTGCAGCACAGCCTGGAGTTTATTTTTGTTGAATCCTGCTTTCTGCAGGGCCTGAAATTCCTGGCGACTTCCAAAAACCACAAGGATGCCTGTTTAACAAGATAATCGTGAAAAATATCCTACACATGCTGGTGTATTAATAGGCAGTATGTGCTCCAGTGAGGGCACTGCAGCTCTTCTTGTCCTAATGTGAAACACGTGTTAAGTGATGTATAGCATGGCTAATTTATCCTGGTACATTCATCAACATAATGCAGCAGCTAAAGGATGCAGTCTCCTTCACAGCTCTAAAGTTAACACCATTAATATCTCCCAAAGTTCTGCTTCCCATCAAACTGTCAAGGTTTTTAATCTTTCTTGTGTAATAACAGGTACAAATGATTCAAATAAATTCTCTATCTGTAGTGAAAAATAGAGAACAAAAAACCCCACATCTGCCTAAAACCTGACTTAATATCCATTACCAACGCAACCAGGCAATAATCTAACTGTGTAGATTACTAGCAAGCCTGCGCACTAAAAGATCAAAGCAACAATATGTGAGACATAGAGCATCACTCCGAGCTGTAACCAGAGAACTGATGAAAAATATAAGAGAGCCTGTCTAAGACATGCATTGTGCTTACAACATGGGCCAGATACTGAGACATGATCCTTTCGTTTAAAACTGTATGCAACCTGACAACTTGTTCAATATCATTTTCTGACTAGAGATTATCACAGTAAAAATATTTTAATCAAAATTCAGTGACCAATTTAATTACAAGCAAGATAGTTTGTGTACCAACTAGAGGTGGAATTTAATCCAGAAAAGCCTCATTTGGAAGATAATTAAGAGTGATGTGACATTTTCCTTGGAGCCAAACTGCATAAAATTGAAAGTTCAGACAAAGTTACATTTTAATGCTACACAAAGTCGAACAGCATAGTCGCTTGCAGGCTAGTTGGACTATAAACCTTGCTTTGATTCAGGTGTATCTTGAGTGATATGATGCAGTGTAATTCAGGGGCACAGCCATCCAAAATCACTCTGGCAAGAGGCAAGACCACCAATGGAAGGCTAGACCACCCCTGGAAGGTAGTCAGTGGATCACCTGAGGACTTTTAAAACCTTCCTTTAAATTCCCATCCTTACTTTTAATAGGCACGTCTCTTAGGAAAGATGAAGAAAACTGGGAAAAACAAAGGATCCTAAATTGTATTCAAAACTCAATGCAGACTAAACCCGGCAGGGTCTCTACACTGGAAGGAAAGAATAAATGAAAACATCCTGACCAAAACATCTCTTATTTTTTTTTCATTAAGCTACTCCTGATTTTTGGTGCATTTTTCTCACTAATACCAGCTGGGTGGGTGCACTAAATCTATTTTCATTCATAGGCAGCATATGCAGCTGGTGTCAGTGAGAGATCGGACAACTGGTTCTTTGTTTTGTATAGGACGGTGTTAGCTGAGATGTAGATATTCATTCATAATCCACTAAGAGAAATACATGAGAATGCACTAACCTTTAACTCTCTCACAGAAAAAAATGTCCAGCTCAGTTTTATTTGGGAACACGCCATATTTTCTAATAGAAGCAATAAGACAGCAAGTCCAACTTTGCAAAGTATAGCACTGTTACTGATAATAAAAATTCAGCCAGCTTAGAGTGCAGTAGTGCACTGGAATACCCACAAGTGGAACCATGTACCCCCCCCACCCCACTGCACTCCACATGATATGGTAAATGGGAGAAATGTACTGGATATGGTGTACATGGACTTTTGGAAAGCCTTTAACAAGGTACCACATGGGAGATTATTAGAGAAGATTAAGGGGTGGAATTAGGGGGAGGATAGCAAACTGGATTTTTAAAAAATGTTACAAGGGAGAAAACAGAGGGTCGGAGGTAAGGGCAGTTTTTCAGAATGGTTGAGTGGGTAGTGGTGTTCCACAGGGTTCATTTCTGGGGCCTTTCTGTTCATTATGTACATCAATAATTTGGAAGCTGCAAAGGGATGTTGATCAGACGGGGAAATAGGCTGAAAAGTGGCAGATGGAATTCAATGTCAGCAAGTGCGAGGTGATACATTTTAGTAAAAACAATAACAGCAGTAATTAGACTCTGAATGGAAGTAAGCTCGGTGTTTTGGAAGAGCAGAGGGATTTGGGGTACAGGTTCACAGGACATTAAATGCAGCGCCTCAGATTGATAAGGCCATAAAAAAAAAAGCAAATAGAATTCTACATCACAAGAGGTATAGAATATAAAAACCCAAGAAGTAATGAGGAACCAATATAGAACCTTAATAAGACCTCTGTTAGAATACTGTGTGCAGTATTAGGCTTCACTGGAGGTGGGGGTGGAGAGAGGCTGTTGGAGATCTGTGTTTACAGTCACTCAGAGTCTAAGAGCCTGCTTACAGCTACAGTTATCTTTCGATCGGAGACAAAGAACCTCAGAAGATTCTCTGGTCAATCAGCTCACGTATTCAAATATATAGAGCTGTGTTTATTTTTAAAAAGTGAGACACAAAGAAACAGGTCAAGATTTTATTTCATTTTAATCAAAGGAATGAAACTTGACAGGCCTGTGGCCAGATTAGTGGGCTGAAGTTTTCTCCTGGGGATAACGTGTCAGAGTATAGTGATTACCATCACACTGGGTGCAAGATCTTTATCAACCTCCAGGACAGGAAAACAGCAGCTCAATTTAACACCATATCCAAAGGGGAAGCTTATTTATCCTAACACCTCTGAGGTGGCATGGAAAGGTTAACAATACAAGTGAGCTCAGGTCCCCGGAGCAGAAAAACCCAGCAAGGAGAGGCTCAAAAATAAAACCTTAAGTAACAAACAGTTTTATTAAACCCAGATCTTTATACAACTCAATGCCCACTTTCTGCTCTGCTCATTCAGGTCAGTTGTGCCGTACATAATTGAAGCATGCTTGTACTGAAAATGAACTAAAATGCATTCCAACCCCTTGGCTTTGCAGAGGATATCTTCAATAAGAGCTAACTATAAAAAGTCAGCCCGATCACAAAACTCTTCTGCAACATGTAGGAGGCAGGTCCTTTACATAGAAGTACTTACCCAGCACCAATGTTTCACTATAAAACACAGGTTTTTAGCGTCTTCTGCTACAATAAAAACCCTAATAAATATGCAATCTCACTGAAAGAGAGAACGAAAACAAATATTCAAGTCCCCAGTCACTTGTTCATCTATTCAGAAGTTCAGGGGAGACTCCTTGATGCAGTGATTTAACACACTGTTGCCTCATTTCGAGAGCCTAGAGTCAAATCCAGCAAATTTGGATGGGATGCAAGAGTCTGACATGGAATGAATTACAGACCTCAAGCCAATTACTAGTGACCAGAAACAGACCAGAAATGAGCACTACAGTCAGACAGACTTACAAGGAGGGCTGGTATGAGAATTGGAACATTTCTCACTGATGTACCAAAGATGTTCCCCCACAACTCCCCCAATTAACTCACATTAGTGTGGCAAAGTAGAGGGAGCTTTAATCCGTACCTGGCACATGTTATACCTATGCAATGCTGGCACTGGGTGCCAATCATCAGTCAAAGGTGGAAAAATGTGCCATTCCCTAGAACTGACATCACTCGACTTGAAGTGCACCAAATTCACCAGCTACAGTTCAACAACTGCAATTTTCTGTTTAGGGGGAACAAAGACCAGTTTTCATTTCAGAAACAACAGTTTTAAAGAACAATGGTGAAAAGGAGAAACATTTCCCGATCTCCTCTCCCCTTGCTCTTTGGCCTCACGCTATCTTTTTCCTGTACATTACTCGGCAGTCAAGTGGTCTCCCAACAAAACGAGACCGTGAGCAGTAGTCGGCTATTATTGGGCTCTCTAGAATTCTGTGGCATCTCGAACCAATTTTTGTAGCAAGGGAATGTAGATTCTACGGCACATTACCAAGTGGACTATTAAAAGAGCAAAAGTTAAGAGAACGGCACTGTCTCTGATGAGGAAGAGAGAGGACAGAAAGCAGGAGCTGAAGCAGAGACTGCAGTAGCTAGGAAAGTAGATCCAGAGTGGACAGCCAGCTAGCTCAGAGCCACCTCACCAACTAACCTTCCACAGCCACCCGATTTTTGATTAAAAATATATTTTCACAATCTTGCACTGACATGGGTGTGGGGGGGGGGGCAAAAATTACTGCCCCCTAGACTTTTGCCATTAAAACTTAGGGGGAAAAAAAATCTTCTATATTCTTTAGTCCAAGCCGCATTAATGGTGTGGAGTTTACCCACACTGCTCGTGGCTGTGAAACCGCCCTATTCTTTACACTGTCCCATCCGGTGCACTCGTTACAAAGGCCCAACCATAACCGAAGATTCAAAATGCAGCAGTACTGGCCAGGTAACTGAGGCAGGAGATAAATTCCGCAGTAGGGGGAGATATACCTTGGCGACTGCCGCGGCCACGGCATTGCGGAATCCTGGGAACCCTGGATACCATTAGGGTTACCAGCTCTGGTCGGATGTAGTCCTGGAGGTTTCATCACTTGACCTCCCGCCTCCAACTGCTCCACTCAGTCAAACAACTTTTATTCCCATTGCCAATATTTTTATAACTAATAACTAACTATAAGCAAAAGTGTTTAATGGAAAATAAAACTTTATTTTTTAATGTCTCTATGATTTTTCTCCTGGGTTGCTTGCAGCAGGAGATTAATCTTTAATTCCAGGACAATCCTGGAGGATTGGCAACCCTGGGCGTCATTAGCCTGATTTTGTGCAAGGAGTTAATTGACAACAGCACTTTTGCACTGTAAAGAAACGAGGACTTGCCAAGAACAGGAGTGCGTCTCTCAAAGTCCCAGAGGACACCCAAGAAATGATCATAATACTGTTTAAAACTCTAGTGTCTTTGGAGGAGGACGAAAGAAAGCAATGGATTCTTGGTTTAACACACTGGTTTGTTTTCCTTTCCAAATGCAACCTTGACAGACTGTTTTGAAATCAACCATGCAACTCTAATATCAGAAAGATTGAGTATCTAGAGACAACAAAGCTGCTGATTCTTCCGTCCTGTTCCAATTAACAGGTGTTCTGAAGGGAAATTGGTCAATGAAGTACACTTAACTGTGCCGGCATCAAGCAATGAGCAGATTGCAAATTCTGCTTGATAACAGATCAGTTTACAGCCACATTCTGAAGCCCAAATTAGCATCAGACAGAAAGATGACTAAACTTTCAATCCATTTTATATACTTGAAAAGGAGAAATTTGCAGGGCTGTGGGCAAAGAGGAAGGAAGTGGGACTAATTGGACAGCTCCTTCAAAGAGCCGGCACAGACATGATGGGCCGTATGGCCCCCTTCTGCACTGTATGATTCTACGATTCTATGAAATCTGTTGTTTAAAAATGCCACAACAAAATGAGATCCGTCACAGAAATCGTTAACAAACAGAAGTTCCGTCTGACTCAAATATTCCAATACTGTTATTATAATGGATGAATTTTACAATTAAGATAGAGGTCGAGGGGAGAGAATGAAAACTTTTGTAGACCAAAGATTCCTAATAATTACAGGCCACTGTGCCAAAAGTTTCGGTAGTGCAGTCAGGATTTAGCAACAAGTGGCCCCTGCACTGGGGAATTTTTTTTAATGGGTGCAGTTTCTGTAACAGTCTGCACTGAAAACTCAGCTCTAACCTACTGGAGAAAGTTTGTGCTGTAGCAGAAATGTCTGCAACAATGTTTTAAAAATTTTCTATTACAAGTGTGGAGCTAGATTTGATTGCAACTGTGATGACTTCAATGCATTAAATGTGTCATTGTGTGCTCAGAGGTAAAAGGATTTGCAATGTATTCTACCTTGGCAACACTATCTCTTTAATCAAATTATACGTACTTCTACTGCATTACAACAGTGACCACACTTCAAAAGTACTGCATTGGCTATAAAGCGCTTTGGGATGTTCTGAGGTCTTGAAAGACACTATGGGCCGGACCTTGCTCAGTGGCAAGGCTGTCCACACATCCTGCGGACAAAAGCTACGAAGAAACTTACCTCATGGTCTCCGACGTCCACTTGCTCCCTTTTCAATTTTTTTTCTAAGTTCAGCGCTGTGATTTCAGCGCAGGTTCATTCAGAACCAATAGAGACTGTGGGAATGAAAGCCACACCCACAGAATGTGTCAAGAAGAGAAGTCACGCCCACAAGCAGGCAACTAGAGATCATTCCTTTACAGTTAACTTCTGTATGTTAGTTTAAATAAAAATTTAACATATTATAAAAAGCCAAGCAAATGATTTAATTTAATGAAACTTACAGAAGTTAAAAGTAAAAAAGTTTTAAATTGTTATTTTAATTTTTTTTAATGATCAAAACATTTTTTAAAAAGAGTAATATGACATTCCACATTTTTAAAACTTAATTTTTTGTTGTTTCACAGGCATTAACAATCATTGCGCTTTTAAAAAGTAGTGTAGGGCTGGTATTTTCCAGCGTATCTTTTGGTGGCGTAAGGATCTTCGTTCCAGCTGGGCAGATGGGCAAGACTATGCATGGTTAATGATTTTATTGATTGTAGCATAGGTGGCCCTTTAATTTGGACCTGTCAAACCGCCAGTGAACCAAGGGGAGCAAGTTCGCGATTTCCTGGCTTTAGCGCACGTTTGTGCATTTGTGAACTTGCTCCCTGTCTTTGCCAGCAGATAGAGAGAACGCCATTGATGAACGGCGCCCTCAGGTGAGCAATTTTTGCCCCATCATAAATGCGAGTTCTTTCTTTATTTCTTTTCTATGGTTCTGTACAGGGCTGTGGGGAGATAGTGGGGCAGTTTTGGATTGCTCCGACATAGAGCTAGCACCGGCATGATTCGCCAAACAGCTTCCTTTTGCGCTGTAAACCTCTATGGATTCTATCTTGACGCACAATATTCAAAGCTAAAAATTCATAAGATCCACGCCATTTGTTACTCAGTAAAGATTGCTGACTGGATATTCAACTGGTATCAATGTCTCCAGGGAAACCTTTCCCCATTGACTTTGACCGGTAGCTGAACCACAGCACAGTAAAATACAGAAAGGATTGAGTTAGAGTTAAAACAGTCCCTGCTATCAGACAGTTGATTCTAAGATGAATGGGTTTTGTTAATTTAAATAGAGTGAGAGAGAGGGAGAGAAGAGAGAGAAGAAGAGAGAAAAAGAAAGGGAGCATGTATGAGAGAAAGAAAGAGAGAATAAGGGTAATTCTTGCCAAAAGACCACTACTGTGCAGGATGTTTATAGACTATGTATGGTCTGTTCATGGACCATAGATAGCTTTGTATTCGATATTGATAGGGAGGTTCTGACCTGTGAATTATATTAATTCTTTTTACCTTAAGTCTAGTCATTTAAAAGGCTTTCACTAGATGTACATTCTGAGTAGTGATAAACATGTTCAATGTACATATATTGCCTTAAAATGTTGCAGCTTGTCCACTGTTCTGAATCAAAGCAGTAATCACGTATTCAAATTGCACACAAGCTAAATTCTGATTTAAAACCTATTTTATGTTAAATAGTTTAAAATGCTTTTCCTACAATGTAGACTTTCAAGATTGTGGTGCCTCCATTCTGCAAAAAGCTGTAAAGCGGCTTGCTCGATCTACGTAGGAGTATTAAACCACCCTCCACATTTGTCACTGTCTTCAACAAAAGTAAACCAAAAATAACATTTATATATTAAAAAATGCTATGTACATCAATTGACATAAGCAAAATACATGATTGCCTCCTTATTGAAGGAGACTTGCCTTCTATTGCAGGAGTTAACCGAGGCTGGAATTTGACTCCAGGTCTTTAAGTTGCCACCTGCCCATTGCACCTATAGGGTCACCCATTGGAAATGACTACTCACTAGATCAGTCTTGGGCACATCCTGATAGTCTGCAGAATAGTAGGATGATGGTCGAGGCACTCCATTGCCATCAGCTGCAGACTTGGGTTGTTGAGCATGCTGTCTGTACGTAGCACTTTTAGGCGTCCAGCAGAAAAGATTGATGGACTCTCGGACACAACGCTCAATGTCAATTTCTGAAAACCAAACAAAGACTTCAATCGCTAACGATGCACACACAAGTCAAACCGTTCAACCATGCCGGTTATGTCAACTGAACCCAGCTGTCTATTTGCTTCATTTAAATCCCTCTTTCAATTGATAGAGAGAACACAAAATAGTGACACAGTCGCTGACTCTTCCAAGTTCACTGCACACACATATCTCTGCCTTTCTTGTGCCCATCATCTTCCTTTCCCCCTCCCAATTTGTATTTGTTTAAACAAGTAGAATATGTTGCAAGCAAATAGCATTCCTAAACATGTTGAATGTTGTAAAGCAAACTGAAATGTCTTGGCTCCTGGAATGGGCATATAGAAAGATCAGTGAGAAAGAATAGAACTACAAATCACGGAATGCACTGTAATCTAACAGTAAACACAGAAGAACTACTACTCCCAGCATCCCTTGTGCAATTTCATTCATGAGAACACGGCAGGAAATGGACTGCTTACATCTGGTAAAATGTCCCCACAAAATCCTTGGCTCAGTTGGCAGCACTCTTGCCTTCGAGCGAGAAGGTTATGGGTTTCAGCCCCACTCGAGAGATTTGAGCACATAATCGAGGCTGGCACTTCTGTGCAGTACTGAGGGAGTGCTGTACTGTCGGAGGTGCCGTCTTTCAGATGAGACGTTAAACCAAGGCCCCCATCTGCCCTCTCAGATGGATGTAAAAGAGCCCACTATTCGAAAAGCAGGGAAGTTCTCCCTGATGTCCTGGTTAACATTTATCCCTCAACCAACATCAAACAAATAATCTGGTCATTATCTCAATGGTGTTTGTGGGACCTTGCTGTGCGCAAATTGGCTGCTGCATTTCCTGCAACAGTGGCTACACTTCAGAAGTACTTCATTGGCTGTAATGCGCTTTGGGACGTCCTTAGGTCGTGAAAGGCGCTATATAAATGCAAGTTCTTTCTTTAATTAAAAATAACAATAGTTTTGCATCTTGTGAGGACCATTTGCATCGCCAGCAACCACTGGGGCTGGTCAACTATTTAACTAATAGACTGAGGAGTTCACAACCTGTCTGCAAGCAAAATGTACTAACCTTTCTCATAATAAAATTAATACTATTAACTCACATAAAATAATGCTCCAGCAACTTGGAACATACTTTTAAAATCAATTAACTTTTGACCTGGGATGAGCTGGCTGAAACTCAAGAGTAGAGTGGGGTGCCACAATTGGCCTAGACGTCCAGGTGCTGAGGAAGGATATATATATTAAAAAATTGGCAGTCGCTCTTCAATGACTCCTGCTGGCAGTATGCGTGTGTAGTTGTCAGGCTTGGCTATGATGGCCTCACAGTTGTTTAGCTATCAAGGTTACGATTAAGATTTACAGAGGAGGAAGGCCACTGAGGTGAGAATCCCGAGGCTCATTACTGCCCGTTGAACTGTTACTTGTGCGAGATGTCACCTTTCCCTGTATTATTACACTTCAATGGTTGTAAAGCGCTTTGGGACATCGTGAGGGTCGTGCAAGACACCATATAAACGCAAGTCTTTCCTTTTTTGCTCTTTCTTTTAAGAGTGGAGTGTTTAAGGGGAGAAAATTAAAGGAAAATTATAAATTTAAAAACTTTTGTAGGCACAAACCAACTACTTTATTATTGAACATTACTGAATCATTTTTCTCTCTCTCTCTTGACCCTTGCTCTGCGTTGTCAGATTGCGCATCTGACATTCCGTCCCGGACCACCCACATTTTCCTCCTGTTAAACATTGCGAGGACCAAAGCCATCGACTTCGGCCCCCAGCATAAGCTACATACTCTCACCACCAATTCCATCCCCCTATCCAGCCACTCTCTCAGACTGAACCAGGCTGTTTGCAATCTCGGCGTCCTATTCCATTCTGACCTGAGCTTCCGACCCCACCACAAACAGAGCCTACTTGCACCTCTGCAACCATCGCCTGCCTCCACCTTTTTGTTGCTGAAACCCTCAAACATGCCTGTGACATCTTCAGACTCGATTAATCCAATGCTCTCCTGGCCAGCACCGATCCACCACCCTCCATAAACTTCAGCTCAATCAAAACTCTGCTGCCCATATCCCATCCTGCACCAAGTCCTGTTCACCCCTGTCCTCACTGATCTACACTGGCTCCTGGTTGCCCAACACCTTGACTTTGAAACAGAGACAGTGACAATCATTCACTCCATTAGTGCACTCCCACCTCCATGTAGAACAGTTTCTCCTGTTCTGTCCTAAATCTCTTACATTTAACCTGATATCTCTGTACCCTTGTTCTAGACCCCACAATCACTGGAAACAGTTTGCTTCTATCTACTTTGTTTCGTCCCTTCAAAATTTTAAACACCTATCAAATCACCCCTTAATTTTTGTTCTAACAAAAAAGCCTAGCAGAATTAAGGGGGTGACTTCCCAGGTAGTAATCTCATCTGATGATTCACATGACAGTTACAAACTGGTTAGACTTTAATTTGTGGCCTGCAACTTGACTGGAGTCCCTTAGTAAGGCCACGCCACAGTTGCTCTCTGTACAATTTATCCAATTCCCTATTTATAACTTCTGTACGTGCAACCCTACATCCTTAATATATTTCAAATATTAAAAAGAGTCCTTCCCATTGATCTGCTGAAAATCACATAAATGCACAGAAATATGAGAAACTCTTTCCCCTTATCCCTTCCTCCCCCCCAACCATCAAACTAATTATTCAATTGCCCTTGTATATATGAACTCTGTGGTTATCAACTACATATCTAGAGCTTCATTTTTATTTTACAAGATCAACATAAACTAACTACTGAAAATGTACAGCTCGGCCAATGGACACTCACTCAAACAAAACTTTTGTCGAATTTTTAAATATGCAAGAAATTTCTTTTTTCAAAAAATAATTAAAGTTAAATAAATATTCAGTTGCGAAAAAATACCTGTGGTTTTCAAATCCCTTACAGCAGTGGAGCCATAATAAGGATGAACACTGAAATGAAAGCAGGCACATCATGTAGCCACAAGTGAAAAACATGAATTATCGTACAAAGGAATTTCTGCTGTGGGTGAAACACCATTAGTCATATTTTGGGACCATGTTTCAGGGAGCAGGTGTGTACAACAAATTGCTTGGGTCTTTTCACCAAGCAACAAACTTTGTATCAAAGCCACACCAGAAAGGAAAGGTAGGTGCTATTATGTCACTTTCCGCAGTACCTCAGCTGAAAAGACAAGGCTGGCTTTAGTACGTTCCTAATAAATCTTTTGTCAAGAAGGAATTTAAATTAATCATTAATTTTAATTGTGTTAGAGTACTTTAATTTACTTGTAAAAATCATGAGTAAGTATCAAGGTCTGTATATTATCTTGAACAATAGATTTGGCTAAGGAGGGCACATCCAGAGTCACTGAAGTGATACAAAGATAGACTTACTTCAGACACTAGCAAGTCTGGGTTATTAGTAGGCTCAGGAGATAAACCAGAATAAAACTATGTTGTTTTCTAAACTATTCTTGCAAGGAGCCTTCCTGTGCTCTCTTTTCCCCTTCACCACATACAAACACCCCCACAGAACACAAACTCGTGCTTCATTCTTCAAGCTCTCTTTAAGAAGAGGATCTGAAAATGTTACTGTGCTGATTATTTTCATCATTTCAAGACAAAGAATGATACTGAATTGTCAACTCAGTAAGAACAAGTGAACTTAAAATATACTCACCTTTGATGAGCACAAAATTCTAAATGTATGCAGGCATATTTCTTTTATCCCTTAATCTAAACAAATCAACTCAATGTTGCCAGGTTAGTTTTAGTATTCCGAAACTCATTACTATTATTTTTTTCTTTCTGGATTTTCTCCCCTCATCTCCTGACTCATCCTGGGATACAGTTCCATGGGCATCGGTTGCTCTCTGGTACTTTGTCCAAGTGCCCATCCTTCGTGTGTCAGCTTAGATAGTGAGTGCTTGCAGGCTATTCCCATCCGAGGTCAATCCTGCGCATCCGCCTACACAAGTACATTCCAGTAAGAATCACTGCATAGCGATCACAAACAGGAACTCGGTTTGATTTATGTTCCCCTCCCTAGCTCAGGGACACTGAAGCCAATTGTAGTGCCCCCCAGTTGCCAGCTAATTCAGCACAGAATCTGGCATCTTACTCGTCTGCATGGCTCCGCTCCACACTGGGTGGTGCACTTACCAGGGGCAGTACTGATTCCCATCAGTGTTTCTGAAATGAAAGATAAAAGTTGTGCAATCACATGGGAGAGATTTAACCACTACCACGTCCTGGCCTGGGGGCTTCTGTTGTACTTGGAAGTTAAAAAAAATTGCAGAAAGACTACCATAAAACTGTGTGTTTCTGAAGGATGACACAGAAGACATTGCTTCCTCTGCTTGACCTCTTATCTTTCTTTACCCGTAAGAGTAACCAGAACCGCCACCTTAGCAGCTGCACCCAACTACAGCCTGAAGCAGGGATAAAAAGTTCTGTGTTGATACTATTATATCAGCGCTACAGGTCACATATCTTCATTACAGTCAAGGGCACAATACAGGTGCAGTTCTCAATGGTAAACATGTTTTCACATTTGATAATAATACGTCCAAAATGTAAACAATGCATTTTAAACATTCCACAACAGCATGCTGTTTTTTTTTTACATTGCATATGATACAAACGTCATAGACCCATTAAAGCAAGCACTTGGCTTCCGGTGTGGTGGTGAAGCAGGTTCAATCAGACCGAATACGTTTCTCGCTTCTCTGGTCCCTTTCCTAAGCAATAAACTGATATTCTCTGGCATAATAAGTGAGCATGAGGGAACCATGATGTAAACTGAGTTCATGTAAAATGTGGCAAGTTGCACAAATCTCAGATCACCCTCCTCCCTCCTCCGCCCCTTTGCTGGTGGTACTATTCTCAACTCTCAGCTTGGACTCTCTTTCCTCTGAGTCAGACGGTTATTGGTTCAAGCCCCACTCTAGGACTTGAGGCCTTATCTAGGCTGACGCTTCATGGCAGTAATGAGGGAGCTCTGCATTGTCAGAGGTGCCGCCTTTCAGATGAGACTTCAAACTGAGACTCTGTCGGTCTGTTCAGGTAAAGGATTCCGTGGCACTATTCAAAGAAGAGTAGGGGAGTGTCCTGGCCAATATTTACCCCTCAACCAACATCACCAAAACAGACCAAGCTGGTCACTTAGTTCATTTATTTGATTCTGAGCTGAGCTTCCGACCCCCATATCTTCTCTATCACAAAGACTGCCTATTTCTGCCTCTGTAGCATTGCCCGCCTCTGCCCCACCTCAGCCCATCTGTTGTTGAAACCCTCTTCCATGCCTCTGTCACCCTCATACTCGACTACTCCAATGCTCTCCTCGCCAGCCTCCCTTCCTCTACCCTCCATAAAATTCAGCTCATCCAAAACTCTGCTGCCCTGTATCCTATCCCGCACCAGGTCCTGCTCACCCATCTCCCCTGTTCTCACTGATCTACATTGCTTCCCAGTCGTCCAACGCATCAAATTTAAAATTCTCAATCCCGTGTTAAATCCCTCCATGGCCTCTCCATCGCTGTAACCCCCTCTAGCCCTGCAACTGCAACTGCCCCCCCACCCCCCCACCCCGAACTTTCCATTCCTCTGACTCTGGCCTCTTGTGCATCCCCTCCTCCCTTCACCCTATTAGCAGCTGTGTCTTCAGCCATCTAGGCCCCATTCTCTGGAATTCCCTCTCCAAGAGAAGGTAGACAGCTCAGCGTGAAGGACGCAGGCAGGATTCGAAGCAGTGACAAAGTTATAATCTCTACGTAGAGGACAACGGGGTAATATGATTCCTTGTTCTTTGATCATTACTGCTTAAATACTTGCATGTATTAATCCTTGCTTTTGTTCAAATCTTTGAAGGTGGCAGGACAAGATGAGAAGGCTGTTAAAAAAAAGCATATGGGATCCTGGGCTTTATTAATCGAGGCATAGAGTACAAAAGCAAGGAAGTTAAGTTTAACCTTTATAAAACATTGGTTAGGCCTCAGCTAGAGTATTGTGTTCAATTCTGGGCACCACAAGGATGTCAAGGCCTTAGAGAGGGTGCAGAAGAGATTTACTAGAATGATACCAGGGATGAGAGATTTCAGTTATGTGGAGAGACTGGAGCAGCTGGGGTTGTTCTCCTTAGAACAGAAAAGGTTAAGGGGAGATTTGAAAGAGGTGTTCAAGATCATGAATAGTTTTGACAGAGTAAATAAGGAAAAACGGTTTCCGGTGGCAGAAGGGTCGGTAGCCAGGGGACACAGATTTAAGGTGATCGGCAAAAGAACCAGGGGCAACATGAGGAAACACTTTTTACGCAGCGAGTTGTAATGATCTGGAATGCACTGCAAGGGCCAGAATGGGTGGTGGAAGCAGATTCAATAGTCACTTTCAAAAGGGAATTGGACAAATACTTGAAGGGAAAAAACTTACAGGGCTATGGGGAAAGAGCAGGGGAATGGGACTAATTGGATAACGCTTTCAAAGAGCTGGCACAGGCATGATGGGCCGAATGGCCTCCTCCTGTGCTGTATCTATTATGATATTATGATACAAACCGCTCTGCCATTCCACCTCTTTTTTTAAAGCCCTCCTTAAAAACTAACTTTGACCAAGCTTTTAGTCAATCCTCCTAAAATCTCCTCCTTGGTCTCAGCATCCATTTTTGTCTGATTACACCGCAGTGAAGCAACCTTGGGACGTTTATCTATGTTAAAGGCACTGTATAAATGCAAACAGTTGTTGTAAATAAAAAAAAAACTCAATTGAAGTATTTTCCAATATTTTTGATGGTAAAATAGAACGTCTGGAAATTCTGTGGATGGGTCTCTGGTGGGAGACGGGCGAAAGCTCCGGAGAAGCGGCATTAGCACGGCCATTTCTGCCGTTGTTCAGGGGTTTCCGTGCATTCCTCGCCAAAGTTAAGGGAAACCCCAGCAGAATTTCAGGGCCGAATTGTTTCAATAGTTATCATAACCTGGGGGTAATGGGTATTACAGAATCCCAAGTTTGAAGAAAGAAAATGCTGCTTAAATGACCTTGTTTCAATCATGTTCTCTGTTGGTCACAATTAGGACAGTGATCCGATTGGTGACTAGGATGACAGGCACAGAACAGATTAACGTGATTGCCCTGGTCTTCACAGGTCAATACATTGGTGAGCTGTTACAGCACATTGCCCCTCCTTTCAACATCTTGTACATGATGGATAACACATTCGTTGTGTTGCACATTGCCTGTGGGGACTGATCGCAATCTGCTCGTCAAATACTTAATGCACAACATACCTTTCTCCTTGCTCAGCCAAGCCACAACTATTTCCAACCATTGCCGTAGTGTCTGAGGTGGAGTAAAGTATTATATGGTGCACATCACTCATTTATGGGATGTTTCACGGACTGGAACAAGAGGCCCATCATATTTGACAATCATGACATTAACCACAAGGTAGTGCAAATGGCGTATGTGCCATATTACCACCAGTCTACGGGGGCTAAATTGGGCCACGTAGTGCCTGTGTGTAGGCACTATGCGGACTCCTAGGGATCCAAAACAGCGTCCGCAATGCGCGCGCACACTTTCAGCATGACATGCGCTGGACGCCATATTGGTAAAGGCGGCAGCATGTAAAGTAGGGAGATTATGCGGTAAGTCAGTGTGCAACGCTGGTTTAAAGGGAGAGATGCGATTTTGGAACTCCACACTCCAGCCAACACACTATCTTAACCTCGCACAGCCCTTCAGCGCTATTTAAAGGGATCATGCAGGAGTTACAGGTTAGTTCCTGGATTATTGGCTGCTGATGCATTTGTACCTGATTTTGGAGGTCTCCTATACTTCAATATTAGGACGAGGGGACATAGCCTAAAAATTAGAGCCAGAACTTTCAAGAGTGAAGTTAGGAAACGCTTCTACACGCAAAGGGTGGTAGAAGTTTGGAACTCTCTCCTGCAAATGGCAGTTGATGCGAGCTCAACTGTTAATTTAAAATCTGAGATTGATAGATTTTTGTTAACTAAAGGTGTTACGGGATAAGGGGCTAAGGCGGGTATATGGAGTTAGGTCACAGGTCGGCCATGATCTCTTTGAATGGCGAAACAGGCTCAAGGGGCTAAATGGCCTACTCCTACTCCTATAATAACGTTTCAATACTCTACAGGGAGTGGGCTGGCTAGCTGACAGACAACAGCAAGGGCACTGGTGGAGTGGGACAGGAATGCTGTCATCCTGAAAGGACAGCAAGTTCACGGTCCATGGAGCCACAGCCAGTAGTAGCCTCCTGTGAGGCGCCACCTTCTCCTGCAAGAAATCGGGAAGTGGTGTCGGTGAGTGTCTGGCAAGATGTTTGAGTGATGCTGCTCTTATGATTGAATAGCTGCCAGTGTGTGTGACCTGTGAGTTGTGGGTGAGCAGCTTGCAACATTGGTACTGTGTGAGGGTGAGATGAAGCATCTAATTAGAAGAGCTGAGTACTGATGGAAAGAGTTTGTTGGTAGGTGAGTGATGGGGGAGTGCAGTGCTGAGCAAGGTTTCGAAGAAACGCAACAGTTTGTAAACATAAGGACGGGACCTGCATCTTTGTTTTACATGTGTGATTTCTGATCTCCGTTCAGACCCATATCTTATATTTTGAAAATATAAAAGAGTCCCACAAACTTTGAGCAGCCAAATTGTTACATAAGAACATAAGAAATAGGAGCAGGAGTAGGCCATATGGCCCATCGAGCCTCCTCCGCCAGTCAATAAGATCATGGCTGATCTTCTACCACAACTCCACTTTCCCACCCGATCCCCATATCCCTTGATGTCCAAATATCCATCGATCTCAGTCTTGAACATACTCAACGACTGAGCATCCACAGCCCTCTTTGGTACAGAATTCCAAAGATTCACAACACTCCGAGTGAAGAAATTTTACCTCATCTCAGTCATAAATGGCCGACCACTTATCTTGAGATAATGACCCCTAGTTCTAGACTCTCCAGCCAGGGGAAACAGCCTCTCAGCATCTACCCTGTCAAGCTCTCTAAGAATTTTATATGTTTCAATGAGATCACCTCTCATTCTTCTAAATTCCAGAGAGCATAGGTCCATTCTACTCAATCTCTCATCAAAGGGCAACCCTCTCATCCCAGGAATCAATCTAGTGAATCTTCGTTACACCCCATCTAAGGCAAGTATATCCTTCCTTAGGTAAGGAGCCCAAAACTGTACTCAGTACTCTGGGTGTGGTCTCACCAGAGCCCTATATAACTGCAGCAAGACCGCCTTACTCTTATACTCCTACCCCCTTGCAATAAAGGCTAACATACCATTTGCCTTCCTAATTGCTTGCTGTACTTGGATGTTAACTTTCTGTGATTCATATACAAGGACACGCAAATCCCTCTGACTACCAACATTTCTTAGTCTCTCACCTTTTAAAAAATATTCTGCTTTTCTATTCTTCCTACCAAAGTGGATAATTTCACATTTCCCCACATTATACTCCATCTGCCACCTTCTTGCCCACTCACTTAACCTGTCTATATCCCTTTGCAGCCTCTGTGTCCTCCTCACAGCAATCTTATTTTCTATCCCTGAAAGTAGATTACAAAATAGCTGACAGCACAGAACAAACACTTATGGAGCCACATTATTTACATATAATTAATAACGATAACTAGATTGGAAGGGGTGAATGTTTCTCCCTAACATGAACGCCCTATTAGGAGAAAGAAATTGTACACTGGACCAGACTTGGCAGTACATAGAACACAATAGTAGAATTAAAAATTGTTTCAATAACCTTGCATTTTGCCTTCTATAACAATGCATCCAACACTAAACACCCTATTGAATTCATAGAGTCATGAAAATGTATGTATCCAGGTCCTACTGGAGTCAGTAGTCTGGATGCCCAGACATTGTAAATCAACAAAATTGAAGGCACTGATGCCATGTTAAAACTGCATACTTGATGAAACCCGGTGTATCCAAATTTTCAACAGTATACTTGTGCGTCTCCTCTGGTATTCTATCATGGGTTACTGTACAGTGAAAAGCATTGCTCCTAGGGCCCATTTACTAAAGGTCCTTACCTACCTGGTAAGTCTGAAAATAGTAGAATACATTCATTGAATCCGTTGGCCAGTAGTCTGTCTCGCAACTGTTGCAGAATGGCCACCCCAATACAGAACGGGAATGAAGAGTTGCCTAGGAGTAACGTGTCCCATAGGTGAAAAATCTTGTGCAAAGGAAACACATCTGTGAAAACGGTCACAAAGATGGACAGTTTCAGCAGTGACAGTTCATTAAGGTGCACAAACATTTAGTGAAGAAACAGGATCAATCGAAGTTCTCATTATACTAAATTTTATAAAAACTGCCAAGACTTCGTCTTTAAAAGGTTTATCCAAGTAAAAACAAATTAGTAACTGTACAACGTCATCACCAACATTTTAGTTGTCTGAAACCAAATTTAATTAAAAACCTTTTTTTGTTGGTTGGGCTTTACCTCCAATGCCTGTTTTGGCGTATTTTTATTCTGTGAGATGGACAAATTTGATAACTCGCTGTTGTTTTGCACTTTGGTATCCTGCTGTAAATTTCAATTGAAATCTGATCATTTCATTGATTGACTACAACCAGCTGAATCAGACAGCATCATCAAAACTAATCCATCACAACAGAAAGCAACATCAGTGCAAGTATTAGAGAGTAATGGAAATTGAGCACCATTTAATGTCAAAACCGGTGCAGAACACAGCAGTCCATTAAAATGCTTTTTATGCAATCATTTCATACAAATTATTCAACTGTTGAGAGTAACAATCCATGTTGTGACCCTCATTCCTTTTAACTCAAACTACTTAAAGAAGCAAACTGTAGCCTAGTTTTGTTAATAAAGGTGCGTGCTTGAGTCATCAGTGAGCCGAGATTTCTGCCCTGGTATTCTTTTTATACATTTTCATTGAGTTAACACTTAAATAATTTCATAGATTTTTTTTCTTGAATCTGCAGTTTTTCAAATAAATATTAGTACTACTCACGTGTAAACATTGTGAGAAACCATGGAATGGCATAAAGCTGGAAAATACAAAACAAAGCACTATTAGGCAAGGTCATATTGTCCGTTCCACAGGCTGATTGATTAATTAACTGAAGTTGAGATCTTGACTGCGGTGAATGGCAATTTAAAAGTTGTCAATTTTTATAGCAGTTTCAGATCCTGTGAAGTGTCAGCCTGGCTCAGTGGTAGCACTCTCACATTGGAGTTGGTAAGGACATGGGTTCAAGCCCCACACCAGGACTTGAGCACATATTCCAGGCTGTCGCTTCAGTGTAGTACTGAGGGAGTGCTGCATTGTTGGAGGTTCCCTCTTTTAGATGAGATGAGATGTTAAGCCAAGGCTGCCTGTTCAGGTGGATATAAAAGATCCTGTGGCACTATTCAAAGAGGAGCTGGAAGTTCTCCTGGTGTCGTGGCCAATATTCCTCCCTCAACCAATACAAACAAGAACAGATCAACTGGTTGTTTATCTCATGTGTGTTTGTGGGATCTTGCTGTACACAAGTTGGTTGCTGCGTTTGCCTACACTTTGATATAATTAATTGGCTGTGAAGTGCTTTGGGACATGCTGAGAACGTGAAAGGCGCTACATAAATGCAAGATCTTTCTTTCTAGGTTATCCTCCAAGACTTCCAATTTTTAAGGAAGCTGCTGGTCCCATCTACTACCTAATCTCAGTTCTACCATCAGCAGGAATGACCCCAACATCGTGCAATATAAACCGAACACAGAATTTCCCGCAAATCTACTGCAAATTATTTCCTGACAGATTTGATGCAAAGAAGTCGTAATTATTAATCCCTTTGCATGGATGCCATCTGAGGTCATTCACCTCATTGTTATATGTGGGTGTTTGCTGGCACAGCTGGTAGACTGTCACATTTTCCTACATAATAAGTCACTACACTTGAAAAGTAATTTGTTGTGCGAAATGCTTTGGTGACATGTTAAGATGCTTCATTGAAGCGAGCAATACTTTTTTCCTCAACATACAACTGGGGTTTGGCATTCAGGACTGTAGGAGTAGCCCAGGAGTGACTCACTCCGATTTCTTTCCTCTCTTGTCCCTGGGTCGGAGTGATTGGGCTCCTTCTGCCATATCCACACGAGAGTACAGCTATGATCGGGAACTCCTGTGTAGGGAATCATGGGGTTGCAAACATATAGTGACCTCGAAGCTGTTAGAGATCCAATATATGTCATTGGTGCAACTCAAGTTTATTGTCAGTGAAGATAAGGTAGAGAGAAAAAAAAATTCAAATCAGTTTCAATCTTTTTGGCCCTGTGATCCTAGGAATTATGGCAAGATTGCAACCAGTGGACTTTCTAGGGTGAAGGGGAGGTTCCCTATTTTTGCAAATTAATGGCAAGCGCCTTTGCTGCCATGGGCACATCTTGGGCAACTTGTCTACACACAATGCGGTGTTCTGTGCCCAGTCCTGTACGGGAGCTGCTTTTAGAAAGCAGTTGGTGTTGGGGGCCCAGGTCTGAATCCCCAGGTGGAGCCGACTTTCATCCTTTGGTGGCCTGGTATGCCTGGTCCCAACAGGCGTTTCGTCGCTGATGTTACACTGAGTCCTTCCGAGGACCAGGGATGTGGAAACTTCTGATGTTAGGAGCCCCCCCACGCCCAATAATACCACTGTCATTGGAAGAGACAGGCAGAGGCGCACCCCTTCCAAGACGCCGTGGAAACCCCCAAGTAACACTGGGACCTAGCACATTCAGCTCCCGGCAGCAGTGCACCGCAAGGGCCGAGGATCTTTGGTCTCCTGTAATTTAGAATATTGGCTGTGCGGATGACTCCCAAGTGTTCATTTATGCAGAGTGTGAAAGAAGCACAACTCACAAGTACTGCAAGCACCAGTAAGCTGTGCGGTCTTTCACACAAGTGAAATTCTCCTTCTGAAGTTATCTTCACTGACAATAAACTTGAGTTGCACCAATGACATATATTGGATCTCTAACAGCTTCGAGGTCACTATATGTTTGCAACCCCATGATTCCCTACACAGGAGTTCCCGATCATTTTAAATAATAATACCAATTGACACTCACATAAAAGTAATTGCTTTCTATTTTCAAATGTGAGAGCCAATTAAATCTAGCTTGGAAACTTGCTAATACCAGTAGGTCGTAAATGTGCAATGATAGTTGGATATTTCACAATAATACTTTGTCTACTGCTCTTCCTGGAATATGAGATACCATTCATAGCCTAAGTAAAATAATATTAACAAGGTAGATTTATGACATATAATCATATGTAGTTCAGTAGTGGAGTAGTTATGCCATTGGACCAGTAATTCAGAGGCCTGGACTAATAATCCAGAGAACGTGAGTTCACATCTCACCATGGCAGTTTGAGAATTTGAATTCAGTTTAAAAAAAAATCTAGAAATTAAAAACTGGGATCAGTAAAAGTGACCAGGAAGCTGTCGGATCGTCATAAAAACCCAACTGGTTCACTAATGTCCTTTAGGGAAGGAAACCTCCTGTCCTTACTCGGTCTGGCCTATACGTGACACAGGTCCCACACCAATATGGTTGACTCTCCTCTGCCACTCTGATGTGGCCCAGCAAGCCCCTCAGTTTCATCAAACCGCTATAGGCAACTAGGGACGGGCAATAAATGCTGGCCTTGTCAGCGATACCCACATCCAGAGAATGATTAAGAAAATGGTCATGTTCCACTGACTAAGTGGCATCAATTTTAAAGTACCAATCTGCTCATTATATTTAGTATAACTTTGACAATCTCAGAGTGCGACATACATAATTACTGTTTTACTTCAAAATCTTTGTGGAAAAATGATGGACATCTAATCATAATTTGAACGTTTATATTGAATCTGCAGGATTGCAAAGCAGCACAGATACTAAATAAAACAAAATACAATATAAGTTCGACCCAGCACTCTGCAGAAAAAAATGTTGTCGTGTAGCTTTTGCACTGGGGTTCAGGGTCTGGAATCCAGATGTTTTGTCGACCCACTGAGGGAGAATGTGGTTGGGGGAAAGCACATATCATTTTTACCAAGCGCACAGACAACTGGAAAATTAATTATTTGCAGTCTCCACCAAGACAGATATTTTTATTTTGATGGGTGAAAGACAGTTTTATTATAAAATGTCAAGTTTCTAAAGGAAATTTAATTTTAACCAGGTTTTAAAAAAGGCACAGGATCAAACTTGTAATTAAATGGCCTTAAAGCACAAAAGTACTGAAGGGTTCATGTCACTTCATACTATTTTTAGGACAGTTGAGTTATCTGTGCTTTGGAGCCATTTAGAGCATTCAGTACTTTGATTACTGTCAGCTTCCTGTTTCAATTCATTTCAACTTGATGAACTACAGCTGACTTCACAAAATTGAAAAGTTATTGGTTTGGATTCAGATCTAAATCCTCAATAATGTATAATGGCTAATAGCAGGAAAAAAACAAGCAACAAAGTCATGCATTGAGTTTTGATTGCCACATGAGTGGAGATAGAAAGAACAACGAACTTCAGTTTACCTTAATCTGCCCTGCCCAGTGCATTTCATATATAATGATTTACTCTCGAGTGCTGTCGCTGTTGTTCTGTGGCTGAATCCAATAGCCATTTTGCAACAAAACAATGTCCCACTAACAGCAGTGACATGAAATTAATCTGTTTTTGGTGGTGTAGGTTGAGGGACAGGGCATTGGCCAGGACACCAGGAGAACTTCCTGCTCTTCTTCAAATAGTGCCATGGGATCTTTAACATCCACTTGAACGGGGAGATGGGGCCTTGGCTAAATGTCTCATCCAAAGGGTGGTACCTCTGACAATGCAGCACTCCCTCAGTACTGCACTGTAGTGTTGGACTAAATTACGGGCTCAAGTCCTGGATCTACAACCTTCTGTCTTAAATGCGCGAGTGCTACCAACTGAGCCAAGCTAAACTGACATTTATTTCACAGTGCTGACCGTGCTATAATAATTTAGAGTAGGATTTTAACGGAGAAAATTAATTTTAATGAGGCCAACAAAATCAGCTAAAACTGCTTTGTGTTGAAATACCATCAGTTCCATTATGTTTGAGGTTGTAAGGATTGTTTGCAGGCGGCGGGGGGGCGGGGGGGGGGGGGGTTGGCAAGCGGGGGTCGGCAACATCCCATAAATTTGATGTGGAGCCGGGAGGAGCAGCGTCCCACAAATTTGATTCGGAGCTGCTGGTTTGGCTGCCAAATGCCTGAGAATACGGACCGCAGTGTGCACTGCAAATGCTGCAGTCAGTCGCAAACGAATTTTGCACAGGGCGTCTCAAGCAGGCATCAGGTCTCCTATCTGCATATGCAAAGGGCCTAATGCCAGTTTCAGGCGCACGCCTATGCAGGAGCCTTTACCAAGATGGGCGGGGAATTTCCAGCGCGGAATGAGCGCGTGCACATCACCCGCCACATTGGACCCTAGGCGCCCGTTTTACACCTTTAAAACTGGCTTGGTGTGATCCAATATCTAGGCCTAAATTTTTAAAGGCTATACCGCCACCTAGCAGCATCTTTCAGGATTACATCATCCTTTTTACTGGGCCTTCAAATATGGCAATTAACTTTGTTTTTGTCTGCAGTTATTCTTAAATTGGATTATTTGATCAATGGCAAAAAATAATTAGAGGATACTATCAGGGACTGTTGGGTGAAAAATAACTCACTGGCTAGGTGGCAACCACGACTCACATAGTTTATTGTTCATAAGCCACATGCCCCAACATGCATTGTGTTTATACTTTTTCTTTTTTACCTTTCCATTTCATATGGACTCAACATGGAATTACTGAGATGTTGAGTAATTGAGACACAATAACTTGCGTGGTGACTCAAAAAATTAAACCTTTTTTGTCTCAACTGTTAGTGATGGTTCAGTGGAGGCATAAACAACTTGGTTACACAAAAAACATAGAAATCTTTCAGACAGAGCAGTAACACAACACATAAGACGGCTTGCTTCTGAACAAGGAAGGAAGAAAAGAACTAACTTACATTTATATAGCGCCTTTCACAACCTCAAGGTGCCGCAAAGATGCTTCACAGCCAATGAGGTACTATTGAAGTCTAGCCACTGTTGTAATGTTGGGAAACACAGCAGCCAGTTTGGACACAGTAAGGTCCCACAAATAGCTATGAGATAAATGACCAGAGAATCTGGTTTTAATGATATTGTTTGAAGGATGAAGGTTGGCCAGGCCACTGGGAGAACTTCCCTACTCTTTTTCTTTTACATCCAGCTGAGGGGGCAGAAAAGGCCTCAGTTTAATGTCTCATTGAAAGATGGCACTCCCTCAGTACTGTACTCAAGTGTCAGCCTAGATTATGTGTCCAACCTCTCAAGGTCAGGAGTTTAAATCTTAATTGGTCAAATTTACATAACCCTTATGCAACTTTAGTGGTTCTTGATAGAACACTATACAGAAGAGAGGCATTCTATCATTTTGGTACAGAGAGGAGTGAGAGGGAGATAAACTAACACTGCCCAGCTTGATTTGCACCTGTTATTAGTCAACCATACAAGAATATCAATGGCAGATGTGGATAAATCATGAGATTAAGGCTGCAGTCATACTGTCACATCCGCGAGAAGTGCTTTTGGGTGCATATTGGTTCAAAAGTAGCCAAATAAATCTGAAGTCAGCTTCAGATTGACTTAAGAAAACATTAAAGCAAAGTGGTATGAGACTCCCTCCAGGAGATCGTCTCACACTGCTTGGCCTCAACATTGTATATGGCTCCAGTGTGGTATGAAGACAGGTTTAAAAAGTGCTAAGATGATCCACTGGATCTTCTGAACACTTGCTAAGCATACTGCAGTGTCTTTATGAAAATGATCCAACTTGCTCTCTCCTAACGTTAAATATAGTTAACAGGTGAACAGAACTCTGCGTGCATACAATTTCCTTGTGGCAGAGTATGATTCGCAGCCAGGCAGTCCGCAATAGGAGTCTGGTCTTGATCATTGTGTACTACACACTACGGCCACCAGTCTTGGACAGGTAGTGTTGTATAACTGCAGCTTTAGTTGGCGGGGTAGAATCCATAGCAGCATATAATAGTCCATGGGCAGTGGAAGGAGGAGGTCCGATGGCTTGAACGACTTTTCCTTACTGTCAGATATCTACCAGTGAAAAATGGATCAATGCATTAGCACTAGAACCAACTTCACTTAAATGATTAGGAATTGAAATTCCAAAGCCATTTCTACCAACATCTATTGTCTTCAATGTGGTTGATAGGCACCTAAAATGATTCAATCATGTTTTACTGTATTTACAAAATGAAATACAATCTCCAGAAGCATGGTCTTTTCCATTTAGCCAACTCTACTCTCAAAATTGTTTACATCGCAGAGAATCTCTCATTACAATCAACAACATAGGTAGAACAGAAACATCTTACTAATGTTTCACTATAAACTCTTTTAAATGAATAAATTGTGATGGAGAAAAAGCTCATTTTATCAGGAATTGACTGTCTCGCTATAGGAACACAGGTATCTTCTTTCCCTTTGCATTACTTCAGCTGCTAATGCAAGGGAAAAGAGAGAAGTCAGACTGACCCAACACATAATCTCACAGAAAGACACGACCGAAGGCAACTGGAGCCGTGCCAGCATGTACAAACATTTTAACAGCAGTAGTTCAAGCTTCCCTGATGAAAGATTAGTCTGGTTTTGCTGCAATTGGATTAGTATTTGAGCATCAACTTCAGGACATGCACAGTCCTAAAGTGCACGTCTTTGACCGTCATGGGAAGCACATATGAATATCTTTCTATAAGATAGAAAGAAACTTGTGGACATGTTGTTTTCTTCAACTCTACTAAGTGTACTATATAAATAAAACGCTGTTTACTTACTCACCCAAGAGTTAAAAACATTAAAAGGGAGGTTAGGTTCACAATGGGTTTCTTATGTTTAAAATTCATCGGGTTTTAGTTACCAGACTTATAATGTCTTTTGTTGCAAGAAAAAGTTGGTTAAAATGTAACGTGCATTAGTGTAGGTCTTTTTTTTGGTTACTTTTTTTTTAAATGGTGGCTTGGTTCAGTGTACACTCTTGCCTCTAAGTCATAACTTCATGGGTTCAAGCCCTACTCCAGAGCCTTGAGCACACAACCAAGGATGACACTCCAGTGCAGTACTGAGGGAGGGCTGCATGTTGGAGGTGCCATCTTTCGGATGAGATGTCATTATTATATATGGTGAAAAGCTGTGGCCCCAGTACAGATCCCTGGTGATGAACATCACTTGTGGTGATGAACATCACTCGTCACATCCTACCAATCACAGAACGTTGCCTTTATCCCTACCCTCTTCCTTTCTGTCTCCTGTCTCCCAACCAATTACCAATAAGTCATAAGGTTACCTCCAATTCTGTGCGCTTTTTTTTGGTAATTATACTAAATAAAGAGCATTAATGGCCCAATAGGGAATCTATATAAAGGCAGCCTTCCTCCACCTGAACACTTGTGAAAATGCAGAGACTTACGAATGTTTGTTTAGTGACAAAGCTATAAACCTTGTACTTCCTATGAGACCGTGCTGTATCAGACTACTGTACTCCGTTAATTAAATAACTTCAATATCCACACTGCGAATCCTGGCCATAAAGTTGTTACTGGATGTGATAGCCTCAATGTGGCAACAGCTTGTCTTACATTGTCCAGGAAGCAGAAAAGTTATTTTGTGTGTATTTGAAAATGAGCTTTTCTGGTGTATATTTGTGCCCAGCATGAGGATGAAACTTTTCTTCCTTCTCACTTTGCATCCAATGACAGCATCAAACATGCTTTTGTTTACCGTTCACCTCTCCTTTAAAATCCTGGTTATCTATTGCTTCCATCAAGCCCCATCCCAAGTTTCTCCCCAAGATATCCTCCCTCAACCTTATTTATCTCCTCTTTTTAGGTCCTTTGTGCCATCCACCATTCAAAAGGTGCGATCTGTGAAAAAATAAAATTTTCACACCAATACACAAATTCAGATGGGGTTATAGAATTTCACTTACACTAAAAACCACTGGGTAACAACTATCACAATTTGGATACTCAATGAGACAGCATGGAATGAGAAAAGACCATTCTGCCTCTCCCACCAAATTATGTTTTACTATCATGGATTCTACCCAATTTGTTTAAACTCCTGAAAGAGGCGATATCCGGGGCTAAAACGACCAAGAAGATAAAAGTCTATGAAACCTCTCCCTGTCCCCCAAAGGCAGTTGAGTGAAAACCTCAGGGTATCAATCTAACATAACAAGCTGCATTCTTCAATTTGACCAGCTGGGCTCCACTAATGACATTTTCATGATCCCAGCAACAGAAGAACCGGTTTCCTACAGAGTATTTCATAATCTAGATCTTATATCATTAACCTGATAAACACCCACCTTCTTTTCAAAGGATTAAATCAGCGCAGCATTAACTTGTTTTGCTAGAGTATATTCCACAAATCTATTTTATGGGGGAGGGGAGAAATTCTTCTAATCTGATCTGTCGATGCTCCTTAACCTTGTACTCTTGTCTTCGGGAACTGCACTTATTTTAATTGAACAACCTTCTTACTTTTGCATTTGCTGTGCTTTTCTGCAACTAAACAACAGTGAATCATGACCTCTCTAAATCTATTTTTCCTCCAGTAGAAATAATAAAGCTCAGTCTCTGTTCAGAACTTAAAAAACCTAGATGCCATCTTTGCTGCTCTTCTCTGAACTAATTTCAAGACATCAAGGTGATTTGAAGACAGGGGATGTGCAAAACTCCACAAAACATTACAAATGCAGCTTTAATGGTGAATTAGATGACTAAAATAACTTATTTTGACAAAAATCAAACATACATGGATAAATCCCAGAACTTGATTAGTATTATTGGCAGAGGAGTCACAGGGTCCAGATATTTTCAGTGAATGGTGAATAACCACACCCAAATCTTTAAACTTTTCCATGTTTGCTTACGTACATCCATTTAATGTGTTTGTCCTTCAGGTGAGAAGTTAAATCATTTGGCTGTTCAGGTGGACCATAAAAGTTCCCATGGCACTAATCGCAGAAGGAGCTCTCTATGGGTCCTAACCAAAATTCCTCCCACAGCCAACACTAAAAAAAATGATTAATAGGTCATTCATCTCATTGCTGTTTGCCAGATGTGCTATATGCAAAATGGCTGAGGCATTTACCTACATGATAACAGTCACTACACTAATTAAAATAATTCAACAACAACAACAAACTTTCTTTAGATAGCGCCTTTAATGTAGTAAAATGTCCCAAGGCGCTTCACAGGAGCATTATCAAACAAAATTCGACACTAAGCCACATAAGGAGATATTAGGGCAGGTGACCTAAAGATCGGTCAAAGAAATAGGTTTTAAGGAGGGTCATAAAAGGAGGAAAGAGAGGTAGAGAGGTGGAAAGGTTTAGGGAGGGAATTCCAGAGCTTAGAGCCTTGGCAGCTGACGGCACCAGCACAAAAGGACTCGTTCATTGTATACACGTTTTGCATTCCAGATCCAGTTTTCATTATTTTATGTTTATTCACATTAAATTCCTTCTGCCATTCCTTAGCCCATCACATAATTTATTCCTATTTCTGTGACTCATTTCAATCTCCCCGATACCAGCTCCATAGCTTGATGCAACCAGCAAGTTTTATATTACTAGAAGCAAGCTCCCAAGTACCATTCGTGAATAATGTAAACAGCAGATGAACCAGAACAGACACTGGAGGACCTCCATCCCAGAACTCCTCCCACCCTCCCTTTATCACCACCTCACAAAGCAGTTTTCAATTTAGTAGCTAATTTGCCATAAATTATATTAGCCTTAATCTGCATTAAAAGTCTCACATGTGGAACTTTATCAAATGCCTTCTGAAAATGCTGTCTTCTACTTTACTTTTAGAAGGTTTGTGAAGCGTGATCTCTCACTTCTAAAATATAAAAAGTGTTGATTATTCTTTATGATCTCTTTGGTCTTAATCAATAATGTTAATGCCCTGAGAAATCTTGAACATTTCCCTTACTGACTGGTTCATAATTCCCTTACCCCTGAATCACTCTTGTTTTGGAATTACATACATTAGCCATCCTCATGTTGAATCAGCAATTTGCTCAATACTTCAACCACGTCGACATTCACAGAACTAGTTGGCAGTCTATTCTATAAGTTTAAGTGTGAAGTCACTGGCTACACTTAGTTTGCAGTTTCCTTGGCTTACAATCGAGTTACATAAAGCCTAAGATGCAAAAATGAATACTGATGGATTTGAAGGAGTGCCAGATATCCGGAAGCTCATACAGGTCTTCCAACCTTTCTGCCTCTGGTTCAATTCTGTTACGACCTACATTGGTGCTCCACCTGTTTGCATTTGCAACATGCAACATCATCTCGAACCTCCGCCCAATTGACATCTCTTCTGCATAACTCAATGTAAACATCTATGTTCCCTGCATCTCAGCTGCTCCTCAATTTCTAAATTCCTCATCGTAACATTTTCTCCCTCCTAAAGTTAAGTATTAGATATATCTTAAACAGTTCGACTGTTTTTACTCTCTTTTTTACTACCCCCTATATCTCTCTTGATTGATTTCCTTAAAAACTTCTAGTCAGCTTCCAATGCTCCAGAATTCCCTAAATTCCAATGTTCACCTTCGGACCGTTGTTATTTTTCATACGTATGCTTGAGTGTCTAACTGCTTTACTGCAAAATCACAATTTTTCTGAATTTGTATAGTTTCACGTTAAATTCATTATATGGTAATAAATGAGACATCAAAACAAAGGTCTTGGGCTGAACTTTGTGTAAAAATGTGTCTTAGTCACATTTTCAAACTGTGCAGCTTCAAAAAGAAAGTACTTCAGTTTATTTGTAAATTAGGTACAATTAAAGTATTTGCATTTTTACCACTTCTAAGGAACCATAGCCTAGAATTTCCTCGGAGCTGGACCCGCTCCGTCGCCGTAACTTCACTGAATTGCGGTGGAAACCCTGCATCAACTGGTTTCTGTCGCACGTCCAGCAAAGTTACGGTGATGGAGCGGGAGTAGCTCTGAGGAAATTCTGGGGCTATGAGGCTGTTATAACTCAGGTTGGACTATAGTCACAAAACTCGCAATGGTAATTTGGGATGGATTAACAAAGAAATAACTTGCATTTATGTCGCACCTTTCACAACCTTAGGACGTCCCAAAATGTTTTACTACCAATGAAGTACTTTTGAAGTGTAGTTACTGTTGATATGTAGGAAATGCAATAGCCAATTTGTGCACAGCAAGGTCCCACAAACAGCAGTGAGCTAATGACCAGATAATCTGTTTTAGTTATGTTGGTTGAGGGATAAATATTGGCCAATACACCAGGGAGAACTCCCCTGATCTTCTTCAAATAGCGCCATGGGATCTTTTATATTCATCTGAGGGGGCAGGCGGGTCCTTGGTTTAACGTCTCATCTGAAAGATGGAACCTCCGACAGTGCGGCACTCCGTTAGTACTGCACTGAAGTGTCAGCCTGGATTACGTGCTTGAAGTGGGACTTGAACCCACACCCTTCTGACAGAGGCGAGAGTGCTACCAAGGCTGACACCCATTTTCGCTCCCCCAATCCCCCACAAACTGCTGACTCCTTGTCGAGTCTGATTTCTCGAGCACTGGAGACCATCCAACGCTTCATGGCTCGCGAGAACCTGGACAGTGAGCAGACAAGCTATTTAACCGCTTGCAGCATTACACCCAAGACCAATCTTGTCCGCACCCAACTTCCACACGAGCATTAGTCATAGAATCATAGAAAATTTACAGCACAAAAGGAGGCCATTCGGCCCATCATGTCCGCGCCAGTCGAAAATGAGCCACCCAGCCTAATCCCACTTTCCAGCAATTGGTCCACAGCCTTGTAGGTCACTGCACTTCAGGTGCACATCCAGGTACTTTTTAAATGAGTTGAGGGTTTCTGCCTCCACCACTTTTTCAGGCAGTGAGTTCCAAACCCCTACCATCCACTGGATAAAAAAAACATTTCCTCAGCTCCAATCTAATCCTTCGACCAATCACTTTAAATCTATGCCCTCTGGTTATTGACCTCTCTGCTAAGGGAAATCGGTCCTTCCTATTCACTCTATCCAGGCCCCTCATAATTTTGTACATCTCAATTAAATCACCCCTCAGCATCATCTGTTCCAAACAGAACAACCCCAGCCTACCAGCCTATCCAATCTTTCCTCATAGCTAAAATTCTCGATTTTAGCTATGAGGAAAGCTCTTACGAGGCAACATCCTCGTAAATCTCCTCTGTACCCTCTCTAGAGCAATTACATCCTTCCTGTAATGTGGTGACCAGAACTGTACACCGTACTCAAGCCGTGGCCTAACCAGTGTTGTATACAGTTCCAGCATAACCTCCCTGCTCTTATATTCTATGCCTCGGCTAATAAAGGAAAGTATTCCATATGCCTTCTTAATCACGTTATCTACCTGTCCTGCAGGGATCTGTGGACATGCACTTCAAGGTCCCTCACTTCCTCTACAGTTTTCAGTATCCTCCCATTTAATGTGTACTCACTTGCCTTGTTTGCCCTCCCCAAATGCATTACCTCATTAGTCATTGAATAGTGATTTTATCCTCCTTAATCAAGGGGGCACTGAGGCCAATTATGGCACCTCTACTGATATCAACTGAGATTAGCTAACTCAGCACACTGGGGGCTGAACTGAGGAATCTTTTTGTGTGTAAGACCCAGCCGCTCAATGGCACGGCTGGTAAAGGCATTGAGGAACAAAAAGTAGTTTTATGTAGATACCTACCATATATAGTCAGAAGATGTCAATGAACAATGGAGGCAAAACTCCTGGGTAAGGGTAGGGCAGAAATGGGTAGATATGCTTGAGGGGAGCCAAGAATTTGGGGTGGAACCTAGACCCAACAGGTGGGGGGTGAGCAGGTCTTCTACCTGCTTCCCCTATGTCTTATTGGTACTTTGAGGGGAGTACCTGGGCTACCCTGGGAATTCTGCTCATTATGCCCTCATTAAACTCAACAAAACTCTTGCCAGCCGAGACAGTCAATCCCAGTGAGTATCAATTACCTTAAAAAATTGGGTCTTTTGGTCCCTTAGGAGCAGAACTAAATTTTACTGGCTTTTTTTCTTTGTCCTGTCCTGGACCTTAGTATTCCCCTATTCAAAGAAGAGCAGGGGAATTCTTCCTGTGTCCTGTCCATTATTTATCCCTCAACCAATACCAAAAAAGATAGTCTGGTCATTTTTTCTCATTGCTGTCTGTGGGACCTTGCTGTGTGCAAATTGGCCGCTGCATTTCCTACATTACAACAGTGACTACACTTCAAAAATACTTCATTGGCTGTAAAGCCCTTTGGGACGTACTGAGGTCATGAAAGGTGCTATATAAATGCAAGTCTTTCTTTCTTTTTCTATCGGAGCGACTGCACCCTGCTCCACCAGCACCATGGGGCAGGGTCCTCTGAAGCCCCAATTGTGGCAATGACCCGGTTTCTATGATTTGGGCTGGGGTCTGTGTCAGTCTCCGTGGGTGGCTGGGAGTCCTCCTCCTCTGCACTTCTGGACTCCCAGAATTTTGGGGCTCGTAGTTTTTTCCAATCTTCAGCAAATCTTAAAAAGCTTCCAGTGAAACAACTGATCTTGGTTATAACACTGCATTTATAAAAAGTTATAAATTAGAAAATAACAAACATGTTTGAAGATTTAAATGCTCGCCTTGACATGTTCCCATGCACAGTGCTCTACAAGACTGGTAGTTGACACTGGTTCAATCTCACCCGTTAACATGCATTGCTTCAACACAATATTTAGAAGATTATTTGTAAACACCGCAATGCTAAGTGAGGGCGTGAATGATAATATCTGCGCAATCCCTCTTGTCAAACCATGTAAAAGACAAATGCTCACTTTTGACAGGCATCTGAGCCAGCTTACTGCAATGAAAAACAATTTATGCTGTTCAACATATCACGAACCTACATCCACCATTGATTGCATTTTCAAAAACATGCTTCTGAAGGACAGTGCAATATGCTGAGCACCATCCTCAGAGTGGAAAGATGCATGGGTGGAACCCCACTTCATTGAGAAAAGAAAGAAGAAAGACTTGCATTCATATAGCGCTTTTCATAACCTCAGGACGTCCCAAAGCGCTTTACAGCCAATGAAGTATTTTTGAAGTGTAGCCACTGTTGTATTGTAGGAAAGGCGGCAGCCAATTTGTGCACAGCAAGGTCCCACAAACAGCAATTTGATAATGACCAGATAATCTGGTTTTAGTGATGTTGGTTGAGGGATAAATATTGGCCAGGACACCAGGGATAACTCCCCGGCTCTTCTTCGAAATAGTGCCATGGGATCTTTTACGTCCACCCTGAGAGGGCAGACGGGGCCTCGGTTTAACGTCTCATCCGAAAGATGGCACCTCCAACAATGCAGCACTCACTCAGTATTGCAATGGAGTGTCAGCCTAGATTTTGGAGTGGGACTTGAACCCATGATCTTCTGACTCAGAGGCGAGAGTCTACCAACTGAGTCACAGCTGACACTGAGTTGAGTTCCCAATCTCAGCTGTACTGTGTGGAAGGCCAGGGAACTTACTACAGGGGGTTAAGAAAATTCACCAAGCCACGTGGTGGCTGGTTAAGAGCTGGATTTATGGTGGCCACAGAATCAAGCTCTGTGACCCATAGAGGTTTACAGCACAGAAGGAGGCCATTCAGACTATTGGTCTGTGTCTGCTCTTTGCTAGATTAATCCCAAAACCAATTTGCAATGCCCCACTCTCTCCCCATAGCCCTGTATATTCATTTGCTTCAAATATTTATTAATTTTTTGTCCACCGTAACCACTCATTGTGGGAAAGCATTTCGTGCTCCAATAACGCTCTGCATGAAGAAATTTATCCTAATCTCTCCTCTCCCATAGTGACAATTTTAAATTGATGACTACTTGTCATTGAATCCCCAACTAGAGGCAACAGCCTTTTCCTGCTCACTTTTGGCTGTGAGAGGTGCATAGTTTAGGGGAACATGGGGATGGGGGGCGGTGTACAATTTCAGCTAGCGGGCAACAAATCTTCTGAAGCAAGAAGGATATTGGAATCACCCAACAGCCAATGGTGTTCCTGGACATATTCTCTCACAATGAGAGAAACAGCAGAGAAACTACAGACTTTTGAAGGTGACAGATTGGGTGGGGCAGGAGTAACTGACATCTGAGCCTGCAATGAGTAACAATCTATGAAATGAATTATGCTGGTTCAACGTAAAGTGAACCTGTGTTTTTATGCTGTTTGACTCCACCATCTCTTGCTTTTTCAATACACACAGCTTGGCGTTTTAGAGGCAGAGATCACAGGTAGCGGGAACATACTAAACAGAGGCAGATGCCTAAAAGGTTAAATGCTCTGTTATGTAAATCCCTGAATACCACTGCTTGGTTATGGCAGTACCGGTCTTCCACCATCAAAAAGCGAAAGAAAATTAAACCAAATACAATTCTAAAACCTGGCATAAACACTCCAGCTAAAATATGAGGAGTGACCTGTTGATCTGTTTTTAGTTTAACTTGTGTCAGGAATGTCAGCCAGGACATTAGGAGGATTTGTTTTTTTGAATAGTACTGTGGGGTCTTTACCAAACTGTAAAGGGGATTGGGCAGGGTGGGATTACAGGCTGAATTCTGAGGTTTTCTGTGCTACTGACAGACATTAATTGAAAGCTTTAACAAGTAATGCTTCCACATTATAAGACACAGAAGTTGAAAAAGGACTTAAGACTTGGGGTTTTGCATCTACTTTACATTTTTATAATTTCCCAAACAATCCACTCAAAATACAGACAAGCGGAAAGCCTAATAGGAACCACCGCTATTTAAGTTAAGTTCAGATTCCATAGTGGCGAGAATGTCTTAAAGTTGACATCTCTGCCAATCTCTGAACACAGGACTTGCTACAGTGCTTCGGCTCTCAAGCCAGCTGCTGGGAGTTGCATGGCAGTGGTGTGGGTTGACTTTCCTCAGCCTGCTTGGCCTCACAGTCCATGGCCCCCTCACTCAAGCCTCTGAATCAGAAGGTTGTGGGTTCAAGTCTCACTGCAGGACAAGAGCACATAATCTAGGCCCACACTTCAGTGCAGTTCTGAGGGAGTGCTGCATTTTCAGATGTGTAATCTTTCGATAAGACGTTAAATCGAGGCCCCGTCTGCTCTCTCGAGTGGACATGGGTAAACCAAATTGGCAAAAATAGCTTGGAGGATGAGTTCATGGAATGCATTTATGACAGTTTTCCAGAACAATATGTCGAGGAACCAACCAGGGAACTGGCTATTTTAGACCTAGTATTGTGTAATGAGCCAGGGTTAATTAGTAATCTAATAGTTAAGGATCCTCTGGGGCAGAGTGATCATAATATGATAGAATTTCATATTGAGTTCGAGAGTGATGTAGTTAAGTCTGAAACTAGGATCTTAAATTTAAACAAAGCCAATTACAGTAGAAGACACAAAAAACATACTGGAAATAGTGGGGAACCAAAGGTCTAATGAGAAGGAGGAACTTAAAATAATTAAGATTAGTAAAGAAAAAGTACTTGAGAAATTAATGGGACTACAAGCCAACAAATCCCCTGAACTTGATGGCCTATATCCTAGGGTTTTAAAAGAGGAGGCTGCAGAGATAGTGGATGCGTTGGTTTTGATCTTCCACAATTGCCTAGATTCTAGAACGGTCCCCATGGATTGGAAGGTAGCAAACGTAACCCCGCTATTCAAGAAAGGAAGGAGAAAGAAAACAGGGAACTATAGGCCAGTTAGCCTGACATCAGTAGTAGGGAAAATGCTAGAATCTATTATTAAGGACATAGTAGCAGGGCACTTAGAAAATCATAATATGATTAGGCAGAATCAACACAGTTTTATGAAAGGGAAATCGTGTTTTTTGAGGGTGTAACTAGCAGGGTAGATTAAAGGGGAACCAGTGGATGTAGTATATTTGGATTTTCAAAAGGCATTCGATAAGGTGCCACACAAGAAGTTGTTACACAAGGTTAGGGCTCATGGGATTGGGGGTAATATATTAGCACGGATTGAGGATTGGTTAACGGACAGAAAACAGAGAGTAGGAATAAATGGGTCATTTTTGGGTTGGCAGGTGGGGTGCCGCAAGGATCAGTGCTTGAGCCTCAGCTGTTTACAATATATATCAATGACTTAGATGAGGGGACCGAGTGTAACGTATTCAATTTTGCTGATGATACAAAGCTAGGTTGGAGAGTAAGCCGCGAGGAGGATGCAAAGAGGCTGCAAAGGGATATAGGCAGGTTAAGTGAATGGGCGAGGAGGTGGCAGATGTAGTATAATGTGGGAAATGTGAAATTATCCACTTTGGTAGGAAGAATAGAAAAGCAGAATATTTTTTAAAAGAGACTAAGAAATGTTGGGATTCAGAGGGATTTGGGTGTCCTTGCACACAAATCACAGAAAGTTAACATGCAGGTACAGCAAGCAATTAGGAAGGCAAATGGTATGTTAGCCTTTATTGCAAGTGGGTTGGAGTATAAGAGTAAGGAGGTCTTGCTGCAATTATATAGGACTTTGGTGAGACTACACCTGGAGTACTGTGCACAGTTTTGGTCTCCTTACCGAAGGAAGGAGATACTTGCCTTAGACGGATGCAATGAAGGTTCACTAGATTGATTCCTGGGATGAGAGGGTTGTCCTATGAGGAGAGATTGAGTAGAATGGGCCTATACTTTCTGGAGTTTAGAAAAATGAGAGGTGACTCATTGAAATGTATAAAATTTGTAGAGGGCTTGACAGTTAAGATGCTGTTTCCCCTGCCTGGAGAGTCTAGAACTAGGGGTCATGGTCTCAAGATAAGGGGTCGGCCATTTAGGACTGAGATGAGGAAAAATTTCTTCACTCAGGGGGTTGTGAATCTTTGGAATTCTCTACCCCAGAGGACAGTGGATGCTCAGTCGTTGAGTATATTCAAGATTGAGATCGATAGATTTTTGGACACTAAGGGAATCAAGGGATATGGGGATAGTGGAGTTGAGGTAGAAGATCAGCCATAATCTTATTGAATGGCGGTGCAGACTCGATGGGTCATATGGCCTACTCCTGCTCCTATTTCTCATGTTCTTATAAACATAAAAAATCCCATAGCACTATTCGAAGAGCAAGGATTCATAGCTAACATTCTCTTTCAACCAACACCACCCAAAAACAGATTAGCTGTTCATTCCTTTATTTTGCTGTTTGTGGGATCTTGCTGTATGCAAATTGGCTGGCGCATTTGCCTATAAAATAACAGTATCTGTACGTCAAAAAGTAATTAATTGTCTGCGAAGCACCTTGGGACGTCCCGAGGAAGTGATAAGGCGCTATATAAATGCGAGTTGTTTCTTCATGTGATCACAATGTTAGGTCAGCAGATCATTCCTTATTACAACAATGAAGTCTGCACTGAACCAGATGATATTCAATACAGGCTCTCACCGCACAAGTCTCCAAATGAGTGTCAGTTGCATGATGTGCACTCACTTTCACCCTCGTTAGTGTTCGACCGTCCAATCTTGTTTCATTTAGTATCAAGGGAAAAGACAAACCTAGTAATAACTCTTGTCAAAATATTCTCTCTCAAGTGCAGAGTGACATTTCTCTTCTAAGCATTGCCCCCTTTTTAACCCCCACACAGATCTGAGATCCAGTGGTTTTTGAAACCACATTAGAAGAAATGTAAACTTCAAGTGGAGAATTTATAAGTGCCCTTAGTGCTTACATCTGGAATGAAGCCAATCTCGTTGAGATGGTTACTCAGCTCTGGGTCATGGAAAGCAATCATCTGGGAAAACACTGTCAGGTACTCTGTAACAAGGAGAAAATTTATTAATCATCAAATAAAAAAGCATCTGATGAAAGACAGATTCTTAAATAATACTGATTGTTTTCATAACCGGTCGTACAGAGGGAGCTCACTATCACACAGACACTACACGCAGCGACACTTTCCAGGGTGGCTGCACAAAGTCTACATAAGTGATTCCGCTTAGCAAGGATCTGCCTCTAAACAGCTGAAACCTGATAAGACCACTTGAGCCAATATCACAGCTCTATGACATACAAATGATACTCCCCTTTAATAGCGTGTGGAAAAGACATCAGTAACCGATGTAGTTTGACTCGTGGTATAACAACACTGCAGTTGCTGTCACGTGGACAGTGCATTGGGGAACTTTTGCTCAACTTAATGCTCAAACTTCTGAAAAATACCTAATCTACATCTTTGTGCATGTTTTTATGTAGTCCAGATATAAAGTAACGACTTATACACTGACAGTTTCTGGACCAACTCTCAAACAGGGAAGCAGCAGTATCATCGTTTTAAGAAGGAAATCAAGGCCGCGTATAGGGTGCAAAAGAGATTTACCAGGGATGGGAGGCTTTAGTTATGAGGCGAGAAGGAAAACGGGGACTCATTTCACCAGAACAGAGAAGGTCGAGAGGAAATTTGACACAGGTTTTCAAAATTATAAAGGATTTTAGTGAGGTACATAGAGAAAAACTATTTCCACTGGTCGGTGAGTCTAACTAAAGGGCACAATTTTTAAGAACGCCCTCAAAAAGAATGAAGGGAGACGTTAGGAGAATTATTTTTACGTTGAGGGTAATTAAGAAATACAATGCCCTATCGGAAACAGTGACTGAAGCAGAATTTCTAATAGGTTTTAAAAAGGATATTTGAAAAAGAAAAAACATTAAAAATGTATGGGGAAAGCACAGGGTAATGGAATTCAGTTGATAGTTCTTTCAGATAGCTGGCACAGGTGCGATGGGCTGAATGGCCCCCGTTCGTGCTGTGAAATTCTACGATTCTACATTTGACAAGACGCTTGAAACATATACGAGAATGGGTTTCCAGGGTTATTAGGTTCAGAAAATATGTGAGCTACTTGATGCATTGGTGGCTTGTTCCACATTCCTAGCAATACATTATCTTACACATCACATTTTTAAATGTCTCAATTAATTCCAATCCACTTGGTGCAATACGGGCGCAAAACTGATAAGGTCCCATTTTGCTTTTGATCTCAATCCCATCCTGTGATCTCAACGGTTGTGCTGTATCTGACATTCCAGCATCAATTTATTTTATCAACATTTGTGCAACACAAAGGGAATGCGTAAAGCAGATATTCCCTTCCAGATAGCCCTGAAGCAACCCCCTCTGCAGGAATATCTTTCCACTGAAAGATCTGAAACGACTGCAGCCATGCAGGACAAATCTGATTGAAAAGATCTCAGATTCTTCAGCGATATTTGAGGCCTATTAGGCCCAGGACAGTTTCCCTTATGTAGGTTGAGCATACGTACAAACATTAGGGGTACAGTAGTATAGTCGTTATGTTACTGGACTAGTAATCCAACAGGCTATAAATTGGGCCATTTAGCGCCCGTTTTTTTTTTTAGGCGCTACGCGGCCTCCGAAGTTCCCAAAACGGCACACTGAATATGCGTGCATGCTTCTAGCGTGAGGTGCGCTGGATGCCATGTTGGTAAAGGCGTTTGAGCACACGCAGATAACGAATGCCGGTACCATGTAAAGTAAGAAGAATGTGCGTTAGATCAGTGTGCAACGCTGATTTAAAGGGATAGATATCATTTTGGCACTCAACATTCCAGCCAACTTAACCACAAACAGCTGAACATGTCGTAGACGGACTGGAGGATCCCCACCAGCGCTGTTTAAAGGGACCATGCAGGATTTATAGGTTAGTTGCTAGGTTATTGCTTCTGGCTGATGATGCATTTGTACTTGTTTTTGGAGGTCTCCTATACTTGAATACTAGGACTACGGGACATAGCCTAAAAATTAGAGCCAGGACTTGCAGGAGTGAAGATAGGAAACACTCCTACATGCAAAGGGCAGTAGAAGTTCGGAACGCTCTTCTGCAAACAGCAGTTGATGCTCGCTCAATTGTTAATTTTAAATCTGAGGTTGGTAGATTTTTGTTAACCAAGGGTATTAAGGGATATGTAGCTAAGGCGGGTATACGGAGTTAGGTCACAGATCAATCATGATCTCGTTGAATGGCGGAACAGGCTCGAGGGGCTAAATGCAGTGACTACACTTCAAAAGTACTTCATTGGCTGTAAAGCACTTTGGGATGTCTTGAGGTTGTGAAAGGCGCTATATGAATACAAGTTTTTTTTTAAAAATGAATGCTTTCAACAAATCCGCACTCACTAGACGAGTCGGGAACTTATCCCAAAGTCCGACAACTTTCTGTGGAAAAGTACTACCCCTTGGCATCTAACCTAGTTCTATGCTTTTGTAACTTATACTTAGATCCCCAGTTCCTCCATAACCTAACTAGCTCAATCTGATAAAATAGTGTATTCAGTTAAACTATTGTCAATGTGACCATTGGTAGGAACATAGGGACAGGAGTAGGCTATTTAGCCCCTCGAGCCTGTTCTGCCATTCAATTGGATCATGGCTGATCTGTATCTTAACTCAATCTACCCACCTTGGTTCCGTAAACAACATGCCTAATGTAAATCTATCAATCTCAGTTTTGAAATTTTCAATTAGCTCCCAGCTTCAACAGCTTTTTGGGACAAGAGGGGTCTAGGTTTCCACCACCCTTGTAAAACTGACAGACAAGAGGCAGCCTATTCCAGCAAAAGAAAGCAACACAAATATCTTTGGCTGGAAAGAGTTAAACATTACATGACACAATACCCACCATATAGGAAAGGGAAAAAAAATTCAACACAAAGAACAAGACCACACTATTACCACATACTTGGGATGCTGCATCACTGAATGGAAAAATGCAGCCATTCCACCTGGAATGAGGTGAAAAATTTTGTCTCTTTGTAATTCGTTTGAGTTGACACAGAGTTAAGGTGCATAACTCCCAGCTGAAGAATTCAACTCCGATAAATACAGGAGCTTATTTTTTTTAAAACAGTGTCTTATTAAAGAATTGAAATAACATTAAGCATTGTTGAAAAAGCTGGGACGTCATTAACGTTTCATTTAGAAAAATAAACTCACTTCAAAACCCATCAAAAACTCTTTTAGGTGGAAATGTCCTACCATATTTTGCAGTGGTTCTCTTTTCTCCTGGGTAATCCCATATTGGGGAATTTGTTCATGACCCTGTTTGATTATGGCTTGTCTTCATGAATTAATTAGCTGAAAGCTCTCAAAATGCACAATATCCCCTCCTACAAAAACCACGGGGGTAAAGTTTCAGAGACTCGGCTCCCACCGAGGTCTGAGCCCGATCCTTTGAACTGTGCTCCCGTTGATTGAGACCCTTCCCTGGGAGAGGCGTCTCTAAAATTTTACCCTCATACTTCACTTGGGGAAAGGGGTGGGGGGAAAGAGAGGTTTAAGATTAAGCTTTCCTTAGTGTAGTAAATTACAGGAATAAACATTTGAAAGTTGTCAATTTTGGCGCTTTTAAACTAGCCGAGCACAGGAAATAATCGATTTTAGGACATGTAGCACAGGGCTTCATAAACAGTTAAAACTGCAAGAAAAATATTGAACTGAAATGTAATACCTTTCAAGGTGTGACTAAACAGTAATAACTGACTATTATATGTACCCACTAGCTTCAAAGAGATCATTATATGGAACCTTGATCTTGGTAAAATACATACTGTGCCATTTATTGCTTAGCTGTAATGAAATTGATGGGTGGCTACACACACTCAAGTCTGCACTTGAGCATTAATCAAAGTAGAAATCAATATTCAATGTAGTTCGAACGTCAATATTTAAGACAGCATTCAAAAGGTCCAGAAAAACTGATGTGAACACTGCACATATGACATGAAAGTTCAAATCTTTTCAAAGGTTCCACATCACCCAGACAGCAGACTCAACCAGTTCCTAAAGCTCTTATTTAGTAATCAAGCTAGGGCCTGACAAGACCCCATCATTTCCTCTCCACGCCCCGGACAAAAATGTTACCAGTCAACCAATTATGGAGTAATAGCTGCAGCACCGAGAGATCTGCAGGCAAGGCTTCCTTGCACAGCTTATTTCCAGTATATTACTTAATATATTAGATGTTCCAGCGACTGCAACAGTCAGTCCCGGGCTAGTATATGCGACCTTGAAGGCTGCACATGAAATGTACTGCAGGACTAGGTTTACCCTGTGGTACAGAGCAGTAGAGCAATGAAAGAATTACAAATACGTGGAGATTGATTTCACTCGATTTCATTCAGGCAATGTGGAAAAGCAATTTGTGTGGCATAAATAGGCTGTATGGGATACTTAACCATCAGAAGGATTAAACCACCGGTTCATACACCATACCATGATGTATTTCTGCGACTGAGCTAAGCTGTGAGCTAACGAGTCTCATTTCACGCTCCTTCAGGTTGCTGTGTGTCGGCAGCGCCATGTACTGGACAATGTAAGTTACTGCTTGATGGCTGTTGCAGTACACTTTTTAGCAACCCGAGTCTTTTGACAACTTCGTCCTTTATTATTTTAAAAAGTATATAATTTGTTCAGATTCTGAAACAGCATGGACTCTGAAAGTGATAAAGATAATTAAATCAAGAGGAAACACAAAAGAACCAAAGACTGTTTCTCAGACGAAAAAGGATTGGTTGGCTGCACTAAACCCTTATTTATAAGGGGCTGGTCCACACACCTTTCTCTGCAGATTCTTTGGAAATCCTAACACTGTCTACAACCAGAAATAACATGACCTCGTCACTCAGTCCTATAACCCTTCCAACCCCTTTAAATTCTCCAAATCTGTATTAGTTTAAGGAGCATGAAATGAGCTCACTAACTCACGGAACTGAGCTGTTACGTGGCCTGTGCAGGGATTACTGCATTCTATTGCAGATGAATGATTGTAATGAGTATGTGGATTAATTCGGGCTTTGTACTCAGACCACCCGAGATGTAGACTGTGTGAGTCCAAAATATAGATCTTAACTGCCCGTTTTAATGAGCACGTCCTGATATTACACAGCACCACCTGGCTCTGTTGCTGGCTCAGTGAAGAACGAAGCCTTACAGCCCAGGAAAATGCCAATTTCGATAGGAGTTCACTATGTAGCGATGCCTGCTGAAGGTGCGATTCTGTACAGGCTCGGGTGAGGACAGCATTGGGCTCAGCTGTGATCTCCCGCCACAGTTCAACAGCCCAACAACACTCAATATTAAAGGCCACACAGAAATAATGGCCACTTAGGAGAGTTATTGGAGGGTGACTACTGTCATATAACTGCACTGCAGCAAGGAGTCCACGTCTGCAGGAGGAGGAGGGCAGAAAATAAGTGAGATTAAAAGTACTGTTGGGGAAATGCAGCAGTGCTGTACAAGACTTCCAAGAAACCAAAATTACCTGATTTGTTCATTTTACAGAAAACCACATTCCCATCCCAAAACCCCAAGCCAAATGCCAACCTAAAACACCAAGCCAAATCCCATCCAAAAAACATCCTACAAGTTGCGAAGTGTGACTAAAATATCTGGGAAAAGAAAAGGCCAGGGAGCAAGAAGAGCCTCTTTTGTGCTACAAGGTAGCCCAGAGGCTTTAAGGAAATTGGGTATATTCCTCTTCCCCCTCTTCCAATTACCAACATTAGGGAGGGAAGAACAAGAGAGGGGCCCTGAAATTCTGTAGGGTTGCCCGGGTCACCTGCTGAAACTCTGGCGGAAGTTGGGGTGGTACCCTACAAAATCCATTCGAAATGAGGCGTAACCCAGTTTTGTCGCGTCTCTGCTTTCTTTTTTGGGGGGTTCCCCATGTCTCCCTCCTGTGGAATTTCAGGGCCGAGGATCCTCGCGCCTAATAGATAAGGGAATCTTTTGGCGTAACACTGAGGATGCACTAAAAGTAGAAATTCTCCTTGTCTACGCACTTGTGGGGTTTATTTAAAAAAAAACAATTGCGAGTCAGTGTGGGTCGAAATGGGCCATTTGATCTTCTCCCCCTCCCTCTGGTGAATTGAATGACAAAACATTGTTAGACAATACCATGGAATTCATTCTAGAACAGCTGTTTTAATTTAAAGAGTAACAGACTGTTACAAGGCAATAATTCAATTAAGTAGTTTGGATGATACAAAGCACAGGAGTGAAGCATTCACTTGAAAGAAGCACGATATTGAATTACTGCTTTAGACTTGATGACAGATATGTGCCATTCTTTAACAGATGTACTGCATCATATTTAACTTTGCTTTTTAATTCATCGTTTAATGACAAGTGAGGCAGGGGCAGCAGAAAGTAATAAAGGAGAGAGCAATACAGGACCTGCAGTTATACGGTATCACACGATTGATAAAACATGCTCAACAATATTATTCTCTTTTCCTGCTGGCAAATTACCAGAGAAATATGCTACAGAAGCACATTTAACCATCGCGCTCGTTGGCTCATACAAACTCATTTTACTAGCTCTTTCATGCGATACATGCAAACAAGTTGCATAAAGGAACATTGTGACTTACCTTGTATAACGTGAGAATTGTCTTTCAGAAAGAAGTTGTACAGGTATTTGGGAATAAAAGCAGACATGCACGCATAGGCCAAGGCTGCAACATACAGAAGGAAAAATGAGCATAGTCAGTATTATTTGTGATTCCCCCCGCATGAGAGAAATTCCTTCAAGTTATTTATATACCCTTTTCTTCCCCTTTCTACTGGTCTCCCTGCGCCATGTACCATCCTGAATCAAGACTGTGGACGGAAAACCTACATCTTGACCTGCCAAAGCAGTTCAGCTACTAGTTTTTGGTACACATCCTAGACTAGTGTAGGTAGCTCTACCCTCAGTTCTCCCTCCCTTCCCATGGAGAGGTACCCTGGCTTCCCCTTGATGCCTCCTCAGAGCTGAAATCGGTAACGCAGCAGTCTCTGAGGCTGAGCTTTTCAATCAATTGAATTTTTCTGTTTCTTTGAATCGCAATAATTGTTGGAGAAAGTTATCTGCCTTGCAAAAGAATTTTACAGCGCTGAAGGCAGCCATACAGCCCACTTGTCTCTGAAAGATCTATCCACTTAGCCCCATTCCCCTGCCCTTTCCCCATACCACTTAAAATGTTTATTTTGCAAATATTTATCCACTCCCCTATTAAAAGCTGTTATGGATTCTGCTTCCACAACTGCTTCTGATAAGTTCCATGTTCTAACAACCCTCTGCGTAAAAAGAAATTCTCCTAACTTCTCCCTTTGTGCTTTTGGTGATTAAATTTTTATGCTAAGTTACTGACCAGATGAAAAGAGTTTTCCCACTAATTTCAAACCCTTCATAATCTGTCAGATCTCCTTTAAACCTTCTTTGTTGTAATGAGAAGAGCCCCTGTTTCTCTAGACTCTCCTCATAGCTAAAGCCTCTCAACCGTGGACATTTATCACAAACTGACTGCACTTACCTTCGTTGTTGAAATTCAGATACAAGAATGGTGCACACAAGGAGTCCAAGCCTAGGGCAGAAATATATTGACAGGATGAGCTAAGAGCATAGTTAGTAGTCTAAATCCTAGTTATTAACTACATAGATTACTGGTGTATAGGGGAGACAATTTGAAGCTGTGCAACACTGGTCAGATCATACCTTAACCTTCTTAGATCTAGTGGAAACCCCCCCTAATTTCTTAAGTCTTTCTTCATAACTTTAAATTTTCACTCCTGGTAACATCCAGTGATCCCAAAGATCTGCCCCAACCTCCCTCTTTTTCCTTATCTACATGCTGCCCCTCAGTGACATCATCCACAGGTACAGCGCTCCCATTCCACTATTTGATCCCTTGACTACCTCCATGCTATCAAACTGCTAGTCCAACGGCCAGTGTTGGATGGGTCACAAATTCCTCAACTATAAATCCCTCCATGGCCTTTTCCCACCCTATGTCTGCAATTCTGTTCCAAATGCTTCGTTCCTCTGACTTCCGTTTTCTGTGCATCCCGCTCTTTCTACCCCTTACCACTGGTGGCATCGCCTTCAATCCCCTTCGTGCTACCCTTTGGAACTCCCACACCCCCCGCAAACCTCACTCCACCTTTAAAAATCTCCTCAAAACTCATCTCTTTGACCTAACTTTCAGTCACCTCCCCTAATCTCTCCCTTCCTGGTTCAACGTCTGTTTTCATTAGGCCTATTTGTCAAGCGATTTGGGATGTTTCTACATTGAAGGCATTATATAAATGAAAGTTGCTGTTGCTGAATCTACACTGCACCTTTTCCATTGCTTTCATATATTTCCTATAAATAGGATGCCAAAACTGTACACAATACCCAAACTGCAGCCTAAGGTGTTGCACAAGTTCAACATTATTGTTTTCCTAATCGATATCTCTACATGCAAAACCAAGGATTCCATGTCTTTTTTATGACCGTACTGATTTGTGCTGTCACTTTTTATAGGAATGGCTGTTAATTCATGAAAGGTTTTAAGGCTAAAACTAACACGAATGAGGATTTTTGGGGATAGTTATTTAAGAAACAATTCACAATAGATCAGTGAAGCTGAAATTGTGGAATTTCATTCGCTTTTCTGTGAGAGCCAATTATTTCTAGTTCTAGTCGAAGAATCCCCAAACTGAGCTGCCTCAACTTGCTCAGGTTGACTTACCACAAGTATAGTGATTAACGATTTAAGATTATGACACTGTGGTAAACATCACAACATCCCAACTCAGCCTTCTACTCCTCACCATTCAGTGTAGAGAGACTTTTAGTAACTGTCAAAGCAAAACTGCAATGCATTTTTTCTCCATGAAGAGATTTTTTTCCTGCTCGGGAGCAGCATTATTCCAATATGCCGAGAAGATATCAAGCATTAACTAAACATACTCAAGAAAATAACTGGGGTCGATTATGAGGAATTGTTACCTGGTTTGTTTCAGGGTGCCAATTATCTGGGGGGGGGGGGGCGGAGAATCTATAGACAAGGCAACAGAAAAATTGACAATTATTCAATTCTCATGTCAACAGTAGTATGGAACCTAATTCTTTTTCTAAGTAGGGTTTCCAATAAATATATATTATACATCACCCCGGAGTGTTAGTTTACTTTCTCCATGTGTGGAGAGGAGTGCTGATTCCAAATTTCCTTACTATGTATGAATGGGGGTCAGTTGTCAACCAGGTGATAAGGTGAGGATATTATAGGCGCAAGCTGGCTCCTTCAGAAATAAATGGGGGAAACTTTATCTTTGTATAACTCAATTTAAATAAGCAACACAGTGAAGCGGACTTGATGACGTTCTAAGTAACACCGTTACCATCTTTCCTCGACTGGAGCAGTTAAACTCACCTTGCCAGTACACCAGATCTTGATGGGAGACCACCCAAGCCTTTAATACACGCCTGAACTTTCCATGACCCTCTGGCGATGACAGCAGCTCGTCATACTGATGGCAGCGCGGAATATCCACCTCAATCTGAAAGGAAATCAGCCATTGAAATCGAAACTGATTGAACAGAAGCAGCAAGCCTAGAACAAATACCCAATCCAGGGCTCTGCCACAGGAAAGGATGTACAAAAGAGGGCTGTTGCTAGGTACAAGAAAGGAAGGAAGAAAGACTTGCATTTATATAGCGCCTTTCACAACCATAGGATGTCCCAAAGCGCTTTACAACCAATTAAGTACTTTTTGAAGTCACTCTTGTAATGTAGGAAATGAGGCGGCCAATTTGCGCACAGCAAGCTCCCACAAACAGCAATGTGATAATGACCAGATAATCTGTCTTAATTACGTTAGTTGAGGGATAAATATTGGCCAGGACACCAGGGAGAACTCCCCTGCTCGTCTTTGAAATAGTGCCTTGGGATCTTTTACATTCACCTGAGAGGGCAGGCCTTGGTTTAAACTCTCATCCGAAAGACAGCACCTCAGACAGTACAGCACTCCCTTAGTACTGCACTGGACTGTCAGCCTAGATTTTGCGCTGAAGTCTTTGGAGTGGGACTTGAACCCACAACCTTCTGACTCAGAGGCGAGAGTGCTACCAACCGAGCCACAGCTGTCAAGGAATTCAGAACCTAATTAACTTCATAAAAGCTGCTGCAATTTCTCAGAATATTTAGATTACAATGGATTTTACCTCTGTTGCTGCACAGTGACATGGCGAGGACACTTGTTACAGCCTGAATCTAAGGCACAGCCGGAAATAAAAGGCTTGTCACTGAAGCTCGTTAATGGGTCAAAGGGGGCCATTCATAGCAAATGTTATTTCACGGGTAAGAGTAATAATTCAGTGTAGGGAAGTACAGTATGCATTATAAAAGCCTCCCTCCCCTCAAGATATATGATTTATATCCCATAAGTGGATTGAACTGATAATTCACAAGCTCTTATGGTCTATACTATAAGGGAAATACAAATCCTGTCCCATAGGTCTTCATAACTTATGCTGTTCATATTAGGATCAATAGTGAATTGGGTTAAATAGTTTAAAAAAACCACAGCCAGAGACACTGCTGATCCATCTATTTTTGTTTGATGTGGGTTTAGAATATTTATACTGTGAACATTCTCTGAATAAGTTTTCGAAGATAAATTAATTATAGTAATTAAAATGTAATATGTTACAACCTTCATGAAAATTATTTAATGGAAATTATATTCAAAGGAATAATCTAGCACCATAACATAAATTAATCACTTGTGCGATACAGAAAGGAAGAACTTGTATTTATATAGCACCTTTCATGCCCTCAAGATGTCCCAAAGCATTTCACAGTCTTTTGTTATTTTTGCAAACATGGCAGCCAGTTTTCACATAGCAAGATCCCATAAACAACAAGATGAATGACCAGATAATCTGTTTTTGGTGATGTTGGTTGAATAAGGGTTTCAGCAGCAGACGGACTGAGGCAGGGGCGGAGGCGGCTGATGTTACGGAAGTGGAAGTAGACGGATTTTGCGACAGAGTATATGGACTCGGAAGCTCAACTTAAGGTTGAATAGGTCGATATTGTAAACAATCCGGTTCAGCCTGAGACGATGGCTAGGGAGGGAGATGGAATCGGTGGCGATGGTTTGGAATTTATGGCAGGTGCCAAACACGATGGCTTCAGTCTTCCCAATGTTTAACTGGAGGAAATTGAGGCTCATCCAAGACTGGATGTCGGACAAGCAGTCTGACAACACAGAGGCAGTGGAGGGGTTGAAAGAGATGGTGGGGAGGTGGAGCTGGATGTCGTTGGTGTACATGTGGAAGCTGATCCCATGTCTACGGATGATGCCACTGGAGCAGCCAATTTAGAACAACTGTGTTTCGACAATATAGTATATTAAAAAGCTCCTATTAGGCTGCTGTCTTTATATTCAGAAATTACCGTTTAAATGAATGCAAGATTACCTTCTAACTTAGTCACAGATGGTGTTAAAACACTGCATAAAGTGCACAGTGCACGTTAACTATAATTTCACTAAATACACATGGCGAAGTATTGAACATTTGCACAAACTGCGCTAGCACTGATTAGACAGCAGTATGGAAGGTCTCCTTCAGTATATCTCCTTTACCTGGCGATCGGTCGGTATTGGTGTGTCCTTGTCAATCGCATCATATTTTGCTTGAATGTCTCCCTAAAATGTGGATTTAAATAATTAAGTCAAATGATGTCTGTTTAAGTAATTAATACATATATGAAATTCACAACACCTAATAATGTCCAAGGAAGACTTAACCTTTCAAACAGCCTTTGATTTTAGCAAGGAGCATAGAAACATAGAAAATAGGAGCAAGAGTAGGCCATTCGGCCCTTCAGGCCTGCTCCGCCATTCAAAATGATCATGGCTCATCATCTAACTCAGTACCCTGTTCCCACTTTTTCCCCATATCCCTTGATCCCTTTAGCATTAAGAAACATATCTATCTCCTTCTTGAATACATCTAATGACTTGGCCTCCACTGCCTTCTGTGGTAGAGAATTCCACAGGTTCACCACCCTCTGAGTGAAGAAATTTCTCCTCATCTCGGTTCTAAATGGCATACCCCGAATCCTGAGACTGTGACCCCTGGCTCTGGACTCCCCAGCCATCGGGAACATCCTCCCTGCATCTAGTCTATCTAGTCCTGTTAGAATTTTATATGTTTCGACGAGATTACCTCTCATTCTTCTAAACTCTAGCGAATATAGTCGACCCAATCTCTCCTCATACGTCAGTCTTGCCATCCCAAGAATCAGTCTGGTAAACCTTCGTTGCACTCCCTCCATGGCAAGGACATCCTTCCTCAGATAAGGAGACCAAAACTGCACACAATACTCCAGATGTGGTCTCACCAAGACATACCTGCTCCTGTACTCAAATCCTCTTGCAATGAAGGCCAACATACCATTCACCTTCCTAACTGCTTGCTGCACCTGAATGCTCGCTTTCAGCGACTGGTGTACAAGGACATCCAGGTCTCATTGCACCTCCCCTTTTCCCAATCTATCACCATTCAGATAACAATCTGCCTTTCTGTTTTTACAACCAAAGTGGATAACCTCACATTTATCCATGTTATACTGCATCTGCCATGTTCTTGCCCACTCATACAACTTGTCTAAATCACATTGGAGCCTCTTTGCATCCTCCTCACAGCTCACATTCCACTCCAGCTTAGTGTCATCTGCAAACTTGGAAAGGTGACATTTAGTTCCCTCATCCAAATCATTGATATATATTGTGAATAGCTGGGGCCCAAGCACTGATCCCTGCGGTACCCCACTAGTCACTGCCTGCCACCCGGAAAAAGGCCCGTTTATTCCTACTCTCTGTTTCCTGTCTGTCAACCAATTCTCAATCCATGCCAGTATATTCCCTCCAATCCCATGTGCTTTAATTTTGCACACTAACCTCATGTGGGACCTTATCAAAAGCCTTCTGAAAATCCAAGTACACCACATCCACTGGTTCTCCCCTATCTATTCTACTAGTTACATCCTCAAAAAACTCCAGTAGATTTGTTAAGCATGATTTCCCTTTCATAAACCCATGCTGACTTTGTCCAATCCCATTAATGCCTTCCAAGTGTTCTGTTATCACATCTTTTATAATAGACGCTAGCATTTTCCCCACTACCGACGTTAGGCTAACTGGTCTGTAATTCCCTGTTTTTTCTCTCCCTCCTTTTTTAAATATAGTGTTTGCTTTTCCTTAAGGGTTAATTTAACAAAAAACATCTTACCCTTGGTTGCTTTACGGAACTCCCACATCTCATTAAAACAGATTGTTTTGAGGAGGGTAGAGAATTATATTGGTGTATAAAATAATTTAAATGGACTATGGTGGGACGCTGAGAACATAAAATATATCATTTTCAAAATGTTCAGCACATCCAAAGACTGAGGTAAAGTATCACATGAAGTACACGAAATGTAAACTCAACCCATTGGTCTATCAGAAGACCATACTATTCACTGTCATTGTCCAGTCCTTTAGCACTTGCTGGAACCAGTTATTAAAACTCGATGCTAATTAGGCAATGCAATGGAACAGAAGGAAAAAAAACCACAAAATGTTTGATTCCATCATTTATTCTAAACTTAATGTACCAAAAGCATCACAATCAAACACATGGATCTACACTATCAACTGGCTGAGAATGTATAGCACAACTCAAACTATCTTCTCAACACATTCACCATGTAAAGTTTCTCCCTAAATTTCAGTGTGGCATACACTAGTTTCAAAGACCATTACAAATACATAAGTGATTTTTCTCAACTCAATTGGTACACTGTGTTAAAACTAAAAGCATACCATGGTTTCTAAAATTCACTGAAATGTTAAAACACATATTGAACTGGAAAAGAAAACATCTCCCCAGTTCATAACCTGATTCAAATTTAAACTAGTTACCAACCAGCAGTGAACATCACTGATCTAAATTGTTTCAGGTGTTGGTATTGGATTACCTTCCACAGCTTCAGACATAACAGGAGGAGACCAGAGGGAGCCCAACTTTAACTGGACTGCAGCGGTTCAAGGCGGCAGCTCACCACCACCTTCTCAAGGACAATTAGGGATGGGCAATAAATGCCTGCCTCGCCAGCGACGCCCACATCCCATGAACGAATAAAAAAAACTGTTAAAAGCACAACCGTCTGCTGCAAGGCAGGCCAAAAATGGGAGGGAGGGAGCAGCTTCAATCGATGACCAAACAATCAGGCTTTGTTTACAGCTCTAAATATAACGTAGCATCCTTAAGCTTCTCCTAAGTTCCAAATATGGCAATCTACATGTACCTTCACTGGTGTGAAAGCAAAAGTCATCAGAAGACGTGGGGCGGAGATCATGTCATACAAGAGGTAGGTACTAGGTAATGCCAGTCATGGCCAGCATGGTCTGTGGAGTAGCTTCAATTGCCTAGAGGGATCAGAGAGAAGTTTTCCAAATTTTTTTTCCCTAATTGACCTTGAAAATGGTTTATCTGGTTTTTTGCCTCTCCCAGGAGGTTACATGGCACTAAAGGGGTAAGTGGCATCTTGGTCATGATGCATAAGGCATCGCAACTGTATGTTCGTACTTATCATACCGTCTCCTACTCTCATTCTTACCCAGTACCTCAAAACTCATGTCCAGTTTTCTCTTCCTTCTATAATCGACGGTCTCTTAAATCTCAAGCTTGGCGTAACCGAACCACTACTTCCCAGTTTACCTCATTTTCTCTCCAAGTCTTTTCATTAGTGGTGATGTCCAGCTCTGTGGGCCTTGACCATTCACCCAGGTTTCTCAATTGACAAAAAAAAGCATTTCATTTGATATCAGAGGAGAGAGAGAAGCCAACAACGTCTGTAGGACTAAGAATGTTGCTACCAAAGAAAAGAGATGTTAGCTGTTGGTTGGATTTGCAGAAATGAGAACATGAGCAGCATAAGTCTGGAGTCGACTTCAGCAATAAAGGGCCTTAAATTGTGTGTCTTTGTGATTGGGTTCATTTTCTACTACAGCAATATTAATATTGGAAAAAAGCAATGAAAAACTGACAGTTAGATTTTACAACTCGAGTGGGTGTGTGTATGGATAAGAATGTGGGAAAAGGGCCCAGGAAGGACAGCCACAATAACAGATGTCATTGCATAGAAGCCACTGCATTCCTACTGTCTGACTTTAATGGGACACAGTGTCTCCTAAACCATTAATATCCTGCTATGTATCGTGTCTAATTAATAGTGTATTGTTCTGTGAGGTCAGTAGAACCTCTGTTTTGCTTTATAGTTTGTCACTTGGTGTTTAATTTCCTTGGTCTAAACAATTTAGAATCGAAGATAATTATTGCATTCTGTTTAAAACAAATTATAGGTTGAGTCAAAATATGCGTTTCTTTTATCTATGCATTTTGTGGATTGAGAAATCAAACCACAGAACTTTCTTGATGCTTTATTTGGTAAGCACACTGAGGGGAGGGAAGGAGAGGGAATAAAAGTGCATCTGTGAATTGGAGGGAAGCGGAAAAGAGTGCCTTGATGTCACTGTGACATCTATACAAACAACTTTAAAACAATGAGATAGAGCAGCGAAGAGATTTGATAGAAGTGTTCAAAATCATGAAGGGTTTAGATAAAATAAATAAAGAGAAACTGTTCCCATTGTTGGAAGGGTCATGAACTAGAGGACACAGATTTAAGGCGATTGGCAAAAGAACCAAAGGCAACAGGAGTAAAAACTTTTTTACGCAGCGAGTGGTTATGATCCGGAATGTGCTGCCTGAAAGGGTGGTGGAAGCAGACTCAATTGTGGCTTTCAAAAAGGAATTGGATAAATACTTGAAGGGAAAAAAACTGCAGTGCTACGGGGAAAGAGTGGGGGAATGGGACTAACTGGATTGCTCTCACAAAGAGCCGACACGGGCTCGATGAGCCGAGTGACCTCTTATTGTGCTGTAACCATTCTATGATTCCAAGGTGAGAATCAATATATATCCACAATCACCTGCAATTGCTCTGTAAGAAACGAGGGAAAATTCCCTGCAATTTTTGTCATATTTTTCCGTTAAACAAGTGGTGGAAGGGTAGCCATACCTACAACGTAAGTTATGACAAGCCTGTGCCTCACAACACTTGCAGTGTAACTGCATGTCATCGTTCTATATTCAGGCGCTGTTTTTGAGTTGTCAGCTGTTTTGCTCAGCTGTTGCTAGTTTCCCCAGTTTGGCATGTGTGGAATTCCAGGTCACAGGATACATTGCTTTATAAGGGGAGGAATGCTGTACCATATAAATGCAATATATTTCGCTGCCACTAGTGTTGGAGTGTGTCCCTTTAAAGCTACAAAGTTTAATTGATACATAGACAATGGATGAGTCAACTAAGAGGTTGCAGACATTGTGGCTCTAATACTTTCTATTGCTGGAGAGTTTGTACAACCCAAATAACTTCCTTTGGTTCTATATACTTTTTTTCCCCTCCAAAAGTGGCACAGAAATTTATATTATACTGCGATGGCCAGGGAGTGTGATCGTGTAAAATTTTTATAATATAAGAGACAGATAGATGTGTCGTTAAGGACTGAGACTGAGTACTGGTAGTTGAGTGTTTTGAAGAAAGTTAATTCAAACTCCACTTGCTAATACAAGTTTGCCTGTGCGCTGCTGAATATGATAACGGAGCTTTGTCCAGGTCCAATTATATGCACAATTAGAAGTGCGACTAGCAGATCGCAAATTAGACATTCAAAAAACTCAGCAACAATTGCAATTTTTGAACGAGCAAACTGTTATGCTTCTCAATTAGCAATTGTGACTTTATAGGAGATTGAAGAGTTAACTTCACATCTATATATTAAAAATCCTATACCTACATTCACTTCCTGTCAACTTTTTCCACTTTAAGTTCCTATGAGTCCCAAGTTTTGCTATTTAACTGTAAATGATATCAAATAAAAGTATTGCATAAAAATAAGGGCAGAATGCATGATTTTAAAATGGGGACTCAGTTACCTGTGCACACCCTGATCCAATTCTCTGTGGCCTCTAATCCCACTTCACGGAAAGACTACGCTTGTTCTGGACTCCCCATGTGTGATGTCATGGGAGACCGACAAGCAAACAGTGAAATGGACATGTGTAATCACTTCAGTGGCTAAAAAAATGATTTAATTTCCGTTGAACTTCTTGTGTTGAACTTGATTTTCTATTTTGGTAGAAAATGGTGTCAAATAGGAATTTGTTTGAACTACAAATAAGATTAATTAACCATCAGCCACTCACAGCACTAACTATATTTCACCTAATGCAATGAAGTAAGTTTTCTTATCTCGTTTGCCAAAGCATTTCAGTGGATCCAGGACTGCAGCTGGTACTTTGGAGATTGCAACGTGACAGCTGTAATATATGGCTCCACAGGCCCCTTAGCTGCTGTAAATGCTAAAGAATTTAAAAAGAGAACTGGACAGATTCCTGATTCAGCAGGGAGTAGAGAAATACATTTTTAAAAAAAAACTTTCTAAGCAATTTGCTCTTACCTCCACTCCCAGCAGTGCCGCCCAGGTCAAACCTCTCACTAGTGGGGGAATGTCCACCCTTGCTTCCTTCCAAATTTGATTCTTTTTGTACGGGTATGCCTGAAGAAAAGGAAGCAGATAGGGAAACTCATCAGCTGCGTTAGTGTCACAATCTCACCTTTTGCCCCATTTTTCTTTAATGTGTTATGATTGCTATCTTCTCTCTTTCTATTTGCTCATCTAGATTTCAGGTTGTAGACTTCAACATATATCGAGCTGGGGTGAGCAGGAGGTAGTCTGCGTCGGATTTCCAACGCACGGCACTCAGGAGTGGCAAGTCCGTCATCCACACCCACGATTGTTCACTTGCTAAGTTCACAATCTCCAGCATGTTATCATTAGAAGTCAAGCAGATTCTGGACATTCGCTCCACAGGGTTAGTGGGAAGTGGGGGGGGGGGGGGGGCGGGGGAGGAAACGTGTGGACCGCAGTGAGTGTCATCGCAGGCCATTGCTGCAGATTGGTTTCAGAAAATTGTTGGCGGAAAGAAAAAAAAATTGCATTTATATAGACTCTTATTACATCCTTAGGACATAGAAAAGCCCTTCGTAGCAATGAATTACTTATTGAATATAGTCAACTGTTGGTTTGTGGGGAAGTGTAGCAGCACACAGCAAGGTCCCACAAACAGCAATGGGATACATTACCAGATAATCCTGTTTGGTGATCTTGATGGAGAAAGAAAAAACTTGCATTTATATAGCGCCTTTCACATCCTCAGGACGTCCCAAAATGCTTCAAAGCAAAAGAATTACTTCTGAAGTGTATTCACTGTTATGATGTAGCAAACGGAGTGGCTAATTTGCACACAAACAGCAATGAGATAAATTACCACCTAATCTGTTGGTGGCATGTCCTCTCATCTGAACAAGAAAAGGGGGGAAACAACAGACTGGGAGCAGACGGCACGTCCTACCCATTCCTGAGCTGCAGGAGGTGTGTGGCCCAAAAAAGATTAGCAAGAGGAAAAATACTAAAAAATAGGGCAATATAAATTTTCATAACAATCAAATAAACAAACAGATTATAGGATTATATTTTCCCCTTTAAATATCAACTTGTGCAATATAGGTTTCCTGAACCAAAAAAACTTCCAGGACAGCACTGAATGTTTTATTTCCCTTTCTACCACAGATTACACAACAATGTGAATACATCAGATTTAATTTGGCTAAAGGCTCCACTTTTGTCCAGAATTGCTTTTAATACTTGAATCCCAACCTTTAGCAGCCTGTCAAAGAGTATGATCCGGTGTAGCTGGTACTCAGTGTCTCTCTCTCGTATAATGAGGGGCAGCGTGGCTGCTGCAGAAAGCTCCTGGTTGCTGCTGGAAGGCGATATATTCGACTGCCTGGAAAATTAATTAAAAAAAAAAATTACATTGTACATTAGAGTAACAATAGTCTTCTAATACTACATTTAATCTGATTAGGACAAAGCTAAAACTTCAACGAAAAATGGTAATGAGTTTATTTAGTGCAAGGCTGTCCAAACTGCAGCCCGTGGATCAGCTGTGGTGCACTAGTTTTGGGAATCCTGCCCATGAAGCCCAAGCAACTGTTTGCACTCACGATTCCGGTTTGTCCTATTTGAATTTTGTGGGCCTGGAGGTTTGCAAGGAGCTGCTCTTAGCACTATTGCCTCACTGGTGGATAAATCCCAAATCAGAACATCAACATTAGTGTCAATGGATTGAGTTATATGCAAATGAATGGGAACATTTTAAACTTTATAGCTAGGGCCTGCGTCTATCCACGGTATGCTTCTAAGCAGTCGATTAAGACAAAAAGCTCGGACACTACTGATTTAAGAGGTTGCTGCAGGAAAACAAATATTTTGTTATTCCATTCGCAACCCCTCAGATAATGAAGCAGTCCGAGCCTGCATGCAGCAAGACCTGGACAACATCCAGGCTTGGGCTCATAAGTGGCAAGTAACATTCGCGCCATGCAATGACCATCTCCAACAAGAGAGAGTCTAACCACCTCCCCTTGACATTCAACGGCATTACCATCGCCGAATCCCCCACCATCAACATCCTGGGGGTCACCATTGACCAGAAACTTAACTGGACCAGCCACATAAATACTGTGGCTACGAGAGCAGGTCAGAGGCTGGGTATTCTGCGGCGAGTGACTCACCTCCTGACTCCCCAAAGCCTTTCCACCATCTACAAGGCACAAGTCAGGAGTGTGATGGAATACTCTCCACTTGCCTGGATGAGTGCAGCTCCAACAACACTCAAGAAGCTCGACACCATCCAAGATAAAGCAGCCCGCTTGATTGGCACCCCATCCACCACCCTAAACATTCACTCCCTTCACCACCGGCGCACTGTGGCTGCAGTGTGCACCATCCACAGGATGCACTGCAGCAACTCGCCAAGGCTTCTTCGACAGCACCTCCCAAACCCGTGACCTCTACCACCTAGAAGGACGAGAGCAGCAGGCGCATGGGAACAACACCACCTGCACGTTCCCCTCCAAGTCACACACCATCCCGACTTGGAAATATATCGCCGTTCCTTCATTGTCGCTGGGTCAAAATCCTGGAACTCCCTTCCTAACAGCACTGTGGGAGAACCGTCACCACACGGACTGCAGCGGTTCAAGAAGGCAGCTCACCACCACCTTCGAGGGCAATTAGGGATGGGCAATAAATGCTGGCCTCGCCAGCGACGCCCACATCCCGTGAACGAATAAAAAAAAAATACTGCGGATGCTGGAAATCTGAAATAAAAACAGAAAATGCTGGAAAAGCTCAGCAAGTCAGGCAGCATCTGTGGAGAAAGAATCAGAGTTAACGTTTCAGGCCGAAGACCTTTCGTCAGAACTGGAAGATGTTAAAGAGTTAAAGTTTTTAAGCAAGTACAGAGCCAGGGAAAAAGGGGGGGAGGGTGAGGGAGGGGAGGAGAGGAAAGAACAAAAGGGAAGGTCTGTGACACTCAATGTTGAGTCCTCCTCCCTTCCCAGCATCCAGAGCCCCAAACACTCCTTCCAGGTTAAACAGCAGTTTATTTGTACTTCTTTCAATTTAGTATACTGTATTCGCTGCTCACAATGCGCTCTCCTCTACATCGGGAAGACCAAACGCAGATTGGGTGATCGCTTTGCTGAACACCTCTGCTCAGTCCGCAAGCGTGACCCTAACCTGCCGGTTGCTTGCCATTTTAATTTCCCGTCCCACTCACATTCTGACCTCTCTGTCCTCGGCCTCTTACACTGTTCCAGTGAAGCTCAACGGAAGTTCAAGGAACAGCACCTCATCTTTCGCTTAGGCACTTTTCAACCTTCCGGACTCAATATTGATTTCAATAACTTCCGATCGTAACAACTGCTTCTTTTTTTCCTTTCTATTTCCATTTTTTTTGGACTGCAGCTGCTGGTTATGGTTCTGCTGTTGCCATTTACAGCTCCTCTAGACCGATCTTTTGTTTCTTAACCTGTCCTATTACCACCTTCCTTGCCTTGCACCATCATCCCTTTTGTCATTTAATCACTTGTGCCCTCTACCCTATCACAGACCTTCCCTTTTGTTCTTTCCTCTCCTCCCTCCCTCCCTCCATTTTCCTGGCTCTGTACTTGCTTAAAAACTGTTAACTCTTTAACATCTTCCAGTTCTGACGAAAGGTCTTCTACCTGAAACGTTAACTCTGTTTCTTTCTCCACAGATGCTGCCTGATTTGCTGAGCTTCTCCAGCATTTTCTGTTTTTATTTTGTTATCTCATACTTCTCCAACATGATCATCCGCCTGTTGAAAACTAATTACAGCCTCTTTGTGACATCTGCAATAGAATGTTGCAGATGTTTCTTTTTCTCAAAAACATTTGTATTTTGGTGGTTACACTTTATTCCCTCTAAACAATCAGGGTTTGAAATGTACAATTAAGTAAGAATGGCTTGTGATTTTCAATCTGCGGTGGATAATGAAATCAGACTTTTAGTATAGAATGGCCCAGTTCTACTGTATATTATTCAGTCTGAATGGTGCTACCGAAAACACCTCATTAACGCCCAGAGTATTGGTCGTATAACTCCGCTGTTCTTCAGGTCAAACATCACAATAACCGACTACAACCTTCATCACATATCAGTCTCTCAACTGCTTAAGGCAATTAAAGAAAAGGTAACACTACCTATCTTTGAAACAGTCTTTATTCCTTGAATGGAGCTCACCTAACACAAACCTTAGCACAAGCCCATTTTTCAACAGGGAAAAAAAAAATCAGTGGGACAGGAACTACATATTTTTGTTTGAAGTCACATTATCATCTTTTTGACTGAAGGAGTCTGAAGTGGTTGCACACTGAAGGCAACAAATCATAGAATAGAATCATAGAACCAAAACTGAATAATCTCCATACCCCAAATCAGTTTGAAAGAATCAGGAAGGACATTGGCTCACATTGGAGGATAAAGTCCATTCAAAGAGCAAAGAATACTATAACAAGGAAAGCTGCCTTCTTTTCCTTAGTCATTTGTTTATCCTCTGCAATCCTAAAGATAATGTCACAGAACTGCCAAAAAAAAAACACGAATCAATGTTAAGGGCTGCCTCCTCAAGGCGTCGAGTCCAGGCACTAGTGCTCTTTAAAGATGCTCCAGGCAACCATTTTACAAATGGATGTCATTGAACCACAGCTCAAATAGCCTGATTGATTCTTAGTATTTGTTTCAAAAGTGCATCATAATTCCCTGAATCATATTTTTCTCCAATGAAAATTGGTTCATTACATAAAGCTCCAAATCATCATCCTTGTTACCCTTCTCCAAACGTTTTCCAAAGCTTCAATATCTATATGAAGGCTCCAGGGTCCAAAATTGTGCAATATTGGTCCATACATAATTAGAACTTATTGTTGATGCAGTCAAAGCTCCTGAACATTAGAAATCAGATCATCGTCTATTCCCTCTCTCATTTCTTGGCAAATTCTAGAGCATATTCTATCTGGTCCTGGTTCCCCACTGACAAACTGATCTTTATATTTATATTATAGATTCCTGAGCCAAAATAACAGAATCGCAACCAAGATGTGCAGCACATATTTTTTTTTGTTACACATAGCATCCAAGTTGATTTTGAACATAATTTAAGTGAAATAAAACTGCTTTTTCAACTGTTTCGATAATTTTTTATATTTTAGAACATCTTTCCACACAGTTGTAAATGAACGCACACACCGTCCAGCACTAAGGTGGAAAGAACTTAAGGCAACAGCTGTAACTTTAAGAAAAAAATCACAGCTGTCTGTCTAACTCACGCTGTTTCCTTTATTCGTCCAGAATCTCAAAATAATCACTCCGGGCTCAGATTTTTGGAAAAAGGCTTTCAAGGTTTCACTTCTCTCTTCGATTGATGGTGAGTGCAGGGAAATTCACATTCCACTGAGCTCGCCAGTTTTGTACGTCTTAAAAGGAGGAGAGAGAGGTGGAGAGGCAAAGAGAACTGGGGAGGGAATCCCAGAGCTTAGGGCCTAGACACATGACAGCATGGTTGCCACTGGTGGGGCGAAGGAAGTGGGGATGGACAAGAGGCCAGAGCTGGAGGGACGCAGAGTTCTTGGAGGGTTGTAGGGCTAGAGGAGGGTTCAGAGATAGGGAGCAGCGAGGCCACAGAGGTACTTGAATACACTGAAGTAAAAGTTTTTAAATCAGGGAGGTGGAGTGCTCCCTAACAGGTGCAGAATGCGAGAGGCAGGCTTCACAACATACTGAAACTAAACCGAGGAGAGGAACTCTCTTAAGTGAAAGACATAGTCTCAAAAGGAGGTTGTTATTGATGCCACCTGAACACCCTGACTAAGCTACATCTCTATAACTCACTCCAGGTATCGATTAATCAGACAATATAATTACTCACTCATCTTCCAGCAAAGGATAAAATGCTTCTCCAGCAACATCTTTCAATCTCTAGAAAATAAACATATGAAAATACTGTATTAATAGTATGAAAATACAAAACATCATTGCTAGCCTAATATGCAAACCAATGGATGGTCAACCAGATGGTCCTACTTCTAGGGTTGCAAAGTTAAGCTAGGAGAAGTTCCTTGGCCAGGCTTTTGAGTGGAGCATTTGGTAATTACGTGTGTGAAACAGATCTGGGGATGGGAAGGAAAATATCTTTTTAAATTAATCTCACTGTATTACAGGATGGCAGAGAAATACAATACATGGCATCACACATGGTGGGGGTGGGGGACAAAAGAGATGCAGAGTTGTGTTTCTCTGCATGGCAAGTCGTCAACCTCAAATATGCTGATGTGGGGAAGCACCAAGTAAGGTCCTGATGGAGAGAGAATCAATCCAACTGTCCCAGCGACCTCCAAGTACCTGGGTGTAATGTTAAAAGCAGAGGCCTGAGAATAAGGCCCCAGAAATTTGTTTGCACCGGCCTGCCAGCGCAAACACGGCGCAGGGATCGTACCCTACGCCGAAATGGGTACGCCCGATATCAAGCCTCGGGCCTTACACCTGCTGGGCGTCCCTAGGCAGCTCACCAGTGACGACTTCTGGAATTTCGAGCCCTGGCAGCAGCCCGCAGGTAGGTTTTTAAGGAGGGCGGAAGCGATCCGAAGGGAGGGGGTACCGGTAGAGGGTTGATCAAGCAACCGGGTCGGGGTGGGGGGGGGGGGGTCAAGTGGCGGCTGGCAGCGGCCTGTGGTTTTAATGTGGAGTGGGGGGGAGCACTCACGCTCCTCCTGGCTCACATTCAGCAAAGTAGATTTTAACAAACGTACGATTTTGGTGTCAGCCTGCACCTGGTTAGGCTGCACATAGACCTGTTTTTCCTGCACACAGCCGGCCCAGAGCTCAGGGCAACCCAATTTTGCACAGGAGGCCTCAAGCAGGCGTTAGGACCTTTATTTTCACTTGCCTGTTTCAGGCCCAGGTCCTGGATGCCTTTTTTTGTCTATACCAAGGCACTTCCGCCTCATGAGAACGTGCTTCCTGCCTGCCATATTGGAAGCTTAGGCGCCCTTATATTGTCTGAAGAACAGCCACAGCGCCATCAAATTTCTAGGCCTAAGTATCTGCCCGTCTTGTCAATCAGGAAAGGTGCATAATAAAACAGGGACCACAGAACAAGGAAGGGTAGCCATGGATAGAGCAACAGTGGCAGGAGTTACAGACATGCGTGTGGCTCAGCCAATCCATCCCATTGCCTGAAAGAAGCAGAGACACTTAATGGAGAAAGATTTCAAAAAATGGAAAATTGGGAGACGTAACTGGAAGCCACCAGCAATAAATCTTGAAAATTAAATTATGAAAGGAGAACTGGAACGAGAATCACCAACAATAGTGGTTATATCAAATAAACACCTCTGTGAAATAAACAGAAAACACTGGTAACACTCAGCAGGTCAGGCAACACCTGTCGAGATAGTACCATTCGATATTTTGGGGATGGAACCCTTCTCAGAACTGGAAAATATTACAGATGAACAGCATTTAAAAAGAAACATATCAAGACCGAGGCGAGTGAAAAAAACACTCAATGACCTTTTAAGCGCCCAGGTAGAACAGGAGATGGTTAACTGGCAGAAGTGATGTGCACGAGGCAAAAGGAGATACAATGAGACAAATCGAAGAAATAAAAGACATATACTAGACACAGAGTGTGTGACTAGCTAAGGGGGAACAGGCAAGAAAGAAAGCATTTTAATAGCACGTTTCATGACCTCAGGACGTCCCAAAGCACTTTACAGCCAGTGAAGTACTTTTAAAGTATAGTCATTTGTAATATATGAAACGCAGCAGCCAATTTGCACACAGCAAGCTCCCACAAACAGCAATGAAACAAATGATTAGATAATCTTGTAGGTGTTGGTTGAGGGATAAATATTGGCCAGGATGCTGGGAAGAACACTCCTGCTCTTCAAACGGTGCCATGGGATCTATTACGCTCACCTGAGAGGGCAGGCAGGGCCTCTTATCCGAAAGACGCACCTTCGACAGTGCAGCACTCCCTCAGTACTGCACTGAAGTGTCAGCTTAGATTATATGCTCAACTCTCTGAAGTGGGGCTTGAACCCACAACTTCTGACTCAGTGGCAAGAGTGCTATCAACTGAGCCACGGCTGACACCTGCAAGTAGAATGGGAAACTGGCGAAGCAGAGCAGGCTCCAGTGGCCCAGGTTTTTAAATGCTTTTCATCTGTCATAACATCCAGTTCTGAGGAACGCGACCTGTGTTCTCTTGAAAGATGCTGCCTGACCTGCTGAGTATTTACAGCGTTTTCTGCTTTTGTTTCAGATTTCCAGTATCTGTAGGACTTTGCATTTTGTTCACGTCTGTGTAAAATACAATTTCTATTTCCAGGAGTTAGATCGTATATCATATGAGGAAAGAAGCAATGGAAATGGTGCGGATATTTTAAGAGCAGGCACCAAGTACTCCGCTTATCAAACTAAATGTATTCTTGTTTTCTTTTTAAGTTGAGGTTTTGAGTATTTTGCTCAAAATTCATGACAATCGGGGGTCACTGAGCAACAGAAGGTTACCGACTGCCATCTGACATGAATGTGAAACAAAGGGTTTTACTGTATCCACTTTATCAAATCATTACAATCAACTTTATTTCAGTGGAAGCCCCTTTATCGTCTACTGAAGTAGTCCAAAAAGAAAGGCACACACTGTCATTAAATCACTATCTCCTTTGCTACTTGTGCACAATCAACCCTCGAGGAATTTTCATTTGATTGTGACTATTAATTTTAGTAAAAGCCTTTTTTATAGAAGCAATCCTGTAATAAATAAGACTCACATTTTTATAGTGCTCCTCATGTACAGAAAGACTTCTCTGAGAACTTTGCAGGGAAGAGGAAAAAAGTGGATGCCAAGCAGAAGGGAAAAAGGAATTGAAGTTAAGTGAAGGGGCAAAAGCATGGTTGGTGAGAAGGGTTTTTGAGAGGCTTCAGGTAGCAGGCAGGGAGATGGCAAGGCAGAGGGAGGGATTATCCGGTGTTGGAGAAGTGGAGGGCGTGGCAAGGACACTCGGATGGCAGAGATCGCTGACGTAGGGTGGGACGAGGTTACGATTTGAAAATGAAGAGGGGGACCATAAAATTAATTCACTAGAGCACAGGGAGACACTGGAGCTTGACAGATGGGGACGGTGGGGACGAGAGACGTTGTGTGGTAGCACAGTGGAAGGAAGCATTCTCACCTCGAGTCACAACATTCTGGGTTCAAGCCCCACTGCAGGACTTGAGCACATAATCTAATCTGACATCTCTGTACAGTAGAGAGGGAGTGCTGCAGTATCAGAGGTGCTGTCTTTCAGATGAGGCATAAAAGCAAGACTCTACTTGTTCAGGTGGATGTAAGAGATCCTATGGCACTATTTAAAGAAGAGCAGAGGAATGCTCCTGGTGTCCTGGCCAACATTCATCCCTCAGTCTACACCATTTAAAAAAAAACTATCAGGTCTCATTGATGTTTGCGAGACCTTGCTGTGCACAGACTAGCTGCCATATTTGCCTACATAGCAACAATGCATAACATTACATGTGTTACAACAGTGACTGTATTTCAAGATTAATCCTTTGGTTATGAAGCGCTTTGGGTCACTTGAGAACGTGATAAGATGCTAAATAAATGCAAGCTCTTTCTTTCCAGACTTAGTCTGACTGCACCTTTACCAAACTATTCCCACTGAGCAAACACTGCAACATTAGGAGAATAAATTAGGACCATGGAAACCATCCTTTAAACTGAGCAACAGAATGCCTCTACCCATGGAGTGTACTACATAGATGTCGACTCACAACCTGGAACAATTTTCCTATCAAAAGAATGGCTTGGGTCTGTACCCTGGTCACCCAGTACTATAACTGCTTCCTATTTACTGAATCAGAAAGAACACAAGCTCAATGCAGCCAGGTCTTAAAGCTGTAGGGAGAGAAAGATCAGAGGTTAAGGGCCACATTCTTGCACCTCATAGTGAGTTATATACAGCCCCATTGGCGAAGAGCTGGGGACAATTGCCTGCCTCCTTTCAGACATGATGTGGAGATGCCGGTGATGGACTGGGGTTGACAATTGTAAACAATTTTACAACACCAAGTTATAGTCCAGCAATTTTATTTTAAATTCACAAGCTTTCGGAGATTTTCTCCTTCCTCAGGCAAATGTTTCAAGAAAAGGCATGTAGTGCAGTGACCTGCGGGAACAAGCGATTTGTGTTAAACGTCCGGATGACCCGGGAAAATGCCCATCATTGCCTACTTTTGTTTGTATTCTTTGAAATAGTAAAAATGCCAGAAACATAGAGTAGGGGATTTTTATTTCAAGCTATAATACATTCTGATCATCACCTTTGGACATTACGATGCAACTACACCAACCAAGACAATGTTTTCCAGCAATATTTGCTCTCCGGGTAGTCACTCAGAACTGTTGAAGAACTGCTGGTAATAGCAAAACCATATATAATAAAATCACATACAAGATAATATTCCTGCTCAGAGTTGTATCACATCCGATAAATAAATAGGACTGAATCTAAAGCAGTGATCAATAGAATAAACTGTACGTACGCAACTTGACACAAGCAACCATACAATAGCTACCAGTGAAAGAAAGGGAACAGCCAACTTCCTATTAAGCAGAGTTCATTTTAAGGTCTCATCTAAGCACTGACATTAGCACACAATGAACATCTGTGTTACACTTAGAAAATCAGCAGTAACAAAGATTTTTACTTGATACTTCATCTCAGTTCTAGTTTTAGTCAACTGATATATAAGGAGTAAATGAGTACATTTTAGTAGAAATCAAATTTTAAAAATCTATTATTTACAAATAGACATGTTGAAAGAACCATTTTAACACTTACATTCTTGAGTTGGCATAATGATAGCGTCAGTGTGGTATCATCCAGCAGGAAACTTCGATCTCTTACTTGTCCAAAGCTTTCTCCATCTTCTAATATAAAGCTTAAAACATGACGAGATTCAAAGTTACAGCCTGTTATTTCATAAGCAGGCCCTGAAACAGGTTAGGTGACTTCACTATAATTGATTTTAAAATGATTGCGCTAACACCTGAAGTCGCACCCAGTATGAACCAAAAGTGGCTAGAGACACAAGTCAGATCTGCTGCATGACCACAACAGCAAGTGTTAGTTACGCCACACATGACTTATTCTCTGTAATTTATTAGTTTCAAGGTGGGTCCTCACACTCAGCGTAACACAATACACTGCTCTTAGTTCATAATAGCTAAACATTAGCAATCATTCCTTTTTCATGAACACTTTGGCTTTGTGGTTTCAGCAAAGGGGTGATGGATGAAGCAGCAGGGTTTCATGTCCTTCCCTGTGCTGAACCAAAGAGTGGATCTGGAATAATAATGTGTTACTCTGTGAATTTAGAAATATACTAGCTGATCACCCGTGGCGTTGCACACTGAGTCAAGAACAAGTGTGGTCACCTGAAGCAGGGTTAGGGGGCGGGAGATAATTGGACCAGGGTATGCAGACGTAATTTGGTCTATGTTTTTAAGTCATAGGCTCTGTCCTTATTTTTAGATTTCCGTTATAAATTCCTACTTTCACATTTATAATGGAAACTGCCCAGGTAAACGTGACACACTGTCATTACACCAGTGGTGGTGCAGGAATGCCTCCATTGGCAGAAGAGTGTAATTACAGTGTGACAAGTTTATATAGGACATTTCCATTATAAATGTGGACACAGCAATTTATAATGGAAAGAACTGACAGGAAGATTTTTAATATATTATGCATTAAAATGCCTCTGCCAGCTAACTGCCCATTCTACTATTGTGTTTGTGTCCAACCAAAGTCTCCTGCATTCTTTATCACAATTTTTAAATTATAGATAGAATTTCAAACGTCACTGGACATTCTAGCAAGAAACATGTTTTTTTTTAAAAATAGAAGGAATTCTTTTCCTTGGCTACTATTTTTGTGTGAAGATTACTTAAACCACCAGATTAAAGAACCAGTTGGTGATCATTGGTTCATTATCAAATTGCATTAAGAACCGGGCAATCGAAAGGTCATTGACACTACGTTTTCCTCTCTCTCCACAGATGCTGCCTGACCCCCTGAGTGTTTCCAGCATTTTGTTTTTATTCTAAATTGATTGGAAAGGGCTTTTGGGGGGAAAAAAAACCCAAAATGCTCAGTTTGGTTTACATAACCTTCCCAACTCAAGAGTCATGGGAAAGGGGCAAAATAAAGGGGAATCTTCTCTACACAATCACCCTGACCAAATGATATATCTCACTTGTGATTGTCAGATCAGCCGTAATATAAAGAGCTCTTAACTGACAAAAATGACATTGGTGGGACTTGGTGATTTAAGAGCAATCTTTTGACTTACTTTGATAACGTGCAAATTGGTGGTTTGGAACGAATGATTCCTTTGATTGTAAGTTCCTTCTCCAAGTCCCCTCCGGCCAAACACCACAGATAATAGACTTCATCGATTGATCTTTCCGAAAGATATTCTTCACCTGCAGAAATAAACAAAAAGGATGAATAATACTGCATCTTAGGAAAATCTGTGAATTGTAAATCTGAACAATTTGGTAGTTTAAATTTCTATATAACCACCGTGTACAATTCCCTCATTTGCCACTATTTCAATCACCGTATGCTCAAAACTGCTGATGACAGAACCACTTCAAAATAGAATTATGTGTTCTAGAGCAACAGCAATAAAGACTTCCAAAATATTAAGAGTTAACCACGAAGCTCGGATTTTGGAGTGAACTTTGGGCAGTGTGACCTTTCCATTCCTCACTTTAGCCATTCCCGCAGCCTCTCCAACTGACAGCGCCAATTTTAAGAACATGAGAAAGCACAAAACGAGAAAAATCGATTGATCTCACCAAGCCTGTTCCTTCCACAGACCATGTGTGGTTTTCCCTGCGATGGACTCCACTCAATGCATTTAAGTCACTTTTGGAAAGATTCTATAAGATTACATCAATCAAAATTCTTAAAAAAACCTCAACCTTACGACTCCACCGGCAGGAGGGTCGGTAACCAGAGGACACAGATTTAAGATAATTGGCAAAAGAACCAGAGGGGTGAGGAGAATTATTTTTTTTTTTAAAACGCAGCAAGTTATGATGATCTGGAATGCACTGCCTGAAAGCATGGTGGAAGCAGATTCAGTAGTAACTTTCAATAGGTAATTGGATATATACTTGAAAAGCAAAAATTGACAAGGCTATGGGGAAAGAGTGGAGTGGGACTAATAGGATAGCTCTTTTAAAGAGACGGCACAGGCACGATGGGACGAATGGCCTCCTTCTGTGTTGTAAGGTTCTACGATTCTATAACTTACATTATTTATCATTGATTGGTTCCTTTCCATGGCATGACACTAGCATGTTTGGCTCAGCAAGCTTATCCTTTCACAAACCTACAATCCCGTCCCCATCACTGCATCCAACTGCTTCTTGAATGACTCAAGTGTTTTTGCCTCCAATAACCCATCTGGAAGACCACCATTTCAGATATTAATCACTCTTTGTGTGATGAAATGCTAACTGACGTCAGTTCACTAGAGTTCACTATTCACTAGAGTTTAGAAGAATGAGAGGTGATCTCATTGAAACAGATCAAATTTTAACAGGACTAGGCAGACTAGATGCAGGGAGGATGTTTCCGGTGGCTGGGGAGTCCAGAACCAGGGGTCACAGTCTCAGGATATGGGGTATGCAATTTAGAACCGAGATGAGGAGAAATTTCTTCACTCAGAGGGTGGTGAACCTGTGGAATTCTCTACCACAGAAGGCAGTAGAGGCCAAGTCATTAGATGTATTCAAGAAGGAATGCTAAAGGGATCAAGGGATATGGGGAAAAAGCGGGCACAGGGTACTGAGTTAGAAGATAAGCCATGATCATTTTGAATGGCGGAGCAGGCCCAAAGGGCTAAATGGCCTACTCTTGCTCCTATTTTCTATGTTTCTATGTCAGTCCAGTTTGTACCAATGTTGATATTTCTTGCAGTCATGATTTAAACTTAAAATAATGCTCAGGATTAACCTTTATTCCAGTTAATATTTAATACCTCCTTTTTCCTCAGAACCAGTGACAAAATGTCATGCCTGAAATGTTAACCCTGCCTCCCTCTCTCCACAGATACTGCATGACCTGCTAAATGTTTCCAGCATTTTCTGTTTTTATTTCAAATGTCTCTGTACTGACAGTAAAATTGACTTTTGCAAGAAAGCATCAAACAAAATAAGTATTATTTTCAATACAGAATGGGGAAGTATTTTGAATGAAAAGTCCACCCTCAACTTTTCTTCTTCCTTGAGCATTAACTATCCTGACAAGACTAGGTCAATACTTCGATAAAGAAAGATGGTATAATGCTGTAGACTCTCCTCAATTACAAATACTTAGCTCCTTGGCTTGAAAATCACATCCCATCTACTCTGGGCATAAAAGTGGTAAGCATGACTAGAAAATTTGGTACAAGTGTAGATATACTCAGGAAACATCAGCCCTGTTACTTGAGTGACAGAATGCTGCTCGACAGCTGCAGGGAAAAGTCATCTCTTGTCCTGCATTCACTACAGTCCATTGTTATGCAGACAAGCGTGCTCGATAAGGACGATCTGCTCAGTGCTCGAGTTCAGTTTCCACAGCAGCATGAAGATGTGGCCAGACTGTCAGTACTCTGCAAGGCAACTGGAGCAGCACCACAATAGTCAATGGCACTTAACCCAGAGTGTTATGTTCATGCAGGAACATAACAGCTAATACACATGCACCTCAAAATGTGGAGCTCGCACCCAGACAGAGTAACTGCCTCAAAGTTTCCTTTAGCTGTAACTTAATGAACCAGGGTTATTGGAGCATACATTGACATTATAGGTAGTCTTTTAGTACCCAGAACTAAACTTTAAAGTTTTTATGTGCTCCCAACAACCAGTGGAGTCCTGAAATATGTCTGTTACAGGTGTCTTTGGATACACCCCAATACACACTGCCCAACTTGGCAAACACAGAACTTTGGTATAAAAATACTTTGCAAAGTTTCATTACCTTTACAGAATGTCCCCAGGTCCTCAGGGATGATTAGATCAGCACAGCGCAGAGAAGATGAAAAGAGGCCATCGGGTTTGCGGAATGGTTTGTACAAAGCAGAAACTTCACTGAATAAACTGTCTTGCAGCAGTTCAGCTGGAGTGGGCCTACCATGCAAACAGATTCCAAAACACATCGACATTACTCCAACAGGAACACAATAAGTGAATGATAACATTGGTGATGAGCACTTTTCTTACCCGATTGTTTCATTAGCCAAAAGAACGTATATTTGGGGAAACTTTCCACTGTAGATGGACATTTTATAAAAGCGCTACCTTACATTACGCAGCAGAGAAACTTTAGAAAGAACTTTGGTTGTTGCTACTTTGGAGCAGTACGAGACTTCACCAAATTGGAAATCTCTTTCCACAATTTACCATGTAGGGGAACCCTGATCTCAGCTAGAGAAATGCCAACAGAAGGGAGGGGAACCCCCTTTTTAAAACATTCAAAATTTGAAGGGATCTTCATTCCAGGCTCTAACTGTGGCTGATTGGAGACAATGGAAAAAGTCTAGAAGAGGTGACTTGCATTTCAGCTGGGATCTTCGAAAAATTATTTGTATTCAAATACATAAGCAGTATAAGAGACTATTTCTATAAGATATGAGTGTCCTGATAATCTATTTTTAGGTGTTGGTTGAGCGATAAATATTGGTTAGGACACCGGGGAGAACTCCCTTGCTCCTCTTTGAAATAGTGCCATGGGATCTTTTACGTCTACCTGAAAGGGCAGTTTAACGTCTCATCTGAAAGACGGGACAGTTTTACTCTGTGGGCCAATGCCTTTCAGAGCTCTGAAAGGCATTGGCCCACAGAGTAAAACTGTCCCGTCTTTCAGATGAGACGTTAAACTGCCCTTTCAGGTAGACGTAAAAGATCCCATGGCACTATTTCAAAGAGGAGCAAGGGAGTTCTCCCCGGTGTCCTAACCAATATTTATCGCTCAACCAACACCTAAAAATAGATTTTCAGGTCATTATCACATTGCTGATTGTGGGACCTTACTGTGCGCAAATTGACTGCCACATTTCCTACATTACAACAGTGACTACACTTCAAAAGTACTTCATTGGCTGTCAAGCGTTTGGGATGTCCTGAGGTAGTGAAAGGCACTATATAAATGCAAGTCTTCTTTTTCCTTCTAATTGGTAGTCTCACTCTAGAGAGTGGCCAGTGTAGGAAATGGAAAATATCTGTGCAGTAGCGGGATGCTCTTCTAAGATTGCAGCCAAGACACATAATCAGGTGGAGTAGATGGCCCTTCATATTGCAACTAACCATCTGATCTGGGACGTTGGATGCCCAAAATAGGAAAACATCCTCCTTCCCAGCACTAAAGTCAGCCACTTTGATGAACACCAAAATGAACAAAAACATTTACACAAGGATAAATGCATACAGTAAATGAGAATGATTGTGGAAAAGCAAGTCTTGTTTTATTTTATCTGAGAATTCATCTAAATTCAACATTTTTAAATTTGCTTTGAAGCTACTAAAGCACTTACCTTTTGGACGGGTGAAAGGTCAGGCATTTTTTCAACAGCGTTATAACATCTTTGGGTAAATCCTTTGATAAGATGAAACAGCAGTTATATTTACCAACAAGTACACAAAGAGCAAATCAAATCCACATTTGGAAATAAATAAGCCAGTATCTTCATTTCATGGAATTAGTGAAATAAGAATTTGCCATCTCTATATTTACCATTGTTGTAAATTTCAGATGTGCCTTAGATATTCTCTTGGGTATAGATAGTGGTGCTGGTCAGTCCCATGAGCCGTCAGTGTGTCTTACATTTAGGAGTGTGCCCCTACTGGCCAATATTTTATTATACAATGGCGTAGCACGGAGGAGTAACAATGGAGTAGCATGGAGGAGTAACAATGGACCCCCTTGTGATCTGAACTGGGTACTGCGTCTTCCATGCGTACCCTCATGTCTATTTATCCAGTCTTTCAGAAGATGGACTGAAAAACACTTCCATGAGACAAGGCCAGATACAGATCATCAAACTACTTTATTTTATAGATAGCAAGTGAACACAGAGTAATAGGTGTAAACAAAACCTCACCGATTTCACTCAATTTTCACTCCTCTCCTTGAAAAATTAGGGAAAAAATACAAAGCCACGTGCCCTGTCCTTCTAGTGGGTTAACCAACTTGTTTTTGAATGACCTTTCTTTCTAGACAGCTTCGAACTATATCACCTGACCTCCTGCACTTTAGCTTCCATCTCCAGGCCCAGGCCTGAACCTAGCAGTCTCCTGTTTTAAAAACTTGACCGACTTCCTATCTGTTCCTTTGTCTTTCTCCCTGTGTTTCCAGCAAGTGGGAGGGCTGTCCTTCTGACTTTGTCCCCATTCAGTGATTTGCCAATTGTTCTGCTGGTAACACCAGTTACCTTTCCTCTTTCTTTGAGGTGCGACAATCAAAAAACCATCCTCTGCCATTCTCAAAATGAATAGGGTCCATCCTGGCTTAATGAGCTTGGAATGATTTGGTTGACTCTCATTGTCTCAGTTTGAAGTAGAGTTGCGAGCCATATTACACCAAACTGACCCATCTGTTTGACACACATCTTCAATGCCTGGCCCAATAACACCTCAAACCCCTCCTCTGTCTCACTGACTGCAGCCTGTAGCTTTTTAAACCTGTGGAAATTCACTTTGTTTTAAAACGCAACACTTCAAACATAATTCATTCCCAAATCCTTTCCGTGAAAGGATATGATCGAAAATTTTGAAAATGTGAGAATCCTTTTAATTGCATTAATGACTTTCTCCATTTTCGTGCTCTGGAGTAGTTACATTTTCACCCCACAAAAACAGGAAGGAAGAACGAACGAACTTGCATTTATATAATCCCTATCTTGTCCTCAGGACATCCCAAAGCATTGTTGATTGTTGCTCTGCATTGGTTGGACATCATTTACGTTGAGCCTACTAAGACTCCTAGGTCTCTTTCACCTTCATCCTTAATTATTTAAACATATTCATGGTGCGCATGTATCACCTATCTTTCTTTCCTCGGTGCAAAACTTTACACTTGGCTGCATTAAAATTTACCCTGTCCAAGTACATTGTCTTATCCAACTCATTCTGTAATTTCTGAGCTTCCTCTTCCAATTCCATTGCCTGCTAGTCTGGTATCATTTGCAAATTTAACCATTTTGCATGGAGTTTCTGAATCCAGGTCATTTATGTAAATTAGAAACAACAGGGGTCCCAACACTGAGCCCTCCAATGTAACTCCTCTAATATGTACTCATTGTTTCTTACCCCTCAGCAAGTTTCTAAACCCTTCCTAGGACTCACCCCGAGTCCCTGGAACTTTGAGTTTAACTAATAGCCTTTCATGTGGAACTTTGTTGACAGCGTTTCGAAAGTCAAGGTGCACCAGGGTCAGGAGGAGAGAAGGATGGGGTTAGGGCGCTGCTTGTAAAAAAGGCAGCGACGGGTGCTTCAACGAGCCTTTTGGAGAATGCTGGAAGAGGCACAGAGGTAGCCGTGAGCTTATTCAAGAAGGATTCATACCTGGGACAGTGGAAGGAGAGTAGGAAGGTAAAGGAGTAGTTGGGATATGGACTGGCAAAACAATAGTTGGGATATGGACTGGCGGAGGAGCAAATTATCCTTGAGGGGAAAAATGAAAGGTGGTATGGCTATGTGACAGGAAGGGGAGGAGACAGGTGAGAAGAGCCCAAGAGGGAACAAAATAGAGGGGTATTGGGTTCTGGTCCAGTCTCTCCATCATTTTATAACATTATACAATGACATGATGTCAATCAACTAAACAAAAATACATCAATATTTATATTGCAATCATTACAAAGAGTGTTTAGTATCCCCAAAGGAAAATCAATAGCAAACCTTTGTAATCTCTAAGCAGCCATGCTCTTCTGCTATTACAGTCAAGATGTCATCCACACAATCTGTAAAACAAACCAGGAATAAGTAGTGTGGAGAAACAAGATCATCATTAACTCAAAGTATCACAAAAAGCAGCTTACCTAAATTTAGGATAAATTTTAGCCTTTCAGAAATGTCCACATTCTGGAGCAGTTTATGACCCTGAATAAAACAAATAAGCAATCGGGTTTTTAGTGTCTTATAATTCATTTTCATTTACATTAGATTTGTTAAATACAAGATGTCTGGAAATAACTGTCCAGGTGATAAAGGCAAAAAGATTCAGCCATTAGTTTTTTTTGGTCTAACATGAACTCCTGGTTGATTCAGTTTAATTTATTGCTTGTGTTGCACCACACATGGTTCAGTTTAATTGTCCATAGGGAGCAAAGCAAATTGTCAAGGAAGAATGCAGGAGACTTTGATAGAAATAGACATTAGCAGGATGGGCAGATAGCTGGCAGAAGCAGTTTAATTCAGAGAAATCTAACATATTACAAAATCTTATGTCTGTGCACACTTCTAGTCAATTTATTCAATTATAATGGGAACTGCTTATGTAAACTTGACACACTGTAATTGCACTATCCCACCAGTGGTGGTGCTGCAGCTGCTCCATGGGGGTGAGGGTTGCAATAACAGGGTGACAAATGTACATAGGCAGATGGGCTGAGGCAGGGTTGGAGACAGGCAAGGTTACCAAGGTGGAAGTAGGTAGTCTTTGTGTTGGAGGGGATATGGGGTCGTAACCTCAGCTCGGGGTCGAATAAAATATGGAGGCTGCCAATAGTCTGGTTCAGCTGGAGAGGGGGGATGGAAACGGTGGCAAGGGTATGAAGGCAGTGGCTTCAGTCTTCATAATGTTCAGCTGAAGCAAATTGCAGTTCATCCGAGACTTGATGTCAGGCAAACAGTCTGACAGCACAGAGACAATGTTGGTCTAGAGGTGGTGGAGAGGTAGAGCGATGATAAACAGTGAAAAGTAATTTCCATTGTTTGAGGAATTGGTAACATAAGGGTATAGATTCCGAATCATCTGTGGAAGAACAAAGGGGGAGTTAGAAGAATTTTTTTCACTGAAGGGGCTAGTAGGACATGAAATACTTCACCACAAGTAACTATTGAGCCAAAGACTATATAATCATACAAAAGGCAATTGGATAAGTATTTGAAAAGGAAGGAATACAGAAGTACATTGGGAAAGAGCAGGGAAATGAGATTAGAGTAGGTAATTCCAGTTGAAGAACTAGCACTGGAATATTAAGATAAATAACTTGCTTACCGTGCTGCAATTGCATCAAAAAGCAATTTTGTCCCCTCGGGTTTTGTTTTGCTCACATAGTTTTAATGTGTATATAATTTTAAAAATACACAATAGCAATTATCAAAAAAAGAGAAACAAATGAGATATGACAATTATAGTATTGACAAACCTCAGACCCAACCGTCTTGGGCTGGTATACCAGATGTGGTTAGAATATATCCACCACTTCACGACTGTTTCCATCACTAATTGTTTGTAACCCTTATCAAGTGGCTGCTCAGTTACTTTCTTTTAAGAATAAAAGCTTCTGTTTTTATACCATTATTGTTTTTAACTGTAATTTTGCATTTGTTCAGTATCCTTTTCTATAATCTACATCCAAGCCTCAATTCTGTCACAATTGCTACACGAGGAGGCGGGGGGGGGGGGGTGTCAAGTAAATGAAACTAATGAGCAAAGGACTATTACAAGAACTTCAAATTTTTTATGAATTAAATATGTGGATTTTTTTCTATTGGATCACTAGATACAGGAGACAGTTCTCCTATACCCTGGGCCTAAAGATTAACTTTTGGCAAAGGAAAGAAATTGCTTCTAAATGTATAAATTGCCAAGACAAAATGTCCTTTTTTTTGCCCCCTGGAAGAACCCTCCCATCTGCCATTTATATTATCCTAATTCTGTACCAGTTACATTGTTCCATAGTTGAACTGGAATCAGATAGCACGCCTTGCCTCCGATAAAGAAAGAACAAACTTGCATTTACGTACCACCTTTCACATCCTCAGGGTGTCCTAAAGCTAATGAGCTACTTTTGAAGTTCAGTCACTGTTGTTATGTGGCAGCCAACTGGTGGATTGCAAGGTCCCACAAAGAGCATTGAGAGAAATGACCAGTTGTTTTAATGGCGTTCACAGGATTACTTAGAAATTCATACACAGAAACATCCGTTTGGCCCAATGTCGATGTTTACCATCGACACGAACAGTAGTCCTCATCCCATGTGCCCGTCCTGTCCCCAAATCCCATTATGCCCCTTTCCTTCAACCACCTATTCTTAAATGCTGACATGGTCTCTGCTTCAATCACTAACTCTGGTCGTGTAATCCACAGCCTCACTGTCTAATTTTGAACTATGTCCCCTAGTTCAATGAGTGAGATAAATAACTTGTTTAAATCTACCATCTCAGGTCATTTAAATCTACAGATTTAAGGTAATGGGCAAAAGAACCAGAGGCGAGATAAGGAAAAAAAATTTTACGCAAAGCATTGTCATGATCTGGAATGCACAGCCTGAAAGGGTGGTGGAAGCAGATTCAATAATAACTTTCAAAAGGGAATTGGATGTATACTTGAAGGAGAAACATTTGCAGGGCTATGGGGAAAAAGCAGGGGAGTGGCACTAATTGGATAGCTCGTTCAAAGAGTTGGCACAGGCACGATGGGCCGAATGGCCTCCTTCTTTGCTGTATCATTTATATGATTATCCATGTCTGTCACTATTTTAAAGACATGGGTCACGGCTGTTAAACCACTTCTCAAACACTTACAATTTCAACTTCCACCCCCTGGCCGCAACACAGAAAAACTTTTGTCAGTTTTGAGCGGGGGTTTCCGATCAAACACCAAAGGGCAATGTTAGCAGGAAATTTTGCTTGCAAGTCATACACTCAAGCCCAGTTGATACTGAACCTTTTTTGAAACAAAAATGAATAAAGCTGGAAATACAGAGCGGGGCAGTCAGCATCTATGAAGAGATGGCCAACATTTTGGGTTCATACACCTCATCAGAACTGAAAAATGATTGACGAGCGAGCGAGCATATTAATAAGATTAGAAAACAGCGAGGGAAAAATAGATTAAAAATACAGACAAACTTGGGGAGGAAATATCAGTGGATTGATGTGCTAGATCATCTCAGCAAACCGAAAGACAGCAGCATTTAACGGGATAAGAAACAAAGGACCCGGGATTTGCTAAGGCAGTCGGAGGCCTAAGGAGAAGGTGAGAAAGTGGGAGATATGGAAAACAGATAAGCTGTAGTGGAGGGGGGGGGGGGTCAGCTTTAAAATTAAAACAGGTTTGAGATTTAAACAGAAGATGTTGGTGAAGTACAAAGCATCTATCAGCTGCAAAAGGAGAAAGAAAAGCTCAACATGGAGGTCGCAGACCCCACCCCTTCCTCTCCCCCTCCCAGCAATGCATTCTGATGGAGGGTCTCTTCCCTCCCACACCCCCATCCAAAATGCCAATAGCCTTCCCCCCCCTCTCCTCTCTTGGTTGCATTTGTGCACTGGGATCAGCATCCAGGACTGCAAAGGATGGTATGGTATTTCCACTCAAATGGGTCCCTTCCAAACAATACACACAATAGTGGGTCTGCTCAGGGCTGCGTGTTCACGGGCAAAAGGATGATTTTAAAAGTTTTTTTTGGATGGGTTTGGATACAAAGTTCTGCCCCTCTAACAAAGAAAAATCAACAAATTAGTAACTAAAAAATAAATCAATGTAGCCCCTTCCAGAATATGTACCAGGATAGTGTATGTAATTTTAGGCCTTTAACATGCCTTAAGGACCCATTAGATTTCAACACTCCTGTTTAAATGTAAAATCTGTACCACCAAAACCCTTTCCATCACACCTTACCATTAGTTTATCTACAGATAGAAGAGACGGTTCTGCAACATACCACACAAAGTTCAAAGAGTATCGCACCAAGAGACCACACATCGACTTTGGGACCTGAGGGTAACGACCTCTCGCTCTGAGTGTGATCGGTGGGCTTCACCATTCCCTGGGCAATAACCTCAGGTGCCAAGTATGACGGATACCTAAACAACAACCCATAAATACACATTAACCGACAGCTTAACTACACCGGTAAGGTCAGCAAGCAGCCCACTAGCCTGAAGGCACTCAAGTGTTTTTTTTTGCTAAAAGTAGGGTCAAACAGCTGCTTATAAATGTAAACAGCTTGTTAAATTTATTTCAAAATGGCTACATGCAGCCCAATTGCTGAGCAGGTTTTTTAAAAAAAAATTTACCTGGGGAAAAATTTACTAGGACGTTTTATTTTCCAGTGCAATCAGAGTAATTTCTTCAGATCATGTTCTATTTAGCCCACTGTGCTGATTCAGTGACAGCCTAAATCAGACGTTCAGTAATAATGTGAGCACTGACAGGACGCGTAGTGCACAGGTTCAGGCACTCACTTCACCCCAGTGTGATTTGCAGGCTCAATTCCCAGGTGCAGATAATCTGGCTGTGTGTCTGTCACCCACCTCAACCCATCTGCTGCTGAAACCCTCTTCCATGCCTTTCTCATTCCACTTTTTTAAAAAAAGACTTGCATTTATATAGCGCCTTTCACAACCTCAGGATGCCCCCAAGTGCTTTAATCTGATTGAGGTACTTTTTAAGTGTAGTCACTGTTGTAAAATAGGAAATGTGGCAGCCAATTTGCACACTGCAAGACCCCACAAACAACAATGAGATAATGGCCATATAATCTGTTTTAGTGATGTTGGTTGAGAAATAAATATTGGCCAGGACACCAGGGAGAACTCCCCAGCTCTTCGATTAAATAGCGCCAGGGGATCTTTTACATCCACCTGATGAGGGGGCAGACAGGGTCTCGGTGTAACGTCGCATTCGAAAGACGATACCTCTGACAGTGCAGCACTCCCTCAGTACTGCACTGGAGTGTCCGCCTGGATTATGTGCTCAAGTCTCTGGAGTGGGACTTGACCCCACGGCCTTCTGGCTCAGAGGAGAGAGTGCTGCCACTGAGCCACGGCTGACACCCAATAAAACATTTAGTTCTGGACACTGCTAAATCAGAGTTCCTCAATTCCTTTCATTCTCAAAGGGCAAAGAAAAAAAACAGTTTGTAAAAACCTGCTCCTATTACAGACACACTCACGGCACGTTAGAGTCACATTCTAAATCTTCTGAAATCTAGTTGAGTTCTTACCCAATAGGGAAGTCAACATCAGCATTGTAATCAGTCATGTGATACAGGCCAAACTTAGCCAACTTAATGTGACCCTGTAATCAGAAGAAAACACTTATTAAAACCAGATGCTCTGCCTGAATACTAGATGGAATATAAATCAGATCATTCGTCCATACTTTTAACAAACATGTCACATGAGCTACCTGTCCTACGAGCTACCTACTGCCGGACATGATTTAGCATCAACTGGATCATCCCCTTAACAGATAAGAAGCATTTAATGCAAGGGGCTGATTCCGCTCTTAATAGTGTACTACTTTGACAAGAGCTTCCGGGGATGGTTAGATCCAGGACTACAGACAAATATAATATACTTCTGAATTTGTCATTCACATTTGTAGGGAAACAAATATCCCTCTTAGTCATTTAACATTCACTGGGCCTGGATATAGTACCTGTTGGGAATAAGGGGAAATGCTGGCGTATAAAAAATTGAGCTCATCCACCTGTCACTCAAGGCAATACTGAAGTGCCATTTTCTGCAGTCCAATTGAAGGTCATGATCATCTTTAAGGGCAAAATTTGGTAGTGTCATTCATCTAAATCTTGGGCCCTGCCTATAACCTCCAGCCTAAGATGCCACCTTCAGCTACTTCAGATCTCACTCTCTGGGTTCAGGCCATTCCAGGTCCTGCTCCGTAGCTTCTGGCCAGTCAAGAAACTGCTACTGAGCCTCAGGGCACTCCAGAACCTGCTGTCCAGCCTTGGATAGATGCAGATTATGCTTATGAGCCTTGGGGCACTCCTGAACCACGGGTAGTTCCAGAACCTGCTCCCTAGCCTTGGGGCACTCTAGAACCTGCTGTCCAGACTTCAGTAGTTTCAGAACCTGCTGCTTAGCCTAGGGCACTCCAGGACCTGCTGTTAAGCCTTGGATAGTTCTAGAACCTGCTCCCCAGCCTTGGGGCACTCTAGAATCTGCTGTCCAGCCTTGGGATATTCCAGGGAGGTAACGTAATACAATTCTTTTCATGACATTCACTAACATCAAAACGTCAGCCGTACAGGCTCAGCCACAAGGTGGTTAGTCATAAGTAGCTCTAACTAAACAGGCATTAAAGAGTCCTTCTTTCAACTAACAACTAATTGTGGACATACTACAAATTTATGAAGCACTATATTCTATATAAAAAGAGAAAAGTAGATATTAGCATTGTCTTACCTCACAATCCAAAAGAATATTGTGTGGTGCAAGTGCTCGGTGAACCATTCTGTGTTTGTTCATATATTCCAGCCCTTCTAACACCTCAAAGGCTATTTGTAGCACCTTTCCAGAACTGAAAGATTTTTTTAGAAAAAGAGTCAAGAGTAGTAGAATTACATTTTCAAAAATGTCTTTTTTTGTACAATCTTTAGTTGGATTTATAAATTCACAACCAGTTAAAATAAATAATTTAAGAGTTATAAATATCTCTGCCAGTTGGGCTTCTTGCCTCAAAATGAGAGTTTATATCCAGTGTTCCTGGTTTGGGAGATGGGGAACACTTAGATTCTTCAGCTCATGAGAACACACCTTTTGGGGGGGTTTCAAACAGTTATTTAATTCCTTGGTATGGGCATCCCATAAGATGTTGAAATCATCATTTGTAAAGAGACTGAAGTTAGACTCCCATCACTGCTCAATGTGTGTCAATGGGTTACTTCAGAAAATATAATTAATTTTCTGTAAGATACTTTAACTGCACTGAGCAACCACTGAAGTCATGTCTACTTAAAAGTTACATTAAAAGAAGGGCAAACCATTAAATTATGATGGGGTTCGATCGGGTAGATGTGGCAAAACTGTTTCCACTTGTGGGCGAGTTCAGAACAACAGGGCATAACATAATGTAGTCACTAACAGATCAAATAAAGAATTCAGGAGCAATTTCTTTACACAGGGAGTGGTGAGAATGTGGAACTCATTGCCACATGGAGTGGTTGAATCAGATAGTGTTGATGTGTTTAGGGGGAGACTTGATGCATACATGAGGGCGAAGGGAATAGAGGGATATGGTGGGGGTCTGAATCCAGACCTGAATGATTAAAGCTCTCCTCTCTCTGTGGTTGTCTAGGTCCCACTGAAGGTTGGGCTAATCTCAGCCCGTTTCCTAGCATGAGAGGGCCAAAAGCACAAAACTGCCCAAAATATGAGTGGGATTTCCCATTTAGTGCTAATTTGTTCCGAAGAGGTTTGTTCACAGATACGGGTGGTGCAGTAAATGGTATACGTCACATTGATAGATTAAGAATGCTCTTTCAAAGTTTGGACTCATGCACGTTATGGGAGAGTAGAGGGAGCCTCTGTACCATACTATAACCTGGCCTGGAGTACTCAATCTTACACTGGTGTATGAAGTGGGAGAAGTGCTCCAATCCTCAGCAGCAACATACCTCACACTCTTGAGTACGAGAACAAGAGTAAAAAGCACATCCTATGCAATGGTGCTTGCAACTGGAAACACAATCTGAGCGGGGATAATGCAATGCAGGCTTCTCCTCTGCGGAGATCAAACCCCTTGCTTCTAAATGATGCCCTGACAAATATACTAGCCATGGCATAAAGAGTGAAAACTCACCTAACGCTAGTTGAGGGAGTCTGGATAATCAGCAGGTCTGGTACTTGAACTTAGATATTTTGAGAGTCAAGCACTCAACCATCACAGTTATTACCATTGAAGAAGTACAAGCCACACAAACTATTACAAAATCAGTCAGCTTTAGATTAAGCAACAGAAGCAGGAGCATTTGTGAACTATTTCAAAAAGGACAGGGCAATACCGATGTTTAAATCACTTCGAACTGCCATGTAGTCGAACAATCAGTTTCTCCCCACCCCCTAAACATGTCTCTCAGAACCATTACACATTTTTCTAAAATTCGAGAAAATGTGCATATTTATACACAATTTCATGCAATTTTCCGGGAGGAACAGATTTTCATACCTTCTCCTAAAGGGTTCATAACTTTGACATTTGGTCCATCACTTCTGATTACAATTTGTTTAACGCAGGTTTCATTTTTTCGCATTGCCACTGCAACAAATGCTGTTGCACAATATTACCACCAGATGGAGTATGAGTACACAGTTGAACAGCAACATGGTTAATTGGTAAAAAAATAGCAGAGGTGAGATTTATAAAGGTCAGAAAATGGAAGGTTTACAATGAGTAACAGAACCAATCCAGTTCATAAATGAGGTACAAAGGTCTTCTTTCCAAGAATTCCACCGTTCCGCGTGATGTTTTCAGTTTTCTTAATGCGTGTGTGAGGAATTAGGACACATTTTATGTTCCAACTCATTCTTCTCTACATGGAGCTCACCATTCCCCACCCACTGACAGGTTACCTGCTCCCAAACACATGGCATTCATGTTCCTGGATTAGTCTTCAGGAGGTGTGTTCAACTGGCGTAGGGTGGGATTGTGCGACCACAAACTCGTGCAGTACAGATACAGAAACACCTGGGGGGTCATTTTAACCTAACCCGCCCGGCAGGAAACGGACGATCCAATCTGATCAGCCGTCCGTTTTACAACTCACCTGATTTTACTTTCCATTAACTTCAATCGTGCGAGGTGTAAATCGGGCATCCTGTCCAATCCCGTCAGTTTCCTGCCGGGCGGGTTAGGTCAAAATTACTCTCCATGGTCACTGCCTAGTCTTGGTGCAAGAACGAAACCACAACTATTAAAAGTGTAAAAGGAGGAAGCCATTCAGCCCATTGAACCAGTGCTGCTTTTCAACTGGAGCTATCTACACTAAACCCTTTTATCTGCTATTTCCCTGTATCCTTATAGATTCTGCCTTCTCAAATACTTACCAATTCACTTTTAAATGATGTTGTGACCTCTGCCTCAACAGTCACTTTGGCAAGTCGTTCCATGTTCGAATAACTTGTGTGAAAAGAGTTTCATCTATCCTCCGCCTGCATTCTCCTAGAGACCATCGCCAGTCCCTACCCCCTTGTTACCAATTCACCAACCAATGGAATCAATCTTTTACCATTTATGCTCTCAAAAACGTTCATATTTCAAAACCCTGTGTAAGACCTTACCCTCACCTTCTTGGTTCCAGAAATAAAAAAGCCCCTAATTTTTCAAGCCTTTGTTCATAACTAGAACCTCTCCAGATGCAGTGAATCTTCGCTGTACACTTTCCGAGACTGATGTATTGATAGCAATGTAGGAACGTACGGGGCTGGGAAAGGCCAATTCAGTCCATCAGGTCGGTCCCATTCTCTTCTTAAAGCCAATCAGTTGTACCAATTTGATAGTAGTTGGGGGAGGGACGTGCACAAGGCTGGGGTGGGGGGGGGGGGCGAATATAATCCGGTGACGAAAGTTGCCCAATAAACAAATACAACTCGATGATAAAAGCAGACAGATATTGGAATATAACTGGGGTGTTGCTTTATCAGGGTTAGCCCACTGCTACAGAGTTGAAGACATTAGATATGGAAACAAAAGCAAAATACTGCAGATGCCGGAAATCTGAAATAAAAACAGAAAATTCTGGAAACACACAGCAGGTCAGGCAGATATGGAATGGAGCATCAGCCGTGGTTCAGTTGGTAGCGCTCCCCTAGTACTGCACTGAAGTATCACCTTAGATTACATGCTCAAGTCCCTGAAGTGGGGCTTGAACCCACAACTTTCTGACTCGGAAGCGAGAGTGCCACCAAACGACCCACATGAAAGCCCGTTTAACACCTCGCCCGATTTTTCTTTTCCATTGAGAAACCGAGCGCGGTGTAAACATGAGAAATAGGAGCAGGAGTAGACCATTCGGCCCCTCGAGCCTGCTCCGCCTTTCGATAAGATCGCGGCTGATCTTCAACCTCAACTCCACTTTCCCGCCCGATCCCCATATCCCTTAATTCCCTTAGAGTTCAAAAAATTTATCGATCATAAAACGAGTTGCTGGTTCGTTACGAGCCCGATTCGCTACAAGTCCGATCCGTTATGAAATGGCGTAGACTGATTTCAACCCGCCGCCACCCCCCGTGAATCTTGTGGTTTTAGTTATTGCTGCACAGCATTTGGAACTCAGGAGTAGAAATAAGATGTTGTGTTAAAAAAATAATAGCTCCCCTTTTACAGATGAAGCAGTTATTTCTGTTCTTTTGAAGAGCTGAGGAATTTCAAATACGTTGTGTAAGGAATCACGCTGCTGACTATTACATGTTGTCACCCACCACGAATGTCTCCTACCAGGAAGGTCGAAGGTGAATTTGGTCTATACCTCATTTAAGCTAGCAACACACTCACAGCATAACAGACATGTTGGGGATATTTTTGCTTCATATTGCAACAGCTGGACTGAACACCTACATCGAAATGGTGAAGTCTTGCTCTGCCTTTGGGTTTCATACACTTGTTGAATTCTTACTGGCATTTAGAATTTTGGCAGAATGTAACAGCGCTTTCTATTTTAATTAGTGAATCGAAGTGTACAACGTCTTTGCAACAGCTATACCACACACAAAGGCATCCTAAAGGAAAGTAGGATTCAATTCACACAGGTAGCACATTGCCCTTTTAAAGACCTTCCAGACCTTTATATGCAGGCTGTCCATTCCAATGCTCTCCTGGCTGGCCTCCCATATTGCATCCTCCGTAAACCTGAGCTCATCCAAAACTCTGCTGCCCGCATCCTAACTCGCACCAAGTCCTGTTCACCCATCACCCTGTGCTCGCTGACTTACATTGGCTCCCGGTCTGGCAACGCCTCGATTTTAAAATTCACATCCTTGTTATCAAATCCCTCCATGGCCTCGCCCCCTCCCCATCTCTAACCTCCTCCGGCCTTACAACCCTCCGATATCTCTGCGCCCCTCCAATTCTTGGCCTCTTGCGCATCCCCGATTTTCATCGCTCCACCATTGGCGGCCGTGCCTTCAGCTGCCTAGGCCCTAGCCCTGGAATCCTCTTCCTAAACTTCTCCCCTTCGCTCTTCCTTTAAGATGCTCCTTAAAACCTACCTCTTACCTGTCCTAATATCTCCTTGTGTGGCTCATGTCAAATTTTGTCTGATCACACTCCTGTGAAGTGACGTTTTACTACGTTAAAGGGGCTTTATTAATGGAAGTTGTTGTTGTTGATTTCTATTTTCTTTGAGTTAACTTTGTTCCGTTGTCCGGGTATTTAATTAAACGCAAAGCCCCTGACCGCCAGTTTTTACTTATTTGCTTAAATATAATTTGGAAGAGTGAATTTTATATTTTTTTCATAAAGCCAACTGATAGAAGGGCATTTTTTAATAGCTCACATCAATAGACTCTCCGTCATCATCTCCAACAGATAGACAGAACAAAAAAAAGTTTCAAAGCTGCAGCAGGTGAAGAAAGATCAAGAGAGGGATAGAGAAAATAAAGACTCATTTTACAACAAGATTAGCATTGGTCAATCTCTTATTGTAAATCCATCTCAGATTTAAGGCTTCCTTTAGGTTATTCTGACTGTACTAATCTGACACAGCGGTGGATCAATCACATCAAGGCTGCCATTCCTTGGCAGACCGACAAACATGCAAATTGGATCCTTTTGCAATTGTGGTGGTGATGGCACGAGCTAATAGACACTGGACTTCATGCTCGGTGACAAGAGTTGGTACCAGCAGCTCTCGGGCAAGTAACGTGTGCTGCTTAAAATTAATTCTCAGGATGTGGGCATCACGGGCAAGGCCGGCATTTATTGGCTGTCCATAGTTGCCCTGAGAAGGTGCTGGTGGGCCTTCCTCAGAGGACTGCAGTGTGATTTGGCAGTCAGGTGGTGGTGGCCAGCTTCAACAGTAAGCACAGCACCTGGGTGCCGTCTAATATGCTCTGTATTCTTGGGAAACCCTGGCACTCAGGAAACATTCTGTGCCCTGTTGAGCTGAGGCCTTCTTTCCACAGTCTACTCCTCTACCACTGGCTTAATGCGTCTGTGGACTTTAGACTGCTTTGGAGTACTTCACCAATGACACAAGTTTCTGCAAGACAGCCTCCAAGGGATGGCATAGCTAGCTGGCAGTTCCTTTGTGAAGCGGAGGCGCTGAAAACAGATCTGCACCGACACGCCCAGGACAGACCGTCTGGGCCAGTAAATGGAGGGCCTGGGGTAAGCATGGATCCGTACATAATGTGTGAGGTATAGCGGCACCTCTCTTTCTTGTCCATCTTGCTCTTCCCGCTCCCAATCTAGGAGCACCAGGGAACCCTAAAAGCAATTCCTTTCCTGGCCCTTTAGTTACTGCAAGCAACATGGCAGCTGGAAGCAAGAAAGTTGCAAGAAATGGATTTGAAAATAAAAGACTTGCCACGCAAGACAAAAATTAGACTGAAGCACATACAACTAAAAACCAATGCAGCAATAAAAATTGTGATGGAAAGAAAAGTTAGAACTTGCATTTATTTATATAGCACCTTTCACATCCTCAGGACATTCACAACTGTGAATTATTTTTGAACTGTAGTCACTGCTGTGAAGTGGCCAAATGTGGTAGTCAATTTGCGCACACCAAGATCCCACAAACAGCTAATGAGATAAACGGCCTGTTAATCTGTTTTTGGTGCTGTTGATTGAGGGATAAACGTTGGCCAGGTCACCGGGAGAACTCTCCTGCTTTTCTTCCAATCGTGCCACAGGATCTTTTACATGCACCTGAACAAGCAGACCGAACCTCGATTCAACACTTCACCCTCAGCACTGCACTGAAATATTGGCCGAGATTATGTGCTCAAGTTCTTGAGTGGGATAAGAGCATGAATCCATGAACTTCTGTTTAGTGGCAAGAGAGCTAGCACTGAACCAGGCGGAGACCTATCAATGTGAATGGTAATAGTGAACCTACGCAAGATCTAAAGTACTAAATTTGCACCACACACACACACATTCCAGTCCCCGTCCCCCTCCCCCCCACTCCCTTATTCAAATGCATAAGTCTTGAAAGATAGCAATGGATCGAAAGGCCTACAGAAGCAAAGAGGAGTCATGTGTAAAGGCACCAGTCAAATAATTTGAGTAATTTCTAAGAAATCTCCATTATAAATTTATCTTTGTTCTACAAAATCATAGAATCGTACAGCACAAAAGGCCATACGGCCCATCATGCCATCTTTAAAACAGCTATCCAATTAGTCCCACTCCCCTACCCTTTCCTCATAGCCCTGCGATTTTTTTCCTTTTCAAGTATATATTCAATTCCCTTTTAAAAGTTACTATTGAATCTGCTTCCACCAGCCTTTCAGGCAAAACACAAGAAGAAAAGTTAACTTTTTGATAGACACTTATACTTGCCAAAATAAAAGTCAGACATCAGTTGACTTAGGAACATAGGAAAAGTAGGTGGCCATTTAACCCCTCGAACCTGTTCCGCCATTCGTAGAAATCATGGCTGATCTGTAACTTCATATACCTGCCGCAGCCCCTTAATCCTTTTGGTTAACAAAAATCTATCAATCTCGGATTTAAAATTAACAATTGAGCCAGTATCAACTTCTGTTTGCGGAAGAAAGTTCCAAATTTCTACCACCCTTTACGTGTAGAAGTGTTTCCTAACTTCACTCCTGAAAGTCCTGGCTCTAATTTTTAGGCTATGTCCCCTAGTCTTAGACTGCCCAACCAACAGAAATAGTTTCTCTCTATTTACTCTATCAGTTCCCCTTAATATCTTGAAAACTTCAATCCAATCACCCCATAATCTTCTAAATTTCAGGGTATACAACCCTAGTTCATGTAATCACTCCTCATAATTTAACCCTTGGTGTCCAGGTATCATATTGGTAAATGCACGCTGCACTCCTTGCAAGGCCAATATACCCTTCCTAAGGTGTGGTGCCCAGAACTGAACACAGGTGTGGTCTAACCAGGGCTTTGTATAGCTGTTCATAACTTTTAACACCTTTGTATTCTAGTCCTCGAGATATAAAGGCCAGCATTCCATTAGCCTTTTTGATTATTTTCTGTACCTGTGCATGACATTTTATGACCAATGAACCCATAAGTCTCTATGGACCTCTTCACCATTTTGAAAGTATTCTGATCTATCCTTTTTGGATCCAAAGTGGATGACCTCACACTTGCCTATATTGAAATCCATTTGTCACAGTTTTGCCCATTCACTTAATCTATTAATATCTTTATGTAATGTTATGCTTCCTTGAACATTGCTTACAATGCTGCCTATCTTTGTGTCATCGGCAAACTTGGATATGTGGCTCTCTGTCCCATCATCTAAGTCGTTAATACAGTGAATAGTTGAGGCTCCAACACAGATCCTTGTGGGACACCACTAGTCACATCCTGCCAATTTGAGTACCTGCCCATTATCCCTACTCTCTGTCTTCTGCTGCCCAGCCAATTTCATAACCAGGTCAATAATTTGCCCTCAATTCCATGAGCTTCAATTTTAGCTAAGTCTCTTATGAGGGACTTTACTGAATGCCTTCTGGAAGTCCATATAAACAAAATCCATAGGCATTCCCCTGACCACTACTTTAGTCACCTCTTTAAAAAAAAATGCAGTCAGGTTCGTCAGACATAACCTACCTTTTACAAATTCTTGCTGGCTCTCTCTGATCAGCAGAACATTTTCAAGGTGTTCAGTCACTCTATCCTTAATTATAGACTCTAGTAATTTCCTGACAACAGATGTTAGGCTAACTTGTCTATAATTCCCTGGTTTCCCTCTCTCACCTTTCTTAAATAGCAGAGTGACATGTGCAATTTTCTAATCTAAAAGGAACAGTTCCTGAATCGAGAGAACTTTGGAAGATTATAGTTAGGGCATCTGCAATGTGCTCACCGACTTCCTTTAAAACCCTAGGATGGAAACCATCTGGTCCTGGGGATTTGTCACTCTTTAGTGCCATTATTTTCTTCATTACTGTTAATTTGATTATGTTAATTATGGAGAGTTACCGTCCCTGATTCAAAATTAGTTTCCTTTAGATGTCCGGCATGCTATCTGCTTCCTCTACTGTAAATACTGACGCAAAGTAATTATTTAACATGTCCGCCATTTCCTTATTTTCACTTACAATATTACCATTATCAGTTTTTAAAGGGCCCACATTACTCTTGACCATCCTCTTTTTCCTAATATAATTGTAAAAATGTTTGTGTTGATTTTGATATCCCTTGCAAGTTTGTTTTCATACTCCCTTTTTGTAGCTCTTACTATCTATTGTCCCCCTTTGCTGTTCTTTGCATCTCTCCAGTCGTCCAGATCTGTGCTATTTTTTGCATTTTTGTATGCTTTTTCTTGTAGTTTTATGTTGTCCTTTACCTCTTTTGTCGTCCATGGCTGTTTTTTTTGGCAAGTAGAGCTCTTGCCCCTTAAGGGTATAAACTGGTTCTGTATCACATTAAATTCTTTTTTGAACACCTCCCACTGATCTTCTATCATTTTACCCATTAATAGATTTGCCCAGTTTACTGTGGACAGTCTCTGCCTCATCCCGTTGAAGTCGGCCTTACCTAAATTTAGAATCTTAGTAGCTGTTACGGGTTTCTCCCTTTCAAACATAACGTTGAATTCGATCATATTATGATCGCTGTTAGATAAATGTTGACGCACCGTTCGGCTGTTAACTAAATCTGGCTCATTACTCGTTATTAAATCTAATTTGTCCTGCCCCTTTGTTGGTTCTAAGACATATTGTTGCAGAAAGCTGTCCTGAACACAAGAAATTTGCTACCTTTCTGACATGAGCTCGTTTGCTTATCCCGATATAGGGTTTTATAATTTTTTTAAAAAAACACACACACCACAGCCAAATTTCCTGGAGAAAAGCAAAGGAATTATAAGCAACATATGCATTTACACAGAACACAGCATGGGAGCAATGAAACATCAAGAATTATGACCAGTCTTTCACGCAAGAACTGTTTGGAGTATTGTACACCAGGGATTAATCAGCCATTGTAAGGGCTGCTAATCGCACACAGGTACATCTGTAGCAGACAGTATTACTCCTCTTAATCAAAGGTGGCAGGGGAGGGCGAAACAAAAAGAGAGATAATCAGAACCTTTCATTTCCAGTTGTCATTAACACATCAAACATTCTCCTCACAACTCAGGGTATTCCCTTTTTATCCACTAGTTTGTCTCTCAGGGCATATTTTACGTTTCTTATTTTTCCAAAGATGACAATTCTATTTGCTCCAGTTTGATTTTCCCACAGAAACAGATGTTTCGACAAAGATTTTTTCAGACCTCAACCAAACTTGTCCAAACCAGTGCATTTGTGTGCATGAATGCATAATATATTACATAATTTTTTAATTTATAAAACCATTTGCATTTTTGCGCTTCAAATTAGCCACAGTGCACACTACAAATTTATTTCTTCTCCCCTGCCAATTGCAGCTGATGGCAGGATATGTTTATAAAGTACCAATTCATTGCCACTAGCTATTACCAACTGATGCATTACCCAAAGTACTGTAGCAAATTTACAAAGTGCAACGGAGAAGTCTAGTGATGGTAAAACAAAGTACCGCAAAAAGCTTTCAACAAATAAATTTTCATAGCATGTATCGACAATCATTCAACATAAGAAATAGCAGCAGGAGTAGGCTATGCAGCCCATCGAACTGGCTCTGCCATTCAATAAGATCATGGCTTCCTGCCCGATCCCCATATCCCTTAATTCCCCTAGAGTCCAAAAATCTATCAATCTCAGTCTTGAATATATTCAATGACTCAGCATCCACAGCCCTCTGCAGTAGAGAATTCCAAAGATTCACAACCCTCTGAATGAAGAAATTCTTCCTCATCTCAGTGCTAAATGTCCAACCCCTTATCCTGAGGCTATGTCCCCTAGTTCTAGACTCTCCAGCCAGGAGAAACATCCTCTCAGTATCTACCCTGTCAGCCCTCTCAGAATCTTATATGTTTCAATGAGATCACCTCTCATTCTTCTAAACTCCAGAGAGTATAGGCCCATTCTACGTAATCTTTCCTCATTGATTCCTGGGATGAGAGGGGTGTCCAATCTAGTGAACCTTTGGTGCACCACTGCTAAGGCAAGTTTTTTTTTATTCCTTCATGGGATGTGGGTGGCGCTGGCAAGGCCAGTATTTATTGCCCATCCCTAATTGCATTCGAGAAGGTGGTGGTGAGCTGCCTTCTTGAACCACTGCAGTCCGTGCGATGAAGGTTCTCCCACAGTGCTATTAGGTCGGGAGTTCCAGGATTTTGGCCCAGCAACCATGAAGGAACGGCGATATATTTCCAAGTCGGGATGGTGTGTGACTTGGAGGGGAAAGTGCAGGTGGTGGTGTTCCCATATGCCTGCTGCCCTTGTCTTTCTAGGTGGTAGAGGTCGCGGGTTTGGGAGGTGCTGTCGAAGAAGCCTTGGCAAGTTGCTGCAGTGCATCCTGTGGATGGTACACACTGCAGCCACGGTGCGCCGATGGTGAAGGGAGTGAATGTTTAGGGTGGTGGATGGGGTGCCAATTAAGCAGGCTGCTTTATCCTGGATGGTGTCGAGCTTCCTGAGTGTTGTTGGAGCTGCACTCATCCAGACAAGTGGAGAGTATTCCATCACGCTCCTGACTTGTGCCTTGTAGATGGTGGAAAGGCTTTGGGGAGTCAGGAGGTGAATCAATCGCCGCAGTATGTGTGTGGCTGGTCCAGTTAAGTTTCTGGTCAATGGTGACCCCCCAGAATGTTGATGGTGGGGGATTCAGCAATGGTAATGCCGTTGAATGTCAAGGAGAGGTGGTTAGACTCTCTCTTGTTGGAGGTGGTCAATGCCTGGCACTTGTCTGGTTCAAATGTTACTTGACACTTATCAGCCCAAGCCTGGATGTTGTCCAGGTCTTGCTGCATGCTGGCACGGACTGCTTCATTATCTGAGGGGTTGCAAATGGAACTGAACACTGTGCAATCATCAGCTAACATCCCCATTTCTGACCTTATGTTGGAGGGAAGGTCATTGATGAAGCAGCCGAAGATGGTTGGGCCTAGAACACTGCCCTGAGGAACTCCTGCAGCAATGTCCTGATGCTGAGATGATTGGCCTCCAACAACCACTGCCATCTTCCTTTGTGCTAGTATATCTTTCCTTAGGCAAGGAAACCAATACTGCACACAGTACTCCAGGTGTGGTCTCACCAAAGCCCTGTACAATTGCTGCAAGACTTCCTTACTCTTGTACTCCAACCCTCTTGTAATAAAGCCAACATACCATTTGCCTTCCTAATTGCTTGTTGTACCTGCGTGTTAACTTTGCATTGCATGGACAAGAACACCCAAATCCCCCTCAACACCAACATTTAATATTTCTCACCATTTAAAAAATATTTTGTTTTTCTATTTTTCTATCAAAAGTGAATAACCTCACAGGGAAGCAAACTCATTCCTGGCACAGATAAAAGTCAATATAGCATAACTGATAGCAGCCGGTGTGGGGTTCAACAGCGAATTCAATCAGGGGGCTCGGATAACATCATAAACTGTAAAAGTAAAATACTTCTTCTAGTTTTATATAGTATATAATAAATGTGTAATTTTATAATGTTAATAAACCTCAATTAGTCCTGAACTTGGAGTATGACATTTAAAGAAGAAATACTTGCATTTATATAGTGCCTATCATGACCTCAGGACGTCCCAAAGCACTTTACAGCCAATAATAATTGAAGTGTAATCACTGATGTAATGTAGGAAACACAGCAGCCAATTTGTGCACAGCAAACTCCCACAAACAGCAATGTGATAAAAAAAACCCACAGAATATCTGGTTAAGGTTGAGGAATAAATATTGGCCAGGACATTGGGGAGAACTCCCCTGCTCTTTGAAATAGTGCTATGGGATCTTTTACGTTCCACCTGAGAGGTTCCACCTGGTTTCATGTCTCATCTAAAAGACAGCACCTCTGACAATGCAGCACTCCCTCAGCAGCACACTGGAGTGTCAACCTAGATTATGTGCTCAAGTCTCTGGAGTGGGACTTGAACCCACGACCGCCTGACTCAGAGGCGAGAGTGTTATCACTCAGCCACGGCTAACACTTTATTGCAGTTCTAGTGCAGTCTACAGGTAATCGTGCATTGCACGTTGCAGTAATACTGCAATATAATGTTAACCAACACCTTATTTATATTAAAAAAGATACAGGGTTCACAGATATAGTACTATAAATATACCACTTGTTTAACATGAAAGTAACATTATTCCCTCCCAAAAAAAAACTCATGTATCCCAGCTATTTAAAATATTAAAACTTTCTATTTCTTTTGCTCACTGTGACTGACCAGATGCACCACAATGGTCCTGTATATTCCCATGTACCATCCACGGTGGACCTGTAGCTCTTGCTGAAGCAGTCTGTGCTGCAGCACTGCCCTACCCTGGCACCTTTACATTTTTGAAGTTTCTTTTTCTGCGACTCATCTCTCACAGTTGTTGTCTGAGAGTTTTCTGACTGGCTTGTCGCAGTGTAACCAGGTATTGCAGTTTCACAAGATCTGGATGAAATGTACAATTTCCATGATTTATCATACGTATACACATACATGCGCACTACAGCATGTGGAAATCAGCAGCATCCTAACCCAGGTAAAATTTCCAACTCAAGCTCCAGCCAGAAGGACAGGCCTATCTGAGAGAAATTTCTTGCCGCTATTTCTGACATGAAACAACTAATTTTCTGGGTAAGTTAAGTGAGTTTTTTTCCAAAACACACTCATTAAATTTAAGTTTTTAAAATCGAGTTTAAGTTGGATAAAGGTGCAGGATATTTGCTCATTTTTTTTTTACTCAAACATACTTTGTAGACTGAAGCAAATATCTCACAGCCAAAGTGCTTCAAGGCAACATGGCGCTGCAAAATAAATCAAAAGCAGCCACTTTCAGAAGGTGTTTATTATAACTGGAAGGAATTTAATAACATTGCCCACTCTTTGTACTCCCTCAGCATTCTGTGTTTCATTAAACTCTTTATTTTTCTGCTGCACTTTATTTGATGTACTCTTCACTTTGAAATAATATTGGCTACCTCTAGCACAGCTATCCATTACCTCCTACTGATCAACAAAAATTCCACATTTACCATTCATCATTCATAACTGCAGTCATTTGCATGATATCTGGCTCTTCAAAACATCTGCAGAAATTTATGTCACATGCAAACATAGGCATTCCACTATAAATCCTTTTATTAAACATCATTTACATTATGAACTGAATAGCATAGATTCCAGGACTATTCTCTGGAGGGGGCCTCAACTGGCCAAAGATGCAGAGTTATTGCGGAGTTCATATTATACAGAACGGCTTTAAATACGAGATTCCATGGCATGGTGGCCTCTCAAAAAGCTGCAAATTGTTTAAAAGTCACTCGTTTTCTGGCTGCAGACTTTCCTTGATTGTTGGGGCTGGTACATACAGGCCAGCTGTAGTGGCACTGTTGGCCCGTACGGGTGGGCAGAACTTCACCAGTCCACGGCCAGTGCTGGCAGCTGGTACATACAGGTGGATGTGGCACTGCCGGACCATACGGGTGGGCAGAGAGCTCTGCCAGCCCATGGCTGGTGCTAGCAGTCATCTACGAGGCTGCAATAGCTGTGCTGGTGGAAAAGAAACACTACTTAAACTTGTTCTTCCTGCTATTGTTGGTGGCTGCATCAGCTCATTTATGTTACAGCATTAAAGCAGGGTCTTCGAGCAGAGGCATTGAGCATATAAAATTACCACCACTGGTAATCTATCTTGTTAGCTTTAGCCATTAACCTTGCATCATGCCTGCCAGGTACTTTTTATTCCCCACTGGTGCTGGAGACTTAAGTTGGTTTCACATTGCTTCTGTAGTTCAGGTTGCTGAAGACCAATTTCTGTGCACGGCTTCCTGTGTTCACCTTGCTCAAACTAGCTCCTTAATCCCAATGGAGGAATCATTGACTCACATTTTCACACAATGTAAATATGGGGAGTCAGCGCATGGATGCTCTTCTCCCACAACCCAAACTGCAAAATCAGCAAATATAAAAGCATCTTTAGATGTGCCATCCAGAGTAATAGGCTACAAGAGCCCTGTTGAGGGGACTTTCTGACATGGGATAATTGACTGCACTGACAGGCTGGCAAACAGTCATTGATTAGCCATGTGAATGTAATGGCATTTTGTTTCAAAGAAATTTCAGTTATTTGCTATACTTACCTCAGAGTTATAACAAGGAAAGACCTTTAAAACCCGATTTTGGGCTGCGCAGCAGATTGTATAATTGCAGCATGTTAACATCCCAGGGCTTTGGGATATTGATGTGCAAGACTGAGCACAAAAGTTATTAATAGCACATCTCCCTGGAAAAAGTATCATCTTGCGCTGTGAAGGAGAAACATTTCAGAATCTCTCCCAAATGCTTCCGAAGTTTTCGGACAGAAGTCTCTTCCTGATACCGTGTCATCAGGATACCTTGGCTTATGTACCATTACTGCATATGATGCTCCTAAATCAGAACCAGGTAATTATTCTTTTGACCCAATATCAATACAGTGGGGAACAGAGTACGATCAGGGAATGCATTAGTCATTACAATTTGACCGGGAACAATGAATTAATATGTAATCTTTTTAATTCAAAAAAGTAAAGGCTGATAATTACAGCTTTTATATCTTATGACAAGGTATATGCGATGATAGTAAATAACAGCTTCAAACGTAACGTGCAAAAATAGAGACGATTATAACATGCACAAATTAAATATCTTCCAGAGGTCAGTTCAAGCTCAAATACAAATCCCTATTCTGGCCATCTGTTTACTTCCTATGAAAACAACATGTCACTGTGTTACTCCAATTGATTCCCATTAACCCTGCTAATCAAGGGTCCATTGAGTACAAAACTAGTTAATAAAAGTGAATCAAAACAATCAGACTTTTCGGAATGGCCACATATTACTATTATTTTGAGAAACGGTGTAGTGGGTGTAATAGAAGAATGTTTCTAGATAAGAAGTAAACAGTATATGAGTTTCAAAATATTACCTGGTAGGCTTTCTTTTCTTTAATAGATCTTCCAGACTCCTCTCATAATGCTCAGTAACAACCACCAGCCTTTCTGTACGTGAGAAAGAACAAGTCACTAAGATGTTAAACATGGTGCTGAAATTATTGCCAAGTTGCTACAAAAAAGTTGCTTTTAAATATCTACATGATGCCAAGCCCTATTAACCTCAATCTTGAAATGCTTATGCAGTAACAACAAATGAACAAAATTTAATTGTCAAAGGAAGAGTAAAGCTAGAGTTGATAATGTTCATCCTTTGTGAGTTACTAACACATTATTAAAGGCCCATCTCTATCTTGGGTTTGTACAGATTATGTTGGAATAAACATTGTTTCAGGAAATTGCAGGAACCCATGTCGCCACCTGTGAAACTGCATGGACCAGGGTTGGTCCCACTAGTGTAACAAAGTAAAGGATAACAAAGTCAGGTGTAAGTGCACACAAAAAAAGAACGATGTTGAAGAGTTCCCCCACACTCCAACCTGCTCCATCTTTCTGCCCCGCCTCTCCTGAAGGTGCAGATTCATTCAGGACTAGAGTTCCAAGTGATGTCTTGTCCAAGTGATTATTCTTCATCAGCCTAGACAGTAGGTATGGCAGGCTGCTCAAGTGGTGAAGAGAGGAGCGGGGTGTGGAGGGGGAAGTCACCATAGCCGAGAATGATCCTGCATTTACCCAATGTCATCACACAAGTGAGAATCCCTACGTGGTCAGTTTTCAGTAAAATATTAAAATGCCTACGTGGCAAAGAAGCAGAATGCAAAATGATTAGAAAGGGTTAATTAGTTAGGAACTGAGATTGGTACAGGTGGCCTGGCCTCCTGCTGGGCCATATGTTTGCGTAGTCAGCAGGTTTGCATGGTCTTAGCAATGTAGAGTCTTTGATGTGATTCAAGGACTGGTCTGAATGTCTCCATGTTTATGGCAGATCAATATAGGTAACGAGCTTAGCCAAAGTTGAAAGACATTCCAGGTTGGGAGATAAGGAACAGAAGGGACAGGGAAGAACATTCCAAGTTGGAAGGTGAGGAAGTATCCCCTTTGATGTCTAACAGCAGCATGATCAGCACATGGACGATTTATGATTGGCCGGAAATAATGTAACCTCGCATGGCAACCTGTGCCCGGCTTATGATTGGTGTTGACCCTCTTTAAGTATGTTCCAACCCTATTGATTTGTATAAAAACGTGTGGATTTCTGTATGTTTTTGTTCTTGCTCTGCCAGCATAGAGGGACTCTATCAGGAGTCCAAATCAATGCTGCAGACTAAGAACCCTGCTATTAAAGTTGTGCTGAACTTTAAAATGTATTCGACTTCAGTTATTACTGAACCAGACTGAGGGGAAAGAATCCGGATCGTCACAAGCACTTGTCAACGGAGGTCACAAGATAGTGACTAGGAGCTGGAACCTTAGCTAATTTTTCCTCTCCTAGAGACATCTAGGCCAATTCCCTACCTGCTGGCACAAACTAGGGATTGAAACTGGCATCTCTGCAGTCTGTATGACTATACTGGGTGGTGCCCTTGCCCACTGAGCTACCAGGGAAGGGTTGAGAAATGGACATTAACGAGACCCATCATAAGATGACTTCATAAGGCAGTAATGTTCATGTACAGACAGATGCTGCAGTCAATTATCTACCCCTTTACATCCCTTCCTCCTCCCAGTCACATCTTCACTTTTAAATTATATGCCATGGGCTGGAAATAAATCCATTAATAGATGCATTATGTCCTAGTGGTTTGGCACTTGCAATCATGGCATCCACTTAGTATAGTTGGCTTTTATGTCCTTGTACAATCAGAAATGTTGTCTTGTTCAATTAATGCTTACCACATGCCTAATAAATTTACAAGAGGCATTTGTTCATTGCATTAAATTCTAACCAATTTTTAACAGTACATTACAGGCAACAGCAATATACAGGACTCAACATCCTCCAGGCTCTCTCTTTTAAATGCACTTAGAATCATAGAATCTTACAGCACAGAAACAGGCCATTCAGCCCATTGTGCCTGTGTTGGCTGTTCGAAAGAGCTATCTAATTAGTCCCACTTCCCTACTCTTTCCCCATAGCCCTGCAAATTGTTCCTTTTCAAGTATAATTCCAATTCCCTTTCGAAAGTTACTACTGAATCTGCTTTCTACCACTCTTTCAGGCAGTGCATTCCAGATCATAACAACTCGCTGTGTAAAAAAATGTATCCTCATCTCCCCCCTGGTTCTTTTGCCAATTATCTTAAATCTGTTTCCTCTGGTTACTGACCCACCTATCACTGGAAACAGTTTCTCCTTATTTATTCTATCAAAACCCCTCACAATTTTGAATACCTCTATTAGGTCTCCCTTAACCTTCTCTGCTCTAAGGAGAACAATCCCAGATTCTCCAGTCTCTCAACATAACTGAAGTCCCTCAACCCTGTTATCATTCTGGTAAATCTTCTCTGCACTCTCTCCTTTGACATCCTTCCTAAAGTGTGGTGCCCAGAATTGGACACAATGCTCTAACTGAGGCCTAACCAGTAATTTATAAAGGTTTAGCATAACTTCCTAGCTTTTGTACTCTATGCCTCCACTTATTAATCATACATACATATATATCTTAGAAAATGCTTTCCCATTGCGTTTTCTATCACCTACTGGATTATCAGAATGCTTTTACAGTAGTTTAAGGCTTCAAATGGAATGAAATCTCTAGAATTTCACTGTTAACATAACCATCTTTGTCCCTCCAAAATACTACAGTTTCGAGATAGCACAGTAACAGTAAGACTGAATGACACTGAACTTAATTGATTAACCTAATTTGCTTTCTTTTGGTTGTAATAGGATCATATACTTTGAACATAATGCTTTCTTATTCAATCACCTATGATTTACATTAACATCCATATCACTCTAGGTTTGGCAAGCAATAAACTATGCAGCCAACAACTGTCACTCTCCGATGGGTGCACCACCTCATCCAAGACCCACCCAAGGTGGTGGCCTGGCAGTGGAACAATGTTGTTTTGGCTCCACCCCAACACTGGGAGCTGACAGAATACTCATAATGCAATGCACAGCATGACACCATAACATGCACTGGGTGCACCTTACATCGAGCTACTGACAAGTCTGATTCCTCGGGTCTGCAGGTATATACAAAACGTAGAGTGATTGGGCATTCAAGTTTTTTCTGAAACTCAAAGCACCACCAAGCATTCAAAGGCACAGCTGAGACATATGTATCAACATTTATATGTCTATTCATGTACATCTTTAAAAAGCTTACTTACTATACAAGGACATTTTTAAATAGGCAGCAGAAAAATATTACATTGTGTAGACACCAAGTATTAACCTCAAACATCCCAAGAACTAACAGTAAGCAACCATGCAAAAAATTATTAAAAAGCCCTCTCCTGTAGAGTTAGAGACTATGTATCAAAACTGTCAGAGAAATCGTTATTTCACATGTTGTCTCTTTTTGTTTCATCTGCCTCCAATCTGCACTCCAACAATTGTCTTAAGGAGACCAGCTGGCCAATATTGTTACTCCATGATCGAAAGATTAGGGAGATCTACATGAATGCACTGTACAAGAAAGAACCTACCATGCTTGCCACGTGATATATCCACATACTGGCAGAGCCTGGGATGTGAGATGGCCTTGAGGATTTGGAATCGTCCAAGAATCCTGATGGAGTTTGGGGTGAGTGGAAGTCCATTACTGCCGCATACATCATGTGGAAGTGCTGAAGCAAAAAAAGTGAAGGCTCCAAGCTGGGCATCTTTTAGGGGAAACATTTTACTCTGAATTCCGTGTCATTGCAAATCTGAGGAGAAAAAAGGAATAAACAATACATTCAGTGTGGAATGAAAGCTGTCATTTTAAGTTACTCAAGTAGTAAAGACCCCAAAAACACTACAGTAAGGCAAACTTCTTGAGGGAAACGAATAGATTAAAGTGATGGTTCTTTCATACAGTAGAAAGGTAATCAACGTATTGCCAGGACATAACTACTACAAATTGAAATGACAGTTTTTAAGCCCTATCTAATGATAATCTTGATTCAAAACAAGAACACACAAAGAGTAGTGGTAATCTGGAACTCTCTCTCCCCTCTCCTCTCTCCTCTCTCCTCTCTCCTCTCTCCTCTCTCCTCTCTCCTCTCTCCTCTCTCCTCTCTCCTCTCTCCCCCCCCCCCCCAAGGGCTGTGGATGCTAGGACAATTAGAGCTTGCAAGACTGCGATCAATAGATTTTTGTTAGATAAGGTTATCAAGGGATATGGAGCGAAAGCGGTTAATTGGAGTTGAGATACAGATCAGCCATGATCTAATTGAATGACGGAGCAGCCTCAAGGGGCTCAATGGCCTACTCTTGTTCCAAGTTCCTAACTGCAGTACCAACAAATCTGTTATCGACATTTGGAAGAACTCTTGAATCATTTAATAAATATGGCCTAAAGTTATTTTTAACAATAGAAGGAATCACTAAATTACTTAGTTATAGCATTTTCAAGCACCAACATCTATTTATCAGTAACTTCACAAATCTTCATTTAAAAAATGTTGTACAAACAGAATTCTGACTGAGATGAGATCTATTGGTTTTTTTTGTGAAATAATTATTTAAAGGGGGACACACACATTAACATTTTGTAATTTTAATTATGGCATACAGTACCTTCCCTTTAACATGAATGTCACTTGACTAGAAACTTCGTTTCATTTTTAAACATTTTTTCCTTAACGTCTTAATTTTAGCGATACTATTATCCAGTATTTTGAAAGCATTTTTGCCACCATTAGAATTTTGACAAACACACAGAGAACTGACTCTGTGCCCTGATTCCACGTAAGTGGATCTTCTAAGAGCTAGTTATATTGACCACTGGTATCAATGTCATGAGCTGCCAAGAGCTCCACCATGCTTACTACCGTTTCAGAAACTCTCATGCATTTCCACTTCAGCTTGGTCCTACGGTAGCACTCTCACCTCTGAGTCAGAAGGTCATGGATCAAATCCCACTCCAGGTAGATGCAAAAGATCTTGTGGTACTATTCGAGGAAGAGCAGGGGAGTTCTCCCTAACTTTCATCCCTCAATCAACACCTCCAAAAACAGATTATCTGGTCGTTGATGTTTGTGGAAATCTTGCTGCACACAAATTGGCTGCCACATTTGCCTATATAGCAAGTGACTACACTTGAATTCATTAGCTGTAAAGCACTTTGGGACATCCTTAGGATGTGAAAGGCACGATATAAATGCAAGTTTTTTCTTTATAGCTGTTGGTTGGTTATTCCAGTATTGTCCAATAGAAATCATTGACAACAACAACTTGCATTTATATAGCACCTCTAACATCATAAAACATCCCAGGCACTTCACTGTAGCGTTATCAAACAAAATTTGACACCGAACAACAAGGAGATATTAGGACAGGTTGGTCACAGAGGTAGTTTTTAAAAAGGAGTGTCTCAAAGGAGGAAAGAGAGGTAGACAGGCAGAGAGGTTCAGGTAGGGAATTCCAGAGCTTAGGGCCTAGGCAGCTGATAGCACGGCTGCCAATGGTGGAGTGATTGAAATCGGGGATGTGCAAGAGGCCAGAATTGGAGGAGTTCAGAGACCTCGGTGGGCTGTCGGGCTGGAGAAGGTTACAGAGATAGGGAGGGGCGCAAGGATGAGAATTTTAAAAATCGAGGGGTTGCCGGACCAGGAGCCAATTAAGTCAGCGAGCACAGTGGTGATGGGTGAACGGGTCTTGGGATACAGATAGCAGAGTTTTGGATGAGCTCAAGTTTACGGATAGCACAAGATGGGAGGTTGGCCAGTCGAACATTGGAATATTCAAGTCTGGAGGTATCAAAGGCACGGATGAGGGTTTCAGCAGCAGATGAGCTGAGGTAGGGGAGGAGGTGGATGATGTTACTGGGGTGGAAGTAGGCGGTCTTGGTGATGGAGAGGATATGGGGTCAGAAGTTCAGTTCAGGGTCAAATAGGATGCCAAGGTTCTATGAAGTACTTTTGAAATGTAGTCACTATTGTAGTGTAGGAAACACGGCAGCCAATTTGCACACAGCAAGTTCCCACAAATAGCAATGTGATAATGACCAGATAATCTGTTTATAGTGATGTTGGTTGAGAGATAAATATTGGCCAGGACACCAGGGCGAACTCCCCTGCTCTTCTTCAAATAGTGCCATGGAATCTAAATTCACTCCAAATGTTTTGAAGCTCCTTATATTTGAAGTGCAATGCTACAAAGCACATTGTCCATAGTTAACAAGTCAACTGGATTGGCTCCTTTAAAGGAGTTGGCATAAGCTAATTAGCAAGCTTGTCTTTCCGTGCCAGTGGCATGACCAAGTGACAGCATGAGACAAAGGAAGGATATGGAATTCAAGGAATGTACTCACCATCTGCTGTTCTCAAGCACACAGACAGGCAGAGGTTAGTGAAGGATATTCAAACCCTGCTTCATACTCAAGTTACGTGATATAAAGCCCAGCTGATCTACTAACATGGTACCAGTTCCAATTTGGAGTGCACGACAGAATTAGAATCCTGAATGGCTTCTGGATATAAATATCTGAAATTAGATCCCATATGTCCTGCCACTAAAATAATTTTGTACAGTTAGTTGATGGAGTAAAGTAATTGTGTGCCTTTATCCCTCTTCCTTTCAGTTTCTCTGCTTGTTTCCCACTATCTAATCTTTGTCTCCCTCTGTTCTTCTCCACATATCCATAACACGTTCTCTTATTTTCCTCTCTAGAATGCTATGTTTGTGTTTCCCTTTCTCATTCCTAACATCAGGATTTATAAGATGCTTACATTGGCCTAAAATCTTCACTTTTTCCTTTAAGCCAATGCAATTTAGCTAAAATGTTACATGCTGTCAAATCTCGCTGATTTGCAGCAAGACTCACTTATTTTGTTTTAACCTATTTGGATGCATTTAACTTTGAAAGTCAACACAGCTCCGTGGGTTTAAATGGGTTTAAAAATCAGTTTCACTTTCTCTGATTGGATAAATTTCACTCAATGCCGAGAGCCCTATTCACAAACATTTCAAAAATAGAAGTTGTAAAGTGATCATTTAACGTGCAACACAAGACCCACAGACCGAGTCCGGCCTCCAAACTCCTTCAACCCTGCCCGCGGTTACCTGGTTTCCTTGTGTGTTTGGTATTGAAATCAGGAGCTTATGGCTGAGCAGTTCAAGCTTCCTGGGTTTGGAGGATAAAAGGCTGCATCCTGATTGGTCCATTTGGACTAATAATAAACCACTATTTTTAATAGGAGATTTGAGCCACAGTATACTTCACACCCTTCAAAAAACACTGAAAATGTTCCCAACCCTCTCAAATATTGTCCCACATTTATACATATTTGATTGGCATTAGACCTTTAAATAGAGCTAACATGGGAAAGAAGCAAACTTAATCCTTAGTGATTCTGATTAAGTAGGGTTTGATTTTACTTTTAAAAATGCACAAATCAAATGAATTCATAATAAGTAATGATTTTATCCAGTACCCTGTTTTATTTGGAACTTCTATATTTTCATTCTGACAAATGAATCAGGCCTAGTCTATGAAAAGTAGTTCTGATAAAAGGATTCGATTGAGTAGAAGCTATTTCCTCTGTTGGGGGAATCCAGAACAAGGGATCGCAATGTTAAAATTAGAGCCAGGCCATTTAGAAGTGAAATCAGGAAGCACTTTTTCACACAAAGGGTAGTGGAAATCTCTTCCCCCAAAAAGCTGTGGAGGTTGGGTCAATTGACATTTTTAAGACTGAGATTGATAGATTTTTGTTGGGTAAGGGTATCAAGGGACATGGAGCAAAGGCAGGTAAATGGAGTTGAGGTACATATCAGCCATGATCTAATTGAATGGCAGTACAGGCTTGAGAGGCTGAATGGCTTACTCCTGTTCCTATGGGTCTAAACCTGAAACATTAACTCCTCTGTTTTCTCCACATATGCTGACTGACCTGCTGGGTGTAGCCAGCATTTTCTATCATTGTTTCAGATTTCCAGCAGACGATAGAAAGTAGTTAACATCTGAAGTGCAGCAGCCTATTGCAGACCTTTGATTTCTATCCCATAGGAGATAACTGAAATCAAGTACGACTTGATTCTTTGGACCATGGGATGTGTGAACTGCGTAATATCCCATAATGGGTAATCCCCGAATCACAATCTTGAGGAAACGCAGTAATGAAGAGAAGACAAGCAGGCACATATGGCTGGGGAGAGCAAAACAAGTAAAGATTCTTATTCTCCTTTCCTCACAACTCCAATACGTGCAGGTGCTGAACACACGGAACTCAACGAGCCTTTCTCATTTGGTCTCCTTCTATCTTGTTCAATTTCCCAACAGGTGCTAACCTGTCATTTTCAAGATTTAATAAAACTATAATCACATTATCAAGTTGACAGGACATTAGTTTTATAATGAACCATAATATATTACAGCCAGGTGTTTAATATAAAAGGTATTTTATTTTTAATTACAAATTCACTTTCCGAAAGCCTTTGCAATCTGTTGTCTGTGAGCTTTTGAGTCACTGTTAGAATTAATGTTCTAACATTCATTCTATCACCAATGAATGTGCTGCATGTCACTGGCTCCATTCTTAGCAAAGTATGCACTGCACAGAAGATTGTTTCTTTGACTTCCCAAGTTCTTTTCCTGACGATCCAACATACAATGGAGTGCCACAGTATTAAAATGATTGTACAGACAGATAACTGCTAATATGGTTTGCACCATCCGCTAGACACGTCTAAGTCTTAATATGGAATGCTCCTTGATTTAGGCTACAAATATTGAAAGCGGGACCAAAATAGTTAGTTACATGCCCTTTGGCAAAGATGATCCAAAGCTGGAGTTATATTACAGCCATTGTGAGATGGCTTCTTGGAGGGGACCTCACAACACTGGCCTTTAGTTGCAAATGTAGCGCCAAAGCACACCCCAAATCACTTCACAATGACGGGAAGGTGGCAGTATAACTGCAGCAAAAGGGTTCCAAGATTCTTCTGCAAAACAAATTACATGACCACTGTTATTTTTCTTAAAGGGAAACTCATTTGTCTCCCTTCTATCAGCAGAGATGGTGTATCCTAAAACATTAATGTTCTTTGTGCTTTCCTTTTCCATCAAAATGGCTAATTTCCTATTGTGTTTTGTTGCACAAGAATGCTTTTCTACAGAGCAGGTATTATTCTCTCTGTGGCATCCTTCCAATGCTTTTGGCACGCACAGGTAGGAAGATTAGGCTTCTGTGAAACAGGATTTAAAAAGTCTGACAATTACTATTATAAAGTAACATTGGTAGTGTACAAGGAAAAAAAGAACAGACATTCTGCCTATAGGGGAAAAAAAGAAAATTAACCATATTTGTATTTAATTTGGATATAAACAACATAACATACCTTAATGTCAATAGTCCCAAAGCTACACTCTTTGGCTCCCACCATGATCTGCGTTCTACCACTTGGGACTCGAGCAACCTCTCTGGTTTCCATTTCAAGCTTAGCCCAGAGGTGTAAAGCCTTAGCCTAACCCCAAGCTGACCTTCCTTCCACACATCTGACCTGTCACCAAGACTGCCTTCTTTCAGCTCAAAAATAGTGCCAGTCTCTGCCCTTCCTTCTCCCCCTCCTCCTTTACGCTGAGAACCTACTCCATTACTTCATCATTTCCAGACCTGAGTGCTCTTCTTGCTGGCCTCCTCGTTCTCACAAAACACTGAGGTCCACATCTTTTCCTGCGCAAAAACCCGCAACCCCATTCTTGTCCTCGCTAAGCTTCACTGGTTTCCTGTAGCCCAAAGGATTGATTATAAGATCACCATTTTTGTCCTCAATTCTTTCCCTAGCCTTATCCCATCCTTCCTGTGTGACCTCCTTCAATTATAGGTCCCTCCATTTACTCTCTATTCCTCTGATACTGAACTATTTCTCATTCCCTGCTCCCCCCATTTCATCATTGGCAGCTGACATCTGTTCCTTCAGCCACTACATCCCCATCATCTGGAATTCCTTTCCAAAATCCCTCCACCTCACAAACTCGCTTCCCAAGGAGTCTCCCTAAAATCCTTTTTTTGTAAACCAAGCTTTTGCCCTAGCCAACCCACTCCCCTATTCCTCTCCTGCCCATTGTTCAGTTCTCAGTAAAGCACTCTTAATATTTTCTACATGAGGAGCACGATATAAATGTAAGCTGTTATCACTAACACTTTCAGGTCCAATACATAAAATGTTCATCTGCTATCCAAGCAACAAGATTTCCAGATTACTGCTGAATACTAAGTAACTTTTTGGATCGTTTAGCTTTTCAATGCAATTGTATTGTCTGCAAATATGGATGTCCTGCTCAATAGATCCTTCTCAACGTCATTGATGTAGATGAGAAACAGCATTCTGCCCACGACTAATCACTGCGGCACTTCCCACTAATCACTTGATTCCACTGAGAAAATATTCTTCCAATAGCCAACCTGTACTTTCAACCCGCGACCTCTACCACCAAGGACAAGAGCAGCAGGCACATCGGAACAACACCACCTGCACGTTCCCCTCCAAGTCACACACCATCCTGACTTGGAAATATATCACCGTTCCTTCCTCGTCGCTGGGTCAAAATCCTGGAACTCCCTTCCTAACAGCACTGTGGGAGAACCATCACCACACGGACTGCAGCGGTTCAAGGCGGCGGCTCACCACCACCTTCTCAAGGGCAATTAGGGATGGGCAATAAATGCCGGCCTCGCCAGCGATGCCCACATCCCATGAACGAATAAATTTTTTAAAAGTCACTTCTCCACCTAATTTGGCATATCTCCCCTAATGTCAGATGCCCTTATCTCAATTAATCTCTTTGGCATCACTTAGTGAAAGATACCACAAGAAACCCAACAGATTCACGTCTAAATGCAGAATGTCAAACAGAAGGCTTGTACAATTGAACACTGGTCCCATGCTACTGCCACTCACTCAAGCTGCTGTCACTGACATCAATGGAACAGGTGCAAACTCAGTGTGGAGCCCCAAAACAGGTCCTCTCAGGCAAGACAAAGCAGAGCAAATATAGGTATCTCTCCCAGCAATTGTGCATTTTTTTTAAATCAGAAGAGGTACTTTAAGTAAATAAAGAACATGCATTTATTTTGCTTCTTTCACATCCTCAGGATGTCCCAAAGCACTTCACAGCCAATGAAGTACTTGTGTAGTGTAATCACTGTTGTTTTGTAGGCAAACACAGCAGCTAATTTGCACACAACAAGCTCCCACGAACAGCAATTAAATAAATGACCAGTTAATCTATTTTAGTGATGTTGGTTAAGGGATAAACAGGGAGAGCTCCCCTGCTATTCTTCAAACAGTGCTATGGGATCTTTTACGTCCACCTGAACAGGCACACGGGGCCTCAGTTTAACATCTGATAAGACGGCACCTTCAACAATGCAGCACTCCCTCAGTACTGCACTGGTGTCAGCCAGATTATGGGCTTCTATCCTGGAGTGGGGCTTGAACCCACAACCTTCTGACTTGATGGCAAGACTGCTAACCACGGAACCAACCTGACACAGGTAGGCAAGTATTGTCCTTATAAATATATTGCTCTTTAACTGAAAAAAAACCACACCAATCATGGTAAACATACTCACAATCACAAACTTTATCATCATCAGGTATGTGTGATTTACAACCACTACTATTTAAGGAAACAATTCACAAGCAAGTGGGGCAAACCACAATCAATACAGCACAACAAATACTCAGATAGCTGTCATGCTACATTATGAAGAATGAAGATTATCAGCAGAACTTAAGATAGAAGGCAAGAAAACTGGGCGTGTTCCGAAGGTTGATACCTATTTACAATTGCAGAACTACGTCCAATAAAAGTAGTTCCATGTGATGTCCTGGTTCCCTTGGGAACTGTCGGCTGGATTCCACAATACAAAACTGCACATGGATGCCATTCATACACAACTTTGTCATCTAAGAGTCCAGCCTGTCCGTAGCCAGAATAAAAACTTACTTTGGCCACCAATGGCACTTTGCTTTCAGAGGGGCTGAGCTGGGAATCAGTGACTGATACTCTCTCCAACAATACATTTGCCATCAGGGACAACCCAGGAAGTTAAACGGGACACAATGTCCTATATTGAAACAGTTTCAGTGCCCCGACACATTTGCACACAGAATGGTAAAACACAGATTAACACCAGCCAAAAAAAAAAGCACTTTCCCCACAGATAGAGGAAAAGATACGAGAAGGAAAATTTCTTTGGACTGTTAATGGCCAAACAGCACTGACAAAGGTCAACTCGAGTGGTGAGGGAGAAGAATGAATAGAAAAGAAAAAAAATGGCTGAAATTGGAGGAAAGTCTCATTTCAAAAAGGGCTGATACACACAAATGTTTGGTGTTGCATTTAATGTCACTGGGTACAACTGGCAAAGAAAAATAGCTATAACACCTGAGAAACCATAAGTAATTTTATCATAATTTGGGCAACCAGTGCTATCCTAAAGTTGAAGTTAAGAGTCATAACAGGCTGGAGGGTGAGGACACCTCTGACAGTGCAGTACTTCCTTTGTACTGCACTAAAGTGTCAGCCTAGATTATGTGCTCAACACTCTGGAATGGGGCTTGAATCCACAACCTTCTGACTCAGGCAAGTGCTACCACAGCCAAGTCTTTAGGAATATAAAGATAGTACAGGAAGTCTAGTTTTAGGTCAATGCAGAGGGAGTGACCAAGGAAGGCAAGAGAAAAACAGGGCAAGAATAGCATCAGAAAAAGTTGAAGGCAGGAAGAAAACTAAAAAAGGGAGCAGCAACAACAGAGCCACTGAGAAGATAGGAGAGTACTAGGGAAAGCAAGAAGAAAATGTAGGGAACAAAGTTGAGGACAGAAGAGTGAGAACCACAGAGAGACAAGGATAGTGAGGCACAAGCTTATGTGAAACCAGTTTAGAGTCACACTGAGGGCTCAAGGATTCAAGAGAGGAAGGGTGAATGAGTGGCAGAGGGAGAGGTCAAATCAGAATGGGACACAACTGGGATGTGCATGGCAGGAAAGTGTATCCGTGAGGGATGGTGGGCCTCAGCTAGGGAGCAGAAAAAAAAATCCAGTGTTTCAAAGCAGCCGAAAAGAGAAAGAAAGCTGAGTTGCCAGACAAGGTAAAACTGCCAAGAGTCCTGACACCAGCTAAGCAGAGTGAGACTCAGATATACAATGAGATCAAGTAAACCAGTCTGGAAAGCCCCACCATATTCATTCACATTAAAGGAAGACTCAGCCAACTGAGACAGTTGTTAATCAATATAGACACTTAATGTACTCAATTCCTTCAGTAAAAACTGGGTTCACTCTGGCCTGAAACTAAGGCAGTGGAGGGCACCGAGCAGTGTTAACTTGTAAAGTATAAGAACTGATCCCTAGTGTTAGAGGTCTAATTTATGAGGAAAGATTGGCAAGATTTGGGGTTTTCCACTTGCAAAAGTATCTTGGAGATGATCTTAGAGGTAAACAAGAATATAAATCATAGAATCATACAGCACAGAAGAAGGCGGCCATTCAGAAAGAGCTATCCAATTAGTCCCACTCCCCTGCTCTTTCCCCATAGCCCTGCACATTTGGAAAAGGTAAATCCAGAAAATAACTTTAAATTAAAAAGCAAAGATTAGGAAGGGCCATAGGTTCGAACTATTAAAAAGACAAATTTAGAACAGATATCACGAAATTCTTCTTCGTATAGTGACCAACTCCCGGATAGATTAGTGAAAGTAAAAACTCAGGAAACATTTCAGAACCAGCTGGATGCTATGATGGAAAACTGTCGAGTGTTGCTGCATATAGGAACGGAGATGGGCGGAACGGCCTGCCTCATCCGTAACTATCTTCTGAGGTGCAAGGATTGCAATGTTATTGTAAGGAATTAAATTATCCTGCAGGAGGCGGATGCAAGAGAATCCAGACACCGCCTGTTCATAAAGCAGATGCTCTTTAACGTTACCACAGTGTCGTTCTCGACCAGTAAGTATTTAAAAATATTAACCGAAGTCGGTGCATCGCCAACAACCCATCCCACAGGTTACAACACCCCAATCTCATTTCTAATCACAGTTCCTTACCGCTTGCTTCTCCTCAGCAACCAGCGCGTCGCAGCGCACCTGTGCACACTGGGACCTGTAGTCCAGCCCTGCTTTCACACCAATGGGCGTTAAGCGGCTGGTAAACTACACTTCCCACAATGCTATTTCGCGCCGACGGGGGAAGTCAAGCCCCCGCCCCGGTCCTTTGGTGGCTGTGCCGTTTTGCTATAACTATACCGAGCAACGTCCGTTTTATTTTCAGACCGACGCATAACGGGTTTTGTGGGGGTTTTTTTTTTTCCATTTCTGGTGAAATGAGGCGTTACGTTGTGGAATTTTGCTTTGGTGGGGCGATGGGAAAGAGTAAATGCACATTGCAGACAGGCGGGTGTAAGGCGGCTGCGCTGAGGCCACTAAGCCCCCCGGGAGCGGACGGTTGGCCGAGTTGATGTGAGTAAAAAAAAAATTCACCGGCGAGTCGGTCACTGTGGCTCCGCGGCTCTGTCATAACTTGCGGCGGCCTCACGGTTTTCCCCTGACACCTCGGTAACCGCCGGTTTGATTGGCAAGTGGCTGCCTTTTATTTATTAATTAATTATTATTTATTTATTATTTATTTATTTAAAGATCCCTGGGGGCGGGTAGCTGAGGTGAGTCTGTGGTCAACAAATACTAGGGGTCGGGGTCGGGGTCGGGGTGACTGATACCTTTAGCCAGTGTCCGGCTTTAATAAGTCTGTGGCTGTTCACCCCCCCACGTTGTGGTCGGTGTCCCACCCGGGCCTGCTGTCCCTCATGACGTCATCACTATTTAAACAAAAATACTCTTTTTTTTTCCCCCCAATTAACCACAACCTGCATTTATATATGATGTGGAGATGCCGGTGATGGACTGGGGTTGACAAATGTAAAGAATCTTACAACACCAGGTTATAGTCCAACTGTTGGACTATAACCTGGTGTTGTAAGATTCCTTGCATTTATATAGCGCCTTTAACCTAAAGAAACGAGCCACAGAGCGGGTAAGGGCACCGAGCCAAAGACAGAGGGATTAGGAGAGGGTGATTAACAAGCGTGGTCAAAGAGGTCAGTTTTAAGGAGGACAGGGAGGGAATTCAAGAGCATGGAACCGTGGCAGCTGAAGGCCACCAATTGTAGGGCGGGGGTGGAGGGAGATGCCCAGGTGGCCAGAGACAGGAATGCAAAGTTGGGAGTGGTGACGGGGGTTGTAGCGCTGGAGGAGGTTACAGAGATTTCAAGGCAATTTGTCATAGTAAGTTTTTTTTTGCAGGTAGAACACTAGTAGAAATCTCTTTTTTTTTTGTTTGTTTTTTTTGGTGATTTGTATATTCTGAGAACTTGCAGGTAACACCTGTCTGTCTGCACACTGATTGCCTTGGCAACGGGCAGTTGAAAAAACTGTCTGTAATCACCAAGCATTGTTCTGTGAATTATAAATGCGATTTCATTTCGAGGATTTCATTTCCACATCGTTCACCTGAGGAAGGAGGTAGCCTCCGAAAGCTTGTGAATTTAAAATAAAATTGCTGGACTATAACTTGGTGTTGTAAAATTGTTTACACTAGTAGAAAAGAGTGAGTTTGCTTCGAAGAATTGTGCAGCCTGATCGTTTAACATTTTATACACAGAAAGAACTTGCATTTATATAGCACCTTTCATGTCCTCAGACGTCCTAAGCAGCTTACAGCTGATGAATCACTTTTGAATGGTAATTGCTGCTGTTTTGTATGCAGATGTGATAGCTGCAGCGAGGTCCCACAATGAACAATGGGAAAAGTGAGCAGATAATCTGTTTTAGTATTGTTGGTTGAGAGATCGATGTTGTTTATGACACTGCGTGAACTCTCTGCTTTTCATGAAATGCTGCCACGGGATCTTTTACATCTACCTGAGTAGGCAGATGGCCTTGGTTTGATGTCTTAACTGGAAGTGTCAGCCAAAATTAAAAGCAAAATACTGCGGATGCTGGAAATCTGAAATAAAAACAGAAAATACTGGAAACATTCAGCAAGTCGGGCAGCATCTGTGAAGAAAGAAACAGAGTTAACATTTCAGGTTCAGATATTCTGGCTAAGAGTCATCGACCTGAACGTTAACTCTGTTTCTTTCTCCACAGATGCCGCCTGAATCGCTGAGTATTTCCAGCATTTTCTGTTTTTATGACAGTCTATATATTGTGTGTTCAGGAGACGTTAACCCACCATGCTTCCATGATGGGTGTCATAGCAACTGCCGTTTGCCCCATTCATCTTGCGGAACCAGTTCCAGTGGAACAGTTCTGTGTTACGGTCAGACCGCTGATGTTCTGAGTTTGCTGCAGAGTACTGGTGGCAACATTGGGGCATCTGCAAATGTAAGATTTTCACTTGCAGTTATTCAAAAGTCTGAAACATGATTATAAAGTAACTTATCTGTGTGACATTACTCTAAAGTTGAGTTTGTGACTTTACACTTCTGGCTGCAAACCTTCCCAAATGTTGGTGGAAGGTCTGCAGAGGCCAAGGATGTGAAAATCACATTGCCGGTCTACACGGATGGTTTGAGAGCTTGGCCTGCCAGCCGTCAGAATAAAATGACTAGAGTGGCAGCCAAAGGTTGAGGTTAGAGACGATGAACAAAACCACCTTGTGGGGTATATCTCGGGCGACATGTATGCCACCTCACTTATTTCACAGCAGGAGGCAGCAGTGTTGTGCACATTTTGTATTAATTCAGTTCCATTATGTTGTTGAGCTTATTAACTTCTTGTCATTTCCCTAATGTCATCAATGTTCAAAAGCATGTATATAATTTTTCAACTTTTTTTTAAGTAGTACTAATGGTGATCTTTAGACTTCAGATCTTTACGTGTTTATTGTAATGTACTAGTTTGGAAAAATGGCCTTTAGAATACACCATGTAAGCCTGTAATTAGTTAAAATTTACCAGGTTGTTCCACTGTTTTGGCGGCTCACCCATAATCTGACAATTGGTAATTATGGATAGTAACTGGTGTTATTACTAGTTAAATCCGAATGTTATGTGAAAAGGCTGATTCTTCATAGTGATTCTGATGGATAGGCAAATTAGATAAATTCACTTAACCTTCCGGACTCAACATTGATTTCAATAACTTCAGATCATAACCACTGCTCCCATTTTTTCAGTCAGCTAGTGCTGGTAATGGTTCTGCTGCTGCCATTTACAGCTACTTCTGATCAATCTCTTTTGTTTTTTAACCTGTCCCATTACCACCTCCTTGCCTTGCACCATCATCCCTTTTGTCATTTAATCACTTGTGCCCTCTACCCTATCACAGACCTTCCCTTTTGTTCCCCCCCCCCTCCCTGACTCTGTACTTGCTTAAAAACTTTAACTCTTTTAACATCTTCCAGCTCTAACGAAAGGTCTTCGACCTGAAACGTTAACTTTGTTTCTTTCTCCACAGTTGCTGCCTGACTTGCTGAGCTCCAGCGTTTTCTGTTTTTATTTCAGATTTCCAGAATCCGCAGTATTTTGCTTTTGATTTAGAATTTACCAATGTCATTTGGGTATGCATGCTGTGATTTATGGCGATTCAACTTGTTAAATACATTATTTTATGGTTGAAATTGCCTTAGTAAATATGCACCAACTTCATTATTTTAGTTTATTTTAAGTGAAATCATTTAAGTGGTCCTGAAAGTTTTAATTGGGATGAGGGGAGTACTGAGTGTGATGTCCAAGGGATCAGTGTTGGATCATGACTGTTTCTAATTTATATCAGTAACTTGGACTCAGAATCCCAATGAACTAGGAGGGGTAGTGGAATTGCAAGGGGCAGCTCAGAAATTACAAAATGAGTTGCATAAAATACGTAAGTGGGCAGAACAATGGCAGATGAAATTTAATGCAGGCAAGTGTAAATTGCTTCAAATTGGAAGGAAACATGGGCAACACATGCACTCAATGAATGGTTGTCAACATATCTAAATGTGAAGGTGAAAGAAACCTGAGTCTCATTAGACTCACTGCTGCTCTGCATTGGCTGGAGATGTTGAACAATCAACAAAGCCAATAGAAATGTTGTAAACAATTTTACAACACCAAATTATAGTCCAACAAATTTATTTTAAATTCCACAAGCTTTCGGAGGCTTCCTCCTTCCTCAAGTGAACGGTGTGGAAATGAAAATCAATAGAAATGTTGAACTACGTAGTCAGTGGAAGTCATAATCAAATTGTATCGTGCTCTGGACAGAGCACACTTTGAGATCTGTGTTCAGTTCTGGTCCCTGAGTCATAAGGGAGGTATTCAAACATAGGAGGCGAAGCTTCGGAAATGATCCCTAGCATTGGAAGCCTGAGATTTGAGGACAGGCTTGAGAGAGTTGGGCTTTTCAGAGTTGGTAAGAGGTATCTAAGAGGTAATCTTAGAGGTATATAAGATAGTAAATGGTATAGAAAAGGTAAATGTTGAAAATCAATGTAGAAAGTGGGAGCAAAACAAGGGACCACAGGTTCATAGAATGTACAACACAGAAACAGGCCATTCAGCCCAGCTGGTCCATGCCGGTATTTATGCTCCACACGAGCCTCCTCCCACCCCTCTTCATCTAACCCTATCAGCATAACCTTCTATTCCTTTCTCTCTCATGTGTTTATCTAGCTTTCCCTTAAATGCATCTATGCTATTCGTCTTAACTACTCCCTGTGGTGCCGAGTTCCACATTCTCACCACTCTCTGGGCAAAGGAATTTCTCCTGAATTCCCTATTGGATTTATTAGTGGCTATCTTATATTTATGGCCCCTAGTTTTGGTCTCCCTGCAGGTGAAAACATCTTCTCTACGTCTTCTCTGTCAAATCCTTTCACAATCTTAAAGACCGCCATCAGGTCACCCCTCAGCCTTCTCTTTTCTAGAGAAAAGAGCCTGCAAATTTAGGACTGAAATTAGGAAGTTCATCACGTAGAGTGATTAAAACGTGGAATAGACCCTTGGATGTAGTAGTGGAGGTGAAAACTCTGCAATTGTTTAAGAACCAGTTGGATGCTGCATTGGGAGAACGTTAAGGCCATTCTGGATGGATGAATTAAGATGGGCCAGTGCCCTTTCTCATTGTAATTCTCTTCTGAAGAAAGTTTTTCTGTTTTATAGTGACTCAACTGGTGTCTTGCACTGAAAAGCTTCTAAAACATCGTTCACTAGAACACTATGAAATTATCATTTCCAGCCAGAATGTGGGTGGGTGTAGATTGATATGGTTGGTACCAGTAGCTTTTGAATCCAGAAGTCCAGAAGGATAAGAACAGGTCACTTGTATCGAAACAGGTCTCTCTCTCTCTCTCTCACACACTTCTGCAATTTTCACCGTTTCTACGGTTAGTTAAAGCAAGTTCTGCCTTTGTTAAAATGTTTAATTTAATGTTTTAAAAGACTGTTAGTTTAATATGGCGATAAGCATTAGCTTTGTTGATTGCTGCTCTGCTCTATGCAGGCAGGAATGTTGTTTCAGATAACATGGGCATGCTGATACCTATTTTTAGACTTTCACATGTTGCAGTCCTATTGGAGTTGTCTTACTTATGAAAATAACACATCTCACCCTTAAATGTTGGGCAGATGAATGATTCTGTATTTGATCCTGAAAAATAGAAACGTGATTCTGCTGGAAACTGATGAACAAAGCTTGTTGTTGTGACACACCAGACTTTAATGATAGAGAACGAGATTTAAGTCTCCCCCGCATCTGTTACTATATTAGGTAATTAGAAGCTTTTACTTGTGCTGTGGTGGAGTGCAACCTTTCCTGCATAAAATCTCATTTGTCAGAAATTCAATGCCAAAAACAAGAGCTTTAAAGAATGATAAACTTGTTTTCTAGTGTAATATATGATTCTTTATCACAGGTATATAAAAGAAATCTAGTACTGGTTAGGAGTGATTTAGTATATTAGTCTTGAGGTTCATACGATACAAAAGAAAAAAGTTAAGCTTGTGTGCTTTACTGTGCATTAAATCCTGAGTTGATGTTTTTGTTGTCATCACTCTCGACAATTTTTTTAATAATCTGGAGGGCAGGGCTGTACAATTTATTGGTTATAACACTTTAATTATTTAATTAATATTGTCAGTACGTGGTCGCACAAATTTAACCTAAAATGGACGTAACTGAGTAATTTGTATTCCGCAGGTGTGTTATATATGTATAGTTATTCAATAATTTGGAATATTCTGAATTATTGTTTTTGATCAGAAATATATTGTCAAATTTTTGCTAGATGCCAGTAATTGAACTTCCTTTTAGCTTTGAAAGGTATTTTGTATTATGTTTCTGAATGTAATGTTCTACTAATCAAATGCAGGTAAAATGTAAACTTTTTTAATGGTTATAGTGTTTGAGTTTTTTGTGACTATGATTCAATGTAAGTATAATGCCTCTACTCAAGTGTAAGAAGCAGCATCAAAATGAGGATACAATCATGAATGCATTAGATTTATAAAATTATGCACGATTAGAGGAAACTAGAATTAAGCTCATAAAGAGATATTGCTTGCATAATTTTTTTATGGGAGAAGTAAAAAAAGAGCTGGCTGCAGTAAAATTCTTCGGTCACAGGCAGCATTAAGATCATTATTTAATGTGGTATTTAGTGCAAAGGATGGCAAAAATTAAAGACCAGTACAGTCTTGAATCTGTGTCTACATGTTAAGCAGATCCAGCAGCTGTCAATGTCAGCTGTCCTGTGATACCAGAAACTTTGGAGTCAAACGACTGTGCACCTGTTATATACACGTGGTACAGATCAATACTTAGTGTCATGCTACTTGTGTTTTCTTTTCTGTGAAAAATCTTCAGCTAAGTCACAGAGTAAGAACAGTATATATTCCAGAGCTGTACTAACGCTTTAAAGCTCTTAGTAAAGCTCACTTACAATTCCAGGTTGAAAGATTTAGTCCTAGAATCCCTTGTATGTGTGAATTTAATTCTGTTACTTCCAGCTATAATTCTGAACTTCACTACCTCCACACACAAAAATGTTTATTGGAAAATGCTATTAGGTTAGCTCAGTGAGTTCATCCAGTTCATGCATAGATGGTTCCAGGTTTGATTCTCGTTCTGTGCTGAGTGAGCTGATGTCAGCCGTGGTGCTGGAAGGGGCATAACAAAAGGCTTCAGCCCATGGGGGAGGAGGGGAAAATGGCCAGGATTGCGACTTCTGATTACTATCTGCTATCGATATTAAGTGAGAGCAGAATTGGTTTCAGCTGTGATGCCCTCTGTGGTAAAATAGCCTGCTGATATTCATTTGTCAAGGCTCGCACATGGGCAAGATGCTGGAAGGTGACAGTGATGTAGATGTTGAGTCCTTGCTGGGATACAACAGAAAAGGAGATAAAAGGAGAAAAGATAAAACAGAAAACTGGTGCGTAAAAGTTGCAAGGGGGGGGAAAAAAGAAAAACTATTAGATCGTTACTGAAAAATAGAATATATGTAATTAAATATCTTGTGCTTTAGATTCAGATCCTCTAACATGTCTAATTTATAGTCTACCTCTCTGTTTTAGTTTTAGTTAAATTTATGTGGTTGTAAGCTCAATATTGTATTTTATTCCCCCCATTTTCTACTGAGTATTAGCTACATGCTGGCATGGTTGGAAAAGTTGTCCTGTGATCAGTCTGTTTAATAACCTTGAACAGTGATATTCCTTGTTATGTGGAGTAAGCACATTGCAAAGGAACCACTTTGACCAACATCACTGCAGCGTATCCATTCCATTCTGTTCTATGACCGACCTGCCTCAAAGTATCTGATATAACGTGGTTGATGCATTTACAGCTAAAAGGTTACCAGAGCAAAATCAGGGTTTGTGAAGAATTCTCCAGTTCAGAGTCCTTAGAATATGGGGGTAGAGCTTCTGCTTGTTTTCGCTAATAATATCAGCACAATGCGGCCGAAATCAGCCGAACCAACGCAAAAGATCGAGGAATTTCAAACTTAAGTGATTTAGGCTCCAAACCATTTGCGTTTGTGTTTTCTGCAATCTTTTACGCTGGTTTAAGATTCAATTCACCTGGATCAGGCCTTGCCCACAAAACTGGCCACGCCCCCAAGTCAAGATTGCGCTGAATAGAGAAGACTCGTCAAATTGCGCTCATGTTCTTTGGGGCACAGGCACAAGTAGGCACGTTTTTAAAAAAGATAAAAAATCATTATCAAAAAATATTTAATTTACTAAGAAACTGACTAATGTACACCAATTAAACTATGAAATGGTTCAGTATAATCACTTTCACAGATGGAGAACTGGACACTCTTAATAAAAATGCTTATTTTTGGTGATTAACCAATTTTCAGCTGTATTAATAAAATTGCACCAGGTTACCACTCTTAAATACATTAAGGAATACTTTTTATGGAAAGAAACAAAATGATTAATTTCTATTATGCTGCTCAGTTGCGCTGGTTCATTGAACATTTTATGTTTGTGATTATGCAAATTAATTTTATCCGAAACATGAACTGTAACCTAACGAGTGCAATTTCGAGCCCGTTTTGGGTGCCATTTCCTAATTGCACCCACAGTGGAAGCTCTACCCCATGATGTTTAATGCTTTGTTTTGACCATCTAGCTAACATTTCAACTTTGTCATTTTTTTCAAACTAAAAGGAATTTGCAGTGGCATCATGAATCAGACTTCAACAAGATGGTTTTGCTACAAATAAGCTTTTAATCATTTTCTTGAGTAACTGGAAAATTTCATCTTTTTTGTTGTGACTGTGGCCACATTTATTCTTCCCACAGGAGCCAAAGTGTCCCCATTGTGAGCTGCCTTTTAAATGGCGGTTCTGTAACTTCTGTAGCTGGGCACTTAGTGCCCCTGCCTCTCCTTATATCTATAAACCATCCAAAATCTAAAGTTGTTTTTATATTACTTATGAATTCTTCAGCTGCTAACTCCCAAAGCACGAGTCTCAAACAACCAGTTGCAACGTGAAGATAAGTTGTCAGATTTTTTAAGACAGATGACTCAGAAGCCCTTTTTTATTTTAAACCACAAGAGTCTACGCAACTGACGTCAGTCTTCCTGGGACCAGTAAGTGCATCAGTCTGGCGGAAACAGCAGCGATGTCATGAAGTAACATCACGTCATCAGCACTGACCAAACTGTCACGGTCAGTCTGCGCAAGCGCACAGTACCATGACTCACAAGAAGCTGCACGATCTAAAAGAAAGATGTTGTATTTATATAACAACTTTCACATTCTCAGGATGTCCCAAAGTGCTTCACAATAAATTAGTTACTAGTGAAGTGTTGTAACGTAGGCAAACAGAGCAGCCAATTTGGGCACAGCAAACTCCCACAAACAACAGTGAGATAAATGATCAGTTAGTCTGTTTCAGTGATGATGATTTGAGGGATAGATGTTGGCAAGGACATGGGGAGAAGTACCCTGCTCCTCTTCGAATAGTACCATGGGATCATTTACATCTGTGAGAGGGCCGCCAGGGCCTCAGTTTAACGTCTCATCCGAAAGAGGGCATCTCTGACAGTGTAGTACTCCCTCAGTACGGCATTGAAATTTCAGCCTAGATTTTGTGCTCAAGTCTCAAACTTGAGTGCTGGAGTGGGACTTGAACCTGTGACTCAAAGGCGAGAGTACTACCACTGAGTTAAGGTTGATGCTGTGAAACTGGTAAACGGAGGATGAGTGGCACAGTTATGATGTTCTTCTGTGAGTCAGCCTGCAGTATAAAAGCAACTCAAGCCTCCAGAGCTGTGGAATTCTCAGTCTACAGTTTTAAAGTTGTGGGTGGTCAGAACAGGAGGGGAGCAAAGAGAAGAAAAACCATTAACCAGAAGCACTGATTGCCATGCACAGATTAAATGAGGGCAGAGAAGAACGTATAAATGATACATTTTGCAGAGACATTAGAAATTTTTAAAATAAAGAACTAGAATAGGAAATAGATAAATTAGGTACATTTTTACAGTTCAAAAGTACTTGATTTGTACACAATCTTGAGGATTATTTTTTCTTTGATTTACAAGTGTTTTGTATGTCCAGTTTATGATTGTGTATTACTTTCAATCACTTTAAAAAAAAAATAATTCTTGATAGCAGAAAAAGTGTAAGTAACAGTCTTAAATAATATCATTGTGGTCATGTAGCATCTGTCTTCCAGATTTTTGTTTGAAATTAATGAAAAATAAATTTTGAATTTAAATTTCATTAAATAAGTAACAAATAGCAGTGAGGGAATAGATCTGAAGTTTCTGTTTTTTGGTAGTGGATCAAAAGTGGAGGTCCCCCCGGCCCCCCTCCCAAAAAAAATCTGCATGATGTCTATATCTCTCAAATTTAAATTATGCTCATGTATAATTTAAGCAAAACTATACATTATTTTGAAAGTATTTACACTTTAAACATATCTTCAACATTTCAAAGAAGAGGAGAAAGCCAGTCTATTCAAAATGAAAAATAATACAAGATAGTTTCAAAATGCTGCTGGTACATGGGTTATTCAGTCACAATACCGTCGAATATAACTCACTGCTCAGTGCCCCTTTTCATCATAGCCTTTCCCCCCAGCCATTGCTTGTTTTGCTTTCCTTCTTTTCTGAAGATGTTAACTTACGCTTAGATATGTTGCCAGCATGCCTAGACGGTGAATGTTGGCAGCCAATTTGATTCTGGGGGACATCACTGGTGAAACACCGTTTCCAGTAGAGGTCGTTGGAAAATCTGGATCTGGAACAATTTCATGCTAGCCCAGGCACTGAAGCAATTGTACTGCCGCCCCTACTCAAATTGTTCAGCAGAGATTGAAGCTACTACCTTCCTGGTCTGAATGGCTCAGTACCATTGCATTTGTTTACTGCTTTTAGAGGAGCTGTAAGTAATTTTTTAAGGGCTGATGTCCCAGGTGAACCCTCAGTGTTGCCGCAGTTTCCAATCTGATTTTCTTTTTGCAAAATCAAAGATTGTCATGTACTAGGTATGAGGGGTAGAAGCATAACCTAGTGACCTCATTTTTAAAAAGTTGATCTAGTGGATTAATGCGATTTGAAGAAAAGTATGGCTATAACAGCTTCAATATGATGTTTACTTCGCGTACTTGCCATGTATCAGTCTGCTGTAGATGTACTGCCAATGTAGGGTTAACATACCATAGCAAGTTTCCTGTGTCCAAATTGGTTAGGCTTCAATATAACAAAAAAAAATTTAAATTGACGCAATGTTGATGATTTGCCACTAGATGACACTAACACATTTAAAACTGTACCCCTGCATGTTTACAGTGTGTTGAAGGCATCTTGGAGAAAAAATATTACTGCACCTACTTCGCACTTTGACTCCGTAAATTCCGCATTGGACCTGGGAGTCTGAATGGACTCTTGGTTTCAGAACCCTGGATCTGACTGTGCCAATTTGAAGCTTTTGTAAAAAGTGACTTATTTTTTGAAGTGTTTTGACAGTTTTGTGGAGATTTGATTGCCATCCCTATTTAAAGCCAGCTGTGGCTACTAGCATCCTGACAGATGGGACAAGATGCTGACAGTATGCTGTTGTATGTGCGTAAAAAATCAAATTTTTGGTGGAAAAAGCGGCCAAAGGCACATGAAATAAATTAACTGGAGCATTAGAAAAAGTGAGTTTGAGGGATAAGTGACAGTTTGGGTAAGCACTTAACAAATTTATATGGTGAAAACAGTTATAATATGTATATAATAAAATAGAAAAAGCTGCAAATATACAGCAGATCAGTCAACATCTATAAAGAGAAATGACAGATTACGACATTTATGTTTACCCATCATCAGATTTGGAATGTCATAACCTATCTTTTTACAGGTGCTGACTGACCTGTATTTCCAGCATTTTCTTTTTATTTCCGGTTTCCAGCCTTTGCTGTTTTTCTTTATATTGTACTGTTACAGCATGTTTTTATTTGTGTGAACTGAACATCTGGTTCAAATTTTGAGCAAAGTTCTTGTTTTCTTGAAATTTCAAATTTCTACATGGCAAAAATGAGCATTTGGTACAGCATGAAAACTACCTCCTGCAGAGAAAATTGTCAGGCTTATATCAAGATTTCTAAGTCTTGAGCACCACTATTCATGCACAGTATATTTTTTTCCAAAGAATATAAGCCCTGGTCTGTTGTGCCATAAAATTTGAAATTGCCCATTTTGTGGTCTGCCCCTAAGATTTTCACTCTTTTCCCTCTTCGAACCACAACGCTTGTACCAAATCAGACCATTTAAAGAGAATCAGTAGATTAGTTAATTTTCGTTTTAACTGGCTTCTTTATTTTAGCACAAAATACTTTGAGAGTTCTTTGTTCTCAGTGATTTCATAGAACTTATAACACAGAAATAGGCCATTCGGCCCAACCAGCCTATGTTGGTATTTATCCCCCACATGAGCCTGGCTCCAGTGAAAATAATAAATAACAGCATGAACTTGCCACACTATCAATTTTTTTCCATAACTTTAAGGTCTTTATAAAAATAACACAAATTTTGAGAATTCTGTCCCCGCTAATTACTGCCCCCATATCCAACTACCCTTTCCTCTTCAATGTCCTTGAACATCTTGTTGCTTCCCAAATCCATGCCCATTTCTTCCACAACTCCCTGATGGTATCCATAACGTCACCTGCCTCCATCTCTACCTCAGTCCATCCACTTCTGAAACTCTCATCCATGCCTTTGTCACCTCCAGGCTCAATTACTCCAATGCTTTCCTGGCTGGACTCCCATCCTCCACCCTCTTTGCACTTCAGATCATCCAAAACTCTGCTTTCCATATCCTATCCCACACCAAGTTTCAGTCCTCCATCACTCCTGTCCTTAGTGACTTACATCGGCTCCCAGTCCTCCAATGCCTCCAATTTAAAATTCTCATCCTTGTGTTTAAATCCCTCATTGGCCTTGCCCCTCCCTATCTCTGTAACCTCCTCCAGACCCACAACCAACCCCACCCCGATTTCTCTATTCCTCTTGCTCCAGCCTCTTGTGCATCCATCATTCTTTTACCCCATCATTGCTGGCCGTGCCTTCAACCCCATGCTCTGGAATTCCTTCCCTAAACCCCTTCGCCTCTTCATCTCCCTCTCCTCCTTTATGATCTCCTTAAAATCCACCTCTTTAACCAAACTTTTGGCCACTATTTTCTCCTTCTTTGGCTTGGCATTAATTTTTTTTCCTAATGCCCCTGTGAAGCACCTTAGGTTGTTTTTCTACTTAAAATACACCATATAAATGCAAGTTGTTGTTGAATGTTGACTCTTCAAAAGACCTATAGTAAGATAAAACACTAACAGAGACCAAGATAGGTTAAGGTTTACAGTGTAACATATCATCAGAACTGATTTCGGATGAAGGTCTGTACCTGAACTGTTAACCTGTAGAACTCAGTAACTCGGGAGTCGGGTTCCAATCTGACTTACAGGTGCGCTGAAACCAGGTCTGAGACCACTTCTAGTAGGTAGTATCACTACTCAGGCTTTGTACCACATGCAGTATAACTCCAGCTCAACATGAGGCCACATATTAAATGTGTCCAGGCAATCTGTTGCTTCTGTCTTTCTGCTCATCTACATGCTACCCCTCGACATCATCGGCAGACATAGGGTCAGCTTCCACATGTTCGCCAATGACGCCCAGTTCTACTTTTCCACCACCTCTCTTGACCCCTTCATTGTCTGTGTATTCAGACTGCTTGCTCCTGCCTCAGCTCATCTGCTGCTGAAACCCTCATCCATGCCTTTTTTACCTCCTAGACGCAACTATTCCAATGCTCTCCTGGCCAGCTTCCCACCTGCACCCTCTGTAAACTTGAACTCATCCAAAACTCTACTGCCCATACCCTAACTCACACCAAGTCCAGTTCACCCATCATCCCTGTGCTCGTTGACCTATATTGGCTCCCGGTTAGCCAATGCCTTGATTTTAAAATTCTCATCCTTGTTTTCAAATCCCTCCAAGACCTTGCCCCTTTCTATCTCTGTAACCCCCTCCAGCCCTACAACCCTCTGAGATCTCTGCGCTCCTCCCATTCTGGCCTCCTACGCAGCCCCGATTTTCATTGCTCCACCGTTGACAGTCATGCCTTCAGCTGCCTAGGCCCTAAGCTCTGGAATTCCCTCCCTAAATCTCTCCGCCTCTCTACCTCTCACTGCTCCTTTAAGACGCTCCTTAAAACCTACCTCTTTGACCAAGCTTTTGGTCACCTGTCCTAATATCTCTTTATGTGGCTTGGGTCAGATCTCGGGTGGGGATCCGCAGGGGCCTAGGTTGGTTTTATGGAACTTGGAGGAACACTCCTCCTTCCGACACCACAGAAATGCAGCAAATCTTACCCCGTGAACTCCTCCATGTTTGTTGTGCACGCTACACCCCATACTGTCCTAAAATGGCAAACAGGGTCTTAGGTACGTCATAGGACCCTGATTATCAGATTAAAATGGCGTATCGCCTGACTCAGGCTGACGGTGTGGTCATCCAGTGGTATGCCCATAGGAAGATTGCGTTGGCCACAGCAATGGTGGGAACAGGCCAGTAAGTCATACCCCACCATTTTCGGGGCATTTCTGATCCATTTCCGCTGGGCGAAAGGCCTCAAAATCTTCATCTGCATTTTAATTCAGATCTGCCAGTTGCACACATCTCACCATATACATATATAAATCACTGGTTAGCCCTCAGCTGGAGCATTGTGGCTAATTGTGGGCACCAAACTTTAGGATGGACGTCAAGGCCTTGACCGGTTTTAGAGGAGTTTTACTAGAATGTGCCTGCTCTGTTTCCATAACCTTTCGTCCTTTCCTTCAACCACTTATCTAACCAGGCTCACAAGCATGTGTAAAAAGTTTCTCATCTGTCCTCAATCTCTTACATTTAATTTTTTTTCTATGTCCCCTCGTTCTAGACTCCTCAATCACCAGAAACTGTCTGTTTCTATGTACTCTATCCTATCCCTTCATAAATTTAAACAAAAACAGCCCCAATTTTTCAATTCCATATATATAGAAACTTTTTAAGAAAAGACTAGGGTAAATCTTGTGGTGATGATGCTCCTGGTACAGAGCAGTGTTCCTTGGGAGTGTGGATTAGGAAAACTGGCACAGAGGTCAACAGACCCAATTTGTTGTTGTCCTGATTTTCCTGTCAAAATTTTCCCTTCTCCTATAAAGCTAAGTGATTAAGTGTCCAACATTTTGTTCAGGTTACAGTAAACATTTCTCAAGGTTTTCACCCAGGTTTAATTTTTTAATTCTGGAATTAAAAACTAAAAATGAAGAATCGTAAACATTTGTCTAATGCTCTGAGCTGATCTGCAGCACATGTGGTAAAACTGAATCCTGTCTTTTGAGATAGCTGATTGGATCTACTTTCCAAGGTGCATTTTGTTCTATTTTTGTTGTCAAAAGGTTTGTTACTCTGTTGTTCTAACATTACAAAGTTGTTATTAATAGAACCTGTAGATACACTATCTTTTTGGCAACTTGATCAAAACCAGCATTGACACCATTGCATTGGAGTGTTGAAGTCTAATTTATCCATAATTTTTGCATTAGTCTTCATATGTAGCAAATTTGGATGTGGGTTCAAATTCCAAATGCCTTGAGGCAGAAAACAACTGGAATATCTCCTTTAGTGCTTGAATTTCAACAGCTCAGAGAGCTATTATGGAATCATATCTTGCCTTTGAAAGTTAATTTTCTTTTTAAAGCTTTGTGCTTTTCTTTGTGGGTATAGTAATATTTTTGCTATTAAGTTATAATTCCTATATAGCGTCCTGTATGTATGTAATAGGAACACACAGGCACATCTCAGGAGGATGTCTTGCATTACATGGGCATAACACTGGCTGCAGTATAACTCTGGCCTGGTGGGAAGTGCATTTCAAAAGTGTCTGGAGATTTGCTGGACTTCTTGAGGACGTAAAACTTTATACAGCATGTTTTAATGTTAGATTGGATGCTCCCTCCTGCACTCGTCTTTAAAACAAAAATGAGGCACTGGGAGAACAAAGCTCTTTGCATGCCTTGCGTTTGCACTGTTGCTGTACCTGGGTGCCATTCAAACTTGAGACAGTAGGCATTGGGTCCTTAGTTGCAGTATAATTATCTCCCTTTCTTTTTTTGTTGGTGAAAATGTTGACACAAGTATAAAGCATGATTCCCTGATTTTAAAATCTCACTTTTTCCACTGACACTGATCAGAGGGAAACACATAACATGCTCTGAGTTTCTTAAAACCAGACTAAAAATTGCCATGTTAACAAATAACATGAAACTCCTCCTCCTCCACTTTCTCATGTTCTGTTTAGTCGCATACTGCCTATGACAATAATGTGCAACTAATTTAATAGTTTAAATCTACCTATCCAAATGCAATTTAATTGTGATCTGTATATATATTCCAGAATAATTTCATAATAGATAAGTGTCTTTTTGTAAACCCACAACTCAGATGATGCCAGTCACAACAGCATTGTGTAAGAAGTTTGAAGTGGCTTTTTGTTGATTTCCTTCTCCCAGGACCAAGTAAGAGTTATTCGCTTAACTTCGTATGTTGCTTTCTTATCTTGAACAGGTTTAGTCGGTTATTTCAATCTATGATTTTTCTGACTTTAGAATCCATACAAAAAGCTGATTGAAAGACAGTAGTGCTTTTCAATGGTTTCTCCTTGATTAGAAACAGACTAACTGGTCACTTATCTCTAAGCTGTGGAACCTTGCTGTGTGTAAGCTGGCTGCCATGTTTGCCTACATTATAATAATGACTACAATTAAAAAAAACTTACTCACCTGTAAAATATTTTGGGATGTTATGAGGTCATGAAAGGTGTTCTATAAATGCAAGTTCTTTATTTCTTATATTGCATAGCATCTCATTGTGCTGTACCACTTTTTTCATGTTTTGCCAACATAATGTGTGATGTGTAATTCAGTCCTCACTTTGAAGTCAAACATTCTGTGCTAATAGAAAACATGCTGACTAAAACAAACAGGTTACATTGTGTACTCTGGGTTGGGTTGGTGGGACATCTCTGGTTTTATTCCCTCACCTGGTTGTGGGGAAATGGCCCCAAGAAATCCAAATTAACATAAATTAAAGGAAATAATGAGGTGAGGTAAGATGGTGGTAACCTTCTCAAGGGCAATTAGGGATGGGTAATAAATGCCGGCCTCGCCAACGATGCCCACATCCCATGAACGAATAAATTTAAAAAAACAGGCTCACGCCAGTCCATTATTCCCCTAAAATGAATATCTGACATTTATTGAGATTTGTGTTCACAAACCCCATCTACAGAGGAATTAGGGAAAGTTACGCACATTTTTACCTGCAGCAACTTCCCTACTGTATTGCAGTTACCAGGGCTCAAAGCAAATAAACACTCGCATGTTAACAGTTTTGTCCCTTAAACCTTCATACTGCTATACATTATTCATTTTGCCCCTCTCTTTTAAAAGCTATATAGTCCATGATAAATTCCAAAAGCATCTTTCCCATTAGTATTCGTTAACCCCCACGCCCTGTTCATTAATTAATGAAAAGGAAAACTGCCTGGACTTTTCTGAGTCCTAGCTGCTCCACCTGCCAGTCTTGTGTTCTGTGTCGTCCTTCCTCTGAAGCAGGCAGGTATAGCAAGGGAGTGAGGGGGCAGCGGTGCAACGGAGTGCAGCTGGAGGCTCAGCACTGCAAGGGGCTGAAGCAGACTCGGAGTCAAGAGCGAGCGGGACATCCATTTATATATTTAATATTATGTACATCCAATGTGATTTACTCAAGTTGGGTGAGTGGGCAAGAACATGGCAGATACAGTATAACGTGGATAAATGTGAGGTTATCCACTTTGGTTGTAAAAACAGAAAGACAGATTATTATCTGAATGGTGATAGATTGGGAAAAGGAGAGGTGCAACGTGACCTGGGTGTCCTTGTACACCAGTCGCTGAAAGTGAGTATTCAGGTGCAGCAAGCAGTTAGGAAGGCGAATGGTATGTTGGCCTTCATTGCAAGAGGATTTGAGTACAGTTACAGGGATGTCTTACTAGAGTTGTACAGGGCCTTGGTGAGACCACATCTGGAGTATTGTGTGCAGTTTAGGTCTCCTTATCTGAGGAAGGATGCCCTTGCCATGGAGGGGGTGCAACGAAGGTTTACCAGACTGATTCCTGGGATGGCAGGACTGACTTATGAGGAGAGATTGGGTCGACTAGGCCTATATTCATTAGAGTTTAGAAGAATGAGAGGTGATCTCATCAAAACATATAAAATTCTAACAGGACTAGACAGACTAGATGCAGGGAGGATGTTCCCGATGGTTGGGGAGTCCAGAACCAGGGGTCACAGTCTCAGGATACGGGGTATGCCATTTAGAACAGAGATGAGGAGAAATTTCTTCACTCAGAGGGTGGTGAACCTGTGGAATTCTCTACCACAGAAGGCAGTGGAGGCCAAGTCATTAGATGTATTCAAGAAGGAGCTAGATACATTTCTTAATGCTAAAGGGATCAAGGGGTATGGGGAAAAAGCGGGCACAGGGTACTGAGTTAGACGATCAGCCATGATCATTTTGAATGGCGGAGCAGGCCCAAAGGGCCAAATGGCCTACTCTTGCTCCTGTTTTCTATGTTTCTATTTAATAAAGATAAGCCGGTATGGAATGTTAAGGAAATTGACAGTGGGCAGGAGGTGGACGGCACAGACGTATCAGAGAGAAGCAGATGGAGGAGGGACAGTATAAGGAGCCCTGCTACTCAAGTCAACAGCAAGGAAGGGGCGAGGAAATCCTAAAGAAAAGAACTCTTTCATAAACAGAAAATGCAAAAATTTGGAAGCAGTTGCAAGGAGAACTAAAGCAGTTCTTAACGTGTTTGTGTCACAGACTGTCGCATTAAGAACATAGGAACATAGGAGCAGGAGTAGGCCATACAGCCCTTCGAGCCTGCTCCGCTATTCATTAAGATCATGGCTGATCTTCGACCTCAACTCTACTTTCCTGCCCAATCTCCATATCCTTTGATTCCCCTAAAATCCAAAAATCTACCTATCTCAGCCTTGAAAATACTCAAACTCAGCATCCACAGCCCTCGGGTAGAGAATCCCAAAAATTCACAACCTTGTGAGTGAAGAATTTCCTCCTCATCTCAGTCTTAAATGGTCGATCCCTTATCCTGAGACGATGCCCCCTAGTTCTAGACTCTTCAGCCAGGGGAAATAGCCTCTCAGCATCTACCCTGTCGAGCCCCCAGACAATCTCATGTTTCAATGAGATCACCTCTCATTCTTCTAAACTCCAGAAAGTATAGGCCCGTTCCACTCAATCTATCCTCATAGGTCAACCCTCTCTTCCCAGGAATCAATCTAGTGAACCTTCATTGCACCGCTTCTAAGGCAAGTATATCCTTCCTTAGATAAGGAGACCAAAACTGTACAGAGTATCCCAGGTGAGGTCTCACCAAAGCCCTGTACAATTGTAGTAAGATTTCCTTACTGTTGTGTTCCAACCCCCTTGCAATAAAGGCCAACATGCCATTTGCCTTCCTAATTACTTGCTGTGCTTGCTTGCTAACTTTTTGTTTCTTGTACAAGAACACCCAAATCTCTCTGAACACCAGCATTTAATAGTTTCTCACCATTTAAAAAAATATTCTGTTTTTCTATTTTTCCTACCAAAGTGAATAACCTCACATTTCCCCACATTATACTCCCATCTGCCACCTTCTTGTCCACTCACTTAACCTGTTGGTATCCCTTTGCAGACTCTTCGTATCCTCCTTACAGCTTACTTTCCCACCTAATTTTGTATCATCAGCAAACGTGGATACAATACACTCGATCCTTTCATCTAAGTCATTAATATAGATTGCAAATAGCTGAAGCCCGAGCACTGATCCTTGCGGCGCTCCACTAGTCACAGCCTGCCAACCTGAAAATGACCCGTTTATCCCTACTCTGTTTTCTGTTGGTTAACCAATCCTCTATCCATGCGAATGTATTACCTCCAACCTCTTGTGTGGCACCTTAATGAATGCCTCTTGAAAATCCAAATATACTGCATCCACTGGTTCCCGTTTATCTACCCTGCTAGTTATATCCTCAAAAAACTCAAATAGATTTGTCAAACACGATTTCCCTTTCATAAAACTATGTTGACTCTGCCTAATCATATTATGATTTTCTAAGTGCCCTGTTACCACTTAATAATGGATTCCAGCATTTTCCCGCTGACTGATGTCAGGATAACTGGCCTGTTTTCTCTCTCCCTCCTTTCTTGAATAGCGGGGTTACATTTGTTACCTTCCAATCCGCTGGGACCATTCTAGAATCTAGGGAATTTTGGAAGATCATAACCAAGACATCCACTATCTCTGCAGCAATCTCATTTAGTTAATGAACAGCTCCTAATTAAAAATGTGATACGGCAAGGATCACCAGACGTGAAACAATTGACATGAAAACCTCATGGGCACTTTTAACATAAATCAGGATGGAAAGTGCACGAGCACGCACACAAAAGCACACACATTCAATCTTTTGATGAGGTGTACTGAGTCTTGCCAAATATTTTAACGTGGACCTTAATAGAGAAGTAATTTGGATCAGGAATAAAATTGTTAAATTAACAGACTGCTTGCATAATATCTCAAAGGATTGTCTTGATTAAGGAGGTGATTTTATCAGGTTAATATGAATAGTTTCCATTGTGTTTACTGGGAAATAATTACATTGTGTTCCATTTATCCTACTGTGGCAAGATACAAAATTGTGTAATGTGAGGGGCGGGGGGAAATTGCACAGGACTTCCAGCAGTACCAGATTTATACTGAGGAGCAGGCTTGTTGACGTGTTCTTAAACCAGTGTGCCTAAGAACTTTGAAAAAAATTGTTCCAAGCATGATGCATGACACTGGTTGGGGTATCTATATAATGGCCAGCAACCTGGTATCCTGCATGCTTTTTATGGCTCTTCAGTGGCTAAAGTGCAGCTCTTAACACACCATACTAAAAATAGCCCAGCCAGAAAGGAACTAATTCAATAGCAGCTAATAATCTTTTCTTTAGAAAATTGTTTGCTATTGGCTGACCTCATGACAGCTTATTGACATGGCCCTGCATCAGTGTCAGTGTGAGTGCAATTGCTTGATGTGAAAGTGAGGTGTGGTGTGGGGGAGTTCATTCTTTTATTCATTGAGCACATAAGCGCACACAATTGCCTGTCACAGAGCTCAATAAATGAACTCTTGCACACCACATCACACCTTATGACCTACTCTTCCTCCTGTTGAGATTGTTTGTGTTCGTTTTAGTAGGGTGATAAAAGTTAAATTGGTTCATTTAGGGTCATAGACTACATATAGATTAATAACCTGGTTAAAAGGGTATCTTGAGTTTATGAATAATGTACATACTGTCTTAGTACTGTAGCGAATTTTTAAAAATTAATGTATTGCTTCGACTGAATATGTGATTCATTACAGTACTAACTAGAGGGCATAGATATAAGATTAACGAAGATATTTAGGACAGAGAGCAGGAGAGATTTTATTTACACAGGGTTGTGAGAATGTGTAATGCACTACTGGAGTTAGTGATTGAAGTAGAGACCATGTCAACTTTTAAGAATCGGTTAAATAGATGGTTGAACGATAGGGGATAAAGGGATATGGGAACAGGGTAGGCACTCGGATTAGGACTACTGCTCTTGTGGAGGATAAACACTAACACCTAATGGTTGGGCCAAGTGCCCTGTTCCTGTGTTGTAATTTCTATGTAATTGCTAAGCTCCACAATTTATGGTTCGTTATCGGTATGCAATTTTGTTTACTAGTCCTAATTTTGAAAAGTTGACCAACTCTGCTCAATAAGAAAGCAAAGGGTGAACAGAATCTTCTCACTGAACTTGCTCCTTTCAATAGGCAATATGCAATTTGTCACCATCTGACAAGAGGTGAATAAGCAACGATAAAACCACTTGAGGAGAAGAAGAACATCAACAGTTTGCATTTATTTAGTACCTTTTTAATGTAGAAAAATCTCTCCAAGCTGGAGAATGGAGGAGAGATGTTGAAGGAGGATGGTGTGGTTGAGCATTTCAGAGACTGCAGAGAGGTCAAGATGGAATGATGCAACACAGTCACAGAGAATGTTGTTTGTGACTTTGGTTAGGGCCATTTTGGTGCTGTGGCAGAGACAGAAGCCTGATTGGAGAGATTTAGACATGGAGTTATAGGAAAGATGGCATGGATTTGGGAAGTAACAACATGTCCAAAAGTTTTGGAAACGAAAGAGAGGGCGGAAATGAGATGGTAGTTTTCAAGATAAAACTGAAATTTCTCCATGGTGATGAAGCCAATGAAGCAAGTACTCAGGGATATTAGTGTACGTTATTTTTACCCTAATTTATCTTTATAGCCTTTAATCCAGTTCTTAACCAATTGACCATCCCATTTTGTTTTTTTTAAATCATCTAATGAAAGTCTGCTGTCTTGAGAGGGCAAAAATGTTTCAATTTATAGTTTTGCTTAAGGCTGTTTAATTTTGTATTTGTCTCAAGTCCAGTGACAATTGCGTGTTGACTGCCCAACCAGCAGCTTTCGTTGTTTACTTGGAAATTTTTGTCTTTGAAATCCTCAAATGCAGATCAAAATGTCACTTTGTGCTGTAAGCAGAGGCATGACTCAAATCAAAATATAATATTGCATCAAATTTGCACTATGGTAACACTCCTTAGTACCCTTGTGTAATTTAAAATTAACGCAGTTATTATGTACTTGTACTTCACTCTGTGGATTTTATCTTTCATCCTTAAAAATACAATATACTTATGAAGGAGTACTTGACTCTTTTTTATTTCTGTCCTTTTTCTGCTTATTTTCTCCCTTGTTCTCCTCTCCTGAAGTCAATGATTCCTTACATGGGAAACGTATGGGTTCTGGGTGTTCTATGAAATGTCACCCAAGTGGCTATTTTTCACATGTGAGCAGTGACAGAGGGTGTTGATTCTTCCAGTTCTGCCTGCTTTTAGGATTTTATCATTTAAAAAAATGTACAGGATTTTCAAAGCATACATAGCCTAAGAAAGAGAGACAGGAACAGCAGTGCATTCTGTCTCTTTACTGCCCTATGTTACACCAAAAATATTACTGAATGTTCCTAAAAGGCCTGTTAGCATCATGATTAAAGGACTATACATTGGGGTTCTGTTCATCCACATTTGTTCCGAAAAACAATGAAGCAAGCTTGTTCTTGTGACATTTGGCTCCTGCAAAACTAGAGTTTGTTTCTTTTTTTTTAAACATTGTGGATGGGCATCTATGTGAGCACTGATGAGTATCTGCTTGTTCTTTTGTCTGTCAGGTTTCTAGCTCGTCAGTTGTTAAGGATGTCGAGCGATCGTGCTCTATTAAACCGACTGGAGCAGAGAGCTATAGAGGCTGACCAAGTCATTGAATACCTTAAGCAGCAGGTGGCATTACTTAAAGAGAAAGCAAGTAAGTTTGGAATGTTGTGCTTGTTTATTTATGTATGCTTATGTTGCCCTTTCCCCAGGTTTTCTTAGGAATTCTCCATGTCTAAAAATTTCCCTTTCCACTGCATGAGTCATTGGCAGTTAGACAGATGTGATTGTTTAAACCATCGACTGTCACAACTGTTTTCAGTGGTGCTGTATGGTCAGCCAACAGGAGGCATGCTTACAGCAAACAAATACCATGCCAACCTGTTAACCTTACAGTAACATTTAGTTGTCCAGCCAATTCCAATTGACTTGTTTGGGAAGTAGGAGCACTACCACCAGGAACCCTTTGATAGATTTTTTGATACTATTGAGAATTCTTTTTCTTTCTGGTACATTAAAATATGGCATGTAAATCTTGTTTGTCCTAATCCTTTTTCAAACTCGTGTTTATTCTTTAAATCTCATACTGCTAATAGTGGGTTTAGAATATTTGAACTAGACTCATGGCATTTACTGCTGCTATACTATACTTTCCAACAGCTATGTAGAAGTAGAGTTTTGTTTTAAAGGAGCAATCCTAGCTTTACTCTCTGATCTGCGTTCAGTCAGTCAGTTAATGGAACAGCAATACAATTGGTCTCAATATTCCCTCGTTAAGAACAGCAACAACTTGCATTTATATAATGCATTTAACGTAGTAAAATGTCCCAAGTGCTTCACAGGAGCGTTATCAAACAAAATTTGAGCCACAAGGATGTATTAGGACAGATGACCAAAAGATTGGTCAAAGAGATAGGTTTTAAGGAGAAGAGAGGTAGAGGTGGAGAGGTTTAAGGAGGAAATTACAGAGCTTTATGGCTTGGGAACTGAAGGCATAGCTGCCAATGGTGGCGCGATGAAAATTGGGGATGCGCCAGAGGCCAGAATTGGAGGAACTCAGAGATCTCAGAGGGTTGTAGGGTTGGAGGAGGTTAGAGAAAGGAAGGGGTGAAGCCATGGAGGAATTTAAATGTCCCAAGTGCTTCACAGGAGCGTTATCAAACAAAATTTAAAAACCAGGATGAGAATTTTAAAATCGAGACGTTGCTGGACCGGAAGCCATTGTAGGTTAGTGAGCTACGGGGTGATGGGTGAACTGGACTTGGTGCAAGTTAGGATATGGGCAGCAGAGTTTTGGATGAGTGCAAGGTGGGAGGCAAGGCAGAGGTCTAAGCTCAGCTCAGGGTCAAATAGGACGCCAAGAAGGGGAAAATTTGCCAGAGTTCCCCCTTCACTTGCTACGCAGCAGTCCCTACTAGAACATCTGTGTGTGTATGTCTGTGTGTACGTACATCAAGTGAGGACAGGGCTTGGCTGTGGTGGTTCCCACTTAGATGAGGTGCCAGAAAGTGGTTGCTGCCTGTAGAACAGAAATCCAGTGGGTATTGTTGCTTTCAGTAAACAGTAAGGAGAGAAAACTGAAAGAAGAAGAAAAAAAGACTTTTGTATTTTTGGCCCAATATGGGCCATTACTTTAACTTGTTCTTAAATGTGCATTCTGATCTGATCTATTCTAGCCAAGATTGATGTATGGAAGTCCGTAATTAGTAATACTCCTGAGTGAAACACATTTTTGGCAGTGTCTAATGGTTTGAGACTGCAGTACAAGATTGGCCATAACTTGGCACTAATTGGCAATGATGTGGGAAAAAATGAAAATATCATACTGGTGAACTAAGGATTTTTTCTTGTTAGGTCAATCCTAAGAAATATCGGTTATGGTTTTTCTCAGCTGACGGTAGTGGATTTATCACTGGATTTGCATGTTATTCAATTGTGGCTTTAAAAAGAAACCAATTTTCCACTTCCTGGAGTTAATGTAAAATAGGGGAAAAAAAGGCAATGTGGACTTTATGTAATGTAGTGGTTGTCTGTCTATGTTTAGCTTTGTGTTTGGAGCTTGTAGGAACAGTGCCTGTAAAATTTCACAGGGTGTCTTTGAAATTCATGGGGAAATGCCTTTAAATGTGCCTAAAATGGAGCTTTAGCTTGAATGCTGACCATACAAAATGGAGTTCCGCTGTTGAACTGAATGCTGGGTGAAGGCTTTTAGATCAGGTTTCTGGCCATAAAATCTTCGAAGCTAAAGGCCATAAACTAATTAAAGCTATAAAACCTGTAGGTTAATTGTACCAGAAAGGTTTGTATTTATATTACAGATACTTCTCACGCTTATGAGACTTCATTATCCTTAGCTTAGGTCTTGGGTGGAATGCCTAATGGAACATAAAGATGTCACCTCTCACCATTTGTGTAGGGGGAAAAGCTCGAGGAATGCAAGATCAGTTATTGGGGGGTAGATCGTAAAAATCATAGACACAAAGTCTGTCTCGCTGGGGGGAAAGCCAGGCCCCAGCAACTCATATGACAGCCACCGGATTCCGCATTCATCGGGTTTGATTGTCAAAAGTCGGGGGGGGTGGGGGCGAGACCTTCTGGCACCAGTATCATCCTGATTGTTAAGTGAATGTAGGGAGGCCTCACTTTAAAATCAAGATATAAAAATGGAGGGATCTGCACCTCTCTAGTCAATCAGTGTTAGACAATCGGTAGTCAACAGTAGTAGGCAGTCTGTAGTAATTTTTTTAAGAGAGAGTAAGCTGTCTCTCTTTGTCTTTGTAGAAGTAGCAGCCTCTCTGTTAGTTCACTTAGGTTCTTTCAAAACAAAGAGAACCTATACTTAGCAGAAAGGTGCCTTTACAGGTACGGCGTATCACGACGAGGAATAAAAAGCACCACATTAGTTTCTGAGCCTGTACCAGCCAGTTGCAGGCAAAGAAAAGTGTCACTTAACTTTATAAGTGCCCATGGCCAGAGAGAGCTGAGAGTGAAGCTAGCTCAGATATTGTCACACGTATGTACGGTAGGTTCAGTCGGCACTGAAGATCCAAGTGGAACGGATAACTCCACTGCCAAAAGGGGACTCATTGACTCAACACTCCAGAAGCGAAGGCCTGCGTTCTAGGGAAGGAAGAAGATTGACTCAACCACGCCGTTCGTAATAACATGGTCGTGTAAGCTCTGAACGTTGTTAATCACATACGTAGACGTGAGCTGTTTAATAGACTGGCTTATTCAACGCTGTTAACTTGTCAGCTGCCTAAGGAATTACTTCTAAAATAAAATCTGCTGCTCAACTGCTAGATAACTCCAATCACACTTATGCATGTCTATTAAACGTTCATGTACCCAACTTTAACGTTAAGTTGTGATTTGTAACTAATAAATTGCGTTTAATGCATGACTTGGGGTCTGGCTTCGACCTTGACAGTTCGGCAAGAAAGTGTTAATTCCCCACTCAGCAGCTTGAGGGTAAACTAACCAAAATTAGTAAATTAAATTTATTTTGCTCAGAACTGGGTTAAATGTAAGAAAGTTTGGGAGCTAAATCAGGCATCATTCATCCCATGACCTACACTGGTAGGTAAAATTCCAGACAATTCCTTAGTAAGGAGTTAAAGGAGGAAATTAAGCATTCATCTGGATCCTCAGCATATATTCGTCAAGATACCAAAGCCCAGCCTTCTTACAAATCCTATCATGAGGAGGGCTGTAATGTCTTCGATGGCCCCCGAAATTGAGATCAACTTCTTTATAACATCATTTTCAAGTCCTAAAGCTTGAGAATCAAGAGCTGAGATGTTATTGCCTATCATTTTAGTAATCAAAACATCATGTAACTCAGGAATACATTTTTTGAGTCTTTATTACATATCCACATTTCAGTATTTGCCTGCTTTAATACAGTGCATCAGTTTACACTGGGTATTTACTTTGCCTAATGATTGATGGGTCTTTTCGAACTGCTGGAACATGTCATCACATCTCTCCTTTAAAACTGAAGATTGACATTGAGGCTACATGCATCTCCATGTGACCTTGTATAATGAGATAATTATGCATTTTAAACTACAAAGTCACTTTCTTGTATTAAAAAAAACTACAAAATGTGTGTTTATCAAATGAAAACTAAGAGAATACATAGAGAAAAAAGAAATGTTATGACCAGCATGCCTAACCCGTGCCCTTATTATGACCTTCTAAGAGGTTCATGTTAGAAATAACTGGAACCAAAAATTGTCAGAAAAGGAAATGCTATGCAGAGTTGTTACTTGGTCTTACCTTGTGAAAACAGTGTGATTCAGAGCTACGTACCAGTACATAACCCTGCAGACTCTTCATTTGGATTCTTAATGCCAAGATGTCCTACATGAAGTTTCTATAACATTTCTGATATCTTGTTCCCGCTGAGTGAATCCATAAAGAATTAAGATATCAGTGGTGTGTATATGATTATTGAATGAATGATATGCTGATACACTTCAGATAGTAGAGATTCTAGATGGGACACAAAGATAGCAGTAGGTTTCAAAGGGTGAATTAAAGGTACACAGGTGTGAACTTGTACCGTCATGACAAAAGGCCCAAATTCAATGGATACATCTAATTGGGAAAACACTTTAGCTCCAGCGAGTTGTGATGTAAATCTTGTTTTGTATAAATAAATTGTAGTGTACTATCTGTATAGCCTTGTTCAGATTATGTGGTTCAAGATGCATGTATCTGTCTACTTGGTTTGTATACTTATCAATGTTTTCAATCATACCAAGTGATTCTGTGCCCTTCAGTTATCGCTTTTTTAAATTACTTTTCAGGACAAATGGTACTTTTCTATAAGGGTTAACTACTGGGTGCAAGTTTTCCATTGATTTAATACTGTGTTCTACAAGCAAAATATCCAAGACTTCGAAAGCATTGACTATATTCAGTGAGCACTGAGGCTGAAGTTTCTCAGTTTTCTTCTGGCGTAAACTTCTCAACAGCATCTACAGCCAACACTCATTTCAACTGAAATGTGACCTTCTTGGGCCAAATACAATAAATAAGAATTTAATACTTCTGTCTGTCTTTTAAAAATGGTTAAGTGGCTGATTTAATAACAACTGTTTCTATAAAAACTGCAGATAGTAGTCACATGCTGCACTAAAATCAGTTAAGCTGTGGCATGTTATCCATTGAGCAATTTGGTAATACAGGATTGATTTTATCAATTTATCATTCAAAATCAATTTATTTTGTTTCACCACAAAAATCTGTTAAATAGCAGTCTATCAGTTCAGCATTAAACAATCACAGTCTGCCAAGCAAGCTTGTGCAATTGTATGTTTAATTACACAGTCTAATGCGCAGCTGTTCACTGTATTGTGTTGCATTAATTGTATTGCATACATTAATTGTATTGCAGACAATCTTGGGGTCAAACAAGACAAACGGCTACTGCCTCTCGAGAGTCAAAAAAAGGAAAAGTCGTGGCTTAATTGAACAAATCTATAATTTGTCAAACGAAAAGGCTAGACAGAGATGTATAGAGACCCTAGGCATTCTGCCCTGCCAGAGAGCTTTGCTGTCATTGTGCTAGAGCAGAGAAATTTTCCTTGCATGGAAGAGGATGGGAGAGCCTGTGAGACAGAGATTGCTGTCGGCAATTGGCCGAGAAGTTCTGGCATCAATCTCGCTCTTAAGTGAGGCAACAGCCATATTCTCTGAAATTATTGCCTTTTGCCTCTCTTGGGACAGACTCCTTGCTAGAACTTGGCAACTTATTTGCATTTGCCATTAAAGTAATGGATTTGAATGTACTGTTAACTCCCTCACTGTGCATGACACCACCCTAACTAGCATCTCCACTCCAGCCAAGTCAAAAGACTGTCACAATACCACATTGGTGACCCGGATTCCATAACTCAGAAAATCACAATCGACCCGTTCAAAAGCATTTTACGCGTTTAATAGGGACCAGTACAGAGTGCTCTGGTGTCTAATGTTCGGTAATCAATGGACACTTCCATAAGAACTAACAAAGGGACCCTATCAGATCAGGGTGCTTCAACTTTGTAATCAGTTCAAACAAATTGGTATAATTTTTACCAAACTTTGCAGTGTTGTGTCTATAGGAGGATAAAGGATCGCTATGTTTTGGGATAAGGGAAATATTGAAATATGTCTAGCAAACGAGGTAATGCACTGAGTTGAAAAATAACAATGAGAATTTTTTAATAACATTCAGCTAGTAGGAAGATGAGCTGAATGGCACAGTGGGTTAGATGCTGGCTTTTCACCTTACATAGAATGTACAGCACAGAAACAGGCCATTCGCCCCAACAGGTCCATGCTGATGTTTATGCTTCACAAGAGCCTCCTCCCACCCTTCTTCATCTAACCCCATAAACATATCCTTCTATTCCATTCTCCCTCATGTGTTTATCTAGCTTCCCCTTAAATGCATCTATGTTAGCCGCCTCAACCACTTGTGGTAGCGAGTTCCGTATTCTAACCACTCTATTGTACAGAAGTTTCTCCTGAATTCCCTATTGGATTTATTAGTGACTATCTTATATTTATGGCCCCTAGTTCTGGTCTCCCCTGCAAGTGGAAACATCTTCACTACATCTACCTTATCAAAACCTTTTATAGTCTTAAAGACCTCTATCAGGTCACCCTTCAGCCTTCTCTTTTCTAGAGAAAAGAGCCCCAACCTGTTCAATCTTTGGGACTGGGATTCATATCCAGCACAAACTCTTGAAGTGAAAGTCTCCTCTGTCTGTTATTTCCTCTGTGTGAAATTAGTTTGAGTGACTTCAGTCTATTTCTTAGTGGGCATAAGCTTTTTGAAGGAACCAATTGCCATATGCTAGTGTATACATTTTGTGTCAGAACTAGGCTAAAAATTGCGTGAATTATCAGTTAATTTGTTGAGAGAATCGAGTACATTGTAGCCTTTTTAAACAAATTTCAATGGTTTGTATATGCTGAAGGAATATTTCTAGTTTAAATATTTTATCTTTTGGTAATTAAGTTCTACAGGCTTCCCAAAGAGAAGAAAAGAGGCTTCGGGTTGAAAATGCAAAGTTGAAGAAGGAAATTGAGGATTTAAAACAAAATCTTATTGACGCAGAGATCCGTAATGGAGGTAGGCCTTTGTACCGCTGAGAAAATTGTAACCATAATGCTGCATAGGAAATATTTGAATTATTATGAAATTTTGATTATGGAAGTCTACTTTTGTTAACTGAGTGTTTAGTAATGTATCCTATTTATTTGTCGTTCGCAAACTCACTGTGGTCTCCAGGAGCTTGCTTAATTGCCTTTGGGAAGGTCGGAGAGCAATTTCCTGAAGTTTTTTCCTAAATTGGCCTAGGGTTTTTTCCCACTTTTTTTTGTTTTGCATATCCCACGAGATTACATGGCTGCGTGGGGGTTGAGTGAAGGGGGAAATTATAGTATGGCAGGATGGGGCAGGCTCGATGGAGAAGCTGGTCTCTGTCCTTTTTCAAATGTTTGTATGTAACTAGCATTTCTCAATTTCAGGGCAATTTGGCTTGCAAGGGACTGCAATAATCAGATTCTTCAGAGCAGTTTCTCTGAGACCTGTCAGTTTTAAATTGGTCTTTTACTAGCTTTTCGGGATCCCGGTTATGGTGAAACTGCTTACTGACTTTAGCCCTCACTCAAACTTGGCTGGAGCAGGAAATAAATATTACTTGATATGGATCTAAAAATATAGACTTAAGTTTTTTTTTGCATTTTGGAAGAATCAGAGACTCTTGATTCTCGAACCTTATCCATCACAGTTTGTATTATTTGTGTTCATTTTCGTTATTTGTGTTGATTTTTGTCTCAATCACTTGGTTTCACCATTTTAAGTATTATTTGATGAATATTACCTGCAGTGCTGCAAATTTAAATCTTGCACATAACTCCATGCTCGTGTTCCTAATACCTAATTAGCATTCTGGTGTTTTAAAAACTTTTGAACAGTGACAATCTGCATCCAATATTTCAAGTGGATCATCATCCAGTTGTTCACCTTTACTAGTATATCAGCCCTAAAATAACTTGTATATTTATGATACAAAAGCTGAGCATTTCAAAAATAATAAATTTTACCAGCTTAAACTTGCATTTTATTCCATTAAGGTCCAGAAATGCAGTGTTACAAGTATTTTCCACAACCTGCCGTTTAATGACGTGTCTATATATACATAGCAAATTTAAGGTGATTTTATTTTTCGGTTTAATAAGTTACATGGATTAGCCAAAAAGTTTTATATCGCAAATAGATGAAGGAATCAGGCTGCATCGGACCAACAATAAAATATTTTATAGATTTTTTTTTTTCCCCCTTTTCAATATAACCTATAAGAATAGAAAAGCAGAATATTTTTTAAAAGGTGAGAGACTAAGAAATGTTGGTAGTCAGAGGGATTTGCGTGTCCTGGTACATGAATCACAGAAAGTTAACATGCAGATACAGCAAGCAATTAGGAAGGCAAATGGTATATTAGCCTTTATTGCAAGGGGGTTGGAGTATAAGAGTAAAGGAGGTCTTGCTGCAATTATACAGGGCTCTGGTGAGACGTCACCTGGAGTACTGTGTACAGTTTTAGTCTCCTTACCTAAGGAAGGATATACTTGCCTTAAAGGAGTGCATCGAAGGTTTACTAGATTGATTCCTGGGATGAGAGGGTTGTCCTATGAGGATAGATTGAGTAGAATGGGCCTATTTTCTCCGGAGTTTAGAAGAATGAGAGGTGATCTCATTGAAATGTATAAGATTCTTAGAGGGCTTGACAGGGTAGATGCTGAGAGGCTGTTTCCCCTGGTTGGAGAGTCTAGAACTAGGGGCCATAGTCTCAAGATAAGGGGTCGGCCATTTAGGACCGAGATGAGGAAAAATGTCTTCACTCAGAGGGTTGTGAATCTTTGGAATTCTCTACTCGAGAGGGCTGTGAGTGCTGTGTAGGTTCAATCTACGGCTGAGAGCTGATTTTTATCAAAGCAGTGATGGGATACTATTGGCTTTTGTATCCCTGGCATGTGAGTGGTGGGAGAGAGCATCTAGGGTTCCCAATCCTGATCACTATCCAGTAATTCCAGTTGTAAAATGCACAAATGAATGTTGAGTGAGGACAGGAACAGGATTGGCTGTGAAATCCCACCATTGTTGCATAGCCTGCTAATTGTTTATATCTGGATTGCTTTGTCCCGCCATTGTTGACAAGCTTGCTAATTCTTTCCATCTCGACTGATGTGAAGAACGGCAACTGGGACAAGTTAATGGACTACATTTGGTGTGTGGAAACATACCTACTTTGTCAGTGCCCTCACCAGAAAAGGAGGGGAAAGTGCCATGCAGATTCAACAAATACAGAAAATTTCAAGACTCAAAAAGGCCATAGTCCATCCAATCTGCGTTCTTGCTGTATCCAATAATATGCTTATTTTCAAGATACTTACCCAATTTCACATCTAAGCGATCAAAGCTACTTGTATCTACAACCTCCCATGGTAAACTATTCCAAAAACCAACCACCCTCTTATTGAAATAATGCTTTGTTACTTCCCTCCTGAAATCACCCCTCTCCTCCCTATACTTGTGGCCCTTTTTTCTGCTTTCCCATACCTGAGCATCTGTAATTTGAATACCTCCATCATATTTCCCATCAGTTTTCTCTCCACTAAGTAGAGTCCCAGCTCTGTGAATCTATCCTCATATGTTTTATTCTTTATCCTCTAATCGTTCTTCTCTGTACATTTTCAGCTTGGCTACATCCTGCTTTGATGAGGGTTCTAGAACAAAATACAATACTCCAGGTGTGGCCTACCAATGCTTTATACAACAGTAGGATAATGTCCTTTGATCTATACTCTGTTCCTCTATCTGCTACATCCCATCTGCTTTCATCACAGCAGTCATACATTGACTCTGGGGATTTATCTGCTGTGACCCCTCTGGTTCCTTTCCTGGTGGGTTTTTGTTAGTATTTTCCCATCAATCCTATAATTCGTCTGCTTATTTCATATTCCCAAGTACAAGATTTTACATTTATCAAGTTCAACAGAAGCCCCGAAGAAATTCTTGTAGATGCTATTTAACTCTCTGTTTTGGTATCGCCCAGCATTTGCTTGAAAATTTTCTGAACCAGTATTGCATGAAACACCTTGTCTAAAGCTGTACTAAAATCCAAGTAAACCACATCAACAGTGCCCACATTCTGAGTTACTTTATCAAAAAAAATTCTGTTGAGTTAGTCAGACATGCTTTCTCTTTTGTAAATCCATGCTGACTCTTGCCAATTATATACCTCTCTAAATTTCAACCAGCTTGTTCTTAATAATTGATTCTGGAATTTTCCCTATTCTGATTCAAAACTCATTGATCTGTAGTTTCCTGGATTCTCCCCCCACCCCCTTCCCTGCCAAGATCCCTTTTTAAATAAGGGCATTATGTTTGCTGATCTCCAATACTCAGATGCCAGCCTTTAAGGAATCCCTAAATATTTCTGCTAGTGATTCCACCAACACATCCTTGAGTTTGCTACGAACCCTAAGATAAATCTCATCTGGCCGAGATGCATTATTTAGTCAGACCTTATTTTAACATTCAGCCACATTCAATGCAGTAATGCTAATTGTATTACACCCTTCAATCTGACCACCTTGGGATACCCATTTTGCCACAGTCACTGTACTATCCCCGTTCCCTTGTGAACACAGAACTAAAGTACTAATTCAATTTTTCAGCTAATTTCACATCATTGCTAATTTGCAAGCGGTCTCTTGTTTATTTTTCCCTTTTCCCATTTGATGTACTTGAAACATTTTCTTGTTATTTGTCTTTATTTCTGTAACAGTTTTAAATTCATAAATTCCTGCTTAGCCAGTTTCAGTCCTTTTGCACTTCTCTAAGTTTTTCTTTATGCTGGCATTTACTATCCTCTGCTGCAGACAACTTGGTGTTTGAATGACCATTTGATTCCTCAAAACTTTAATTACTTTACCTGTCATCCAGGCTGGCCTTGGTCCCTCTGAATAGTGGCAAATTTAAATTGTTAGGTGGTGTTTGAGTTGAATAATTGTATCTTTAAATTGGAGAAGGATTCTGTTTTTCCTTTTGCTGATGAATTGAATGATGTTGCACTTTCCATTGGGAAATAATGGAAGATACAATTTCATTTGTGAAACCTTACAAAAAAAAAACTTTCTCATCTCTATTTCACTTTGTTTCATAAATGATATGAGTGTGTTTTTATTTTTTCTAAATCAACTTTTTGTATCGGAAAAGCTTCTACCATTTAATTAAGTTCTCAAATTTTATACTTACTTTTCCTCAAGCATCCCTAATTATTGGCAAAGTATAGACGCTTGCTTGATTGCAGCTCCTAGACTACAATTACAATCCTAATGTCAAAATGCATTTGTTTTGCATCAAAGCGGAATATGGCAAATAGATGGGTACCTTGCTTATGTCCCTAAGGGAATAGCATTTAATGAGGTTGCAATGAAAATTATAATACTGCTTTTGCCAGGCTTCATATCCGAAACATTGGGAGTAAAAAAATGCAATCACATTTCTTTGTATTAATTTTCCTTCATCTTTTACTGGGACCAAAACTGAAAGAAAGAACTTGCATTTATATAGTGCCTTTTATGTCTTCAGGACACCCCAAAGCACTTAGCGGCCATTGAAGTACTTTTAGAATGTAGTCACTGTTTTTATGTGGGGAAACGTGACAGCCAATTTGTGCACAGCAAGGTCCCACCAACAGCAATGAGGTAAACCAGTTAGTCTGTTTTAATGTTGGTTGAGGGATGAATGTTAGTCAGATCACTGAGAACTGCCCTGCTTCTCTTTGAATAGTGCTACGGGATCTTTTACATCCACCTGAGCAGACAGATGAGGGCTCAGTTTAACGTCTCACTCGAAAGACAGTACCGCACTCCCTCAGTACTGCAATGAAGTGTCAGCCTAGATTATATGTTCAAACCTCTGGAATGGGGCTTGAACCCATCAACTTGTGACTCGGGCAGAGCCATGGCTGACACTTTTGTTTGGGCAATGGTGAATAAAGTGGAAAGCAATATTGTCTTTGACCTTTCTAATGTACTATTTTCTAGGTTGCCACAACTAAAGTTGTAACTGCTATCTTAGATACCTTGAATAGCCTATTAATTAGCCTACCTGTCTCTTGATCTTTCTGGTAATTCAGTTACTCTCCCAGACCTTTTCATCTCCCATCCTAACTTGTACATTGCATCTGTTTCTCATTATTTGGCTCTTCTGACTCGTTTTTGCCTCTTCGGGATATCTTGCAATAAATCATACTCTGATGCTATAAGCCAGCCAACTGACCATGGTCGCTGGGGAGTCTTTGCTGTCTTTCTCTTGTACAACTAATGTTTCCATTCTTCGGGCGAAGTAACTGATTTATTTTAGCTGGCAGGGAATGTTTCATAACTCACTCATCTCCCTTAGATCTGGGTATTGCATCTTGATTTAATCATGCTTGTCATTCTGCTGTCTTTCATAAAAGACGTATCATACTGTATGTTTAGATCAGTCTAAAGCAATACAACCCTACTTTATTTCTACTCATAACTTCTGTAAATCTGCATCAAAGCTGCTACTTGCAACTACATTGAAAAGTGACATTTGTTGTCTTCCTGTCTGTCCAGCAGCTGCTCCGTGTCATTTGCCTCATGACTTTGAATCCTCCTTCAACTTCTGTTGTGTCCTGTTGGCAGTTGCCAAATTTCCTATTTCTCCTTTGACATAAATCTCAATGATCTTGGTAAAGCAGCTCCCTCCATATTCCATTTTGTTTCACCATTGTGATTGATGCCAGGTTTTATCCCTATCCTCTGCTTGTGCATCTGATGGCATCCTCTCACATTAAGATGTGTGCCTCTGAACTTGTCCCTGTCCTGTGTCATTTCTTCAACCTCTGTTACTCCCAGTTCATCTTTCCTTCTCCTTAGAAATTTGATTTTGTTCACTACCTCTTTCTTTTTTTAAAAAAAGTGATCCTTTCACACTTTGTCTATTGCCTTTACAATGGTACTTTTAAAAGTTATGGAAACTGTTGTTAACTCTTAAATTATTTATTTTGTTTAATTATTCATTCTCTGGATATAGGGGTTGCTGGCATGACTGGTATTTATTGCCCATTCCTAGTTGCCCTTGAGAAGGTGGCGGGCCGCCTTCTTGAACCACTGCAGTCCATGTAATGACCCTGGGGGAGCCCAAACTGAGATTTGTGAGCTCCATTGCCTTCAAAGTTCTGACCTAATTCGTAATCACCAGTGTGGTCTTCAGACTAGCCATTCCTATGGTGATCTTGTTGCCAATGTTATGCACCTCTGGAACTCCTTTCTTGAACTCTTTACTAACTTACCTGTCATTACTTTGGGCCCCTCCTTTGACCAGATGTGGCACCAGATGCTTCCAAACAAATTACCATCATTTGGCTCCCTCCAAAGCAATGTTCACAGCTATCTAGTTTCCTTTAAAATCATGCTGTATATGTTGTAGTTAATGGCTCTTTTTTTTAATAACATAGAAAATTTCCAGAGCTCTGTCCCTTCGTATCAATTATCTCCTTCACTCATCATCCAACCCTATCCACTCTTTTTCTGATAATCCCACTCGCCATTCTTTAATAGGTCACAAATCTTCAATGCAGGCAACCTGCAACTATCTCTCAGTGCAGTGACTAAATCACCATACCTTGAGCTCTTCTATACCATTCAATGGATTAATAAAAATCATGATACTTTTAATGCCGTGCTATCCCCTCTCACTTCAAGTATAGTTCCTACGCTTCCTGCATCACTAAAATGGTTTAACTTCATGCGTTTGCTGGTAAACTGAACTTTAATATGAGGGTTTCATGGTATTTAGAGTAATGACTTCAAAATTCTTGTTTAGTTATCCAGGGTCATTTGTCTATCCCAGAAAAGATAGAATTGAAAGAAGTTAAATCTCTGCAGTTTACGTTGACTTCTATATTACCCCTAATGTGAAAATGTTTAAATTCCAGTTAAACAAGTTCCACTTCCGACAGTGGCTTCAGTTCAGTCCAGTTCTGCAACATGTATGTCTCCACCAGCTGCATTGGCTACTCCAACTGCTAACGGAAAAACACCAGAAGTGAGTGAAGACAAGAAAAAGAAAGATAAACCAGACAAGAAGCCAGACAAGAAAGGTATCAATCCTGAACAATCTATAGGCTATAATACAGTATTAAGGTGTACATAAAACACTGTTAAGTATTGATAAAGATTAAAGAAAGAACGTGTATATTTATAGCACTTTACCACATCCTTAGGACACCCCAAAGAACAAATAAAACCAGAAAATGCTGGAGAAGCTCAGCAAGTGAGGCAGCATCTGTGGAGAAAGAAACAGAGTTAACATTTCAGGTCGAAGACCTTTCGTCAGAACTGGAAGATGCTTAAAAACTTTAACTCTTAACAAGTACAGAGTCAGGGAAAGGGGGAGAGGGAGGGGAGGAAAGAACAAAAGGGAAGGCCTGTGATAGGGTAGAGGGCACAAGTGATTAAATGACAAAAGGGATGATGGTGCAAGGCAAGGAGGGTGGTAATGGGACAGGTTGAGAAACAAAAGATTGATCAGGAGTAGCTGTAAATGGCAGCAGCAGAACCAATACCAGCACTAGCTGGCCGAAAAAATGGGAGCTGTGGTTATGATCTGAAGCTATTGATATCAATGTTGAGTCCAGAAGGTTGTAAAGTACACTTCTGGCAGAAGTCAAAAAAGATGGCTTGGTTTGACTTGTTAAGCTGGATGTGAGCAAGCAATTGGGCAGCACAGTGACGGTTATGGATGATGGTGGAGAGGTGAAGCTGGGAGTCATCAGCAGACGTTTATACATGCTGGTTGGACTTGACTTTAACAATAAGGAAGAGTACCTATTAATAATACAACTTTTTTTTTAACCTTATGAATGGGGAATTTGAACTCAATTGGTCTTGAGGATGTTATGATGTATTCATACTGCAAACTTAGTGATGGTGCGAAGCAGTTTTGGCTTCGAACCAAAGCTAAACTTGTGGATTGTAAATTGGATACCAGAGACAAATCTGTGGGGAACATTGGAAAGGGAGAACTGGGCACAGAAAGAAAAATTGCATAATCCTGTTGTCTTACTATTGTTTTCCTGCACATCAAGATTTTTTTTTGGATGGGGAAGGTTGGGAGCCTTCTTTGTATAGGAATGCACGCTGATTTACCAGAAATAAAATTGTGATCAATTCCTTTGTTCAAATTGAGTTCACACCAAAATTGAAGAAAATTGAGCTTGTAGAGGCACAATTTTTGTTTTCTATGAAGATGCCAATCCAAGATATTACATATTGTAAGTTTTGCAAAAACTGTGTGTCAAAGATGCTTAAAAATATAGAAAATGCTCATAAGCATTTTCCATTTGGAGTGATATTTGTTTCTGATGGGAGTGCATTTTTAAAAAATCCTGCCATTTGGTTCCCCCCCCCCCCCCCCCATTGGAAAGAAACATCTAGCTGGCACCAAAACAGTGAGCCTAAAGCTGTTGTTAATATAATGGTTAGAGGATTTTTATGTGGAGCCAGCTATCTGATGTGGATACAGAATTCCAGAATTTTGACAGGATATTGGGGGAATTATTGCTTGTTTCTGCAGTCAAATACAGATGTTCCAGATAGCTCATAATTTGAATTAAAGAGGGCATTAACTGAATAGGAAACATATTTGTTGTACAGCAAATTTTGTTGTGTATTGACACACATTTTGTTCACGCGGTTTCCAAATTGCCTTGTACTCTAATGCAAGGGGTGTTACACTAGTCCGTGGAGTAGTTTATTTAGCCATATTAGTGAGCACCTAACTTACAACCTGTTGAATAAACAACTCCAAATGGTTAGCACAATGAGGTGAGTGGCTGGTGCATTATGGTTTTTGCGAGTCACCCAAATTAAATGTGTATTTTTTATATGGGAAAGCAATGTACGGAAAACACTCCTTAACCAATCCACATTTCAAACAGCAATGTTAAATGTCTGCAATCTATGTAAAAGCTTAATAAATAATAAAAGCAATATGTACACTTGGAATAATTGATTTTTATATGGACACTCAAAAGTTTTAAACCCATAGCATTTAAGTCAGTAAATTTGGGAAATGGGGATGACTTATTTTTACTTGTTTAAAAATAGGATTTTTGAAGAGAAATTAATTAAAAATAATGTAACCACTTGCAATGTATTTACCTGGATGAGAGGCTAGTCTAGGCCAGGAGACCTGTGCCTGGGCCTTTTGTCAGTCAACTCTTTAATTAGCTGCAAAGCAGTGTGGCACTGCTCTGGGAAGATAGTCATGAAAGGTCATCGATCTGAAATATTAACTCTGTTTTTCTCTCCACAGATGCTGCCTGACCTGAGTGTTTCCAGCATTTTCTGTTTTTATTTCAGATTTCCAGCATCTGTAGTATTTTGCATTTATTATCTGCAATGACCCTTTCATTGTAAGATGTTGTTGTAAATAATACTGTGGGTATATTCCCAGAGGAGATCACTGGGAAAGTAAAGTTCTAAAAAGAAAGAACTTGTTCCAAAGCACTCCACAGCCAATGAATTATTTTCTAGTGTAGTCAGTTTTTCTAAGTAGGCGAATACAGCAGCCAATTTGCGCACAAGGTCCCACAAATAGCAAATGAGATACGTGACCAGTTCATCTGTTTTTGATTGTATTGGTCGAGAGATAAATGTTGATCAAGACACTGGTCGATCACCCCTGCTTTTCCCTGAATGGTGGCACAGGATCTTTTACGTTCGCTTAAACAGGGAGATGGGGCCTTGGTTTCACTTCTCATCCGAAGGACAGCACCTCCGACAACGCAGCAGCATTGTATTGCATTGAGGTGTCAGCCTGGTTTATGTGCTTAAGTCCCAGCAGTGGGGCTTGAACCCATGAAGGAAAGTGCAGTGGGAGTACCTTCTTTATCACTTAATCCTAGTTGAAATTGTATCACACCATATAAATTCATTCTTCTCGATGAAAGCTACAAAATGTTACCTTTTTAACGGAACAGTAATTGTTTCACCGTATTTATTATAACTGAAAGCCAACATTTTTTTATTCAAATTAAAAATTCAAAATATAGCATTTAAACAACTAAAAGTAACAGAGTGATGGCACATGTAATCATCTCTCTTCACCTAAGCCACTAAATCCAGGTATCTCTAAAATTGTAACATAGAAAAGGACACCATGAGGGAGATGAATCCAAAGACTAATTGATTCATTCATTTAATTTTATGCTTTTTTTAAAACAGTATTTAGGCCTGTGAGGGAGCTGCTTAGGCACTTGGGGTAGGCCTGGGAGGGAGGGAGGAAGGGAGGGAGTTGAGCTGAAACTGCAGCATTTGCATCCCACCCCAAGTGCTCCGACTAGCTGCAACCCCTCCCTCCCTTACAGGTTTGTTCAAGTGTTTCGACTCTTGCAGCCCAGAACTCCACATAAGCCAACCCCTTTGGAACTCTTCCTCCATTCCTCTTTAAACACATCTCCATACTGCTCACCTATATGATCAAAGACAGGACAGAAACCTGAAGCCAAGGAATGATGCCAAGTCTATCTGATAAGGAAGGGGGAATAACAACTCTCAGCACCACCTTCTGCAAAAATGCATGAAGACCTACTCAGTGTATCATACATTTCACACTGCGCACCCACACATGCTCCACAAGTTTCATCTCCCCATTCCAGACAACTTTTGGAGGGGTTGTGGTCAGGACACACAAACTATTCATATTCTGGTCACCCCTTGCATTTGAGCCATTCTGCATCATAGTCCAGGAGACTACACAGGTGATGACTAATTCCAGAGGACCTGACTCAGTGCATATTAAGTCTACCCTCCCACAAACGTGCAACAATTAAAATATGCAGTGGCAGCATCATAACACCCCGCTAGTTGTCAGAACTTACCTGTGAGTTATTGACAATGTTGCTGCATTGCTGGGGCGTTTGAGTGTACTGGAATTTGGGGGAAAAAATCCTCACCTATTGATGTGAATTCATAGTGAGTAATCAGGAGCTTTTCAAGCAGGAAACAAAATGGATAAATAGTCGTTTTTAGTTAAAGTGCAAGTGCATTCTACCACAATTCTACATGTAACAAAAGAGGGAGACTGCATTACACTCACACCTCAAACACCTCTTTTAGAACTGCTGGCTAGCAGCCAGGAAACAGACATTTTGTGGAGAATCTCACCCCCTTGTGAAGTTATAAAGTTCCAATTACTGACATTGTGAATGGAAAAATGGACCCACAATCCACAACTGAGCTTTGGAATTTAGAAAGTTTAGATTGCTAAACCATGTCTTACTACCATGGTACCCCAAACAATGTTTTTTGTAACTTTATGCGAGAGATACTTAAAATTGAAAGTATTCTCGCTTCCCTCCCCCTTTATCTCACCTTTATAATGTTGTCCTCTAAATGTGATGCAGAGTCCAACTTATTTCACTTTATAAGAAGGCACAATAGAGTAATTCTTTCATTGGCTTTCTTTTTTTTTATATATTGTGGATGAAATTCTGAACATTCCTATTGGAAAATGATTATTAAAATATAACTCTTACTTTGGTGATATATATATATAATATATATATATATATCAATTTTCTGTGCAAATGACCATATAACATTTTAGAATTATCTGTTATAGTGTTTAATTTCTGTTGCAACACACAGACCATGATGACTTTGTCTCAAACTAATAATCTGTAACGTTTAATTCTCCGATCTGTTAAGGGTCTGAATTGAAATTATTTGGGTGGTCTGCCCTCAACTGGCGTTGTGGGGCGTATTTTCGGAAGGCATTTAATTTTGAAATGATCCTCGCAGAGTTCTTGTGGTTTCATGCTTTTTCAAGTTGTAATGTGGTGGAAAGTTTAGCTTTATTTTCTCATCTTTCAAAAAAAAAAAAACATTTTTAGCCTAATATATTAATTTACCTGCCTTAGCAAAGACTTGCATTTAAAACAAGTCCCAGTTATTAAAATAATTGCCTTGCAGTGTTTTCCATTCCCACTAATGTAAAAGTTAGAAACTGGAAATGTCGTTTGTTATGTTACAACTTATGTAACTAACCATTCCCTTAGAATAATGAATACTTGTGCAACTTACTGAATTTATGTTACACAGTTGACAATTTGCAGATTTCTCCACAATTTGCAAATTGTCTGTTTTTCAAAATGTTGTACCAATATTCACCAAGTACTTCAGAGAGGACATAAGGATAAATGGTGTATGAAGGAGGAGGGGGAGATTCCGTGCAGAATGTAGAGCACTTCAGTGGATGGAGTTGATGCATTTTTACAGTAAGGTACTTGATGACCAGTTCATTTCAGCTGAAAATTTTTGTTCAATCCTCATATAATTACAACTCCTACATTTTCAAACTAAATAAATTTCAGTACAAAATATTGTTGTCATCTTTTACTGATTCATTACAGAAGATGCTGTAGTTCTCAAAACACATTGTAGTATCAGTATTCAGTAAGTTGCACTCAGCTGTTTTGAATGTGAGCAGATACACTTTTTTTCCTGGTATGTTACTTATATTGTACATTTTTGAAATGTTCTTTATTGATTCCTTTTGTATTTGAAGGAGAAAAGAAAGAGAAGAAACAGATAGCGGGAGGTGGCGATGATTCCAAACCAATTGACATTTCCCGTTTAGACTTACGTATCGGGCGTATTATCACTGCCAAAAAGCACCCTGATGCTGACACGCTCTATGTGGAAGAGGTTGATGTTGGAGAAGTAAACCCAAGAACTGTTGTCAGTGGACTGGTGAAACACGTGCCTATAGAGGAGGTAATTCCTGGTTAAAAGCACTGCAGTACCAGAAAAAAATTATATGAAACTCATGTCACATGCATTGCTGTAACTAATTAAGCATCAACCATTATTTTTAAGCAGGATATAGAGTGCTCTGTAGAGCTATAATATTTAATAAATAATGTCCAAGCTTTATTATTTTGTCAGACTGAAGAAGGGCTAGGTAATTGAATAAATAGACACAAGCCTGGGATTTTCTGCTCCAGCTGCCCTTTGGACCAGTGTAAATTGGGTGGCAGGAGCAAAATATGGGTGAGAGTTCCATTCTGCTTTAGCCCCTTCCCTGTTTTCCATCCTCATTTCTGTGGGCTACTGAAAGGGCCCATCTATTCTTTCAGTCTTTTCCATCTCATTTGAGTCACTTCTCACTGGCACAAACAGGCATCCACATTGCCAGGCACTAGAGCAAGAGCGTCCAACCAACAATCCTAGTTATTCTTAGATTTCTTACTTACTGGTTTGTGCTGTTTGAATTTTGTGGGCCTGCAAGTTTGAAAAGGGCTGTTCTTAGCACTATTGTTTCCTGGCATATGAATCGTAAATCAGAATATCAAGATCTGTTATTATCAATAATTTTGTGATATTTGTAAATTAATGGGAACATGAACTTAACCTTTACATGTGGCTCCTGGGACTCCATGATATTGTGCCTTTGTGGCCCACGAAAACAAAGGCTTGGACAACCCTGCACTAGAGAAAAGGCAGAAGATAATATAAAAAGGCCAGCTGCTAGATTTGTAGGCTTTGCAGAATCCTTACTTTAACTCAATTGTGGTGACTCTTTTTTGGTTTTATTTGTTGCTTCCAACTACTTTCACATTTGCATTTCTGACCGGTTGCCATTTTTCTCTCTTTCCCCTTCCCCACACCCGCCCTTTCCATTTCAGACGAGCTTAATGGGTTTCCCCATCAGGAATTCCTTGTGCATCTTTGCTTTTTGGAAGGAGAGTTGGGGCAATGGAGAAATGTCCAGCTTGCTCATAACATCGCCACAGCATCCACCCACCAGTGAAGGCAGAGGCAGTCCTACCTCCATTTGTCACAGGAGCTGTGTTTGTAAGCCTTGCTTTATAAAGGAAGCTGTCACTGAGATGCTGCAACCCAGCCTCTTGCATACCTCTACCATAGGCACTTTGCTACTAGTAGCTCTAAAAATCACAATTGCCCTGAACTCTTACGCTGCCACATTAGCCAATTAACTGTGCACGGATGTATTAAGCAAGTCATGGACAATTGGCGATAACAATTTTACAGTGGGGGGGTTCCTGAAGAACCAAGAAGTCCTAGATTGCACAAACATGGCCATACGTGTTCATAACTTAATGCCATTACTTACGACAACAGGAAACTATTCCACACTCTCAATATCCAGCTTGTTTATGAACAGTAGCACCACATCATGCAAATGAATGATTGCATCCCTGGCAGGTGCCATGATGCATTCATTTTTAAGGCAATCGAAGGAACCATCATTCTTTAACCCTGAAAGGAAAGTTTCTGGGTGGCTCCTAAGAGATCAAGGCATTGGAGGTTGCTGGTGGGAGGGCATGCATGTGCTGCTATCCAGAGAGATACCACTGTTATCCATGCACATTCCTGACATGCCACTAGTACTGGGTATTGGCTCTGCATGCCATTGATTTGCAGGAACACAGACCTAATGGTACCATTGAAAGCAGTGAAGGGCTGCCTATGGGTATCTGTATCCGATTGCCAAGCCTGTCAAAGCCAGAAGATGTGGAGATGCCGGTGATGGACTGGGGTGGACAAATGTAAGGAATCTTACAACACCAGGTTATAGTCCAACAGTTTTATTTTAAAATCACAAGCTTTCGGAGATTATCTCCTTCGTCAGGTGAGTGAGTGAAAGGTTCTCAAATCGCATATCTTATATCAGCCTAATATAAGATTTGCGATTTGAGAACCTTTCACTCACTCACCTGACGAAGGAGATAATCTCCAAAAGCTTGTGATTTTAAAATAAAACTGTTGGACTATAACCTGGTGTTGTAAAAAGCCAGAAGAGACAGCTCTCTCTAATCTACCACCCCAAGTCTCTGTGGCAGCAGTCTGCCCTTGCGGCTTCTGTCATGGGGGCTTCTGCTACAAATGTCCCTGGAATTGCCGCTCTCTCCATTGCGTTGTAGTTTCGTTACAGCTACCTTGAATGCACTGCACATCCCACTAGTGGACTCCTCTACCCGAGCCACCATCTGTAACCATGTCTGATATGACCCCTATTCTCTGCACCCCAAAACTTGATGTTCTGCCAGCATTATTCTTTTAAACACAGGATCTATGAGTTCCAGATCTCCAGGCTCTTCAACCAACCAGCAATGCATCCTGCTAATACTGTCGACAATAACATCTTCTCCTATGTGCCGTCTTCATCTGTTTCTGCTTACTAGTGCTCTTTGTGTTGCCAAGTGCACTCTGTCTCAGTCTCTTAATTGCCCTGGCATGGCTGTACCTGACCTGGTGCTTAGAGGTAAAGTGAGCTGGTGTATTCAGCAAAGTGCTAGCATCGAGGGAGGCCTAGAGGCCTTTTTCTTCTTGATTGAGAACATTTAAAAGAGGAAAAAGGTTAGCATTGTTTAGCGCTCGTGTCAGTAGAAGTAGGGGTGACATGAGGGTTTTGTGATGTGGTTCACTGATAATTAATGCAGGATATAATAGGAAGCGAAGGAAAGGAAGAAAAATGTGATGGACCCTCAACTGGTATATGCTCTCCTACTTCCTCATTTCTAACACCTCTATGGCCTTTCCCCTCAGGATCTGTAATGCTCCGTCCTCAGAGGAGGTTAGTAGGGGTGCCTCATGTTGCAGCACTCTCTTGACCATTATGGACTGTCTGTTCCTTTAAAAAAGAAAGAATTACCTTTTGTTCCTACAACATACTTTAAAAGACAGGTAGGGGGCTGTGCACGGAATATTGGAATTGACACTGGCTGCCTTGCCTACCTCCTTCCACTGAGCTTGAACAAATCTTTTTGACGTCGTACATCTTTCCGTTTGAAAGTGGACCTCCCTCCAACACCTAATTTGCAGCAGCACTTCCACAACAGAATCCTTATGAGCATAAAGGAAATTGAGAGTTTGTTGTAGATTTGGGTAGTTTCGCAAACAAACAAAATCTTGGAATCTGGATAGCTGTTTAATAAAGGTATATCCTTTGGTAAGCTAGCCAAGGGTGGAGCCAATAACAGTGCTAATTCTTTTCAAAATGTTGGGTCAAACTAAAGTTTGCCTTTGAGAAAAGAAGGAATGGGTCCAGTTAGTGTTTTATCCCATTACTGCATCTGCTCAACTAAGTTCTCAAATTTTTTCAATTTTAAAGCGAACTGTTACATGCGAAATAAAATCTTGTGCGTAGCAAGGAACTGAAATTCACTAATATATCAGTTATTTGAATTTGTGCCTTAATCTTTCTTCTGAAAGGCATTTTGGCTCTGTTGATTCTATTCTTGTATTATTTTATAGTGCTTAGAATTCTTAGTGTGCGGTACCTTCTAAGTTGCAGACAGCCCTTCTGCATGGAGAAATTGTTTTTCAGTACTTACCAGTGCGTTCCACTCTCTTTCACGTGTTTTACATCGTCTCCAGATGTAGTATTGCAAAAAAATTAAATTCAAAACATATGCCAGGCAAATTTGTGCTAGATATGTTCTGCTTTGGAAAAAAATGTAATTTGGATAATTGCACATTTTCCCTCTGAAATCTCATCTTTATTGTACCTTAATATTTGATAACTTTAATTAAAACTGGGAGTTATGCCCTCAGGGGATTTATTAAATACATATTAAGAGTTTTATGTCCAGCAAGTTATTCAGGTTCCTTAATTTGTCAAAAGAAAGTAGATAGAGTATTTAGAAAACAGTTTAAAAGCCTCTGAAGTCAAACCTGTCAATCACCTTTGATTAGTGACACAATAGTAGGGTACATTGCATATCCTAATCATGAGCAGGTGCTTGCACATTTTCCATGTCTCTCATACCTGCTACTGCTTTGAGCATCCGTGATTTAAGCAGCATCTAGAACAAAGCCCCTATATTCAGATTGATGTGGAAGTCAATCAACCTGACCTGGTCTAGTAGACGATTAATTTCCCAGCCTCTGTTTTAAAATTGGCTAAGGATAGGCAGCCTCCGTTTTAACTCTAGCTACTTCAGAACTCTGAGATGAAATGCAGAAATCTTCCTATTTTATCACCCCCACCCAGAAGTTAGTTACTCATTAATGTCAATCACACAGTGCTTGTGAGAAGCTGTCTGTCACTTCTTCTGGGGATCTATCCAGAAGAGTGTTGACGGATCTTTCCAACAGGTGTTGCTAGTTTAACCTCCTGCAATACTTACATGTCATGGTCCATTTCACCATAGGGCATCAGTTGAAGTCTTTGCTTGGCTGGCGTGGTACAGCCAACAGCCTCACAAAACCGGCCCTGCCCCACTATAGTGGCGGAAAATTTTGCAGTACCTCTGCAGCCTATTATCTGTTTGCATGGCTGCTGTTTAATTGGAATAACTTTTCGCCCACTGAGAAACTCGCTCTGCTCTTCGCTACTCCACCAGTTATCTATCCCTTGCACAGGCAAGCCACACAGGGCTATTTTGTCATACACAAGAAGTGTGTTGAATTGTGCTGCTTCAAGCAGCTCCGATGAGCCAATAATGTGTCCTTGGGATGAAATGACACTGTGGGCTTGGATTTGCCTGCCTCCATGCAGTCTCTTGTGTAGGGTTGGCATTCTGAACCTCCATCAGTTTCACGTGGCCTAGGTGGCCCTGGAGAGCCATATACTGAGTTGTTGTAGCTGTGCCTGTTGTTGCTGTGCCTAGAGGTATGAAGTGGGTCTCCTGATGTGGGTCAGATTGCTGAAGCCCCTGCACAATACCACCTGTGTCCACGGCAGCATGTTGCACCGATCCTGCATTGGCTTGGCTCTGTTTCTCAGTCCCAGTCTGGCCCCTAGCAACTGCACAAGCTGCCAATACATTAACATTTAAATCATTCTCCAACATTGCATCATAGTATAATGACTTTAGAACTCCTACTTCTTTCTTGTTGCCCAAAATGGACAATCTAGCCACACTGGTCATGGGTACATCTTTCACCCCCAAATACCAGGACCATGAGCACTCCAATCCTCTTGAAATTGATTGTCCTGTAGCAGATGCATGTGTTCTCGTTTGGATTTCACCAGTATCTCTAAGCTATCTGTTAGCCACTTGTTCAGTGATCAGGTGTAAGCACTGGGCTACATTCCGTGAATTGAGTGCTGCCACACAACTCCTAATCTTATTTCTGACTAAAAGTCATAATATTACAGAGTATGCTTCTACAAAATGACAATTACCTCAGAATTTTCATGCTATCAGACTTTTAAAAAAAAAAAGGGGGGAAGAAGTGTATGAATGAAATTCAGATGTAGTAAACTGACAAATACTGAGCGGTGCAAATTATATCATTTTTGATGTATAGTGAGCACCAGTGAATTGTCAGATGTGGAAATAATTTTAAAAATACATTATTATGTTGGTGTTTCTTTTAAATTGAAAGTGCTGTTTAAGAATTCTGAAAAGGTTTTAGAAAACAATCTTGTAAGATATGATGCTGTTTTTGCAGATGCAAAATCGACTGGCGGTAATGCTATGCAACCTTAAACCAGCTAAAATGCGGGGAGTGGTCTCACAGGCTATGGTAATGTGTGCAAGCTCACCAGAGAAAGTTGAAATCTTGGACCCACCAAGTGATGCTGTGCCTGGAGACAGAGTAACCTTTGAGGGCTACCCTGGTAAGCAGATGATATCTGATCACAAGATGTAATCTTAATTTTGATGCTTGACAAAAGAGATTTATGACTGAATTGACCATTTGTGAACCTGTAGTAGATGGCTGCATAGATTTGCAGGCCTTGATTGGTCTGTGACTAGAATCAGAATTTTAATTTTGATGTAGGGGTAATTACATCCAATGTTCAGATTGGCCAACAAATGCCATTCTGGTCAAGGTCAACTTGAATGTAAATTTTCCATGAAACCATTTGAAGTGGCCATATGCAAAACGTAAAACTGCAAAAGTAAATAATCAGGCTTTGATAGTGGTGTGGCCCACTATTGCCTACTGAAGTCTAAGCATTAGAAATATGCTCAGGAAGGAAACCGGTATTGCAATTTCCTACGCCAAAAACTGGTCTAGAAACAAAAGTGCAGAGAACCCATACTGATGTACTTCAATTGCCTTTAGTAACAGAGTGATGTTACAGTTTGGGCTTTTTATCAACAGAGGCCCTAACCTGAATCCCTGTGGAAGTGCACCACCAACTAGTTTCCATTCTTGATACCTCCCCACATACTTGGACTACTGTGCACAGTTCTGGTCTCCATATTATGAAAAGGATATTGAGGCATTGGAGAAGGTGCAAAAAAGATTCACAAGGATGATACCAGATCTGAGAGGATATACTTATTAGGAAAGGCTGAAAGGGATGGGGCTCTTTTCTCTCGAAAAGAGAAAGCTAAGGGGTGACCTAATAGAGATCTTTAAGATAATGAAAGGGTTTGATAGAGTAGACATAGATAAAATGTTTCCACTTGTGGAGGATTCCAAACTAGAGGTCATAAATATAAGATAGTCATTAATAAATCTGATAGGAATTCAGGTGAAACTTCTTTACCCAAAGAATGTGGAACGTGCTACCACAAGGAGTAGTTGAGGCAAATACATAGATGCATTTAAGGGGATGCTAGATAAGCACACGAGAGAGAAAGGAATAGAAGGGTATACTGATGGAGTTAGATAGGGAAGGGGGAGGCATAGACCAGTTGGGCCGAATGGTCTGTTTCTGTGCTGTAGACTCAATGTAACACAATCTCTCTGCTGTCTGCTTTCTAGCCACGAACCAATCCAGCCTAATAATTGCTATTTATCCCACGGGCACACACTTTAAATTAGTTTGGCATGCTCAGTGAATGGCTATTTGTCTAAGAATAGACAGATGCATGCTGGAAGCTGCAACCTGCTAACCTGAGTCTCTTGAGCTAATAGTATGTATGGAAACTTGCATGAACTTGAGCTTCAGGCATCTCACATAGGCACAGGCCTCTGATGGAAAACATTGTTGAAGGCATTTCAAACACAGAAAATACTATTAGTAAGTGCTTTTGTAAGCATATAAAAAATAACAGAATAGTTATGGAGGATGGGACCACTTAGAGATGAAGGGAACAATGGTGGAGGGTGGAGATATGATTGAGATTAAACATTTTCCATTAGTTTTTACAAATAGTGGCATTGAGAACGTGTGTACTAGAGATGGGTATGGGATGATTGTTAGAGATGACTGCATAATGTGGATAAGCCACCTGCCACTGATGACCTGCGCCCAAGGCTGTTGAAAGAAGCAGAAAGGAGATAAGAGTCTGTGGCTGCAATTTTTCAGTACTCAAATATACAAATTGTGCCATGGGACTGGAGAGTAACCAATGTAACACCTTTGTGCAAGAAGGGAGAGAAGGATAAACCATATAACTGTAGGCCAGTTAGTCCAATGTCAGTGATAGACAAAATCTTAAGAGTCTATAATTTGAGATAAAATTAGTGAACATTTGGAAATGCATGGATTAATCAAGGATAACCATGTTTGAGCAATTTAATGATTTTTTTTGAAGAAGTGACAGATTGGATAGATAAAGGAATGCAGTAGCTGCAGGATATATCGATTTTCAGGAGGCATTCAATAAGGTGTCTCAACAGGCTAGTTACAAAGATTTAGGCCTATGGTATTGGAGGAAATGTAGCAGCATGGATAGAAAGTTGGTTGAGTGATGGGAAACAAGTTTTGGTAAATGGGGGTATTGCTCAGCTTGGAGAAGGGTTGGAAGTGGTGTGCCTCAGGAGTCGATGCTGATTCCACTTTTGTTCTCTATATATAGATGACTTGGGCATAGGGAGCGCAATCTCAAAAATTACTGATGGTGAAAAGTTAAGAGGTTTGGCAAATACAGAGGAGGCCTGTAAAAGACTTTAGGAAGTCATAGACTAGTTAGCAGCATGGGAAGGCAGATGGCAGTTCCAATTTAATGTGGGATAACGTGAGGAAAGAAAAGGAATTGGCATATACACTCAAAGGAAAGGTTCTAAAGGGTTTGGATGAGCAAGAGATCTATGGGTTCAAATTTCTAATTCCCCGAAAGTGTGAGTATAGGTAGAAAAAGTCAATGACATTTGGGGTTTTATAAATAGGGGTAGAGAATATAAGAGTAAAGAAGGAATGATAAATTTATTCAAAAAAGCCGGCACAGGCACCACAGGCTGAATGGCCGCCTCCAGTGCTGTAGGATTCTTTGATTCTATATCCAAAATCCCAATTTGCCTCTTCTATGGCTTCCTTCACCTGTAGTCCTGCTTTTTAAAGATTTGCATCTGTATCCTTGGATTTGTGTGTTCCTCCACGCCATTTTAAATTTCAGCTTTTAGGTTGTGTTGCCATTCTTAATTTTGCCCCAAAATGTACTGCATACTTATCTATGTTGAGATACAATAACTTAATCTCCACAGCAATAATTTTAAGCCGTAAAATATTATGTTAAATGTTACAAGCATCCTCATACTGCCGAGATTGATATGAAATTCTGGCACTATTTGTTCCTACTGAAGCTGAAGCCGGTAAATTGATCAGTAGTCTGCGTGCGCTCCTTCCACTTGTGTCTGTATTTCTTAATGTGTTTTATGTTCCTCGTCCTCAGGTGAACCTGACAAGGAGCTAAATCCAAAGAAGAAAACGTGGGATCAAATTCAGCCTGACCTCAGCACAAATGCAGAGTATGTTGCCACATACAAAGGCACACCATTTGAGGTGAAAGGAAAGGGAGTTTGCAAAGCTCAGACAATGGGCAACAGTGGAATCAAATAACTTTTATGTCTATAAAGTGGTAATGAGAGTCTATTATTGCGAAAAGCACAATAAATACTTTAAAACATTAAGTGGCTATGTGTAGTACTTGAAAAGATGTGTTTGTATGATGTGGTTTATTTTGTGTTCCAGAAATACTGTGACATTGTACAGTACTGAAGTACAGTATAATCATTCTAAAATCTACCTTGAAATAACTTTTTTTATCAGTGAGATAAATGTCCAGCGTAACACTATTATCTGGCTTTAAAAGTCTGTTGCATGTGTTCCAGTTGTACAACAAATAATTTTGCTACCTCAGCTGCAGAAAATTACTTTTAGGATCTGTTGACCATCATTCTTTCAGATAATGGATGAAGAGAGTTACTGATTCATGAATACTTACTTCCATACCCAAGATTTATTCAAAATGTTATTTCCTTTTGCCAAGAGAATCCAATTGCATTGTTCCTGCCAATACTTTGTAAAATGGTTTCCCCCATTATATTGCAGAATTTTAAACAAGATTATTAATATCATGGCCATCTGCAAAAACGTAAATTCAGTTTGCAAAATATTTTAGAATCCAAATGCAGTAGAAATGCTTTATAATAATACCAGCTTTTTTTGCTATTTTTTCCACTATCATTTTTTAAGCAATACAGTTTTAAATATTTTATCATGGTTGATCACCAAGACCAGCTGGTATTAGATTAAACCTACTAATTAACTACAAATCAAAATAACATTTTGTATTGTTCATTCTGTTTCTAAGTCATAAAATGTGGCATCCTTCACTCTCTACCCTCCTTTCTTTCCCTCCTCCACCCCCCCACCCCCCCCCAAACTAGTTAGCAGTGTGAAACTAGTGTATATATAATTCATTTGAACTTGAACATAGAGGACATTATCGACAATTGCAGACATCACAAAAATATGGAGCATGGTTAACTGAAGGACTAAGCAACTAAAGGAGGATATAGACAGGTTGATAGATGTTGAGAAATGTGAACTGATGCATCAGATACGCAAATCTTAAAAAGTAGGAGCACAAGTTGATTAAAGCTGAAAAAAAATGGGCCAGCAAGCTTATGGGTTCCTAGGTTTTATAGTGTACAAAAGCAAAGAGTTGGTGTTAAACGTATAGAAATCATTGGTCAGGCCACAGTTAGAATATTGTGTCTAGTTTTGAATGCCTAAGGATGTTAAGGTCATGTAGAGGTTGCAGAAGAGATTCACTATGATGATAGCAAAGATGACATTATTTGGTCTGAGCAGTAACGGGCTCTTTTCGTTAGAACAAAGAAGGTTAAGTAAAGATCTGATAAAGATGTTGAAAATTGAGATCTTAATAAGGAACATCAGGAAAAATTATTTCCACTGGTCGGTGAGTTGATAACTGGAGGGCATAAATTTAAGATCACTACCAAAAAAATGCAAGGAGATGTTAGATTTTTTTTAATGCATTGGGATATTAGGACATGGAATCCCATACTAGAAAACAGGGGTGGAAGCAGCATCCTTATTATAGTTTTTAAAACGGAAGTGGATAAATATTTGCTTTCTCACTCAAGCTTGCTTTTTCACTTGTTCTTGCTTTACATAAGAAATAGGAGCAGGAGTAGGCCAATCGGCCTCTCGAGCCTGCTCCGCCATTCAACCTACTGTTCTCCCACTTGCGGTCGTCGCTGTACATTGCTGGTGCTTCTCACTCTTGTATCTGAGCTGGATTATTCTATCCACCATGCTTGCGTGCTAACATTATATTTCCTCCACTGTTCAGGATATTTTTCAGAAATTCTCAGTGCTGCTATCTCATTGGTCCTATTTATTTCTTCTTTTCCCCCTTTGTAAAGGATTTTGGAACATTTTCTATGTTAATGGTGCTATATAAATATAAATTGTTCTTGTAACCACAGGCTAAATGTAACTTTAAGCCTGAGTTCCTTTTCATTTAGAGTTGTATATTTTTCGGACAGCATGGCGACTTAACTATAGGCTGCATAATGAAATAATAGGCTGATGATTCATCGTTATCCTGAGTTCCCAGTAAGAATCATCCAATCAAAGGAGGCACTAAGTGTTTGCTAGATGGTTCTATGAGGAATAGAGTAAGTCACCAGTATTTGCTTGTACACCTCCTAGCTATTACCGTGGGTAACTTTGATAAAAGCCTAGGATCAGGTTACATAATATTTTTGGCCCAAGAATTGTGCAGAAGAGGGAAACCCCTTTTTAAATAGAATACAAAAATCTGTGAAATGATTTAAAGAAATAGACAAATTACTGATTAGAAAGAGAGTGGGAGATTAATGTCTGATGCTGGACCAGAAACATTCTTATTTTTTCTGTGTTTCTTGCTTTTGCTCGGGAAGTGTTCAGGATTTAAAAGGCTAAACACAGGTTTGGAAGATTGTGGTTTGATATTTCCAACAATAGAGCACCCTCGAACATTGATGTTAATACTGAGTAATCAGAGTTATTGATGAATGAGATGCTAAATTGACACATTGAAATAGATTAGTACTTGCTGAGATGAATACAGACTTAGTGTGCGCATTCATATCAAAATAATGAAAAATTACCTTTGTATAGCGACTATATCTTCCTACATTAGTGACAAAGGTAATGTTTTTAATAATTACATTAATAATTTAATAAGTGGCCTGTGTTATATCCAAATAACTAGTTTAAGATCTATCACAGAATTGTAGCAGAAAATATTATTCATATCGGTAAGTGATTCAATTTTACAGAATTTTGTGCTTGAACTTGCCTGTCATGATAACTTACATTTACAGATCGCTCATTGTATACAGAGCTATATTGCTGAGAGTGGATATCAAGAGACCACCGGGCAAGGGGGAGAAAGAGAAGAGACTTGTGGGGGCGGAGGAGTAAAAGAAAGGTCTTTGGCGTTTGGGGCAGGGGACAAAAGAAAGGTCGTTGGCTTTTGAGGGGAAGGAGGTGGCAAACCAGAAATGCTGAATGGGAGTTCCAGGAAGTGGGGGCTTAGCAGCTGAAGGAGCAGTGCCAATTGTGGAACAGGTGGCTTGAGGAATGATAGGTAGGCCAATGCAAAAGGAGCAAATGGTGCATGCAGGGTTTGAGGTGGAGGATATTGCAGAGAGGCCATGGAGGGATTTGCAGATGAAGACAAAAATCTTCAGTTGAATCTCTGGGACCCAAGAAGCCAATGAAGCTTTTTTTTTATTCGTTCATGGGATGTGGGCATCGCTGGCGAGGCCAACATTTATTGCCCATCCCTAATTGCCCTTGAGAAGGTGGTGGTGAGCCGCCGCCTTGAACCGCTGCAGTCCGTGTGGTGAAGGTTCTCCCATGGCCTTGGCATGGGCGATGGAGATGCAGACATTTAGTATGAGTGAGAAAATTAGCAATTTGGATGATGTTAACACTTTAACTATTGTATTTTTATGCTTAGCTCAGTTGGTAACTCTTACCTGTGAGTCTGAAGGTTGAGTTCAAATCCTTCATTAGATCTTAAGCACATAATCTCAGCTGACATTCAATGTAGTACTGTGTGTGCTGTATTGGTGGTGGTGCTCTTGTTCGGATGAAATATTAAACCTAGGTCTTAGCCTATTCTGATTTAACATTCAAGTGTGAGTGGTACCATGGCATTATTCAAAGAAAAACATGAGCCCTCCTAATGTGTTGGTTACATTATTTCCTCAATACCACCAAAAACAGAATAACTAGTCATTCATTGACTGTGGGAACCTTGTGTGGCTGTCATGTTTTCCTACGTAACACTGCTCACTATTTCATTGTATGTGAATCGCTTTGGGATGATTCTAAGTGATAAGTTGCTACATAAATCTCATGGAATTTATGTTTATTTAACAGGGTAAATCGTTATTGTGACAGAACTATCCAGTTCAAATTTGGTTCATCTGAACAAGTGAAACTGAAAATTTGCAATGATGGAACAAGTATTTAAATAATGCCAGTTTTGAAGATCACAGTATGATATGACAAGATAAGATTTATTTGGGAACTGTTAGGCAAAGATTAAATATAGTAATGGTTTCAGGCAGAAGACCTTTGATCGATTTGGTCCACCTATCTACAGTATTCCCTTGGTGCATGTCCAATAACCTTGAACCTCATTAGTTGACAAGAACCTGTCTAGTTCCTTCTTGAACCCCATTAAAGTTTCTTGTGCCATTTGTGCAAAAAAATCAACAATAAGCTTGCAAATTTCAGAGGTTAGAGTTACAGTTTACAAAGAGGATCTTTTTGAGGACACTATTATTTTAGCTTCACAGCTGCAAGTTTATTCAGTATGACTCTCTCTTCTGATTCAGCAGGTTGCGGGTTCAAGCCCCACCCTGTGACTTGAGCGCACGGTCTAGGTTAACACTCCTGTGCAGTGCTGTATTGCTAGAGGATATTTTTAAAAAGGCCCAGGCTAGCCTTGTTTTATAGGTAGATATTAAAGATCTCATGACAGTTTTCCTGCACGGAGTTTCCTGGTGTCCAAAAACTGGTCATTTATCTCATTGCTGTTTTGGGGCTCTTGCTGTGCTGCATTTGCTTACATAATAATGGTTGCTGTGTTTTCAAAGTAATTAATTAGTGTGAAGCAATTGAAATATTTTTTGAGATGTGATGTACTATATAAAATCAAAATTGGACTTTTTTTGAAACCCAAGAGCTACAAACTTTTCAACCACTAATGGTTTGAGTGAATATCAGCATGGATGCCCTTTCTAAAAATCAGACACCGAATTAGAATTGTTTTCCATATCCATTTTTCAGTATGTTTCTCTTGATTTAAAGCCATTAATTTTGAAACTTTAAATAGTGAATAATAATGATTTGATCTACCTTGAAGCAGTTATTGATCCCAACTCTACTTTTACTCTGTGTCCTATTTTATTCTGGCAAAAGATGTCTGGGATCGCTGTCCATATTGATGGCTGGCGCTGCAGCAAATAAGGCACAGTGTGAAACAAAATAACTCTCCCAGAAATTTTAAAACTGTTGTCTCTACTCTGTTTCATAAGAACATAAGAAATAGGAGCAAGTGTAGGCCAATCGGCCCCTCGAGCCTGCTCCGCCATTCAATAAGATCATGGCTGATCTGATCCTAACCTCAAATCTAAATTCATGTCCAATTTCCTGCCCGCTCCCCGTAACCCCTAATTCCCTTTACTTCTAGGAAATTTATTTAATGATCTAGCTTCCTGGGGCAGCAAATTCCACAGACCAACTACCCTCTGAGTGAAGAAGTTCCTCCTCATCTCAGTTTTGAAAGAGCAGCCCCTTATTCTAAGATCATGCCCCTAGTTCTAGTTTCACCCATCCTTGGGAACATCCTTACCACATCCACCCGATCAAGCCCCTTCACAATCTTATATGTTTCAATAAGATCGCCTTTCGTTGGTGCTGTTAAAATCCATTTTGTTCAGCCATCAAAATGAGGAGACTTGTATCCCATCAGTCTACACTAGACTTAAACCTGGATTCGGAGTTGAAAGGATAACATCCTAACCCACTGCACCACCCTGTTCCTTTTTTGGGCTCAGCGTTCCCTATAATGAATTCCTTCTAAACCAATACAGTGATACTGCTGAAAGTCTAGAAGGGAAGGGCACTAATTCTAGTTCAATTTTCTTCATCATCCTACACCTATACCCTTTGTGGAAGTATAGGCTAGCTTGATATGTTCTGGGGAAAACATGTATGTGAAAAAAATATATTTGTTGGTAGAGGGAAGATGTAGAGGACATACAACACATGCATGTTATAATGGGGGTGGCTCTAAAACCCAATTTCCATTTGAAGAGCTTGCCCAAGCAATAGAGTAAAGCCATACCAGCTCAGCCACAACCTTTTTGGAGTTTCCAGGTCTCATCCTTTAGAGTCTCCCCCTAGCTTTCATGTGATATCCTTGCCTACAGGCAGCCCCAATACTCCCATGGGTCTCTGGGCCATGTTATGCCCACATCAATTTCTCTCTGGATATTTCCCTTCTGCCTAGGACCCAGATGGTGGCCACCTGCAGAAACTAGCAGCCATACGGTGCAGTATTACAGTGAATGTATGGATGCCAGAGACTATCGGATTGCACAGTTCATTTCAAAAGCACACCGCTCAGATCCTGCGGTGTCCACAGGGCATACCCTCTTGCAACAGCAGCATTATCACCTGAGATAAACTAGTAGCATCAGGGTTGAGGGAAAGAATTCACCCCAGACAACAGATTTCCACACCAGGTATTTTGTAGTTCCCAAAACCATAGGAGATTCTGTCCTATATTGTACCATATAGGGATGATTTCCTCTCACCCCAATGTAAGTTGAGTGGTATACTGTTTGCATATGCCTGACTTGACCTTGTCTTACCTGGCTGGTTTTCTGGGTTCACCTACTTATGTGGGGCTACTGCTGGACAGACTATCGCCTGAGAATCAATACTCGCTCCAAATTGGGTGTCGTAAGTTGTGCACTGCAGCTGGCCTTGAAGATCTGCAGTAACGTTAAATTTGGCCTGATAAGAAATAGCAGCCAAATGGTCTCCACGCCTGCAGTGCAGCCCAGCTCACGGAAGAACGCTGAAATGAATTTAACGCAGTTCAGAGAAAGCTGCTGACTGCCCTTTTATGGATCCTCCGATCTGAAAGCCCACCATCTCTTGCCCAATTTTCTGCCCTTCAGAATCCCTGGAAAATGACAAGGGAGCTGTTTGGTTCTGCTTGTGCCATTAAAATGTTCCTGCTACACATTTCCTGCAAAGACAAAGAGTGACTAAGCACTAAAAAGCTAAACGCCCAGTTGAGTGGCTCTTATATTGCTACCCTCTTGTAAGGAGAAGCTGAAGGGGGTGAGTTAATGGTCATTCCAACTGTTCCGTGGCTGTTTCCTGGGCATCTCTTAATCAAGTTCCAATTGATAGCATACACAAGGCTGCTAATGAAGTACTCTTCACAATTTTACTCAACATTACAGTCTAGATTTAAATGCAGCACACAACAACTTTGGCAAATTTAGTCCTGATAGCTGGTATCGTGGCTCCTGATTTTGTACTACTTTGGTATGCTTCTATGTTCTGTTGTCTGCATATAGACATATTTTGTACTCTGCTCCACTTATCCATATTCCTTAGCTGTAAGAGTTTGTTTGGCCCCATGGCTTGTGCTAGTAGTCCCAAAGTTGTATCCTTTAATATTTTCCTTTGAGTGTTTAATCACTTTTTGAAGCCAAGTCAGTCATGGCATTTTATAGCCATTATAGTAATTCTGATAACCTTTTGTGTGAAAAATTGTCTTGTAACCTCCCACCAAGGGGTCACTCTTGCCTCTGAGTCAGATTGTCTCCAGAGGCTTGAGCATATAATCTTGGTTAACACTTTGCAGTACTGAGGGAGTGCTGTGCTGTCAGAGGTGCTGCCTTTCAGGTAATAGATTAAACCGAGGCCCTGTCTACCCTCTCGGGTGGTCATAAAAGATCCCTTGACACTTTTCAAAGAAGAGCATGGGGGTTCTGGAGTCCTAGCCAACATTTATCTCTCAAACAACATCACCAAAAACAGATTATCTGGTCATTTATTTCATTGATGTTTGTGGGAGCTTACTGTGTGCAAATTGACTACTACGTTTCCCCATATTTTGAAGTGTAGTCACTACACTTCAAAAGTAATTAATTGGCTGTGAAGCACTTTAGGGATGTACTGAGGTCATGAAAAGCACGATATAAGTGCAAGTTTGTTCTTTATGCTTCTAACGCCAATCCTAAATTTACTCCCTCATGTTACTAACTTTTACCAGCCAGTGGAAATGATCTTTCATTATTAACTCTCTCAAATTCTTTTGAAATTTTAAACACTTCTGTTAGATCCCCATTAACCTTCTCTGCTCTAGTGAATACATTCCCTGTTTTTCAAGTGTCTCATTATAGCTATATACTCTCATCCTGTATCTTCCCAGTGAATCTATCTTACACCTTTTCTGTGTCAGCAATATCTTTTCTACAACAGAGAGCTCAAAGCTGCAAACAGTACTCCGTGGTCTAACCAATGTTGTACAGATTCATTATCACCACCTCTGTCATTTATCTCCAGATCCTATTTGCTCTTTTTAATGATTTTTTGCCCCTGGAATCGTTCTTTTAAAGATCTAAGTACCTGCGCATCAAGGTCCGTGTATTTGTACCCCTACATCTCTCTGTTCCTTTATTTATTTCCAGGGAGAATTTTAGTATTTGGTATATTTTCATTCTCTGCTCTTTTTCCCAACTTGTACTGCTTCAAATTTACCAACTTCTCATTCATCTATATTGAACTGCATTCTCTGCATACCTATGCATTCTCTGACCTGCCTGTGCACTTCTCAGTCTCCTGCATTCTCCCTCATGGCTCCTAGTTTGGTATCAACAGCAAATTTTGGCATTACTTCATCTATGCCCATATCCAAATCACTTATGCATATAGAAAACAAAAGCGGTCTTAACACAGATCCCTGGGGCATAATGCTGGCTAGATCTTGCTGATCTAATAAATGTAATACTCTCTGCCACTACCTTACCCTTACCATGGTCCTTAATGTTTGCAATAATTCTCTTATATGGCACTTTATCAAATGCTTTTTAGCAGTGGCTCAGTGGTAGCACTCTTGCCTCTGCGTCAGAAGGTTGTGGGTTCAAGTCCCATTCCAGAGACTTGAGCACAAAATTTAGGCTACCACTTTATCGCAGTACTAAGGGAATGCCATCTTTCAGATGAGATGTTAAACCGAGGCCCCGTTTTCCCCCTCAGGTGGACGTAAAGATCCTATGGGACTATTCAAAGAAGAGCAGAGAGTTCTCCTGGTGTCCTGGCTAATATTTATCCCTCAACCAACATCACTAAAAAAATGGATTATCTAGTCATTATCACATTGCTGTTGTGGGAGTTTGCTGTGCGCAAATTGGCTGCTACGTTTCCTACGTTACAACAGTAACTACACTTCCAAAGCACTTCATTGGCTGTAAAGCGCTTTGGGACGTCATGAACGGCGCTATATAAACGCAAATTTTTTTTGAAATCCCAAATATATCGCATCTACTGCATTTCTTTTGTCTAAGCACTCATTAACTTGCTTAGAAATTTGATCAGCTTAGTCGAGCTTGACCTGCTCCTTGCAACTCTAATTGTGTCTGATTATTCCATACTTTTCGAAGTGCTCACTAATATCCCTTATTAACAGTTTTTCTCCTACCAATGTGAAGCTAACTAGTCTATAGTTATTCCTTAATCCTTTATCCTTTTGTGAACAGGGATGTAACATTTGCCATTCTCCAGTCATTTGGTGCAACACTTGTTTCCAAAGCATTTTGAAAAATTATAGTTAATACCTATGCTATTTCATTGCTAACCTTCCTCAGTATTCTGGAGCATGGACCATCTAGGCCAACTTTGAATTCAATTAACCCTGTTAATACTATTTCCTTTTTAATGTTTGTCTATTAGTATTCCTCCACACACTCCCCTGGTACTCTTGCAGTCTTTCCTTGACCGTTCTCTGAAAATACAGAGGTGAGATGCATCTTAAATGTCTTAGCCATTCCTTTTATTGTTTACTTAAAGATTTCATATAAGAAATAGGAGTAGGAGTAGGCCATAAGGTGACTCAAGCCTGCTCCGCCATTCAATAAGATCACGGTTGATCTTCTACGTCAACTCTACTTTCCTGCACTATCTCCATATCCCTTGATTCCCTTAGTGTCCAAAAAAATCTATCGATCTCAGACTTGAATATACTCAACGATGGAGCAACCACAACCCTCTGGGGTAGAGAATTCCAAAGATTCACAAACCTCTGAGTGAAGAAATTTTTTCTCACCTCGGTCCTAAATGGCTGACCTCTTATCTTGAGACTATGACCCCTACTTCTAGACTCTCCAGCCACAGGAAACAGCTCCTCAGCATCTACCCTGTCAAGCCCTCTAAGAATTTCATACATTTCAATGAGATCACCTCTCATTCTTCTAAACTCTTGAGAATATAGGCCCATTTTATTCAATCTCTCCTCATAGGACACCCCTCTCATCCCAGGAATCAATCTAGTGAACCTTCATTGCACCCCCTCTAAGGCAAGTATATCCTTCCTTAGGTAAGGAGACCAAAACTGTATACAGTACTCCAGGTGTGGTCTCACCAGAGCCCTATATAATTGCAGCAAGACCTCTTTGCTCTTATACTCCAACCCCCTTGTAATAAAGGCTAACATACCATTTGCTTTCCTAATTGCTTGCTGTACCTGCATGTCAACTTTTTATGATTCGTGTACAAGGACACCCAAATCCCTCATTTATCAACAATACCAACATTTAGTAGTGTCTCATCTTTTAAAAAATATTCCGCTTTTCTATTCTTCCTACCAAAGTGGATAATTTCACATTTCCCACATTATACTCCATCTGCCATCTTCTCGCCCACTCACTTAAGCTGTCTATATCTCTCTGCGTCATCTCAACTTACTTTCCCACCTAGCTTTGTATCGTCAGCAAACTTGGATACATTACACTCGGTTTCCTCATCTAAGTCATCGATATACATTGTAAACAGCTGAGGCCGAAGCACTGATCCTTGCGGCACCCCACTAGTTACAACCTGCCAACCCGAATATGACCCATTTATTCCTACTCTGTTTTTTGTCCGTTAACCAATTCTCAATCCGTGCTAATATATTACCCACAATCCCATCAGCCCTAATCTTGTGTAACAACCTCTTGTGTGGCACCTTATCGAATGCCTTTTGAAAATCCAAATATACTACAATCCACTGGTTCCACCTTATCTACCCTGCTAGTTAAACCCTCAAAAAACTCTAATAGATTTGTCAAACACTATTTCTCTTTCATAAAACCGTGTAGACTCTGCCTAATTATATTATGATTTTCTAAATGCCCTGTTACTAAGTCCTTAATAGATTCTAGCACTTTTCCTACCTTTGATGTCAGGCTAACTGGCCTATAGTTCCCTGTTTTCTCTCTTCCCCTCCTTTCTTGAATAGCGGGGATACATTTGCTACCTTCCAATTCATGGGGACCGTTTTAGAATCTAAGGAATTCTGGAAGATCAAAACCAATGCATCCACTATCTCTGCAGCCACCTCTTTTAAAACCCTACGATGTAAGCCATCTGGTCCAGGGTATTTGTTGACTTTTAGTCCCATTAATTTCTCCAGTACTTTTTCTTTACTAATTTTAATTTCTTTAAGTTCCTCCTTCTCATTAGACCTTTGGTTCCCCACTATTTCCAGTATGTTTTTTGTGTCTTCTACTACGAAGACAGATTTAAAATATTTGTTTAACGTCTCTGCCACTTCCTTATTCCTCATTATAATTTCTCCTGTCTCTGCCTCTAAGGGACCCACGTTTACTTTTGCTAATCACTAATTGCTAAAACATTCTCCAAGGCGGCCTTCGAGACACACGACAACGCAAAATTGTCGAGCAGAAATTGATAGCCAAGTTCCGCACCCATGAGGACGGCCTCAACAGGGATCTTGGGTTCATGTCACGCTACACATAACCCCACCAGCGAATAAACGTTATCTGTTTTTAATACAACGGGTCATTCTCTGTATTTCTCTTCCTTTTGGATGTTTCTCCCTCTCTCTCTCTCTGTCTTGTGTTCTGACCGTTTGTATATTCGGTGGTCCTGTAGGTAACACCTCTGTCTGAACACTTTGATTGCCTTGACAACGGGCAGTTGGAAAGATTATCTGTAATCACCAGGTATTGTTCTCTGAATATAAATGCGAAACGTTCAAGGAATCCCACACTCACCTGACGAAGGAGATAATCTCCGAAAGCATGTGATTTTCAAATAAAATTGTTGGACTATAACCTGGTGTTGTAAGATTCTTCTCAAGGGCAATTAGGGATGGGCAACAAATGCTGTAATTGCCGGTGACGCCCACACCCCGAGAATGAATTGAAAAAAAGACTGATAACCCAGAAGTCCTGACAAGGTATCCTGGAGTTAAATTATAGTATTCTCCTCTGATAAATCTCTTGGAGTGTTTTTCTGAATTTAATTTGTTAAAAGCATTTTTAATTTTTCCCTCTGAAAACTATTGTATGTTTGAGATTTACAAGCTTTACTGCATTATGGAACAGGAATTGCTGTTTTTAATGTAGTGTTTATGTATTTGCATCCAAGACTCTCTCCTGTAGCTGGAGTGGTACCTGATAGTGATGGGTGAGGCAATGAGACTCATGCTGTGGCGTGTCACTGAATTCTAACTGGTTGTTTATGCGTTTGTATTCATTGATCACTGTTGAAAGTATAAAGGTATTTTTGTTGTACAAAAACAAGAAATCTTTGTCACAGATTAAATACTGGATGCAGTAAATGCAATTGCATTCCCCTTCCCCTCATGGCCCCCACCCCAGCCCCACACACACAAAAAAAACTGCATGCTTTCTGATCTGGTTAAATACAAGACTCGATAAACTAGCTTGATAACCATAGTGTTTCTCTTGGACATATCCCTGTCATTGCCAGGTGTAGAAAAATCCATTCTACTGTCTCACAATTACTTCAACCAAAGCTCATACACCTGACGAAGGAGGTAAGCTCCGAAAGCTTGTGATTTGCAAATAAAACTGTTGGACTATAACCTGGTGTTGTAAGATTCCTTACATTTGTCCACCCCAGTCCATCACCGGCATCTCCACAACATGAAACCAAGTAATGGATCACTAGATTTTGATCATGTGAAAATGATCTGAACATTGTGACTAGGTTATTGCTTCAAAAACATGACTGCAGCTTTAGGGCAAACAAAAGTTTAATTATTTAAAATGAAAATGACAAATGAACTAAAAATTCATCATAAGGATGGCTATCATGAACCAGATCATTTCTGACCACTAAATTTCTGTTACTATAAATCCTCTACACGTTCAATTAAACTTTAGAACTTTGTAATTATTTTGTCTAACAAATCCCATTAATTTTTGCAATAGTGGGCCCTGTTCATTTTTGAGACAGTCTGGGCTATTGTTGACGAAGTGAAACCGGTTCTGCACAAATGCCAGGAGTCTTTGTAAAGGTTCAGTGGCAGTTTGCAAATATTTGTCTTCATTATAATGAGCTCTCTCTACTATATCTCTGTGGGTGATGACCACTGCAGTAAAATCATTCCATTCGGGTCCAAGAATGCCCTGCAACAACAGAAATTATAGCTTTAATCTTTAAAGCCAATAAAATCAACAATTTTCATAATCCTACCTACTTTTCCAGTATGATTTTTTTTAAAGAGAGAGTAGGTTCGGCACAGTGCTCACTATTATTTATGTGTAAATGGTACAGCAACGTCAGGCGAAGGGCAGATGCAAGGTTAAATGCCAATATCCAAAAGTTACTGTCCTAGTTACGCCGTTAGCTTCCTGAAAACTGCATTTCGCTATCTGCCTCACCATTGGCAAGCTGGGGCTGTTCTCCTTGGAACAGACACAGTTGCAAGGAGATTTGATTGAGGTGTTCAAAATCACGAAGGGTCTAGACAGAGTGGATAGAAACTGTTCCCATTGGCAGAATGGACAAGAACCAGAAGACGTAGATTTAAGGTGATTGGCAAAAGAACCACAGGTGGCATGAGGAAAAACTTTTTTTTGAACACAGCGAGTGATTAGGATCTGGAATGCACTACCAGTGGGGGTGGTGGAGGCAGATTCAATCATAGCTTTCAAAAGGGAACTGGATAAGTACTGAAAGGAAAAAAACTGCAGGGCTACGGGGATAGGGCGGGGGAGTGGGACTAGCTGGATTGCTCTTGCATGGAGCTGGCATGGACTCGATAGGCCGAATAGCCTCCTTCCATTCTGTAACCTTTCTATGATTCTATGAATGTTGTGAAGTTGTTGTATTTACACGGTAGGCACGAACTAAACGAGCCATGGAAAGTTAAGTCTTCTCATTTAAAGTGTAAGTACCCTTTTAATGATGTGATAATTGTTAATTATTGCTAATCAACCTCTGGCACTGAAAATTAACTATTACAAGTGTGGAATCTCATTCCTTCAGGCATTAATTGTTGGAGTCTTCAAAAATGTGAAATTTAAGAAGTTTTTTTTTTACTTTTCCTTTCTGTTTCCCTTTTCTCTCTCTCGTAATCTAATCTATTTTCCCTCTCTTTATTTCTCTTTCTGTACCTGATTTAACATTGAATTCACCCACTCTAATTTACACTTCCTTCCACTGTTTATTTCTCAATCCTTCAATCTGATTGGTTAAGGAGAACCCTGTTGCTTGCCCTGTTCACCAAAGTCCCAGATGCCCTGTTTCCCTCGCTGCGCTGTTATTAACTCGCACTTTCAGCAACTTAGTGGGCAAAAATGTTTTGAACTGAAGGGTGCAGGGGCAAGTTTAACTAATGGCAGACACCGTTAGATGCCCTGCTACAGCAAAATCTGGCCCATTACTTTCCTTAGCCTTGGCTCAATGGTAGCACTCTTGCCTCTGTGTTAGAAGGTCTTGGTTCAAGCCTCACTGTAGGACTTGAGCACATAATCTAGACTGACACTTCAGTGCAGTACTGAGGGAGTGCTGCAATGCTGGAGATGCTGTCTTTTGGATGAGATGCTAAATCATCTCTCGAGAGAACATAAAAGATCCACGGCACTATTCGAAGAAGAGCAGGGGAGTTCTCCCAGTGTCCTGGCCAATATTTATCCCTCAACCAACATCACTAAAAAAAAAGATTATTTGGTCATTTATCTCATTGCTGTTTGTGGGACCTTGCTGTGTGAAAATTTGCTGCTGCCTTTCCCTAAATTACACCAGTGACTGCACTTCAAAAAATTACTTCATTGGTTGTGAAGCACTTTAGGATGGCATGAAAGGTGTTATATAAAATGCAAATTCTATTTTTATCAGAACTTTAAAAATGTTCAGAAAGCTTACTCAAAACTTTTGAATGATAAATATAATTAATGTTAAATTAATATTACAGTAATAATGCTACTGACATTTAACATGTTTCACAACTGTAGTACAAAGGGATTTTTCAGCATCGATGTTTGAGTTAGAATCTCACAAAAAAGGTCAGGGAGTAGTGAATTCCCAACAAGTACTGACAATCTTGGGTTAATCCAATATAATGTAAACTTATTTTAAGCAAAACCAGCTTTTTAGATTATTTAACATTTTGCATTACAGTTTTTTTTTTAAAGTGGATAACATTACTATATAGTCATAAGGGGGATAACCTATCATTACTGTCTAGTTGTAGAAGTAGATAATAGTTCACATTAATATCTTTCAGCTACCCATCTGGACTCTGAGATTTCTCCAGTTTTTTTATACCAAGGCAACTACTATCGCAGAGGACTGGACAGCCAACTGTTCATGGAGTCTGAAAGGTTCATTGTTCATTTTACAATAGTACAGTAAGTGCCTTGGGATGTTTTCCTACATTAAAGGCACAATATAAATGGAGGTTGTTGTTGTACATTAGTATACACAATTAAAATGGAAGTAGGCTAAATGAAGATGAGTTTCTCGTTGAATAGTAACATTGTAATACTTGTAAATCTCCCATGGCACTTCGTGGTAAGTTAGAGCATTATCTGTTTCATAAGGACATGAGCATTATAGAATCTAATGCACAATGTGCTATTCTGCTGCTGAACTCTGTACAATTTGCATCCCCTTTAAGGTCACAAAGTCTAATTGTTGAATGCTGTCAGTTCAATTAGAAACTAATAGGTAGATTCCTAGGTCAGCTAGAGGTCAAACTTTTTTTCATATAAAATGTGCTTGTTGACGTCAATTAGTAGGTATTTTAAAGTTGCTCAGGAAGTTTCTCTGTGGATTCAAAATGTCTGACTTCTTTTTTTAAAAAAAATGTTTTTCTTTATAACTCAGAAATATGCATGTGTGATGCCTGACTTGAGACTGATGTGCTTTCAGAACTGAGCTTCAGGTAATGGAAAAATACTGTATAACGGGAATTCACCCACGCGGGCTGCAAATTAGGCGCACTGACCTCCATGTTCCTGTTATGTAAAGCTCTGCGTCGATGCATAAAATTTGCACTATGGCATACAATACATTTCTTTGTAAGTGTGTGTGTGTATATATTTTAGACACACACACAGTAGAACCTCTGTAATCAAGACACTTTGGGACTGGAAGGCTGCCCATGAAATGGTTGTAACTGCAAGGTATCATTATTGCTGATTTATATCACATTATTAAATACAGTAGTAGTGATTGATTTGCACCATCTACTTCCATTTTGAATCACATTGGAACTGTAGTTAAATATTCATATGCTGAGCCTGTAAATTAGGAATCTTACCTATGTACTTTTACTTCTATGTGGTGAGCCAGTTTCTGTTGGCTGGTTTATGCTACTCTAGTTCTTCTACTCTCCTTCAAGATAGGGTTTGTTATTTGTGCATTTTTAATTATGATTTTTTTCCCATACCCTATAAAGTTGTTTTATCAGTTCATTAATTTTTAAACTGGATTCACAAGACGGTTGTTTGCTACCACACCATAATTTGTGGAGTCAGGTGCGCAGGTGGCTAACAAGGCTTCATGATACTTTGGAGGTGTGGGGGGCATTTAGTTGCTTCTCATGGTGGTTTTGGAAGTAGACAACAGCTTATATTCCAGCTCTTCGCAACATGATGGGTTTAGTAATTCTGTTATTCACAATTATAGAGATAAAGATCTCTATAATTGTGAGGAGCAGAGTTACTAAATCACTCTTAAAACTCTTTGTGCTTGCACATCTTTTGTATCATCATCTTCATGGATGCAATTTTGCCTCAGACACGTGACACAAAATGGTGCCCAGTCAACTGAGGTGTCCATAACTCTGCGGGCTGGTTAACTGAGGCTCTACTGTTTAAAAAAAAACTAAATGGGTAATAGTATAGTAGCAGTCACACAAAATATCTATTCAACTCCTACGTTGTGCTGCCACTCTCGGGTGCCATATACCTCAGGCAAATCATGATTGAGTTAATGACCTGTAGCTCATCATCATCCATTATCCTGTATGTGCTGTAACTGTCAAAAAAGCATTCATCACTGTCCCCTGTGACCTAACCTCATTGTCCAAGCGTGATGCAATAAAGGTTAAGCGTCTAACGGATTTTTAAAATCATATTCAGTTTGTTGCTGCAACTATTCTATTTTGTTTTGCTTTTTTTTATTACTGTTTCTCGCTGTTTTGCTTGGACCTTGCGCAACCCTTTCTATAATGCTGGCATGGTCAGGGCTTCTGCAGGTCAGAGGTACTGCATACCCAGTTTGGAAGGGTATTGCATTCTTTTTGGGGGTTTTATTCTGTTCTTATTTTTATATAATACTTTAATTTTACATTATTTTTATAGTTCAGTAACACAACTGATGGCAATTTGGGAACCAGAGAAGTTGAGTTGGCTAAAGCAAAGAAATCTCAGCTGAGGAGTTTGAAGATGCAAAGCTGAGGCACTATAGCATCACAGCTGGTGGAAGAAGAATAATTACAGTGTGACAAGTTTATATAGGCAGTTTCCATTATATATGTGGATATAGGAATTTATAATTGAAAAAGTTGGTACAAAAATGTAACAACAACAGGAAGTAAGGTTTTGTAGATAGGAAATGTGCACTGATATAAATATTTTAATAATATAGCTAGATAGATGCTTTTCACAGCATTATTGTCTCTCCAACTGGTCTCATTAAGATTTAACAATTTGTGGCGAGGTCACGTAAATCTGGAAATAGTTCAGTATCTGTATTGAAGGCAACTGAAGAACTGTTCTTTGTGATTTTATATCTGTTGAAATATTTTGTTGTAAGAAATGACAACTGCTGAAACGGTCCTTCTATAGAAGGATACAAAGAGCACCCTGTAATCAGATTCACGTCTTACAACAAAAGCCACTCAGTCTTACAATCAAGTATGTATTTTAAAACAAAAGACACACCCTGTCTTGCAACCAACTCTGTTTTAAAACAAAAGACACTTGCTGTCTTGCAATCAATTCTGTTTTAAAACAAAAGGCACGTCCTGTCTTGCAATCAAGTATGTTTTAAAACAAAAGACATAGCCAGTCTTGCAACCAAGTATGTTTTAAAACAAAAGACATAGCCAGTCTTACAATCAAGTACGTGTTTTAAAACAAAAGGCACATCCTGTCTTGCAATCAAGCATATGTTTTAAAACAAAATGCACACAATGTTTTGTAATCAAAAACATGTTTTAAAACAGAAGTTCCTCCCTTCATAATCTTGTTATAAATGTAAGTCTTATGCTTTTTTCCTGCATTCGTTTGAGTTTATAAAATCTTATATATCACAAAGAAAGGAGCTCTTATTCTATCTGGTAGATTAATGTTGTTGGGTAGGTGAATAACCTTTAAGAGGTTTAGTTCTCCAGGAAGTCTGGGTGAAACTCTTCTGGCTACTGGTCAAGTATTTTTCAAAGATTTTGGAGACAATTTTCTTTGTTTACTTTCCAGTATGTTTGCAGGAAAAAAAAAGTGTTATTATCCCTATTTATCTTTTGACAATTGCTGATGTAGAGGCAGTGATCTTATCACAGTAAATGCCAGTTGTCTTCTCTTTCTGAATGTGTACCTACAATTTGAAAATCAGTCATTAAGCGAAAGACCTCTTATCCCAAGTACTCAATAGTTTAATGGGCTAGTAGCCTTATATAAGGTCCCAAAGCACAAAATGTAAGAATGGTCTGTGGTATATTGGCCCAGAATTTTCTGTCCAAATAACAGTGAGGCTAACGGCACTCACCATTATTTATGTGCAAATCACACACCAACTTCAGGTGAGGGCAGATGCGAAGTTAAACGTGAAAACCCAAATGTTGCTGTCCGAGATGCACCGCTCTGCCATTAGCTTCGCGAAAACAGCATCTCTGCGTCTGACTCACCATTCAATTGCATTGAATGGCGTGAAGTTCCTGTACTTCCATGGTAGATACAAAATAAACTTGCCACAGAAAGTTAGGGCTTGTTCATTTCAGTTTAAGTACCCTTTTAACTGCGTGAAAAGTGTTAATTACTGCCAGTCAACCTCTCTGGCACTGAAAATTAACTATTACAAGTGGAGTCTCATTCCTACAGGTTTAAATTGTTGCTGGAGATTTAAACATTTTAAAAATAAAATTAATTTCTTTTACTTTTTCTTTGTCTCTTTTTTTCTCTCAATCCAATTTTTCTTTCCCTCTCTTTATTTCTCTTTCTGTTTTGATTTGACATTGAATTCACCATTCTAACATACACTTCCTGGTTCAGTCCTTGTGCTGTTCATTTAACAATTCTTTATCTGGTTAAGGAGATACACAGTTGCTTGCCCGTTCACTCAGATCCCAGATGCCCTGTAGGGGTCGCCACGCCATTTCTATCTCCCACTTCCAGCAACTTGCGGCGCAAAATATCATCGATGTTAAACGGGCAAGGGCAAGTCTAAGTAACAGCGGGCGCCATTCGTTGGCCTGCCACAGCAATTTTTGGGCCATTACTGCCAAATCCTCCAAAAGGATTTTTTCTTGACCATTTGAGAGCAAGCTGGAATATATTTTCTTTCCATTTCCAAAAACAATTTGCAGTGGGAAAAAAAAGGTAAATGATGAATACTGGTGTACTTGATTTACTTTTCAGATAAGACGTTAAACCGAGGCCCTATCTGCCTGTTCAAGTGGACGTAAAATATCCCATGGCAGTTTTCGATGAACAGCAGGAGAGGCCTGTGTCTTGGCCAATATTTATCCTTCAACCAACATGTCACTAAAACAGATTACCTGGACATTTATCTCATTGCTGTTTATGGGACCTTGCTGTGCTTAAAGTGGCTGCTGCATTTCCCTACATTACAACTGTGATTATACTTCAAAAAGTACTTCATTGGCTGTAAAACGATTTGGGACATTGAGGTTGTGAAAAGTACTATATAAATGCAAGTTCTTTTTCTTTTATTACATAACTAATATATTGGAAATGAAATAGCTCCAGACCTTTTCAGATGTTCTCTGCTTCCTACATTTGAAGAGTCTCAGAACTCAACTGTATTTCTAAAGAAATAAAAACAGATGCTGCCTGACTTACTGAGCTTCCCCAGCATTTTCTATTTTTATTTCAGATTTCCAGCATCCGCAGTATTTTTCTTTTAATTTTGTATTCCTAAAGAGGTGTTACTGCATTGCACAAAGTTATGCCCAATAATTGACTACTACATAGATGACTTTGATACTCTGCCCACATTTGGAGAATGCTATGGTGAAAGTTACCAGTAGTTGAGGATGAGCCAAGGATCAAATTGTTAGACGCAGAATGACTTTCAATATTGCAACAGCATTTGGAGGTGACTGTTTGACATCAGATTATGTACCGGAGATGTATTGTTGATGTCTTTGTTCTACTTAGTCTCACCAAAAAAGCACAAATGACTGAATAAATAGAAAATGAAATCTGACAGCCTGTAGTCAACATTGTGTGCAAAGTAACTTGAGATTTCTGAGAGACTTAAAGTGCTATGTAAATACAAGTCTTTATTTTTTTAACGATGCCTTATGATGCTTGCTTTCCAATCGCAAACTTCAGCAATTTGTAAATAAAACTGCTGGAAACTTCATGCAAAACACTATTTGAACTGAAAAGAAAAATGCATAATCCAATTAATTAGGGAGGCTCCTCTCTGTCTCTCCCATCTCCTCACTTCCTTCCAACCTCCATAATGATTTAATTTACGCAAAAACAAAATGAAAATTAGTCATTTGGCAAATACACAAGAACAATGACAATTTACAGCCAGATGCACAGAAAAATGAAAAGCTTAATGACCAGAGTAGCATTAAATATTTAATGAAGATACATTTGTTGGCAGCCAATCTCACACCAGAAGAAGTACTGTCAGATTTTTCTCAGAGCCACAACATGCACACAATGAATGATTGCAGGAGGTTGAAGAAAAGCTGGAAGAAAACTCATGTCTCTTTAGCTGAAATAACATACTTGATCTGTTTTAGGTTCACACTAACTCAAGCTATAATACTGCTGAATTATTGATTGCTGAATCATTTGTCTTCAAGTTCAAGAGATGTCATTGCTGAAAATGGGAATTTCCTGTTCAAGCATACCACAGGCATGATAATTAGGGGCAGACTGACCATATGGGAAATCAGGAGATTTCCAGAGTGCCCCACGTGAATAGTTCCATAGTGCTGTATTATTACCACCCTCTTTTTCCGTGAGAATCCCATGCACTTTTGAGGAAGCCAGTCCATCCCGATGATCATGTTTCCTTTATCCGAACAAACAGCCTTATCCCAGATCCCAGAACAGCATCCTATACTGGTGACACTACCTTTATCCATAGTTGCTATGCTCTGCAAGTGGTTACAGTTGAATAATGTAGATTGATATGCTGGAGTTCTTGCTCAGTGATCTTTGGGGCTCAGTAAGAGAGAAAATGACCTGAGGTTTTGGCTGTGGTTATTTATCTTCCTTAGGAGATAAAGTTGGGAAAGGTTCACAATAGAACAAATTGTATAATATAAAGGAAGCATGGAACAAGAAAATGCTATTTGGCTCATCAGGCCACTCCTTACACAGAACATGTACGATTCACTCTACGTCACTGACTCTTCTCCACCTGCTTGGTATCCGGAGGGTGTTTTTTGCGTAAATACTCCCTGATCCCCAGAGATAATTCAACAGAATTCCAGAATATTCATCTGTCGTCACATCTCCACAATCCAATCCCGTCCTGTTAAGCCCTGCAGTCAATATTTCCAAAACCCACCTTAACACAGGGACAATTGTATCCCCTGGAATACCTCCAGTAGTCTCCAATCTTGTTCCTAGCCAGATATTTATTGTTTGTTTTTGAAGGAGTTAATTGACACAGCACCAACTGCTTTTGCTGGGAGACACACTCTGGAGGTGGGGAGGGTTCTTCCATTCTAGTCTTGCTGGAGACTTTTTAATTTTGAAGCTGTTTTTTGGTTCTCTGCTTACATTTGGAATGAAAGAGCAGGTTTATATCTATACCATCTCTGCCCATTAGGCTTTTATGGACTTGGATCACGTCGTCTTCTCTCTCCCACCCCATTTTATTTTTCTCTGATGAATAGCTCAGCTCATCTTTCCTTAGAGCTTACAGGCCTAAATTCCAGAGTTGTTCTTGTTGCTCTCTTTGAACCTTCATAATTGCACCAATATCCTTTTGAAAGCAGGATATTCAAAAATACAAACAAAATTTGAAATATGCCTCACCAATGATTTGTACAACGTTGGATCATCTTGTTTTAACTTAGTCAAATACACGTCAGATGGTTCTAATATTTGAATAGCTTCACAGCGACTGGAAACATTTGGTGAATGATAATAAATCATGCCCAACTCCTTTTTCACCTTTACTAATGGATGCCCCTCTGCTACGTGCATGTTTATTGTTTCCTGTTCCTGTGGGCTTTACCTTCCGTTTATTTACACTCAGATGCGTGGTATGTAGAGGAAACTGGCTCAATGATGCAAATAGCTTCTTTATCTTGTTCCATATTTCCTTATGTGTTTTCATACAGACTTAGCAAAACTCTGATCAAACAAAACAGCTTCCTATGAACTAAGATTATATAGACTGTGTTGCACTAATGGAGTAGCCAGCTAGCCTGCTGTTCAGAACGATCACTGACTTCATAATATAGTACCTGCTTCATTCTACAAAGTAAATATTATTTTTCTTCAAAAATACTGAGAATATAATTTTAATGCAAAAAAACTGTAGTGCATTGATGGCACTGTTCAATTTCACAGTGACGTTAAACTGAATGTCAACTTTAATATGTCTTGGAGTGATTTTTTTAAAAAGCCAGGTTGCAAACTGAACTTCAAATGCAATGTGTTTGAGAGATTTTTTTTTAAAGCCAGTCTTTGATCTGAATCCCAAATGTAATATATCTTGGCATGATTTTAAAAAAAAATGCCAGACCTTGGAACTAAATTCCAATTTTAGTGCATTTTGGAGCAGTGATAGTTCCAGCAGCTTCATTCTGCCTTCCAGGTTAATCCAAAAAGTGGAAAAGAACTTACTAATCACAATTTTGAGCTCCAAAAAGCCAAGAGTGAAAATATAGGAGTTCAACTGAGAACACATCAAAGTGTTGACTTTTTAAACTGAAACAAAATCTCCCTAAAGAGTTTGTCTTTAGTTGTGATGAGCCCCCAAAGTTAGAGCACCAACAGGTAGTAGTGTGTGGCACTACAGAGCAGTGGATAGGAAGTATGGAGAATTGGGCACCCAGGGGTCACAGTAATTATTTTTTCCCAAATCCCACAAAGCCCATTGTAATCATATTTGCAATTTTTAATTGACATAATTTTGGATAATGACATTTAATTTAAGTACAAGCTACCCAGTTGTTATGTCTCTGCAGATCTTTGATTTTATCCCTTCCCTCATAACTTGGTATTGTCCACAAACTTAAATTACAAAATAACAATATATCTTTGAGCAAGGTGGGGGAAAGAGGAGAGAACTGAAGGGAGAAGTCCATTAAGATTTTACTTTACCCAGCCTTCTTCGGCAGGGAGATTATAATGGCCTGGGCTACAGTTTATTGCATAACCAAAAGCTTTACATAGAATTACACTGAATTTTACAGCACAGAAACAGGCCATTTGACTCAACAGGTCTATGCCAGTGTTTATGCTCCACACGAGCCTCCTCCCACCTTACTTCATCTTACCCTATCAACATATCCTTCTATTCCTTTCTCCCTCATGTACTTATTTAGCTTCCCCTTAAATGCATCCATGCTGTTTGCCTCAACCACCCCATGTGGTAGCAAATTCCACATTCTCACTACTCTCTGTGGCTCTCCTTAACTGATTGAAAGGAAGTGCACTTAGCATAATGAATTAACAATTCAAATTTTGCCCTACCAATGCCCAATTTATACTCCAGCCAAGAATCGACATATTGTACCCCAACTCTGGTACATAATCTAAAATGGCAAGCTGCTCTGAACTTGTAATCCCCAGCCATCTGTTGGGAAGTAAGCACTGTGTTCCTAGTGCAACCTAAATCTTTATTCAAGTTACTTAGTAGTAATTCTTCAAAACAGAATGATTTAGTAAAGCATGCTTTCAATATAATTCACATGAATAAAGAACAAACTTGAATTTCACCCGTCACATCCTTAGGACATCCCAAAGCACGTCACTGCCAATTACCTTTGAAAGTGTAGTCACTGTTGTTTTGTAGCAAACACAGTAACCAATTTGTGCACAGCAAGATCCTACAAACGAGATAAATAAATAACTAGCTGATCTGTTTAGGTGGTATTGGTTGAAAGTGAGCCAGAATAGCAGAACTTTCCCTTGCTATGGAATCTTTTGCATCCACCTAAACAGACAGGGCCTTGGTTTAATGTCTCATTCAAAACACAACAGTGTAGCACTCCCTCAGTTCTGCACTGAAGTGTCAGCCTGGATTATGTGCTTAAATCCCAGAGTGGGGCTTGAACATATGACCTTCTGAAGGGAGTCAAACTAACCCTGTTATTTTTGATTCCAATTTATCCATTACCTGTCCTTTCTAGCTAGCTAACTAACTATCCTGGATCTTGCCTGGTTTACAAAACAGATTTTGCCTTTAAAAGAGAGAACTTTATATATTCACTCAACACATTTTTGCTTTTTCTACCCAGGTTTTGGAATGGACACAGTCCCTGTTATTATTTTTTTTACCTTTACCAGCTGTGCAATTTGATTGTCCTCTTCACAAAGTGGGCTATCGGCCTTCAGTACAATGATGGCAAAATGCAGACCGTGCTTGAAGTTTTGGCTCAAAGCCTTCTGAATAGATTCTTTTATAATGTCCTTGTTGAATTTCGAATTGGGATACCCCGGAGTGTCCAATACCTTGACCTCGAGCCTCAGCTTCTTGCCATTACGACGCATTAGATTGTCTACAAGGATAGTGCACAGCCTGCAGTCTTCTGTCACAGATCTGAAGGAGAGCTCACTTTGAAACTCGTAGCTTCCTAAGAGACAGTTTCCAGTTGCACTCTTACCACTCTGAGTCCGCCCCAGTAGTAGAAGGTTTAGAGCGGTCTCCTCGTAGTCTCCCATCTTTTGATAAAGACGTGTCACTGCTGGAAGAAATATTATTTAATCAAAAGATCAGGCAGGAAGGTTTACTTAGCACGGTAATTTATAGAATTAAGACATTTATAAATGCCTGTAACTCACTAATCTATTACATAATTTCACAGTTGCCCTACTCTACTACTCCCATTATGTCTCTTTCCCCCCCTCGATCTGTGTCTCATGTCCATTTGCATCCCTCTTTGTCTCTATCTGACGGACTTTCTATCTCTCTATTTTCTGTCTCTGCCTCTTTCAATTTCAATCCCTGTCTATTTGTCTTTCTTCCCGCCTGTGACTGCTTACCTTTCTTCTAACCTCACTACGACCTTATGTTTTCTCTGTACCGAATTCGATCGCTCCAGTCTTGCTAAATTATTTTATGTGAAGAAAACCATGCATTGCTTTTGTTTAGGTACTTATAATATATAATTACCACAGTCAGCTTAACAAGATCGCCACGATCCTGCTGAATTGAAGCGTGGCACGTACTTTGACGTGTAATCATCCGTACCACAGCACTCTTGATACGGACTGTTTGCTTAGAGTTAATTCTTCACTAAAGTATCCTCGTGTGATGCAGGTGCCGTTGTTCGTTGCCTGGTGATGATATTAGAATCAATTTGTGTTTTTATTGATGAATCATTATCAATTAATAATTATACATGTTGTTCCTGTGTGCACTGTAGATAACTACAACTAAAGCTAGCTTGACTATTTCAGATTTCAAATATACACATTTTATCTAATTTCTATAAAAAAAAATGTTCCTATAATGTAAATGTTTTAGTAATTTCTTTACTGATTTTTTTTTGCTGAAAAAAATGCCGTAATAATGAACATCTCAATAATATTTTCCAATTTATAAAAATCTGTGGCGCTGTATTACTAAAATCAATTAATAATGGGCTGGGATGATGCTTTTAATTTAGGAGCAGTAAGCTTTTACCACTGTGTTAAACCCATATATGAAAATGGCATGTGGCTGGATTATTTCTACAGATACACCTACCACTGAAGAGCCATGTTTTATTCAGAGAAATTGGGCAATAAAATGACACACACAGACTTAGAAATTGATCGCTCTCACCTTTTACAAGCATAAAACGGGCCCCTAAGGGTCCAATAGGGCTGGGTGCGCATGCACAATTCTGCACTGGAAGTACGCCAACTGCCATGAGGCCAGGGTGTCCTGGGCACGGCCCTCAAGTTGGCATTAGGCTCCCGAAATGCATATGCAATGGAGCTAACGTCTGTTTCAGGCCCCTCTGTGAAATTGGGTTGCGACTGATCGCAGCATTTTTTTCAGGTTAGATGGTGCCACCCAAATGGTGAGTTTCACATTTTTTACTTCTCTTACTGTGGAGCCAGGAGAAGCAGGATTGCTCCACGTTAAAACCACGGACGTTGTTGGCCACTGATTTCATCCCCCCCCACCACCCCCCCCCTCCCGCCGCCCCCATGATTGTCCAGAGGCCCTTGGCTGCCATTCCAACCGGCCGATCTTGCTGCCCCCTGCGATTGGGGAGCTGCCTCTGAGGCCACAAGGCGCCCGCAGTTTGCCGGTTCTATTCTAATAAGGCTGACAGACCAACTTGCCATGGTGCTGCCACAGCCTTGTAAGGCGCTAGCAGCTTGCACTGCACCGGGATCATGCCCCGATTCAGGAGCCTTCCAATTTTTAAGCCACTGACTTTATGGCACCACTGAATTAAAATCTTGCATGAAGAACTGACGTCTGTCAGTTTGGACTGCCAGCTAACTTTTTTGCGGTGTTTTCTTGCACAGATTATCACAAAAGCAGATGTAACATTATCAAAGACAGCTGTACTTGAGCAGATTTTGTGTGTTTGACCAATAGACAATATCATGTCTCCATTGACAGTTGTTTATAGATAGCTTCTCGCAAATGTATGGCTGCAACTTGACCTCACTAGGCAATAAAATAAAGCAATATAAAAAAAATTCTGGTATCAAAAATAATAGAGTAGCTTAGTTACATTTTTATTTTCTGTTCAGTTAACAGTGATACAAAAGATATTCAGTTTGGAGCTGTGAAACAGAATCTATCGCATTATTGGGGAAGATTTGACAATGCATGGGTACCAATAGTAATGTATCTAAATTTTAAATGAAGGAGAGCTGGGTTTCAGAGATGAAACGAGTTGATTTAATAAATCAAGATTTCATACAATTTAATTACATTTTTTAACCCTGGCTATGAAAACCTCTCCAGCAAGTAGTTTCACATTAAAGATTGACTTGGTCGCAGCTTTGATGTGGCCACATCAATTTTTATATTCCAGGCCTTTCACTGGCTGCAAAACTGACCTTCTCGACCTTAATAAAAATGATTCCTGTCAAAAATGGGTAATGAAGGTAGGGAGGCAAAAAGAAAGAAAGAAAGACTTGCATTTATATTCTGACTGTTGTAACTTCAGGATGCCCCAAAGCACTTTACAGCCAATGAAGTACTTTTGAAGCGTAATCTCTGTTGTATTGTAGGAAACACGGCAGCCAATTTGCGCACAGCAAGGTCCCACAAACAGCAATGTGGTTGAGGGATAAATATTAGCCAGGACACCCGGGAGAACTCCCCTGTTTTTCTTCGAAATAGTGCCATGGGTTCTTTTATGTCCACCTTGAGAGAGCAGACAGGGTCTTGGTTTAATGTCTCATCCGAAAGATGGCACCTCTGACAGTGCAGCACTCCCTCAATACTGCATTGGAGTGTCAACCTAGATTTTTCTTTCAAATCTTTGGAGTGGGACTTGAACCTACAACCTTTTGACTCAGAAGGCGAGAGTGCTACAACTGAGCCACAGCTGACATCTAAAGGCAAAAGAAAAAAGACAAATAAAAGATTTTAAAGTTAAAGTGAAATGCTACAAGAGGGTTAAAATGGGTAGGATAGACATTGAATAGGTAGAAAAGATTAACAATGTTAAAGTTTGACAAGGGAAAAGAGGATAGCAAAGAAAGAATAGAAGAGAAAAGGATGACAAGGTAAGCACAGGTAGTATTCTAAAATTTTATGTACAACTCTAGCTGCTTAATTTCATAGATCATTAAGTAATAAAGCTTTTGCTGATGTTGCTAGCTACTTCGATGCTGGAAAATAAGGAATTAGAAAGAATTCCTTTCATGACCTCAGGCTGTCCCAAAGTGTTTTACAGCCAATGTATTTTTTGAAATGTAGTCACTGTTGTACTGTAGGAAACATGGCAGCCAATTTGCACACAAGATCCCACATACAGAAATGAAATAAATAAATATCCAGATCATGTTTTGGGTGTTGGTTCAGGGATAAATATTGTACAGGACACTGGGAGAACTCCCCTGCTCTTCTTTGAGGTTCATCTAGCAAATCATTCCATAGACATTCCAGAATACTGAAGGGAGTTGGAGAGGAGATCGTGGAGGCACTAACTATAATTATCCACAAACCATTGGAAAGGAGAATTGTGCCAAAGGACTGGAGGTTGGAAAATGTTACATCCCTGTTCAAGGAAGAGGAACAGGATAATTTAGGAAATTATAGACCAATTACTCTGACCTCAGTTATTGCTAAACTTCTGGAGTTCATAATATGGGATTAAATTAGTAAACATTCAAAAAGCCATAAGCCAATCAAGGGATAGTCAGCATGGATTGGTAAAGCTATTTTAATTGACTTTTTTAAGCCGATCAGAGTGTATAGATAAAGAGAATGCAGTGCATATTGAATATATAGATTTTCAGAAGGTGTATGATAAAGTGGCCACATAAGAACTTGCATTTTTATTGCACTTTATCATGTCCTTAGGTTTTCTCAGTGTTTCACAATCAATGACATTTTGTGAAAATTAAGGCACATGAAAATTAAGGAAGCAGCATCGATACAGACATCAGTGTATCGGGAAAAAGAGGTGAGGATGGAACCCTGAGTAGGACTGGAACAAAGAATGTTGCACGTTTCCCACGAAAAGGCAGGCATAGCTAGGACCCATATGGTTCCCAAGTAGCGACACCTTTTATTTGGAGGAAGTGTAGCTAAATGTATAGAGAGATAGCTAGGGACAGAAAGCAGAGAGCAGAACTGAATGGATGTTTTTCAATTGATAGGGATGTTGATGGTGGTGTTCCACAGGGATCTCTGTTTTCCATTTTTATAAATGATTTGCAAATGGGCACAAAATACCAAATTAGTGTGCATAGCAAATTGTGAGGAAGATTGCAGGAGGACATGGCCAAGTCAGCAGAGTGGGCAGATAGGTGGCAGATGAAGTTCAACACCGAGAAATGTGAAATAGTATAGTTTGGAAAAAAGAACAGTGAAATGAAATATACCCAAAATGGTAAAATTCTTAAGAGTTAAGGAATCTGAAAGGTCTAGGTATGCTGATACATAGATCTTCAAAGATGGAAGTACAGATGGAAACGGCTATATAAAAAAAAAGTAAATGAAGTTCTGGGGGCATTGAGTATAATAGCAAAGAAGCAATATTGAATTTTTACAAGGCATTGGTTAGGCCGCAGTTGGAGTATTGTATGCAGTTCCAGGAAGGAAAGCAAAATACTGCAGATCCTGGAAATACGAAATAAAAACAGAAAATGTTGGAATTATTCAGAAGGTCAGGCAGCATCTGTGGAGAGAGAAACAGAGTTAATGTTTCAGGTTGACGACCTCTCGTCAGCACTAGCTTTTTTTTTCCAGTTTGGGGTGAGGGCAGGAAGCAGCATCGATACAGACATCAATGTATCGGGAAAAAGAGGTGAGGATGGAACCCTGAGTAGGACTGGAACAAAGAATGTTGCACGTTTCCCACGAAAAGGCAGGCATAGCTAGGACCCATATGGTTCCCAAATAGCGACACCTTTTATTTGGAGGAAGTGAGTGGAGTCAAAGGAGAATTTGTTCAACGTAACAAGTTCAGCCAGGTGGTGGTGGGTGGGGACTGGTTGGGCCTCCGTTCAAGGAAGAAGTGGCGGGCCCGCAAGTCATCCTGTTGGGGGGTGGAGTTGTAGAAGGACTGGAAGTCCCCAGTTCTGACGAAAGTTCATCGACCTGAAAGCATCTGTTTCTTTCTCCACCGATATGCTGCCTGACCTGCTGAGTATTTCCAGCATTTTCTGATTTTATTATAGGAAGGATATTAGAGCCATGGAAAGAGTACTGTGAAGATTTATATAGCACACCTAATGTAGAAAAACATCCCAAGTGGCTTCACAGAGGTGTAATCAGACAAAAATGTATTATTGAGGCAAGGAGATAGTAGGAGGGATGACCAAAAGCTTGCTCATTAAGGTGGGTTTTAAGGAGGGTCTTAAAGGAGAAGTGGGAAGTGAAGAGGATGAAAAGTTTAGGGAGGGAACTCCAGAGCTTAGCACCTAGACAGCTGAAGTCATGGCCGCCAAGGGTGGGGCAAATGGAGTGATGGATGCATAAGAGATCTCGGAGGGTTGTAGGATTGGAAGAGGTTACAGAGATGGGAAGGGTGAGGCCATGAAGGGATTTAAACAAAAGATGAGAATTTTTATTTGAGGCATGATGGTTGAGCGGGACTTGATGTGGCATGGTATATGAGCAGCAGGGTTTTGGATAAGCTGAAATTTATGGAGAGGGAAGGGTGGGAGGCCATCCAGGGGAGTATTGGAATAGTCGAGTCTGCAGGTAACAAGGCATGGATGAGGGTTTCAGAAGCAGAAAGGTTGAGGCAGGTGTGGGGGTGGGCAATGTTATGGAGATAGAAATTGGCGGTCATTGTGATATAGAGAGAATATGGGGTAGAAGGTCCAGCTCAGGTTCACATAGGATGCCGAGGTTACGGACAGTCTGCTTTAACCTGAGATAGTGGATGGAATTGGTGGTGAGGGTATGGAATTTATGGCGAGGTCGAAGACGATGGCTTTGAATATCTGCTTGCGTCAACTTTCATTTTTGTCTGCTTTATGTCAAGTGCGATTGAAGCAGAGACTACAACATCGTTTTAAAAGGGAATTGGGACAAGTATTTGAAAAAGAATATAAAATTATACAGGGAAAGAACAGAGAAATGGGATTAGAGTAGATAGCTCCAGTTAAAAGTTAGCATCAGCACAGGTGCCTCCTTGTGTGCTTTAATTTATATTAATCTATGAAATCTACAGTTCCCACTTCACAGTACCTAACTGCCTCTTTTGTATGAAGAAGTTCTTTCTGAGATGCTGAACTTGCTTCTTACCAGTTTATACCCATGTTCTGCGAAGATGACAAACGTAACTACAGTCATCATTTAACTCGAAATAGTGCTCCCCATTAACCTTTTCTATTTTCGCTTAGTATCTTGTATACCTTTTATAAGGTTCCCTCTCAATAAGCTTCTTTCAATGCTGAACAGACCCAGATTGTCTAATCATAACTCAGTCCTCTGACGCGAGGAATCTTGTAGCTCTTTTCTACACCACTCCCAATCCTTAGACCTTGGTGGTGAGAACTGACCGATAAACACGAGGAGCAGCCTGATCAGAGCACTATACAGCTTTAGCAATGACATTCTCGGACTTATAGGGGCTAACAATGTGGTTCAGGTGCAGTGGTGCCAGGACCACTGCTCTTTTAGCACTGTCTGCACCTGCACTGCACTGAGCTGGCTTTGCACCATAATGCAAGTTGGGCTTCAGCCCTCTCATTATTATCCAGCAGTCTTTTTCCACACAGATCTCTGGCCATGATGAGGGAGCACCCAGCAACAGGAGATTGGCAGGAATTGGCAAGTATGATGGGGTTGTCTCTCAAGGAGAAGTTACATCGTTTCACACAACTGCAACACTCAAGTTACTAAAGATGAATTACATGTGAAGTGATACATTTTGGTAGGAAGAATGAGGAGAGGCAATATAAACTAGAGGGCACAACTCTAAAAGGGTTTCAGGAGCAGAGAGATCTGGTGGTATATGTACACAAATCGTTGAAGGTGACAGGGCAGGTTGAGAAAGCGGTTAAAAAAGCATACGGGATCCTGGGCTTTATAAATAGAGGCATAGAGTACAAAAGTATGGAAGTCACAATGAACCTTTATAAAACACTGATTCGGCCACAACTGGAGTATTGTGTCCAGTTCTGGGCACTGCATTTTCGGAAAGATGTGAAGGCCTTAGAGAGGGTGCAGAAGAGATTTACTAGAATGATTCCAGGGATGAGGGGCTTTAGTTACGTGAATAGACTGGAGAAGCTGGGGTTGTTCTCCTTGGAACAGAGAAGATTGCAAGGAGATTTGATAGAGGTATTCAAAATCATGAAGGGTCCAGACGGAGTAGATAGAGAGAAACTGTTTCCATTGGCGGAAGGGTCAAGAACCAGAGGACATAGATTTAAGGTGATTGGCAAAAGAACCAAAGGTGACATGAGGAAAAACTTTTTTACACAGCGCGTAGTTAGGATCTGCAATACACTGCCTGAGGGGGTGGTGGAGGCAGATTCAATCATGGCCTTCAAAAGGGACCTGGATAAGTACTTGAAAGGAAAAAATTTGCAGAGCTGCGAGGATAGGGCGGGGGAGTGGGACTAGCTGGATTGCTCTTGCATAAAGCCGGTGTGGATTCGATGGGCCGAATGGCCTCCTTCCGTGCTGTAACCTTTCTATGATAGTGTATTAAAAAGGAAATTAGGAAAGCAAAGAGAGGGCATAAAAAAATATTGGCACGTAAAATCAAGGAAAACCCAAAGATGCTTTAAGATCAAGACTAAGGAAAGAGTAGGGCCTATTAGAGATCAAAAAGGTAACCTATGTGTGGGGGTGGAAGATGTTGGTATGGTTCTTAATGAATACTTTGTGTCTTTCTTCACAAAAGTGCTAGATCAATTGCTAAATTTAAATCTGAGATACATAGCTTTATGGCAACCAAAGGTATTAAGGGATATGGGCCAAAGGCAGGTATATGGAGTTAGATCACAGATCAGCCATGATCTTATCAAATGGCGGAGCAGGCTCGAGGGGCTGAATGGCCTACTCCTGTTCCTATGTTCCTAGAGGGACGATGCAGACATTGTAGTTAAGGAGGAGGAGTGTGACATATTGGATGGGATAAACTTAGTGAGAGAGGAAGTATTAAGGGGATTAGCATCTTTGAAAGTAGATAAATCACCAGGGCCGGATGAAATGTATTCCAGGCTGTTAAAAGAAGCAAGGAAAGAATTGTCGGAGGCTCTGACCATCATTTTCCAATCCTCACGGGATACAGGCATGGTGCCGGAGGATTGGAGGACTGCTAACGTTGTACCATTGTTTAAAAAGGGAGTGAGGGGTTGACCGAGTAATTACAGGCCAGTCAGTCTAACCTCGGTGGTGGGCAAATTATTGGAATCAATTCTGAGGGACAGGATAAACTGTCACTTAGAAAGGCACGGAGTAATCAAAGACAGTCAGCATGGATTTGTTAAAGGAAGGTCGTATCTGACTAACTTGATTGAATTTTTTGAGGAGGTAACAAGGAAAGTCGACAAGGGTAGTGTATTTGATGTAGTCTACATGGATTTTAGCAAGGCTTTTGACCAGGTCCCACATGGCAGACTGGTCAAAAAAGTTCATGCCCATGGGATCCAAGGGAGAGTGGCAAGTTGGATCCAAAATTGGCTCATTGGCAGGAAGCAAAGGGTAATGATCGACAGGTGTTTTTGTGACTAGAAGTCTGTTTCCAGTGGGGTGCCGCAGGGCTCAGTACTAGGTCCCTTGCTCTTTGTGATATATATTAATGATTTGGACTTAAATGTAGGGGACATGATTCAGAAGTTTGCAGATGATACAAAAATTGGCAGTGTGGTTGATAGTGAGGAGGAAAGCTGTAGACTGCAGGAAGATATCAATGGACTGGTCAGGTGGGCAGAAAAGTGGCAAATGGAATTCAATCCAGAGAAGTGTGAGGTAATGCACTTGGGGAGGGCAAACAAGGCCAAGGAGTAACAATAAATGGGAGGATATTGATAGGTGTAGAGGAAGTGAAGGACCTTGGAGTGCATGTCCACAGATCCCTGTAGGTAGCAGGACAGGTAGATAAGGTGGTTAAGAAGATGTCGAAACTTAATATTACTTATAGGTGTATTAGAGAGAGTTAATATGGTCAAGTATCCCTTTATGCATTTCCACAAAGACATAGGGAATACTTTCCTTTATTAGCCGAGGCATAGAATATAAGAGCAGGGAGGTTATGCTGGAACTGTATAAAACACTGGTTAGGCCACAGCTTGAGTATTGTGTACAGTTCTGGTCACCACATTACAGGAAGGATGTAATTGCACTAGAGAAGGTACAGAGGAGATTTACAAGGATGTTGCCAGGACTGGAGAATTTTAGCTATGAGGAAAGATTGGATAGGCTGGGGTGGTTTTCTTTGGAACAGAGGAGGCTGAGGGGTGATTTAATTGAGGTGTACAAAATTATAAGGGGCCTGGATAGAGTGGATAGGAAGGACCTATTTCCCTTAGTAGAGAGTCAATAACCAGGGGGCATAGATTTAAAGTGATTGGTAGAAGGATTGGAAGGGAGCTTAGGAAACAAATTTCACCTGAAGGGTGGTGGGGGTCTGGAACTCACTGCCTGAGAGGGCGGTAGAGGCAGAAACCCTCAACTCATTTAAAAAGTACCTGGATGTGCATGTGAAGTGCCGTGACCTACAAGGCTAGGGACCAAGTGCTGGAAAGTGGGATTAGGCTGGGTGGCTCATTTTTGGCCGGCGTGGACATGATGGGCCAAATGACCTGCTTCTGTGCCATAAATTTTCTGTGATTCTCTGTACAGGCCTAGGCAATCACTGCATCAATACCCATGGTGCCTGTAGTTGCAGGACCACCTACTAACTCAGGACAAAGCTATTGGGCCAATTCCATCCCTACAGGCAGACACTGACACCCAACAGCCATCTATCTCACTTCCTCCTGCCACTGGGGAAACAATTAGATTGAACACGGTGCTAGAAAGTAGACGATGCATGTAAACTTTCATTGGGAAAGCACCAGGGCAAAACACACGGAGCACACCTGCCTTATACACTGTTAAGGGTTAATATAAGTTGGGATGGCTGATATGGTAATGTGTTCTGACTGTATTTTGTAGGAGCCAGATTACGGTAGTTGTTCAGAAATGCTGTTGTATTCATGGGTTTTGATGTGCATGTGCTACTTTAATTGGCAAGGTTATTCGGCACATGTGTAGGTGCCTTTCGTTTTTGATGTTTCAGGCACTGAATTAAATGTGTTTCCTATCTCAGCCTGCCTTACAACTCTTGCTGAGTGGCTCCTTGCATAGACAAGCATTCTGTCTCTGGGTTGAGCTAATCTATGGCTTGTCTTGCCCTGGGTGCTCCACGGCAAAGCTCCTTTGCAGGGTGAAGTTGTGTAAGATGCTGTGGCAACAATAATTTTGGACGCCTTGGTCGCGCTCTACTGAATGCTTTCTCTGATCCTGCCTTCCCTCCACCAAAACCAGAAGATGGAGTGGGATCACTATTAGGATATCCATTAATCCTACTTAGGTAGAGATCAATTACAGTTCCCTTAGCTGACACCCATGGAAGGTAGATGGGATGCAGCTTTAAAAAAATGTGATGTGGAGATGCCGGTGATGGACTGGGGTTGACAATTGTAAACAATTTTACAACACCAAGTTATAGTCCAGCAATTTTATTTTAAATTCACAAGCTTTCGGAGGCTTCCTCCTTCCTCAGGTGAACGATGTGAATTTAAAATAAAATTGCTGGACTATAACTTGGTGTTGTAAAATTGTTTACAATTAAAAAAATGTAAATAGCTTCAGTAGTGAAACCAAAGGACACCATGAGATAAACTATGAAATTGCAGGATCTCATGCAGTTACTTGATGCAACAACCAAACTAGCTCCCCTTTAAGTGCAAATGTCAACATGGCTGAACAGACAACCATCAAGTGTCTGTTTTATATGGGAGCTGATCTCTAGCAATGCCTTTCAGGGCCAAGGACCTTATTAACGTTCTTTGTGAGGCCTTGCTAAGTGCAGGCCCTCAGCACCACTGGCATTTCCCCATTATACCATGCAGTGCACAGTGGGTGAACAACAGGCCTCTGCACCTGATAATATGGGATACCTGCACCTAATACACATTGCCAATATGTGTTATTGGCCCTGTACTTGACTGAAAATTCTTCAGTGGAACTGCACAAAGCCTTTCTCGGTCTTTCTCCAATGACAGTTCAACAGTGGAGACTGAATGAGCATTGGAGGACCACACCATGCTCCTCCAATGCCTCTTCTCTATTGTCCAGCTGGGTGGGACTGCCCCTGCCTGGTTCCACTCCTATTTATCCAGTTGTAGCCAAAGAATCACCTTCAATGGCTTCTCTTCCCGCTCCCAGACCATTACCTCTGGAATCACCCAAGGATCTAACCTTGGCCCCCTCCTATTTCTCTTCTACATGCTGCCCCTTGGCGATATCATCTGAAAACACGACGTCATGTTCCACATGTACGCTGACGACATCCAGGGCTATCTCACCACCACCTCGCTTGACCCCTCCACTGCATCTGATTTGTCACGCTGCTTGTCTGACATCCAGTACTGGATGAGCAGAAATTTCCTCCAACTAAATATTGGGAATCATAGAATCATAGAATCATAGAAGTTACAACATGGAAACAGGCCCTTCGGCCCAACATGTCCATGTCGCCCAGTTTATACCACTAAGCTAGTCCCAATTGCCTGCACTTGGCCCATATCCCTCGATACCCATCTTACCCATGTAACTGTCCAAATGCTTTTTAAAAGACAAAATTGTACCCGCCTCTACTACTGCCTCTGGCAGCTCGTTCCAGACACTCACCACCCTTTGAGTGAAAAAATTGCCCCTCTGGATCCTTTTGTATCTCTCCCCTCTCACCTTAAATCTGTGCCCCCTCGTTATAGACTCCCCTACCTTTGGGAAAAGATTTTGACTATCGACCTTATCTATGCCCCTCATTATTTTATAGACTTCTATAAGATCACCCCTTAACCTCCTACTCTCCAGGGAATAAAGTCCCAGTCTGTCTAACCTCTCCCTGTAAGTCAAACCATCAAGTCCCGGTAGCATCCTAGTAAATCTTTTCTGCACTCTTTCTAGTTTAATAATATCCTTTCTATAATAGGGTGACCAGAACTGTACACAGTACTCCAAGTGTGGCCTCACCAATGCCCTGTACAACTTCAACAAGACATCCCAACTCCTGCATTCAATGTTCTGACCAATGAAACCAAGCATGCTGAATGCCTTCTTCACCACCCTATCCACCTGTGACTCCACTTTCAAGGAGCTATGAATCTGTACTCCTAGATCTCTTTGTTCTATAACTCTCCCCAACGCCCTACCATTAACGGAGTAGGTCCTGGCCCGATTCGATCTACCAAAATGCATCACCTCACATTTATCTAAATTAAACTCCATCTGCCATTCATCGGCCCACTGGCCCAATTTATCAAGATCCCGTTGCAATCCTAGATAACCTTCTTCACTGTCCACAATGCCACCAATCTTGGTGTCATCTGCAAACTTACTAACCATGCTTCCTAAATTCTCATCCAAATCATTAATATAAATAACAAATAACAGCGGACCCAGCACCGATCCCTGAGGCACACCGCTGGACACAGGCATCCAGTTTGAAAAACAACCCTCGACAACCACCCTCTGTCTTCTGTCGTCAAGCCAATTTTGTATCCAATTGGCTACCTCACCTTGGATCCCATGAGATTTAACCTTATGTAACAACCTACCATGCGGTACCTTGTCAAATGCTTTGCTGAAGTCCATGTAGACCACGTCTACTGCACAGCCCTCATCTATCTTCTTGGTTACCCCTTCAAAAAACTCAATCAAATTCGTGAGACATGATTTTCCTCTCACAAAACCATGCTGACTGTTCCTAATTAGTCCCTGCCTCTCCAAATGCCTGTAGATTCTGTCCCTCAGAATACCCTCTAACAACTTACCCACTACAGATGTCAGGCTCACTGGTCTGTAGTTCCCAGGCTTTTCCCTGCCGCCCTTCTTAAACAAAGGCACAACATTTGCTACCCTCCAATCTTCAGGCACCTCACCTGTAGCGGTGGATGATTCAAATATCTCTGCTAGGGGACCCGCAATTTCCTCCCTAACCTCCCATAACGTCCTGGGATACATTTCATCAGGTCCCGGAGATTTATCTACCTTGATGCGCGTTAAGACTTCCAGCACCTCCCTCTCTGTAATATGTACACTCCTCATGACATCACTATTTATTTCCCCAAGTTCCCTAACATCCATGCCTTTCTCAACCGTAAATACCGATGTGAAATATTCATTCAGGATCTCACCCATCTCTTGTGGTTCCGCACATAGATGACCTTGTTGATCCTTAAGAGGCCCTACTCTCTCCCTAGTTACCCTTTTGCCCTTTATGTATTTGTAGAAGCTCTTTGGATTCACCTTTGCCTGATCTGCCAAAGCAATCTCATATCCCCTTTTTGCCCTCCTGATTTCTCTCTTAACTCTACTCCGGCAATCTCTATACTCTTCAAGGGATCCACTTGATCCCAGCTGCCTATGCATGTCATATGCCTCCTTCTTATTTTTGACTAGTGCCTCAATCTCCCGAGTCATCCAAGGTTCCCTACTTCTACCAGCCTTGCCCTTCACTTTATAAGGAATGTGCTTACCCTGAACCCTGGTTAACACACTTTTGAAAGCCTCCCACTTACCAGACGTCCCTTTGCCTGCCAACAGACTCTCCCAATCAACTTCTGAAAGTTCCTGTCTAATACCATCAAAAGCCATTGTCTTTGGTTCCCACCACAAACTCCGTTCTCTAGCCACCAACTCCATCTCTCTCCCTGGCTGCTGTCTGAGGCTGAACCAGACAGTTCACAACCTTACCATCCTATTTGACCCTGAGATGAGCTTCCCACCTCATATCTGCTCCATTACCAAGTCCGCCTGCTTCCACCTCTGTAACATCGCCCATCTTCTGCTGCTGAAACCCTCATCCATGCCTTTGTTACCTCTAGATTTGACTATTCCAATGCTCTTCTGGCCGGCCTCCCATCTTCCGCCCTCCATAAACTTGAGCTCATCCAAAATTCTGCTGACCACATCCTAACTTGCACCAAGTTCCAATTCACCCATCACCCCTGTGCTCACTGATCTACATTGGCTCCTGGTCTGGCAATGCCTTGATTTTAAAATTCTCTTCCTTGTTTTCAAATTCCTCCATGGCCTCACCTCCCCCTTTCTCGGTAACCTCCCCCAGCCCTACAACCCTCTGAGATCTCTGCGCTCCTGCAATTCTGGCCTCTTGCGCATCCCCGATTTCAATCGCTTCACCATTGGCTGCCATACCTTCAGCTGCCTAGGCCCTAAACTCTGGAATTCCCTCGCTAAACGTCTCTACCTCTCCTCCTTTAAGACGCTCCTTAAAACCTACCTCTTTTACCAAGCTTTTGGTCACCTGTCCTATTATCTCCTTATGTGGCTCAGTCAGTTTTTGTTTTATTATGCTCCTGTGAAGCGCCTTGGGCTGTTTTACAACATTAAAGGCGTTATATAAATGCATGTTGTCATTGCCTGTTGGGATAGGGTCGACGGCTGGCACAAGGGATGCGCCTCATGAGGAGTGCATGCCTGTCTTTGCAATGACGTTACTGGAGAACGCTCAACAATGTTCCCCCTCCACTTCCAAAAACACGATGAAATCTGGGAGCACATCAATGTAAACTAGGATCCATATCCAGTGCCATGCAGAAAATAAATAACAGATTGGATGAATCTATGAAAATAAATTATTTGCACTGCGGGTCAGACAGTCTGATTTGGAAGATAAAATGCTAAAATTGCTTTAAGGGAAAAGCTACTTCAAACTCAGCAGGAAAGTTAGACAATTCTGAAAATGGGAGTTGTCTTAACTTTATTAGAGTTCTAGGGATTCCAGATGGAGTAGAGGGCTCCAAGCCAGTCGACTTCCTTAAGCAACTCACAACACGTTTGGAAGCAATTTTTAAACTTGGGTTTCTGTTTTATGTGCGGAGCCAAAATTATTTCAACAGCATGCCATTATCACATGTTTCAGGCCTGATAGAAATGCGCACCAGACCTATCCTCTCTCTCCACTGGTATTCTCTGTTTGGAGCTGTTGCTAGCTCATTAGAGATCATCCAGATATTGAGACAGCTAAAGTGGGCAGGAAAGTCCTTGGCATATACCTATGAGTCCTCCAGTTTTAGAGGAGCCTTTTGCTTCTTTTGCCTACATAATAGCAACCCCAACAGCAATTTACATTTAAATGGTGCCTTAATGTAATGAAATGCCTGAAGGCACTTCACAGAAAAGGAATGAACAATGAGCAGTAATACAAGAGTTGGGAGAGGTAACTCAATGCATGGTTGAAAAGATAGGTTTTGAGGAGTCTTTCAAAGGTAGAGAGAGAAGTACCAAGGGGGAGCACCTGGGCAATAGTGACCACAACATTATATGTTTTCAATTGGCTGGTAGAACCAAAGATACTGAAAATCTATAACTCGTGCCAGATTTCAGAAGGGCAAACTTTGCTAAAATGGCAGTTGACTTGGAATGGGTTAATTGGCTAACCCTACTGGGTGGTGATGAGACCGATGTAGAATACAAATGGAAATTTTTTAAGAAATAGATAAAAAATGTGGAAGACGAATATGTATCTAAAGACAAAAGAAGGGAATTTTTAAAAATTCGTTCATGGGATGTGGGCGTTGCTGGCAAGGCCAGCATTTATTGTCCATCCCTAATTACCCTTGAGAAGATGGTGGTGAGCTGCCTTTTTGAACCGCTGCAGTAATACAAGAGTGATGAAGGTTCTCCCACAGTGCTGTTAGGTAGGGAGTTCCAGGATTTTGACCCAGCGACGATGAAGGAACGGTCGATATATTTCCAAGTCGAGATGGTGTGTGACTTGGAGGGGAACGTGCAGGTGGTGTTTTTCCCATGTGCCTGCTGCCCTTGTCCTTCTAGGTAGTAGAGGTCGCGGGTTTGGGAAGTGCTGTCGAAGAAGCCTTGGCGAGTTGCTGCCGTGTATCCTTTAGATGGTACACACTGCAGCCACGTGCGTCGGTGGTGAAGGGAGTGAATGTTTAGGGTGGTGGATTGGGTACCAATCAAGCGAGCTGCTTTGTCCTGGATGGTGTCGAGCCTTCTGAGTGTTGTTGGATCTGCACTCATCCAGGCAAGTGGAGAGTATTCCATCACACTCCTGACTTGTGCCTTGTAGATGGTGCAAAGGCTTTGGGGGATCAGGAGGTGAGTCACTCGCCGCAGAATACCCAGCCTCTGACCTGCTCTTGTAGCCACAGTATTTATGTGGCTGGTCCAGTTAAGTTTCTGGTCAATGGTGACCCGCAGGATGTTGATGGTGGGGGATTCGGTGATGGTAATGCCATTGAATATCAAGGGGAGGTGGTTAGACTCTCTCTTGTTGGAGATGGTCATTTCCTGGCACTTGTCTGGCGCGAATGTGATTTTAAAAAAAACAAGAAGCCAAGGTGGCTGACTGGTCATGTACAAAGACAAATAAGATGTAAGCAAAAATGTTTCTACAGTCTTAAGGTACCTAATACTCAACTAAACAGAATTAAGTACAAAGAACTGCTAAAGAAAACAGAGGCTGCTATTAGATCAGCTAAAAGGATAATGGAAAAGAGGATTGTAGACAATTGTGAAAGAAATGGGAAAAGCTTTTTCAGTTATGTGAAGAGTCAGAGGACTGTCAAAGACTGTATTGGGCCATTGAAGGATGCTCAAGGACAGGTTATGAAGGACTCACTGGGTATGGCAGAAATATTAAATGAGTACTTTGCAGAGGTCTTCACTCTGGAAGACGATGCTCGACTGTTACAATTTAATGATGTTAATAATAAAACTAGTAATTTTAACATAGATGAACCTATTGGTTTAGATAGAATTAAGAACCTGAAAATAGATAGAGCAGCTTGGCCCAATGATATCCACCTGAGAGTCCTCTGGGAGATGGGACACGTGCTGTGTGAGCCCCTTGCCTGTATTTTTAATAGCTCACTGCACTCTGGGATGGTTCCCATAGACTGAAAAGAAGCTAACGTGGTCCCCATCTTTGAAAAAGGAGACAAGACGGACCCGGGTAACTATAGGCCTATTAATTTGACATCAGTAATAGGAAAGATGCTTGAGGGTATCATTAGGGATATAATATATGACTATTTGAATACAGAGGGACATATCAGGGACATCCAACATGGCTTCAAAAGAAAAAGGTCGTATCCAACAAATTTGATTATATTTTTTGAAGACGTTACCAAGATGGTGGATGAGGGAAACCCAGTAGACATTGTCTACTTAGACTTCCAAAAAGCGTTTGACAAGGTACCACACAAAAGGCTTCTCTACAAGATCGCAGCCTTTGGTATAAGTGGTAATCTATTTAGCTGGATTGAGAACTGGCTGGAAGGACGTAGGCAGAAAGTAGTTATAGATGGATTTGGATCTGTTTGGAGACCTGTCACCAGTGGAATCCTGCAGGGAGGGTGTTGGGACCATTGCTCTTTACTATTTTTATTAATCATCTAGATGCAGATGATACCAAGATCTGTGTGAGTGTCAGGACTGTAGACAATGCTCGACTGCTTCAGGCGGATATTGATGTGTTGGGGGACTGGGCTCGAGACTGGCAAATGATGTTTAATTTGGAGAAGTGCAGTGTTATGCGTGTGGGCAGGACAAATGCTCAACATACAAACACCCTTCAGGGAAAAGCATTAAAGCATGTGGAGAAAGAAAGAGATCTGGGCATTCTAGTGCATAGATTTCTAAAGGTTCATGAGCGATGCCGTGAAGCGATAGCTAGAGCAAATAGAGTGTTGGGGGTGCATTTATAGGACAATTGACTATAAGACAAAGCATACTATTTTGTCCTTGTACAAAATTTCGTGTACAAAATTATGAGGGGCACAGATAGGATGGATACTAAGGAGCTTTTTCCCTTCGTTGAGGGTTCTATAACAAGGGGGCATAGATTCAAGGTAAAAGGCGGGAGGTTTAGAGGGGATTTGAGAGAGAACTTTTTCACCCAGAGGGTGGTTGGAGTCTGGAACTCACTGCCTGAAAGGGTTGTGGAGGCAGGAACCCTGACAACATTCAAGAAGCATTTGGATGAGCACTTGAAATGCCATAGCATACAAGGCTATGGACCAAATGCTGGAATATGGGATTAGATTAGACAGGGCTTGATGGCCGGCGCGGACACGATAGGCCGAAAGGCCTCTATCCGTGCTGTATAACTCTATGACTCTATGACTCTATGACCTTGGTCAGGCCTCGGTTTGAATACTGTGTCCACTTTTGGTGGTGATATTGAGTCTTTGGAAATGGTGCAGAGGAGGGCCACTAGATTAATTTCCTGTTTGAAGCATCTTAGTTATCAAAATAGGCTTAAAGAGCTGGGACTCTGCACTTTTGAGAAGCGTAGGCTTAGGGGTAATCTGATTGACGTTTATAAAATGATGAAAGGAATAGATTGTGTTCCAGTTGATAGTTTGTTCCAGTTAAATAGGTTAGGGAGGACTGGGGTCACAATTTTAAGTCGTACAAGGCCAGATCTAGGTTAGATGTCAGAAGGTGGTTCTTTTCCCACAGAATAGTGGACCTCTGGAACAGGCTACCGGCTTGTGTGGTGGACGCTGATTCGCTGCATTCCCTCAAGCGAGAGCTGGACCTGTTTCTGGCTGGGGTTGAGATTACCTCTTATAAAAGGTAGGTAACGGAATGCATAGAATTATCAGCACCAGAGTGATCTCCTGGACTAGTTTCGATTGGCAAAGGGCTCATAGAGGAATTTCCCAGAATTTTTCCCCCCAAATTGGGCTGGGTTTTTATCTGTTTTTTTGCCTCTCCCAGGAAATCACATGGTGTGGGGTGGGGAGTGTATTTATTGTGATACACAAGGTATCATGATTGTGTGGGACAGGCTGGATGGACCAGAGGGTCTTTTTCTGTCCGTCATTGTTCGTATGTTTGTAAGAGATTTAGGGAGGGAGTTTCTGAGAAGAGGGCAGAGGTGGCTGAAGGCTTTGCTACCCATGGTGGATGTTGGGATGCACAGAAAAACAGAGTTGGAAGACTGAAGACTGTGTACTGGGATCCAGGGCTGGATGAGGTTCCAAAGGTAGGGAATTCAAGCCTAGAACAATAGCAGGAGAGTGATGTCCTGTGGAATGGGGAACTCGGGCAATTTTCAGAATGGAGCATAGGTCACAGAAGCTGGATGCTGAAGAAAGAGAAAACAGAGTGAGCCAGGAATTGGCAAGTAGTCTAATGCAGAAGCCAAATGCACATTTGAGTGAACACCACAGTAGGAACTTAGATGATTACATGTCCAAATATAAGAAGCTAAGCATGCTTAGGGGTGTCCCCAAATAAAACGTTAGCAAAGTGCTGGTCAGGAATCCAGAGCTGATGGAATGTCCAGACCTATTATGATATCGGACTTGCAGGTCAGTGTGGCAATCAAGAACCGTGGCCCAGATTGATGGTCACATGTATGCTTGAAGGTACTAGTGGTTCTGGGTATGGCCAATGGACAGAGGTTGTTGGGAGACCTGAGGCTCTTCAGTGGTCCAGCGTGGTCAATAATGCAGAACAGTCTTTGGGAAGGGAAGAATTTAGTCTGGGTCCATTTTGGGACGGAGGCGGCCCTGTGGAGGCAGATCGCACTTGAACCATGAGGCCCGAGGCTAGCCTAGATTATGCACAGACTGTCCCACTGCTAAATTGGTAAGCATTGTGCCCGTTTTACACCTGAAAAACAGGGGCAATACATACCAATTTCTACCCCAACAGGCAGTAATCTAGGGCTTACTGCTGGCTTCGCTTTCGCCCTCAACTGAGCCTTTAGTGTTATGCTGCTGAAAGAATACTATTGAGCTAATTTTATTTGATTGTGGTTCCAAGACAATCCATCAGTCTGGAGATTACTTATTGGTCAGTGTTAGCTGGTGGTCAGTGCTCCAGGCTGATGCAGGCCTGACTCTGCCTGGTGGTCGATGGTTCAGAAATGCCTGGAGGTAGAGGCTTGATCCAATGTGTTGTGCTGTGCCAGGGTCCATGGTGTCATTTGGTCTTGCCTTATCTCAAGGAATAGAAAAGGAAAAATAGCTTACAATACATCCCAAGACAATGCCTTCAAAGAGAGGTAAGATCATAAGACATTTTGTCAATCATGGAGTTGCGTAGCAAGTGAAGCCCCAGCAGGGAGAATTAAGGATTTGAGTGTGAGAAGGAACTGTGTGTATGGCACATTATGGATGGAAACCCACTGATCGGATCTCTGCCAGATTTCCCAATGTCAAACCCTCCGTTTTTACACCACAGCAGTGGTGATTGGTAAATATACTTGTGTGTAATATTTGTATGGCTGCGTGTATGCCTGTGGGTGAGGGAGTAGGGAATAAGACAAAGAGCAGGATGGCTCTCGCCCCAAGTTTCCAGAAGCCTGCGGCTTCACCACCTGCTACTTGTTTGATGCTCTTATAGACAAAGACGTCCAGGTGGGTCAAGGGTTTATAAATTTTGACCCTCCTCCATTTCGCGGCTATGTAAGTTGACATCTTGATCTGCAAGCAGAGAAGTAGGCTTAAGGAGTACAAACAGTGACAAAAGTGCTCAACTTGAAGTCCATTTTTGGGTCAGTATGTGACCATGTATCATGCAGCTAGGTTGTGTTAGGATGACCTGCTGTATGAATCCCTTTTAAGATGACAGTGTATTAGAGAGTTTAATTTGTAAATTGCAGAGTTAATGCATACCATGTTGCAAAGCAATGCATGGCAAGCAACAATTGGTTGTCTGAGGGTTTTCAGCCAAGAGTAAAAGGTGGACAGGCATATATATAGAATGCATGCTTGGGCCATCTGCCTGTTGTATGATGCTGTTGAGTGACCTTACCTTGGCAGCTTTCTTAAGTTCTATCTTATTCCACAACTGTTCCCAGGTTCTGCTGGCACTGTACACAGCTTCGACCTCAGGACAGCCAATGGAGTACTTTTTGAAGTACTGTTGTAATGTAGGAAAATGCAACGGTCAATTTGCACACAGCAAGGTCCCACAAACAGTAATGAAATAATGACCAGATAAATCTGTTTTAGTGATATTGGTTGTGGGATAAATATTGGCCAGGACATGGGAAGGACTCCCCTGCTCTTCTTAGAATAGTGCCATGGAATCTTTTACGTCCACACCTCGGTTAAATGTCTCGTCCAAAAAACGGCACCTCCGACAGTGCAGCACTCCCTCAGTACAGCACTGAAGTGTCAGCGTAGATTATGTGCTCAATTCTTTGGAGTGGGACTTGAACCCATAACCTTTTGACTCAGAGGTGAGAGCACTACCACTGAACCAAGGCTTACTCATGGTGAACTGGCAAACAGTACACAAAAGGTAAGTCTGGAAATTTAGTTTAAATTAAATTTGCAAAAGTGGGACAAGGGTCACAGACTTCAATTTGTAAAGGATAGATTTAGACTGATTATCAGGGAGTTTTTCTTCACACACAGAGTGATCAAAACATGGAATGGACTCCCAGATAGAATAGTGGAAGTGAAAACCCTGGAATCATTTAAGAACCAATTGGATGCTGCAGCGGGGGTATTTTGAGGTAATTCTGGATGGATGAGCTAGATGGGTTGAATGGCAGTGTTAACTTTTCCTCGGCACTGCAGTGCGTTTATATGGCATTATTTTAGCTGTGTTACAATACCGAACAAACTCCACATGGAGTACAGTGACTACGAACAGGTAAAAACTGCTTAATGTTTAACTGTCCAACATTAATTTTCAGAGTACCGGTAGAACCCAGAATGTGATCCCAAAACACCAGTGAAATGTCCAGAATCCCATATAATAAAAATGGAATTTGACTTATTCAGTCACTCTAGACAAATGGCCATGATTAGGGTTTTACAGCAGACGGTGACAAATGACTGGCAATGAACAGCCTAGAGGAGAGGGAGGAGCAAATTCTTGTGGCTGCCAGAGTAGATTATGATACTATCATAGGTAAACCCTGTTCTGAAGTGTTATTGGTCATTATTGTCTACACATCCTTCCATTCTAGTGAAAAAGGTTAATGGGTATAAATAGTGATGGGTATTAGAAGCTGGCTGTAGAGCTTGAGGTGATGAACTAAATCCACTGCATTGCCTTGAAAAGCTAGTGAGGCCAACGAATGATCGCAGGACATGTTTACATTAAAATTTAAAACAAGAAGGGGCACAATTCCAAGATTGAGGAACATCATGAACAAAGCCTCAACACTCTAAAGTGACACAGGAAAAGATTTTACACAGTTCTGGTAAAACGTGTTTCACATTGTAAAACATTATAGTTTCAGGATTTCGGTTGTGGACGGAAATGGTTTAGTACAGAAAGGCGTGTGATTGCGGGATTTATATCCTTTGCGTTTGGATTTGCCTGGAGATCCATGGTAGTTTGTGGCTAGTGATGTGTCTCCCTTTGCCAACCTCCTTCAGTGGTGGTGACCCAGGAGATTGGGGCCAGTAGTTCGTGGTGCACAGATGATATTGCAGGATCTCTTATTGTGGTTCGTACTGAGTGAAAAGTACTCCACACACCTTCCAGCTTTTCTTGGCTGCCTGTTTCTATTCTGGAGTCTGTTGTGTGGGTGTTGTTTGGAGTCTCCCTCGAGAGTTGCTGTAAATTGACACTATACCCATATAGGCCAATCTGTCTTTGATTCTCCACATAGGTGTTATCCCATTGCTTTCTTATGTCCTAGACATCATCCTTCATATAGAAACTTATATTTAATTTATCTCCAATTACCCGGTTTGTTATCAGACAGAGGACGGAAGGGGGAAGCTGATGTAGTACAAACAAATTTGTACAAATTTGAAGGTGGCAAGACAAGTTGAGAAGGCTGTAAAATTAAAGCATATGGGATCCTGGGCTTTATTAATAGAGGCATAGAGTACAAATGCAAGGAAGTTATGCTAAACTTTTATAGAACATTGGTTAGGCCTCAGCTGGAGTATTGTGTTCAATTCTGGGCATCACACTTTAGGAAGAATGTCAAGGCCTTAGAGAGGGTGCAGAAGAGATTTACTAGAATGGTACCAGGAATGAGGGACTTCAATTATGTGGAGAGACTGGAGAAGCTGGGGTTGTTCTCTTTAGAGCGGAGAAGGTTAAGGGGAGATTTGATAAAGGTGTTCAAAATCTTGAACGATTACAGATAACAAATACAGGTTCATATTATCATAATAGGTACAGCACAGGAGGAGGCCATTCGGCCCATTGTGCCTGTGCCGGCTCTTTGAAAGAGCTATCCAATTAGTCCCATTCCCCTGCTTTTTCCCCATAGCCCTGTAAATGTTTTCCCTTCAAGTATTTACTCAATTCCCTTTTAAAAGTTACTATTGAATCTGCTTCCGCCACCCTTTCAGGCATTGCATTCCAAATCATTACAATTCGCTGCGTAAAAAAAATGTTTCCTCATGTCGCCTCTGGCTCTTTTGCTGATCACCTTAAATCTGTGTCCTCTGGTTACCGACTCTTCCAACACTGGAAACTGTTTCTCCTTATTTACTCTGTCAAAATTGTTCAAGATTTTGAACACCTCTATCAAATCTCCCCTTAACCTTCTTTGCTCTAAAGAGAACAACCCCAGCTTCTCCAGTCTCTCCACATAATTGAAGTCCCTCATCCCTGGTACCATTCTAGTAAATCTCTTCTGCATGCTCTCTAAGGCCTTGACATTCTCCCTAAAGTGTGATGCCCAGAATTGAACATAATACTTCAGCTGAGGCCTAACCAGTGTTTTATAAAAGTTTAGCACTCTATGCCTCTATTAATAAAGCCCTGGATCCCATTTGCTTTTTTAACAGCCTTCTCAACTTGTCCTGCCACCTTTAAAGATTTATGAATGTGCACCCGCAGGTTCCTGCACCCCCTTTAAAATTGTACCATTTGGTTTATATTGCCTCTCCTCATTCTTCTTACAAAATGCATCACTTCACACTCCTCTGCGTTAAATTTCATCTGCCATGTGTCTGCCCATTTCACCAGTCTGTCTATGACCTCCTGAAGTCTGTTACTATTCTCCACATTGTTTACTATATTTCCGAGTTTCGTGACATCTGCAAACTTTGAAATTATACCCTCTATACCCAAGTCCAGGACATTCATATATATCAAGAAGAGCAGTGTTCCTAATACTGACCCCTGGAGAACATCATTATATACTTCCCTCCAGTCTGAGGAACAACTGTTCGCCACTACTCTCTGCTTTCTGTCCCCTAGCTAATTTTGTATCCACACTGCCACTGTCCCTTTAATCCCGTGGACTTTAATTTTGCTAACAAGTCTATTATGTGGTATTTTATCAAATGCCTTTTGAAAGTCCATCTACACAACATCAACTGCACTACCCTTATCAATCCTCTCCATTACTTCATTAATTCAATCAAAGTTAGTCAAACACGATTTTCCTTTAACAAATCCGTGCTGACTTTCATTTATTAGCCCATACTTTTCCAAGTGCCAATTAATTTTGTTCCGGATTATTGTCTCAAAGTTTCCCCACCACTAACGTCAGGCTGACTGGCCTGTAATTGTCGGGTTTAATCCCTCTTCCCTTTTTTGAACAGGAATGTAACATTTGCAATCCTCCAGTCCTTCGGCACCATCCCCATATCTAAGTTTTGCTTGAGCATTTGATAATTAATTCAATCTCCTAATTAATGAGATGCTCTGGTGTTCACTGATTTTGTTTGGCCCTGATGGCACTAGCAGAGGCACCTTTGCCCATTTAATGCAATGCATAAATCATTTATATTCATACATTTATGTTTCATTAGCTTGATGCATGCAAATGGGTGGTAGAAGCAGAAACCCTCATCGCATTTAGAAGGTACTTGGATATGCACTTGAAGTGCCATAACCTACAAGGCTACGGACCAGGTGCTGGAAAGTGGGATTAGGCTGGGTATTTCAACCGGCGCAGACTCGATGGGCCGAATGGCCTCCTTCTGTGCCATGAATTTTCTATGTTTCTACGCTTCTAAATGGCTAGCATTCCAGCATGTTGGATTGTGGAATACAAAAAACAATTGAGCACCAGTGATGGCGTCAGCACAAGCATTAATTTCGGAAATACCCTCAAAGAACTGTACTTTCTGTTGTGATTTGAACAGACCGATGGTCCAAAGAACCTACAAACTGCATCTTCCCCCAGGTGGCAGCATGGTGCTGTCCCGTCCAGCTTGGCCCTGATTACAGGAGCAAGACATTCCAATCAGCTGGAGTCTGCACTGACAAACACATGCTGCACAAATAGATCTACACTGCATTTGACAACCAGTTTCAAGTATGAGTAAATTAAACAGAAACTGGTGAATTCAAGCTACACTCTTGTGTGCTATCACAGAGCAAGCATTTAGGTGACATATCTAACTGTTCGGCAAGAGATCCAGGGGGGAGATGAGAAGAAATTTTTTTTACGCAGCAAGTTGTTATGGTCTGGAGTGCACTGCCTGAAAGGATGGTAGAAGCAGATTAAATAGTAACTTTCAAAAGGGAATTATAGTTTTAAAGGAAGAATTTGGCTATGGGGAAATAGCAGAGAGAGTGGGACTAATTGGATAGCTCTTTCAAAGAGCTGACACAGGCATGATGTGCTGTACGATTCTATAAAGTCTTTTACGATGAGCACATTTTGTGAAATTTATTCCTCTCAACCTCCCGACCAGCCTTTTATTTAAATAGAAACATTTACTGCAGGACTGAACATATTTAGTGCAAAATGTTTTCCCGTCTAGTTAATAAATCAAAGTTGCTTAAGTTCAGATTTTTCCAACCAGGTAAAAATTTGAAGCACCCCATGCTTTATTTACATTCCCAAGTTGCCTCTGAAAGTAGGTGTTGAAGGTAAGCAGCCCAGTAGCATAAACACCTCGGTCCCCTCGAAGGCATTGAAACCCCATCTTCACGAGGTAGTTCCATTGAGTGTCTCCAACAACAAACCGCCTTCAGCAACAAAGGTAACTGTTGTCAGTTATTGCGTTGGGCCTGCCATTTTGAGCCTGGTCAGGGTGGAGGAGGTCTATGACCAGAATGACAAAGATACAAATGTGACTTTTCCAGGACTGCATATGCACACATCTTACCCATGAACTATCGTTCTTGTGTTGCTGAATCCACCCCTGATATGGTATCAAGCAAACCAGTACAATTATAGAACTGCTTCCATTGGAAGTGGTTCTCTATTACAATGGAGGCATTGATTGACCTGCCACAGCTGCCACAGTCACCCAACACTTTCAGTATAGCAGTGATTGAAGAGCAACTCAGCTGATATTAGTGGCATGTACACTGCTCAACAGCTCCATGGAATCAATGGATCGGCATGTTTCTCAGCACAGGATGCAGTTTGTAAACTGTCAGCGTTGTTTGGATACTCCTGTACAGTTGTAGACGAGCCCCTTCACATTGCAACACAAATGGGTTTACACATGCAGAACTTTGTCTCGCCCATACCAGCCTGGGGAGGTACAGAATAGGGCGACAGTCAATCTGGGTCACTCATGCACCCCCTAGCAGCTGGTTTCAGAACCCAACTACCTTCTAGGCTGTGGATGGTTCATAGTCCAGAGAGATCCAAGAAAAGGGCACGAGGAGAAAATCCATTAAAAAGAATCCTCCAGAATAAAACCCAGTACCAGTTGGGTAATACAGTGTACGGTGATGTTTCTTTTTAATGTCTCTTGCTCTTTATTTCCCTTACAGTGCACATTATTGTACTGAGAGTACAGGCAGACCACCCGCTCCCAAATGTCTGCCAATACCACTCTGTAATTGGCTGGCGGAAGGAGCAAAGAGTTGCCTGGGATAGAGCACAAGAGCGGCCTGGGATGGCTTTGTCTTCATTTAGTCTTTGCTCCGAATGGGGTAGTGCTTTCTTTCTGTTTGATATCTTCCTCTAACAACCAGCAGAAATTGATATCCCACTATGTGGGAATCACAGCTGCAAAACCCACATCCCATCCAGCATTCAGCAGGGTATTAGCATGTCACCTACAACCCCTAATGGTTACATTTAATTGGCATTTCTAAGTTACCCATATTCAGACATAACTAAAAAACAGGAAAGTCAGAGGTAACCTATGTCAAACTTAATTTGTCTAAAGACTGTTTGATATCCTTTGGGTTATCTGTCCTGCTTAAAAAAGGAACTTGTAAATAATAGGTACTAAAAGGTTACACAAGGTTCTTGTATGTAACCAACTTAAATTTTCTCGTAACAAATCTGTTATTAGCACCACAGCCATCAATCCTCTTGTGTGAATGTCATCCCACATCAAGAACATTGGATACATTGCCTGTACAATGATTGGCCAAAAGCAAGTCAAAAACTCTGCATAAAAGACTAATTGCTAGGCTATGATCTAATCTCAGTTCAAAAATTACATTTATATACCATTTAAGATTTTCTCTTTCAGATAATGAGATATGTCTTTAAGTCCCTTGATTAGGTTAGTACCTTATAATCACTGCCAGGTATCCACAATATATTGGTTTCAAAACTTTGTATGTAACACTAGGTATTTAGCAAGCCTGCTTTAAAAGTGATTTTTGAACCTAATTCTAAAACATCTGTAAGTCATGGTTTAAACAGAACAAACTCAATTTCTCATATATTTATCCCACATGAAGATCCAAGAACATTGCGCGTTAAGTTGAGTTTTGTCATAGGATAAATATAATAGAGAGTGGTAAGAATGTGGAACTCGCTATGACATGGAGTGGTTCAGGCGATTAACATAGATGCATTTAAGGGGAAGTACATGAGGGAGAAAGGAATAGAAGGATATGTTGATAGGGTAAAATGAAGTAAGCTGGGAGGAGGCTCATCTGGAGCATAGACACCAGCATAGACCCGTTGGGCAGAATGGCCTGTTTCTGTGCTGTAAAATTCTATGTAGTATCCAGGGACATCAATGTGCATCCTCACTATATATAAAATAGTTGTTAAAAAGTGAGTAAAAGTGTGAATCGTACTTAAGGAACATAGATGACAGTCATAAGCCATTCAAGCTTTATTCTTAAGTCATCTGAACCCCTCTGTTATTCTGATGCTACTACCTGTGTAACTGGCCGGTAGGAATGTGTGTGAAAAAGGTGATTCAGCCTGTGTAAAGCACTTGTTGCCAGCTGGACTCTTTCTTCTAATAGCACAGCTAGGATTTGCTTTGTGGGAAATCAGAACAACTGACACTCTACTGCTGTGTCACATGAATTTGTTGATACAACATACCTCCATTCTAGATTGTGTAATGGCACGCTAAATCTATTTTCTACATTAGTCAATGACAGAATAAACACTGTATTCTAGATTAGGTAATCATAAGGATAAACATCCATTTTAATTGAGCAATCACAAAGTAACCTCCATTCTAGACTGGGCACACACACAGTTGGAAATAGAATAAGCCTCCCTTCCAGACTGGGCAATCACAGAGTAAACCTCCATTTTAATTGGGCAACGACAGAGTATACATCCATTTTAATTGGGCAATCATGGTGTAAGCCTTCCTTCCAGACTGAGCAATCACAGAGTAAACCTCCATTTTAATTGGGCAATCACAGAGTAGTCCTCCCTTCTAGATTGGGCAATCACAGAGTAAACCTCTAATCTAAATTGGGCAATCACAGAGTAATAGCTCCATGCCAGATTGATAAATTGCACCGTTACTTACTTTTTTCTTTGGAAGCTACAGAGAAAATCAATGTCTCATTCCTGGACTTAGTGTAGTTTAAAAACACAAAGGCCAGTGCATTTGCCAGCGTCTGCCACTCCTCTACAAGATCGTGACTGCAGCAGCGCCACAAAGTTCCCAGCGCTTAAGCCAAATCTCCATGTTTATAGCAGATGCAGAAGAGCTACTGCAGCTGCACCTCAACATTCTTTATCAATCCAAAACATCTGCACAGAATACCACCAGCAGAAACTTCATACACAGCCCCTCCCGACTGTGCAGCTCTCTCTCAGACACAGCTGTTTCTGAAAGTTTTGCTCCTTCTGCAGGTTTTAATGCAGAGTTAACGATCAGTTGCTGAATCAGCGTTACTGGAAATTTGTGACGTGCCCATTGATACCCAAGTACAATTTTTCCAAATTTTTCCATGTTCCCAGTAACTGCCAAGATCATATTTGTCTTTGTTACCTTTGCTTTACAGTTGCACTGTTATCATCAAGTTTAATTTTCAAAAATATGTTTTGAAAAGCATTACAACAGCTTCTAAGTGACTGCTTGGCTCAGTGGTAGCATTTGTACCTCTTAGTCAGAAAGTTGTGAGTTCAAGCCCAACTTGAGTACATAATCTAGGCTGACACTTCGGTGCATTACTGAGGGAATGCTGCATTGTCAGAGGTGCCCCATCTGCCTGTTCAGGTGTATGTAAAAGATCCCATGGCACTATATGAAAAATAACTGACAATTCCTTTGGTGCTTTGACCAACAGTTATCTCTCGAGAAACAGATTAATTAGTCATTTATTTCATTGCTGATTGAGCCCCATATTAGTGCTGAGGGAGTTCTCAATTGTCAAAGGCACAGTCCTTCAGATGAAATGTTAACTGAGGTTCTATTTGTCTGTTCTGATGGTTCAGATGGATGTTAAAGAGAGCTGTTTTGGTGTCATGGTCAACATTTTTCCTTTCAATAACTCCACCAAACACTGATGGTCATTCATCTCATAACTGCTCATGGGATGTCATTAAAAGAAAGAACTTGCAATTATATAGCACCTTTCACGACCACAGGACGTCCCAAAGTGCTTAAAAGCCAATGAAGTACTTTTGAAATGTAGCCAGTATTGCAATGTAGGAAACGCAGCAGCCAATTTGCACACAGCAAGCTTCCACAAACAGCAATGAAATAAATGACCGGATAATTTTTTTTTCAGTTGAGGGATAAAATAAAACTTCCCTGCTCTTCTTCGAATAGTACCATGGAATCTTTTACGTCCGCTTGAGAGGGGGCCTCGGTTTAACATCTCATCTGAAAGTCAGCAGCTCCGACAGTGCAGCACTCCCTTAGTACTGCATTGAAGTGTCAGGCCTAGATGACAGGCTCCAGTTTCTGGAGGAGACTTGAACCCACAATCTCCTGACTCAGAGGTGAGAGTGTTACCACTGAGCCAAGGCTGACATCAGTGCCAAATGACTGCTATGTCTGCCTACATAAGTCAGTGCACTTCAAAAAGCAATTAATTTGGTGATGCACTTACCTTAGCAATTAATTACTGGCTTGGAACTTTGTCAAAAGCTTTCTATAAGTCCAAGAATAGAACATCTGCTACATGTTCCCAGTCCACCATATCAGTGTATCCTCAGAAAACTTTAGCAGGTACGTTAAAATAAGCCTCGCTTTCCTGAATTCATGCCAACCATATTGCCATATATTATCACCCACTAGATTTCTCAAAGTTGTTTCAGAGACTTTCACTACAACTGCTGTTAAACTTACCAGTCTCTTGTTCTCCAGCTATGTCTCTCCTTTTTAAGTAATGGAGTTCGAACCCTTCTAACCGTCAGAATCCTCTCCTGAATTCAGCGAGCATACAGAGGATTTTAGCCAGGTCTTAGCAGTATGTTTTGAGTTTGTTTTCCTGCAGTTTCCCTTTAACAGAAAACTTTCCACAAAAAGTTTGAAACCATTAATGACTATTTTGAGTAATAAGGCAAAAATCTGACAGTGCAACCGCAACTAGAGTAGACGTTGTAGGGGGTAAAAGATCTTTTGAAAGAGGGTCTTCAGCCCTTAATCCTGTTTCTACCACAGCGGAAAATCAGAAATGTTCCACATTTTCAGCTGTTGTGCATTACAATGGCCAGTGTACAAATGGTGCAAAGTTATTTATGATCATATATTGCAGCATATGAGCTCCCAATTCCAGATAGCCCTTTAAAGCTCACTGCCGCAAATCACTGTGACTAAATCAGGTGGGTGTAAGGAGTCAAATTTAGAGCCCAGTCCACTTTTAAGAAGAAAAGTGCACATGTCGGGCCCTGTAATTTGAAACGTAAACCAGGTCAGGACAGAGGTGAATTGTTACCGAGAGACTGCATTCCATTTGTATCAGTTTGATCCAAACTGAAAAGGACACCCCTGTGTAAACAGATCTGTTAATCCAACTTCTCTTTTCTTACAGTCCAGGCTAGCATACTATTTACATCAGTATACATATAGGGGTAGAGTTTTGGGCGCAATCGGGAAATTGCGCCCAAAATGTGCTTGAAATTGTGCTGGTTAGATTATACTTCAAGTTTCCGCTAAAATTCGTTTGCATAATCACAAACGTAAAATCTTCCATGAATTAGTAATAGAAAGTAATTGTTTACTTTTCCTTTAAAAAGTATTCCTTGATATATTTAAGTGTGGTAACCTGGTGCAGTTTTATTAATACAGCTGAAAATGGGTTTATCAGCAAAAGTAAACATTTTTAGTAAGGGTGTCCAGTCCTCCACCTGTGAATAACCTGATTTAAAATCACTGAAAATGACTTTGAAAAATACTATACTGAACCATTCAGTAGTTTAATTTGTGTACATGTCAGTTTCTGTACAAATTAAATATTTTTTGATCTGAATTTTTAAAAAAAACGGGCCTTCTAGTGCCTGTGGGTCTAAAAAAATGAGCGAAATTTGAAGATCCTTCCTGAACCAACACAAATCTCGCAATTCTGACCTGGGGGCATGGCCAGTTTTGTGGGCAGGGCCTGATTTGGGCAAATTGAATCTTAAACCAGCGTAAAAGATTGCGGAAAACACGAATGTAAGTGGTTTTGGGCATAATTCACTTGCGTTTTAAAAAGAAAATTCCCTGATCTTTTGCGCTGGTTCAGCCGATTCTGCCCAGACTGCACTGATACAATGAGCGGAAATACACAGAAACTCGATCCCATATATCTCCAACCATCTCATCACACAGGTGTTAGCTCAAAAACCCAACTTGTAAAAGTACATTCCTAGAACAAGAATTCCGAATGTACTATACCCACAGTTGGAAATATCCTGGTTTTGAGAGCCATGCAAGTTTTTGACAAGTTACAAATATATGTATTAGGAGTCAACTGTGCTGCACAATATATTAACATAACTTTTCCGTTGAACTCACCTTGGCACTTGCTCTTATTATAGGGAATAGATAATGGAGAGCGTTATTGCCCTGAAACATATCCAGTGTTACCCGTGCCATGTATAGCTTGTGCTAAATTTTTATTGGCTTGAAAACATAAAAGACAAATAAAGATTTAATCTTCGGCTTGCTGAAAAGATGAAATTTGATTTGAATACACAGCAGAAATGCAGATTCTGAATTAATCATTCACTACATCTCATTGTGGTAGAAGGTAGATGAACTGATTAGCAAAGACTTATAAATTAATGTTTGCGACGCAGAGGTCAGCGAGGCTCATAGGACTTTCAATCTGTTACAGATTGGAGATGCTGGCAGCCCCATCAATCTCCAAGGAACATAGGAACAGGAGTAGGCCATTCAGCCCCTCAAGCCTGTTCCACCATTCAATTAGATCATGGCTGATCTATATCTTAACCCCATCTACCCACTTTGGTTCCATAACCCTTAATACCCTTGCCTAACAAAAATCTATCAATCTGTTTTGAAATTTTCAATTGACCCCCCCCCAGCCTCAACAGCTTTTTGGGGGAGAGAGTTCCAGATTTCCACTACCCTTTGTGTGAAGAAGTGCTTCCTGACATCACTCCTGAAAGGCCTAGCTCTAATTTTAAGGATATGCCCCCTTTCCTCAGGTGGGTCTGGACTTTCCCACCTGAGGAAATAGTTTCTCTCTATCTATCCTGTCAACTCTTTTAATCATCTTAAACACCTCAATTAGATCACCCCTTAATCTTCCATACTCAAGGGAATACAAGTCTAATCTATGCAACCTGGCCTCATAATTTAACCTTTTTAGCCCAGTATCATTCTGGTAAATCCACGCTACACCCCCTCCAAGGCCAATATATCCTTCCTGAGGTGCAATGCCCAAAACTGAACACAGTACTCCAGCTGGGGTCTAACCAGATCTTTATATAACTAATGAAACTTCCACTCCTTTGTATTCCAGCCCCTTTGAAATAAAGGCCAACATTCTATTAGCCTTTTTAATTATTTTTTGTACCTGTCCACTAGCTTTTAGTGATTTCTGTTCTTGGACCCCTAAATCTCTCTGCTCAATAACAGTTCCTAGCATCTCGCAATTTAAAAAATACTCTGATCTGTCTATCCTAGATCCAAAGTGTATGACCTCACACTTCCTCACATTGAACTCCATCTGCCACAGTTTTGCCCACCACTTAATCTATCGACGTCCCTTTGCAACTTTTGCTAATCTGTCTTTTCTCCTTTCTCATGCTGACAGAAATGTGAGTGTGGAATTTTGAAGACAGGCAAGATTTCAAAAGGTTTCTGCACAGTTCTGCTGGAAGTGGATAGTACAGAATAGCTTTAATGATCACAGTAAGGGTCATTTGCTGTATGCCATATGCAGGGGCTACTTGTATATTTATAGGGATGCCAAACCTGTAAGCTTCTTTGCCACCATCATATGGCTCCCATCAGCTCCTATGGCACATATACCTGCAGTTTGTTCCAATAAACGAGATACCCTCTTACCCTTACATCCTGCCTATATTTAGGTTTCCTCAACTTAAATTCATGTCCTCTCGTTCTGCTGTCTCATGCCAACATAAATAGTCTTGACTTGATCGTCTACATCGCTGGGAGTGAGCCTTTGGCTTAGTGGTAGCATTCCCACCTCAGGATCAGAAGCTTCGACAGCCTGGGGTTAAAATTGCAGTTGGGGCCCTGATGTCATCGGAGCCCTATCTGCATATTTAAAGCAATACCTCGCTGCCTTCTGGCAGGTGTCCTGCTTGCCTGCTAAAAACAGCAGGTTAAAATTACTTGCAGCGGGATCAGAGGGGGTAAATCGCTGCCCCAATTCTAACTGCCCACCCACCCAATTTCTGTTGGGTGGGCAGGGTTAAAATCGCGCCTTCTGCCTCCTATTGCTTGATCAACCTATAATCCAGCTGAGCACAATCTAATGATTTTATATTCTTGTTTTCTATTAGGTACCTTATCAAATGCCTTACTAAATCCAAATAGATTTCATCTACGTTTTAGCCCTTATTCACATCTTTTGTTAATTTATCAAAAAATTCTGTTAAACTGACCTGGCATGACTTCCCTTTGGTAAATCCATGCTGACTCTTTCCAATTAGTTTATATGTCTCTAAATGCTCCACTACCATGTTCTTAACAATTGATTCCAGAATTTTCCCTGTCATTGATATCGAACAAACTGGTCTGTAGTTCCCCGAATCCTCTAGTTCCCTTTCTAAATAAGGTCATCACATCTATTGTACAGAGCCAGGGAAAAAGGAGGGGGGGGGGTGTGGGGGGAGGAAAGAACAAAGGGGAAAGGTCTGATAGGGTGGAGGGCAGGAGTGATTAAATGACAAAAGGAATGATGATGCAAGGCAAAATGGGGCAATAAAGAAACAAAAGATGGGTCCAGAGGAGGTGTAAATGGTTACAGCAGAACCATTACCAGCACTTGCTGTCCGAGAAAATGGGAGCGGTGATTATGATCTAAAGTTGTTGCACTCAATGTTGAGGTCAGAGGCTGTACAGTGCCTTTTGTTCTTTCCTCCCCCCTTCCCCCCTTTTCCCCCTGGCTCTGTACTTGCTTATAACCTGTTAAATCTCTAACTTCTTCCAGTTCTGATGAAAGGTCATCGACCTGAAATATTAGCCCTGTTTCTCCCTCCACAGATGCTGCCTGGCCTGCTGAGTGTTTCCAGCATTTTCTATTTTTACCTCCAGTACAACATCCTTTTCTAACAAACCCCTAAATATTTCTGCTAGCGGTGCTGTGTGTGTGTGTGTGTGTGTCCTCAAGTTCTTTGAGCTCGTGGGTGAATTCCAGTTGCTTTATTTATTTGGATCAAAATTCACGTATCCAACTACCAACTCAGAAGTGATGTTAATTTTATTGTACCCGTCCACCTAACCGTCTTGGGCGGAGTCACTCTGCTTCTGCCTCTACCCTCTCCTTTTCTCTTGTAAGTATTCAACTGAAAAATGAATTTAAATTATCAGCTATGTCCACCTTCACTAATCTTGATATCTCTTTGTCCAGCCAGTGGTCTTGGACCCTCAAGTTCTTTTCTTCTCCCCCCGACTCATCCTGCAGGATGACTGGGTTGAGAAAAGGATGCTCAAATAAATAAGCAAGTAGACCTGTGAGATCAGAAACGTAACACAGTAACAAATGGGTGTTTGATGCAAGGTGTAGTATTACTGGAAAATAATCTGTATATTATTTTGTATTTTTTGTGCTCATCAAAGTCGATGGATATTAGTGATTGGGAGTAAAACCTTTTCATTTTCATGCACGTGGTGTCAGCACCAAACACTCCCTAGTTAATTAAAGTGTAATATAGTTAAACTCCCCGTATCCTGCCCCAACAATGTGCCTGCGCCCCAACCTACGAAGAGTGCCCCCTACTCAATCCAGCCATCCCTCGGCCTTTCTGAATGAGATTGCTGCCAAAGTAAGGGAAATTTTATGCCCAGGACTCATGTTCACTCGGAACTGAATTAATATCGCCCGGAGTCATTTCATGTGGAACCCTCCCAGCCAGCAGACAGAAGAGACTCTCATCCCATCATTCTGGGCTAGATTTGAATATATTTCCAGAGGTGAAAGGTTAATGTCTAATCCACAGCACAATCCAGCCTTCACAATTATATAATTGTTAAAAAAATAAATAAAGGATAAATATCTTGCAGAGATGGTGGGAGGGCATGGCTTAGTGGAATGATGGATTTCCCCTCTTCCTGCCCCCAGCCTCCCTGGTCTGCTTCCTGGAAACAGAATCTCAGTGGAAGAGGCTTTGAGGCATGAGGGAAGATTGCAGGGAGCTTGAGGTGCAGCACATCTAAAAGCCATAAGGGTCCCACAATAAGTTGCAGGTAGGTTTTTTTTTTAAAAGTTTTTTTGAAAAAATACTTGTGTTTTTCAGAATTTATTAAAGTTTTTTGGATAGTTATTTGAAGTTTAATGTCGTAGACCGGGCCTCGGAAACCAATGGGTTCTAAAGCTGATTCTTGATCTCCTTTAGTCCTCGTCCTTCCTCTGCTATGGGATTCCAGGGTGAAGAGGTATCGTAGGCCTGTGGCCTTTACCCACTGCAACCTATTTGCAGGGCTACCTTACCATGACCCTTCAGCAATGCTTGAGAAGGCTGTTCCTCCCTCAAGAAGCAGTAACTGTGTTCTGGCAGCTGTCAGAAAGCTGCAGGCATTGCTTATAATGGAGCCATTTCCCCTTTAAGTAGAGAGATTGAGGTAACTTTGTATATTGTCATATGGAATGCAACCCAGGTTTCGAAAGCATTCCTTAATGGGAGTGAAAACAAGTGCTGGCAATGAAATATTTATCGTGTGAGTCTGCCATTACTTTCCTAGATGTTCAGTTGTGTGTAAAGGAGCACTTGCAGGAGAAGGAAGGGGGTGCGAAGGATATTGCAGTATCTCCTGCATGTTGCTGGTAAGTTGCAGATAGTGTTCGATGCTGTGAGGGTAAGGTGGTTGCAACTGGGAAACAGTTTATTACACTGCATTGTTACAAGGTGTGACGGCCTCCTGGAGAGGTCAGTTAATTTCTCCCAGCAATCGGTAGCCGTGCTGGGATCGCTAGAGGTGGCACTCGCTGCCAAGGCCACCTCCTTCCACGGGCCTGGGTCGTGTCCTTGGTGCATCTTCTTCCCTTGGGGTCAAAGAGCTGGGTGCTTCTTTGCTGGATTCAGACAGTAACATCTTAATTGAAGTGCCAGTAAATATGTGAGCTTGGTGCCCTGAAGTCACGGCAGCCTTAGAGCCACTTTGTTACAAACACTAAATGGCTGCCTCGGCCCTTTCAGCTGCTGCAGCAGCACAGGATTTTCCTTCACGTCATAGGTGGATTACTTATAGAGGGCACCAATAGTGCAGGAAGTCCACCATGAATATGTAATGAAGCACTGAGGAAATTTGGGCTGGTTCCTGGCAGTAAAATGGTGTTGAGTGGAAGAGCAGTTTCGGTGCTATTTCTGCGGTGACCACACCTCTGAGGAAAATCTAGCCCACTTTTGGATTTATCTGTTCAGGTCATGAAAGATCGCATGGCACTATTTGAAGAGCAGCAGGGAGTTTTCCCAGTGTCCTGGCCAGCATTTCACCCTCAACCAACACCACAAAGAACACAGATTAGATGGTAATTCATCTCATTTGCTGTTCGTAGGATCTTGCTATACACAAATTTGGCTGCTGTATTTGCACAAATAACAACAGTGAATTACACTGCAGGAAAAAAAATACATTGGCTATGAAATGCTTTGGTACAGTCCCCACCGCTTATAGCAGACGTGTTGGTGTTAACACGACTTGTCCACTATACGCTGTGGACAATAAAACCAAAAATCGAACGTAACCAACAATTTTTTTAAAATACAGGCTTAAGGCAGAACGCCTGAAGTCTCCACTTAGCAACTGCCTCTTGTAATTGTTAGCAGTTGTGTCCGAATTAATACAGGTAAATACAGGGGTTTAACATGGTGTGAACAGCTGACTAAGCTGCTTGAAGACCTAACTTTGCCCGAAATAGCCGGCATATTGAATACATTATAAGTGGCGCCTTTGTAATTGACGCCTATGATTATATCAAATGGTTAGTGCCATTTGTCCGATATAGGCGGCTGCCCATGGTAAATGTGAACGGTGTAAGTGGTGGGGACTGTACATCCTAAAGATGTGTAAATACACGTTCTTTAATAATTCTAATTATTTACTTATTTTGGTGAATTTTATGCTCAGTAAGATGAGGGATGTCAGTGCTGTGAATTTCTCTACTTTTTGCATCCAGTGCTCATTATGAAGGACTCTTGGGTCAAGTATAATTAGACGGTGGGGTTAATTTTGCAAGCCAGTACAGAGCCTTGCTACCAGCAAGTGCAATGGCAAAGATAGGGCGACAGAATTTCTCACTCCAGCAACCCTTGTAGCCTTCCTGAGTGGGACTGCCAGTTTAAGGCTGAGGACTTTTGCGCTGCAGATTAACATCCATTAGAAATTGGACTGAGATTACACAAATTCATTTCATTTGGAACTTTTGTGGCCAACTCAGCAAGAAGACTTTCATCTCAGCAGTCTGGGCTCAAGAAGAAGTGTAGTTTTCTAACCTGCTGTGCGACACAAGCTCTCTTTGACATTTCTGCTGGAAACTACTTACATTTCAGATGGAGTGGAGTGCAAAGGAGCCGGTTAGATTTACTGATCTGAGAACAGATATCTTTCCAATATCGTGAGTCAATGGACCTTTCCTGCTTGAATTACAGTATACCTGAAATATGCTCGTAATGCAAAACCAAGCAGAAAGTTAGAAGAAATCAAAGTCTCTCCTCATAGTTTGTAATATAGGATTCTAATCCCCTCAGGCAGCTCCTCCCAAGCTGGAGATCACCTCACAGGATTAGACACAAGGTTTTCATAAATTGAAAATAAAACAAAAGAAGTTGTGACAGCTGGAGCTAAAACCACTAAGAATTTTAAGCCGTTTTGTTTTCCTTTTTTTGAAAAATCGGATATCCGGTTCATGCACTTTAGCACTGGGAACTTGTAAAAGACTGTGTGAAGATAAAACCAGAGAAAATGAATGCAAGACAAAGGGCATCGTTAGGATTTTCAGTCTGGGCTCTAGGCACTGGTATTTCTATCTGTGAAACCCTGTCGATGTTATACATTGTTGGTACTTTGCTTAACAATATTGAAAGAGGATGTGTCTCCTCTTGAGTTACACTGAGCAAAGCAAGCAAGCAACCCAAAATGTAACAAGTACAAATCTGCCATTAGCTGATTCAGCAGATGAATGTTGTCAATTTTAGACTGAACCCTTCCCCCCACCCCCCCCGCAAACAATATAAGTTTACAGCACAGAAGGAGGCCATTTGGCCCATTGCATCTGTGCTGGCTCTTTGCTAGGGCAATCAACTAGTTTCAGAAGGTTGTTGTTTTCCCGCTGAGATGAAGAAGGGAATGGGAATTCTGTCTGTTCAGATTTTTCCCCAGTTCCATTGCTGGTGAAGTATTCGCTCACTCTTCCCAGACAATTTTCAACTTTTGGAAAGAAGTTAATTCACATGACTAAGTAGGTGCATTTGATGGATTAGAAAATCTTACCAGCTCATTAGCTTTTTGTTGCATTTCTTTGTTATTTTAAGCTTCTACGGGTAGAAATTTCTGTTGTGATAACAGCAGATGGGCACTTAACATGTTCATGTGACATTCCTGTCTGCTTTTGAGTGGAGGCATTACCTGTTTATTTTAAAGTGGTTAATGCCTCCATTAAAATAATGGACAGAGGAATGTCATACAATCATGTTAAGCATCTGGCACCATTATCAGCAATAGTCATTCCGACCTAATGGTTTATTGTATTTTATAAGATAAAATAAACATTATGCAACACACTTGATATCACAGATTACTGGGGCATGATTTTAACTCAGAAAAATGGGTGGGTTGGGGCGGACAGTAAAAATTTTAGAAATCTAAAAACCCCCCCTCCAACCCGCCTCCAACCTGCCCATTTCCGGTTTTAACGGAGGCAGGACGAGAGGCGGGTGACCAATCCGCTCTTAGAAGGCGGTTCAGTCACTAAATGCTTTCAAGGAGGCTGCGGGCCTCCATTTTAACAGCTTTTTTATTTTTAACCCCTGGGAGCCGGGATTCCCGGGCCTTCTACTTCACGCCACGTGAGAGGAGGCAAGAAGGCCCGAAACTGCAGGTAATTGCCTTTATAGCACTGCTTGTGGGCCCAGAGGAGCATGAGTGCTTCCCCCAGGCTCAACAAACCTACCTGCAGTGACCCGCGCCCCCACGATCTCCGACCTCCAACTCCCCCACCCCCCCCCCACGATCTACGACATCCCCCAGATCTCCGACCCCCACGATCCATGACGCCCCCCCAACGATCTACGACCCCTGATGACCCGAATGACTCCTGACCCCGACCTCCGGTTCTCCCGATGACTCCCAACCCCGACCCCCGGTGACCCCCGGTGACACCCCCAATGACTCTCAACCTCCAATGACCCCGACCCCCATGATCCCCGACACCGCAAATGACTCTCAACCCCCGGTGACCCCCGATCCCGAGTTCCCCCCCACCCCCATGACTGATTTCCTCCCCCCCCACCCCCCAAACTAAGACTTACCTTCTTGCATCCTCTTCCTTCCTCTTCTCCCAAATGACTGAGGCCAGCCTGTCCGGGAAACCTGTACTTCCGGGTTTTCCGTCAGGAATTCCTTCCCCCCCCACCCCCGCCGTCTTCCTGGCTCAGAGTTAAAATTTAGGCCCTGGTACCAAGAAGGTACATTTAATAGGAATATAAGCAACAAACAGTTTTATCTCAGAGCCGTACTGAGTTTGATCTTTATCATCTGAATGAATTGTCTGCTGCAATCTTGCCAACATGGTGAGAGAGATGACATGTTGTATCAACTGAGCTTCATGGTATCACAGTATGTCCCAGCACCCTTGGTAAAGCCATGTTGCACAGTGAACACAAGCATATCAGTAGGTAATAAATGTATGGGATAACCTATCAGGCAAGTGAGTGGAGACATTAGGGGTGTTCAAAATGCAGCTGGATGCTAGGCTGGGAGAGTTAGGGTACAGCAGTGCCTCTACTATGGGGAGGATGTAATTATAGAGTGATAAATCTACATAGGCAGTTTCCAATATAAATGTGGGCATAGGAATTGATAATGGAAAAGAGTTCATAGTGTGCGCAGACACAAATGTTAAATATATTATAAATAGATACATTAAAAATAGAGTGATTAAGTACTCGGACAAGTATCAGCTGATGAAAGAGTCAGCATGGATTTGTGAAGGGTAGATCATAGCTGACTAATGTAGTTCAATATTTTGAGGCGGTAACTAACATGGTTGATAGGGGAGTGTCTATGGATGTTGTCTATATGGACTTCCAGGAGGCATTTAATAAGGTTCTGCACAAGAGATTATTTGCAAAAATGAGAGTGTACAGAATTGGAAGTAACCTTGTGACATGGGTTGGTAATTGGTGGGAGGTAGGAGACAGAGTGCAAGGATAAAAGATTTGTTGTCTGATTGGCAGGATGTTACAAGTGGTGTTCCCCAGAGATCTGCAAGGGGTGCCTCAGCTTTTCACCATATACATTAATGACTTGGATGAAGGAGTAGAGAGTTGTATATCCAAGTTTGCAGATGACACTAAGTTAAGAGGCACAGCAACTTGCGCAGATGGGAGCAGAAAGTTACAAAGGGACGTAGACAGACCAAGTGAGTGGGCAAAACAATGGCAGATGGAGTTCAATGTGGATCTGAGAAAGACAAATCCGAATATTTTCATAATGATGAGAGACCAGGAGCTGTGGAGGAGCCAAAGGATTTAAGTGTTCATGTACATAAATCACTCAAAGTTAGTGCACAGGTGCAAAAAGTAATCAAAAAGGCTAATGGAATGTTGGCCTTTATCTCAAGGGAATTGGATTTCAAAAGTGAGGAATTGATGCTTCAGTTGTATAGAGCCTTGGTCAGACCCCATCTGGAGTAGTGAGTTCAGTTCTGGACACGGAACCTGAGGGAAAATATATTGACCTTTGCGGGTACAGTGCAGATTCACCAGAATGATACCAAGGCTTAAAGGATTAAATTATGAGGATAGATTGCTTTTAATTTGGACTATATTTCCTTGAGTTTAGAAGGTTGAGGGGTGATTTAATCCAGATGTTTAATGGAAATTTGCAACTGTCTCCCTCAAAAGGCTGTAGATGCTGGGTCAATTAAAATTATTAAGATTGAGATCGATAGATTTTTGTTGGGTAAGTGTATCAAGGGATATGGAACTAAGACGAATAAATGGATTTGAGATACAGATCAACCATCTTGTCACTGAATGTCAGAACATGCTCGAGGGGCGGTATGGTCTACTATTCCCATGTTCCTACATAGAAAAGAATCAATTGAAAAAAAAACTCACTAGCTTTTTAAAGACTCTTTTGATGTCTGTAGGCTCCAGTCCTGTCTGACACAGGTCAGTAAAATTAGATGGAGTGGTGTAAAATTGCAAATTCATTAATTCTTCCAATAACAGAGATGTTAGTTTTTGTTTTGTAATACGACTGATTGTGAAGAAAAGTCTTAACAGCAGAGTTATTAGCAGCAAAGCAAAGTGCGTTGGCTCTAAGACCCTTCAGATAACAGTTATTCTGAGGACATCAGTGTAAATGGAAACAGCTTATCCTTTGTTACCAATTAGTTTTATTTATTCATTCATTGATTTGTATTAATGCTGAGCCTGTTCATGAATTTTAGTGAGGGAATTTTTTCTGCAACTACAAAGTACAATTATATGTCCTTTTGCGCCACTGCAAAAACTTGCTTTCCATGTGGTACATCAGCAAGCTTCGGCTTAGATTTGTGCTTGAAGTTTCACCAAATAGTTGCTCTGAAAAACCTTTTCCTGCTGCTATATTTAGATCATTTTTTGCCACTAAGCTGACTCTTTTGGAAAAATAAACATTTAAGGACCCAAGTCCACTTTCTTTGAACAGAAGACAGAAGTCCTATGAAATGCTGAAGAATTATTAAAGAATTACAAGGCCCTCTTATATTTGAGGTGGGGGGCTAGAAGGAAATTCCCAGTGTGAAACTTCTTGAAATAACAATCTCTTAGGATTTAACCTAGCAAGCCCAGGTTTCTTGTATGTATCTCAAAGCAAATATACATCTTCACCATTAGGGGTTGAAATTTCTTTACTTTTCACTGTTCAACATATTTGTGTTAATCTGTTATATGTACTATTTTAACATATTGATAAACTGCCGGATTCTAAATATCAAGTGGGAAGACAAAATTCCTGACACCGAAGTACTCAAGGAAGCTAAGTTGCCAAGTCTAATAAATTTTCTCAAAAACAGACGCCTCCGGTAGCTTAGTCATCTATACCAGGTGGAAGACGGGCGTATTCCAAAGGATCTCTTGTATGGAGAACTCGCAGGTTTTTAAAGACCACTAGGCCGACCTACGCTCGGATTCAAGGATGTTTGCAAGAGGAGACTTGAAAACTTTCAATGTCGACACCGCAAGCTGGGAAGATGTGGCTAAGAATAGGCCATCGGGGAGCCAAAGAGGCTGAAGAGAGGTGGTTGAGAGAGAGGAAAGAGAAGAGAGCAAAGAGGAAAGCGCATCAAGCTTCAAGAGTTAATACTGCGTGGGTGTCATCATCTGACCCTGTGATTTCTGCCTGCACCATCTATGGCAAGGACTGTCGCTCGAGAATTGGACTCTTCAAGACACTCACGATGCTGAACTGTAACTGACAAGTAACTGAACTGCTTTGGTGCTTACCCAGTCATCTATTGAGGTGGAGAGCCGCTGTCTTTGAAATCTATTTAAATTAAACAGGGCAGTGTCCTAGGCCCAACCATCTTCAGCTGCTTCATTAATGACTTTCCCTCCATCATAAGGTCTGAAATGGGGATGTTCGCTGATGATTGCACAGTGTTCAGTTGCATTCGCAACCCCTCTGATAATGAAGCAGTCGGTGCCCACATGCAGCAAGACCTGGACAACATCCAGGCTTGGGCTGATAAGTGGCAAGTAACATTCGTGCCAGACAAGTGCCAGGCAATGACCATCTCCAACAAGAGAGAGTCTAACCACCTCCCCTTGACATTCAATGGCATTACCATCGCCGAATCCCCCACCATCAACATCCTGGGGGTCACTATTGATCAGAAACTTAACTGGACCACCACATAAATACTGTGGCCACAAGAGCAAGTCAGAGGCTGGGTATTCTGCAGCGAGTGACTCACCTCCTGACTCCCCAAAGCCTTTCCACCATCTACAAGGCACAAGTCAGGAGTGTGATGGAATACTCTCCACTTGCCTGGATGAGTGCAGCTCCAACAACACTCAAGAAGCTCGACACCATCCAGGACAAAGCAGTCCGCATGATTGGCACCCCATCCACCACCCTAAACATTCACTCCCTTCACCACCGGCGCACTGTGGCTGCAGTGTGTACCATCCACAGGATGCACTGCAGCAACTCGCCAAGGCTTCTTCGACAGCACCTCCCAAACCTACAACCTCTACCACCTAAAAGGACAAGGGCAGCAGGCACATGGGAACAACACCACCTGCATGTTCCCCTCCAAGTCACGCGCCATCCCGACTTGGAAATATATTGCCGTTCCTTCATTGTCGCTGGGTCAAAATCCTGAAACTCCCTTCCTAACAGCACTGTGGGAGAACCTTCACCACTAGGACTGCAGCGGTTCAAGGCGGCGGCTCACCACCACCTTCCCAAGGGAAATTAGGGATGGGCAATAAATGCTGGCCTCGCCAGCGACACCCACATCTCATGAACAAATTAAAAAAATGTTAAGATCACATATAGAGGAATTTGTAACCAGTGCACTAAAACAGCAGCTAGCAGCATTTCAATCTCCATGTGTCCCAGTGATGAACTTTTTAATCTGACAAAGCAGATAGTAAGAGCTACAAAAATGGAGTATGTAAAGAAACTAGCAAGGGATATCAAAATCAACACAAAAAATGTTTACAATTATATTAGGAAAAAGAGGGTGGTCAAGAGCAATGTGGACCCCTCAAAAACTGATAATGGTGATATTGTTAATGAAAATAAGGAAATGACGGACATATTAAATAATTTCTTTACGTTGGTATTTACATAGAGGAAGAGGATAGCATGCCGGACACCCCAAGGAAACTAATTTTGAATCAGGGACGGAGACTCACCATAATTAACATAATCAAATTAACAGTAATGAAGAAAATAATGGCACTAAAGAGTGACAACCCTCAGGATCAAATGGTTTCCATCCGAGGGTTTTAAAGGAAGTAGGTGAGCACATTGCAGAAACCCTAACTATAATCTTCCAAAGTTCTCTCGATTCAGGAACTATTCCTTGAGATTGGAAAATTGCACTTGTGACTCTGCGATTTAAGAAAGGTGAGAGAGGGAAACCGGGGAATTATAGACCAGTTAGCCTAACATCTGTTGTCAGGAAATTACGAGAGTCTATAATTAAAGATAGAGTGACTGAACACCTTGAAAATTTTCAGCTGATCAGAGACAACCAGCATGGATTTGTAAAGGGTAGGTTATGTCTGACGAACCTGATTGAATTTATTGAAGATGTGGAGATGCCGGTGATGGACTGGGGTTGACAATTGTAAACAATTTTACAACACCAAGTTATAGTCCAGCAATTTTATTTTAAATTCACAAGCTTTCGGAGACTTCCTCCTTCCTCAGGTAAATGTTCAGGATCTCCTTGAAGCCTATGCATTTATACATATAGAACAATACATGGTGTTTACAGACTGCCCCTGCAACTGCCCGTTGCCAAGGCAATCACCGTGTTCAGACAGAGAGGTGTCACCTGCAGAACCCCCGAATACACATTCAACAAAAAAACAAACAGGAAAAAAAACAGAGAAGAAAAACAGAGAGAGGCAGAAACATCCGGAAGGCAGAGAGAGCCAGCAAATGACCCATTATATTAAAAACAGATAACATTTGTTCGCTGGTGGGGTAACGTGTAGCGTGACATGAACCCAAGATCCCGGTTGAGGCCGTCCTCATGGGTGCGGAACTTGGCTATCAATTTCTGCTCGACGATTTTGCGTTGTCGTGTGTCTCGAAGGCCGCCTTGGAGTACGCTTACCCGAAGGTCGGTGGATGAATGTCCATGACTGCTGAAGTGTTCCCCGACTGGGAGGGAACCCTCCTGTTTGGCGATTGTTGCGCGGTGTCCGTTCATCCGTTGTCGCAGCGTCTGCATGGTCTCGCCAATGTACCATGCTCTGGGGCATCCTTTCCTGCAACGTATGAGGTAGACAACGTTGGCCGAGTCACAGGAGTATGAACCATGCACCTGGTGGGTGGTGTCCTCTCGTGTGATGGTGGTATCTGTGTCGATGATCTGGCATGTCTTGCAGAGGTTACCGTGGCAGGGTTGTGTGGCGTCGTGGACGCTGTTCTCTTGAAAGCTAGGTAATTTGCTGCGAACGATGGTCTGTTTGAGGTTGGGTGGCTGTTTAAAGGCGAGTAGTGGAGGTGTGGGGATGGCCATAGCGAGGTGTTTGTCCTCATTGATGACATGTTGAAGGCTGCGGAGAACATGGCGTAGTTTCTCCGCTCCGGGGAAGTACTGGACGACAAAGGGTACTCTGTTGGTTGCGTCCCGTGTTAGTCTCCTGAGGAGGTCTATGCGATTTTTTGCTGTGGCCCGTCGGAACTGTCGATCGATGAGTCGAGCGTCATATCCCGTTCTTACTAGGGCGTCTTTCAGCGTCTGTAGGTGTCCATCGCGTTCCTCCTCGTCTGAGCAGACCCTGTGTATTCGCAGGGCCTGTCCATAGGGGATGGCCTCTTTGACGTGGTTAGGGTGGAAGCTGGAAAAGTGGAGCATCGTGAGGTTGTCCGTGGGCTTGCGGTAGAGTGAGGTGCTGAGGTGCCCGTCTTTGATGGAGATTCGTGTGTCCAAGAAAGAAACTGATTCTGAGGAGTAGTCCATTGTGAGCTTGATGGTGGGATGGAACTTGTTGATGTTATCGTGTAGTCTCTTTAGTGATTCCTTGCCGTGGGTCCATAGAAAGAAAATGTCGTCGATGTATCTGGTGTATAGTGTTGGTTGGAGGTCTTGTGCAGTGAAGAAGTCCTGCTCGAACTTGTGCATGAAAATGTTGGCGTATTGGGGTGCGAATTTGGTCCCCATGGCTGTTCCGTGTGTTTGGGTAAAGAACTGGTTATCGAAGGTGAAGACATTGTGATCCAGGATGAAGCGGATGAGTTGTAGGATGGCTTCCGGAGATTGGCTGTTGTTGGTGTTGAGTATTGATGCTGTCGCAGCGATGCCGTCATCGTGGGGGATACTGGTGTATAGTGCCGAGACGTCCATCGTGGTGAGAAGTGTTCCTGGTTCAACTGGTCCGTGGGTACTGAGTTTTTGTAGGAAGTCTGTAGTGTCGCGACAGAAGCTGGGGGTTCCCTGTACGATGGGTTTCAGGATGCCCTCGATGTATCCAGAGAGGTTCTCACACAGGGTTCCGTTGCCTGATACGATGGGACGTCCGGGTGTGTTGGCTTTGTGTATCTTTGGGAGGCAGGTAGAAGTCTCCCACGCGGGGATTACGTGGGATGAGAGTGCGTAGGATGTTTTGAAGGTCTGGATCGAAGGTCTTGATCAGTTTGTTGAGCTGGTGGGTGTGTTCTTTGGTCGGATCTGCGGGTAACCGTCTGTAGTGTTCCTGGTTGTCCAGTTGTCGGTATGCTTCTTTGCAATAGTCTGTTCTGTTCTGTATGACTATGGCTCCTCCTTTGTCCGCTGGTTTGATGACGATGTTGCGGTTGGTCTTGAGAGCGTTGATGGCGTTGCGTTGTGCTCGGGTGACATTCTGGACTGTCTTCTGAGTGCGGCTGATGAATCTGGCATTGACGCATTTCCTGACAGCTTGAGCATACATGTCCAGCTGAGGGCAGCGACCCTCCGGAGGAGTCCAGTTTGACTCTTTCCTCTTCGGTTGCTGTACCGCGGATCCCTCTGTCTGCTGTTCCGGATCGTCGATTGTCTCATTGGGTTCGCTGCTGAAATCTTGGGGTTTGTGTTAGAATTCCCGGAGCCTCATTCTCCTGATGAATTCCTCTGTGTCCGCCGCGAGACTAGTGGGGTCCATTTTGGTAGTGGGGCAGAAATTGAGCCCTCGGCTGAGAACTTCGATTTCGTCTGGTTGAAGGGTGTGGTCGGATAAATTGACAATAGACTTCCCTGTGGTTGCAACCGTGGTACCAGGGGAAGCTTGGTCGTTGCTGGTGGTGATGCCGAGTTTCTCAAGCTTCCTGCTCTTGGTTTTCATGTAGGCAGCGTAGTTCCGTTGCCTCGTCTGTTTGGCGGTATAACGTAGCTGGTCTGCTGTGTCCTGAGTACAGGTTGAGAGTATGGACTCTATCTTGGTTTCGAGGTTGTGGCGTCTGCTGTAGAGTTGGTGTATTGAAGAGGTGACTAAAGTCGTGGATGGGAATGTCTATAATTTATTGAAGAGGTGACTAAAGTCGTGGATGGGAATGTCTATGAATGTTGTTTATATGGACTTCCAGAAGACATTCAATAAAGTCCCTCATAAGAGATTGTTAGCTAAAGTTGAAGCTCATGGAATTGAGGGCAAATTATTGGTTCGGAAATTGGCTGAGCAGCAGGAGACAGAGTAGGGATAATGGGCAGGTACTCAAATTGGCAGGATGTGACTAGTGGTGTCCCACAGGGATCTGTGTTGGAGCCTCAACTATTCACTGTATTTATTAACGACTTAGATGACGGGATAGAGAGCCACATATCCAAGTTTGCCGATGACACAATGATAGGCAGCATTGTAAGCAGTGCAGAAGGAAGCATAAAATTACAGAGATATTAATAGATTAAGTGAATGGGCAAAAGCGTGGCAAATTGATTTCAATGTAGGCAAGTGTGAGATCATCCCCTTAGGACCTAAAAAGGATAGATCAGAGTTCTTTCTAAATGGTGAAAAGTTTGAAACAGTGGAGGTCCAAAGAGACTTGGGGGCCCATGCACAAAGATCATTAAAATGTCATGGACAGGTACAGAAAATAATCAAGAAGACTAATGGAATGCTGGTCTTTATATCTAGAGGACTGGAATACAAGGGGTTAGAAGTTATGCTACAGCTATAGAAAGCCCTGGTTAGACCACACCTGGAACAGTGTGTTCAGTTCTGGGCACCACACCTTAGGAAGGATATATTGGCCTCGGAGAGAGTGCAGCATGCATTTACTAGAATGATACCTGGACTCCAAGGGTTAAATTATGAGGAGAGATTGCACAAACTAGGGTTGTATTCCCTGGAATTTAGAAGAATAAGGGGTGATTTGATTGAAGTTATCAAGATATTAAGGGGAACTGATAGGGTCGATAGAGAGAAACTATTTCCGTTGGTTGGGGAGTCTAGGTCTAGGGGACATAGCCTAAAAATTAGAGCGAGGACTTTCAGGAGTGAAGTTAGGAAACACTTCTACACGCAAAGGGTGGTAGAAGTTTGGAACTCTCTTCCACAAACGACAGTTGATGCTAGCTCAATTATTAATTTTAAATCTGAGATTGATAGATTTTTTTTGTTAACCAAAGATATTACGGGATATGGGGCTAAGGCGGGTATATGGAGTTAGCCATGATCTCATTGAATGGCAGAACAGGCTCAAGGGACTAAATGGCCTACTCCTGTTCCTATGTTCCTATTTTACATCAGTTGTGAGTTGGTGGTGGAATATGCCTGCCAGGTGTGGTACACTGGCCTCACTAATTAAGATAGTGCCAGAATTAATTTCACAGTTCAAATATTTGGCATGACATTGAGTCATGTGGCTCGACCTTGTTAGCTGACAGGTGCAAACAAACTTGTTGCTCGGTGTTTGGCGTCTTTTTTTTTAATCCCATTTTCACCACCTATTTGCCCAGGGGTCATTAACATATGACAAAAACTGGGTTGAAGGCCAAGCAAAAAGATGCGGGGAAAATACTGAAAGTTCTTCAAATCGTTTTTTCTCCCCCCCACCCCTGCTATTTTACTTACGCTAAACCAGAGTTCCCAGCAAATTAGTGAATGGGCTAATCAGTACATTATTCCAAAGATTATCTTTGAAGTATCTGTTCACCACACTCGAATGCTCTTATTTCTTACAGTCTTAATATTCAGTTGCAACACGGTATTTGACAATATTTTCTGTCACATACTTTTTAACGTTTGAAGCTGATCTGGGTTAGTATGCAGCTGTTCGTAGTGACCCTGGTGTTGTTTTTGTGACACTGTGTAGTTTGTTCCTGAAGTTCCTACCGTCCAGTGTCATCTGCTGAGAGAAGAAAAATATTACATACTAAATTACGGGTACAGTCCCCATCGCTTGTCCAATCGCGATTTGCCCGCTTTACTTAATGGCCGGATAACGTCTGCAGAAAGTTTTTTTTCTCCCGTTTCTTCTTCTTGCCAAGTTGACAATTCCACATTTTTTAATCCAAGCATACCCAGTCACTGTCACAGATGCAAAAGCTTTTTGCCGACATCTGTTTGTGCTCCCATTGAAGAGGCTGGAAATCAGGGAGCTGTGGACTGCTTGTTACTAGGATGGAGAGAGAGAGAGAAAATAAACTTTCTTCAGGTGCTGTACTGGCCATTAAATTACATCAGGAGTCTCCATTTGTACAATACAATTCTTTCCACATCGCAGCAAAGCTAATGAAGGCTGGAGGAACTGAAATTGGAAAGACTTTTGCAGAACGAAGCCGTGGCCTATTCAGTGCCAATTACTGACAGTGTAATAAAACCTGCAGGAATGTGAATTGGACAAGAAGATCAGAGTGCAACATATGCAACACTCAAGTATGCCAAACTAGAAGAAAGGATTGAATACCGAGGTGGAATTAATGAAAGAGAAATATTAACGAGGTATGAACTAGTGAGTAAGCACAGCTGTTTCTGTCCAAAATAAGCAGAGCACTTAAGACACTCTGGGCCCGATTTTAGCACCCGCTACCGGGTGCGTTCTCGGCGGGGGGCCCCGAAAATCCCGAAATCCAGGTGCGGGACCGGATCGTGCCACGATCCCGACCACTTCCGGGTTCCCCGATGACGTGCGGGGGTGCGAGCGCAGCCCCCGCTGGTGGGAATCCCGCAGGCAATTAAAGCTAGCGGGATGCCACTTGAGTGCATTTATTTTGCTTGTTCAGGTCATTAACTGACCTGATTAAGGGACTGTGTGTGATTTTGGAGAAACATGGGACTGTTTCACACACTGGGGGAAACAGTCCTAGTTGAACTGGACGTGTTGCAGCCGTCAGCCTGTGGCAGCTGCAAAGGTCCATTTGACAGGTGGGGTGGGGGGAGACCCTCACCCATTGCAGGAGGCCGCTCTGTCACTTGGGACCCCCCTCCTGACGGTCAAAGTCACCAACCTGCACACTCACCCCGGGGTCCGGAGACATGTGCCCACCTTGCGGACCCCCTCAGATGTACATATTGCAGATGGGGGCCGCCGTAGCTGCAGTCATGACCTCCTCGGAGGGCGCACAACATCGCCAGCCTCGCCATCCACGCCGTCCACCTCTGACACGTGGAGCTCCACAACAGAGTGCTGTGACACATCCACCTGTACAGCAGGAGGGAGGGCTACCGCAGAGAGAGACGCGTCGCAGAGGGCACTACCCTCGCCACAGGGTCCACAGACCGAGGCGCAGCTCCCCGGACCTCTCCGAGCAGCAGTGCACACGGAGGCGCAGATTCACTCGACATGTAGCCGTGGACATCTGCAGCCTCTTTCATGCCGAGCTGCTCCTGGCTGGCCTGTGCACCATCTGCTTACCTGTCGCTGCCAAAGTCACCACTGCCCTCCACAACTTCTCCTCCGCATCCTTCCAGGGTGCAGCCGGGTACACCGCCGATGTCTCTCAGTCGTCTGCGCGGAAGAGCCCTGCAAATACACCTGCACCTACTCTGCAGTAACACAATGGGTGGCATCAGTGGTGGGTCCTCATAGTGATACCCAGGAGCGGGCATTATTGCACAAAACAGACAGGATTCGCGGAGACATGGCAGTGGTGGTGCCAATATAATGTGTGATGTGAGTTGTTCTGAAATTCAATATAGGTAACACCCATGACAAACCCTCAAACACTCTTGTGCATCCCCTTCATGCTCACGACACGTTTGCCTTACGCTGCCTACTGCACATATGTGATGCATGCCCTGTGGCTGCAGCACAGGTGGTAGCAGGTTGAGTGAGGCTGGCCGTGAGGGAGATGCACAAGAGGGTGCGTATGGGATAGAGCCATGAGATTATATGAGGATTGGGTCGCGTGGTAGTGGCGGGGTGAGTACTCGCGAGGTGAGTAGGTGCAGGTAAGATGAGGATGGGGTTTGAGTGGGTATGAGGGGTGATGTGACAGAGTGGTGTTGGCGGTGCCGAAGGAGATGTGGGGTGGGGGCAGTGTTGTGGCAGACGGAGTGTAGGGGAAAGACTACGTGTTCTCACTGTGGCTGACCTACTGCGGTCATTGGAGCGCCTCCTGCACTGTATGCAGGTGGGCGATATGTTGGTGGCGCAGGTGACCCCCTCTGCCACCTCGAGCCAGGCCTTCTTGGTGGCAGAGGCAGGCCGCTTCCTCCCGCCCGCCGGGTTAAAGATCTCTGTCCTCCCCCTCCTCCTCATCCCATCTGATGGTACCTGGGGTGAGGCATCATTAAACTGGGAGCAGCCTTCCCCCTGGGCTGCTCCATGCTGTAATTTGTTCCATTGGTTGCAGCATCTGTCAGTGGAGGACTGCCCCTTTAACTAGAGAGCCTCCAGCTGACAGATCGTACTGCGCATGCGCAGCCCGCCCGACGCGCAGACCAGCAGCGCGGACCCCGGAGGAGCAGGGAAGTGGCTCCAATTAGTGGATTGCCTGCTACGATCGCGCGGGCAACCCACTAATTTCACCACGCACCCGAAACCCGCAGGCCTGCTAAAATCAGGCCCTCTAACCGGCAACAATGGGCTCGATTTTCGCACCCCCGAGTGGGTGCGTTCGAGTGGGGGGGGCTGCAAAAATCGGGGATTCCCAGGGCGGGTCCGGAGCCCGGCTCCAACCTGCCCACTTCCGGGTTCCCCAGCGACGTGCTGACATGCGCGCGCAGCCCCCGCATGTGGGACTCCCGCCGGCAATTAAAGCCAGCAGGGTGCCACTTAAAGTACTTAAACAGGTACTTCAGGTCGTTTACAGACCTGATTGATCTGATATTTTAGGAGAGGTGGGATTTTGCAATGAACTGAGACTGTTTCCCGTACTGGGGAAACACTCCCAGTTCAAATGGACATGTTGCATCCATCAGCCCGTGGCAGCTGCAAAGGTCCATTTGACAGGTGGGGGGGGGGGAGACCCTCACTCATTGCAGAAGGCCACTCTGTCACTTGGGACAAAGTTTGGCCTCCACCACCCTCCTCTTAACAATAAAATTCACAAACTTGCACACTTACCCCGGTGTCCAGACACATGTACCTACCTTGCGAACCCCCTCAAATGTACATCTTACGGATGGGGGCCGTCGTAGCTGCAGTCATGACCTCCTCGGAGGACGAACAGCATCACCAGCCTCGCCGGCCACGCCGTCCACCTGACACGTGGAGCCCCACAACACAGTGCTGAGACACATCCACCTGCACAGCAGGAGGGAGGGCAACAGCAGAGAGAGATGCATCGCAGAAGGCACTACCCTCGCCACAGGGTCTACAGACCGAGGCTCAGCTTCCTGGACCTCTCTGAGCAGCAGTGCACACGGAGGCTCAGAGTCACTCGACATGTAGTCGTGGACATCTGCAGCCCCCTTCATGCCGAGCTGCTCCCGGCTGGCCCGAGCACCATCTTCTTACCTGTCGCTGTCAAAGTCACCATTGCCCTCAACAACTTCTCCTCTGCATCCTTCCAGGGTGCCACCGGGGACATCGCCGACGTCTCTCAGTCGTCTGCACAAAACAGCCCTGCAAATACACCTACACTCACTCTCCAGTGACACAATGGGTGGCATCAGGTGTGGGTCTTCATAGTGATCCTCAGGAAAGGGCATTATTGCACAAACCAGACAAGATTCGCAAAGACGTGGCAGTAGTGGTGACAATATAATATGTTATGTGAGTTGATCAGAAATTAAATACAAGTAAAAACCATGACAAACCCTCAAACACCCTTGTGCATCCCCTTCATGCTCACAACACGTTTGCCTTATGCTTCCTACTGCACATATGTGATGCATGCCCTGTGGCTGCAGCACAGGTAGTGGCAGGTTGAGTGAGGCTGACCGTGAAAGAGATGCATGAGAGGGTGAGTATGAGATAGAGCCATGAGATTGTATGAGGATTGGGTTGAGTGGTAGTGGCGGGATGAGTACTGGCGAGGTGAGTAAGTGCAGGTAAGATGAGGATGAGCTTTGATTGGGTGTGAGGGGTGATGTGATAGAATAGTGTTGGCAGTGCAGAAGGAGATGTGGGGTGGGGGCGGTGATGTGGCAGACGGAGGGGAGGGGAATGAGTAAGTGTACTTACTTTGGCTGACCTACTTAGGTCATTGCAGTGCCTCCTGCACTGTATGCAGGTGGGCGATATGTTGGTGGTGCAGGTGACCTCCTCTGCCACCTCGAGCCAGGCCTCCTCGGTGGCAGAGGCAGGCCGCTTCCTCCCACCCGCCGGGGGGAAGATCTCTGTCCTCCCCCCCCCCCCCCCCCTCCTCACCCCATCTAATGATACCTGGAGCGAGACATCATTAAACCTGGGAGCAGCCTTTCCCCTGGGCTGCTCCATGCTGTAATTCTTCCTATTTCCTGCAGCATCAGTCAGTGGAGGACTGCCCCTTTAAATAGGGCTCCTCCAGCTGACAGCCTATGCAGTCCGCCCGCTGCGCAGCTTTCCAACGTGAAACCCGGAAGCACAGGTAAGTGGCTCCAATTAGCCTGCGATTCCGTGCGGAGCACCCCAATTTCACTGGGCGCGTGGGTAATGCGCCCAGTCGACCCCCCGCTGCAAACCCACCGCCCTCCTAATATCGGGCCCTATGAAATTGACATTAATGCAAATGGGCTATGGTTATCGTTTTTTGGCTGATATAAGCATTTTAAACATGGACGTTTTAAGTGGTGGGGATGTTTAAGCGCAGCAGCAATAAAGTGCCTTGTTAATTCTATATTAGCATTTACATTTTGTGATGACACCTACTGGACCTTCTAGCTTCCTCCATGTCTCAAAGCAAAAATTTGCACGACTCTCCTCTCTGTTTGGGTTATTCTTCTTATTTGATAAGGAGTGCCAGCTTTTTTAGGCCCTGAAAATTGCACTGAACCTTCATGGACGAGTCACTTTGTGCTAGGATTTAATGTATTTATGTTACTTCCAAAATTGGAGGCCCCCCTGTTTAGTATATCTGGAGCTCTTCACTTTTTTTTTCTTTCCAACTCATGTTTTTCTGACCAGTTCTACCATTATACAGTTTCTTACAGGTATCATGGGTCTCATTTCCAGCTTGTTCTGCAATTAACTATGATTATTATTGGATTGCATCTGAGGAAGAGGCCTCTGAGGTATTAAAATGGTCAAACTCAGGTTTAAAGGTATGGGAAATCCTACATGCATTTCAAATTATTTGGAACAGTTTGGGTTGCTAATAACTTTGGGTTTTGAAATATAATCCAAATGAGAGATGCTGTGTCATGGGGAAATATTAATACAGGATGTGTTTACTTGATTTCCGAAATGCAACCCAGAAGGGTTATTATGCTTTTAATAAGTTTGGAAGACTCATGCATCCAATCCCGCTAGAGAATCAACTGCAGGTCGAGGCGGGTGGGCACCCAGATCCAGCACTGGCTTCCTGACTCAAAGTGGAGGCAAAAAAAAAACAACTCGCATTTATGCAGCACCTATCATGTCTCTCAGAAACATATCCATATACAATTACTTTGACGTAAAGTGACTATTGTTGTGTAGGCAGAGAGTTAGCTTTAACCTTCTCACTGCCAGACACCCATATATTCAGGTTTGTAAAACCAAATAAAAAAAAGAAAGACTTGCTTTTATATAGCGACTTTAATGACCTCAGAATGTGCCCAAAGCACTTTACAGACAATTAAGTACTTTTGAAGTGTAGTTGCTGTTGTAATGTAGGAAACGTGGCAGCCAATTTGTGCACAGCAAGGTCCCACAAACATCAAAGTGATAATGACCAGATAATCTGTTTTTAGTGATGTTGGTTGAGGGATAAATATTGGCCCAGGACACCAGGGAGAACTCCCCTGCTCTTCTTTGAAATTGTGCTGTGGGATCTTTTACGACCACTTGAGAAGGCAGGCGGGGCCTCGATTTAATGTCTCATCCAAAGGACAGCACCTCTGTCAGTGCAGCACTGGTGCGTCTGCCTAGATTATGTGTTCAAGTCTGTGGCGTGGGACTTGAACCTACAGCCTTCTGACTTAAAGGCAAGGGTGCTACCACTGAGGCACAGCTAACACCCTCATTAAACTTGCAGAGTCATTTTATATGAATGCATGTGTTACTAATATCGCATTGCGTGATTTGAAACTGTTTGCTTTTGCAAGCAAATGATGACATTGGTAGGCGTTCACATCACGTCCTCAACCAAATTGTCTATGTTCATTCTTGGTCTTCACTTGTCACATGGAGCATTTGTAAAAGACTCAGATGAAGTACTCTGAGGGAATTGGATCAGGAGCCGTTTTATCTTTAAACTGGAATATGGAACACTGCAATGACACTCAGCAGTAAGAGAGACTTTGGGGTTCAATTTCCACTGTATGTGAATAATAAATGCATTCCAAAATTTCCTTTTGTGAAGGTATTGACCAATTTAGTTTAACACCATCATTAAACTAGCAGAGGAAATTTCATATGAACACACGTGTTATTAAAAGCAAAATACTGCGGATGCTGGAAATCTGAAATAAGAACAGAAAATGCTGGAAATACTCAGCAAGTCAGGCAGCGTCTGTAGAAAAAGAAACAGAATTAATGTTTCAGGTCGATAACCTTTAGTTAGAACTGGAAGAAGTTGACGCATGTTATTAATATCGCACAGTGTGATTTGAAGACATTTGCTGTTGCAATCAAATTGCAAACAAAATAATATGTTTATGTCAGAAGCAGTGGTTAAATAATACTGTGCTGTTTTTCCACTGCTAAACACACAAGATGGTTCTAATTTTCCATTTTTGCTTCGCAATAATTAAAGCCATTAGAATCCCATAAGAATAATCTGTATTTGAATAGGTTCTTCTGTTCTTCCTTTTTAAAAATTTCATAAGAACATAAGAACTAGGAGCAGGAGTAGGCCATATGGCCCCTCAAGCCTGCTCCGCCATTCAATCAGATCATGGCTGATCTTTGACCTCAACTCCACTTTCCTGCCCGATCCCCATATCCCTTGATTCCCTTAGAGTCCAAAAATCTATCAATCTCAGTCTTGAATATACTCAACGACTCAGCATCCACAGCCCTCTGGGGTAGAGAATTCCAAAAATTCACAACCTCTGAGTGAAGAAATTCCTCCTCATCTCAGTCCTAAATGGCCGACCCCTTATCCTGAGCCTATGACCCCTAGTTCTAGACTCTCCAGCCAGGGGAAACAGCCTCACAGCATCTACCCTGTCAAGCCCCCTCAGAATCTTATATGTTTCAATGAGATCACCTCTCATTCTTCTAAATTCTAGAGAGTATAGGCCCATTCTACTCAATCTCTCCTCATGGGACAACCCTCTCATCCCAGGATTCATCCTTCACTTTCTGGTATTATTGATTCGAATTACCCTGTTTTTTTGTGTGTGTCTGTTTGCATTCTCTATTCTTTGCTTACTTGACTTGATGCCTGGAGCTGAAAGGATGGCCTGCTCTCAAATAGGAGGCGCAGGAGGCCATCCAGCCGTGACTTCCCCTCCAACTTTCCTTTTCTCCTCCGCAGCTCCTGCCAGGTGTGTCCAAACTTGATGTGGCTCACACATGCACCTGAGCAGAGTGGGACTCTAACCTGCATCTGCCCCATGTCCACTAACACTCAGCACCATCATGCTACTCTGTTCTCTTTTGTTAACACTCTCATATAACAAATGAACAAGACACAAAACAGACGCCATTCACTGAGATAGCATAAAGAGGAGATACAAGAAAGTTTACATTTTAAGTATAAATCGTTGCAAACATAAACTGTTTCCTTAGAACCTTTTAATGAGAGAGTGCAGAAAAGATATCTCTACACTGTGAATAATAAATTTAGAATTCTGGTTTTTGGTACAAAGCCAAAATATTTATTAGGTGTTGATAAAACATCACTTGTGAAAATTGTGTTTTGCAAGGCAAGGCTCCCAACACATTTTCTGAGGTGGCATAACAGCAGGGTGTAGTCATAAGCAGCTGTAACACAAAATTCACCTAGAGATTGTTAAAAGCACGGAAGGGCCCAGAGAATTTTTTATTTTGTGTGCCAACTGGCACATTTTCTCTTGGCCCATGCAAGATCCAACAACTCTGGAAGGAATCCTTTTGGGGTTCTTCCATTGCCCCTCCGGCAGAGTATGTTCCACTTGTAAGGGCTCAGCTGGAATGTAAAAACCACGATTTCTTCATGATTTAAACAAGTCGGACCAACTGTTGCCATCTCTTATCGTTGCTGGCTCCACCCTCTGTCCTTCTTTATCTGGCAACACATTTGCTTTCACTATCTCCTCTGATTGCAAGTGGGACTCTCTAATTTCCTCCATTGCTGAAGCTGCCTCCAAGAAATTTGTTTTTCTGTTTTGATTCAAGAACTTTTTTTTTCCACCCTAAAGCCCAACTTCATCCAAGATTTGCTCCTATATCAGAGGAGACCATTCCGTTACAAAACTATGGAACTCCTTACCTCTCTCACTCTTTCCCCCCAACTACAATCTTCAGGTTTTGAAAACAGGAGCATGGGGCCACCTAATCAATACTTTTATTTTCTCTTTTACTTCTTTCAACCATGGCACTGTCCTGAATTATGTTGGCCCTTCACATTGGTATCTCAATTTAAAAAAAATAGAATGAGCTCTGCAGCCCAGGAGACGAGTTGATTCACCAGGGAGCTGAACTATTATAGAGGCCATTGTGAGGTAGGCACTTCCAGAATCTCGCTCAACCCTGGGCAGGATACAAAAAAAAAATGCCTGTCATCTCTTGCCTCCATCCTTTGTTTCCAGTGTAACCTTTCATGTTTTTCTCTATTTTATTAATATTACTATGGTCCTCTGAATAATCCTTTTTGTCTCCTTCTAAGCTGCAAATATGGTGCCTTACATGCACTCATTCCCCGTTATGTCTCCACTGCATTGAAATCGATTCATCACATATTACATAGAATTACATAGTCTAAGGCACAAAAACTGGCCACTTGGCCAAGCTGGTCTAGACTGGCGTTTATGCTCCACACAAGCCTCCTCCCACCCCTTTTCATCTAAATGATCTAGGGGGGAAAAGAAAAAAAAAATGGATAGGGCCTATTATTGGGCGGGGGAAGCACGACCTGTTATTACCCCGCGCCCAATGGCCCCTACGCAGGCAGGGCGAGACTTTCGTGAGGCCTGAGGACTTACCTTCAAGCAGTGTTGACACGAGGATTCAATGCAATTCACACTTTCCACCAGCAGGAGAAGCCCCAATCTCTTAAAGGCAGGCTGTCTCTTAAAAATCTCATAAAGGTAGCTAGTACCTGTTATTTGCTGAAAGTAACAGTCTGCTGTCTGCACGAAGTCTGAACAGTTGCAGCTCCCGACCCTATGTTTACAAACTGATGAGTTATGTTAAAACATTGAATAAAGGTTGAGCACTACTAAATCCCACATCCTCCAATCCGCATGCCAGACTTCACCAATCTGCCGATCTGAGTTTGTACCAGGCCTGCGAGAGTGTGTGCACCAAGGTTCTCTGCTGATGCACTAGAGGCCTTGGTGCAAGAGATGGACAGAAGGAGGGACGTCCTATAACAGGAGGGCATAGGGGGGAGGGCAAGAGGCCCTCCAGATATATACCCAAAAGGCAGTGGGAGGCAGCGGGGGATGAAGTCAATGCCAGGCGCTCAGCCTCAAGAACATAGATACAGTGCAGGAAGAAGTTCAATGCTTTGGCATGAATGGTCAAGGTGAGTGAGGTCAACTGTCAAGTGGCTTCTCCTACCAACTGCACCACTAGCCTCATCCACTGCTCCACGCACTACACCCCCCACCTCCCCATCACCCACATACCAACAAACTCTCTCCATCAGTACTGAACTCTTCCAATCAGATGCTTTCTCACACCCTTACACATTACCACTGTTGCAAGCCGCCCACCCACAACTCACAGGCCACACACACTGGCAGCTTTTCAACTATGACAGGCACATCACCCACTCACGCGTCCCGCTTTCTTGCAGAAGGTGGCGCATATCAGGAGGCAGCAAGTGGCAGTAGCATTTAACCCCTCGAGCCTGTTCCGCCATTCATTGAGATCATGGTGGACCTGTGACCTAACTCCATATACCTGTCTTAGCCCCATACCCCTTAATACCCTTGGTTCACAGAAATCTATCAATCTCAGATTTAGAATTCACAATTGAGTTAACAACAACTGCCATTTGCAGAAGTCCGTTCCAAACTTCTCCCACCCTTTGCGTGTAGAAGCGTTTCCTAACTTCACTCCTGCGTGTCCTGGCTCTAAATATTAGGCTATATCACCTGGTCCTAGGATTCAAGAATGGGAGACCTCCAAAAACAGTTACAAATGTCTCGGCAGTCAGAAGTAACAATCCAGCCACTAACCTGTAAATCCTGAATGGTCCCTTTAAATAGCGCTGGTGAGGGTCCTCCAGGCACACTAAGACACGTTCAGATGATCGGGGTTAAGACTGTGTGTTGAGTTGAGTGTTAAGTCCCAAAATGGTGTCTATCACTTTCAATCGGCATTGCACATTGATTCTATCCGTTTTCTCCTTACTTTACATTCTTCCAGCGTTTGGTATTTGCGCATGCGCTAACGCCTATTCCAAGATGGCATCTGGTGCACGTCACGCCGGAAACATGCATGTGCAGCCAAGACGCCATCTTGGATGTTGGAGGGACCGTGTAGAGCCCCTCGTGCCCTACTCAATTTTTTTTCTATAATCTCAAAACTGTGGAACTCCTTAACTCTCTCAATCTTTCCCCCTTCCTACAATCTTCAGGCTTTTAAAACCCGAGCATGGGGCCACCTAAGCAATACTGCCTGACATACTTTAATTTTTTTCCTTTACTTCTTTCAACCATGGCACTGTCCTGAATTATGTTGGCCCTTCACATTGGTATCTCAATTTTAAAAAATAGAATGAGCTCTGCAGCCCAGGAGACGAGTTGATTCACCAGGGAGCTGAACTATTATAGAGGCCATTGTGAGGTAGGCACTTCCTGATTTTGGTGTGAATTTTTGTAACAGATTGCCTCTATACCATCTAGACAAAAAGAAACAATTTGGGCTTTTCATTTGCTGCGAGGCTGGTCCTTGAAGCTATTTTTCAGCTGCTTTTTCAAAAAAAATTCTCCGCCTGAGAAACAACCTACAAAAGGAGACAGAAGAAACTTTATAAAGTAAGAAAAAAAGCAGTAAGTGGAATAGAAGCAGAATAATGTTAAAGTTAACATTATAATGAAGGCACAGAAAGGATAGGGAAGAATAAGTAGAGCAAGCACAAGAAAGTGTTTATATTTTGGTTATCTTTTATTGGGTTTTCAAGAAAGTATATTCATGTGTATATTTTATGAAGTTATTGTACATAGAGGTGAACATTCACATTTTATTTTATGAAGTCATTGTATATTTAAGTGTACATTCATATATATTATAGGCCACTGTGCATTAAGGTTCAGGTACATTTTATGAAAGTGTACATGCTCATGTATATTTTATGAAGTCATTTTGATTCCAGGCTGCTTGTGGGAGGAATGTGTTGATACCTCCAGGTTTCTCGGCCTCGCTGAGCTTTCTCTGGGAACAATAAGGGTTGAGGATGGTGAGACAGCTTGTTTGGTATAGGGGGCTAGTTAGGCTTAGGGATGGGATTGTGCATAAAGGTGGTCATGTTAGTTGAGGTCTCCCCTCATGGCTTATGGGTGAGACATTGAGCTCGTAAGGGGGAAGGGGTATTTAGTGTCGAAAGAAAGACTTGCATTTATATAGTGCCTTTCACGACCACAGGATGTCCCAAAGCGCTTTACAGCCAATGAAGTACTTCTGAAGTGTAGTCACTGTTATGATGTAGGAAACATGGCAGCCAATTTGTGCACAGCAAGGTCCCACAAACAGCGTGAGAATGACCATTTATTTAGTGACGTTGAGGGATAAATATTGGTCAGGACACTGGGGAGAACTCCTCTGCTCTTCTTTGAAATAGTGCCATGGGGTCTTTTACTCCACCTGAAAGGGTAGGCAGTACCTTGGTTTAATGTCTCATCTGAACGATGGCACCTTGGACAGTGCAGCACTCCCTCAGTACTGCACCGGAGTGTCAGCTTAGATTTTGTGCTCAAGTCTCTGGAGTGGGACTTGAACCCATTGCCTTCTGACCCAGAGGTGAGAGTGCCACCATATGAGCCAAGGCTGAGTGAGTTTCCAAGAACAAGCCCCCGACTACTTGGTATTGCCCCAGTTCCAGGTGGACAGCTCTTCGTAAACAACTTGATAGAAGTTTGTGTGAGCAGACAGATGTTTGCAACAAACTTAAACCTGCTGGCTTTGTGTAGACCTGGGCTGCCTTAATAAATCTATCTCATGGTTAGTTGCTTATTGGAAACTATATAGTATACCTACTACGCCACCTGTCACTCAGCTGATGGAAAGTATTACACTGTTAGACCACTTGATACAGGCTGTGAGATGTCACATTTTAGACCACTTTATACATACTGAATTACCTTTCTGGATTTAAAAAAAAAAGTAAAATACACACCAGCAAAACAACATAAGCAAAATATTAAATAGCACAATATTTATATGGGGAACTAGAATCAGTCCACAAGGGAGGTTAATTTTTAGAAAGCTGCCTTTTTACAATTTCTTGGAATGTAGCAGTTCCTTTGCACAGATCAGCTGAGCCTTCTCTTTTGGTACACAGTCCACAGCCTTGAAATGCATCTCTCAGGATAAGATGCTGCATATAAAATGCTTGAGTTATCAGTATTGATACAGCTAGATGCTTCTTCGCTGTCCCCACCAGCCCTGGATCCTCCTCGACACTGGTTGGATTTGATGTGGAAGATCTGGCCTGTATTGATCTGTTTAAAGCTACATCCATTAACGTTTCAAACATGCTGCCTTCCATCAAAGCGAATCCTATTATCAGTTATTTGGCTCACTCAAAGAGGGGGCCGACTTTCCTCATCCAAATGTCTTGTGATAGAACTTCCACCAGGGGGAGTCTCCTGGTCTTCCACTTGCCCGAATAATGCCAACGCCACCCACATCCCGAAAACAAATTGAAAAAAAAACAAACTGTGGTTAACGTACAGTGCACCAAATTACAAGGCACAAGTCAGGAGTGTGATGGAATACTCTCCACTTGCCTGGATGAGTGCAGCTCCAACAACACTCAAGAGGCTTGACAATATCCAGGACAAAGCAGCCCGCTTGATTGGCACCCCATCCACCATCCTAAATATTCACTCCCTTCACCACCGGCGCACAGTGGCTGCAGTGTGTACCATCCACAGGATGCACTGCAGCAACTCGCCAAGGCTTCTTCGACAGCACCTCCCAAACCCGCGACCTCTACCACCTAGGACAAGGGCAGCAGGCATATGGGAACAACACCACCTGCACGTTCCCCGCCAAGTCACACACCATCCCCACTTGGAAATACGTAGCCGTTCCTTCATCATCGCTGGGTCAAAATCCTGGAATTCCCTACCTAACAGCACTGTGGGAGAACCTTCACCACACGGACTGCAGCGGTTCAAGAAGGCGGCTCACCACCACCTTCTCAAGGGTAATTAGGGATGGGCAATAAATGCTGGCCTCGCCAACGACGCCCACATCCCATGAAAGAATAAAAAAAAGATAACATCTTCTCACTTGATTATTCACAAAGATCAAGCAAGGTAACAGTCTAGAAACCCACACCCCCTCTCCAGTATGGCGGACATGTAGAACAGACTCCCAGATAGCTGATTTGGTAGCATCTTTAAAAGAAGCTGGATTGATATCTGTTTAGAAGGTGAATTAAGGTTTATAGAGATGTTAATAGCACTGCTTCATTTTTTTTTAGGGAAGGTAGGGGAAGGAAGCTAAGCCTGGATTTTCTGCAGGGGCACGATCCCCACTGGATATATGATGGGCTGAAACTTGTTTACACCCAACGGCACAAGCACTAACCCCGCTGACTTGAGGGGTGAGTGTCACTTGCGTTATTCAGGCAAATGCCAGGTATTGGGAAATGCCTGTCATTGGGAGCTTACTTGTTTGGGGCAGGAAGTAGTGTGTGCTCCTGCAGGCTTTAAAGGCATGTGCTGTCTTAAAGGGGCTGTAGCACAGAATTTGTTTATTTGGAGGCAGGACAGCAAGTTCTTGGCGTGAAAGTGTTGGAGAGGACTGCTGCAGGCCACTGGTCCTGTGGGTTTTCAGATTCTGAGGTGGAAGACCTCCTGATGACGACTCACACTGCAGTCCACACCATGGAGTGCGTGGCATGTTCCAGGGGCCTCTGCAGCGAATGTCTCCCCTGATGGAAGCCCTAAGGGCTGTTTGTGCTTCACAGACGTTCAGACTGCTGCCATAGGGGCCTCGGATGTCAGGTTGGAGAGGGCAGTTAGGTGCTATCATGCTACGGTAGAGGACTCTGCCTGGGAGATGTTTTCTGGGTTACTTTTAGGTCCCATGATGGACCAGGCTGTGGACCCGTTTCTCAAGTGCAATGTTGTGACCGTTAAACAAACACTATGAGACCCAGATATCTATATCTAAGAAGGTTTATTGAACGCAAGCCAGCATGGACAATAACACAGTAAGAAAGCAATCAAAGAGGTACACTTGCAGACAAGAGGTCTCAAGGGATTTCAGAGGTACCGTGCAGACAACCAGAACAACCATGTGGATGATTCCTCAAAAAAAGGCCCGAAAAGCACCCGTAGCCTGGATTTATAATCTGACTCCAAGCCAATCAGAGCATATGCATGTGTCACACCCCTCCGACTTTCTCAATTCTTCTAGGGCGTAATGCCCACTCTGTTTTGACCTTCCCAACTCTTTTGGGTCTGCGTCCTCTTTATGATGGGGGGGATTGGGGTAAATGTCAACTGCACAGCAAAAGTGGATCGTTAAGCAGTTGTCAACAGTGAAAAAAATAAAAATAATTTGTCCAATTTATGTGATGATGTAGCTGCTGGGCCTTTTAAATCCACTTCCATCTTTTCTGTAGCACTCATCAACTCCGAAAGCTTGTTTTATACAGGCAAGGCCATCACTGGGTGCATTTGAAGTATTGGGGGGAATTTGGGCATAACCACCTCCCTTTGAATGTGTCCATCCAAAATGGGTGTGACCTTCTGCCACCTGCCAGAAAATTGGGAGTATGTAAAAGTATTTCTTGCCCTACCCACCTGAAAATCCAGGCTCTTGTGTTCCTTGAAGTAAGGGTCAACAGGTGGTGATGGTGAGGGAAGTCCGTGCTGGACTAATTGTACGTGGACTTTGGATAGAGTGAGCTTACTAGGCTGAATGGCCCTTCTCATTCCACACTTTCTTGTGTGCCTGTTACCCTGAACCCCAATTCTTGGGTCCATTTGTTGCAGAGATTAAGGCAAATACATACTATTTTTAATTTTTAACTAGAATGGTACCAGGGATGAAGGACTTCATGTATGTGAAGAGACTTAGAGAAACTGGGATTGTTCTTCTTAGAGCAGAGAAGTTTAAGGGGAGATTTAATAGAGGTGTTCAAAATTATGAGGTGTTTTGATAGAGTAGATGGGGAGAAACTGTGTCCACTGGCAGGAGGGTTGGTGACCAGAAGACACAGATTTAAGGTAACTGGGGAAAGAACCAGAGGTGCGATGAGGAGATTTTTTTTTACGCAGCGAGTTGTTATGATCTGGTATGCACTGCCTGAAAGGGTGGTGGAAGCTGATTCAATAGTAACTTTCAAAGGGAATTGGGTACATACTTGGGTAGGAAAAATCTGCAGGGCATTGGGAAAAGAGCGGGAGAGTGGGACTAATTGGATAGCTCTTTCAAAGAGCTGCCACAAGAATGATGGGTTCTGCCAACTTCTCTCTTGAATTATAATGAGCTCCCTTTGGAACCCTCTCCCCCTCAAGACCGTGACCTTTAGCATTGACTGAGCCTATGACCCTGTGCAATAACCTGTTTACAAAGCTGTTCTCTTAACATAGTCTACCCTGCCCACATTTTGTTGCTGAGTTTTTTTCTTTGCACCCTGGCCCAGATTCCAATTATCAAGTTGCTGAAACCATATTAATCCACATTTGGAACACAAAGACTGTGTGTTGCCAGTATGTCAAAAACATTTGTTTTGAATTTTGGTGGCCAATATTTCACACACAATAAAAGCACTTCAATATTCCATTTACACCCCTCGAGCATAGTGATAGAATGACTAACTCATATAATGTGCATACATTGGAAATGCAGACACATTGTATAGTGTGTCTCCATTTCCAGTTGAGGATGTTTTGGCTCTATAGGGAATGGTTTGCAGCATGTAATAACTTTAATTAAGTATCAGGCCTGATGTTGCTATGGGGAGGTGTCGTCAGACATTTTGCTGCTGGTTTCCTATCTGTAGGTTTTAGTGTTTAGTGTCAAAGTGGCTCAGATGGCTGCACTGAGTTAGAAAGTCATGGGATCAAGCCCCACTCCAGGTCTTGAGCACATAATCCAGCCTGACACTCCAGTGCAGCACTGAGGGAGTGTCACATTGTCGGAGGTGCTGTCCTTTCAATGAGATTTTAAACAGAGGCTCCATCTGCCTGTTCCAATGGTTCGGGTGGATGTTAAAGATCCCAGAGCACTGCTCGAAGAAGAACAGCGGGCAGTCCTCTTGGGCTCCTGGCTGACATTCCTTGTTCAAGAAACACCAATGAGCACAGATTATTCATCTCCTTGATGTTGGTGGGATCTTGTGCATTATACCTGCCGCATTTGTCTACATACCAAGAGTGACTACAATTCAAAGAAATTCAGAGTGCTATGAGAGATTTTTAAGAGACAGGATATAAATGCAAACCATATCAATATGGTTGCATTGCCATATATTTACATGTTTTTATTTGACAGATCAGGGTGGTTTCATTTCTCAGTATGGTACAGTTTTGATTAAATCTAATGAAAATCCTATTTTTTGCATGTTTGTCTAATTGCAAATAGAGATCTCACAAAGGCTACAAAAAATGTTTTGAAAATCATCTTTTTGGTATAAACTAGCATGAGGCTAGCAACAAAATGCCTCCAGAACAGCACGCACCTTCATTATTGGCTCTGGTTTCCCCAGCCATTTTCCTGGTGCTATGCATACTATTTGCTGTGTATACTTCCCTCCACCTTTCCATTCTCAGCTGCCAGCATTTTTTATTGAGATACAAGGGTTAAGGGCCAACTTTGGTGATGTCCTCTAATGGGGACTGGCCTTTCACCTAAACAAAATCTCCATACTTTTCTTCCTTTTCTTCTATCTTCTTTTTTTCCTCTTTAATTTTCAGTGTTTACTGCAGTGCCTATTCTGTTGTTTCTCTCTTCTTCCCTCTCCTTGATGCCTGCCTCACTCTCTTTGTTGGTTCCCTCTTCTGCATTTGGTTCTTCCATTTGTCTCCCTATCCTCCTGATCCATTTCATGACTTTGGCCTAAATCTCGGGCCAGCATTTGCGTTGATTCTGGCTACAGTCCAAGTGGTACAGAGGAATGATCATGACCGCTATTTTGAAAAAATTGCAGGATAGACATTAGCATGAAACCTTGTCGAACACTAGGCTATTCGCCCACTTTGCGCATAGCGTGCATTTCAGGGAGCAGAGAAAACATGGGTAGGAAGGTTCAGCCTTAAACAAGTGGAGCTCAAGTTAAATATTAATTAGGGGCAGGGATGACCTGTGTACCATTTCCCAATATTCTGTTCTGCAGGATATCCATTTTTAATTACATCCATGTGAACTGGGCTTGCAAGGTTGCTAGTCAGTTCATTCAAAGCTTGCAGTTATATTAAGGTAAGTGTATTTCTGCCATTTCTTGCCTTTTTTTTCCCTGCTGGCACTTCGGGTTCTCATGATCCTTTGTGCCAATTCCTTTTTTTTGCGCCCAGTACCATTATTGGCACCAATCCCCTATCTGAGGTGTTGGGAAGAAGCAGGCCAATGGATGGATGCTAAGCTGATCAGGTTGCTCTAGGGGTGCTACACCTACACCCCACACCTACATCTGCAGGCAGAGGTAAACATACTTTGTTTTAATGATTAGCACAAACAGATGTTCTTATTCCCAAAGAAAGCTGAGACAGTGGACTTGGTAGCACCAATAAGATATGTGAACATTGCAATGTTTCAAGCTTCTTCAGAAGCATCCCAATCCGAGTATGTCCTGCTTTCAGTGGCACTGCATGAAAGAAGACATGCCATGATGACCAACAGCCATTGCGCCCTGATTGGCCACACCATCAAGATACTACCAACCATATCTGCAGGCACTTGCACATCTACCCAGCAACACCTGTGGGGAATTGTTCTCACAGGGTCTGGATGATCGGAGAGCCAGTTGTGTCATCTGCTGCAAGAACGTCTCCAGCTATCCTGCCGTATAGGGCTGGCACAACCAGCTTTAGTACTGGGCCGTGAAGGCTTGAACCGTGGGTTCACCTCTTGCAGGCATGCTGCAATGTTGACCTATGGGGATGGTGTCATGCAGTGGGACAGAAGACCACCCTCTGTGCAGCACCACCTCCACTTCAGCAGCCACCAACCAAGGAGTGGGTGCTGGGCTGCTTTGTTACTTGTCCACAGACTCACGACTGCACCTTGGGTTTCCTTCCCATTCATTTTTGCCTGTCCCTTGTTAGCCTCCCTCCCCTTCAGCCTTGACAAAGACCACAAACGCTTGAGATGCCTGCTGAGCCTTTCTAAAAGCTTTCAGAATGTTTGTCCCCTGCTTTAACATTCCCTTTTGCTTGTCCCCATCCCTTTAAATTTCACGTCCATGCAATTTTCCACTCACACCACCCGTGTACTCCCCGCAATCATCCAAATCTGCACCCGGAGCGATGCTAATGAACTGACTTCAGAACATTGCATGCAAACAGTACATTTCCATTTGAGTATGTCTGAAACCTGCATCTAACTGTTAAGGTCTAAACTGCGCCCATGTGGGAAAATCTAGGCTATTCTGTTTGAAACTGGACGTGTTAAGCAATGTTATTTATAGACCAGTCCAACTGATCCACAACAAGCATTCCCCAAATTAGTGAAAATGCTGCAGCACCTGTTATTCCACTAGGTGGTGTGCTCACCAGCCTCATGCTGAATTTTGGGGCTGGTCCTATGTGGTTTTATTTGTCATCGTTGATGGCAGACTAAACTCAGTCCTTTGTCCCCTGTCTGGCAACCAGGAGAGAGGCATTCAAGTGATGGTGTGCGAGCAGAACCAGTAGTAGCTAGAACCACTCAGCGATTTCACAAGATCGAGACTTGTGCAGGTGGGCATTCGGGACCTTCTTCACCATAGGATTCACAAGTTCATTAAGCCAGTTCTGTTCCACTTCCCACGCAAAACTTCCATGAATTCAACAGATTAGTTTCTTGGATTTTCCTGATTGTTACACTTGAATATCACTGCAAAGGTTTCAGCTGATGTGTTAGTGAAATCACTTAATTGACAAATATTTTCTTTTGTCACATGACAACGAATAGAACTTTGATACTAACACAAATCTGTCGCCTTGATGTGTGTTACTAAAAATGCCTCCAGTTTTGAAATGAGCACTCAAATAATGCAGAAAGAGGTTGTCTGAAGCTTGAATGGTCCATATCATACATCCAGTATTACGACATAATTAATTCTAGCTGAATAAACTGATCGAGGGGCGGGGAGAATCAATTAGCAAGCGATGGCCATTGTAGCCGATGAAGTGCAGACGACAGTGTTGCAGAAGGTGCTTGGTGCCACTTTCTTGGTAACTGGTAGTTTTCTTCTCCCATTTTGCAACAATCAGCAGGGCCACAACGTGCCCAAATGTCCCTGGCACATGAGCGCTCCGGTAAAACCACATGATGGATAATGGGGTTTCTGTAGCACAGAAGATTGTGGGTATTGTAGCTGCCATTATGTATTCCTCCATTGTGGAAGGAATGTAGTTTCCTGTGAAGAACTGGACCTCCCAACCATGCCTCGTTAAAGTTTCGTCACAATCATAGTTGCTTTCAAATTGTTTGCCAACATGTAGTCTGGATCTGAGCTTTAAAAAAAACTTCTTACTCGTGCCATCGCGGCAAAGATGTTCAGTTTTTCAAAAGTTTCTGGACTGTGAGGCTTATTATCGTGCTGCGCCTCACTCTAGGACTTTGGTTCTGTGATTGGCAAGAGTAGATCTGAGTGCTATAATAAACAAAACAGCCCTTCCCAAAAGTTGACCTCCTCTGCAAAAAATTGAATCTCTTCAAAACTGGCGGAGCGAGGAAGACATTTTCTTTAGTGGTTAAGTATTCCTAATTCTTTTTGTTATAACATTGACACTGGGCACTGGAACTTCAAACAACAAAATGACTTGTATTTATGTATTATTTTAATCACCTTACTAAATACCTCATAAATTACAGTGAAAACATAAGAGTCGTTTGACCTTTCATGCCAGCTGGCTGTTGAGCTGATTGAGTCATTCTAACTATCAACTTTAATGGCTACAATTTAATACATACTGGGCTTTTTATTTTCCATAATCATCCACAAACAATTTCTCGATAGGCTTCCAATGCTTATTCCACGATAATCCGTCTTTCATGATGGATGTTCGTTGCATCACTAACAAGAGGATATGGCCAATATTGTCAGCAGTGAATTTTAAAAAAGCAAACTAATTGCTGAATAAAATATCATGCTGTATCATTTTTTATGACCTTATCTAGGCAAATAATTTAAAATTGACTTAAGTTAGCTGTACTCTTCTTAAAAAAAAAGGTTCTTTTATCCTTGTGGGAGAAAAAAAGTAACACACAAATATTGCCTAGGGATATCTACATTTCTATGAGGACTATCTGGTCCAGACATTTTTCTGGCATGATGTTGTGTGTATTGACAAGTTAATCGGTTTACAAATTGCCGCATGATTTTGAGTTGTTAATACACGTGAGCTTGCAGACTCGTATTGGAGCCAGACTGACTATATAGGTGCCATATAAAAGGTTGTTACACAAGATAAGGGTTCATGGGGTTGGGGGTAATATATTAGCATGGATAGAGGATTGGTTGACGGACAGAAAACAGAGAGTAGGGAGAAACGGGTCATTTTCAGGTTGGCAGGCTGTAACTAGTGGGGTGCCGCAAGGATCAGTGCTGGGGCCTCAGCTATTTACAATCTATATTAAGACCGAGTGTAATGTATCCAAGTTTGCTGACGAAACAAAGCTAGGTGGGAAAGTAAGCTGTGAAGAGGACACAAAGGGCTCAATTTTGAAACCGTGGTGGGTTGGCAGCGGGGCAGGGGGGGGGTGGTGAAGGTGCGCATGGCAAACCCGAATAAACAAAACTTACCGTTTCAGACGCGATCACATTGGAATTGATGGTGATTAACGTGCTCTCTGGGTTTCGCGCCCGGCAGCCAGCCTGATTGACAACGCGGTGGGGGGGGGGGTGGAGAGAGAAAGAGAGAGGGCGAGACGTCATCCGGCACTGGAACGGAAGGTCGGGGGGGTGAAGAGGGGGAGATCGGGAGGACATCGGGGGGGGGGTGGGTGAAGAGGGGGAGCGGAGAGGGAGACATCGGACATCGGAGCAGGGTGGAAAGGTCGGATGATTTTGTGTTCTAACTTCACGCAATGGTTTTATAATTTATTTTGTTTCTTTTTGCCTGATCTGGCCCTTCATGTTTGGTTTCACCAGGTGTGAATCAGAAGCCGTGGGAAAGCTGCCCAGGTAAGTTAAAAATTGTTCTAATTACCTAATATGTCACAGAGTAAAGTGCCTTAAGTACCTCAATGAGGTACATTTGGCTCTTTAACTACCAAAGCCGGCGGGACTTCCGGATTCGGGACGCCCGTGCTTGCACAGGTGCATCCGTGGGGAACTCGGAAGTTGGCAGGTTGGAGCCGGGCTCCGAACCCGAACGGGATTTCCCTGATTTTCGGAGCCCCTCCCGCCCCCAACGCACCCACAATTTCCTGGGAAAATCGAGCCCAAAGGGTCTGCAAAGGGATGTAGACAGGTCAGGTGAGTGGGCAAGAAGGTGGCAGATGGAGTATAATGTGGGGAAATGTGAGGTTATTCACTTTGCTAGAAAGAATAGAAAAACAGAATATTTTTTACATGGTGAGAAACTATTAAATGCTGATGTTCAGAGAGATCGAGGTGTCTTTGTACAAGAAAGACAAAAAGTTAGCATGCAGGTACAGCAAGCAATTAGGAAGGCAAATGGCATTTTGGCCTTTATTGCAAGGGGGTTGGAGTACAAGAGTAAGGAAGACTTATTACAATTGTACAGGGCTTTGGTGAGACCTCACCTGGAGTACTGTGTATAGTTCTGGTCTCCTTATCTAAGGAAGGATGTATTTGCATAATAGGCGGTGCAACGAAGGTTCACTAGATTGATTCCTGCGATGAGAGGGTTGTCCGATGAGGAAAGTTTGGAAGGTATGTCCTGTCCACAATAAACAGGACAAATCCAATCCAGCCAATTACTGCCCCATCAGTCTACTCTCAATCATCAGCAAAGTGATAGAAGGTGTCATCGACAGTGCTCTCAAGCGGCACTTACTCACCAATAACCTGCTCACCGATGCTCAGTTTGGGTTCCGCTGGGACCACTTGGCTCCAGACCTCATTACCGCCTTGGTTCAAACATGGACAGAAGAGCTGAATTCCAGAGGTGAGGTGAGAGTGACTGCCCTTGACATCAAGGCAGCATTTGACCGAGTGTGGCACCAAGGAGCCCTAGTACAATTGAAGTCAATGGGAATCAGGGGGAAAATTCTCCAGTGGCTGGAGTCATACCTAGCACGAAGGAAGATGGTAGTGGTTGTTGGAGGCCAATCATCTCAGCCCCAGTGCATTGCTGCAGGAATTCATCAGGGCCGTGTCCTAGGCTTAACCATCTTCAGCTGCTTCATCAATGACCTTCCCTCCATCATAAGGTCAGAAATGGGGATGTTTGCTGATGATTGCACAGTGTTCAGTTCCATTCGTAACCCCTCAGATAATGAAGCAGACTGTGCCCGCATGCAGCAACATCCTGGACAACATCCAGGCTTGGGCTCATAAGTGGCAAGTAACATTCGTGCCAGACAAGTGCCAGGCAATGACCATCTCCAACAAGAGAGAGTCTAACCACCTCCCCTTGACATTCACCAGCATTACCATCGCCGAATCCCCCACCATCAACATCCTGGGGGTCACCATTGACCAGAAACATAACAGGACCAGCCACATAAATACTGTGGCTACAAGACCAGGTCAGAGGCTGGTTATTCTGCGGTGAGTGACTCACCTCCTGACTCCCCAAAGCCTTTCCACCATCTACAAGGCACAAGTCAGGAGTGTGATGGAATGCTCTCCACTTGCCTGGATGAGGGCAGCACCAACAACACTCAAGAAGCTCGACACCATCCAGGACAATACAGCCCGCTTGATTGGCACCCATCCACCATCCTAAATATTCACTCCCTTCACCACCGACGCACTGTGACTACAGTGTGTACCATCCACAGGATGCACTGCAGCAACTCGCCAAGGCTTCTTCGACAGCACCTCCCAAACCCGCGACCTCTATCACCCAGAAATACAAGGGCAGCAGGCACATGGGAACACCACCACCTGCACGTTCCCCTCCAAGTCACACACCATCCCGACTTGGAAATATATTGCCGTTCCTTCATCGTCGCTGGGTCAAAATCCTGGAACTCCCTTCCTAACAGCGCTGTGGGAGAACCTTCACCACACGGACTGCAGCGGTTCAAGAAGGCGGCTCACCACCACCTTCTCAAGGGCAATTAGGGATGGGCAATAAATGCCAGTCTTGCCAACGACGCCCACATCCCATGAACAAATAAAAAAAAGAATGGGCCTTTGCTCTCTGGAGTTTAGAAGAATGAGAGATGATCTCATTGAAACATACAAGATTCTGAGGGGGTTTGACAGGGTCGATGCTGAGAGGTTGCTTCCCGTGGCTTGAGTGTCTAGAACTAGGGGGCATGGTCTCAGGATAAGGGGTCGTTCATTTAAGACTAAGATGAGGATGAATTTCTTTATGCAGTGGGTTGTGAATCTTTGGAATTCTCTACCCCAGAGGACTGAGGATGCTGAGTCATTGAATATATTCAAAGCTGAGATGGATAGATTTTTGGACTGTAGGTGAATCAAGGGATATGGGGATTGGGCAGGAAAGTGGAGCTGAGGTCGAAGATCAGCCATGATCTTATTGAATGGCGGAGCATGCTTGAGGGGCCGTATGGCCTACTCCTACTCCTATTTCTTATGTTCTTATGTATATGAGAGCAGGAAAACTGATATGGAAATCGCATGTCTGGTGTCAAAAGCAGTCAAAACCACCAGAATGTCTGTAAGACTACTGTTCATTATCTATCTACCTGAATGGTAAAATTGATTGATAACACAATACCCTACTTAGTGGGGGAAATAAACACTTCTTGTTTTGTAGTCTGCATAGGATTCCAAAAAGAATTGTCTAATAGTTACGGATTTTCCCTGGATCTTGCTATTTTCTTTTTTTTTCTGTGAATAATTATATTCCTTGTAAATAAATTTGACTCTGATTTTAGCCCATATGTAACATTGATAGAGTTTCCTCCTTTCAAAGTTAAACAGGAAAATGCGATTGGTAGCCCCACATAATCTCCAGTGCAAAATATGGAGGTAAAAGGGTAATTTGTAGTCCTGTGACATGCTATTCTCATTCTTGTCACGTAAAGAATCAGTTTTGGCTCATAGGAGACGTAGATCTGCTTATTGAAACTACCTTTCCTATAAGCCTGAACTGTAAGATAGGTTATAAAAATAACTTGCCGTAAACAGTGTGATGCATACTAGAATGAAGACATTGAATTACATAGATAATACACAGTGGTATCCACAGTAATACACAGTGGTATCCATTGCAATACTAGTGACTGTGTAAATCAGTGTGATTCACCAGTCAACAGCACTGCTGGCAGGTTTCTAATTATCTGAGAAAAGTGTCTTTGAAAGAAAAATTCTTATGAGGAGAAAAAAACACTTTCTATGTGAAACAGCAGAACTGAAACAAATGGGTTTGATGAATAAACAGACCTGGAAACAGGACTTGGACTTGTCATTCTTTGGCAGATTGTTAAGTACTCAATCCTTTTTAGCTATCGGGCACATTGCCAATAAATCACCTATTTTTCTACATCTGTGAAGTCCACGTCAATAAGAGTTCACCGGTGACTGGGTAAAAAGATCTAATTTTAAAGGGAATTCTGATTACAACCCCCACCCTCCCCCCCCACTGTGAAATATACCGAGAGGCTTCTGCATAAAATGGTTTTGCAAATTATTCACAGATATTGCCCTCTAATGGAAATTCAACATCAGGAAATCCATTGAAGCGGTTTAATGAGATGGTGTTTGAAAACACAAATTATACTCATTCTGTTAACCTTTTTCATAACTTGTTACCCAATGGCGAACAGGAGAAGTTGACTCTTAAAGTCTTAATTCAAAAAGAAACTTAAGGGAAGGGAATTACTCAGATTCTTGTTACACAAGATTTCTTACTTGAAATTGTCCCTTGATTTCTTGCATTTCTTCCTCATATTTCTAGTTTTCATTGGTTAGGAAAATGCATCAATTTATTAGGAATCCAATCATAAACCAATTCGGAATGTAAAGCAGCCAGAATACCTGCATTATAAGCAAAAAAAAGGTATTTATGGACCTGCTGAATAGAATCAGTAACTTTACGATATGTTGTAAGACACCTACGTTGCAATACTGTATTTGCAAAGGATAAAGTTGCTTGCAAGTGAACAAAAGGCAGCCAAGTGAACCAGCAGTTTCAATTATCACCTTCACAAAGTCTACTTCACTTCCCTTATCGCTCTGACTAAGACCTACGCTCATAGTTGTTCTTATTGGGAAAGATTACTGCTGTATGGTATATATGGTATCAAGAACATATTTACGATTAGTTTCACTATGAAGTATGGCAGAAATCCCTTCCATAATTATCACATCTGCATTGTGAACTTGAAAACTAATACCATTTACCGCCATCTCTTTACCTAGGCCACAAATCTCCGCAGTGGTTGCCCCAGTCTCCTGCCATGACTTGGTTTACGCTGTTTCTCCATCGGTTCTGCCAATCTCCAGCAGAAGTTATGGATATTTAGGGCCCTAAGTTTCCGGGAGCTTTGCCAACTTTCTGCAACAAAGAGTGGTCTCTTTGTTCCTCCTCAACAAGTTGATATCTTTGTCAACCTTTTTGCCCCGAGTCTCAAGATCCTTTAGAGTTCAAATACTTTATCTGCGAATTGCAGTTTTTTAAGGACAGGACTGAGCAGTCAAGTCATTCTAACCATTTGTGAAGTCTCAAAAAGGTAAATTGATTCAAATAGCCTCTGTCAAAGTATCATGATTGCATTCTTTCAGCCTTGTTCAACTGTTGGGATCCTGCCCTGGAACAAGTTAAGGCGAGGCTAACTGGCAGCTTTATGACCTCCTTATTATGAAGCTTCCATCAGTAAAGGGCTCAATGTTATCCTTTTCCCTTTGAACGAGAGCTCAAGTTTTATATGCCTGAATGCCTTTCTTACCTATGCTAATGAGTTGATATCATTCTCTGGATTACCAGTCTAGTAACATAATCACATCATCTGTTTAAAATTTTTCCCAATGAATAAATCCCAGCCTTGAAAACTGATCTCCTATTACTGTGTTATCTAATGTTGTGTTGTATGTACCACAGTGTTTGAACCCTGGTTTAAATTCACTGGGAAAATGGTACTGAATCGTTATTATTTTCTACTCTTGGTTATACTTGGGTGCACATGGAGTTGGTGGAAGGGTGAGTGAGTTGGCCTGCCCATCATATCAGGTGCTTCAAAACGTATCCCAAGCACCCACATAATCCATGTATGTTAAAGCTCTGAACATAGACCTTTGCACAGTGGTGGATGGAAGCCACCTCTGGGCATACTGCCCTTCGTTCACTAATGTGTGCCCGTGCCAGTGTAAAATGGGTTTTTCCACATCTTCGTATGTCATCGCAAGTCAGATCTGTAACCTCTGGCCAGCACAGCTTCTGGTAAGAAGTTTCACCAACATTTGTAACTTGTGGGCAAGAAACTGAAAGACAACAAGGGGAATCTGTTTGCTTTCACTGGGCTAGAGTCGTTTCCTTGTTGATTTTGATAACCTCTCTCTTCCTCATTCAAAATAGTGTGTGAGAGCAGTTTTAATCTGTGTAATTTTGATAAGTAAGATTTTGTCAGCGGGAACAATTGAAAATCAATCAACCATGATGCCAAATACCAATCCTCATTTAACATTTCTGAAGCTGAAATTTGCCAGCTACCTAGTATAAATTATCAATCATTTGGTAATCCAACTGTGAAGTGTGCATAAAGGCTCAACAAAAGTAGAGAAGATCCCATTTTATCCATGATGCCTTGTATATAAAAGAAGAAAGAAAGAACTTGAATTTATATAGCACCGAAGCGTTTACAGGCAATAAAGTACTTTTGAAGTGTAGTCACTGTTGTAATGTACGAAATATGGCAGCCAATTTGCAAAGATAATCTGTTTTTAGTGATGTTGGTTGAGGGATAGATATTGGCAAGGACACCAGGGAGAACTCCCCTGTTCTTCTTTGAAATAGTGCCATGGGATCTTTTACGTCTTCCTGAGTGGGCAGATAGGGCCTCGGTTTAACGTCTCATCTGAAAGATGGCACCTCTGGCAGTACAGTACGCCCTCAGTACTGCACTGAAGTATCAGCATAGATTATGTGCTCAAGTCTCTGGATTGGGACTTGAACTCACGGCCCTCTGATCCAAAGGCAAGAATGCTATCACTGAGCCAAGACTGATACCTTCGATGAGGATATGATGAACAAAATCTCCAAATGTTCAGATTATACCAAGATAGGGTACACACCAAATAATGTCGAACAATGTCACCAGATTCAGAAATAAAAACAGAAAATGCTGGAAATTTTCAGCAGGTCAGGCAGCATCTGCGGAGAGAGAAACAGTTAACATTTTAGGTTGATGACCGTTATGACGTTTGACGAAAGGTCTTCGACCTGAAACGTTAACTCTGTTTCTTTCTCCACAGATGCTGCCTGACCTGCTGAGTATCTCCAGCATTTTCTGTTTACATTTCAGATTTCCAGCATCCGCGGTATTTTTCTATTCATTTGCTTGGAGTCCAGCTCCTAGCTGTAATCTTCTAAGACAGTGCTGTCCAAAACATTTGCCACTGGCCACGTGTGGCTAATTGGGAATCCAGATGTGGCTACTGAGGAATAGACGCCGTCGTTGGGCATGTGATCTCAATACTCATATTTGCACAGCGTATGCACGTGAACTTTAACCTTTTTGTGTGCTTGTTGGTAAAATGGTAAGATGAAAAGCAGAGTGTGCAAGTGGTTTTTGGTTGTTGTGAGTGCTTTACTTCCTGAAAGTGGTAGATGTTGATTAAGTAAATATACACATATGAAGTATATTTACCTGTATTGTATGGAAGACGTTTTCTATTAAAATGCGTGCATGTGGCTAAAACAGTGTTGCTGTATCCACACCTGTGGCTAGTCAGTGATTTCTATTGGTCGACACAGTTCTAAGAATTAGTGAAGGCACTTAGGCCGGGAAATTACGCTATAATATTATACAAACGTTTAGTGCATTCAAAATAAATTCTTCTGTCTGCTGTTTTAACTTGTTTAGTTTAAATGGAATTTAATATGGAAAATGAAGAGTTTGTACAACAATGTTGCACGTGATTTACAGGCTTATATTTTCTTTAAAACATAAAATGTAAGGGAAAGAACTCATTGTATAAATAAACTCAAAAATAGTTGACAGGAATTGTAAACAGATGGCTCTCATAAAGTACTGCAACGGCACCTCTTGTTTAACAAGGTGTGAAAAGTGTTTCTCAGCCTAGATTAAATGAAAGTTCTCAAGTCCTTTTCTTGGGGCGTGGGGTGGGGGGGTTGGAGGAAGTAACAGCATCTGCAGTAATGGATCTGATTCCAAATAGGCATGTATCCGATCTAAGCAGACAATTCCAGCGTACCACACCACTTCTCATTGACTCCCACAGGATAGACTTTCTGCTCCAAAGGGACTGCCAAACCATTTTGTGTTGCACTGTGTAAAGATGTGCCAAGTAGGAGGATGTGGTTTGAATCCGAGTTTTTGGGCAGTTAGATATTATATGAGCTGATGCAGAAGAAGAGAAAAAGATTGACAGGAAGGTTCTGGGAGCGCTACATTAATTTTAACACCTCTCCTGGAAGGTGGAAAATGCCAAGTCTTTGAAGACTGTAGGTAGAAATTGGAGTCCTACTTCCTCAGCTTATAAGTGTGTCTGGAATGCACTGGAAGGAATCCAAAATAAGCCAATATAATGAAAGAAAGGTGTGAACATATGATTCGACATTTGCAGCCAATGGTAACGATCCTGTTGATAAGGTGAAAAAGATTGCTGTTTGAACAGATTATTCCTATTACTCTATTATGGTGCTGATTTTTTTTTTGGTGATTTGTGTGTTTACGAAGGTGAGCTTTGTCAGTGCTGGAGAATGGAACATCTTTCCACTTTATGCACCAAATCAGTATCGAGCACTCCCAAGTATCTATTTCACAGTTTCAGGACAAAGCTTCCTCTGCTCTGCTCAAATATGCTTAAACCCAGCTTCCACAGAGTACTCCCTATTGCACAGTGTGACATTTTTCTACTTCCCGCACCAGTCACTCATATGGCTTCTCTGAGTGGGAAGGCCATTTGGCACTGAATGAGGTCAGTTTTGTGATACGGATGCATGCCCACAAATAACTGAGTGGGATCTGCCTGAATTCACTTCCCATTAGACTCCTACACCCAGAGGAGAAGACTTTAGAATCGTTGAATCATAGAATTAAAGAATGGTTACAGCACAGAAGGAGGCCATTCGGCCCATCGAGCCCGTGCCAGCTCTTTGTATAAGCAATGCAGTTAGTCTTATTCCCCCACTTTTTCCCCGTAGCCCTGCAAACTTTTTCCCTTCAAGTATTTATCCAATTTCATTTTGAAAGCCGTGATTGAATTTGCTTCCACCACCCTTTCAGGCAGCACATTCCAGATCATAATACTCGTTGTGTAAAAGAGTTTTTCCTCACGTCACCTTTGGTTCTTTTGCCAATCACCTTAAATCTGTGTCCTCTGGTTCCCGACCCTTCCGCCAATGGGAACAGTTTCCCTTTATTTACTTTATCTAAACCCTTGAAGATTTTGAACACTTCTATCAAATCTCCTCTCAACTTTTTTGCTGTAAGAAAAACAACCCCAGCTTCTCCAGCCTATCCATGTAACTGAAGTCTCTTGTCCCTGGAACCATTCTAGTAAATCTTTTCTGCATCCTTTCTAAGGCCTTCACATCCTTCCTTTCATCCCATCAGTCTGGGCTGGATTCAATCCCAGGGCCCAGAGATGAAAGGACAATGTGCTCAACTCAACTTTCCTTAGGGTAATACGTTCACGGGAAAAAGTTTGTTCTCTATGCATAAATTTCTATAACAGCACTGGGAGTTTTCTGCTCAACTGCGAGAAGAAGGACCTTTTATCTTCAGTTTAGAAATGGAGGACGCTTTGTTTGAAATTATTCACTATATGTGATACGGTGATGCAATACATTGCAGCATCAGGAGAGTTGGGATTCACATTTGATCCCCAGTTTAGCTGTGTTCTGATTCTCAGTTATATGGAGGCAGACAAATGTAAGGACTTGCACAACACCAGGTTATAGTCCAACAGTTTTATTTTAAATCACAAGCTTTCGGAGCTTTCCTCCCTCAGGTGACGAAGGAGGAAAGCTCCGAAAGCTTGTGATTTAAAATAAAACTGTTGGACTATAACCTGGTGTTGTGTAAGTCCTTACATTTGTCCACCCCAGTCCATCACCGGCATCTCCACATATGGAGGCAGAAGCTAGGCACTTCCTCATGAGGAGGGAGAGACAATTGGTTGGAAAATTGCTTCATGCTGCACACCCTTGTCTTTTAAGGTTAAGTTCAGGATGCCTTTGACAGAGGCCTGTTGGCTTTGGAACAATTGTGGCATATATTGGAGTTTCCTCTTTTGTTAGGAAAGTGACCATTGACACATCTTGACATCAAGTGACCATGTATGCACACACAATATTCTGCACCTATTCATGAACCCAATAGTCCTATTGCTGTTCCTGGTGTATTTCAATGTGTAAGATGGAGGCTTTTCTTCAAAATATGCCTTTCCAGGTAGAATTTGTCTTTCTCTTTAAGTGGCCCCAACGAGAAATGTAGATTATATTAAAATTGGATATAACGATGATGATTAACTTTGCTCTCCTACTGGAAAAGTTGCATAGAATTTAGAAAGCTGGCATTCCCTTCCCTTCACACTGGACCAACAAAAGATAATTTGAATGAGTGTCATTCCTAAATGGTCCCAATTCGGTTGCCCAACATATTTCAAAGGCAAACTTCCCACTTTTGAAGTTTCTGTGTCGCACAAAACACGATTAAAAATAGGATTAGTCAAACTGCAAAGGAGCAGAGATGGAAAGGTTGGATCTAATGATACTTGGCTGGACCTAGGTTATACCAGTCAGCTTTCCCAAGTCACAATACTGAATTATTAGTTAGTATTTTCTGTGGACACACCCTTGCTTCTGTCTTCAGATTAAGCAGAACTTTAAGACCCCAAGTAACTCGTGCAATGGAGTTATGGAACCCTTAGAAAGTATGAGTTTGTGACTTCAATTGTTCAGAAGTCACGAGTCAAACACACTTTAAGGTGATAATTTCATGGAAAGACAAAGTGTGCCCTAAGGGCATAAAATAACATTTGGATACATCAATTCCATTTTGAAATTGGGAAAACCCTTAGAAAAGTAGAAGAATCTTTCTTTGAGTAGACACTGAGCATGGTTTGGACTCTGATTATTTTGGTTGCTTAAATAGATACGCTTAAAATCAGCATCCAAAAAAGCTGAACTGCCCAACATTACTTGCCTGAATCATTTGTATAACAAATAGAGACCAGCCCAAGTTTGGCATAAAAGCATTGCTTTGATCACTGAAGGCTCTTTCGGTCTTCAGTATTGCTGAAATCTGAATTCTGCTATAGCAACACAGAGGATGTTAGGAACTCCGAATTCATATCTCTCTCTCTTCCATTATAACTAATTACATAGATCTTTTCGATGTTAAATGTCGACATAAAAAGTGTGACCAAACATTATGACAACAAGAAGTGAAGGTTAGGGACAGGAAATGCACCCACACGTAAGATATTTAATATAATAGAATTACATAAAGTGTACACATATATTTCTGTACTTCTTCACTGTTTATAGTTCAACAGTATGCAACAGGTTTGATCTCTATATACTTTTCAGCAATGCCAATGCTGTTGATAGGGTAAATTAAGAATAAAACAATGGGCCTGGCTTCTCCATTGGCTCAGTTTGATAAATTCAACGCCCAGTGTGGGATTGAATAACACAAATCAAATTTTGAGTTTGTGCTGAGTTGCTTAATCTTGATCAGTGTGATTGTTGGGTGCTATAATTGACCTCAGTGCCTGTGGGTTAGGGATTGGTAAGCAGCCAGCTTCAGGCAAGGACAGAATTACGTTTAGTGGCTATCTTCCCCCATGACAGAATTGCCTGACTGGCTGGAGAGTCTAAAACTAGGGGTCATAGTCTCAGGATAAGGGGTCGGCCATTTAGGACTGAGATGAGGAGAAATTTCTTCACTCAGAGGGTTGTGAATCTTTGGAATTCTCTTCTCCAGAGGGCTGTGGATGCTCAGTCATTGGGTATATTCAAGACTGAGATCGATAGATTTTTGGACTCTGAGGGAATCAAGGGATATGGGGATTGGGCAGGAAAGTGGATTTGAGGTCGAAGATCAGCCATGATCTTATTGAATGGCGGAGCAGGCTCGAGGGGCTGTATGACCTACTCCTGCTCCTATTTCTTATGTTCTTAAGAATTGCCACTTGTCGAGACTGGGTGGTACAGAGGGTTAGAAAAATGACCTCTCATCTCTGGGACTTAGGTTTGAATCCACCATCCCAGGTTTCTTGGATGAGAAACTCCCCTGTCTGTAGGGGTCTTAGGTGAAATTAGTCTTGGTAGTTGCAATATAATGCCAAATGGACATTAGCACACAGAACAAAATCTATCCATAATTGGTACTGATTTGGCAAACTCGTCCAGGTCGACTATAGGATGGGTGGCACAGGAAATGGAGAAATGTCACACTGGTACAGTTGGGGGTTCTCTTCAGAAGTTAGGGTTGAAGCAATCGTGAGTGTTGACTCACTGCAAATGACTAAAAGGGAACTGGACAAGTTCCTAACTGTGGCTGACATCACAATGTATAAAAGGTAGGAGGGTATTGGGGAATATGTCTCTTGGTCACCATGGTCTCCTGGAACTTGTTTGATCTCCGTTGGGGGTCGGAGAGAAATTTCCCAGATTTGTTTTTACCCTAAATTGGCTTAGGATTTCATCTCAGTTCTTTTGCCTGTCTCAGAAGATTGGATGGATGACTGGTGGGGGGAGGGGGTGGGGGTGTGGGCGATTGAGGGTCATGGTTTGTTGAAGCTGCACCATGACAGTATGGGGCAGGCTCAATGGATCAGCTGGTCTTCTCCTGTCTGTTGTCTGTAGAGAGGGCTTTACTCGCCATTTAACTGTATGATTCCCAACCCGGGAGTGCTTGGTGAAAATATTGGGTGTCTGAAATGCAAAGTGTTCCAACCTCCAGCATTAATATCCTCTCACCTTGATGAGCAGGAAGTTCACAAATTGAAAAATTGTACAATTAAGGTCATTTGGTCAGGTCGTCAGTACCCAGGAACCATAGTCAGTACCTTCAGGAGAGGAAGGGATAGGACAAGAGGGACAATAAAAACCTAACCCAAAAAAATAAAAATAATACACTGGGCAAGACAACAAATGAAGGAAATTTCAAATAACCAGAAAGGAAGTGGGTCATGGCTGGCGAATCATGTTGTTTGTTACTGGGCTGAGATCATTCAATAGTTTAGGGTTTGTAACTACATTAACTTCATTCATTGGACCACCAAGGCACTTATTTAAACGGCAGAAGGGAAATAAAACATGAATTTTCAGAAAAACTGACTCAGCCTGTCTGAATCATTCCAGGGCCAGGCCCTTCTTGTGGCAGGAAAAGACGAGATTTAAAAATAAAACGGTTCGTACCACACTGGAAGAAAAATAATTTCACACGTTGAAGTCAGTGCCATGGAGTGCTGGTGACTGACAGTTCGGAGTTACGGTCAAGGATGCAGGACTTCTGAATCTGGGGTGGGGATGATTTTTTAAGCACTGTGCTGGCCTCGCGAAAGAAGGAAGGAAAGAAAGAAAGAGTGAGAGAGACATGGCCTCCATTGTTTTTATGGATGATCAGTGACTCGTGTGCAATAAACTTGACTTTCTACAAAACCATCAAATAAATTTGACAAGATCACAAGATAACTACGGATGAGGAAGGCATTCGGCCCATCTTAATTTATCCATCCAGAAAGTAATGTTCTCCCCCCCACCCCCGCCCCCCCACCGACCCCCTCAATAAAGTGTTCAATTGTTTCTTGAACAATTCCAGGAGTTTCCCTGCACTACTCTATCTGGGAGTCCATTCTAATTCTGGTGAGTCAGTTATTTTTCTATAGAGAATGGTGGAGTACTTTGAACAAAAAGTACTCTTGCTAATCTTTCATAGAATTATACAATGATACAGCACGGAAGGAGGCCATTCAGCCCATCGTGTCTGTGCGTCCCCCTTTAAGAGCAAGAAATCATCCAGATTTAGCAGCACTGAGGCCATATGAGTAACAGATCAAATAAAAGATTTAGGTGGAATTTCTTTACTCAGAGAGTGGTGAGAATGTGGACACTCGTCGCCACATGGAGTGGTTGAATCAGATAGCATTGAGGGGCGATTCGATGCATACATGAGGGAGTAGGGAATAGAGGGATATGGGGACAGGGTGGGAAGAGGTACTTAGAGTGGGAGGAGGCTCGTGTGGAGTAAAAACACCGGCATAGACCAGTTGGGCCGAATGGCCTGTTTCTGTGCTGTAGATTCTGTATAATATAATTCGATGTATAACCTTTATAGTTGTGGGTTTGAGTGAAGACTTGCATTTATATAATGCCTTTCACTACCTCAGGACATCCCAAAGCACTTTACAACCTCTGAAGTACTTTCTGAAGTGTAGTCACTGTTGTAATGTAGGAAACGCGGCAGTCAATTTATGCACAGCAATGTTATTCTATATATAAAATACACGAGAAGGATTATACTTCCTGGCATTAAACTGCAAAATAAAATTTCATTTCACTCTAATCTTAGCTACATGGCACGCTTTCCATTTCTTAGGTGGGCATTTAACTTCTCTGCATTAAAATTTATTCCATATTAGCATTTTCTTTGTGCGGCTATGTTGCCATCTGATTGTGTTTTTTTGTCCGTTCCCTCCCCCACCTCCCACCGCCCTGTGGCTGAAGATACAGATAGATGAGTGGCCTCTAGTGAGTTGTAAAAGTGGAAAGAAGCAAAGTGACTGAAGAGATGCAAAATGAAAGCAAACAGTAAGTTACAAATATTACAGTGTAAAACCTTACCTATAAAAAAAAAGCAATGAAGGGTTTCAGTGGGATAGATTTTGACTTTGTGCAATAGTGTAAATTGGCAGCCTGTTCTTCATCTCTCCCCATGTTTATTTCCATTGAAGTTCTCTTGGTGTACTTCCAGTTTTGTATACCTGGGAAAATATGCAGATAAAAATGAAGTGAGAGAGGTGAAATTAGTCTTCACCAGTAGCACGGAACAGGCTCTTGGCGAATCAGTGGCCCGTTTTACATGGCGCGTGGTTTTCTTTTCCGTTTTGTCTGTAAATGTTTTTCAAAATAGTACGATCCAATGATTTTAAGTGTCGATGCATCAAGATAGATTATAATAATAAGTGCAAGTCTCTGGTTTAGAACTAAATGTACTAGATGATCTCCCATGGTGTTGCACAGAGAGTCAATATTGTGTACAGAGAGTCAATATCGTGTACAGAGAGTCAATATTGTGTGAGGTCCCTGGTGAAGCAGGGTTAGAGGATGGTGGATAATTGGACCAGGGCACACAGGCGTAATTCAGTCCCTATTTTAAAATTCATGCGTTCTGTCTTTGTTTTTGAATTTCCATTATAAATTCCTGTGTCCACATTTGTAATGGAAACTGCTGATGTAAACTGGTCACACTGTAATTACACCTTGCTGCCAGTGATGGTGCTTCAGCAAGTAATATTCTTAATGTGTTAATTAGATGTACATGTCTATACACCTATACATGCGCTTTGGGACGTTCCAAGGATGTGTAAAGCACTATATAAATGCAAATTCTGTGAGTGTGTGAATGGATGAGAAGGAGATGGAAAGAACACCCAAGTCCCCCATCTCATTCAGCACCAGTGTGTGTTCTCCATTAGCTGTTCCATGAAGTGCGATAGATGAGTTTGCGTCACACTGGTTTGTTTTCCCAAGTGGAGAATTACAGCCAGCGTTAATTAAATGGCATTCAGGATGGACAATTGGGAAATAAAGTATTCATTAAAATATAATTTTTCATCTCAGTGTTACAAGTTTCAGAACAATAATTAAAACAAGACTTGAGTTACCAGCTGATATTTCCAAGTGTATGGACTTTGCACTAAATGCAAATGGAAGTTACACTAAACTACCAGAGATCTCTGATGCAGTCCTCATTCTTCACTTCCCCCTCAGAGAACTGGCAGAGACAGGGGTACAGGCAATGAAGTAATAGGAAAATAATCCAGATAAACAATCAGAGGGGAAAAAAACACAGGCCGTACTGGGCCTATATCTACAGATAGCCAAATATTCCTTTCTGCTTAGGCTAGCCACTCGCTCTGGCCTGTTGAACACAGGCTTGTCTTTTAAAATGGTGCAGCGTGTGAGTGGCCTCTAGTGAGTCACAAAAGTAGAAAGAAGTAAAGGCTGAGAAGCGAAGCAAAGTGAGAGCAAAATGCTAAGTTACAAATGATGCAGTGCAATAATCTTAGGAGCACTGAACAGTTTCATTATTTCGAATATCTGTTCTTGGTGTACTTCCATTTCTGCATACGTGGGAAAGCATGTAAGTACTTCTCAGAATAGTACAGTCCAATGACTTTTAAGTGTCAGTGTATCAAGGCAGACTATAATAAGTCTCTGGTTATTATCAAATTGTTCATTTGTATGTGCTGGGTGCCATTTTTATTAAACAACACCCATCCCTACCTAGCACATTTATAATTGATAAGCTAATACCTATACTGGGAGATGAGTCTATAAACTATTATTTTGCTGTGCATGTGAGTGCAATGCTCTGAGTCGCTGTGTTCAGATGTGCTTCTTTGTGATATCTATCACCTTAGCCCTATTTACTGCTTAGCAAGAATTACTCGTCATGCAAATTGAATTTCTAAATGTTATCGCTAAGATGATTTTTCCTACTGTTTATTCTGTAATGATGACGATCAACAAATTGCTGGCAACACTCTCAGCCACAAGATCTTTACAGGCCAAGAAGATATCTATCTGTATAGCTGTGTACAGAAGGTTCACATTCAACTGCTGCAACTCCCGCTACGGCTTTTGAACACGTAGTGAAGAGAGGAAATGCAGTTAATATATAAACTTTTGACAGGGTTTCACATCAACAATTAGTGGCTAAGGTAAAGAATCACTATTAAGGATGGAAATTTTAGTGCTGGATAGAAAATTAACTTAAAAGGAAGGAACAGAGGGTATCTAGAAATGGGGACTTTTCACACTGGAAAGAAAGTCTGAGTGGGGCAAAACCATGAGTTGGTCTTGGGAACTTTGCAATTCATAATATATATTAATGATTTAAACAAAGACAGAACTTGCATTTATATAGCGACTATCAGGACCTCAGGACACCCCATAGTGCTTTACAACCAATGGAGAACTTCCTGAAGTGTAGTCACTGTTGTAATGTAGGGAAAGGCAGCAGCCAATTGGCGCACAGCAAGATCCCACAAACAGCAAAGAGATAATGACCAGATATTCTGTTTTTTTAATGATGTGGGTTAAGGGATAAATATTGGCCAGGACACCGGGTAGAACTCCCCTGCTCTTCTTTGAATGGTACAATGGGATCTTTTATATCTGCCTGAGATGGCAGACGGGACCTTGATTTAATGGCACTGCAGTGTCAACCTAGATTATGTGCTCAAGTCTCTAACGTGGGACTTGAACCCATGACCTTCTGACCCAGAGGTGAGAGTGCTATCACTGAGTCAAGGATGATACCTTAGATGAGGTTGTGATGAACAAAATCTCCAAATGTCCAGATTATACCAAGATAGGATACACAACACATAATGAAGAACAATGCCACCAGATTCAGAATGGTTTGAATTGATTGGGCAACTGTGCCAATAGGTGGCAGATGCCGTTTATAAATGTGGAATAATGTAAAATAATTAGTATGGTCCAAAGCCACCTGTTCCTCCCAAGTATGCTACACTTATCACATGTCATGTCTCAAATTACTCCTGTACTGTATCTCAAAATATTATTTTCTGAAATAAATTTATCTAATTTACATTTGAATGAATCAATACCAACTGCTTCCACCATATCTCTAGGGAACCTGTTCCATAGATTGACCACTCGCTCACTGAAATAATGTTTGCACAGATTAGTTTTGAATTTCGCCCCTTCAAGCTCAGGCCATGTCCTTTGGTTCTACTGTTCTGGACAAGGTGAAACAGCTTGTCATGGTTTACATTATCTAGTCCCTTTAGAATCTTAAAACCATCAATCATATCACCTCTCAGCCTTGTCTTTTCCAGTGCGAACATGCCCAAATTGCATAATCGCTCCTCATATTTTCCTTCTATTGAAATTAAAGGAAGGAAAATCTGGTGGGTTCTGCAAAGGCCATCCAATCCTCCCCGTCAGATTTTCCTCTCTGCGCTCCATCCAGGTGATGCTTAACACCCAGGTGGCAAAGACAAAAATCTACCCCGACGTTTCTACATTTCCATCCAGTCACCTGCAGAAAGGTGTTCTCTTATCTAGAATCCTCCCTCGTCTCCTCGTTCTCCTCCCGGCCTCTTTCTTGGATCAGGTTCAAGACAACCATTGTGTTTGCAGTGGAACGCAGGAACTGTGGGATCAAGGAATTATTAGATCATTTCAAAACCCCATATTAAATTTCACCGCCTCTCTCAAACTTTTAATTTTTGGATCCGTACAACAATCACCCGAAATTGGGGTTGAATAAAATGCGGCCAAATTCAATTGCACTTGGAAATCTCCTGCTGGGGGAGTGCGTGTGTGGTTTTGGGGGGGGGGGGGCGGGGGATGGTTAGGGGGGTGGGGACAAGGGGAAAATGCACATCCAGTAATAATTTTCATGATCTTACAAAGAAAAAATGTTGATTCTATTTCTTAACAAATCACCCCACCTACTCACACAGGCACAGACAATTACTGCTGGAGCAGGATTTTAGTGTGGCTTTCCTAAGGAGAGCACTGGCCCGGAAAGAAATACTCACACTGGGAATGGTTTTCTATCATTTTTGTTGGCGTCACGGCCCTGGAAGGAGGGCTAGTGGTGCGCTGCCGCACCAGCAACATTTACAGCTGTCAAAATTATATCAAGCTCTAAATAGCCTTTGTTTTACTTCTGAGTTTCTTTCAAGGAGGAGGTCTGGTTCCCTTAAATACCCTCCTCCTCTCCCTGTGTAAACTTGGCAAAAATGGTGCAGCAACACACCAGAAAAATCGATGACCCCCCCACTCCCCGCCACCGCCCCCCGCGATCAGAAGAAATTGTTTTTTTTTCCCATTCACCCTATCAAAGCCCATCATAATTTTAAAGGCCCTCTATTAAATCTCCCCTCAGAATTCTCTACTCCAAGCTCCAAGGGAAATAGTCCCTGTATCTCAAACCTGCTTGTCCCTCGTCCAGTCATTGTCCCTGCTCAGTACGCCTCTGGTTGGTTTTGTCAACTCTGTAAGATCTGAAGTGAATTTTCCAACTCCTTCCTCTAAACAGTGTTAGAGGAGCAATGCTAAATGAAGTTGTATTGGAATTCCATTTTGAATTAAAGACACCATTTTGTGGGTAAAAGGCAGCTTCTTCAGAGATTTGCTGAAACAGGCAGTAGCTGTAGAATGTCAACAAATCTCTAAGGCTGTAACCGTCGTCATATGAAACAGCCTTGGATTGTTCTAATCTTCTCATGCATACATCTCCGTATGTTTGTTCTTTTCTGTACATGTAAATAGATACGGTAGTTTATGTCAAAAGCTCAGCAAGTCAGGCAGCATCTGTGGAGAAAGAAACAAAGTTAACGTTTCAGGTCGAAGACTTTTTGTCAAAACTCGAAGGTGGTAAAGAGTTTATGTTATAGAAGTTACAACATGGAAACAGGCCCTTCGGCCCAACATGTCCATGTCCCCCAGTTTATATCACTAAGCTAGTCCCAATTGCCTGCACTTGGCCCATATCCCTCTATACCCATCTTACCCATGTAACTGTCCAAATGCTTTTTAAAAGACAAAATTGTACCCGCCTCTACTACTGCCTCTGGCAGCTCGTTCCAGACACTCACCACCCTTTGAGTGAAAAAATTGCCCCTCTGGACCCTTTTGTATCTCTCCCCTCTCACCTTAAATCTATGCCCCCTCGTTATAGACTCCCCTACCTTTGGGAAAAGATTTTGACTATCTACCTTATCTATGCCCCTCATTATTTTATAGACTTCTATAAGATCACCCCTAAACCTCCTACTCTCCAGGGAAAAAAGTCCCAGTCTATCTAACCTCTCCCTGTAAGTCAAACCATCAAGTCCCGGTAGCATCCTAGTAAATCTTTTCTGCACTCTTTCTAGTTTAATAATATCCTTTCTATAATAGGGTGACCAGAACTGTACACAGTATTCCAAGTGTGGCCTTACTAATGTCTTGTACAACTTCAACAAGACATCCCAACTCCTGCATTCAATGTTCTGACCAATGAAACCAAGCATGCTGAATGCCTTCTTCACCACCCTATCCACCTGTGACTCCACTTTCAAGGAGCTATGAACCTGTACTCCTAGATCTTTTTGTTCTATAACTCTCCCCAACGCCCTACCATTAACGGAGTAGGTCCTGGCCCGAGACTGTGCTGTGGAGCCTTTTTGCGTCTATAGTATGTTAAGCTAATAACGCCTAATGTAAAACCAAGAGTGAAGGTCACAGTGAAGGTGATGTAATGACCTTTTAGTTGAGCTTTAAAGGGAGACCATTGCAAGAAAGTTAGCAGAAAGAACAGAAGGAGGAGAGAGAGGAGAGAAAGTAGATTGGCTGAGACGTACATTCTTTTATGGCAAAACATCTCTTGTAATCTCAGTGTGGGCTGTGAGTGTATGTAACATTTAACATTTAATTAACGAGGAAAGTGTTTGACTCTGTGTCCAAGAACTCATCCTTGGCATGTAGGCACAGGACTGCAGCCTTTGTCTATATTATTACAAAAATACACATCTTAACAACATCTCGGGTGGTTTAGTCTCTCTGGTTGTTTGTACTTCTCCTGGCTCCATCCTTCCTCATTGATGATATGTCTCCAGAATGTTATTTGAGTTTGTGAGAATTGATACTTGTCAATTAAAGTAACCCCAACTTCCTCTGCCTTTGGCAGTCCTGCTAGGTTTTTGTTATGTCCAGTCTGGGTATTGTATTGTGTCATCTATGTGGCAGAGAGCGTTTTTGAGCCCTTTAACACATGACATTTTCCTTTAAAAATGTTTTTGTGCAGATGAATTTCCGGCTGGTTGCTTGAAATAATATCACCCAAATTATGTTATAAGTGTGGTTGATATGCAAAGAAGTTATGCTAAACCTTTATAAATCACTGGTTAGACCTCAGCTAGAGTATTGTGTCCAATTCTAGGCACCACACTTTAGGGAGGATATCAAGGCTTTGGAGAGGGTGCAGAGCAGATTTACCAAATTGCTACCAGGGATGAGGGACTTCAGTTATGTGGAGAGACTAGAGAAGCTGGGATTGTTCTCCTTAGAGCAGAGAAGGTTAAGGGGAGATTTAATAGAGGGGTTCAAAATTATGCGTGGTTTTGATAGGGTAAATAAGGAGAAACTGCTTCCATTGGCAGGAAGGTCAGTAACCAGAGGACACAGATTTAAGATAACTGGCAAAAGAACCAAAGGGGAGATGAAAAGCAATTTTTTTTACGCAGTGAGTTGTTATGATCTGGAATGCACTGCCTGAAAGGGTGGTGGGAGAAGACTCAACTTTCAAAAGGGAATTGGATAAATACTTGAAAAAGAAAAATTTTCAGGGCCATGGGGAAAGAGCAGGGGAGTTGAAGTAATTGGATAGCTCTTTCAAAGAGCCAGTAGAGGCACAATGGACTGAATGGCCTCCTTCTGTGCTGTAAGATTCTATGATGGGCCGAATGGGCTGTTACTGTGCTGGAACATTCAATGACTCTTGCCAAAGCCCAGAGTTTGCATCTTGTTTTGAGAAAATCTTTGGAGCAGGAAACTTCCCTCAGAGTTTATCAGCTATGGGCAGTGGGTGAATTTCACAACAAATACTCTAATTTTGTTTGATGGGGTCAACACAAATGTTTTTCCTTTTGTTCCGAGCATGATTCCAGTACATAATTCGATGGACTTCTCTACCCTCTCTATTATTTCCATCCGCTCTATGTAGGCAAGTTCATCCTTTATTTGGACATTAGGGGTAGTGGAATATGTCGTGCAATCATGACTGCAGAGGGTTAAGCATTTGCCTTGAGTTTTATGGTGTATTCACCTTCTATATTCTCAAGACCCTGAAATGATTTTGGAATTTTCTTTTTTTTCCTGTTTTCCAAAGTGCACTGTGCTAGTTTTAGGGCTTTACATCTAATTTTTCCTGATGGCTTGACATTGTGACATTGAAGCCATCAGATTTTCTTGGTCCTTGAACAACACAAATATCCTGTTGTGTTGATGTTTTCCCTATTGTTAATATTCCCAGAAGTGTTCCTTGCACATTTAACCACTTTTGTCTCGGAACAAGCAGCATCATATTTGATTGTGTGAAAGGTATCCCCCTCCCACACTCTGTCTGTATACAAATTGATTCAGGAACCCCTGTAATGTAGTGGAAATCTGGAATTCTCTCCCCCAAAAGGATGCAAGGACAATTGGAGCTTTCAAGTCTGAGATCTAGATTTTTGTTAGGTAAGGGTGTCAAGGGACATGGAGCTAAGGCGGGTGAGGTACAGATCAGCCATGATCTAATTGAATGGGGGAGCAGGTTCGAGGGGCTGAATGTCCTACTTCTGTTCCTATGTTCCTAATGTTTACTGCTGAACACAACTAGATGTTTATCCAGCGACAGATTCATTGTCCATCATCTGTTTCTTTGCCCAATATTTACAACCACTAGGGAACATCAATTTCTTCAAATACTCCACTCGCAACACTGTTTGATTTGTAGACACTACCGTAATGGACCTTTGAACGTTTGCAACATGTGCCCTCTGACTAAGTCCTCGTGATTTGGAATGGGTTGGTGATCTATCACATTATGCATGAATTTTTGGAGCCACTTTGCTGAGAAGCTTTTGGTTTTTGTTCTTGGCTGCACTGTTAATGGTTTTTGTTTGTTTTGGCTTTGCACCACATCCACATTTGATTGTATGGATTCTGCCGGCATATCTCTCTGGACTACAGACTATTGTCTTGTAATTATTTTGCTTCGTTCAACTCGATTAACAGTTTTCTCGAGAGTCAAGTCAGGGTCCCTTTGGACTTTTTCCAAAGCATTGTGTATTTTGAAGGGCTACAGCTGCTTTGTTTTATCGTGCAAATCAACTGCAATAACAGTTGATATATACTGCTTCAAACATGAAAGAATTCCTCAGAGCATTTAACAAAAGGAAGACACGGATAACAAGCAGAAGTTACAGGAATTTAAGAGTAGAGACCCAAGGCATGGTGAAAAGGATGGGCATTTTAAGGAGGTTTTTGAAGGCAGGGAAAAGGTAACAAGGCAAGAAAGAGAGTTTGAGAGGGCATAGTGGCTACAAGATTGGCCTTTGATGGTTGCAATATTTCATGAGACTGTAATGTGAGGTAATGATTGAATCAATCAGTTCACTTTCTCCCTGTTTCCGTTGGTTAAATTTCACACTCTCTTTCAGTGTACCACAAAGTTTCTCAAATTCTTCTTTGCCAACCTTGCAATTCTTTTATCCTCATCATGAAAGAGTTCTTGATGTTGTCTGCTTCATCTCCCTTTGAGTAACTCAGCATATGTATTTGGTTTTCGTCCTCTTTCTTTACTAACTCTGTCGTCTGTTGAAATCTTTCAAAATGCCTTAACCATTTTGGCCACTTGTCTCAGTGTGCAAAATCAATTTTTTCCAGTGGGTGTAATTGGAAAGATTCTATCCTTATGCTGCATGTAGCTTGACAATACTATATCCTGTTAATACTGTAGCGCTAAGTAATATTGCTGAAGAATTCATCAAAATCATTCTCTGTCTAGACAAAAATTCTCATGCACCAGAGATACATAAGTTCCTCAATCAGCCTAGTTCTTATTGCATAGAATAGTAGAATCATACAGCATAGAAGGAGGCCATTTGGCGCTTCGTACCTGTGTCGGCTCTTTGAAAGAGCTGTCCAATTAGTCCCACTCCCCTGCTCTTTCTCCATAGCCCTGCAACTTTTTCCTTTTCAAGTATTTATCCAATTCCCTTTTGAAAGCCGCGATTGAATCTGCTTCCACCATCCTTTCAGGCAGTACATTCCAGATCTTAACAACAATCATCTCCTGTTTTCAATTTATGCATTTTACAGGTCATTCTACTTCTTTGCGTATGTGTGTGTGTGTGTGTGCGTGCACGCGTGTACAGGTGTGCACGTGTGTGTGTGCGCGCGTGTACGGGTGTGCACGTGTGTGCGTGCGCGCGCACGTGTACGGGTGTGCACGTGTGTGTGTGTGTGTGTGCGGGTGCGCACGTGTGTGTGTGCGTGTGTGCGTGCACGTGAGTGTGTAGTATATTCCAAGTCTGTTCCGATTCTCACCGTTTCCTCTTTTACTGAAGTTATTTTCCCCTTTAGTTTTAGTTTGTTTTGATTCTCCGCATTGAGGTGGAAGAATTGTTTAATTTGTACTTTTTCTTAACAGATACTTTTCTGACACTTTTCAGCCACACTACTTTATTTCAAGTGTTTTGTTCTGAGCTGTGAGAAGCACATATCCCAGATATCCAGATGGATAATGTGATCGGCAGTGCCCGCGTTGCTGCAGTGCAATGGCGATGGAGAGCCCACATTATTGGGCTCCTGCAGTAAAACTTGGGCCTTGGGCCTCATTTCAATAATTTGGGTGAGCTGCTGGTGCCTGTCTCCCCTTCGCAGACAGCTCGAAATAGAAGGTGAACTTAATACATTGTAAGCAGCACCGTTGCTTACAATGTATTAAGTTAGTTGCCCAGTATAGACGGTTGCCTGCTATAAGTGGTGGGGATTGTACTAGATCAGTAACATGGCCACTATGCTACCATAATGCTGTAAAGTACCCCTGTGTGTGGAGACGTTTCACTATCAGATGAAGTTCCCCCCCTCATATTTTCCTGCTGGGTGCTTCAGCGAAATCAGAATATCCATTATATGCTCAAAATATTATTATTGGGTAATTGCCTTTTGTGAACAGGAATGCACATGTTACGGTAATATTTCTTTCTGTGTAGCTAATTGAACGAAATCATGGACCGTGTATAAGTCTTACAGTGATGCAAGACATTGCCTGCAGTTAGCTGGAATGATTTTTTTTATGTGACATCCATTTCCAGCCTCAAACCCTCAGCATTAAACCCTAGTTCAAATAGGCTTTAATACATCCCACATTTACTGCTCGAAAAGTAATGGAAAATATCAAGTGGGTACAGCAAAGACTTCCCCTTGCCTTAACGATTAGCTGCACTGTTTCTTTTCCGCATTAAAAATTCTCTGAAAAGTAACATTCTGATATACGGGTTCAATTAAATAAAGCCCAAGTAAAGTGAAGGAAGAGAACGCCTGTTTGAACATTTAACCCTGCAAACTCTTAACTATGGGGTTGAAACTGTGCGATATCATAAACACATGGGCCCCGATTTTGTTTTGGAGTTTGTATTCAGTGGTCGATGGGTGGGTTGATGACATCGTCGGTAGGCCAGAACCATTTAAAATTTGACAGGAGAGCTGCCAGTACGAATCTCGCCGGTTATAGGCAGCTGGCCATTTGGGAGGGTGGAAAAATCTAGTTCTTTTTCTTAACTGAATTCAAATTCTCAATCTGCCACAGTGGGGTTTGAACTCGCTTTCTCTGGATCATTAATCCGAGCCTCTGGATTACTAGTCCATTGAAATAGTCTGACCACTCCCAATCTCTTCTGTGGACTCCCTGCAGTTCCATGTGGTCCTTTCACCTGTTGCTTTTGCTCCTCCTTCTCTCTCCACAATGGAGTGGCAAAAAAGATTCTCATCTTCTGATAAAGCCTTGTGCTTCCCTAAAGGTTGTGCAGCAGCTACAATAATAAAAAAACAATAGCAATTCTGCAGCCAAATAAGAACATAAGAACATAAGAAATTGGAGCAGGAGTAGGCCAATCGGCCCCTCGAGCCTGCTCCGCCATTCAATAAGATCATGGCTGATCTGATCCCAACCACAAATCTAAAGAACACAAGAAGTCGGAGCAGGACCCGGCCACATAGCCCCTGGGCCCTCTCCGCCACCCACAGGGCATTGACCGATCCGAACTCAGCTTCATGTCCAATTTCCTGCCCGCTCCCCATAACCCCTAATTCCCTTTACTTCTATAAGAACATAAGAGGAAAGCAATGTTCCCTGACCGGGAATCGAACCCGGGCCGCGGCGGTGAGAGCGCCGAATCCTAACCACTAGACCACCAGGGAAGCTACTGAGGAATGCAAGAAAGGTGTCTACCAAATGATTCCCGTGATCTAAATTATAGCAGGTAAATGCTCCTTCAATTAAAGCTTTGAGCTGGCCGTTTCTCACCCTCTAACGTCCTTAGACAATGGGTGGCTTTAAGAATCAGCAGTGGCAACAATAGTCATAAATAGGGCCTGGAACCCTGACATAAATATGTGCACAGGTCTCTCACCTGTTACCGCCTAAATTGAGGCCCACTCGATAAATGACATCGGGCAGGCCTCGAGCGGTGAGTCGGAGGTGTTTTTTTGTTTGTTGCTATTTATGTCCTGCTGCTGCTCCATTCACGCTGGGAGGGAGAAGCAAATCGAGGCCCTGGACATACGTAAGAGGTGAGAAAAGACCATCAGACCGAGCAATGCTCATCCTGCTCGACAGTGCAACCTCAATCATCACATTCCCCAATTAGTAATGAACGCACTGACACATTTGTAGAAAATTTCTTTGAAGACTTGTTTGATGAAGGCAGACAAAGTAAGCATTCGATACCTGGATTGTACAACATGATTTCAACCCCAATGTATATATTAGAGAATATACGGCCTCTGGCCTAGAAATGTGATGACACATTGCCTGTTTTATAGGCATAAAACAGGCGCCAAGGCGTCCGATATGGCGGGCGGTGTGCGCACACACATTCTAAGCCGGATGTGCTGCCCACCATATTGGTAAAGGCATCAAAAGAGGCGCCCAGGATCCACACCTGAAACAGTCATTATACAAAGAGCCTAACGCCTGTTTCGTGCCTCCTTTACCAAATTGGGTTACCCTGAACACAGGCGGTTCCGGTCTGGCAGCATTCAGAAAAATCGGGTCGACATGCAGCCTAACCTTAAAGGGACCGCTGGTAACTTTAAAAAAAGCACTTACCTGAACATGGAATCGGGAGGGGCAGGAGAGCTCCTCCCAACTCCACATTAAAACCATGGCCGCTGTTGGCCACAGCTTGGTCCCTCTCCCGATCACCACCTCAACCTCCCTCCTGATGGCTCACCTCACTCCTTCTCCTGATCGTCGCCCTCCCTCCCTCCCTCTCCCGATCGCCTCACTCCCTCCCTCTCCCGACTGCCCCTCACCCTCTCCTGATCACGCCCTCTCTCACTCCCTCTCCCGATTGCCCTACCTCTCACCGTCTCCCGATCACCGCCATCCCTCACTCCCTCTCCCGATTGCTGCCCTCTCTCACTCCCTCTCCCGATTGCCGCCCTCTCTCACTCCCTCTCCCGATCGCCGCCCTCCCTCCCTCCCTCTCCCGATCGCCTCACTCCCTCCCTCTCCCGACTGCCCCTCACCCTCTCCTGATCACGCCCTCTCTCACTCCCTCTCCCGATCGCCGCCCTCTCTCATTCCCTCTCCCGATTGCTGCCCTCTCTCACTCCCTCTCCCGATTGCCGCCCTCCCTCACTCCCTCTCCCGATCGCCGCCCTCTCTCATTCCCTCTCCCGATTGCTGCCCTCTCTCATTCCCTCTCCCGATTGCCCTGCCTCTCACCGTCTCCCGATCACCGCCCTCCCTCACTCTCTCTCCCGATTGCCGCCCTCTCTCACTCCCTCTCCTGATTGCCGCCCTCTCTCACTCCCTCTCCTGATTGCCGCCCTCTCTCACTCCCTCTCCCGATCGCCGCTCTCTCACTCCCTCTCCCGATCGCCACCCTCTCTCACTCCCTCTCCCGATCGCCCCGCCTCTCACCGTCTCCCGATCGCCCTCCCTCACTCCCTCTCCCCATCGCCGCTCTCTCTCATTCCCTCTCCCGATCGCCCCGCCTCTCACCGTCTCCTGATCGCCCTCCCTCACTCCCTCTCCCGATCGCCGCCCTCTCTCACTCCCTCTCCCGATCGCCGCCCTCTCTCACTCCCTATCCCAATCGCCGCCCTCTCTCACTCCCTCTCCCGATCGCCGCCCTCTCTCACTCCCTCTCCCGATCGCCGCCCTCTCTCACTCCCTCTCCCGATCGCCGCCCTCTCTCACTCCCTCTCCCGATCGCCGCCCTCTCTCACTCCCTCTCCCGATCGCCGCCCTCTCTCACTCCCTATCCCGATCGCCGCTCTCTCTCATTCCCTCTCCCGATCGCCCTCCCTCACTCCCTCTCCCGATTGCCGCCCTCTCTCACTCCCTCTCCCGATCGCCGCCCTCTCTCACTCCCTCTCCCGATCGCCGCCCTCTCACCGTCTCCCGATCGCCGCTCTCTCTCACACCCTCTCCCGATTGCCGCCTTCTCTCACTCCCTATCCCGATCGCCCCACCTCTCACCGTCTCCTGATCGCCCTCCCTCACTCCCTCTCCCGATCGCCGCCCTCTCTCACTCCCTCTCCCGATTGCCGCCCTCTCTCACTCCCTCTCCCGATCGCCGCCCTCTCACCGTCTCCCGATCGCCGCCCTCTCTCACTCCCTCTCCCGATCGCCCCACCTCACACCGTCTCCCGATCGCCGCCCTCTCTCACTCCGTCTCCCGATCGCCGCCCTCTCACCGTCTCCCGATCGCCGCCCTCTCTCACTCCCTCTCCCGATCGCCCCACCTCACACCGTCTCCCGATCGCCGCCCTCTCTCACTCCCTCTCCCGATCGCCGCCCTCTCTCACTCCCTCTCCAGATCGCCGCCCTCTCTCACTCCCTCTCCCGATCGCCGCCCTCTCTCACTCCGTCTCCCGATCGCCGCCCTCTCACCGTCTCCCGATCGCCGCCATCCCTCACTCCCTCTCCCGATCGCCGCCCTCTCTCACACCGTCTCCCGATCGCCGCCCTCTCTCACTCCCTCTCCCGATCGCCGCCCTCTCTCACTCCGTCTCCCGATCGCCGCCCTCTCTCACTCCCTCTCCCGATCGCCGCCCTCTCTCACTCCCTCTCCCGATCGCCGCCCTCTCTCACTCCCTCTCCCGATCGCCGCCCTCTCTCACTCCCTCTCCCGATCGCCGCCCTCTCTCACTCCCTCTCCCGATCGCCGCCCTCTCTCACTCCCTCTCCCGATCGCCGCCCTCTCTCACTCCGTCTCCCGATCGCCGCCCTCTCTCACTCCCTCTCCCGATCGCCGCCCTCTCTCACTCCGTCTCCCGATCGCCGCCCTCTCTCACTCCGTCTCCCGATCGCCGCCCTCTCTCACTCCCTCTCCCGATCGCCGCCCTCTCTCACTCTCTCTCCCGATCGCCGCCCTCTCTCACTCCCTCTCCCGATCGCCACCCTCTCTCACTCCCTCTCCCGATTGCCCCACCTCACACCGTCTCCCGATCGCCGCCCTCTCTCACTCCGTCTCCCGATCGCCGCCCTCTCTCACTCCCTCTCCCGATCGCCACCCTCTCTCACTCCCTCTCCCGATCGCCGCCCTCTCTCACTCCCTCTCCCGATCGCCGCCCTCTCTCACTCCCTATCCCGATCGCCGCCCTCTCTCACTCCCTCTCCCGATCGCCGCCCTCTCTCACTCCGTCTCCCGATCGCCGCCCTCTCTCACTCCCTCTCCCGATCGCCACCCTCTCTCACTCCCTCTCCCGATCGCCACCCTCTCTCACTCCCTCTCCCGATCGCCACCCTCTCTCACTCCCTCTCCCGGTCGCCACCCTCTCTCACTCCCTCTCCCGATCGCCACCCTCTCTCACTCCCTCTCCCGATCGCCGCCCTCTCTCACTCCCTATCCCGATCGCCGCCCTCTCTCACTCCCTATCCCGATCGCCGCCCTCTCTCACTCCCTCTCCCGATCGCCGCCCTCTCTCACACCGTCTCCCGATCGCCGCCCTCTCTCACTCCCTCTCCCGATCGCCGCCCTCTCTCACTCCGTCTCCCGATCGCCGCCCTCTCACCGTCTCCCGATCGCCGCCCTCTCTCACTCCCTCTCCCGATCGCCCCACCTCACACCGTCTCCCGATCGCCGCCCTCTCTCACTCCGTCTCCCGATCGCCGCCCTCTCTCACTCCCTCTCCCGATCGCCACCCTCTCTCACTCCCTCTCCCGATCGCCACCCTCTCTCACTCCCTCTCCCGATCGCCACCCTCTCTCACTCCCTCTCCCGATCGCCACCCTCTCTCACTCCCTCTCCCGATCGCCACCCTCTCTCACTCCCTCTCCCGATCGCCACCCTCTCTCACTCCCTCTCCCGATCGCCGCCCTCTCTCACTCCCTCTCCCGATCGCCGCCCTCTCTCACTCCGTCTCCCGATCGCCGCCCTCTCTCACTCCCTCTCCCGATCGCCGCCCTCTCTCACTCCCTCTCCCGATCGCCACCCTCACTCCCTCTCCCGATCGCCACCCTCTCTCACTCCCTCTCCCGATCGCCACCCTCTCTCACTCCCTCTCCCGATCGCCACCCTCTCTCACTCCCTCTCCCGATCGCCGCCCTCTCTCACTCCCTATCCCGATCGCCGCCCTCTCTCACTCCCTATCCCGATCGCCGCCCTCTCTCACTCCCTCTCCCGATCGCCGCCCTCTCTCACACCGTCTCCCGATCGCCGCCCTCTCTCACTCCCTCTCCCGATCGCCGCCCTCTCTCACTCCGTCTCCCGATCGCCGCCCTCTCACCGTCTCCCGATCGCCGCCCTCTCTCACTCCCTCTCCCGATCGCCCCACCTCACACCGTCTCCCGATCGCCGCCCTCTCTCACTCCGTCTCCCGATCGCCGCCCTCTCTCACTCCCTCTCCCGATCGCCACCCTCTCTCACTCCCTCTCCCGATCGCCACCCTCTCTCACTCCCTCTCCCGATCGCCACCCTCTCTCACTCCCTCTCCCGATCGCCACCCTCTCTCACTCCCTCTCCCGATCGCCACCCTCTCTCACACCGTCTCCCGATCGCCACCCTCTCTCACTCCCTCTCCCGATCGCCACCCTCTCTCACTCCCTCTCCCGATCGCCACCCTCTCTCACTCCCTCTCCCGATCGCCGCCCTCTCTCACTCCCTATCCCGATCGCCGCCCTTTCTCACTCCCTCTCCCGATCGCCACCCTCTCTCACTCCCTCTCCCGATCGCCGCCCTCTCTCACTCCCTATCCCGATCGCCGCCCTCTCTCACTCCCTATCCCGATCGCCGCCCTCTCTCACTCCCTCTCCCGATCGCCACCCTCTCTCACTCCCTCTCCCGATCGCCGCCCTCTCTCACTCCCTCACCCGATCGCCGCCCTCTCTCACTCCCTCACCCGATCGCCACCCTCTCTCACTCCCTCTCCCGATCGCCACCCTCTCTCACTCCCTCTCCCGATCGCCGCCCTCTCTCACTCCCTCACCCGATCGCCGCCCTCTCTCACTCCCTCACCCGATCGCCACCCTCTCTCACTCCCTCTCCCGATCGCCACCCTCTCTCACTCCCTATCCCGATCGCCGCCCTCTCTCACTCCCTCACCCGATCGCCACCCTCTCTCACTCCCTCTCCCGATCGCCACCCTCTCTCACTCCCTCACCCGATCGCCGCCCTCTCTCACTCCCTCACCCGATCGCCCCACCTCACACCCTCTCCTGATTGCTGTCCTCTCTCACTCCCTCTCTTGATCGCCTCGCCTCTCACACCCTCTCCCGATCGCCGCCCTCTCTCACTCCCTCTCCCGATCGCCGCCCTCTCTCACTCCCTCACCCGATCGCCCCACCTCACACCCTCTCCTGATTGCTGTCCTCTCTCACTCCCTCTCTTGATCGCCTCGCCTCTCACACCCTCTCCTGATTGCTGTCCTCTCTCACTCCCTCTCCCGGTTGCCCCCCTCCCTTTACTGGGTCAAACATCTGGCCTTATGTTATTACATTTTGCATAATTCAGACCACAGGAGATGGGACTGAGATTGCTCAAGTTTATATCACGGAGAGGGTTCTTTCATGTGTCAAGATTCGAATATCAATCACAAGGGACCTTCTGCTGGCTAATCCCCCTTCGCTGTATTTTAATTTATCTTACAGAGTTCTATCAGGGACGTGTAACAATTATTTTAAATGAGACGATGAAGGTCACAGGTTCGATCCTTGCTTGGGTTGAGTTAACAGGTGTCTGAAAAGACAATGTTGCTGACCTCAGTATCCTGAGCTACGGAGAAAACAAAATCAATGAAGGTTCCCACCCCGATTGCTATCCAGTGACCAGTAGTGGAAAGTGAATGGGTTTGGGCATAAGACAAGCTTCGTGCATGTGGAGAATGGCCATTTAGGCGAGGTAATGGCAAATGACTGACTCTAGTGGGATTCTACTATGGGATGAGTCAATGGCTTTGGGGTTGCGGGGATGGGGAGAGAAGAGCTTGAAATTCACCTATGGGGTTCGAGTGGAATTCATCAAAACAAGAGCCGATATTCCAAAGGGTTTCTAAGGATATTTTTGTCATATTTCTGACCGGACTGTCAGGTAGAGTATTTTTAGTAATGGATAAATTACCAAAACTGTATTTATAAAACCATGTAATGAAACACAATCTTTAAGTAATTCATGGGAGGTAGCAGTAACCTGGCTGGAAGATGCGTGCCTCATTTAAAATAGGTTTGCTCCGTGAAGCACTCGAATGGGCAGTGTCTCCTTTAAGGGATGAAGATGGAAGCAGATAATTTGAGGTTTTTTGAAACTGTGGCATATTCTTATCAGAAACACACACTACAGTGAAATGTGAGGTGGTGGAATGTTTTACTGTCTGTGACCTGAGCTACCAGATACACAGATGTTCTGTTAAAGACATTGTGAGGAGTTTCACATAGGAAGGAAACAGGAATGTAGATCCTGCATCATCTTCAAAACATGCAGGTAATAAAACAGATGCATTAAAAAAAAAGTGGAACTGACAATCAGAACAGATAACGCTTTTTTTTTTGGTTGAACAAATCAACATTGTTTAAGTGTCCCACATGAAGAGATGAAGTAAGTCACTGTTTGGCACCATTGACTCTGGCTGGTCTATCTCCAGTCATCGCTTCCCGTACACAGAAATTAATCAGATACGATGCTCAATCGTTTTTGTTAGTGTGGTTTAGTAACAGAGAATCTCCACTCGAATACGAACCAATTGTTTTGAAAGGCTGAGTCAGTCAACAACAGGGATGGGTACAAGTTATGACTATGATCAACAGAAGCACCTTTAATCCTTATGGAAACAGTAAGATAAAGAGATCAGCCTGTATGCCCTGTCCTTTAGTATGTCTCTGAAAGTATCCCCTTATCACGCAGAAAGCATCTGGATATGAATGTCGGGGATGTGTGCGCTAGAAAGATGAGACCCTGTAATCCCTCCAGCAAAGGCAGCAGTGCGGGGCTTTCTCTCCAACTCCAGAGATCACTTTGTTCGAGTGCCACTGTCTTCAAGAATTCCTGGTTTGCGAGTTAGGATTTCCATCTCCTTGGTGCAATTTAACTTCTGATTAACGCTGCTTCGATGAGTTCAGTAATACTGTTTATTAAACAGTTTAAACAAGTTTTTCACTGACTATCGTTAATCGCTTCAGCTATTTGAAGATATTATCCAAAAATTTCCTTCCCGCCATCCCCAGTGGGGAGGATAATGCCCCTGTTACAAGGTTCACGTCTGCCTGGGCTATTCTCTCAGGTACTGCAGCGCTGGGTGGTCCTGTAAGTGATCTGAACATGTTACGTTGAGGAGTGTGCCCGAACTGCCCAACGTCTAATGATACAACAGCATTACTCAGGGGTGTAACATTAGGACCTCTGGTGATCTGACCTGGATGTCGTGCCTTTTGCACATACCTTCATGAGTGCTTCTACAATGCTTTTGAAGGTGGACTGAGAAACACTTGGTAAGACAAGGCTGGACACGAATGGTTAAGCTGCTTTATTTCACAGACAGAAAGTCAACATACAGAATAATAGTCAAAGCACATTCCACTTACTTCAGCCAATCTCACTTCTCTCCTCAAAAAAAAAGGAAAAAATAATAAGCTACGTGCCCTGTACCTTTTGTGGGCAAACCTTTCTTTCTGGGCAGCTATTAGCTGCAGAGCCTAATCTCCTGCATTCATGGATTCCAGCTAAAGGCCTAAGAGCTATGTCTGGCAATTATTTGTTCAATACCTGACTGCCCTGGCTTAGGTGTCAGCCTTGGCTCAGTTGGTAGCACTCTCAACTCTAAGTCAGAAGGTCGTGGGTTCAAGCCCCACTCCAAAGACTTGAGCACATAATCCAGGCCAACACTTTAGTGCAGTACTGAGGGGGTGCTGCACTGTCGGAGGTGTTGTCTTTTGGTTGAGATGTTATGCTGAGGTCCTGCCTACCCTTTCAGGTAAAAGATCACACAGCACTATTCTGAAGAAGTTTGTAAACAATTTTACAACACCAAGTTATAGTCCAGCAATTTTATTTTAAATTCACAAGCTTTCGGAGATTTTCTCCTTCCTCAGGCAAATGTTTTTTCTCCTTCCTCAGGCAAATTCTGAAGAAGAGCAGGGGAGTTCTCCCTGGTGTCCTGGTCAATATTTATCCCTCAATCAACATCACTAAAACCAGATTACCTGGTCATTGCTATTTGTAGGACCTGTGTGCAAATTGTCTGCTGCATTTCCTTACATTACAACAGTGACTACACTTCAAAAGTACTTCATTGGCTGTAAAGAGCTTTGGAATGTTCTGAAGTCATGAAAGGCGTTATATAAATGCAAGTTCTTTCTTTCTTTGTCCTGATCATGGATTTCCCTTTTTTTTGTTAACCCTGACCCCAAGTAAGCAGAGGGGTGGTGTCTCCGACACCTTCTTATGCAGGGATTTGCCAACCAGCCCGTCAGTCAAACCCCCTTGGGGGTTGTGCATTTAAACAAAACATCTCCTGGAATGGGGGGCATCCTGGCTAATGGGCTTGGGATGAAACAATTGAACCAGCTTGGTGCAGATTGTAAGCTGTGACATGCCACAAAGTGACCCATTTGGCTTTAATACAAATCTTCAATACCTGCAGCCTGTGGGCTTTATTTTAAAACCTGTGCAAATTCACTTTGTTTTGAAACACAACACTTAAAACATAGCTCGATCCCAAAGTCCTTGCCTTAAAAAAAAAATCTAAATTTCCTGAAACGCGAAGGCTCCTTTAAACCCTTTCCTCAGGCCCTCTTTTACCTTGCTCAAGTGACCGTCCTCCGTGGTAAAGAGTCAGAACATTCCTGTCACTCCTAATCAAAAGCAGCTTTATAGTTCACAAAGCCACACTTGTTTGAGGACTAGACCACTGTTCTGGTGTGTCTGTCCCAATTTACTGACTGGTTGGTTGTTTTTTGATGAGTGATAGTGGGAGTATTTACTGTCCAAGCCCTAGTTATGCTGAGAGCATTAAGAGTCAACCACATGTGGGCCGGACCAGGTAGACATAACAGGTTTCCTTTCATGAAGGATATTAGTGAGGCAAGTTGGGTTTTTGTGACAGTCTGGTAGCTTTCATGGTCATTTTCTGGTGCTCACCCACAAAGTACCATGGTGGGATTTGAGCACATGACCTCTTCATTGCTGTTTTAGCACCATAACCACTTGGCTACTAATGGGTTGCAACAAGAACATGAGGTGGGAGGCTGGCAATGCCCCCCTCCCACCTCATTAGAATGGTTTGTCGGACCTCTGCCTACTACAGGTGCAGGCTCAACTCCAACCCCCCGCTAGGAAAACCCCAGCAATCCCAGGGCAACGTGAAATGGACAAAGGCCCAGCAAACTTGGGCTCTGCTCCTTTTCGTGATGCCAGGGGAAAAAGAGAGTTTCTTGGGTGCATGGGCCAGGAAAATCAACCCCTTGATGACCAAGCTCCGGAGGTCCTGAATAATGAAATGCGTGAAAGGAAGGATGTCCTATATGGGACGGAAGGGCACTGGACAGCGTGGCACGTTCTTCAAAAAATACTTGTTCAGCTAGCCTGGGAACAGATTGGTGACAGAATGAAGGCTGAGTGCAAATCCCAGGGTACCTGGATACAGGTCAAAATGGCTGAACTGAAGAAAGCTGCGAAGGTAAAGTTAAAGCACAACTTTCAATCCCAAGTACCAATCCCAAGTAGGCAATCACAATGTGTACCCTCATAACCTGTAGCCATTTTGAGGTATATCATTCTAAGCATTAATAGAAAATAATCTTGCGCAGTCCTATCCTGAAAAAAATTGGCACTGAATGTGTATAATTAAAAATATGGCCACCATATATCTTAAAGGGCCTTAACAAAGGAAATCCTTATAAACCAACTGAGCTGTGTGTGATGATTGTTCATTTAGGATGAGACAAAATGGACAACCATCTGTTACTACGAACAAAAGCAAAATACTGCGGATGCCGGAAACCTGAAATTAAAACAGAAAATGCCGGAAAACGCTCAGCAGGTCAGGCAGCATCGGTGGAGAGAGAAACAAAGTTAACTTTTCAGGTCGACGACCTTTCATCAGAACTATCTGTTACTGTCTGCACTACCTAAGCTAGCAACTTCTCAGGACTATTGATCTGCTTGTAGGGCAAGCTGACGCATAATGAATGGGAATGGACCCAAACTGCAGGAGACCTCAGGCATCACAAGCCTTCTTTACAGTTTGAGGAGGGCACACTGGGCACACTGGCCATGATAATATGGAGAAAGTGGGGAAGGGTGAAGCTACCTTGTATCATTCTCACCACTTTTGCTAATCAGCAGCGCAGCCACAAAGATGTAGATAGAGAACTTGAGGAGGTGTGGGTGGCACACGAGAAGCAGGCATCTACTGCCCAGAGAGCTGGCATGTGCTTCAGGATTCTGACCCAGCGCTCTTTATAAAAGGATACTGATGTCTGAGCAGAATCTACGAGCCCATGCAAAGTACCATGGAAGGTATGGCTAGGTGTATGGAGGCGTCCACTAGCCAACTCTTTGCAGTCATGGATTGAGGGTTGGCCATACTACAGTCTCCCACTCCATCGTGGCGCATTATTGGTGCAGTATGTAAGATCTACAGGATGCACTGCAGCAACTCACCAAGGTCACTTCGAAAGCACCTCCCTCCCCTAAGGCCTCCAGCACTGAGAAGGACAAGAGCAGCAATGTTTTGGGAACACCATTGCCTCCAAGTTCCCCTCCAAGTCACACACCATCCTAACATGGACTAGGACTTTGACCCAGTGACATTGAAGGAACAGCGATATATGTCCAAGTCAGGATGGTGTGTGACCTGGGATGGATGATGTTCCCACGATGTTGCTGCTCTTGTCTTTCGCAGTGGTAGAGGTCGCGGGGCCGGGACGTGCTATTGAAGTAATCTTGAGTTGCTGCAAGTAGCCACCGGACGCTTCCGCTGAGTGTCTCTTTGATACTGAGTTGGGCAGTCTGTTCTGGACCAATTTGAGAAGGTTCCCTCCCAGACCCTACGTTACCACTGCAGGGTAGTTGCCTACCGAAAACTTGGCGAAACAGGGAGAAAGAGGTAGCTGTGCAGCTCCTTTAGTTTTCTTCAGGTTACTCCAGAGTGGCGCTCGGTGCTTTGAGGACCTCCAAGAAATACCTCGCTCAGCTTGCAATGGGAATTCTATTGTAATGCTAATGTATCATGCTGGTTTTCTCCTGTCAGCCATCTTGTGATAATAGCACACCACCCCCACGCCCTCCCATCAACCCCCCAACTGCCGCTGCCACCATTTCACAGCGACACATTTGTTTCTGTTATACTGTTTCATTTTTGAATTAATTGCAGGAATGCTGCAGCCGCACACAGCTCTGACTGGGATCGGTGTGTGTACTTCTCCCAAGGAGCCCAGTGAAGAGTAAATCGGGTGTTGCTAAAAAAATAAGTGGCTCTGTTTGGGTAGGTGTGTGCTTTTGCTGACCTCTCATGGTGTGATTGTTTTTATGAGGAAATTAATTTTGACATTAAAAGTTCTGAATGCTGCGCTTGTAACAAATTGGGCAATGCTCCACACTGGACTGGGTGCACCTCTTGACTTAATCAGCCTGAGATTCATTACTGTTTCAACATAATATCAGCATTAGAATGAAGTCTTTCTTCAAACACTGTGGTCTATGGGCCATTCTGAACTTGTGGTGCTCATTTTACACCTTTGCCATCTATTAAGGTGTCCGCCTTGGCTCAGTGGGTAGCACTCTCGCCTCCGAGTCAGAAGGTTGTGGATTTAAGCCCGACTCCAGAGACTTGAGCACAAAATCCAGGCTGACACTCCAGTGCAGTACCGAGGGAGTGCTACGCTGCCGGAGGTGCCGTCTTTCGGATGAGAAGTTAAACCGAGGCCCCGTCTGCCCTCTCAGGTGGATGTAAAAGATCCTATTTCTCCCTTCTTCTCCTGAAGGCACTGAAGTGCTTTGTGACGCTTTTCTATGTTAAAAGCGCCATATAAAGGTTTACCCAATTTCTCCGAAGTTTCTGCCGAAGTTGCCGTGGGAGATTGGAGAAACCCTGCGGAAATTCTACCCCGTAGTCAATGTTGTTTTCTAGGCAAACACGGCAGCCAATTTCCACACAGCAAGGCCCCACAAACAACAACGAGATAAATGACCAATTATTCTGGGTTTTTTTGGTGGTTAGTTGAGAGATAAATGTTGGCCAGGACCCTGGGAGAACTCCCTTGATCTTCTTCGAATAGTGGCCATGAGATCTTTTACATCCACTTGAACAGGCAGACAGGATCTTGGTTTACCGTCTTTTCCGAAAGACGAATGAATTCCACTGTCTGCATAAGTACCTCTGTATATATTATTTTGTTACAGTAACTGGAAGTGACATAACTGCAGTGTTTCATTTTACATCCAATTTCCTTGGGGTAGTGTCGCTTTAACTAAAGGTCGGAAATAAATAGAAACAACCACTTTTTGTTTCCTGAACAAAAGACGAGGAGACAGGATACAAAAAGCACCGAGGAACTGAATGCATTTCATTGGTGTAGCCTTTGCCCAGAGGCAGATGTGGTGAGTCCATTCCGTCCAATAGGGTAACAGCTCACGGTTAGGCTGTCAACTGATAGCCAGGGAGGGAAGGGGCTATGAATGAAAGGGAAACTGAACGTCACCCAACTGACAGGAAGGGTGAGGGGTTAATTCAACCCTTTGTACTCTTGAAGTGAAGAAGAGATAGCGACAGCCATCTCTCCTTAGAGCTCTTGCACAGCAACTTGGTGCTCGGAGGCATAGGTGGGGGAGCTGGGGGTCTCCGGGGAATCATGCTTTTTTTTTTGTTCGTTCAGCTACCCGTGCCTTCCTGTTTCTTGGTGGTGAGAAATAAGCTGAACTGTTAGTGAGATGACTCGCGGACCAGCTCCACTTTGGTCTCCAGAGGCCGTCAGCCTTTTAACCCAGATTAGAAAGAGCAATGGAGCTCCCTGTCAGACAAAGCAGAGGGAGCAGAGCTCCTGGGCTGGGAGTTCAGGAGTTGTAGCGAGGAAGCAGTGTGTAATACTATCACCGCATCTCAAAGAGCTGCTGATAATAGAAACCAGCCTGAAAGAAAGCAACTTCCAGCCTCTCCTGTGTATTTATCAGTCCGAGAAAACAGAAAGAATGCATTTCTAGTCATGAAGAATGGAAAATAATCTCTGTTTATGTTTTATGATCACAAAGCAGGAGCCAAGAAGCACAGATTAAAATGTAACAGATCTCACTGGAACGATCTTTTATGCTTTCCCTTCCAAATCATTCATGTGAGATAGCCAGCGATCTGGAACAGTTTCTCCTCCAAAATTGTTAAACTGTTCGCGGTTAGAAATTGGACCATATCGCGTTCATTATACGGGCACAAAACGGACGCAATGGGGGCCAATTTCGGGGACTGACCCCACACACCCAAAGGATGTCTGACATCCGACCCGATGTTGGGTCGGGCTATTGTTCAGGTATCCCGGGCAGCCGCCTAAAATAAGCGTTAGGCCCCTAATGTATGTAAATGAGGGGCTAACGCTCGTTTTAGGCCCACTTGCCAATATTTGTGTACGATGAGCGGAGTCTGCTCCGCTTGGGATTCTTTGGCGGCAAATAAGTTTAAAAAAACAAAAATAATTTATTAAATCAATGCTGTGGAGCCAAGAGGAGCAGGAGTGCTTCCCCCAACTCCACGGTGTCCTGATCGGCTTCCCCCCACCCCCGCCTTTGCCACTCCGACCCCCCCTTTCGGGACTTACCTTCGGGCCATTGCCGGTGAGGCAAACGGCCCCGGTATTCATTTTCTTGCCGCCCCTGTCGTGTCCCAACAGGCAGCGCACCCAGATAGTATCAATGAGGCCCGAAGAACAATTCCTGGCCGGCCTTGGGCCTCGCGGTTGGCGCACGCGCTCATTTCAGGCCCGTAAAGGGGCCAAATGGAATTTCAGCCCCTTTAGGTTCCGCGGGAGAAAAACCCCATGCCTGGTGACAAATGAATATCTGTTGGGATTTGGACCTGATCTAAGTATCTATTGTCAGGTATTCTAAGGAAGGTGGCAAAGAGCAACATGACTGTACTCGACATCAGCATGTACTCATGCCCTGTTTAGTGCTATATTTAGTTATGCAGCCCCATTACTCCATTGATGAAAGGTCATCGACCTGAAACGTCGGGGGGAATTTTAACCCCCCAGGATGGGTGGTGGGGGGGGGGGGGAGATGGTTTTAAATGCAAAAATGGGAAACTTCCGGTTTTAATGGAGACAGGTTCGGGGGGGTGGGTAACTAACCTGCTCTCCAGAGGCGGGTCCGTAATTTAAAGATTTTAATGAGGCTGTGTGCGTCAAATTTGACCTCTCTTTTAAATTTAATGGCGGCGGGCCAAGTTTCTCAGAGTTCGGGAAACCCGGCAGCTGAAGGGAGGTGAGAACGGCCAGATCCAGAGATCCAGCAGGTAAGTGCCTTTCCAGCACTGCTTGTGGGCCAGGAGGAGCAGGAGTGCTTCCCCCCGACCCCTCAAGCAAACCTGCTTCCCTCCCCTGCAATCGGACCCCCGCAATTGGCAGAAAACCCCCGCCCCTGCAATTGGACTCCCCCCCGATCTATGCACGCCCCCCCACCCCCGATGTCCCTCCCGACCCATGATCTCTCCCTCCCTCCCTCCACTCCGCTCCCCGGCTGCGGCATGGAGCTGCTGGCCTCCCTGCCCGCCCGCCGGACAGCCTCTCAATCTGCTTGGCAGCAGCCGGGAAACACAGGCCGAAAATTTAAATCAGGTCCTGCCGTTAAATTCGGCAGGACCACCAGCAAACCCGTACTTCCAGGTTTCCCGGCTGCTGCACCTCCTCCTTGCTCCCTTCCCGCCTCCCCATAAATATCAGGGCTTTTAACTTTGTTTCCCTCTCCACAGATGCTGCCTGACCTGCTGAGCGTTTTCCAGCATTTTCGGCTTCTATTTCAGATTTTCCGTCTCTGCAGCCGGGCATGCTCCAGCTTTTAAACTGTGATTTTTATTGACCGCAAAACCTTTCCCTAACCATTTACTCAACTGGTCAGAAAAGCAGGCGTTTACGCGACTGAAATGGTTGGTGAGGGTTCCACAATGGTTTCCCTGCTCGGGCCCGCAGTTAAAATAGCAATCGGGTCCTGATGACGGGACGGGGCCGCAGCATAATGTCTCAGCCAAAAGATGAGGCCCTGCCAGTATTCTCAGGTGGATGTAAAAGATCTCATGGCACTAGACAGGGACGAGCGGGGGACTTCTCGTTGCCGATCTGTAATTGGACCCCGCTGGCTTCCAATGGATATCCCTCTCGCTTGCTCAGAAGAGCAGGTTAAAATCGGAGTCTGCGGAATTGGTGTGGGACCTCGGGCGCTTTTAACTGCCTGCCCAGCCTGTTACTGCCGAGCAGCCAGGGTTAAAATCACCCCTTTAAAGTGTTCCAATATTGTAAATATAAAAGAGCATTGTTCTAAATCAATTATGTTCATACTATGACATGTATTTTATGTACTCTTCTGAAGTTTATATTTGTGATAATTACATTTAAAATATTGTGATGGTGACTTGATGCTAACTGCATTGGAGTGTCGACATGTAGTGCCAGAGTGTTGGAATGTGACTTTCTGCTAATGATTCTGTCTGAGTTAGTGACCCCTGGCTGTCCTCTCAGGAACAAGATTTTATGAGTATTTGATGCAAAAAATACTACTTTAGCACTTCAAGATGTAATCTTTCAGCCTCGCAAACTTTGGTATGAACCAGAAGTGAGATATTTCTGTTTGAGCTGTTTGTTTTGTTTTCTGCTCCACCAGCATTTCACGGCTGCATGCTGTTTTGTGAACAAAAGTGATGTACTTCAGCTTGGCTTAATTGGTAGCGCTCTTGCCTCTGAGTTGTAAGCTTATGGGTTCAAGCCCCACTCCAGGCCTTGAGGACAACATCTACGATGACAATCCAGTGTGGCATTGAGGGAGTGCTGTGCTGTTGTTCAGATGAGACATTAAACTGAGGCCCTGTCTGCCCTCTCAGGTGGGTGTAAATGGCTCTATTTTGAGGAAGAGCAGGGGAATTCTCCCCGGTGTCCTGGCCAATATTCATCCCTCAACCAGTATCATTAAAACAGATTATCTGGTCATAATTACATTGCTGTCTGTGGGACCTTGCTGTGCCCAAATTGGCTACCGTGTTTGCCTGCATTACAACAGTGACTTCACTTCAAAAGCACTTCATTGGCTGTAAAGTGCTTTGGGACGTCCTGGGGTCGTGAAAGGCGCTATATAAATGCAAGTTCTTCCTTTCTTTCAAATGCACCTGTCTGGCACGTTTCCTCTAATTGTCCTCTACCTCAGGAATACGTCATTCTCTTGGAGCCCCCAAGGACAGTGGGCTGGGACCGCACTATTGGTCCCGTAGTGTGAAAGGAACACAGAATTCCGTAGTTAAATATTTTTATGTACAACGGGACAGCTGAAAGATCACAGCAATGGCTTGATGCTGGTAGTGACTGAATGGTGTGGCTTTATACTGACCCATTTAGAGATACAATGAAGAGATTAGCAATTGCAGCTGGGAGAATGGGCCCATTATTCTGTTGTTTTTGTCAGCGCTGTGTGCGGACTGCTAAACTATACACCTTACGTGACATTTAATCACATTGTTGTTTAATAGACCAGGCATGAACAGAAATGAATGGAAAACTTCTGGCTTTCAAAAATTCTGCATTTCCAGTGGACTTAAAGAGCGGTTTCAGAGCTGTGGTCAGTGGCGGAGCTGGATTTGGTCGAATGGGGGGGGGGGGGGGGGTGGGAGGGTGGGGGGGGGTGGGTGGGAGGGGGGGAGGTCGAACTGGAGATTTGTCCGACTTGGCAGGAAGGGAACTGAGCTGGGAAGCTGGGGAATACCGACTTGCCTATTCCAAAGGGCGAGCCGGGAAGTGTACAGACGTGCAGGCCGAAGACGGGTTCCTGGGAGCGAAATGGAGGCGGTCCTCCAAAGCCATGTTGGCTAACCTCAGAAGGATTGGGGGAGGGGGAGAGGGGAAGAGGAGAGGGGGTGGTCATGACCCTCACTGGTTGCAATGATTTCTGGTCAAGTTATGTTTTTCACTCAATGCTTGGTTTAAAATGTGAATATTGCGACTGATTTTCCCACTGTCATGGTCAGTGGTGTCGGAGTGTTACAGGCAATCGGGAGGGGGGAAGGGGGGGGGAGAAATCGATCTCATCGCATCTGTGCTCTTCCAGCTGGCCTGAAGCGATCTAACCTAAAAACGGGCAAAGAACTCATTTTAATATTGCAGCCTATGGAAGTTAGTGCTGTGGCAATTCCTTGATCTTCTCCCTATCTGCTGAGATTGCCCATTTGAAACCAGGTGATCTGAGTCGGGCACATTCTGAGCTGTCTAAAAGCGGGAGTGAGGGGGGTTGGGGGGGAGCTTATTTTGCTATGTATGAAAGTGGGCAGGGATTTTCCTCTTCTGCACCCCTAGCAAACAGTAGGAGATTCTACACCCCAAGCCCACGATTTTCCGTTACCTAAAGAGTGAGTGACAAAGGTGCTGGTATTCTTGGGCACCACTGCAGCTGGTTCTAGAACTAGGAGAGGAACCTACATTACAACGTTGGCTGCAAGACACTTTTTCCAAGGAGAGCTCAGTAACCAATAACGTTTGCCTTTTGTGCATCCTCGACTCCCTTTGCCCCACCATTGGCGGCCATGCCTTCAGCCATCTGGTCTCGAATCCCTCCCTAAACCTCTTCGCCTCTCCACCTCTCTCTCCCCCTTTAAGACGCTCCTTAAAACTTACCTCTTTGATCAAGCTTTTGATCACCTGCTCTAATGTCCCCTTCTTTGGATCGGTGTCAATTTTTGTGTCTGATAACGCTCCTGTGAAGCGTCTGGGGTCGTTTTACTACATTAAAGGCGCTATATAAATGCAAGTTGTTGTTATTGTTGTCTCAGTGAACTGTGTGGATGCGAGTGGAGGAGTGTGAGAGTGAGAGTGTGAGAGTGAATGAGTGAGTGAGTGGAGGAATAGCAATAGGAAAAGGGTGGTACTAACTCTGAGCTTTGAGAAGGTCTCCATCTTCACTCTGATCCTCTCCCTCTTTGTTCTCAGACCCTAGAGCATTAATCGTGGCCTTTTCAAGCTGACAGAATGGTCTAAATTTAGGGGGTTCTCCTCTTGTTTGGGTTTGCTTCTGTTACAAGGCCCCTTGTCCTACAAGCAGAGAGGCAGTGCTAACCTGTTGGATGTTTGAAGAGCACATAGAGTGAGACTCAAGTGTTTATCCTGCATCCCAGTTTATACGTGAGCAAATGAACATGCAGCATGCAGATAGGTTTTGTTTTAAGGTTGCTCTGTAGGGTCATCTTTCCAAGTAGTAATATGACAACAGTTCCTGTTTAAAGTGGCACAAATAAAGTGTGTCAGCTGTAGTTTGGGCATGCATGTGAAGCTTAGTGTTTGGAAGCAACATAGGTGGTGGTTTGTTTAATCAAGATGTCCCAGCAACAATAACCCTTTAAGACTTGTTATCAGTAACAGTGATCAATAAAGTAAAGATTGGATGGAACTTTTGAAATACTTTGCATGTCATTTGTTCTTCAGTCTTCGTGGCTTAGTCCGATGTCAAGAGGGTGGACACATGGCTTGGTGCCAGATTATCACCAGTGTTGCTTTAGCCATCAGGAGATGCTGAGGCCCACCAAGGATTTTCCATTTTAGCACCCCTAGCATACAGCGGGAGATTCTGCGCTCCGAGTCCATGATTTCCTGCTGCTTGCTACCTAAAAGTGTAAATAATTGGAAATTTGAAATTTCCCTGCCCCCCAGAGTGAGATGCCACAGCTTCTTGCTGACTTTGCATGGCCCAAGTTGATAACTAAACGGAGCAAGTACTGAACCTCCGTTCGCTCCCCCTTCCTTAGCACTGAGCATTAATGCGGTAACACTCAGCCAGACTGAGAAACCACAACAGTTAACGGAATTGGCATTTGCAAAATAAAGTGGGAAGTGTTTTCCGGTAGGACCAAGTGAAGAATTAGCTGTAGTTATATAAGTTGGCAGCGTGCAGAGACAGCAGGAATGTGTGGAAGCTCAGATAGAGAGTAAATCTAAAAGGATAAAATTTAAGATTCTGGGGCAATTTACTACCATGTACTCCCTCTTTAAAGATAAAGGAGGCTGTGCATTCTTCCTCCTTTCTGTGCATTCTTTCTCTGTCAGATGGGAAGAGTAAAAACCTCCTGGTTGTGGTCCTGTTCCTAGGAGCCCAAGACATTTTAGTTCAACAAGAACTGGACTAAGACAACAAAATATAAAGAGCATCTTACGTGAAGGTCTTGAATGTTCATTGAGATATGCGTCCGTGAAACGACACCGTAGAAGGATGTCTCTTGCTGTGAAGAGATCCTGGCGTCCTTTCTTTGTTAACAAGACAAAAAACCTTCTGGGCAACAATGCAGTCTGCTCCCCTGGCACAGACATGATGTCATGAGTCTGGCTCCTCGCGGGCCGCCTTATGGGGTGGGTCCTTCTCTGGTGAGAGAAGCAGGAACAGCCTTCCTCAATAATGGCGCGATAAGCAGCTCAGTTTCCTTTATGTGACTGGTCCATTTCAGGATATTTCGAATTCCAGGTCACTTTGTTTCCTGCAATAACTATTGTAGCAAGCACTCAGGACTCGGAACTGAAAATAGAAAGAGCTGGTGTCAGGGGAGCGGGATTTGTTGTAAATAATTGGAAATTTGATAGCAGCCATATGGTATTCCTGTGACAGCAGTTAATCTTGAACACAATACCTTTAACCAAGGAACATTCTCAGAATCAATCTGCAGGGCAAGCAAATTACAGGATTACAATTTGTTGTGTTCAGCTATATGTTGCCAGTTTATTGCCTATGACACATGGGCTTTGCCTTTCGAACAGCTATGAAATATGCAGCATCTACTAAACGAGCGTGCGGAAAAGAGCAAGCCGAGCCAGTTGCTTGTTTCTCTGATGACCATTATAATTATTGTCCCATTTCCTTGCCGTCTACTGTTCTTGTTGGGATAAGGAGCTGCCTTAATACACAAAGTGGAGCTCTGGTCGGGCCTCTCCTGGGAGAGGGAGGAGTGAAGCCAAAACTTCCACACGCTGAAAGGTTCACAAAGCAGAGAGGGATCACATCACTTGTTTGATGAATGACCTGACATCCGTGCACTGAATGTGTTCCACTGCTCTGCTTCTTAAGCACCATCCTCATTACTTGGGCGAATTACTAGGACCTAAAGTAAAATGTCCCTGTCATGAAACGTTCCATAATTTTACACAATAGCTTCAACTTTAACCCTGGTTAGGCTGGGGGTGGGGGTGGGGGTGGAGGGGGTGGAGGGGGAGTGCGGAGGGGCTCCAAATTCTCCTCTGAGCAAGAGGTACACAGAATGTCTGGCTAGCAAGTCAGAATTTTCTACCTGCGCAGTGGAGACATTTTTCTGGCTGACGGGATTGATCCTGCCGATATGGAATGTTCAACCAGAGATCAGTAAACTGGCTGGGGGTCCTATTTTACCACATTCCTGCCCGATTAACATGGAACACAAAATCCCAGCCCACCCTTTAGGCCGGTCTAAAGTGGCCTCATACAAAGTGTGCCTGCTGTGCTCTCTGCTTCCCCATCAAAAGTGAGCATGAAGGTAAACTCTACATGCCAAGGTGCTCTTAAAGGGCACTGGTTATTTTATGTTTATTTTTACTGTGCTTTTTGTACTCCTAGTTTTTTACATAGAATTCATAGCACAGAAACAGGCCATTCGGCCCATTTGGTCTATTCCAGTGTTTATGCTCCAGACAAGCCTCCTCCCACTCTATTTCATTTAACCCTATCTGCATATCCTTCTATTCCTTTCTCCCTCATGTACTTAATTGGCTTCGCCTTAAAAGCATCAATGTTATTCACCTCAACTACTCCTTGGTGGTAGCAAGTTCCACATTCTAACCACTCACTGGGTAAAGAAGTTTCTCCTGAATTCTTTATTGGATCTATTAGTGACTATCTTATATTTATGGCCCCTAGTTTTGGCCCCCCCCCGCCACAAGTGAAAACATCTTCTTCACGTCTACCTGATCAAACCCCCTCATAATTTTAAAGACCTCTATTAGGTCACCCCTCAGCCTTCTCTTTTCTAGAGAGAAGAGCCCCAGCCTGTTCGGTCTTTCCTGGTAATTATAACCTCTCAGTTCTGGTATCATCCTTGTAAATCTTTTTTGCCCCTTCTCCAGTTTTTAAGGTCATTTTGTGTCTGCTGTTCTTTTAAAAAAAAATTGAATATCAGAACAGGTGGAGACTGTTTAGGTTGAAACAGAAATAGCCAGATTTTGTCTGCCAAACAGTGGAGCACTTCGACAGAATAGGGAGAACTTAAAAAAAAAGGATGTGAAAAGGACTGTTCCAAAATTAACTTTCACTCCGGCTCATGGAGCGACAAAGCATCCAAGCAAAGAAAGAACAAAAAAAACTTGCATTTATATAGCACCTTTCACATCCTCAGGGCATCCCAGAGTGTTTTGCAGCCAATTAATTGCTTTTAAAGTGTAGTCAGTGTTGTAACGTAGACAAACTCAGCAACCAAGTTGTGCACAGCAAGATCCCACGAACAGCAAGTGAGATAAACGACCAGTAAATCTGCTTTGTCAAAATATCTCCTAATTTCCTCAATATCCACAATCTCATTGAAACGGTCAATCCCAGTGACTTGGAGGACCTGGAGGGAAGTTGTAAAGAAGCTGCACAAACTAAGGAAGAACACAAAGGCAAAACAAAAATATAAACTGTAAAGTAGCAGCACTGGACAAATATATATGTGAAGTAAAGTAATAGTTGTTAAAGGTATATGCAAATAATACTATATTAACACACAGAAGTGGTAGCAAGGATGTGGCAAGAAAGATATTAGAGCATAGATCTGTGTGTGAGGAAAATTTACCTTTAGAAATAAAATTGCATGGTTATGCAAATTACACTAAATGTGCCACGAAGGGAGAGCAAATGTACGGCAAAAAGAATTTCCATGGATCGAATTCCCCTGTCTTTGTTCCCAATACTCTTATGTTTTGAAGGCTAAATTTGCATATAATTGCAGATAATTGGCTCTGAATTTCTGCATATCCTGCCATAGCCTTAATAACAACAACTTGAATGTATATATATGACCTTTAACATAGCAAAACTTCCCAAGATGCTTCACAGAGATGTAATCAAAAAATGGATGCTGAGCAAAAGAAGGAGCTATTAGGGAGGGTGACCAAAAGTTTGGTTAATGAGGTGAGTTTTAAGCAGAATCTTAAAGGGAGAGAGAGCAGTGGACAGGGTTTAGGAAGGGAATTCCAGAGCATCGGGCCTAGCGGCTGAAGGCACGGCCACCAATGATGGGGCAAAAGGAGGCGAGGATACGCAAGAGTCCAGACTCGTAGGAATGGAGTGTTTGAGGGGAAGTTGGAGTTTAGAGGGATGGAGGCAGTTACAGAGACAGGGAGGGGCAAGGCCATGAAGGGATACGACGATAAGAATTTTAAATTTGAGGTATTGGGGAACCAGGAGACAATGTAGGTTGCTAGGACAGGGGTGATAGGTGAGTGGGATTTGGGGCGGGATAGGACATGGGCAGCAGAGTTTTGGATGAGCTGAAGTTTACGGCAAGTGGTGGATGGTAGGCCAGCCAGGGGAGCACTGGAATTTTCGAGTCTGGAGGTAACAAAGGCATAGGTCAGGATTTCAACAGCAGATGGGGTGAGGTAGGGGTGGAGACAGGTGATGTTCACTAACTCTTTATGTTCAGAGAGAATTGACTACATGAAAGTGTTCACTGCTTCATAAGCCTTGGTTGGCAAGGTATTTTACATTTCATTCTAATACACTCTTGTCCAACCTATGCTACTCTCTGGGACACTTATATTGCAAGCAATACATAGTCTACTCTTTGCAGAAGAAAGTGGCTTTTAACAAGCTTTATAATACTGGTGGCAGCATGAAATAAAATGCCTTGCCCACTACTGGAAGGCTGTACTCAGCCTGGGGCCACTCATGTTCGTGTAGTGATACAGATGACAATGGTTTTGCTTTCATAATATTTGAAAGAAAGAACATGCATTTACAGTGCGGATGAAACATAAGCATAAGAAATAGGAGTAGGCCATATGGCCTCTTGAGCCTGCTGATCTTTGACCTCAGCTCTACTTTCCCGCCTGATCCCCATATCCCTTGATTCCCCTAGAGTCCAAAAAATCTATTGATCTCAGCCTTGAATATACTCAACGACTGAGCATCCACAGTCCTCTGGGGTAGAGAATTCCAAAGATTTACAACCCACTGAGTGAAGAAATTTCTCCTCACCTCAGTCCTAAATGGCTGACCCCATATCCTGAGACTATGACCCCTAGTTCGAGACTCTCCAGCTAGGGGGAAACAGCTTCTCTGCTGCCACCCTGTCAAGCCCTCTCAGAATCGTATCTGTTTCAGTGAGATCACCTCTCATTCTTCTAAACTCCAGAGAGTATAGGCCTATTCTACTCAATCTCTCCTCATAGGACAACCCTCTCATCCCAGGAATCAATCTAGTGAACCTTTGTTGCACCGCCTCTAAGGCAAGTATATCCTTCCTTAAATAGGAAGACCAAAACTGTATACAGTATGAATACAACATTGGCCATTTCAGAGAGCTGTAATCCTCAATTAAAAGGAAGAACACTGCCTACATGTGTAAATAATTGCACTCACATCACAAATGGCGTCTGGTATTTGGAGAGTGCGACGTGACCAGAAAGATTGGGTCTGCTTTTCCAAATGGTACTGTCTGCTACTCTTGAATCTCATATATACCAACATGTGGTGGACTAAGGTAACTGTTGGCTCTATGATGCAATGGCGATAGATAAAGATATATACTGGCTGATCTAAGTGAGTTGGGTGTTTTGTGTACTTGGGCTACCCTTCCTTAAAAATCACAAAAGTAAGCACTGAAGAGAGGCCATTTAGCCCAGTTAGTTGATCTTTAATAGAAGCCTGCAGTTTCCCTCCCACCACCCTCCAACCAACCACCCAATTGCAGCATCTAATTGACTCCTGAATTTTTGCATCGACTATATCTGGAAGACCTTCCAGGGTGAATGACGCACCTCTTAACATCAGTCCTGAATTTGCTTTTTAATAATTGATAGCCAAGTCCCCATGTCCTGTAGTTGTGGTTTTAAAGTTGGAAGTAATGCTCGAGATTAACCTTTTACTTTTCCATATTTCATCTGTCGGCGGTAAGCTGGTGGGTGCCCAGGGGAGTCGGTGTGGGACTGGGCTGGGCTCTCGTTATCATGCAATCTGTGAGCTGGCTGCGAGAAGCAAGCAGCAGATTAAAGGGGAGGTGTGACCAATGGGGCTGAAAATCGGGCAGTGAGGCCGCTGATTAAGGGCCTGCAGCAGTGGCTTACAGGGGAGGTGTGACCACTGGGGCTGGAAATTGGGCGGGTTCTTCAACGGGCTGACGATCCGCTCCACCAGACTGCTGCCCAGGCAGTGAAGGTGAAAATGACCATCGCTGAATAGCCTGTTCCTGCTACTTACTGACACTACATCCCTCTTATTTAAACCTAGTCTTGTTGTTTAAGATATTGAACTGGGAAATCTAGCCCCAGAGAGCTTGAGGACTTACACTATGTGGCTTATGCATTTTGCACACACAAACTGCTTTGAAAATAATGGCTTGTTGCAGTTATTCAACCAGTCTTGACTCCACGTCTTCTACTGCTAGTGATAAATCTCTAGTTTTATATCTCATAATCTCTTAGTTTGAGCAACAAAACTAAATTGAGAGTCCACATCTCATGCTCGATGTGAGTCACATGTTTTACCTCATCCATGTGGCCAAATTCCAGTATCTCCTGCTGATGGTTTTATCCCCTCTAGATTAAACTGGCCCTCAAAACACTGGCCACACTTTTATATGGAGCCATGCAGGACTCTCCAGGAATGTGTAAGCCTCTAAACAAGATGATAAAATGAAATTTACCCTAAGAGATTTTCCAGCTGCCAGCGGAACTGTTTATTTCCATATATTCGTGGTTTTGATTGCTGAAGAATAGGATGAATTAGTAAATGTTGTGTACTCCAAGAGATTTACAGAAAATTGCTATGACAGATGTTGAATGAGGTGTACCCTTTGAAAATTAAAAAATATAATTCCCCATTTCTCCAAGGGTAAATTCAAAGCATCTCATTTTAATTCTGGAACAGTTTTCCAGGCAACTTAGAGCCTGTTATTCACTTACCAGTAAAATGGCCTTATTTCCAATCCTGTGTCCAGCTACTGCAAAAGGCCATCCTGGGACTGATTAAAATGGTTTCGGTCTGATAACTTAGTAATGTAGTGCGGTGGTAATTATCCAATTTTAATTGTTGAACCAACGGTTTAAATGTAACCCAGACTAATGGAACAGAATATTTTTCTCTCTCTCTGGCTATAACAGCCTTAAGTAAAAGCTTAGACGTTTCTAAACTTTGAGTGGGTAAGGTCACAGCACAATTTGGCCATTTATTCATTGTTAATGGCTGGTATGGGAAGTGTCACACTAGGATATGGATGGTGACAAGTTTTGGAGATTTATAGCATCCAAATAAATATGAACAAACTTAGTGCACAATTTTAATGTTCGGTAAACCTCTTTCGATTTAAACAACTTCAGATTTGCACAAGGAAAAGCAAATCGCTTTGTCGCAATGCCAGGAACAAGTGATGAAGGACCGATATGATTCACATTAGACTGTTTTATCACATAACACCTCATAAATAGGCAAAGAAGTGACATGGACTTTAACTTGGGGGGAGGGTGGGGTGGAACTTATGACAATATGAAGAAAACTGAAACCTTGCTAGTGCTTTGTGGTGGTATGATTGTGCCGTGAGAGGCAGCTGTAACAGAGAACCAGCGTCTCAAACTTGAAGCAAATGTACTGGGATATTGGTCCAGCAACATGGTGCAATGAGATGGTAAGTCTATATTTGAACTTCTGTTCACCAAGGACAGGGTTCCAAGCACAGGCAGGGAATTAGTTTGTGAAGCTATGCCAACGCTATTGAGCTTTCAGGATTGATACAAACTGTTGGAAGTGCAGCTGGAGCAGCTGTTAATGTTCTTGGCACAAACATGGACGTCAGGGTTAATACCAACAGCTCTTTGCTCCAGTCGTGAATCACTGAATCTGCTCGCAAGGCTTTGAATCAAAGTCCAGGAGGAAAAGAGATTTTCCTTGAGTCTGTCAAGCAGGACTATATAATATTCTATCACAAGGCAAATGTAAAGAAGAAAGAACTTGCATTTATATAGCACCTTTCATGACCTCAGGACATCCCGAAGCGTTTCACAGACAATGAAGTACTTTTGAAATGTAGTCCCTGATGTAATTTAGGAAACACGGTGACAATTTGCACACTGCAAGGTCCCACAAACAACAATGGCCAGATATTGACCCCCAGAACTTACTTATCTTGGACACCGCTCCATGACGGCATCCACCCCAACAGCCGTCGAATCCATCGGAGCAAGTTCGCGAATGCACATTAAAACCAGGAAATCGCAAACTTGCTCTGATCGGTTCAACGGCGTTTTGACAATCCCGAATTAAAGGGCCAACCACGTCACAATCAATACAATCAAACACAATCACCAGACAATCGTAAACTTACCCATCTGCCCAGCTGGAACGAAGATACTTACACCACAAGAAGGTATGCTTGAAAATACCAGCCCTAGACTACTTTTTAAAAGCACGGAGACTTATAATGACTGAAAAGCAACAAAAAATTAAATTTTAAAAATGCGGAATGTCTAATTATTCCTATATTATTTTTTGATCATTAAAAAAATGTTTTTAATTTAATTTCTGTATGTTTCAGTACATTATAAATCATTTTCTTGCCTTTTTATAATGTCATTATGTTAAATTTTTATTTAGACTAATATAGGGAATGTCACTTTAAATGAGTATTACTTGCCTGCTTGTGGGCGGGGCTTCCATTCTCGCAGTTTTTGCAGGCTCACACGGCTTGCGCTGATCTTGGAGCGCACAACTGGAGAAGATTTCAAAATTAATCAATGGACGTTGTGGCCTACGCAGTGAGTATATTCGTATTTTTTATCTGCTGGATGTGCGGAGAGCCGTGCCATGCCGGTCGGAGCAAATTCCAGCCCAATCTGTTTTAGTGATGTTGGTTGAGGAATAAATATTGGCCAGGATTCCGGGGAGAACTCCCCAGCCCTTCTTTGAAATAGTGCCGTGGCATCTTTTATGGCCGCCCAAGAGGGCAGACGGGGCGTCAGTTTGACGTCGCATCCAAAAGACGGCACCTGCGACAGTGCAGCACTCCCTCAGTACTGCACTGAAGTGTCAGCCTAGATTATGCACTCAAGCCCTGGACTCAGGCAGGTGTGCTACCACTGAACCAAGCTGACACCTAATTTATTTATAGAACATTGAAGTGTCTGATAGTAACAAATAACACCAAACTTTAAGGATTTTTAATTTCATCATCATCTTCCACTACCAATTGGTACCACAGGCCATTCATTGTAAAATCGATCCAAATAATGAAATACTGATCTGGTTTATGTTCAGTCGCTGAGTTTGTTTGGACCCAGATGGATTATTTTTAGTGGTATCCTCTTAAAGGGGGCACTTGCAGCACTGATTTTTGTCCAATGATACTAGGGAAAACCCAAAGCCACCTCGACTGCTCTAATTGAAAAAAAGATGTTCCTATCTGTTACTATCTATTTGTCTGAACATTGTGAAGCCAAGGAGGTGAACGTTTTCAACTTTGAAGTCCTCAGGGTGGTGGGTAATGTCATGGTGAATCGTTTTGATAAACTTATGACTTAACACTGAAGATTGACACCATTTGTCCACCCGCAGTCCAATGTTGGTATCAGCTTGCAGTAATTTGGTCATCCTTTCCCTTTTCAGTTTGGGAGTTGACCATTCTGTCAATGGTACTGTCATCACCAAAGAACATCACTGATGCTGGAGAACAAAACTGGGCCAAGCGTCCTTCCCTGAAAGACTCCTGTATGTAGTTGAATACCTATTTGTCCAATCCTTGTTTCGTGCAAGGAAATTACATATCTGATCCAACGGCTCACCATAGATGTCCATCTGTTGCGTTCTGCCCCAGAGCAGGTTAGAATCATAGAATCATAGAAAATTTACGGGACAGAAGGAGGCCATTCAGCCCATCGTGTCTGCGCCGGCTGAGAAACGAGCCACCTAGCCTAATCCCACTTCCCCGCATTTGTTCCGTAGCCCTGCAGGTCACGGCTCTTCAGGTGCACATCCAGGTATTTTTTTAATGAGTTGAGGGTTTCTGCCTCTACCACCCTCTCAGGCGGTGAGTTCCAGACCCCCACCACCCTCTGGGTGAGAAAGTTTTTCCTCATTTCCACTCTAATCCTTCTACCAATCACTTTAAATCTATGCCCCCTGGTTATTGACTGTCTACTAAGGGAAATAGGTCCTTCCTATCCACTCTATCTAGGCCCCTCATAATTTTATATACCTCAATTAAATCACCCCTCAGCCTCCTCTGTTCCAAAGAAAACAACCCCAGCCTATCCAATCTGTCATCATAGCTAAAATTCTCCAGTCCTGGCAACATCCTCGTAAATCTCCTCTGTACCCTCTCTAGTTCAATTACATCCTTCTTGTAATGTGGTGACTAGAACTGTGCGCAGTACTCATGCTGTGGCCTAACTGGTGTTTTATACAGTTCCAGCATAACATCCCTGCTTTTATATTCTATGCCTCGGCTAATAAAGGAAAGCATTCCATATGCCTTCTTAACCACCTTATCTACCTGTCCTGCTACCTTCAGGGATCTGTGGACATGTACTCCAAGATCCCTCATTTCCTCTACACCTCTCAGTATCCTCCCATTTATTGTGTATTCCCTTGCCTTGTTTGCTCTCCCCAAATGCATTACATCACACTTCTCTGGATTGAACTCCATTTGCCACTTTTCTGCCCATCTGACCAGTCCATTGATATCTTCCTGCAGTCTACAGCTTTCCTCCTCTCTATCAACCACACGGCCTATCTTTGTGTCATCCACAAATTTCTTAATCAAGCCCCCTACGTTTAAGTCCAAATCGTTAATGTATACCACAAAAAGCAAAGGACCTAGTACCGAGCCCTGCGGCACCCCACTGGAAACAGCCTTCCAGTCGCAAAAACACCGGTTGACCATTACCGTTTGCATCCTGCCACTGTTTTGTGAGATTCTTGAGCCACTTACTAGGGAAGAGTAGTTGAGGTGGTTTCCCGTTGCCTTCCTCACGGTTTCTATCTTCGGAGTACCTTCTTCTAGGTGAGCTTCAGCCAAGGCTAAACAGCCCCACCCACCCTTTACTAAACGTGTGTGTGAGGGGTGGGGGAGACAGCCACACACTTTGGACGCAGGTACCCCTGCTAGACAATCTAGTATTCAGAGCTGGTGCTCCGGTCTCAGCTTTTTAAAAATTCGTTCATGGGATGTGGGCGTCGCTGGCGAGGCCGGCATTTATTGGCCATCCCTAATTGCTCCTGAGAAGGTGGTGGTGAGCCGCCTTCTTGAACCGCTGCAGTTCGTGTGGTGACGGTTCTCCCACAGTGCTGTTAGGAAGGGAGTTCCAGGATTTTGACCCAGCGACGATGAAGGAACGGCGATATATTTCCAAGTCGGGATGGTGTGTGACTTGGAGGGGAACGTGCAGGTGGTGTTGTTCCCATGTGCCTGTTGCTCTTGTCCTTCTAGGTGGTAGAGGTCGCGGGTTTGGGAGGTGCTGTCGAAGAAGCCTTGGCGAGTTGCTGCAGTGCATCCTGTGGATGGTACACATTGCAGCCACTGTGCACCGGTGGTGAAGGGAGTGAATGTTTAGTGTGGTGGATGGGGTGCCAATCAAGCGGGCTGCTTTGTCATAGAGTCATAGAGTCATAGAGTTATACAGCACGGATAGAGGCCCTTCGGCCCATCGTGTCCGCGCCGGCCATCAGCCCTGTCTACTCTAATCCCATATTCCAGCATTTGGTCCGTAGCCTTGTATGCTATGGCATTTCAAGTGCTCATCCAAATGCTTCTTGAATGTTGTGAGGGTTCCTGCCTCCACAACCCTTTCAGGCAGTGAGTTCCAGACTCCAACCACCCTCTGGGTGAAAAAGTTCTCTCTAAACCTCCCGCCTTTTACCTTGAATCTATGTCCCCTTGTTATAGTACCCTCAACGAAGGGAAAAAGCTCCTTAGTATCCATCCTATCTGTGCCCCTCATAATTTTGTACACCTCAATCATGTCCCCCCTCAGCCTCCTCTGCTCCAAGGAAAACAAACCCAATCTTCCCAGTCTCTCTTCATAGCTGAAGCGCTCCAGCCCTGGTAACATCCTGGTGAATCTCCTCTGCACCCTCTCCAAAGCGATCACATCCTTCCTGTAGTGTGGCGACCAGAACTGCACACAGTACTCCAGCTGTGGCCTAACCAGTGTTTTATACAGCTCCATCATAACCTCCTTGCTCTTATATTCTATGCCTCGGCTAATAAAGGCAAGTATCCCATATGCCTTCTTTACCACCTTATCTACCTGTTCCGCCGCCTTCAGGGATCTGTGAACTTGCACACCAAGATCCCTCTGACACTCTGTCTTGCCTAGGGTCCTCCCATTCATTGTGTATTCCCTTGCCTTGTTAGTCCCTCCAAAGTGCATCACCTCGCACTTTTCCGGGTTAAATTCCATTTGCCACTGTTCCGCCCATCTGACCAACCCATCTATATCGTCCTGCAGACTGAGGCTATCCTCCTCGCTATTTACCACCCTACCAATTTTTGTATCATCAGCGAACTTACTGATCATACCTTTTACATTCATATCCAAGTCATTAATGTAGACCACAAACAGCAAGGGACCCAGCACCGATCCCTGTGGTACCCCACTGGCCACAGGGATCGGTCCTGGATGGTGTCGAGCTTCTTGAATGTTGTTGGAGCTGCACTCATCCAAGCAAGTGGAGAGTATTCCATCACACTCCTGACTTGTGCCTTTCAGGAGTGAGATTAGAAAACACTTCTACACACAAAGGGTGGTAGAAGTTTGGAACTCTCTTCCGCAAACGGCAATTGATGCTAGCTCCAATTGCTAATATTAAATCTGAGATAGATAGCTTTTTGCCAACCAAAGATATTAAGGGATATGGGCCAAAGGCAGGTATATGGAGTTAGATCACAGATCAGCCATGATCTTATCAAATGGCAGAGCGGGCTCGAGGGGCTGAATGGCCTACTCCTGTTCCTATGTTCCTATGTTCCTAAACCCAGACAGGGTTCTCACTCTTGACCACTATCTGTGTGGGCAAGAACAAGCCCATGCTCTGATGCTCTCCTTTGGTGAAATAGCATGTGGTTGCTCATTCTCTCGGCTCCTACACAAAGAACAGCCACTTCAATGAGGAGCAGGGAGGCCAGTGTGTCATAAGGTGTAACAGCCATTTAGGTCTGTCTCTGTCTCTGTCTGTCTGTCTGTCTCTCTCTGCTTCCCCCCCACCAACTCCCCACAATAGTGTTATATATGCTAAAACCAGAAATGATTTACTCTTAAGTAATTGCCCTTGACAAATAACTCAGTTGCCTATAACCAATATCAGATTTTTAGTTGCTGGTTTCCTCTGAATCTATTTATCTAATAAACTGGTTCAAGAACTTAATGTGATAAAAGGATATGAGGAAGATATTTAGATTAATAGACACTGCAACAGAAAATATTGCTTCTTATATCAGCAAACACAAAATCAAAAGCATTGCTAGAAATCTAACATTACCATTGTGGTTTAGAGCCTGCTTTGATCTCCAGTCAGATCAAATGATAACGCTATCCTTTATAGAAATGTTGCTAGGTAATTTTCTTATTAAGGAATGTTAACAACATTTAACAGTCACTGCTTTTAAAAAGGATTAATCTTTGCTCGCTCTGCCATGAATCTTACTTCCTTTGGGGGATTTTTTTTACTCCAGCAAAACATTTATCCTGCCCTTATACTGGATCTAATGTTAATCGGAACAAAAAATATGGGTGCACTTTGAAAAAAGCAACACTGTTTTTCTGTTAGGCTTTGCTACCAGATGATCCCAAAGCAACCAGCAGCCCATATTAACTGGTATCTTCGTCACTGGAGATAGTGGTCAATGAGCACATCTTTAATCATAAAATAAACTTTCTATTCATTCAAATGAAAATCTGATAGCTGAGGAATCTTTACACGACTGCCAACTCCCTATGATGTTGTAACAGTCGAACAATAGAACAAAACACACAAGCTAAGGGAAAGGCAAGTGTTGCAGTAAATACCAGCAGATAAAAAAATTGAGATGGTCACTGATGGCTACAGATACCTAGCTTGTTCGAAATGTGCTGTTTGCTAATTATCTACAAAACATTGTGGACAAGTAGCACAATGGAGGCTCAATTGAAGACCAAGATGGCTATGAGCGCATACCTAACCAATGCTCTGGTTCTGACCTGGAAGATGGATAAGTTGTTCTACTCTCATCCTGGACAGGTTCCATGTGAACATGATATCCAAAAGGCTTTAAGAAAAGAATTGCACTTTTGACCTCTCCATTTTATTGCTCATTCATTTCCTGGTGCCTCAATTCTACATATCACTAATAGGCTGCGAAAGGAACAAGTGGTGATGACTTTTATAAAATTAGTGTATTGTCTGACTTATGAGCAATGCCACAAAAGATTCACTTGTAATTCAATAAATCAGTACAACTATGCATACTTCCTGTCCATGTTACATTATACTTCCTGATTGGCTGAAGTTTCATTCATAAATGAGCAAAAACTCTGTGGAAGGAGAAATATGAATCAAAAATTATGCTCATTAGTCCCTCATCAATTGACTTCTAGCAAAGCTGCTAGAAGTCAATTGATGAGGGACTAATGAGCATAAATCACAGCAGCAAATCAAGGATGAGCAATGAGGAAAATGTGCCAATAAAAGCTGAACCAATTAAATTGCTCCAACAATCTTCCAATGTTAGTTTGAACTGCCTTTTGAATTTTTAATCTCTTGTGTAACATTTATATGAAACTCTTAACAAAAAAAAATGCTAATTTTTACTCAGTAGTTCATCCCGTGTTGTAAATCCCTGGGAGACCCTTTTTTTTGGCGAGGTCTACTCTTGAGCCAAAAGCCTGCTCAACATGGAAGATTTGGCTGGAGCTTCAGTCGGTCACTTGGGTGTTGCTGTCGGCCAAAATGGGTCCCCATTGCATAGCTGCGACACTTTAAATAACGCAGCTGCTTTCTCTTTTTTTTGCCCCCTGGTACTCCTGGGCTGCTAGGCCGTGCTCCTCATCAGAACTGCGTCCTTCCCACTTTCTCCGTTGATGTGACCGTGGCTGCTTTCTCAGCTCTGATGTAGCCACTTTCTTCTTTGTGGCCGCTATCTCACCCCTGGTCCTGTAAAATCTTACATACCCAACTTCATTCTGTCAAACTCCACATTTCTCCCCCCACCTGCCAACTGTTGTCAGTCTCTACATTTCCCTCCTCTCTTGGGTGCTGCAGCTTCCCACGTTTTCTCTGCCCCTTGCTGCCAGGCCCCACAATTCCCCGCTCTGCATTGTCAAACCTCAGGTTTACCCTCTCCCCGCCAGTGCTACCAAACCATAGTCGTGGGCCCCTATTGTTGGCAAACACCAAAAGGTCGATTTTAAACCCCCATCCTCTCACCGCCTGGCAGGAACATTGATAGCGGGGGATGGGGAGAGGGGGTTTGCGTCATATTCCAGATGCATTCTCACTGCCCACCATTTTTATTTGCCTGAATTGAGGCACGGGAAGGCCGCCCACCGCGAGAAATGGGGGCCAAATTTGAATGGCAAAGTCGCGTCCCGATGACATCATTGGGACGCGCACGCCATTTTAACTTCAGGCTTGACTAAGACCCACATGGTCTCCGGCTCACCAGCAAAAGCTGGCGGCTGCAAGGATCCTGGGCACAGGAGACCCAGGTTATTTTTTTTTATTTTTGAAGGTTCCTTGTGGGCCAGGAGGAGAAGGAGTGACTCCTCCTGGCCCCTCAAGGATATCTTCATAGCATCATAGAAAATTACGGCACAAAAGAAGGCCACTTGGCCCATCGTGTCTGTGCCGGCTGAGAAAGGGTCATTCAGCCTAATTCTATTTTCCAGCTCTTGGTCCGTAGCCTTGTAGTTTGCGACACTTCAGCTGCACATCCAAGCACCTTTTAAATGCGATGAGGATTTCTGCCTCTAACACCCTTTCAAGCAGTGAGTTCCAGACCCCCACCACCCTCTGAGTGAAATTTTTTCCCTAAGCTCCCCTCTAATCCTTCTACCAATTACTTTAAATCTGTGCCCCCTGGTTATTGACCCCTCTGCTAAGGAAAATAGGTCCTTCCTGTCCACTCTCTCTAGGCCCCTCATAATTTTATACACCTCAATTAAATCTCCCCTCGGCCTCCTCTGTTCCAAAGAAAACAACCCCAGCCTATCCAATCTGTCATCATAGCTAAAATTCTCCAGTCCTGGCAACATCCTCGTAAATCTCCTCTGCAACCTCTCTAGTTCAATCACACCTTTCCTGTAATGTGGTGACCAGAACTGTACGCAGTACTCAAGCTGTGGCCTAACCAGTGTTTTATACAGTTCTAGCATAACCTCCCTGCTCTTATATTCTATGCCTCAGCTAATAAAGGAAAGTACCCCATATGCCTTCTTAAGCATCTTATCTACCTGTCCTGCTACCTTCAGGGATCTGTGGACATGCACTCCAAGGTCCCTCATTTCCTCTACACCTCTCAGAATCCTCCCATTTATTGTGTACTTCTTGTTTGCCCTCCCCAAATACATTACCTCACATTTCTCCAGATTGAATTCCATTTGCCACTTTTCTGCCCACCTGACCAGTCCATTGATATCTTCCTGCAGTCTACAGCTTTCCTCCTCACTATCAACCACTTGGCTAATTTTTGTGTCACCTGCAAACTTCTTAATCATGCCCCTTACATTTAAGTCTAAATCATTGATCTATGCCACAAAAAGCAAGGGACTTAGTACTGAGCCCTGCAGCACCCCACTTGAAACAGCCTGCCAGTCACAAAAACACCCGTCAACCATTACCCTTTGCTTCCTGCCTCCGAGCCAATTTTGGATCCAACTTGCCACTTTCCCTTGGATTCCATGGGCTTTTACTTTTCTGACCAGACTGCCACGTGGGACCTAATCAAAAGCCTTGCTAAAATCCATGCAGACTACATCAAATGTGCTACCTCATTGATCCTACTTGTTACCTCCTCAAAAAATTCAATCAAGTTAGTCAGACATGACCTTCCCTTAACAAATCCATGCTGACTGTCCTTGATTAATCCATGCCTTTCTAAATGACGATTAATACTGTCCCTCAGAATTGTTTCCAATAATTTGTCCACCACCGAGGTTAGGCTGACTGGCCTGTAATTACTCAATCTATCCCTTTCTCCCTTTTTAAACAATGGTACAACATTAGCAGTCCTCCAGCCCTCCGGCACCACACCTGTATCCAGAGAGGATTGGAAAATGATGGTCAGAGCTTCTGCTATTTTCCTCCCTTGCTTCTCTTGACACTCTGGGATACATTTCATCTGGGCCTGGTGATTTATCTACTTTCAAAGATGCTAATCCCCTTAATATTTCCTCCCTCGCTATGATTGTCCCATCCAATATTTCTCAATCCTCCTCCTTAACTACAATGTCTGCATCGTTCCCCCTCTTTTGTGAAGACAGATGCAAAATATTAATTAAGAACCATACCCACATCTTCCGCCTCCACATATAGGTTACCTTTGTGGTCTCTTTTCTTAGTTATCCTCTTGCTCTTTATGTATTTATAACACATCTTGGGCCTCTCTTGTCTCAGGCCAGACCGATCCTCACTTACCTTGCCAAGGACCATGTCCATGGGATAAACTGGTCCATCTAAACTAGGGTGCTACAATCATTGCGACTAGTTTAGTCCTATCAATGCTTTTGGAATTGGTTGTTTTGAGGTGTATGTTCATAGCTGACATAGAATGGTTGGAGGCAAATGGCCCTGAAAGGGAGGGAAAATGAAACAACGGAAATATTGGGAGAACATGAACCTACACAACTTGCCTTGCTGTATAATATCCAGATCAAGTGCAGGCACAAATATTCATGGCATCTTCTTTCTATAAGGTGAATCTGTAATATGGGATGCAACATGATTTAGTCAGGGCCGGTCACGACAGATTTTGCATCTTCACGAGATATTCCCTCATGTTTGTCCCTCATCACCAGTTACTCCTATGGGTGAGCCCCATGGGCCCAATGGCCAGGAGTATACCTCTGCTGCTCGATATCTCATCGTACAATAATGTGAACAGAGGGCCATAAGAATAAGAATCCTCCAAGTATATACAGAATACTCTGATCTTGCACATGTGCCAGGTGCATTTCTCCTGTCTTCGAGAAGGTGGGTTGATGAGCACTCTAGTGAGATGAGGTATTTTCATATGAAGTACATGAAAGAGCAGACTACCATTTTCACAGCAAGTTTTACCTATTTCCTGTAGTTCATTGTAACTCAAATAATAAATTATGCAAACTTTGCTCTTGGTACAGGCCTGTCTCATTTTACTAGTTTGTATCATAGGCTGTCTGGCACGCACTTAGGGTTTGAAACTCCCGCAGACTCACGTTTTTTTATCATCCATAGATAGGCAAGCCAATAGCTTAACTTCTCACCCTCTCCCTCAGCTCTGAAGAGCATCGACTCCCCAAGCTGCCAATCAAGGCTACTACCTTGTATCAGAAACCTTCCCCCTCCACAGCAGGGTAATTGCATCCCCTGTTTAGCTGGGCATCCTGGTGTGCTCAATGAATGAAACCAATCCAACATTATTGGTGAAAATCTCTCTGAAAAGTACAAATTAATCTCATTGTCTCAAACTAATTTAGTATGCAAAACAATTCAATTCAGCATGGCTGGGTATTCTAGTTAATTTATCTTAAACAACGTCATGGAGAATTTGTCTGTTCCTGTGTGAATCGAATTTACTGTCACAACACCGTAATATAAATTAACCCAAAAATATCTTCTAGGCCAAGATGGCAAACATTCTACAGCATGACAACAGGGAATGCTTGACGAAGCTTGTAGCATTCTTTTGAAGAAATAAGAGAAGGTGGGTAACTGTGGTTTATACTGATTTTCCAAAAGCATTTGATAAGGTACCACGTAAGAGACTTATGGCAAAATTAATGTCACATGGTATTAAATGGAATCTAGCCATGTGAATAGAGATGGTTGGAGAGCAGAATATAAAGATGGTGATATCTGTACCACAGGGGTCTGTGTTGGGGCCGTTCTTGTTTACTATATACAAATGGTCTAGATTTTGGATTAGTGAGGGTATGGCAAATTGTAGTGAGGATTGTGAAAGACTGCATGAGGACATAGATAGGTTAACAGGGTGGGGAAATAGCTGATGGAGGCAGTTCAATGTAGAAAAATGTCGAATAAGAATAATGAAAGGAAAAACGCTTTAATGGTAAGATTTTAAGTGGAGTAGAAGAGCAGAGGGACATTGGTATGCAAATAACACAAGTTATTAAAACTGTTTTCACTTTAATAATCTGTGTATTTAATTTTAATAACTGTTTCACTGGCGGGAGGTTCGGTAACCAAAGGATACAGATTTAAGATAATTGGCAAAAGAACCAGAGGGGAGATGAGGAGAATTTTTTTTTATGCAACGAGTTGTTATGATCTGGAACGCACTGCCTGAAAGGGCGGTGGAAGCAGATTCAATAGTGACTTTCAAAAGGGAATTGGATAAATACTTGAAAAGGAAAAATTTGCAGGGCTATGGAGTGGGACTCTTTCAAAGAGCCGGCACATGCACAATAGGCTGAATGGCCTCCTTCTGTGCTGTATGATTGTGATTAAAGGTGGCAGCGCAAGTAGATACTGTCATAAAAAGGCAAATGGAGCCCTTCAATTTTACATCCGCAGAAATAGACTACAAAAGCAAGGAGGTAATGTTGAACTTATACAAGACCATAGTCACTCTGTAGTTGGAAGATCGCATATAGTTTTTGTACCCCATTATAGGAAGGGTGTAAAATTAATGGAAAGGGTGCTGTGTAAATTTACAAGGATGCTACCAGGAATGAGGGGTTACACTTGGGAAGAGAGACTTGAAAAGTTAGGGCTTTTTCACAGGTAGCTGAGAAAGTTAAGGCGTAACCTGATGGAGATGCTCAAGATTGAGGGGTTATAAGATAAATAGCGATAGATCATTTCCACTGGTTGGCAACATGATAATGATAAGACCAGATGATGCGTAGGATTAAGATTGTTGCCAATGTGAAACTGTTTGAACTGTTTGGCGGGGTAGCACGTGCCTGGGCGGCATTGAGTCTTCCTTGTGTCAAACGCTCCATTCAAACTTGTGATCAAAATAATTAGCATCTTCCCTTGGTTAAGCAGACATACTAGAGGCCTATTAGGGTTCCAGTGCATGGGCTCAAATCAGAGAATCATTTTAAGAGGTTTTGTACTGAGTGGATTAGAGCAATATTTGATTGTAATGACTATTGCATGCAACCTGGTTAAGCTGACTGGAGCAGATAATGTCAGTGGATGCTTTGGAAAAAACAAGATATAAATATTGTGGTTTTAGTGAAACTAGTGCGTAATTAATATAACACATCCTGTCTCCCAGTAACCATTCAAGTGCAGAAAATGTGTATTTAGTGTAATTGATGGGAACATTGAGCTTATATTGTATCCTTCAGTGCAATAGGGATAAAATGTGTGCTCAATTACTGCTGGAAGACACATTTATACAGAAACTACAGCTGTCATACCAAAACATTAAACTGAGAAACCACATCAATATCCTGACCACAATGACAATTGTGTTGAGCATATTTATCCGGCCTGCTAACAATTAAATCAGTTTAAGAAAATTTAATATCTCCCTGTTACCTGAAGCGATTGCAATGGATTCACTGTCCATTTTCATGCAGCCTTGGATTATTGCTATTGACAAAAATTTGCCCTTGTCTAAACTGTTGCAAAAATTCAATCCTTTCCTGCTTCATGCAGATTAACCAATTCTGTCACGTGATTGTCACCTTCAATTTGCCATGCTTTGACGACTCTTCGACATTCAAAAAATGTAAACAAAGATTCTGGTGGTAACAGCTATTGAAATAAGCTAGGACATTGGACTCACCTCTCAGAGAATCAAGTTCAAAGTGATGGGATGAAAGTCTCCTTTCCCCTGTAACTTTCTGAGGTGAATTGAGTTTGGGGAAGTTCCAATCCAGTCCACAGTGATGAGTGTAGAGCATGAAACTAATAGAATCATAGAATCATAGAAGTTTACAGCATGGAAACAGGCCCTTCAGCCCAACATGTCCACGTCGCCCAGTTTATACCACTAAGCTAGTCCCAATTGCCTGCACTTGGCCCATATCCCTCTATACCCATCTTACCCATGTAACTGTCCAAATGCTTTTTAAAAGACAAAATTGTACCCGCCTCTACTACTGCCTCTGGCAACTCATTCCAGACACTCACCACCCTTTGAGTGAAAAAATTGCCCCTCTGGACCCTTTTGTATCTCTCCCCTCTCACCTTAAATCTATGTCCCCTCGTTATAGACTCCCCTACCTTTGGGAAAAGATTTTGACTATCTACCTTATCTATGCCCCTCATTATTTTATAGACTTCTATAAGATCACCCCTAAACCTCCTACTCTCCAGGGAAAAAAGTCTCAGTCTATCCAACCTCTCCCTATAAGTCAAACCATCAAGTCCCGGTAGCATCCTAGTAAATCTTTTCTGCACTCTTTCTAGTTTAATAATATCCTTTCTATAATAGGGTGACCAGAACTGTACACAGTATTCCAAGTGTGGCCTTACTAATGTCTTGTACAACTTCAACAAGACATCCCAACTCCTGCATTCAATGTTCTGACCAATGAAACCAAGCATGCCGAATGCCTTCTTCACCACCCTATCCACCTGTGACTCCACTTTCAAGGAGCTATGAACCTGTACTCCTAGATCTCTTTGTTCTATAACTCTCCCCAATGCCCTACCATTAACGGAGTAGGTCCTGGCCCGATTCGATCTACCAAAATGCATCACCTCACATTTATCTAAATTAAACTCCATCTGCCATTCATCGGCCCACTGGCCCAATTTATCAAGATCCCGTTGCAATCCTAGATAACCTTCTTCACTGTCCACAATGCCACCAATCTTGGTGTCATCTGCAAACTTACTAACCATGCCTCCTAAATTCTCATCCAAATCATTAATATAAATAACAAATAACAGCGGACCCAGCACCGATCCCTGAGGCACACCGCTGGTCACAGGCCTCCAGTTTGAAAAACGACCCTCTACAACCACCCTCTGTCTTCTGTCGTCAATCCAATTTTGTATCCAATTGGCTACCTCACCTTGGATCCTGTGAGATTTAACCTTATGTAACAACCTACCATGCGGTACCTTGTCAAAGGCTTTGCTAAAGTCCATGTAGACCACGTCTACTGCACAGCCCTCATCTATCTTCTTGGTTACCCCTTCAAAAAACTCAATCAAATTCGTGAGACATGATTTTCCTCACACAAAACCATGCTGACTGTTCCTAATCAGTCCCTGCCTCTCCAAATGCCTGTAGATCCTGTCCCTCAGAATACCCTCTAACAACTTACCCACTACAGATGTCAGGCTCACCGGTCTGTAGTTCCCAGGCTTTTCCCTGCCGCCCTTCTTAAACAAAGGCACAACATTTGCTACCCTCCAATCTTCAGGCACCTCACCTGTAGCTGTCGATGATTCAAATATCTCTGCTAGGGGACCCGCAATTTCCTCCCTAACCTCCCATAACGTCCTGGGATACATTTCATCCGGAGATTTATCTACCTTGATGCGCATTCAGACTTCCGGCACCTCCCTCTCTGTAATATGTACACTCCTCAAGACATCACTATTTATTTCCCCAAGTTCCCTAACATCCATGCCTTTCTCAACCGTAAATACCGATGCAAAATATTCATTTAGGATCTCACCCATCTCTTGTGGTTCTGCACATAGATGACCTTGTTGATCCTTAAGAGGCCCTACTCTCTCCCTAGTTACTCTTTTGCCCTTTATGTATTTGTAGAAGCTCTTTGGATTCACCTTTGCCTTATCTGCCAAAGCAATCTCATGTCCCCTTTTTGCCCTCCTGATTTCTCTCTTAACTCTACTCCGGCAATCGCTATACTCTTCAAGGGATCCACTTGATCCCAGCTGTCTATGCATGTCATATGCCTCCTTCTTCTTTTTGACTAGGGCCTCAATCTCCCGAGTCATCCAAGGTTCCCTACTTCTACCAGCCTTGCCCTTTACTTTGTAAGGAATGTGCTTACCCTGAACCCTGGTTAACACACTTTTGAAAGCCTCCCACTTACCAGATGTCCCTTTGCCTGCCAACAGACTCTCCCAATCAACTTCTGAAAGTTCCTGTCTAATACCATCAAAATTGGCCTTTCCCCAATTTAGAATTTTAACTTTTGGGCCAGACCTATCATTCTCCATAGCTATCTTAAAACTAATGGAATTATGATCACTGGTCCCAAAGTGATCCCTCACTAACACTTCTGTCACCTGCCCTTCCTTATTTCCCAAGAGGAGGTCATGTTTTGCCCCCTCTCTAGTCGGGCCATCCACATACGGAATGAGAAATTCCTCCTGAATACACTCAACAAATTTCTCTCCATCCACGCCCCTAATGCTATGGCTGTCCCAGTCAATGTTGGGAAAGTTAAAGTCCCCTACTATTACCACCCTATTTTTCTTGCAGTTGTCTGTAATCTCCTTACATATTTGCTCCTCAATTTCCCGTTGACTATTTGGGGGTCTGTAGTACAATCCTATCAAAGTGATCTCTCCCTTCTTATTTTTCAGTTCTACCCATATAGACTCAGTGGGCGAACCCTCGGATATATCCCCTCTCACTACTGCCGTGATGTTCTCCCTAATCAAGAACGCAACTCCCCCTCCTCTCTTACCTCCTGCTCTATCTTTCCTATAGCAAAAATCATAAATCATAAATTCCCATTAAGTTGACAGTCTCACTCAGAGACGCCTCCTGGTGTGAGGTAGCTACTACGAAAAATGGAAATATTACTTTGGGATTGTTCTCCTGGTATTGGGACACTGTTGGAGCTCAGTATAAAATCTTTGCTTCTTGCCTATGCCATACCGGAATGAGAATACTTGATACAGACCCTGGGTCTCAAAAATGGAAAATGATCTGTCCCTCTCCAGAGTTTCAACATTCCACACCTTTCAACCGCCTAGGCTCTAAGCTCTGAAATTCCTTCCATAAACCTCCGCCTCTCTCTCCTCCTTTAAGACGCAGTTTAAAACTGACCTGTTTGATCAAGTGTTTGGTCATCTGTCCTAATGCCTCCTCCTTTGGCTCGGTGTCAATATTTGTCTGATTAGGCTCCTGTGAAGCGCCTTGGGACGTTTTACTATGTTAAAGCCGCTATATAAATGCAAGTTGTTGATGGGCCCAACTTCTGTGTTTCTTTCTTTTTCTCCCCCAAAAAGATGACTAGAATATATTTATCATGTTCCCCGGTCTCTATTTAGCACACGGTGGTCAGAGTGATCCTTGTTCCACTCTTAACTGGTGGATTGGCAGCAATATAAATGTATAATATTTGCATGACTAAGCAGCTGATAGTAATGCTTCATAGTAATTTTATGTATAACTTGTGGTGTAAAGGCATGATGGAAAATGACATGCAGCTTCATGCTGGCTATAACTCATCCCAGTCTCTCAATAAGCATTTAATTTCCCAGCAATAAAGTGGCAGACTGGCAATGATCCTTTGGTCTGTTAAACCCTTCAGCAACACATCATTATGCTCAGATCAACTTCTGCGAACTGGAATATTGCTTAATACCAGGTGGGGGGATTTCTACAAAGTCAGAAAGTCAAAGTGGTTTCAGTTTAAGTGGTTGAAATGCGACTTGAGAGTGAAGTTTTCATCTGGAAAATGAGTTGAAGTGAAAATTGCTGAGGTACGGTGGAAAATGTGCCGCGCTCAACTGGAGACAGACACACACCAACGCCAGACTGAGATCAGAAATTGGTTTGGCCGTAACTTTAGAGAAGTACGAGTTTGGCCCTCGTCATTCTGACTGGAGGTTGGTGGCCGATCCCTGGGACACTTGAATGACAGGTGGTAATGAACACCAGGTGAAGGAGACGGCAATCTAGATTAACCAGATCATTTAAGTAAACGGCACTAGATGAGAAATAGTGGCAGAGCAATCACCTGGGACAATCTCTTTGGAGATGTCAGTCTCGAAAAACACCTAGGAGCGGTGGGGCTGACAGAATGAACTTGGATTTTAGTGCCATTTTTGATTGGATTTGTGGGTTCATTAAATTTTTATTGTTCATAAAAATTTATTTATAAAACATTTATATAGCACTTATCAAGACCTTGGGACAGCCCAAAGTGCTTTACAGTCAATGAAGTGCTTTTGAAGTGTAGTCACTGTTGTAATGTAGGAAAATGCAGCAGTCAATTTGCGCACAGCAAGCTCCCACAAACAGCAATGTGGTAATGACTAGATAATCTGTTTTTAGTGATGTTGGTCCAGAAATAAATATTGGTCAGGATACTGGGAGAACATTTCGACTCCTCTTCAAATAGAGCCATGGTATTTTTACGTCCACCTGAGGAGGCAGGCAGAGGACACACACTCACACACCTGAATGACGCAAGTGATATTAGCATGAGACAGGAGGAGGCACATTGAAAGAAATTAAAGACATTTTCGAGACACAGGCAACATATGAATAGCTGAGGATGTGGGGGATGAGGCAGGTAAAAGCAGGATAAACTAGCAAAGTGGAACAGGCTCCAGTGGCCCAACATGGTGTTCTGATGGAGGGTCCCCACCCTAAACACCAACCTGTTCCCTCCCCGGAAACACTGCTACCCACATGGCTAGCACCTCCTGCTGAAGTGGAAGTGGGAGCCATAGTCGAAGCCTGAAGTTATTAAAGTCAATATTAAGGCCAGAGGGCTACAGTTTTAAGGCTGAACTGTTAAGTTCTCCCTGGTTAAATCGACATACTGAAAACAGATAATGAAAACTCTTATTACTAAGTGACCCCCCCCCATCTCCCCCCATTGTCTATCATAGAGCAAACTGACCCCCCTCCCTAGTAGACAATGCAAATTATAAAATAATCAACAACTCCCAAAATTTGGTCTTGCACGTAATAAAATTCGAACACTCCCGTAATGGCTGGCAGGTACTGTGCATTTCCAGCAGTTTATGTTTCTTTTTGTTTTTATAAACAGCTGGCTGTTTTTTCAGCAAAGCTTTTTCTGTTTCATGTTTTGATGTATTTTTTTTTCTGGCTGTACTTTCTGTACAATTCATTTTGTCCAACTCTTTGAAACTTTTGGCCTAATTAACATCCCATGCACTTAATGAGTAACAAACCATGCTACAAAATAGATTGCACTGTAACATGGAAAAATCAATTCATTCTCTGAATATGGGCATCACTGGTAAGGATGGCATTTATTGCTCGTTCCTAATTCCTAGTTGCACTGAGAAGGTGGCGGTGGGCTGCTGCCTTGAACTGCTGCAATCTGTGTGGTGAAGGTGCTTCCACATTGCAGTTAGATCGGGAGTTCCAGGATTTTGACCCAGCGACGATGAAGGAACGGCGATATACGTCTAAGTCGGGATGGTGTGTGACTTGGAGGGGAACCTGGAGGTGATGGTGTTCCTATCCACCTGCTGCCCTTGTCCTTCTAGGTCACGGGTTTGGGAGGTGCTGCCGAAGAAGCCTTGGCTTGCTTGAGGAAAGGGGCAATCTCAAGGTACATGTATTAAAACCATATTTAAAACCAACTACACTGTTTCGTTTTTCCCCTGGATGGACATTACATTTCAAAACTGGTGAAAAGCATGCAGTAAAAGTTGTTTTCCTCTAATTGAGTGGCACTACCAGTGATAGGCTGGGTCTATCAGAATTTGGCAATATTGATCTTTGATTACATGCATAACCTAACGAGGCACGGGGCCTAATTAAATGGGTAGAATATGTATGTCTAAAAGTAGAAGATGCAAAACTCTTAGATGACAAGTGAAGGAGAACTGGAAAGAACTTATTTAGCGAAAGTGAAAGATTTTCTCAACAATGCTTCACTAAAATTGCAGAAGGGATTCAGAAAATAACGCTTCACTAAAAGTGGAGCTGAGACTTAAAAGCCCTGGTTTACGGAGATTACAGAGGAGTCGTTTTTTGATAACTCGGCCGTGGCTCAATGGTGGCCCTCTCGCCTCTGAGTCAGATGGTCATAGGTTCAAGTCCTACTTCAGTGCAGTACGGAGGGAGTTCCGCTCGGAGATACCGATCTTCAGATGAGATGTTAAACTGAGGTCCTGTCTGCCCTCACGGCACTATTCGAAGAAGAGCAGGGGAGTTCTGCCTGGCGTCCTGGCCAATATTTATCCCTCAACCAACATCACTAAAACTGATTATCTGGTAATTATTTCATTGCTGTTTGTGGGACCCTGCTTGCACAAGTTGGCTGTCGATTACCCTACATTATAACAGTGACTACACTTCAAAAAACACTTTGGGACATCCTGAGTTTGGGAATGGTGATATATAAATGCAACTTTTTTCTTTCCACTCTTCTTTCCATGTTAGTCTTGCCTCTGTCAATGATACTCAACAACAGCATGAAGAAAACATGTGACATTGAGGCTCTCTGATTTTCCTTGCCCCCCACCCTCCACTTCCCCAGGGAGATGCTTTGTTTCTGCATCATCATCTCTCCGCAACTTGAGGGCCACAACAGTGTGACTGAGATCAGGAACTCTGAAGTGGGTGGTGAAATTGGGGGGGAGGGGGGGGGGGTAGGAAATGTGAGCCTATGACCCTCCCATCTGCTGTGCCAAGCATTGGTGTTCCAACATGTTTGCTCGCTGTGCCACAGTGAAGTGGAGACATGGAATCATTTCAGGCTGCAAATAGCTTACTTAAAAGCAGTGCTTCCCTGACGAGACTTTTCTTCTCCATTCTAACATCTGCCATCTACAGCACCAAAGAGATGTGGCTGGGCTATCGGCCCTCTAAAAACTTATGTCTGGAACTACACCACCAGACTTCTGAACAACCATGCTCTATAAGTAAGACAGGCATCCGCGTCCCTAAGCGATGCTATTGGGGATGTTTTGCTTTTTAGAGTCATAGAGTCATAGAGTTATACAGCACGGATAGAGGCCCTTCGGCCCATCGTGTCCGCGCCGGCCATCAGCCCTGTCTACTCTAATCCCATATTCCAGCATTTGGTCCGTAGCCTTGTATGCTATGGCATTTCAAGTGCTCATCCAAATGCTTCTTGAATGTTGTGAGGGTTCCTGCCTCCACAACCCTTTCAGGCAGTGAGTTCCAGACTCCAACCACCCTCTGGGTGAAAAAGTTCTTTCTCAAATCCCCTCTAAACCTCCCGCCTTTTACCTTGAATCTATGCCCCCTTGTTATAGTACCCTCAACGAAGGGAAAAAGCTCCTCAGTATCCATCCTATCTGTGCCCCTCATAATTTTGTACACTTTTTCTGTGTATAACTTGAACTGGATTTCTAGGGAGTCAGTAAGGTTGTATCTTTATTTTCTTCGTAATCCAAGGACGTACGAAATTGACTATTCTCACTGCGAATAAAGTATTCTGTTCATTCATGTATTTTATGTAAAAGAAACTAGTTTGTTGATTTGAAACTGTTCCTATCTCGATATTGCTTTTTTGGACCACCTCTAAAGAGGCGAATGCATGATTTGGCATGTGCAATAGGTCAGAAGCCAATGTGCGGAGGAAGGATTGTATGTTATGCTCTCTGGGTAACGCTATAGTTTAACCAGATAGTGAGTCGTAAAAGGTGCACTCCAGATCATAAGGAACATGGGGCTCAATTTTAGGGGGAAATTGGGGGTGCGTTGGAGGCAATGGGGGCTCCAAAAATCATAGAAATCCTGTTCGGTTTCCTAAGCCGGCTCCAACCCGCTGACTTCCGAGTTTCCCAGGGACCCACATGTGTACATGTGGACAACCCGAAACCAGCAGTCCCGGCAATTAAAGCCGGCGGGATGACAGTTAAAGAGCCAAATGTACCAAATTGAGGTACTTAAGGCACTTTACCTGTCTCAGATTAAGTGATTGTAATGATTTTTAACTTACCTGGGCGGCTTGCTCACCACTTCTGATTCACATCTGGTTTCACCAGATGTGAAGGGCCAGATCAGGGAAAAAGAAACTAAACAAATTAAATAAAAAACCATAGAAGGAAGTTAAAACACAAAATGAACCTACCTTTGCACCCTGCTCCGATGTCCGATGTCTCCCTCTCTGATCTCCCCCTCTTCACCCCCCCCCCCCGATGTCCTCCCGATATTCCCCTCTTCACCCCTGATCTTCCGCTCTCCCCTCCGATCTTCTCTTCTCCCCCTTGATCTTCATTCTCCCCCTCCCGATCTTCACCCTCCCACCCCAGATCTTCCCCTCTCCGGCCCGATCTTCCCCTCTTCACCTCCGATCTTCCCCTCCCCCCACCCCGGTCTTCCGTTCCAGCGCTGGATGACGTCTCGCTGTCTCTCTTTCTCTCCTTTCCACCTCGCGTTGCAGCTCCTGACAGCAGCCGGCTGGTCAATCAGGCTGGCTGCTGGGCGTGAAACCCGGAGCGGACATTAATCATCAGCAATCAACAGGCGATCATGCCGGAAACAGTAAGTTTTGTTCATGGGGGTTTGCCACGTGCACCTTCACCCCACCGCTGCCGACCTGCCACCATTGCAAAATCGACTCCATGAAGTCTGATTTATGAGTGACTGGTGTTGAATCCAAGATAACATCTAGTCCAAAACCTGAAAGTTGTACTGGGATCTGCAGCCACAGCTTCCTTTTGAGTTACCTCTTCTGGGGGGATTAAATTGGCCTCCCAGGGTAGTGATGAGAGATGTTGAGTTACTAATGTGAATGAAAGAAAGAAAGACTTGCATTTATATAGCACTTTTCATGACCTCAGAACGTCCCAAAGCACTTTACAGCCAATGTAGTACTTTTGAAGTGTAATCATTGTTGTAATGTAGGAAACGCGGCAGCCAATTTGCGCACAGCAAGATCTCACAAACAGCAATGTGATAATGACTAGATAATCTGTTTTAGTAATGTTAGTTGAGGGATAAATAGACTGAGATGAGATTGGCTGTTTTGACTTTGACCCTAAGGTTTCCACTGGCGAAGCACCAGACAGTTGGAAGATATCATCCAGTGTAAAATAGAATGAGAGGAGGGTATTCTATTGCCCGAGGTTTCTGAATATCTATGATGAGGGGTTTGCTACAGGCCAAAGTGACTCTCCACATCTGATTTGGGGAAGCTTCATATTTGAAATTATTTTGTCATGTGGTTTCAATCGAGAATTAGTCCAATGCATTGCTGTAATGCTTGGAATTTCCATATGCGTAAAGACACTTGGAGATGCTGGGGCACATTGCATTGTCCAAAAAAAATTTGAAATATCCTGGATTTGCTGTTAGGAGTGTAAGGGGGAGGAGGACATAGATTTCTTGTGATACAAGTCAACAGGAATTGCATTTCAATTAAAGATAGCAGAGCTGTGTTCTTGTAGATATGGGAATTGACGGGGCTCTGAAATTATGGTATGGGAGAACAGAGAACAAATGCTTAACACATTTGTCTGAAATTCATCTCTTTTAGAAATGTTAACCAGTTCAAAATAACTTATCGCACAGTGTAATTTCAAGGCCAGGATTTTCTTATCGATGAGATATTATAGATTAGACATTATTGATTGGTTGTTTTTATGGATAATGGCCTAGAAATTGACCTTCATGGTACCTGAAAAACAGGTGTTATGCGGTCTCTAAGTTCCCAAAATGGCAGGCAGGAAGCAGGTGTGCACTTCCCACTGGAAGTGTGCACCCGCCATATTGGGTAAGGACAAACAAGTGGCATCCTTTACTCATGCCAGAAGCAGACATTAGTCCCTTTGTATATGTAAATAAGGAGCCTCGCTCTTGCTTGAGGTCCCCGCTGCAAGATTGGTTTGCCCTAAGTCAGCCAGTGCCATCACGGGCTGCACTTGGGGAAACCAACCCTACAACAAAAGCCAGCCACAGAAAAGGGAAGTTACTTACCTCTGAATGTGGTGCCAGGAGGAGAGGGTGTGCTCCTCCCAACCCCACATTAAACCACCTACCCGATCGCTGCTGCTACCCACCCTCCCGCCACCCCAATGCTACCGATCGCCCTCGGCCACCGATCACTTCCCACCGAGGCCATCACTTACCTGTGATGCCTGTGAATCCACCCCTCCCCCCCCCCCCACCCCGAGGCCACCGCTTACCTGTGGGCTGCCAAGACGATAGCAGCGGCATGTTCTTCCATCACTCACCGTCTCAGGCTTCTCCCACTGCGCCGTTCCTATTCGAATGGAGTTCGAGGCCCAAAAACTCGGGGCTCCTCCGACCTTTTCATTTGTGCGTGAGGTAAGCACCCTACGCAGCGCTCCCGAATTTCTAGGCCGAGATGTGGTAGATTAGACGCGAGCGATGGTATGTTCATGTAGATTTGATGCTATTGTTGGGATGTTCGAAAAGCTACAGATTCGGTGCTACTTTTGCATTTCCTTTTGTAGATTTTCTTTTGTAGAGTCTGAAAAGTTGTATTTTTATGTTGATGGGTGATTATGGTGTTTTTGGCAGTAGGCTGGGTGGCTCATTTTCGGCCGGCATGGACACGATGGGCCAAATGGCCTGCTTCTGTGCCGTAAATTTTCTATAATTCTACGATTCTATCAAACACTACCAGATCAGATGCAGCACAGGTTAGATAAAGAATAAAGCTCAATCTCCACTTCCATCAAACACACCCAGGGCAGGTACAGCACAGGTTGACACTGTATCCCTCTAACTAGCTCCCTTCCAGTTCACAGTGACACTGTATCTCTCTAACTACCCCTTTCCGGTTTACAGTGACACTGTATCCCTTTAACTACCCTTTCCAGTTTACAGTGACACCGTATCTCTCTAACTACCTCTTTCCAGTTTATGACATTGTATCCCTTTAACTACCCTTTCCAGTTTACAGTGACACCGTATCTCTCTAACTACCCCTTTCCAGTTTATGACATTGTATCTCTTTAATTGCCCTTTCCAGTGTACAGTGACACTGTATCCCTTTAACTACACTTTCTAGTTTACAATGCCACTGTATCCCTTTAACTACCCTGTCCAGTTTACAGTGACACAATCCCTTTCACTACCCCTTTCCAGTTTACAATGATACTATCCCTTTAACCACACTTTCTAGTTTACAGTGACACTATCCCTTTAACTACACTTTCTAGTTTACAGTGACACTATCCCTTTAACTACCCTGTCCAGTTTACAGTGACACTATCCCTTTAACTACCCTGTCCAGTTTACAGTGACACTGTATCCCTTTAACTACCCTGTCCAGTTTACAATGCCACTGTATCCCTTTAACTACCCTTTTCAGTTTACAGTGACACTATCCCTTTAACTACCCCTTTCCAGTTTACAATGATACTATCCCTTTAACTACCCCTTTCCAGTTTACAATGATACTATCCCTTTAACTACCCTTTCCAGTTTACAGTGACACTACCCCTTTAACTACCCTTTCCAGTTTACAGTGACACCATCCCTTTAGCTACCCTTTCCAGTTTACAGTGACACTATCCTTTTAACTACCCTTTCCAGTTTACAGTGACACTATCCCTTTAACTACCCTTTCCAGTTTACAGTGACACTATCCCTTTAACTAGCCCTTTCCAGTTTACAGTGACACTATCCCTTTAACTAGCCCTTTCCAGTTTACAGTAACTCTCTACTTCCCTGATGTTCTCGCTGTCTATTTTAGGTTCCACTTCACTCTGAGAGCAGGCTCAGTGCTTCGGATGGGAATTCCCAAACTATTGTGTGACCAGGAATTCTCACAGGCAGCATGCAGCACAGCTTGCACTTTAAAGGGACTTGCTTTCAATATTTTTAAATGAAAATTCAGTTTTGTGGCTGGCTAATGAATAATGGAGAACTGACTAAATGCTGCCTGCATTGCAACTTTACGGCCTTGCATCAGGGACGAGCTGCAGCCGTGTCTGGCAGTGGGGAGAGTACAAGAAAGTTGACAAGCAGAGATTTCTTGGCCAGGTCCTTTGACGTAGCAAATTATCTGTGAGCTCATGTTGAAACGATTGGTTTACGACCCTGAGGATAAAAAGTATATATATTTGCTTACAACGTGTAGCCCTGATAGCCAGAGGTTGGAGATGGAACACAGAAAATGAAACCCCATACCCTTTACAAGGACTGCATCGTGGGGGTCAATGGTTGTGAGTCCAGTCACTGGTATTAGTGGAGATGACAATGATTTACATCTTCATCAGGGTTACGGCAGTACTTTGTGTCACAGCTGGAATCTTTGCTCTTGTATGTTTAATAAAGGCCTTGTACTCATCTTGGGAAGAACCGATCTGGTTACGATGTACACTGACATCGTAAGTGTATTCAAAAAGGACATGTTTATGATTTTGCTACCACATAGCAATTCTTGCCATATTTCCATTTGCTTCGGAAAAGTAGGAAAACTCAGCAAAAAAACACTTGTTTCTTGACTATGATGTGGAGATGCCGGTGATGGACTGGGGTTGACAAATGTAAACAATCTTACAACACCAGGTTATAGTCCAACAATTTTATTTGAAAATCACAAGCTTTCAGAGGCTTCCTCCTTCGTCACCTGACGAAGGAGGAAGCCTCCGAAAGCTTGTGATTTTCAAATAAAATTGTTGGACTATAACCTGGTGTTGTAAGATTGTTTCTTGACTAAGCACCACCTACCTAGGAACAGGAGTAGGCCATTCAGCCTCTCGAGCCTGTTCCACCATTCTATTAGACCATGGCTGAACAGTACCTCAACTCCGTTTACCCCTTTCTGCTCTCCCACTTTTGCCAGTTATCTTAAATCTGTGTTTTCTGGTTACTGACCCACCTGGCAGTGGAAACTCTACCAAAGCTCATAATTTTTAAAACCTCTATTGAATCTCCCCTTAACCTTCTCTGCCCCTCATCTGAAAACACGACATCAGGTTCCATGTGTATGCTGAAGATACCCAGCTCAACCTCCCCACCACCTCTCTTGACCCTTCCACTGCCTTTGATTTGTCACGCTGCTTGTCCGTATTGGATTTCTGCTCATCCAGTATTGGATGAGCAGAAATTTCTTCTCTCGACTCTCCACGTGACTGAAGTCCCTCATCCCTGGTACCATTCTGGTAAATCCCCTCTGCACGCTTCGGCCTTGGCACAAGCTGATTAAAGCTTTCAGAATTTGTGTTCCCCATTCTGATACTCCCCTCTAATTATCTGCTTCTCTTTAAATCTCACTCGCATGCATTTTCCCCTTACTCCCCCATCAGTGTGCTCCCCGCATCCATCCAAATTGGCACCTCAAGCTATGAAAATGAGCTCACCCCAGAAAATTGGGTCGAACCGATGCAAGTAAGATGTTAAAAAGCAAAGAGAGTTTGCATGCAACCTAGCAGCTTATTTTTTTAATTGTACCTTGGTGCCATATAGTTGTGGTTTTGAGTGACTTCTCTCACTTAACTGAAGAAAAGAATCTATACAGAACAGTGGTAGAAGTGAGAGAACCCAATCCATCTCACTATGAGGTTTTTATATATAAATTATTTTTCCTTAAAACAAAAAAAAATCTCTTGATTACTAACCTTTGGCTTCATTTAGTAACCAAATATACAGGAAACGATTCCTCGGGTACATGCTTCCTTTGATAGTATGGTTCTGAGCAGGTCTTTTGCTGGTTGACCACAGGATTGCTAAATCTTTATTATTTTGAGGTGCAATGGTTTTAAAGTCTCCACAGTGTTTAGTACTAAAGACAAAATCATTCAAACACACCTTTATATCTCTCCCTCTCTCGCTTCCCTCACCCAGATATATTGGGCTCAATTTTAAAAGGGCGGTGGGATAGCAGTGGGGGTGGGGGTGAGGAAGGGGTCAATGGGCGCATGGCAAACCCGACTAATAAAAACTTATCTTTCCCCATACGATCGCAACATAATTGGTGGTCATTAATCTTGTTTCCATGGCCCTTTAAATCTGGATTTAAAGGGCCATTGCTCCAATGGATTTTGCTGGAGCAAAGAGCCAGAAGACCCAATGGAGCAGCACAGGGTAAGACTGCTCCAAGGTTCAGCAATGCCTCACTTCAGCTGCTACTGGCTGGGGTGAGGAGGAGGTGGGAACTATTTTACCCGGCCGACAGTAGGAAGTGCCCTGCCTCTGCCACCAAGAAGGCCTGACTTGAGGTGGCAGAGGAGGTCACCAGCAGGAGCAACATATCCCACACCTGGGTCCAATGCAGGAAGCACTTCAATGACCTAACTAGGTCAGTAAAAGTGAGTACACTTACTGATTCTCCTGCATTCTGTGTTGCACATCACCGCCCTCCCGCCCCAACTCATTCTGCACTGCCAAGACTACTCCATCACATCACTCCTCACACCCACTTAAGGCTCATCCTCAACTTATCTTCACTTCCCGAGCACTTCCTCACCTTCCCATTTGTGACCCCACCACTACCACTCACCTCAATCCTGATCCAATGTGATGTCTCTGTCTCATACTCACCCTCTGATGCACCTCTTTCATGGTCAGCCTCACCCAAAGCAATGCATTCATTGGCTGACCACTTCACCATCACTCACTCACACATCTGTACTTTCTCCCCTTCTAGGAGAAGAGAGCGCAAAATGCATGTGAGAGGGCGAGGACTGGAGGGGGGGGGGCCACAACAAATAGTGGTCCTCACAGACACAGAGGAGGAGGCCCTGCAGATCAGCCGCACCCTTGAGTGCCTGTCTGTCGGGGACGCCGAGACTGGCACCCCACAAATGTCTGGTGACACAACTTAAACATTCATCACACACAACATGAATTGATGTTAACAATGCTTGCAATGTGGAACACCTCAGTATGCTCATCACAACATGACACATCTGTGATGATGCTTAATATTGCCTTCTGTTCTCTTACAAGCCCTTCGATGACCGCAGTGATGGTAGAGGGCGATTCCTCAGAGGACCTGCCAGCTTCTGAGGGTGCACTGTCGCATCTTATCGAGCCATCCACCAGCGCAGATACTCACATCTCGGTGGGTCCTAGTACTCAGTTAGTTAGGTTGGCACCTGGTGAGTCACCACACACAAGTGAGCACGAGCAGACACTGGCAGGGGCAGTTGTGAAGAGTCCGCGTCGGTGGGCGCACTCCTCTCCAGGCTCTGCTCAGCTGGACACAGATGTTGACACCCGGGGGCCATCCTTTAAAAGGAGAATGGTTGAGGGACAGCAGCACCTGTTCTGGAACAGGTGCCACATACACTCTCCACAATATCGCAGAGGATGGAGAAGTCTTCTTCCTGCATTAGTGGAATGGTGGCACAGGTACGGGAGGGAACCTCTGAGATACTGTCACAGGGACGTGAGCAACTGCCTGAGATAGTGTCGCACGTAACTGCCGAAATGTCTGAGATAGTGTCACAGGGAACTGCGGAAATGTCTGAGATAGTGCCGCAGGTAAGTGCAGGAATGTCTGCGATGGAGAGAAGGCTAGCCTCCGTTGAGCTTCAAGCACGGCTCATATATGTGTCCATTCAGGCCCTGACAATGGCCGTTCGGACTCACGGTGAACAACATTCTGACGCCTTAAACAGGCAGACAGAAACTTTACAACTGGTCTTCCAAGGCATCATACATGTCCTCCAAACTGTTCTCCAGCAAGTAGGAGTGATGTGGACCTGTTCCAGGAGAGGGATGATGGTGAAAGGGGACATGGAAGTGGGGACGCCACTCAAAGCGCTCCCACGTCTCACCCGTTGCCCCCCTCTCTGTCAGCACCCGCAATGCTGCATCCTCTCCAGGTGGCCGAGTCTGCCCCTGCACAGGTACAGGTGGAGCAGTCTTTGGAGTGGCCCTTATGGGCTCCAAAACCCAGAGGGCGTTGGTCAAAAGCATTTAAGCAGTCCGGCCATGGACATGAGCAACCTGGCACTACCTCTGCTTTAGCCACAGGGGATGCACCACGTAGAAGAGGTAGGAAGAGAAAGACTAAGGATTTATGAATACAAAGGGTATGCACAAGGGTGTCTGACAGTCATGCTTTTCATTTATATTTAGTTTTTGTTAAAGTCACATTAAATGTTATTGTTCCCACCACTACTGCCACGTCTTGCCCATTCTTGACTGGCTTTTGTGATTAAGCCCTTTCATGTGCTTCATCATGAATGGCGACTCTTGTGCCACCCAGTGGGTCACTTTACATTGGGTGTATGTGTAGTTGCAGGACTGTTTTGTGCAGGGGAGTGAGGGTGGCGGGGGGGCTGGTGTTGGCACTGGGTCTTTCCCGGTGGTGTGAGGACTGGACTCTTCTCACTTTCTAATCTTACAAGAATCGTTCATATATGAGTGACTCCCTGGCCTCATGAGCAGCCAGGTGAGCCACTGCTCTGCCCATGGGTTTGTCCTCCTCCTCCTTCTCCTTCTCCTGCTCCTGGTCCTCCTCAATGTGGATGGCAGATGTGGATGGTGGATGAGGGCATGGGGCCTCCTCAACTGGTATCCCTCTCTGTTGCACCATGTTGTGCAGGACACAACACACTACTATAATGTGATGCACTCCTGCTGGTGTGTATTGAAACGTTCCCCTAGAATGATCCAGGCACTAAAATCGCATCACCAGCAGCCCTATCGCATGTTCAATTATAAACCTGGTGGCGACGTGGCGGTTGTTGTATCGATGCTGTTGCTTGCTGATGGGGTTCCTAAGAGGTGTCATGAGCCGCGTGTGGAGGGGGTATCCCTTGTTCCTGAGGAGCCAGCCTTCAGGGTGTCTGGTGCATGGAAGAGGCCCAGGATGTTGGATTCCCTCAGAATGAACGAATCATGGCAGCTGCCAGGGAATCTGGCGCACACGCGAAGAAATCTTTTGCGGTGGTGACAAACGAGCTGAGTGTTGATGGAGTGATACCCCTTTCTGTTGATGAACAGTCCTGGCTCCTGTGGAGGTGCTCAGATTGCTACATGCATGCAATTGATTGCACCCTGTACATGTGGGAAGCCAGCCACAGATTGGAATCCCACTGCTCTCTCCGTCTGGCTGAGGTTGTCCATGGGGAAGTTGACGTATTGCGAGGCCCTGCGAAACAAACCATCAGTGACCTGCCTTATGCACTTGTATGCAGACGACTGTCCAAATGGCTGCCAGCTGAAACACCCCTTCACCGTGGCGTGTTTTACTCAGCGTGGGGAAGACATTGAGGCTTTAATTGCCGGCGGGACTTCCGGATTCGGGAATGGCGCGCGCACCCAGATGACTCCGGGTCGTGCGTGTTCTTCAGCATACAGGATTTCTGCCCACTCCAAAAAAAACACGATTTTCTTTGCCCCCAATGCACCCGGACTTTGCTTTTAAAATTGAGCCCATTATCTCTTTGAAGCTCCACTGACACATCTCCTGCATAAAAGATCACAGACACATTCCTGATCATATGGGGCATTCGAATCATGTTGGCAATGAAGGGCTGCACATTACTGGATGGTGTACTGGAAAAGCACTTGAGCAGGATTTTGGAGAGACCGAGCCCAAATTTCCTCCCCGAAATTGGCATGATGATGCCGTATTCTGGGCGGAAATTGGGGTGGTATCTAGTCACGATTGGTTTGTGCCATTGGCATCGGGACCAACTTTTGTTTTAGTCTGTTTATGGGATAGCTCAGCCAGAAGCACACAAATCTAAATGTGAAAGGTATTAGAGGGCCCATACTTACGAATGGGTGAAATATTGCTCTACTAAATGTGCCTCCAGATCCTTTGACTCCAGCACGGTCTTAATCCATGCTAGCAGCCTAATTTTCCACATGTCGGGAACGTAATCTTCTTCGGAAGGTCACCCATTATTCCACACACAAATGGCAATGTTGTGCAGGGCCTATCATGCCAAAAGGATTTGGCATTACTTCATACGGACATACTGTGGTGCTTTGGAAGGCCAGTTTAGACATCTGAAGCACATTTTCAACATTCCAATTGACTTTTTAATAACTCTGCAAGTTGTTTGATGCACTTGATTATAATTTGTCCTTGGCTGACTGACTCTGATTTCTGAATCCATTCCATGAGTCATAAGTTCAGCTAATAGCCCCGATTACCCAATATCGAATCCTGAAGATCATCATTTGCTTCAAACGTGAAAATTGAAGCGTGTATCCAGATAAAAGGATTACGATTATTGGTAAACCATCAGCAATTATATGTTTCGTATTGTTTACCATCTGAATGTTCAGTGACGCTGTTCGATTTGATTTTGGTAAACAATATAATTGAAGAAAGGTACTCTTTGCTATGAGCTCATCTGGGTGTCAACCAGCAAAACCTTAAACATGTTCTTCATAAATGGGCTTGGAATTTCATTACACACGAGGAAATCAACACCTTGTGTTCGTCTTGTACATAGTTCGTAGCCATGACGATACTGAGAAATGGCATGAAGGTGTTTTTATGTTTTCGCAAGCTGCTAGAAGGTTCCAGACAAACCTGTGGTGGTGTGAGCATCACCATCATCTGCTGGATGAGTGTTAACTCGACCGATTGACTGACCCAGCTGTAATCAAGCCTAAAGTCAACACCTGATGTTACTATTAGTGCTAAAGCTTCACTAAAAACAGTCGCCGATTCCAAGTCCCAATACAGCTCCCTCATGCTTACTTAGAGGTCCATTCACCTGGACGCCCTTTTCTGTTTCAAGTAAGTTGAAGTTGATTGACAGGCTTCAATGTAGCATATTTCGGTAAACAATATAATTGAGCATAGGAGATTGAGGGCTGCTCTGATCGAGGTGCGTAAAATGTTAAAAGGATTTGCTAGGGTAGATACGGAGAAACTATTTCCTCTGGAGGGAGAATTGAGAGCAAGAACACACAATATTAAAATTAGAGCTAGGCCATTCAGGAGCAAAATTAAGAAGCACTTTTTCACACGAAGGGCACTAGAAATCTGGAACTCTATCCCTCAAAAGCCGGTAGATGCTGGGGCAATTGAAGCTTTCAAGACTGAGATAGATAGATTTTTGTTAGGTATCAGTATTGAGGGCTATGGAGCAAAGGCAGGAAAATGGAATTGAGGTGCAGATCAGCCATGATCTAATTGAGTGGCGGAGGAGGCTCGAGGGGCTGAATGGCCTACTCCTGTTCCTATATTGGGTGATAGCGATAAAATGAAAAACCATGATGACCGGAAATAAAATAAAAACCAGAAAATGCTGAGAACAACAGGAGGTCAGTCAACAGCTGAAGGACAGGAGCAGGTTAATGTTCTGGATGTGGCCCCTCATTAGTTTGGATAAAAAGTTCTCGCCTGAAATGCTAACCCATCGTTTCTCTTTCAAATACTGACCGACCTGCCCTGTATTGTGAGCACTTTCTGTTCTTCATTCCGAAGATCTGCTTGGAGATTTCGATCTTAAATTCATCCTCCCGGGAAGAGACGACCTATCGAATGCAATTCTCGTCAGTTTGTTCTATTTTGTTTGTAAATGCACTTCCTTTTGGGTTCAACATCTGCGCCACTTTCTGTTGCTACAAAACAACTGTGACGACACCAGCTGTTTGTACAATTCGACTCTGTATTGTGCTGGTAACAACATGTTATAGCATAGGTGATATTTTATAGACAACATATTCGTGCCAATGCAACATTCTTATAGAAGGAATGTTCCTATACATTGAATGTTCATCGAGGTGAAATATTATAGGTCAGGTTTTATATCGTTGTGTTCATGTAGATGAGGCATTCTTTTATGTGAGATTTTCTTGGGGGGAGGGGGATTGATGTAGGCATGTTTGAATATATTTTAAAATACATTACTGTGTATTTTCTTTCACTGTGGAAAGAGGAACTCTGCGTTCCTCCAATTCTGGACTCTCTCCCCACTCCCTTCGCACCACCATTGGAGGCTGTGTCTTCAGCTGTCTAGGCCCTAAGCTCTGGAATTCCCTCCCTAACCCTCTCCACCTCTCTCTCCTCCTTTTAAGACAGTCCTTAAAATTACCTCTTTGACAAAGCTTTTGATCACCTGTCCTAATTTCTCCTTCTTGGTCTCGGTGTCAATTTTTTTTGTCTGATTATGCTCCTGTGGAGCACCTTGGGACGTTTTATTATGTTAAAGGCGCTATATAAAGGTAAGTTATTGTTTCTTTAAAACAAATGTGTTCTCTATTTCACTATTTAATAAAACACAATCTATGTGATGACTTTAATTTGGATTGACTCAACCAGTGTAAATAGCTCAATCTTTTTGGAGTCACGCAGGCTCATTTTCAGGTGATTGAAGCAGGTGCTCGGGTCTCAAACCATGAATGGTTAATGATTATATAATCGGCCTCGGTTTATTTGGTTAGGAGTTTCCATTATCAGCCTTGCTTACCATTTCACTTCCATGAAGTTAAGGTTTGTAGCCCATTATCTTTATGATCATCCAGATATTCCTTGTAAGCTGCAGGTAATTAATGTCATGTATTTGGTGCACCTTAAGGCTGCAATATCCAGTTTGTCGCCGTAATATTTTGGGCTCAGTTCCAAAACGTTTGAAATCTTCACTAAATGACTTAAGAAATATCTCTCACCGCAAACCTATGCATACATTAAAATAGGTCTTGGAGACCACTTCTAGATGATGGTGTCCTTCTGTGAGGATAAGAGGGCCTCGTTATAAGTAGTGGCTGGCTCTGGCTGTAACCCATAGATGGTAATCCATGACATTAACTGTCCTCATGTATAGAGTAAAAATGAAAAAATAGTCCTCCAAATGTGACACTGGGTAATGATTATGTATGGTTGAGTTACTTATACTCGTTGAATCAATCTAAATCCGTCTTTTGGATGAGATGTCAAACCAAAGCCCCGTCTTCCCTCTTAAGTGGATGTCGAAGATCCCATGGCACTATTTCTTAGAAGAGCAGGGGAGATTTCCCCGGTGTCCTGGCCAATATTTATCCCTCAACCAACATCACTTAAAAAAACCCGATTATCTGGTCATTATCATTTTGTTATTTGTGGGACCTTGCTACGTGCAAATTGGCTGCCGCGTTTCCTACATTACAATGGTGACTACACTTCAAAAAGTACTTCATTGGCTGGGAAGCACTTTGGGACATCCTGAGATCATGAAAGGCATTATACAAACGCAAGCCTGTCTCTCAGTGATTCATCAGTCTCGAAGGCAATGAGCCATTAATTCCTTAATCAAATGCTTCTTTTGCTGGCAATGTTATACAAGTTTCCTTGAATCAAACCTGGCAGGTGCAACAGTAACCATCACCACTCAGTCTACACTATGTCTTATTAAAGCAACATTTGATTTTTGACCACTTGTAAAGCATAGCAGACTACCATGAAAAATCTAATTTACAAAGTGCGACCGCACTGCACTTTCTCTCTCTGTCCGTTTTGACATACCTCACTCTGCAGAGAATGCTTCACAATCTGTCTCTAGGAATTTGGGTCTTAGAATTTAGAAGATTAAGGGGTGATTTGATCGAAGTTTTCAAGATATTAAGGAGAACTGATAGGGAGATAGAGAGAAACTATTTCCACTGGTTGGGGAGTCTAGGACTATAGACATAGCCTAAAAATTAGAGCCAGTACTTTCAGGAGTGAAGTTAGGAAACACTTCTACACGCAAAGGGTGGTAGAAGTTTGGAACTCTCTTTCGCAAACGGCAGTTGATGCTAGCTCAATTGTTAATTTTTAATCTGAGATTGTTAGATTTTTATTAACCAACGGTATTAAGGGATATGGGGCTAAGGTGGGTATATGGAGTTTGATCACAGATCAGGGGGAAACTCTCCAGTGGCTGGAGTCATACCTAGCACAAAGGAAGATGGTAGTGGTTGTTGGAGGCCGATCATCTCAGTCCCAGGACATTGCTGCAGGAGTTCCTCAAGGCAGTGTCCTAGGCCCAACCATCTTCAGCTGCTTCATCAATGACCTTCCCTCCATCATAAGTTCAGAAATGAGGAAGTTCGCTGATGATTGCACAGTGTTCAGTTCCATTCACAACCCCTCAGATAATGAAGCAGTCCGAGCCCGCATGCAGCAAGACCTGGACAACATCCAGGCTTGGGCTGATAAGTGGCAAGTAACATTCGCGCCAGACAAGTGCCAGGCAATGACCATCTCCAACAAGAGAGTGTCTAACCACCTCCCCTTGACATTCAATGGCATTACCATCGCTAAATCCCCCACCATCAACATCCTGGGGGTCACCATTGACCAGAAACTTAACTGGACCACCACATAAATACTGTGGCTACAAGAGCAGGTCAGAGGCTGGGTATTCTGTGGCGAGTGACTCACCTCCTGACTCCCCAAAGCCTATCCATCATCAGCAAGGCACAAGTCAGGAGTGTGATGGAATACTCTCCACTTGCCTGGATGAGTGCAGCTCCAACAACACTCAAGAAGCTCGACACCATCCAGGACAAAGCAGCCCGCTTGATTGGCACCCCATCCACCACCCTAAACATTCACTCCCTTCACCACCGGCGCACTGTGGCTGCAGTGTGTACCATCCACAGGATGCACTGCAGCAACTCGCCAAGGCTTCTTCGACAGCACCTCCCAAACCCGCGACCTCTACCACCTAGAAGGACAAGAGCAGCAGGTACATGGGAACAACACCTCCAAGTCACACACCATCCCGACTTGGAAATATATCGCCGTTCCTTCATTGTCGCTGGGTCAAAATCCTGGAACTCCCTTCCTAACAGCACTGTGGGAGAACCTTCACCAGACTGACTGCAGCGGTTCAAGAAGGCGGCTCACCACCACCTTCTCAAGGGCAATTAGGGATGGGCAATAAATGCCGGCCTCGCCAGCGACGCCCACATCCCATGAACGAATAAAAAAAAAATCTCATTGAATGGCGGAATCGGCTCGAGGGGATAAATGGCCTACTCCTGTTCCTATGTTCCTATGTTCTTTGTGTGGCACTGGTTACATGCTGATTCCATGTTAGACATTGTCTTCAGTCCTGCGCAGACCGCAAGTGAGTCATTTTCTCATTGTCTGGTCTAAAGTTTGCCGTCTGGATTTAATTAGTTGTGAAGACCATCCGTCAATCAATTTCATTGATTCGACTACTTTCAGCACAAGTGAAATTGAAGAGCATAGCTGTGTGTACACGTGGACACGTACGTGTGCACAATGTATTTATATGCACACACACACATGCATGTGTATGTATATATATATGCACATGTGCACATGCATATCCATATAGAGCAAAGTTTGGAGCATTGGGAATTGTTTCAGGTTTCTATTGCCTACGCTCTGTGTTTGGAGAAAGGATACTTCTCTCCATTAAAATCATGTTTGTGGAAAGGTGATTTAGTCAACTGAGAAGTTTGTTTTGTTATTTTGCGTAGTGTAGTCCCTTCACTGTTTCACATTGAGCTGCGGCCTTGAGTACAATGCTTTAAATCAGCAACAAGCACAAATTATTATTTACAATACAACAGTAAATGCTGCAAACGCAACATGTCCTTCAGCACCTGTAAAGAGAAATGACAGGCTAACGTTTCAGTTCTCAGTCATTAGTCAAAATTGACCAAAGGATCCACAGAAATTGTTCGTACTGCCCTGAAACAAGGGGCAACTCAAGATACATTTTCCATTCAATTGGAGTGGCCCAGAAGGAAGGTGACCCTGCTCAACACTGCCCCTGCTGGTAAGAAAATGAAAATAAAAAAAAAACAAATTCTCCTCTGGGTAATGGAATTTCTTTTCTATATAATGGGGGACTACTTTGATCAAATAGTTCCCATTCTAAACTTTACTTTCCCTTTAAACCTGCCAACACCAGGCCAGACCTGAAGTAAAATACTCACTTTTTAAGAAAAGGGTTAATCAGACTGTCCTGAAGTCTTCTAATGTTAGACTACTATTGATTTCTCTTTATATTGTAGTAAGGTTAACCTTTAGCCTTCGCCTGTTAGGCAGGAAAGTCACAGCCCAGGATTTCTTGGGCCTGTTTGTCAGGTTTTATATATTACCATGTATGTTTACAGACAGAAATAACCACTCAGAGAAAGACAGAGATCAGAGAAAGATCCAGTTAAAAAGGGCAAGTATCAGAGTGAGTCAGAATGCAATATGCAGGTAGACAGAGTGAGAGAGAAAGTTAGAGAAATTGAGAGATAGAGAAATGGAGACTGAAAGATTGAAATAATGATTGAGAGAGGGAGGGACACTGATTCAGAGAGAAGGAGCAAGAGACACACACACTGACTCGGTGTGAAAGAGATTGAAAATAGGACTGTTCAGAGTAAAAATAAGTCCGTCCACTCCAGGTGCCACTATTTAATTGTCCGCCCCGGTGTATATTTTTACCATTTTATGTGCAGTTCATAACGTCAATTTAATCTGTAATATGAATTCTGGTAGGTTCATGTCACACATTTAGCTTTCATGTTCAACCTGTGCCTTCCTGCAGGCGTAAGTCGAGTGTCAGACACAGGTGTAGAGACTAATGCACTTTATTAACCTGAATACACGATTGGGCGGGTCATTCATTTTTCTTACACGATGCACCACATGTTACTCAGCAGGCAACTTACTCATTATGCAGTGCTACATATGGTAAAAGTGATTGCTTCCGTTACCTGCGGCCTTCTCCGACCTTCCTTGGGTTATTTGGAAACTCTGCCATTTCCCCTTAAGACAGCAACATCACAGGTTATTTTGTCATAGTTCAGACAATGTGAAAGTTGCATTTTTTTTTAAAGTACAAAACTCGATAAGCCACTTCTGTCTTGATGGATCAGTATCTATGACTGTCACATCTGGAATTTTCAGCAATTGTCTTAATATTCTCTATCAAAAACAAAAAAAAACAAATAAACACTCAAACAAAAAACATGAACATAATTCTTGAACACATAAAGCCCCATTATTTAGATTTTTGTTAGGCAAGGGTATTAAGGGTGATGGAACCAAGGCAGTTAGATGGAGTTGAGAAACAGATCAGCTATAATCTAATTGAATGGCGGAACAGGCTCGGGTGGCTGAATGGCCTACTCTTGTTCCTATGGTCCTATTGCAGCACTGAGCAGTTAATTAATGCTATGGAGTTCAAAGCATTGACACAATTTGGCTTTAAAATAGGCAATCACAGCCACGTGAAACTAGACAGCAAGATGATGCATTGGAAGCATCTGTTTGCAAAACATCTGGAATGAAGGATCTTTGCATCAAACTGCACGTATTTTATTTCCTCTTTCCCCTGTTGCTGTCTCTCTCAACAGTTACTCCTTTCTCCTGATGGCCAACATGGTCTGTGTCACTGAGTGGAAATTAACGGTGAGCAAAATCTTTAAACTCCCAAGTGACGACAAATTCCCGTCATGTGGCAACATTTTTCCTAATGGACTGTAAGGTTGCCTGCTGCCATTGCCGCGTGTTATCGAGAGCTACTGCCACCTAGCGATAAACTAGATTTTATGGGGTCACGTTTTTACTGTTCCCGCCGGGCAGGAAACGGGCGAGAGTGGGAAAAGTTAAGATCAACCCCACTATGAAAAGAAAAATGAAATAAAATCATCGGTGATATTTTGGGGATATTCTTGTGCTGATCAAGATGAAGGATTTTAATGCTGGGGAGTAAAAGCCTTTTTTGGATGCTTGGCATCAACCACTCCCCACGTCAGGTACCATTTGAACTACGTGCCGAGTTAATCTACTTCCAGTCTGTTCTAGAAGAACACCCCCTACTAGTGGAGTAATTTTAACCTAACCCGCCCGGCAGGAAACTGACTGGTTCGGACAGGCCTCAATTTTTACACTCGGCCCGATTTAACTTGCCATTGAAGGAGGCTGAGCCAATCCTGTCAGTTTCCAACTGGGCAGTTTAGGTTTAAATGACCCAATCCCGCCACTACACCAGCGTGGCATCTCCACCACCTGCGCCAGCTGTCCTCATAGACTGTTTCAATTAGGCTGTCAATTTGGGCAGTGCTATGTTCTATTTTTGTGCTTTGGCTCATGCCCATTAGGGACTGGGTTTGAAACGGCCCTATATATTTTAGTCGATCTCCCGTGGCATTGCTCGCAGTGAGAGTGAGATCTGCTGTTTTATAACCGGAATGTTATATAGCACACTGCAATATCAGTGTGGCAGGAAAACATTCTCTCTCAACCAATAGCATCAAAAACTGGACATCTGCTGTTTGTGGGAGCTTGCTATGAACGAATTGGCTGCCACGTTTGCCTGCATAACAGTGACTGCATTTCAAAAATAATTCATTAGCTGCAAATCACTTGGAGTTGTCCTGAGGATAGAAGGAAACAAGTTGTTTCTTTCTTTACTTAAGCAATTCTGTAGCTTGCTCTCTGAAGGACTCGCAGTGTTTCGAGCCTCTTTGTTTCAGGCTAAAGTGATGGTCAAGGACTCTGTTGCCAAGTTGTGGACATCTTTTCTGCCAGCATTGGATGAGTTCCGCTGTTGGCAGCGGGTGTGAAGTGAAGGGGCTAGAGAGGTTGGCCTCGAGAAGAAATGATTTCAGTTATTTGGTTTGTTAATTTTATTTATTTCCAAGTATGTTAGGCTTTGAACAGCATTACATGTCAGGAGGTTAACAATGAATCCTGCTTTATCAACTAGTTCTGTGGGTCACTGTGGCCAATTGAGGTCCATAATGAAATTTCCATTTTGAATTTACTTCCATTATAATTCTATGAATTTAGGAACAGGAGTAGGCCATTCGGCCCATCGAACCTTCTTCGCCATTCAATTAGATCATGGCTGATTTGTACCACTGCCCCATTTACCTGCCTTTGCTCCATATCCCTCGATACCCTTACCTAACAAAAATCTATCAATCTCAGTCTTGAAAGTTTCAATTGTCCCAGCATCCACAGCCTTTTGGGGAAGAGGGTTCCAGATTTCCACTACCCTTTGTGTGAAAAAAAATGCTTCCTGATTTCACTCTGGAATGACCTCCTGGCTCTTAATTTTAACATTATGTCCCCTCGTTCTTGATTCCCCCACCAGAGGAAATAGTTTCTCCGTATCTACCCTATCAAATCCTTTTAACTTTTTAAACACCTCAATCAGATCACCCTTCAATTTCATGCAAGTTGACTGGTATTTCGTATGACATCGATCTCATCTGCTACTGTCTTCATTTCCCTGCTTTCTTCTTTGGTCGAGAGACTTCACCTGATGATTTTGACCCCCTTTCCCTATCTCTACCCTCCCCCTAGCAGTTTGCCTTTTTGTGATCTTTTCATTGCAATTGCTTCCACAATACTGTCATCAAATCCACTTGAAACACTACGCAGCCTTTGTCTTTCAGGCGCTGATCAACCTGCTGAGTATTGCCAGCGTTTTTTTGTTTTATATTGTATGAACTGACTGATAGTTCATTCAGTCTTACTGGTTTGTGACATAGGATTGTGGCTTTTGTGGGATTTGTTCGTGTTGCACAATACTGCGATTTGTTGTGGGATTTTTCTACATGTTTTACGATGGGGCATTTTTTCTTTGTAGTTTTTATTTTTGTTCTTTTCTTTGTTGTTGTTGTTGTTTTGCATTTCAAGCTTACCATTATTTCAGCAACTATTTCCTTACAGTTTGGGAAGCACGTGGCAGGGAATAGAAAACAAACCATAGATAGCCCATAATTAGTCTCTGAAGACAACAAACACATTGACAGCAATTATACTGAGCACATGTGCTGCAAGGAGATCTCCTCGTGCCCAGCATCATTCCAGTGCAGTCGCTGCTACATCACATTATGACATTTTAAAATGTATATGGTTCCCCAGTTTTCTCCCTTCCTCTCCTGAGGGTGCTCACGGGTCATGCTGGGGTCTGGATACCAGCTGCTACCTTGCCCAAATGGCCTTAACCAGAGGCCTGAGTGGGGGAGCAGTGGTGGCTTCCCCGCCAGGCCAAACCTGCCGGGAACAGGAGCCAGGGCCAGAAGAGGCCCAGCGAGCTTTATGACAATCTGTCATGTATTTTTGCGGTTCAGAATTAAGACCTCAAGGGATTTATAATGAAAAGAGAACTTCGTAACCAAAATTGTCTTCCAAGTATTTAATAGAAATTGGTTTGACCTGATTCCTGTTGCTACTTGTACTATACAGCCTGCAGAATTCATATGGGCTGGCATTTCCAACGCTCACTTATCCCAACAACGGCCTTTTATTCCATTTCTCGCCATGTAAGTTAGCGCTCTTGTGGCCAATCCTTGATCCTGTTGGCTATTAAAAGTAGAGCCTTGACAGTGAATGCCACAGGTTAGTCAATGATGAGGAGCATCATAGCCAAGGTTGGCCTTATCGTCATCCAACATCCACACAAGTACAGGAGTACTTGCTGCAGAAGTCGCTGGATCGGGAATGGGAGCTGGTTTCCACCCATCCTCCCAGCTGAAGGGCACTGAGGCCATAAACATGTTTTTAAAAAGTAAACTTGTGGAGGTCTTCTAAAAAAAAGAACCACTTAGCACTGATGACAATCACCCATAGCAGTACTCTTTTTTTTAATTGTGCCTCTTCTGATTCTAACTGAAAATTCTCACTGTTAATTTCTATCTTTCAGTTTGAAACAAAAACAAAAAAGATGATTTTTAAGTTACCCAACTGAAGATTTGTTTGCCACACCCTGTTTTTTCCTGCAATGTTCATACTAGTGGCACCAGCGAGAACCACAATATGCGTAACAAATTTACAGCTATTGAGATACAAGGCATAGAGTGAACAGCTACAGAGAGCCTGCAACCACTGGGAAATAATAGTACAGCACTTCTATTTAAGATAGACACATCTAGAAGTTCAAGACAGGCACTTGTCCCTTTGACTGGTTGAGTCAATCTGAAAAGGCTAATTACATTAATAAGAAGGGCCCACAGCAGAAAAACTATTTTCCTTGGGCGTGTATAGAAGGATTGGCAAGAGCATAGAATTACATAGAATTTACAGCACAGAAACAGGCCGTTCGGCCCAGCTGGCCTATGCCGGTCTTTATAGTCCACAAGGACCTCCTCCCATTCGAACGACCTCTTCCCACCCTGCCCCCGTATCCCTCTATTCCTTTCTCCCTCAAGCTTCCCCTTAAATACATCAATGCTATTTGCTTCAACCATTCCATGTGGCAGCAAGTTACATATTCTCACCACTGGCTGTGTAAAGAAATTCCTCTTAAGTTCTTTATTTGATCTGTCAGTGGCTACCTTGTATTTTTCCCCCTTTGTTTTGGACTCACCCACAAGTGGAAGCAGTTTCTCCATGTCTACCCTATCGAACCCCATCATAATTTTAATGACCACTATCAGGTCTCCTCTGAGTCTCTCTTTTCCAGAGAAAAGAACCCCAACTCGCTCACCAGCACACCAGCCACTGAACCACACTGTAACAGGACGATAAGCAGCTGGTTACATGTTCCCGACAGCAGCTTGAATCACCCACGTACTATACGCCACATGAGATAGAGCGCCAGCAAAGGTTCTGATAATTGGAAGAGTTAATCTGTTTGTACAGTAACGGGGGATGCTGGTGAAATGGGTTTATCCAAAGTCAGTGATCGCTATAACGCAAAGTTATTTTGTGCATGGCCTGGGAAGGTCAGTGTGGATGTAAAACCGTTGAGAGCCATTCACCCTCCACCAATCCCAGGCAATGTGGCATTTAATGTTACGAGTGACATCTTCATCTTCAAACCTGCTGTCTTCAAAAAGGCCAGAGATAGAGAGACAGGGGATCAAATTACCCTAACGTGTGAAATTTAGACTTTGGAGAGTAATATAAAGCATCACATAAAATGAAATAAAATAGACATTCCCCAGCTTGGTATTTGCTTAAAAGCTGTTCCTCCCTTAACATCTTCCAGTTCTGATGAAAGGTCATCGGCCTGAAACGTTAACTCTGTTTCTCTCTCCGCGGATGCTGCCTGACCTGTTGAGTGTTTCCAGCATTTTCTGTTTTTAGTTGCCATTTTCTAATGTTTGTGCATTCATCTCTCCTAGGGTAGATGTGTGCCTCACAGTTTGAGAACCGTAAGAGGATATAAATTGGAGACTGTAAAATAAACCATAAAAAGGCTCCGATTGTATAAATTGCAAACCTCACAATGCAAACAGTTTCTTTTTGCACAAACCACCAATTTCTGGCGTGTTCTACAGACTGGTGCGGATATACTGAGACTGTGGATAGAACTCGTGGTACAGGCACATGACCGGGATTGAAATTGGCGGAAAGAAACCTATAAAGAATTAATTGAAAGCATCAAAACAGAGGATTTGAAACCTAAACAGATTCAAATAAACAGAACATGTGTTTTTAGAGTGGATAGTTTGTGAAAGTAAAACCAGTTGTGCCCTCGCAGTTTGGAATAATAAAAGTACCAGGAATTTCAGTGGAAATATAAAAACAGGATTTTCTCACGCGGGGTGGTGGGGGGCAGGGTGGGGGAAGATGGGATACTACTTGGAAGGTTCCAAAGTGGAATAAATGACTCTCAGTGACAGAGTTCTTGTACCTGTTTTGTGATATCTGTATGATGTGGCTCCTATTGATGAGACAATTTTTAGCAGTACTAAAGGAAATTTAATTGATATGGCAGGCCTGGAGTTTCCATAACAATTTTATACATAGTGTGAGTACAGCTGCCTGAACAGAACCAATTAGTGCACTTGCCAAAGCAGTTAATAAGGTTTTTTTTTTGATTATGTTCCTATTGTAGTAGCTGAGACTGACAGGTACAGAGCCCAAAGACATCCTGGATCAATTACCGCTGTCTGAGTTTGATTTAATCCATTCTTGCATGAGATGAGAGGCTAATTTTTGACTCCTCAAGACAGATGCTGCACTTGGTTGTCAGTTGGAAACGTTGCCTGGATTCGAGTTCAGTTACATTTCGGAAAGAGCTGCAAATCAGGGGTTCAGTGAGGTCACGTGTTTCGTGTACAAGTAGCGGTGGCCAGTAACGGGTTATTATTGATCAAGCAACTGAAGGGCTTGCGAGATTATCTGTCCAATGTTATGTTGTTTCTCAGTTCTCCTTGTGTTCCACGTCATCTCCTGGCGTGAGAGACTCGACCTCTGAGGTGACATCACCCATTTAATCAACCCCGATGGGTGCCAGAAATGCGTTTAGCATTCTAGATTTCAAGGGGCCTATTTGCCGTGATTGAAATCAAAAACATACATTCACTGGAGATATTTTTTTGGTTTTGGGTCAGAAGATCTGAGACAACTTTGTTAATCACAGGCAAATGTCCGCTGGCAAGCGCTCTGACTCTTATGTTTTTCAACGAGGATCCCACATGTTCCCAAATGTACTATGCATTTAATAAAAAGGTTAGCCTGTTCAAAACATAGTTATTTGACTACATAGAATTACACAGAATGTACAGCACAAACAGACCATTTGGCCTAACAGGTCCAAGCCGGTGTTTATGCTCCATACGAGCCTCCTCCCACCACTCTTCACCTAACTCTATCAGCATATCCTTCTATTCCTTTCTGCCCTGTGTGTTTATCTAGCTTCCCCTTAAATGCATCTATGCTATTCGCCTCAATTACTCCTTGTGGTAGCAAGTTCCACATACTGACCACTCTCTGGGTAAAGAAGTGTCTCCTGAATTGCCTATTGGATTTATTAGTGACTATCTTATATTTATGGGCCCTAGTTATGGACAGCGTTAAGCAATCTACATATACTGCACTTCTTACATCTGACAGATGATACCAATACACATGAATGTGTGACATTAAATGCCTCATTACCATAGATGTACCTGTCAACCTTTTATTCTAATCAGTATCAATGGTGGGTATTAATGCCAAATAAGTAGGGAATTCGTAGCTTGCACCGCACTGGTTTGCTAATTGCTTGGATCAAAGTTCATTCAACTTCAGTTTCTGGTTGGCCTTCTTAAAAATTTGTTCTCGGGATGTGGGCAACATCTGCATTGCTCCATCCTAGTTGCCCCGAGAAGGTGGTCCTGAGCCTTTTCCTTGAACCGCTGCACTCCTTGCGGTGATGGTGCTCCTGTGACAGCGTTGGGGAGGGAATTCCAGAAATTTGCCTCAACCACAATGAAGGATCTGAGATAGATCTCCATCACCTAGAAGGACAAAGACAGCGAGTGCTTTGATGGAACACCATCACCAGCAATCACACGTCATCCTGACCTGGACATATATCGCCGTCCCTTCATTGCCGCTTGATCAACATCCTGGAACAAACAGGAATGACTGGTCCATCAAGCCTGCCCCACACTCATGATACCTGGAGCATCACGGCTAGACACTTCCTACCACCTCCCTCCGCGCCCCCCCCCCCTCCAACCTCGCCACCGCAGCCGTGTAATCTCCTGATGCGATCTCTGTCCCAGACAAGAACCGGTCCAGCGCCCACTCGAAAGCATACAGAGAGCCACCACACAAGCCGGCAACACATTCCAGAGGCTCACTACTCTCTGGGAAAAGAAGAACCACCTATCATCTAGTCTATTCTGACTTTTGCATAGTTTAAATGCATGTCCCCTGGTCCTTCCCAATCTGTCAAACTGAAATAATCTATCAATAGGCACACAATCCAGCCCTTTCATTATTTTGTGTACCTCTATCAGGTCGCCTCTAAGTCCAAGCTGCTCTAAAGTAAATAGACCCAGCTCTTTAAGCCTCTCTGAGTAACTAAAGTTCTTTAATCTAGGAATCATTCTCGTAGCTCCCCTCTGAACCTTTTCCCTGGCGACTATATCACCTACCATGTGAGGGGACAAAAATTGGGCGCAGTACTCCAGATGATCACTGACCTGTATAATGACTGAATGGTGCCCTTTGATTTCTATTAATACAACCCAATACTGTTTGCTTTAGCTACAACTTCTCTGCATTGGTCGTGGACCTTCAGTGATCTGTGCACAATAACACCTAGATCCTTTTCTTTCTCAACTGCTTTCAGTTTTGTTCCCTGTAAATGGAAGTGTATTCTGTGTTGGTCCTACCTATGTGCATGATACTGCATTTATCTAGATTAAGTGCCATTTGCCATTGTACTTTTCTCTCCGGCTTCTGAAAGGGAAAATTCATATCACAAGATCCAGTACACACTAAGAGGGGACTATGTTTATGATCCATGACTCATGATATTGGGTGGTAAAGTTACTCTCAAGATCACAGGGGACATGAAGCTCACTTATACAAGTGATGCTACCCATTCATTGCCAATGGATGGGAAAGCGAGCCTTGATTCATTCCATTGCACTCAGGCTGCCCTGCCTGGCTACCCATTTCATCAGGTTTGCCAGACAAACTGCTGTGGCGGTAGCATGGCCCTCACATCCAGGCTCCATCTTGGCCTCCACCCCTACTTCTCTGAGACTTTCACTCTCTACCACTTTTTCTGTTTCCATTTCAAAGCCTTTTGCCTCTTGCCCGTTGGCGACATGGAGTCAGCTTCCACATGTACACTGATACCGTCCAGCTCTACCCCACCCCCGTGCTGTCAGACTGCTTGACCGACATCCAATCTTGGATGAGACACAATTTCCTCCAGCTAAACATTGGGAAGACCGGAGCCATCGTCCTCGAACCCTGCTACAGACTCCATACCCTCTGCCACTGATTCCAGCCCCCTTCCCCAACGACAACAACAACTTGCATTTATATAGCGCCTTTAACATTGTAAAACGTCTCCAGGCGCATCACGGGAGCGATTATCAGACAAAATTTGACACCGAGCCACATAAAGAGATATTAAGACAGGTGACCAAAAACTTGGTCAAAGAGGTAGATTTTAAAGAGTGACTTAAAGGAGGAGAGCGAGGTGGAGGGGCACAGAGGTTTAGGGAGGGAATTCCAGAGCCAGTCAGCTGAAGGCATCTTATTTGACCCTGAGCTGAGCTTCCAACTCCATATGCCCTTCATCACAAGGAACGCCGACTTCCACCTTTGAAAAAAAAATTGAAAATGCTGGAGACACTCAGCGGGTTAGGCAGTATCTGTCCAGGAAAACGAGTCAGTTGACGTTTCAGATATAAGCCCTTCTTCAGAATTGAAAGATCTTACAGGTGGATAGCATTTAAAAAGGAACGGATGATTCCCTCTCCGTCCCAAACAAGGTCACCTGTGTTGGAGGGGGAGTGGCCGAGGGAAGGGACTCCCAGGCCAGGAATTTCCTCGGCTCCAGGTTGCGAATCCGCCGTCAGGCCGCTGTGCTGAGTGAGAAGAGACGTAGTGGCCTGGCAGCTGGTGGAAGTGGGACCCACCTAGGGGTCTAGGCCCTGAACCCCCGAAAATCTTGAATGGTCTTTTGATCTTTTTTGGCCCCATTCTTAAGGGGGCATCAGAACCTTCTCTCTCTTTCTCTGTCTCTCAGTCTTTTTCTCTCTCTCCCTCTCTTTTTTTCTCTCTTTCTCTTTCTTCTTTCTCTCGTTCTCTCTCTTTCGCTTTTTCTCTACCTCGTCCTCTTTCTCTTTCTCCTCTCTTTGTCTTTCTCTCTCCTTCTCTCTTTGTCTATCTCTCTTTCTCTCTCTCTCTCACTCACTTTCTCACTTTCTTTAGCTCAGTTCTTCCTCATTCCTTCTTTTTCTCCGTTTCTTTTGTCTCATTTTGTGAAGTGATTTATTGCTGACAATACAGCTAAAGAGATGGACCACAATCTCCAGGAAATAGAAATCAAAAAGTTGGCAGGTATAAAACAGCGAAATGAAACCATTTGGACATTGCCCATATGCCCTTAATTATAAACCGTCTGCTTTTCACTAATTGTCTGAAGAAACAAAAGGCATTCAGTATTTTCACCTGTGGACACGGGAGCTTAAAAAATCCAGTGCAGATGGGCTGTTATAAACCATACTGCGAAATATCTTTATTGCATTGTAAAGTCATCTAATATCATTGGAAATAAATACCTAGGTGATAAAATCATTATTTCTTTGGAGGGCATCTGCTTATGATAAACCCTTTGGATAATAATGTTTTTGTATTACTTCCAAAAATAATACAGGAGTTTTTTTTCCATTTATGTTTCCCTTTCAAAGTGAACTAAACATAAAAATATGACATGAGTTCATGCTTTCTTTAATTTTGTTTGGCATTATTCAAGATTTGAATTTTTGCAGAATTTTTCCATATTAAATTTTTTTTGGGTTGACCAAAGGTTAATCAATTTCCCTTGCGTTGGTTTCCGTGTTCACAAGGGCGAGCTGCACCAATCATTGCTGCTGGATCGAGTACACGATTTTCCGGGGAAACTCGCGGGGAAGGAAGTTAACTCTCCTTTCCTGTAAACGTACCATGAGTTGCTGAGCAGAGTGCGAATGGGGGGACGGGGGAGGGGTGGGCGTGGGGGGGGTTGTTGGTGCAGGAATGTCCTCACAATTAACCTCAGCGTACCTCTATAGATTGGTCAGGAGGGAGTGCAATATGAGCTGGGTGGACTGGAAAGTCCCCAACAGTTTATCATAGAATCATTGGTGTAAAACGGACGATTTGGGATTAGCCGCCTGTTGTCCATCTCGTCTGACCTTCATCGTCTTCAATCAAAATGAAAATCGTGAGAGACGTGAAAGTCAAAATTACCCGCCTAGAATCTTAGAATCTTACAGCACTATCGTACCTGTGCTGGCTCTTTGAAAGAACCATCCAATTAGTCCCACACACCCTGCTCTTATCCCATAGCCCTCCAAATGTTTCCTTTTTGAGTATATATATCCAGTTTCCTTTTGAAAGTTACTATTGAATCTGCTTCCAACAGCCTCTCTGGCAGTGCATTCCAGATTATAACAACTCACTCCATAAAAAAAAATTCTCTTCATCTCCCGTCTGGTTCTTTTACCAATTATAATAAATCTGTGTCCTGTGGTTACCAACTCACCCGCCAGTGGAAACACTTTCTCCCCATCTGCTCTATCAAAACCCCTAATAATTTTGAGCACCTAGATTAAATCTCCCCTTAACCTTCTCTGCTCTAAGGAGAACAATCCCAGATTCTCCAGTCTCTCCACATAACTGAAGTCCCTCATCCCTTGTATCTCAGCAAAGAGGAACACAATAGATTAAAGTCACTCAATGGGAGTAATTTTGACATTGTACGACAGTGTAAATCGGGTGATAGTGAGTCAGCAGCCCGTTTTACATCTCTCCTGATTTTTATTTCCATTGAAGTCCGTGGAAATGAAAATCGGGAGAGATGTAAAATGGACAGCCGATTCCCCATCACCCGATTTACACAATCGCACAAAGTCAAAATTACCCCCAGTAAGTGAATACGCAGTGATTAAGTGCTATTTTGTTTAGGCTTTAAAAGCCTGCAGACAGTGGGAGGACAGGGAGACAAAGAGAAGTACAGCTTTAAGGTTTTGAAAGAGAGTTTTGTACAAACAGCCTTAGGAGAAAGCAGCTCATTCGAAGTGCTGAACAGTTTAAACAATTTGACTACACGCAATGAACAATAATTTTGAGTTGCACATAAATCTTTATTTCTCTTAAAATAGAAGGCAACTGGATTCTTAAAACTATTGTTTGTGAGACTATTCAGGGAAAGAAAAACATGCATTTATAACGCTCCTTTCACAACCTCAGGACGACCCAAAGCGCTTTACAGACAATGAAGTATAGTCCCCATCACTTAAAACGCCCACGTTTAGAACGGACAATGGCTTATATAGGCCAAAAAGCGATAAACATTAACCATTTGCATTAACGTCAATTTCAAAGTTGCTGGTTGCAGCGTCTTAAGTGCTCCGTTTATTACGGGCAGAATCAGCTGTGTTTACTCACTAGTTCACTCAACCAGGCAATAATCAGCCCACAAGACTGGCAGTAGCCATTGTTACCACATTAGTTCAAACTAGAACAGGAGTGTTGGCTGCTCAGTGATTGAAGGAATGAATAAATCAATCAGTATTAAAGCAATGGAGCTACATACACAGGCCCCACTTGAAATTGATGTTAATGCAAATAGATGATGTGTACAGAGCCTCCAAGATTCTGACTGTTCTGTGAGTTCAAAAATTAACATGGTACAAGACTAAAACCAATAGCCAAATGACTGCACGAGCCAATGAAGTTAAAGTGTTTGTTTAATTAAATTGTTTTCACCTTTTGGACAGACAACTACTCGAATGAAATGTTTTGTATTATTTAGATTTTCCCATTTTGTTATAAATATATCAGTGTTTTAATTTCACAGCTATTCACAATATCCACCGGTTCATAGGCATGCTTTAACATGCTTAGACTTTTTACACTGCTGACATTAAAGACATCTTTTATGTAATATAAAAACAGTTATATATGAGGTGTTTTGATAGAGTAGATAGGAACGCGGCAGCCAATTTGAGCACAGCAAGTTCCCACAAACAGCAATGCAATGATGATCAGATTAGAGTTGAAGGAACACAGAGTTCCTGGAGTGAAATAGAGCTGAAGGAGGGTAAAGAGATAGGGAGGGGCGAAGTCATGGAGTGATTAGAAAACAAGGATGAGAATTTTAAAATCAAGGGGCTCGTGGACTGGGAGCCTATGATGACCATTACCTATAGATTTACCTGTCTGTGATAATCCTTACATATAGATTTACCTGCCTGTGATAATTCTTGCCTGTAGATTTATCTGCCTGTGATAATCCTTACATATAGATTTATGTGCCTGTGATAATCCTTACCTATAGATTTACCTGCCTACGATGATCATTGACCTGCCCGTGATTGTTATCTACAGATTTACCTGTCTGTGATTACCATTACCTATAGATTTACCGGCCTGTGGTTATCATCACCTACAGGATCATCACAGGCAGGTAAGTATATAGGTATACTTACCTGTATATTTACTGCCCGTGATGATCATCACTTATATATTTACCTGCCTGTGGCAATCATCACCTATAGATTTAACTATCTGTGATTATTACCTACAGATTTACCTCTCTGTGATTACCTTTACCCATCACCTATAGATTTATCTGCCTACAGTGATCATTACCTATATATTTACCGGTCTGTGATAATCCTTATCTATAGATTTACTTGTCTGTGATTAACTTTACCTATAGATTTACATGCCCGTGATGATCACCTATAGATTTACCCGCCTGTGATGACCGTCGCCTATAGATTTACCAGCTGGTGATCATCATCTATAGATTTAACTATCTGTGATCATTACATACAGATTTCCCTATCTGTGATGACCTTTACCTATAGATTTACCTGCCTGTGATGACCATAATCTATAGATTTACCGGCCTATGATGACCTTTACCTATAGATTTACCTGCCTGTGATGACCACCTAAATATTTACCTGCCTGTGCCAGTAATCGCCTATAGACTTGCTGTCTGTGACGATCACCTATATATTTACCTGCCTGTGCCAATCATCATATATAGATTTATCTGCCTGTGATGATCCAACATAAAAATTTACCCAATGTGATTACCTTTACCTATTTATTTACCTGCCTCTGATGATATTTACCTATAAATGTACTTATCTATGATAATCCTTACCTATAGATATCATGTGATGATCATGACCTATAGATTTTCCTATCTGTGATAATCCTTACCTATAGTTTTACCTGCCTATGACGGTCATTACCTATAGATTTAGCTGCCAGTGATGATCACTGCGTATAGATTTACCTGCCTGTGATCTCCTTTGTGAATAGATTTACCTGTGTGTGATGATCCTTACTTATACAGTTACCTTGATGAGCATTTTATGAAGCTCATTCAATAGATGAGTTTGGACAAGGGTTCCTGCTCCTGATTGCTATCGAGTGGCCTCTGCTGGAACTGTGCATGTGTGAACATCTGGTGAGGACAGAATCAGGCTCAGTGTGACCCCCACATCACTGATGTGTAAATGACAGGAATGCCAGAAGAGATCCCTACATAGCTCCAATAGTCACCTGCAAGTGGACTCTGCGTGCCCTACAATCTGGAGAGTACCTTAGATGCCCAATATCTAGTCATACAGTAGTGTGACCCAGAGTCTGTAATGATCAGACCTCTTATTATATGCACTGGATGCCCTGATCCTGTACGTGACCTATGTGTGTTCCTCCCAACTTCCGCAAGGCAGACTGATGCGCACTCTAGTGAGACAAGGTCAATCATAAACCAGCAGATTGCTTTATTTACATGAGATACAGGTAAATACATAAATAAATGGAATAGAGTTTTTAGTGAAATTAAATCTATTTCCCGTCACTACTCAGAACAATAAAATAATAAATTATACAAACTTGCCCATTGATATAAGCCTAGTTTCACTTTACAAGTCAGTATTCACTAAACTGATCTGGCAATAACTTAAGAAAGAGTGAGTTCTCTGACTATTTCAAATTCAAACTGCTGCAAACTGCTTTCTTCCCCCGCACCCCAAGAAAATAAAGTGAAAAGCTTAATCACTGCACTTCCCCCAGAGCTCTCTGTTGTGGATTGGTTCATTACATTCATGACACATGTACTGCTATTCAGCTAAGACCCCTGCTATGCTCGATGAATGAAATGATGTTAGCATTATATCTAATACCTCTCTGGGATGTGCTAACGGACCCCATTGTCTCAAACTGATATGGTATGTGAGAAACACACTTCTGTTAGCTACTCTGTTGGCCCCAGCTAATGGATCTATTCTACATCCCAGACAGCTGATGTATTGCTGGGAATTAACCCCCTGTGGGCCATCATAATATAAAATAACCCAAAATAGCCCCAAATAGGCAACAACCCCAAAACATTACTCTCCAAAGGCAACAAGTCGTCTTCGTTTTCCCGATTTTTATTCTAACAGGCTCTCCCCACACCTCTCCCATTTGCCCTTATGTTGCCATCAATGCCATTCTTGGCTGGCAGCAAGACGGCATACAAGAGTGGATTGGGAGAGATGCCCCTCCCCCCTTTGTTCCCCATAAATGGTCCTTCTCCATATAAGGAGATGCCTTGTTCCCTCTCATACAATGCAGCTAAGACACCTCCTGACTCCCCAAAGCCTTTCCATCATCTACAAGGCACAAGTCAGGAGTGTGATGGAATACTCTCCACTTGCTTGGATGAGTGCAGCTCCAACAGCACTCAAGAAGCTCGACACCATCCAAGATAAAGCAGCCCGCTTGATTGGAACCCCATCCACCACCCTAAACATTCACTCCCTTCACCACCGGCGCACTGTGGCTGCAGTGTGTACCATCCACAGGATGCACTGCAGCAACTCGCCAAGGCTTCTTCGACAGCACCTCCCAAACCCGCGACCTCTACCACCTAGAAGGACAAGAGCAGCAGGCACATGGGAACAACATCACCTGCACGTTCCCCTCCAAGTCACACACCATCCCGACATGGAAATATATCGCCGTTCCTTCATTGTCGCTGGGTCAAAATCCTGGAACTCCCTTCCTAACAGCACTGTGGGAGAACTGTCACCACACGGACTGCAGCGGTTCAAGAAGGCAGCTCACCACCACCTTCTCGAGGGCAATTAGGGATAGGCAATAAATGCTGGCCTCGCCAGCGATGCCCACATCCCGTGAACGAATAAAAAAAAATACAGAAATTAACAGAGTTGGACTCGTTTTCTTTACAGACGTGTGAAAAGACCAACTATCCGATCCAGACATGGTGCAGTCAACATGTACCATCAACCCATCCATCCTTAGTCATGCGATCCCCGGGAGAGGCAAAAGCCCAGAAGAAAAAGCCTTAGGCCCATTAGGAAAAAATACTCTGGGAAATTCCTCTCCGATCTCCGGAGGTGAGCAGGCCAGCTCCAGAAGACGGTAGTGACTGATGTCACTGGTCACAGCTCACCCCACCTATCCACTTGCAGGCACTCGCCTAGCTCCCTCTTGAAGGACTATAACGAAGCCATACTCACCATGTATTCTGGCAATCATTATGGAGGTCGATGACTCTGTAGAAAATAAGCTTTTTTAAAAGAAAAAATAAGCTATCTTTCAAGACTGAGATTGATAGATTTTTGTTGAGTAAAGGTATCAAGGGAGCAAAGGCGGGTAAATTGAGTTGAGGCGCAGATCAACCATGATCTAATAGAATGGCTCGAGGGATTGAATGGCCTACTCCTGTTCCTATGTTCCTAAGAACTTTCTGGGATCTAACCTAACTCAATGGCTTCTTACTTTTTAGTTACTTTGTCTCTGCATGTCTACATGGTCATACTGCAATCCACAGTGTCACTGCACCAACAGAGAAAATACAGTCAACAGTGGGAAGTGACGACAGGACAGGCTCGGAGTCCAAAACTAGGGGCCATAAATGTAAAATAGTTAATAATAAATCCAATAAGGAATTTAGGGGAAACTTCTTTGAGAATGTGGAACTTGCTACCTCATGGAGTAGTTGAGGCGAACAGCATAGATGCATTTAAGGGGTAGCTGGATAAATACATGAGGGAGAAAGGAATGGAAGGTTATGTTAATAGGGTGATGTGAAGTAAGGTGGGAGGAGGCTCATGTGGAGCATAAATGTCGGCATAGACCTGTTGGGCCTAATGCCCTGTTTCTGTGCTGTAAATTCTATGTAATTCTATGTATCAGTTTTAAAGGAAAAAGCACTAAGGAAAGGATGTGCTAAATCAAATCTAGCAAAACCTGTTGTAAGAAGAATCAATGTGTTTCTTGCAAAGAAACCAAATCTGACATTAAAAACAAATGCTGTGTATTTGCAGTTTGGCACTTGGATTGGTGCTTACTTGTTTCAAAGACACAATTGTGATACCGTATAGCTAGGGGCAGCGTTAGAGTTGTTCAACCCCAACAATCGCATGGGACCCTGAGCGGGTCCAATCCCCGTAACTAGACGCCGCCGGTCAGTCCAGGCCGATGACCGGGGAAGATCCCTACGGACCGGCCTGTGGAAACGGAGTGCTTCAGGCTGACAGCTTGGCCAGCCTGGCCAGGGGCAGAAAGGCTGGTTAGAATAGGGGGTAATGCTTTGAGAAGACATCAACGATTGCCGCTTTGCTTGATAAACTCAATGCAATTTGTTTGGATTTTTGCTTTGTTCCAAAAGGCTGGACGGGTGGCCGGGGCAGAGTTAAAGGCCGTGCCAGCCCCATACGAATGCACAGTCATAGGGCCATGAACGGGATCTAGTCCCCAAAACAAACCGATGCACGGGGCCCCCTGCAAGACGGACGCCGCCCCTGCATGTAGCTAAAGTTACCTTCTTAAAGAAATGCAGCACTTAGATTTTTTAAATGACCTAAGTTGCTGTACTTGACTTTTGAGAATGCTAATGGGAATGCTGGTTGACTGTGCTGCATTGTCTATCTGATTATTCCATAATTATGTTGGTAGTCATTACAAATAATCCCCAACATCAAAGCGTGCCACATATGCATTTGTCTTTTTTCTTATCCTGTTTGGGTCAAAGTTTAGGGGAGCCAAACTATCTTCTCCCTTGTTGCCTATCTCCCACATCTGTTGGAGGTTGATTGTTCACTTATAGCAATTTTCAACAAAATACAGCTTTTAGAATTTCATCCCTTCTCAAATTGTCATGGCTTCTATTGTGTGTAATGCTAACAATCCCCCTTTAAGTGAAAAGTTCCTACATGGCGCTGAAAGGGTTAGGGGTACAAAGTACTTATAGCACTCATTTCCCTCCTGCCTGGTTACATTGACAAATTGAGGAAATCAAAATTGAATAGCCAAATAGTCCTACTTTGAAAAGGTACGTTACCATTGATTGGCTTTTTTTTCTCCAAAGTTTTAAATTACAGTCTATGAAGACTTGTAGAAAGGGATAGCCCCTCAATCTTTGGTGTAGCAACAATCTAAGGATGTTGAGCATTAGAAAAGCTACACTGTGCGCCTTTGAAGAAATAGTGTGTTCATATTCAACAGATACTTTTCAAAGGCATTATGCCATATCGCAGACAGTTAAGGTTATGTAATGACCAAATTTTAAACCTAAACAAAGTTCCCCTCAGACTTCTCACATTTCAGTACCCACCAACAGAAACCGTATATCTTCTTTGTGGGGTATCTGAACCGCCCCCCGGCACTTTCAAACTGGAGCGGACTACACAGCTACAGACAGGCAGGCTGACGGTCGCCTACTGAATCCAGCTGCCCTCCAGGTACACTAAATGTCTTAGGATGGACGTGAGACTGGAGACCAATTGTTTACAAAGAGGAAACCATGTTTTGAACAGTAGGTCACTAGGCAGGCTGCAGTAATTCAACCTCCACTGTGTCGTCTCCGTGGAGCCTGTCCTGTTTCATCTGATAATCCAGCCTCCTGCTTATATATTCAACTTGATATCTTAAGAGACTATTTTGTGCCTTTGTTATGTTTCATAAAAGCAAATATTTTTTGGTACCAGGACACATCAACACAGTATAAGCATACATTAAAATACATTTGGAAAATAGGTTACATTTTCTAGTTCTTGAGCTGGGTATATTGAATCACCTGTAAAGAAAGAACTTGCATTTATATAGCACCTATCACAACCTCAGGACATCGCAAGGAGCTTTACAGCCAATGCAGTACTTTTGACGTGCAGTCACTGTTGTAATATAGGAAACGCGGCAACCAATTTGCACACAACACGGTTCCACAAACAATAATGAGATAATGACCAGATCTGCTTATTAGTGATCTTTGTTGAGGGATAAATATTGGCCAGGACACCGAGGAAAACTTCCCTGCTCTACTTCAAAATAGTGTCACGGGATCTTTTACGCCCACTTGAGAGGGCAGACATAAAAATTTAACGTATTATCTGAAAGGCGGCACCTCTGACAGTGCAGTGTTCCTTCAGTGCTGCACTGAAGTGTCAGCCTAGATTGTGTACTCAAGTCTCTGGAGTGGGACTTGAGCCCACAATGTTCTGATTCAAGAGTGCTACCACTGAGCCAAGGCTGACCTGGGTACAGTGAATAGAGAAAAATCAGTTGGAGAGAATCACACGTTGGAAGGAAGTCTGCCCGATTTTTCCATCCATTTGAGTTAACAGGATGGAGTTGTCAGACGGCCTCCCTTGTGAACATGCAATCCTTCCTGTCTGATTCTCCTCTGTGCATTGCATCAACTCACAGTAAAGTTTTTTTTTTAAAGATGGGATAATCTAAAGTGAAAACCTACGGGTGATAGAATCAATAGCCTGGATTCTCCTCTATAGACCACCCAAAAAACCAGGCCGTGTTCCAGCAGACGGGGTCATTTTTACATCTATCCAATTTCCTGGCATCATCGCTGGCTGGTGCCAGAATGCCCGCCCTAAAATAGGTAGGCATATTTAGATGAGGTGGTGACACCACACATCCCATTTTCCGTCATTGCTGTTAACTCTGGATGAAAATTGCGCCTGAATAAAACAGACATCCATCGTTGCTAGGCAGTACAGAAAAGGTAGATGTGAAATCCTTATTTCTGAACAGTTTTTCAGATTTTTTTTTTGCTATTAACTACTACTGTGTCATCAACCTTTGTACATTCCGCTGTGCTTTTATATATATTTTGCTCCCCTTAATTCACAAGAGTCCACGGTTGGTTTCCCAATTGAGGACTCTCTGCATCTTAGCTACTTCTGTGCTTTTGTAACTTACACTTGTACCCCTGATCTTCCCTATCTAGCTTCAAAGCCTATCCGCATGGATAGAGTCTAATTCTTTCATTATTTTAAAGACCTCAGTCCTTGAAATCTATGCTTTCCTAAAGTAAAAACCTCCAGTTCTCCAAACCTGTCCTGGTAACTGAGGGCCCTTAAATTAGTGGCCCTCTTCTGAACTTTATCCAGCAGTCTAAGGGTTAAGACACGATTATCAGTCAGTACAGCCGTGGCCACATGTCATGTGTATGATGCGTTGTTCTGGAAGCAATCTGAATAATGCACATAATCACACCTATTTCAGCAGGCTCCTCTCTGCAGACAGTTAAACAGAGCAATTTCAATCAAATAAATACTTATGTTTAATACACACTACACACAATCAGAGATATTGGCCTGGAGAGCCGAACAGTGCTCACTGTTATTTCAGGGCAAATGGAAGAGCGAGTTCCAGAGAGCGCACATGCGCAGTCAAACACGAAAATCCTAGAAATTGTTCTACCCAGATTCCCTGTCGTCCGGAAGGACAGCTCTCCGACTGAATGAATGGACCGGTGCGAACTTACTGCACTGCCCAGCTGAAAACAAACTAATGTCTCCATAAAAAAAGCCTGTTCCGCCATTCAATTAGATCATGGCTGATCGGTATCTTAACTCCATCTACCCACCTTAGATCTGTAATCCTTAGTACCCTTGCCTAATAAAAATCTATCAATCTCAGTTTTGACATTTTCAATTGACCCTCAGCCTCAATAGGTTTTTGGGGAAAAGAGTTTGAGATTTCCATTACCCTTTGTGTGAAGAAGTGCTTCACCCCTGAACAGCCTAGCTCTAATTTTAAGTTTATGCCCCCTTTTTCTGGACTCCCCCACCTGAGGAAATAGTTTCTCTCTACCTACCCTATCAACTCCTTTGATCATCTTAAACACCTCAATTAGATCACCCCTTAATCTTCTATAGATGGTTTCATTTGATTTTGAGATCCTTTCTGTAGACGCAAGTGGGCACACTCCTTGACTGGTTCATTTTACTCTGCAGTCACCTGGCATGAGGTCAGTACCCCATAGAACAGCTGACCCCTTTGCATCCTGATCTCTATCTTCATTCTACTGCTGTGCCAACCTGTTGGAAAAGGGTCGATCCCAAAAATATGTTTCTCTCATCTGGGACTGTTTCCACGGAGATAAGGAGGAGCTTTAGTTTATTGAAACCCTGTTTGTGCTTGCAAATGTTCCAATTTGAAATGAATAGTATCAACGCTGGTATATTGCTGCCAGTGTGAACCCAAAATGAGCACTGATTTCAAACTTACATAAAAGTTTTCCACTTGACCTGGCAAACAGGTTGGGCTGTAGGATAAATCACACCAATGTTGGAAAGTAATATTGATCAGTCACAGACTGAAATCGTAACTTTTCTATCACAACATTAATATATGTCATGGCGTGAAATCCCTCATTACTTTGGATTCCGATGAACAGATCTGTGTGCTCACACTGGAAATATAACCAACTGCGCAGTTAGCGTGTAGTCGATGAGTAGGGAGGAAGAATGCAACATGAGTGCTTTGAAAGTACCTTCAGGAATCTTTCTAAATCTAACGAGGAAATGTTTGTACGCCTGGAGTGTTGGAGCACTTGATTGGCACTTACCATGCACAGAAAGTTTCAATTGTGCAGTCCTGCAGCTCCTGGCACTGTAATGTATTCATCCAGACACTAGAGGGGGAACTAGGAATTTTCTTTTGGAACAAAGACCACAGCCTTGATTTTAACCCCCCTTGCCCAGCAAAAATGGTGCGTGGGAGGGGTTAAGACTAAGCCAAGTCAACTTAACCACCTGCGGTCACTCCATTCCCACCCGGCAACATCTTTTCTTCACCGACTTTGAAGTCAGTCTAGGCTGTTGCTGCGTTTGGAGATACAGGCTTTGAACTTTGTGGTGGGGTGGGGGGGGGCAGGGGTTTCCCGACATCCCATCATACCGCCAGCGGGAGGCCGGCGAAGCCCCCGCGGAATTTTAGAACCATGATATTCGTCACAGTATTGACCAAAAAGAAATTGAAAAACTACCACATCCTTAGTTAGATCAACCATTAAACTTGAGACTAAATTTTCCAAGCAGGCGGCAGCAGTGAGGAATCCCTCCACCATATGGATGGAAAATCGCGGGCAACGTGCCCATGAGTATCCGATGTGCACTGGCGACGGGCGAGGAGGTTCTTTGCTGGATTTCAGGAAGATGTCGTCAGGTTAGCGGAACGGGCAAACTGGTGGAAGATGCAACTTAATGTCGGTAAGTGTGAGGTAAAACATTTTGGGAGGAAAAACAAGGAATGGGAGGATACAGTTAATGGAAAGACACTGAAGGGCCTGGATGAACAGAGACGTAGGGTATGAAATACATAATTGCCTGAAAATGCGAGTGCGGGTGGATTATGCCATTTAAAAAAAGTCAACAGCATTTTGCAAACAGAAGTATAGAGTACTAGAGTAAAGAAGTAATAATGAATTGATAAAAACATTGGTTAGGCCACAGTTAGAGTATTGTGTGCAGCTTTGGGCACCCCATTATAGAAAGGACATTAAAGCCATAGAGAGCATACGGTGTAGATCCACCAGGATGATACCAGGGATGGGAAACTGTAGTTATGAAGAGAGATGAGATATTGGGACTAATTGCAATCGAGCAGAGAAGGCTAAAAGGTGATTTAATCGAGGTTTCTAAAATTATGAAAGCTTTTGATGGAGTGAACAGGGAAATACTATTTCGTCTGGTTTGGGATTTAGTGATGAGAGGTCATCAATTTAAAATTGTCACTGAGAATGAGCAGAGAGATTAGGAGAGATTTCTTTACATGGGGAATTGTCAAAGCATGGAATACTTTGCTACAGGGTATGGTTGAGGCAGAGACCATTTCATCTTTCAAGGGAAAGTTGAATAAGTATTTGAAGCAGAGGACGATATAGGGCTGTGGGGAGAGAGCAGGGCAGTGGAATTAGTTTGGTTTGCTCTAGCAAAGTCTTGGCACAAACACAATGGGCTAAATGGCCTCCTTCTGTGCTGTAAACCTCTATGGTTCTATGGTGTGGTTCTAATGGAATGTTGGGGATATTTTGCTGGAGAAAAATTAACATGCAGTATCATGTGATCTATTGCCAAGGTAACATTTACCCTCACAATCAATGCGGGGCAGGGTCTTGTATCTGTGCCAGTCAAATGAAGAACAGAGTGAGGTGGGACAGTTAGTAATTTGGGGAGGAGGGTTTAATAGGATGTGGAGGCAGATGCTGCAGGCTGGGACAACAAGGTCTAGCCTCTCGACTGGTTCTGATCATTATATTCATATGCGAGCCAGTTTCTTTATATCAAATACTTTATCGTAGACGCAAAATATATAAATACTTTTGCGGGAGGAAGGTTTTTGAGTCCTAAAACTCAGATAAGATCATAGAAGGAGCCAACCCTGTTAACAGCAAGCAGAAACCAATGCAACATCTGCATAACAGACACAGCCAATTCAAGCAGTCAGGGTGACATTTCTAAATCACTAACATGGCGTGACTGGAGGTAAGGACAAGGCAACCCAGCACAGGCAAACAGCAATACACCAGGGCATCATGCCACCCACAAACAAGGCCATGAGATCATAACTATGGCTTTAATTTGAATCAGCCATGTTTGAATAAAAGAGAAATGCATCTGAGTAGAATTAAGATCTGTTTGATAATCTATCCTTAGCCTGTAGGGTAGTTTCTCACTTTTTTTCGGCTGTATATTTCAAATTTGCGACTTTGTGTAGTTTTGACAAATGTTTAAAACAAATAAGTAATGGAGCACAAATCTAGCTAAACCAACATGGTTACCTGTATCATTAATAGTCGTTTCATCCTGCACACTTCTGGCTGCTGAAAGTTACCCCATAAATACTCCCAACTACATCTAGTGTGATTAATAAGATGAGTGATTTGTCATGGGAAACAAACCCAAAGATCATTAGATGGTTGGAAAGGAAATGAACTGCTTGCTGTTGACATGCACTCCTGTGCCAGCAGAAAGCTAGCATCTAAAAATAAATCTGCTGCCGTCAATTAATTTGGTCATTTGAATTAAAAATGGTAGAAATTTAAGCTTGGATTTTCTGCTTGGGGATAAAACCCAGCTGATCCCAGTCCTCCAATACAGAGATCCAGCTGTTCCAATCCTCCAATACAGAGATCCAGCTGATCCCACTCCTCCAATACAGAGATCCAGCTGTTCCAGTCCTCCAATACAGAGACCCAGCTGATTCCAGTCCTCCAATACAGAGATCCAGCTGTTCCAATCCTCCAATACAGAGATCCAGCTGATCCCACTCCTCCAATACAGAGATCCAGCTGTTCCAGTCCTCCAATACAGAGATCCAGCTGTTCCAGTCCTCCAATACAGAGACCCAGCTGATTCCACTCCTCCAATACAGAGACTCAACCGATCCCAGTCCTCCAATACAGAGATCCAGCTGTTCCAATCCTCCAATACAGAGATCCAGCTGATCCCAGTCCTCCAATACAGAGACCCAACTGATCCCACTCCTCCAATTCAGAGATCCATCTGTTCCAATCCTCCAATACAGAGATCCAGCTGATCACAGTCCTCCAATTCAGAGACCCAGCTGATCACAGTCCTCCAATTCAGAGACCCAGCTGATTCCAGTCCTCCAATACAGAGATCCAGCTGATCACAGTCCTCCAATACAGAGATCCAGTTGATCCCAGTCCTCCAATACAGAGACCCAACTGATCCCAGTCCTCCAATACAGAGATCCAGCTGATCCCAGTCCTCCAATACAGAGACCCAGCTGTTCCAGTCCTCCAATACAGAGACCCAGCTGATTCCAGTCCTCCAATACAGAGATCCAGCTGATCACAGTCCTCCAATACAGAGATCCAGCTGATCACAGTCCTCCAATACAGAGATCCACCTGATCCCACTCCTCCAATACAGAGACCCAGCTGATCCCAGTCCTCCAATACAGAGACCCAGCTGATTCCAGTCCTCCAATACAGAGACCCAGCTGATTCCAGTCCTCCAATACAGAGACCCAGCTGATCACAGTCCTCCAATACAGAGACTCAACCGATCCCAGTCCTCCAATACAGAGATCCAGCTGTTCCAATCCTCCAATACAGAGATCCAGCTGATCCCAGTCCTCCAATACAGAGATCCAGCTGTTCCAATCCTCCAATACAGAGATCCAGCTGATCACAGTCCTCCAATTCAGAGACCCAGCTGATCACAGTCCTCCAATTCAGAGACCCAGCTGATTCCAGTCCTCCAATACAGAGATCCAGCTGATCACAGTCCTCCAATTCAGAGACCCAACTGATCCCACTCCTCCAATTCAGAGATCCATCTGTTCCAATCCTCCAATACAGAGATCCAGCTGATCACAGTCCTCCAATTCAGAGACCCAGCTGATCACAGTCCTCCAATTCAGAGACCCAGCTGATTCCAGTCCTCCAATACAGAGATCCAGCTGATCACAGTCCTCCAATACAGAGATCCAGTTGATCACAGTCCTCCAATTCAGAGACCCAGCTGATTCCAGTCCTCCAATACAGAGATCCAGCTGATCACAGTCCTCCAATACAGAGATCCAGCTGATCACAGTCCTCCAATACAGAGATCCAGCTGATCACAGTCCTCCAATACAGAGATCCAGCTGATCCCACTCCTCCAATACAGAGACCCAGCTGATTCCAGTCCTCCAATACAGAGACCCAGCTGATTCCAGTCCTCCAATACAGAGACCCAGCTGATTCCAGTCCTCCAATACAGAGACCCAGCTGATTCCAGTCCTCCAATACAGAGACCCAGCTGATCCCAGTCCTCCAATACAGAGACTCAACCGATCCCAGTCCTCCAATACAGAGATCCAGCTGTTCCAATCCTCCAATACAGAGATCCAGCTGATCCCAGTCCTCCAATACAGAGACCCAACTGATCCCACTCCTCCAATTCAGAGATCCATCTGTTCCAATCCTCCAATACAGAGATCCAGCTGATCACAGTCCTCCAATTCAGAGACCCAGCTGATCACAGTCCTCCAATTCAGAGACCCAGCTGATTCCAGTCCTCCAATACAGAGATCCAGCTGATCACAGTCCTCCAATACAGAGATCCAGTTGATCCCAGTCCTCCAATACAGAGACCCAACTGATCCCAGTCCTCCAATACAGAGATCCAGCTGATCCCAGTCCTCCAATACAGAGACCCAGCTGATTCCAGTCCTCCAATTCAGAGACCCAGCTGATTCCAGTCCTCCAATTCAGAGACCCAGCTGATCACAGTCCTCCAATACAGAGATCCAGCTGATTCCAGTCCTCCAATTCAGAGACCCAGCTGATTCCAGTCCTCCAATACAGCTGGTCCAAGTCATCCATTGCGGGGGGGGAGGGCGGTGGCGGAGTACAGTAGCGTAGTGACTATTTTGTTGGACCACTAATCCAGAGAACATGAATACAATTCCTACTATTGTAGTTTGAGAATATGAATTCAGTTTTAAAAATCTGGAAATAAAAAAACTGGTGTCAGTGAAAGTGACCATGAAGCTGTTGGATTGTTGTAAAAAGCCAACTGGTTACTCTTCTGGGCCTACTGTTTAATGGCTCTGATCGTTAAAGTTATAGGTGGAAAGGAATAAATTAACTCTGAAGAGAGGTTTCCTTGTCAATTGAAAGAGATAGAAGCCACCAGTGCCGCTGGAGCAAACAGTGGAAGCTGCCAGTGCTGCGGGGGCGAACGGTAGAAGCTGCCAGTGTTGCCGGGTGAACGGTCAAAGCCATCAGTGCCACTGGAGCGAACAGTCGAAGCTGCCAGTTTTACTGGGGCAAACGGTCAAAGCCGCCAGTGCTGTCTAACAACCGTGAGCTGGTCAAGTTCCTGAATTGCTGCTGCCGCCTTAACGTGAACATTGAAGTCACGTTGCATTCTGACATACTGACCAGCAAATCAGAAAATAAGGTCGTTACTCAGATGAATAATTGTGGACTGCATCGTGGTGAGGGACACAACACTTGCAGGGTGTCTGGGGCTATGATGTTTTTACCGTCCAACACTTATAGCGTGCGAATCGCACTAACACCAACGCGCCCGCTATAAGCGGTGTGGACTGCACTACACTTCAAAAGTACTTGATTGGCCGTAAAGTGGTTTGCGACGTCCTGAGGTCGTGAAAGGCGCTATATAAATGCAAGTTCTTTCTTTCTTAAAGATAGTTTCATCAAAAAAGTCAAAATTTAAAAACAAAATCACACTACTTGAGGACAAAATCTTGTGCGTCCCACAAAAATGATAAAATGTTGCAGGATTCGTACCAAGATGGCTTGCTGAGACAAATCACTTAATTATTACAATGTGCCCAGTCTAGACTACAAGACTCAGAAATCAGCAGGATAAGACGGCGATTGCAGTGTCTCCTGGTTACTATTCACACTGCAATTTACATAACTCCACTTCCTACTCGATTTAATGAGAAACAGAGAGCTCTTATTTAAATATAGACGCTGTTGGTTGATTGATAGGTCCTTAGTGCATCGACCAGCAACCTCCATCGCAAAAGATCAATCCAGGAGATGCTACTGTTTGTTCCTGAAATGAACATTCCTACCCGCGAGGAGCAGAACCTTGTTGGTTTCATAAGGAAGGTGAAAATCTCAATTGGGTCACCACAAAGATGCCATTTCCCCTCCCTCCAACAAAAGCAACCTCAATTTCTTTAACGAGTCTTCGTAATTTAAATTCCTGATACTCAGAATGAGCTGGGTAATTCTAAGTGAATGGGAAAGTCTATCTCCTGTGATTGGGGAGTCTCAGGCCTGTTGTGTTGCTGACCTCTGTTCGAGGCCCCGCTGGAGTATCCAGTATCAGGCCAGCTTCATCTCTTTTAAATAGTTTTGGCGCATCCTGTGTGCCCTGCCAAAGGGGGCGGAAGAAAGAAATGGCTTCAGACGGTCGCATGGGATTGCCACTGATGGCCATCCTCCCCCCCAGAAATAGTCAGCTATACTATGTGGAATTACGTAGAATTTGCAGCACAGAAACAGGCCCATTCGGCCCAACAGGTCTATGCCGGTGTTTATGCTCCACACGAACCTCCTCCCACCCTTCTTTATCTAACCCCATCAACATATCCTTCTATTCTTTTCTTCCTCATGTACTTATCCAGCTTCCCCTTAGGGGCATCTACGCTATTCACCTCAATCACTTCATGTGATAGCAAATTCCACATTCTCATCACTCTTTGGGTAAAGAGGTTTTTCCGGAATTCCTTATTGGATTTATTAGTGACTATCTTATATTTATGACCCCTAGTTTTGGACACCCCACAAGTGGAAACATCTTCACTACGCCTACCCTATTGAACTCCTTCATAATTTTAAAGACCTCTATCAGGTCACCCCTCAGCCTTCTCTTTTCTAGCGAAAAGAGCCCCAACCTGTTCAGTCTTTCCTGATAGTTATAACCTCTCAGTTCTGGTATCAGCCTTGTAAATGATGATCAGCCTCTTTGTAAGAGGGCCGAAATTAAAGTATCGATCAGAGTCAGTTCTGGGGGTCTTCCTGGAGACTATGGTGGGCCCCATTTCCACCGTGCAGGAGGCAGGAACTGTGGCAAAGCTGATGTTTACCAGTCCCATCCAATTTTCTAACATCCGCCCCAAATGGGCCTCTTGCATCCAGTACCACCCCGCCCCACCAAGGTGCCTCAGGCCCCAAAGATAATTTACAAATGTTCAATCCACAACATTTGTAAAATGGTTTCAACTGCAGGAAAAACAGTTTTAATGAGCACCTTTGGTGCTTGTATAAACATGATTTTTATTTCCACTGCTTATATCTGCACAGGGCCATTAAAAACAAAATGCAATACATGAATACCTGAGATCAGCTGAGCCCTCAGGGAGAGGCAGGTTGATTTTACACGGTGTTCCTCACTTGTAGCCCATTTTCCTTGGGAGGTCTTTTAGGAGCAGATCTAAGGCGGGGCTGAATATCCGCCCAGCCAAAAGTTGCACCCTCAACCCAATCCCACCTTTTGAAATCATGAGCCATTGGGTGAGCACCCTGTTCCCTTAACAGGAGCAGCTAGAGCACCCAACTGAGGATGGGGCCTGGCCAATTCATCGAGTTACATCGAAACTACAGCACAGAAACAGTCCATTCGGCCCAACTGGTCTATGCCGCCGTTTATGCTCCACACGAGCCTCCTCCCTCCCTACTTCATCTAACCCTATCAGAATACCCTTCAATTCCTTTCTCCCTTCTGGCCATTGTTGTTTTTCTGACAGACCAGCTTCTGCAATTAGTTGGGAAATCTCAACCTTTTTAAGTTTAAGTGCCTCCACTGCCTTAGCACAAGCATACCTTTTACTCAATGTTGCTAAGTGTGTTCAGTTGGCATCGCTTTTGCCTAAGTCAGAAGGTCATTGGTTCAAGCCCCATTCTAGAAACTTGAGCATGTAATCTAGGCTGACACTTCAGTGCAGTGCTGAAGGACTACTGCACTGTCGGAGGTGCCTTCTTTTGGGGGAGACATTAAACCTGCCCTTTCAGGTGGCCATAAAACATCTCATAGCAATATTTCAAGAGGAGCAGGGGAGTTCTCCTGGTGTACACTTCAAAAAAACTTCATTGGCTGTGAAGAACTTTGGGATGCCCTGAGGATGTGGAAGGTGCTATATAAATACAAGTTATTTTTTTTCATAAATGCATGAATGAAGTGTATGTGTCTGCTCCCAAATGCGTCATAAATCTCATTGGGTAGAAAAAGACATTTCTTTGCCATAGAGGGTTGTTGGCTCATGGAATGCTTTCCCACAGGGAGTGGTTGAGGCAGAGACCATTGCAGCATTTAAGGGAATGTTGGATAAATCTTTAAAGAAGAGGAAAGTACAGAACATGGGGAGAGAACAGGACAACAGGATTAGTTTTGGATTATTCTAGCAAAGACCCGACTCAGACACGATGGGCTGACTGACCTCCTATTGTGCTGTAAACTTTGTTGTTCTAAAGCGACAAGGAACAACTGTAATTGGGTTCCGTTCCAACTTCTGCCCTTGCATATCCTAAATATTATGCCAAAAAAGGCCAAGGAGATTTGGCCCCTTTCTTTTTTGGAGAGAGGGCAGGGACTTTTCCGTGCGCATCATAGTAGGGGATGTCACTGGTGGACAATTGAACACTTACTGGTGAGATCAGATCACAAGAAAGACTTTGTGGGAAATTAAAATTTCACCCTGCTGTAGTGAAAATTTCAGGGGCAGAGAAGGAAGAGTTTAATGTTCCAATTTCTGGCTTTTAAAGAATTGTCTTCTCTCTCAACTATTGACCTGTAAGCAACCTTACAGATAGAAACAGAAATTGATGCCTTTATTTCATGTGATCTTAAACTGGCTAGGCCGCCCTTCACTACGTTATAAAATGGAAGACAACACTCACTCTGCAGGTAAACAGATAGCTGATAAAAGGATTTCCTTAGATGGATAAAGAACCAGTTTAAAGGTATTAGCGTGTAGCTTGACAGATGGAAATGATTTGGAAGCATCCGCTAGATACAGATGGCTTTGTGTTCTATGATTGCTAAGCTTTTAGAAAATCCTTTTAGCATGTGATTTAGGATTGGTGTCATTGTCACCATTATTGCTTTGATGGCTAATTCAATCAAACTGGTAATCCCTAACAGTTGAGCTTCTACATCAAAAGAAAAGTTCCCTTATAATCCAGCAACCTCTCATGGCCTTTAGTTATTTATTTGCCTTGTTGCTAATACCTACTGGGACCCAATAGGGCCTCTGTGAAAAATGTTTTTTATGTAATTTACCATCTGAGTCTGTATTTCCAGGAACTGCTAAGAAGGGACAGCAAGAAGGAACTTTCTGAAAAGTGTACATTAACCTCTTGAGGGCTGATTCCATTTTTACTGTTGTTTATTATCTTGCTATGTCTTTTTCTTCAATATAGTGTTTTATCCATAAATAAACCTGACTAAGTACTTTAACCTGTATGTGATGGTCCAGTGGTGTAGTTTAGGCTCCATGCAGTTGCGTAGTGGTGCTTTATATTTCTGCCTTCTGAGATGTTGGGAGAATGTAAAAGCTATCCCATGCATTCTCCAGTAAGTAATTTATTATGATTTAGGTTTAAGTGTTAGACCTGGGCTACACTAACCTATACATGGCAGGAAATAAAGACACAGGTTTCAGTTCATAAAAGACTTGGGAGACAATTTCAGTGTCTGTTACGCCCAGCTTTTGGGCACAGATGGGGTGTAATGGACCATCAAATGAGGTAGCAAGCGGTCTTGCCAGAATTGCCACTTAATCTCAGCCCCATTCCATTTTCCAGTCAGGCATGGGGCAAACTTTGGTAACTCCCAACCAAAGCAGCTGGGAGCTTCAATAAGCTTTAAAGGAGGGTGAGGTAGGGCTCCACTCTATGGCATGGCAAACTGGACACAAAGTTCCAAACATGCCCAGGAAACCTGGTGAGAAGGGGGCCTCAGTGGGTCTTCAGGTGGGAGAGCCATTAAATTTCCCAAAGTTGTTAAAGGTGAGTGTTTTGAGGCCTTTTTTGGGATGTTCTTGAGTTTTGTTTTTGTTTTTCTGTTGGTCCATAGGCTTTCATAGACCTTTGTGCCAGTTGCCATTAATTATTTATTTTTGCCCACATCTCCCATTATTGGCACCTGTGGGCTTTCCAATGGGGAATCTTCTGTTCCGAGGAAGCGGAGGTCCTGAGGAGGGATGCCAGGCAGGTCAGGTTGCCTGAGAGGTGTTCCATACTTTCTGCCAGTGCCTAAACACACGTATCTGCGGCTGTAGCGCTGGTGACGATCCTCTTCCCAAAGAAACTGACAGCAGCATACCCCCTGAGGCATCACTATGAGATGTGAATGCCTGACTAACCATTATACTGCAAGGTTCTTCAGAAGCACCCCGATCACGACATGTCATGCTATACGTGGTACTGGCATGCCAGGGTGATCACAATCAGATGCTTTGGAACACCATCACCTCCAAGTTCCCCTCCAAGTCACACACCATCCCGACTTGGAAGTATATCGCCATTCCTTCATCATCGCTGGATCAAAATCCTGGAACTCCCTACCTAACAACACTGTGCAGTGCTGACCTTCACCACACGGACTGCAGCGGTTCAAGAATGCGGCTCACCACCAACTTCTCAAGGGCAACTAGGGATGGCCTATAAATGCTCGCGATGCCCATATCCCAAGAATTCATTTCTAAAAAGCCACTATTGCCTGTTTAGCTGCACCACCGAAATACCAACAACTATTTCAACCTGCCATGGCACACCTACCTGGGAATGGTTGTAGGAGGTCTGTCTTCTCAGGGTCTGACTCAGCAGAGAGGCAGAGGCAGGTCTGTGCCATCTGCTGCAAAAACACTCGTGACACAGAATGTTGGCACACGCAGGGACAGTATCGATCAGCTGTAGCCTGAAACTTGGCTGCACCTTTGGCATACTGCAATGCTGACCTATCAGATGGTGCTATGGAGTAGCACATAAGTACCATCTCATCTTCAGGAACTTTCGTACATTGGTTAGGCCTCAGCTAGAATACTGCATCCAGTTTTGGGCTCCTCGCATGATGGTGATATTGAGGTTTTGGAAAGGGTGTAGAAGAAGGGCCACAAGATTAATCCGCAGTTTGAAGCATTGTAGTTACCCAGATAGTCTCAAAGAGCTGGGACTCTATAGAGAAGTGAAGATTTAGGGGTGATTTGACAGGTTTATAAAATAATGAAGATTACATTAAACTAGATTGTGTTTGTGTAGACCAATTGTTTCAACTGAATAGGTTAAAGGGGACATGGGATCATTCTTACAAGTTATGTAAGAGTAGAACTAGGTTAAATGTTAGAAGGTTCTTTTTTCCCAGAGACTAGTGGCCCTGTGGAATAGGTTGCCGGTTCATGCGGTGAATGCTGATTTGTTGAATTTGCTGCAAAAGAGAGCTGGACCTGTTTCTGGCTGGGGCAGAGATCCCCTCGTCCAAGAGGTAGGTGTCCTGTAACATTAATCAGGGGCAGATGGTCTCCAGGACTAGTTTTGATTGCCTAAGGGGTTCGGAGAGGAATTTTCCAGATTTACCCCCCCCCCGATTGGCCTGGGTTTTTATTACATGGCTCCGGGTAGGTGGAGATTGCATGTATTGTGATGCATCACAACTGTATGTAACAGGCTGGATGGGCCAATAGGTCTTTTCTTGTCCCGTCATATTTCGTATGTTTGTATTCGCCATCACTTGCCTGCAGACTCATGTTTGTACCTATGGTTTCATTTTCTTTCATTTCAGCCTGACAATTTTTAATCTGCTGCCCCTTTAACCCTGGCAAAGGCTGCTGGGATGGAATACCTTTTATGGCTCTCCAACAGCTTTCTGAATTGCACCAAACCCTCCCTGCACCATTGTAACAATCCCCTTTCACACACATGCAATTTTCCTCTGCCACTACTAGTATTTGAATTGGCACTTGGAGGTGTGAATAATTGTGCAGGAGATTTTAAACTGGAGAATTAAGTGCTATTGCAGTTCTACATCTGAAGATGAACATCGGCCCCAAATGTGCTTTTCATTGTCTTTGTTGTGTATGGCAAATGTTATATTAATCTGATACATGAGTAGCTAAATCCATCTACTAAATATAATCTAGATCTCAAGTAATTGTATTATATCTAGAATTAAATTACTACTAATAAATAAATGAATAAATACATTTTCAAAAACTAGAAATGGCAGCGCAGGCTATGTGTTGGGACTGTGAATGCAGGAGTTTGCATAGAACCGTGGGATATGCATGGGCAGTGAGACTGCCACATCTGCAGGAAATGTCTCTGCCTTGAGACACTCCAACTCAGAGTCCTTGAGCTGGAGTGCGAGTTAGAGATTTGGCGACACACAAGGGAGGGGGAGGAATTTTTGGATAGTTTTCTCCAGTGTACAATCACACCCCAGAGGACAGAACAGGTACAGGAAGGGGAGAGTGTGACTGTTAGTCAGCAGGGAAAGTGGAACCAAAGGGAGGTGGAGAAGGAGGTCCTGCAGGCACTAGTCCTATCCAACAGGTACAATGTATTTGCTACCTGTGAGGATAAGGATGTAGGCTGCGGGGTGTACAGCCAGAATGCTAACCATGGCACCGTGAAGCAGGAGGCAGTCCAAGGGGGGAGGAGCAGGATAAAAAGGTTGTAGTCATGGGGGATTCGATAATTAGGAGGATAGATAGCGTCCTCTCTAGTCACAACCGACAGTCCAGGAGGATGTGTTGCCTACATGGTGCAAGGGTAAAGGATATCTCGGAGCAACTGGAGAGGAACTTAGAAAGGGAGGGGGAAGATCCAGTTGTCGTTGTCCATGTTGGGACCAATGAAATAGGGAAGAAAAGGGAGGCGGTCCTGCTAAGAGAATATCAGAAGTTAGGAACTAAATTAAAAAAACAGGATCACACAGGTGGCAATCTTAGGATTACTACCCAAGCCATGTGCTAATTGGCATAGGGATAGACAAATCAGGAAGGTGAAAGGAAGGGGGTGGGGGTTGAGGTAGCTGTAGTAATTATAGACAACATAATGGCAATAGAAAAAAGGGACATAAGTAATATTAAGATAGAAGTAGTATCCATATAGATTGAGATAAAGGATAAGAAGGGATCGATCACATTAATAGGCATATTTTACAGACCACTTAATAGTGCAAGGAAAGTGGAGGAAGAAATATGTAGGCAAATCTATGAAATGAGTAAAAGCATTGAATAATAATCATGAGAGAGTTCAACTAGCCCCAAATAAACTGGCAAGAAGAAGTAGGGGAAGGGGAATGGAGTTTTTACGGTGTGTACAAGACTCCTTTCTTACCCAGTATGTGAGAAGCCCAACAAGAAAGGAATCACTGCTGGATCTAGTAATGGGAAATGAACCAGAGCAGACAGGAGAACTAAGCATATGGGAACATCTGGGCAGCAGCGATCATAACATAAGGTTTAAAATAATGATTGAGAAAGACATATGTGAGACAAAGAACAAAGTAATAGATCGGAAAAAAACTAATTTTATGGGGATGAGAATGGAACTAGGGAAGGTAAACTGGAAAAAAATTTGACAGACAAAGAAATAGAGCAGCAGTGGGAAATATTTAAAATGGTGATCAATAGAGTTCAGGAGAAATATTTTCCTCTTAAAAAAAATAAGAACAAACGAGCCAATAATTAAACATGGATGAATAAAGAGATAAGGGTAAAATTGAAACTAAAGAAAAAGATATACTCTGAGTACATAGGAACTGAAGGAGAGGATGTCAAAAGGGAATACGAAGAGGTTAAGAAAGAAGTAAAAAAAAAACAATTAGGAAAGCAAGGAGGAACTATGAAATTAAATTATCAAGGAATATAAAAAGAAATAGTAATGTATTCGACAGACACATAAATAACAAAAGAAAATCAGGATAGGGATAGGGCCACTAAGAGATGCACAAGATAAACTCACAAGTAATGACAGCGAAATAGCAGAAATATTGAATAGTTACTTTGCCTCAATATTTACCAGGGAGACTAACAAGATGGGTATGACATTAGAAAAAGAGATCAAAAAAGATATAAAGACATTTAAGATAGAAAGGGGGGAGATAATTGATAATTGATAAACTAATCGCCTCCTAAATCACTCCCTATGTTTTCACTTGAGGGGGAGTCCAAAACAAGAGGTCATAAATATAAGATAGTCACTAATAAATTCAATAGGGAATTCAGTAGAAACTTCTCTACCCAGAGTGTGGTTAGAATGTGGAACTTGCTACCACAAGGAGTAGTTAAGACAAATAGCACAGATGCATTTAAGGAGAAGCTAGATAAGCACAAAAGGGAGAAAGGAATAGAAGGGTGTGCTGATAGGGTTAGATGAAGTAGGGAGGGAGGAGGCTCGTATGGAGTATAAACGCCGGCATAGACCAATTGGGCCGAATGCCCTGTTTCTGTGCTGTAGTCTCGATGTAACTCGATTTAGCTTATTTATTGTAATATCATTGTTTAGTTCGGTGCAATGTGAGCTGGAAATGTACAAAACTGGTGTACCCAGGTGGACAGAAATTTTTACCAATCTACCAGCAGATATAGGAAAATAGGAACAAGAATAGGCCATTCAGCTCCTCGAGCCTGTTCCATCATTCAATTAGATCATGGTTGATCTGTACCTCAACTCAACATTTACCCTCCTTTGATCCACCTCCCTTGATACCGTTACCTAACAAAATTGTATCGATCTCAGTCTTGAAAGTTTCAATTGTCCCAGCATCCACAGCCTTTTGGGGAGAGAGTTCCAGATTTCACTATCCTTTGTGTGAAAAAGTGTTTCCTGATTTCACTCCTGAATGGCTTAGCACTAATTTTGAGATTAGGCCCCCTTGTTCTAGATTTCCCCCACCAGAGGAATTATTTCACTGTATCTACCCTATCAAATCCCTTTATCATTTTAAACGCCTCAATTAGATCACCCCTCAATTTTCTGAATTCAAGAGAATACAAGACAAGTTTATGCAACCTGTACTTATAATTTAACCCTTTTAGCCCCGGTATCATTCTGATGAATCTCCGCTGCACTCCCTCCAAGGCCAATATATCCTTCCTGAGGTGTGGTGCCCAGAACTGAACCCAATTCTCAAGGTGGAATCTCATCAAGGCTCTGAAGCATAACTTCTTCACTTTTACATTTCAACCCTCTTGAGATAAAGGCCCAAAATTGCATTAGGCTTTTTGGTTACTTTTTGTACCTGTGCACTAGCTTTTAGTGATTTGTGTACCTGGACACCCAAATCTCTTTGCTCCTCCTCACTCTCTCACCATTAAGAAAATATTTCGATTTGTCTTCCTTGGATCCAAAGTGGACGACCTCACACTTCCCAACACTGAACTCCCTCTTCCACTGTTGTGCCCATTCACTCAGTCTGTCTATGTCCCTTTGGAGGTTCAATCTACACAACATACTATGCTTCTTAGCTTAGACTATGAGTTAAAGTATAGCTCTTCATTTCCATGGCGAATAAAGAAATACACGATAGCAAAATTGCAAACAAAAAGCATAGTTGATGAACAATCATGATTTGCTTTATTTAAAAAAATTATGAATTGTCATATGTAAAATAAATCATTCTGAATACATGTAAAACAATACTATACAAAAAAAACTTTATTCGTCCTGGCAACTTGGGAAATACAACAATTGAATATAATTGATTCAAGTTGAATGATATTAACAGCTCTTAAAAGCAACATTGACACGTCAGTAAGAATTCCATAGCAAGTAGGTTAGATTAAACAATTTTGATACTTTGATATCTTTGATGTGAATTCAGAAATTCGGTGACTGGAAAAAATATTGGGATTTCTCCCAATTCTCTGAAACCTGTGACGATTGCTTTAGAAAGTAAGTGCAAAACTCTATAAAAAATATTCCCCGAAGGATTATAATGGCCACTTTTGAATATTTTAGGTGGGGAGAAACTCAAGAGATAGTAGTTTTTATTTGACTTGCTTAACAAACCAGCTTTAATTGTGACTACAAAACAAACTGAATAAAGAGCTGAGCATTATTAGCATATAATGTACACCTGGTACTTTATTCCCCAACTCATAATTTCTGAAAATTTAGCTTCTGAACACCACAAGCAGAGTGTGACAATTTATTCATCTCTGACAACTGTAACATCAGTGACATCAAACAACTGTTGTTTATCATTCTCCTCACTTGTAATGGGTCATTTTTTTTACAATGGAGATAAGACGGAGTAGTACCTTGTATACATTATTCAAAATAACGCATGGTCTGTGGATGTAGCACAGGTGGACCATGGTCCCCTTATAGGCTTGGATCTTGCTTGTATTTCTTGTACACAAACAGGTCCCAAACTAATTCAGAAGCACACACATGCACCAGCCCAACGTGAACATAAATCTGCTATTCTCTGCATCACATCTACGTAGTGTTATCTCCCAGTGATCCACTTGCAGACTGACTTCCTCTAATCTTGCAGTGATAACATTGCAAATTTAGTCGTTATGTTATCAATAGCACTGCAGTAGATATTAAAAAATAACAGGTAGAGTGATTGCAATGAATATAATCTCATCCCTGGATTCAGATCAAGATAAATTGCAACAGCAAAATTCAAGCACTTAATAAATCATCTGAACTCCTTTAATGAGATGATTTTCTGGTAAGCGCTCCCAACCATCCATTATTCTCTATATAATTCTGTCCAATATTACTTCACAATTTACTCTTTCCATGCTCGCTATTGTTATAAGTGTAGAGGCGGGCAAGGAGGGGAGATTAAAATAACATTATCTATGTTACATCTGTTGCTATAAGCATTATTCACCAATAATACATACTTCATTGTGCCTTATATGTGCTTTAATCCCTCAAGGTGTCTGTTTATTAAAAATATATTTTGATATTTGTAGAGAACTCTTAAAAAAAAATTAATGATGTTACATGCATTAGCAGTACCAGCAGACCTGACTCAAGCATCCACTGCAGAGAAAGGAACTGGTTTGAATTTTTTCTTCAAAAAAGATCCCAAGTTTTGGTTTACAATACTGTACATAAAATCCTGTACAAATTTACACTTAAAAGATTTAGCCACCACTAACAAGTTTTGTGGTATTATTCTTTGCTTCTCTCTGATAGCACATCCTGCATTAATTTCTGTCTCATCTGATGCGGAAATTAAATTAAAAAGGGATGGCGTTTTTTTTTGTAGGCTATGGCATGTCACTGTTTGCATCACAATCTACGTTTGCCTTTTCTTTTCTTTTGCAAAATCTGGTTCCTAAACTTTCACCCGATGTCTGTAACTGGAAATGTTGTGACAATTCCGCCTATTGCTTCAATGAAGCTTCCTACCTACTGGCCATCGCTCAGCAGCAGTGTACACTGCACTGAAGCCAGATTGAACATGTGTACGTATGCTGTACCCCTTTAGTCTAATTCACTTATTTGATCACACCTTAACGCTATTAGGTAGAGACTTCCTACTCCCAGCACATGCCGGCAGTGTGTACTTCGAAATGTATCGACCCCTAGCCCGTGATTTTCCGTTCATTCATTTTAATGGACAGAAATTGAGGTTGCCCAATTTCCTGAAATGTACTCCCATCGTGCGTTGGAGTGCTTAAATGGAAAGCCTTCTCTATTGTTCCTTGGGGGTGAAATTGGTTGTAGACCAATAGCGCGACATGGGCTCCAAGTGCCCGATTATGGAAAAGAAAATTGGGTGCCGTGCAAAACGGATTTCCGATTCGTCAGGAGCCCATTTACTGGCGAAGATCAATTTCACCCCCGTTGTCTTTTGTTATGTTTTACATTATTTATACTACACCTACCCATTTTGCCTGGTTGAATCCATCACGCCATTGGAAGATCACCAAGGTATCAATATGAAGATATCAATATGATTAGCAATTATGATACAGCTCAGATGGTTTGAAAGCATAAGAACTTTACAGAATTCTTAGGAACAGAAAAGGTGTTGAGGCCCAACAAGCCTGTCTCCTTTTGATAGATCAACTCCACTTACTGCACTTGTCACATCTCCTTCAATCCCTTCTCTCTCCAGGTATCACATCTGTTTCAAAGGGCTTTTTCTGATAACTTATTCCAGAAATCTATCACCCTTAGATGAAAAAGCTTCGCCTGACTTCCCTTCATGCCCCTAAGTTTTGAATTTTTAAACTTATGCCCCATGCTGTTTTAACCCTTCACTACAGTGCACAAGAGTTATGAAATGGAAAATTGATTGGAGTTGCCAGTAATGATGCTACTTTAGAATCATAGACTCATACAGCACAGAAGGCGGCCATTCGACCCATCATTCCTGTGCCTGCTCTTTGAAAGAGCTATCCAGTTAGTTCCACTCTCCTGTTCTTTCCCCATAGCCCTGCACATTTTTCCTCTTCAAGTATATATTCAATTCCCTTTTGAAAGTTACTATTGAATCAGCTTCCACCACCTTTTCAGGCAGTGCATTCCAGATCATAACAACTCGCTCCGTAAAAAAAATTCTCCTCATCTCCCCCTGGCTCTTTTGCCAATTATCCTAAATTGTGTCCTCTGGTTATCGACCTTCTCGCCAGTGGAAATAGTTTCTCCCCATCCTACTCTATTAAAACTCTTCATGATTTTGAACACCTCTATTAAATCTCCCCTTAACCTTCTCTGCTCGAAGGAGAACAATCCCAGTTTCTCCAGTCTCTCCACATAGCTGAAGTCCCTCGTCCCTGGTACCATTCTAGTAAATCTCTTCTGCACCCTCTCCAAGGCCTTGGCATCCTTCCTAAAGTGTGGTGCCTAGAATTGAACACAATACTCCAAATGAGGCCTAATCAGTGATTTATAAAGGTTTAGCATAACTTCCTTGCTTTTGTACGCTATGCCTCTATTTATATAGCCAAGGATCCCATATGCATTTTGAACAACCTTATCAACTTGTCCTGCCACCTTCAAAGAGTTGCGTATGTGAAACCCCAGGTCTCTCTGTTCCTTTAATATTGGACTATTTAGTTTATATTGGCTCTCTTCATTCTTCCTTCCAAAATGCATCACTTCACACTTCTGTGCATTAAATTTCATCTGCCATGTGTCTGCTTATTTCACTAGTCCTCCTGAAGTCTGCAACTATCCTCCTCCTACTATTAATTTTTCTTCATAACCTGTTGGTATATATAAACTAACAGCAGATTTGCCACATCATTAATAAAAAAAGCTATCATTTTAAACCCCTCCCTTCGACTCCAAGCAGCTTCAGAGATCACACTTATCAGTGTCTTTTTGTTTTAAAGTGTTTCGAAATATATCCAATTTTAAGCATCATTGAATAGGAATAATGAATTATATAATAGGTTGAAGAAAACAATTTGATCGACAGGCTTAGCCCATTTCAGTTCAACTGCCTAGTTCACAGTTACAACTACCGTCTCCTGCGGTATTGTTACTGATTAATTCAGAATGGCCTTTCCGCCCTTTTACTTTCAGTATGCAATGAGATCTGAATATATATTCCCAATTCAGTTAATTTTAGATACGGTCTGTTTTAATTGTATTCGATTAGTGGCGCAATTGCTAACTGTTGAGATATCTGTAAATGTATTTGGTGAGTAGTCACAGGGATCCCAAGCCACTGCATGGGAATGGCGGGTAAATGGATTTGAGGTACAGCTCAGCCCCGCTCTAACTGAATGGTGAATCAGGCTCGAGGGGCTGAATGATCTACTCTTGTTCCCATGTTCCTAATGAATGAGTTTATCTGCAGTGTAACAGACAGGTCCAAATCCAGAGTTTATTGAACTGAGATTTATGCTATAACTTCTCGGACTGATATGATATGCAGCCATTGCTGTAAAAGAAAATCACTAAATTACAAAGCGGGATGTTCTAAATGTGTAATATTGACAATTATTGTACGGTTCTGATGAATTGGTTCCTCTTTTGTATGGATAAAACAAACAAGTTTTTGGGGGAAAGTAATTAATTAGAAAATAATTAATCCTTCTGCAACATGCTGGAAAAATGAGACTTGAACCACAAATCAAAAGGACTGTAGCGGTTCAAGGAGATGGCCCAGCACCACCTTCTCAGGGGCAACTCACGCTGGGCAATAAATACAGCCTTGCGCACATCCTAAGAGCAATTTTATTTTAAAGTGCTGGCACAGGCCCGATAGGCTGAATGGCCTCCATCTGTGCTGGAAGATTCTTACGATTTTTTTACAGAGACTTTTTTTCAATATTACGTGCCGCTCCGTGGGTCAGGATCCTGGAACTCCCGACTCAACAATGTTGTGGGAGCACCTTCACCACAAGGACTGCAGCGGTTCAAGAAGAAGGTCCAACGCCACCTTCTCAAGGGCAACTAGGGACGGGTAATCAATGCCGGCCTTGCCAGTGATGCCCACATCCCGAGAGTGAATTAAAAAATAACATTATAAACCGAAAGGGAAAATAGAAGCTACAGCCCAACGCCCCCCCTGAAGTTAGAAACTGCCTTTAATTGATTTGGAAGTGCTAACCTATTGCATAATGTCCAGAGTCGATATGCCGCGGCCCTCAGATCTGGACCATTGTGTACTTTTGCATTAAGCGTGAATGAATTCTTGTGAAAGAAATGGCACTTTAACAAATCCTGTAATATTTACACAATATGGTCCTACAAAGCACCTTGTTTCACAGTCTCAGGGCTGTAGCAGAATGCCGACACACTCAGATTTTCTGGCAGATGTGGAGCCTTGATTTGGCCTCTTTCCAAATTTTACAGGCAAGTCCTTTCGCACAGTCACAGCGCTGGAAAAGCTCCAAGCCGTGAGAACCCTTCCTCTTCTGCTTTGTACATACTTCCCCTTGGCGAAGAACTGGCTTGCAGATCTTGGTCCAAAAGTGGCGAGCACAGCAAAATCCTTCTGCACAGTCTGAGGAGCGCAAACAGGAGTCCCCTTCGTGACCTACCCGACAAGAACAAGAAGAAATTTGCATTTATGAAACGCCTTTAAAGTTGAAAAAACACCCCCAAGGCGCTTCGTGGATGCATGATCAGACGGAAATCATCACCAAGTCCAATAAAGCGATATCAACAGGGGTGGCCAAAAGCTTGGTCAAAGAGGTGGAATTTAAGGAGGATCTTAAAGGAGGAGAGAGAGGTCGAGAGGGGGAGAGGTTTAGGGAATGAATTCCAGAGATTAGGGCCTAGGCGGCTGAAGGCACGGCCACCAATGGTAGGGCGAAGGGAGTGGGGGAATGCGTAAGAGGCCATGTTTGGGGGACCGCCTGACTGATCTCAGGACGTCTACCTGATCTGAAGTGTAGGTTTCCCCAGGGGAGTGAGATTGAATGGGGTGTTGGGGGGGGCAGGGGAAGTGGGTGAGAGGAATCTAATTGAAAGTTTTCCCTAACAGGTAAGAGATCTTTAGTAAATGATATGAATGTGACATTAAAGGGGAAACGCATTGCATTGAAAGTCCTTCCCTTTCTCCTTTCAAATTCCTGATTCATTGCTCGTTGTTGGCTCAAGGCATCTGGCAGCAACACCTGCTGAATACCATTTTTATGAGCGTCCCCAGGAAAGAACTGGCATGTTCTCACTGATCCATATGAATGCACGATCGACTTTTATATGACCCCTTATTAAGCCCTACATTGAATCCCACAAGCTGACAAGTTGCAGATTGTGAAAGCAAATTAAAACATACATTTTTCAAATGGCTTTGAGAATTGCTTGCTGACATTTTTACATAAAAATTAATCTTTTAAAAATAAGCAAACACCCTCAGGAATAGCAACAGTGCGCTAGTCAGTGCCAGGCTGGGTAGAACAAAGATTCATATTCCTAATTCCTTACATAGTGATCTAAGCCATGTCATTGGGGAAAGGAGAAGTGGAGTGGGGGGAAATGGGTCCTAACCCTCAGACAGAAAATTGGGAGGGTCACACTGATGGGCTTTTGTGCCACGTATGAAGAGGCATTAACAGCAGCCTGGGAGCAGACCCTCTTGCTTTGGGCGAGTGTAGCACAAGAAGGCATAGTGACATGAGAAAAAGGAGGGAATGGAAAACAGCTAATAAATTTTTTTAAAAAACAGAAAATGCTGGAGAAGCTCAGCAAGTCAGGCAGCATCTGTGGAGAAAGAAACAGAGTTAACGTTTCAGGTCGAAGGACCTTTCGTCAGAACTGGAAGATGTTAAAGAGTTAACAGTTTTTAAACCAGGGAAATGGTGGGGGGGGGGAGGGGAGGAAAGAACAAAAGGGAAGGTCTGCGATAGGTTGGGGGCAAGAGTGATTAAATGACAAAAGGGATGATGGTGCAAGGCAATGGGACAAGTTAAGAAACAAAAGATGGGTCTAGAGGAGTTGTAAATGGCAACAGCAGGTTCTGCTCTTCCCCCCCCCCTTCCATCACCTCACCATTGGTGGCCATGCCTTCAGCTGCCTAGGCCCCATACTGTAGAATTCCCTCCTTACACCTCTCTGCCTCTCCACCTCTCTCTCCTTCATGAAGACTCTCTTTAAAACCCACCTCTTGCTTTTGGTCATCCCCCCAATACCTCCTCTTTTGGCTCGGCCCAGAACCTGCTGTTGCCATTTACAGCTCCTCTAGACCCATCTTTTGTTTCTTAACCTGTCCCATTACCACCCTCCTTGCCTTGCACCATCATCCCTTTTGTCATTTAATCACTTGTGCCCTCTACCCTATCACAGACCTTCCCTTTTGTTCTTGACCAGGTAGGTCATTAGATGCTGCCTGACTTGCTGAGCTTTTCCAGCATTTTCTGTTTATATTTCAGATTTCCAGCATCCGCAGTATTTTGCTTTTGAAAAAGAACATAAAGGTGCTATATAAATGCAAGTTGTTGTTGTTATACAAGAGGTGATTATAAGGTTTAATCAAGGGCTTGAGATAATGCCATAATCCATTTGAGCGATTTATGACAGAATCTCAACAACAACAACTTGCGTTTATATAGCGCCTTTGGCATAGATAAAAATGTACTAAGGCGCTTGACAAAATCATCGCCAGCCAAAAGAGCAGATATTAGGAGGGATGACCAAAAGTTTGGTCAAAGAGGTGGGTTTTAAATAGGGTATTAATGAAGGAGAGAGAGGTGGAGAGGCAGAGAGGTGTAAGGAGGGAATTCTACAGTATGGAGCCTAGGCAGCTGAAGGCATGGCCACCAATGGTGAGATGATAGAAGGGGGCAAGAGGCCAGAGTTAGAGAAATGGAGAGTTCGGAAATGGTGGTAGGCCTGGAGGAGGTTACAGAGACAGGGAGCATCAAGGCCATGGAGGGATTTAAAGACAAGGATGAAAATTTTAAATTGGAGACATTGGGGGACCGGGAGGTAATGTAGATCAGCCAGGACAGGAATTATGGGTGTGCAGGACTTGGTGTGGGATAGGACGCAGGCAGCAGAGTTTTGGGTGAGCTGAAGTTTATGAAGAGTGGAGAATGGGAGGCCGGAGAGCATTGGAATAGTAAAGTCTGGAGGTGATAAAGGCATGGTCAAGGACTTTGGAGAGGAAAGGACAATGGAGCAGCAGTTTGCAAGGACAGAGGGGGCGAGGAGGGCGTTTTTTGAGGAGGAGGTGGTGACAGGGACATGAACAGTACCTGAGGAGAGGGAACCATTTACAATGTCAGCCAGGAAGGGAAGTTGGGTAGTCAGCAATTTAGTGGGAATGGGGTCAAGGGAGCATGAGGTGGGTCTCTTGGGTCTCAATCCTCCATCACAGCTTTGTAATCACTTCCTAGGCTCTGTTACTATTGCTAATATTTATACAAGGAGAAGATTTGCTCTGCTCACTTTGTGTAGCAAAATCAGAAATGAAATTTCAAGAAGGAGTCCTTTATCATTCCTTCCCCCTTTCGCCTGAAGTTTCCTGAAAGAGGGGTATCCTGCTTCTGGTCAGTTTTTGTGCCAGGGCAGCCAGCAGTGTTAAATGACAACTGTCAGTCTGCTCCATTTAATGTGTGAAGGCCTCTATTCAAGAGGATTCATAGTTGTGGTGTTGTTACAGGACTGCAGCTTTACTGAGAATTAATTTGAAGGACTGGAAAACTGGAGTGAGCCTTTAGCTTAGTGGTAGCATTCCTACCATTGGGTCAGAAGATGAAGGGTTCAAGCCCCACTCCAGACAGCCCCAGTGAGTGGAGACCAGAATATGGTCTCTAAACACTGGGTTGATATCCAGCAGGATACTTGTGCTCAGATGGAGTGACCACTGGTTCAGCGGTAGTACCCTCTCTGAATCATAAGGGTTGGGTTTGGGCCCCACTCCAGAGAGCTGTGGTGAGTGGAGCACCAGCTCTGAATACTGGGTTGATGTTGAACAGGTGGGTGCAGGTGTCTCTCCCCAGCATCATAAAGGGTAAGTGGGGCTCTTTAGTCTTGGTTGCAGCCCACCCAGGAGAAGGTGCTCCAAAGATAAAATCATGAGGGAGGCAACGGGCAACCACCTCAGCTATTCTTCCCTAGTAAGTGGCTCAAGAATCTCATGTGTGAAACTTGATTTAGGGCCTGCTTTGGGGCAGAACACAATGGACAGACAACTGGGAAACTAGTCCCACATGCAACTTTATATGAACCAATATTGTACTGCCAATAATGACCAACCTGGTCAAACCTGGAACTCATAAATTCATGTCAGCTTGATTAAAGGGACAATGTCTCAAGGCTGACATTTTGCAACACAAACTTCTGAAATATGTTTAAAAATGAAATTGCTGATGCGTTGCTACTGTTACACTCCAATTATGCTATTCAGCTCTTCTGTCAGTATATTGGATGCTAATGCTCCATTAAGCTCTTTTGGAGGTGTTCAATAATGGCTGAGAAAGTCTTTTATTTGTCGGATTTCATTATAAAGCTTGAGTAAGTGATAAAACTTGCCACCAGGAACCTAAATGTATTTTTTATTTTCACACATTCTGCTTGAAAAGCAGAAGCTCACCATTTGAATTCTAATGTATGAATACAACAAACCAGATTGGGAAGGACAAATAGATTCTTCTGGAGTCTCCTTGGAAATTTGACAAGCACGTTATGAAACCAAATAATCTTGCTTGTGCCAGTAACTATTCTAGTTATTGTCATTCACAACAGCCAGTAATGGACCAGTGCGTGATCGCTGCAGCTTAAAACAGTAATGGGAGAACAGCAGCTATATTAGTGTTATATGGAGCAACCTGCCAAATATAGATTATAGGACTGATGAAAAAGGGTTTTGATTGACTGAAAACCATTGCAAAACCCACAATTAACTCCTGGTTTCATTCAGCCTCAGGAATCTTTATTGTCCTCTAGCAGCTGCTGTTGTGAACTGCAAGGACCACAAGGATAGCAATAAATGTACATGTGAAATAGGTTATTACAACCCCCACCCCAATTAGCTTCACGGTGCCACAGCTGGTATACGCACTGCTCCAAGTGGCACTGTATCATACAGACCGAGAAGGTTCACAGGTTTGATCCCCGTTCTACGCAGAGTTAACTGATCTCAGCCGATAAGAGTACTGCAATTGGCCTTGGTGCCCAGGCCTGACGGGAATAGTTCTCGCTCCTCGTCATCCAGCGGTTGCTGGAAAGTGCAGATGTGACAATTAGCCACATGTTGCTGGGAAAATCCGAGGCTGATTTTGCTGGAAACTGTTAACGCCACTAACCTTTCTCGCGTGATGGTTTAGCTTGTGTGTTACCCACAATCTGCCAATACGTGCCCTTGGATCCATGGTGGGTGCCCTTCTTAGCATGTTCTTGTATCTCCCCAGTGGGGGTTCTGCGGGCCGTGCCTTCAAGAAGTGGTACACAGATACCTGTAGGAAAGGGCAACAAAGACAGCAACTGAGCCAGGATTAGCACGCACTTCACACTCACGGCCAAAGATTGGCCACAATTATATAGTCATCAAATCCATTGGGTTCAGAGAAAGTTAAAGGGGCATTGTCAGCTCAAGATAAATCTTTCATTTGTCCCCAAACACATGCCACGATGTTATCATTTGCATTGAAATGTCTCACTGCATCTTTGTGTCACTTGTGAGTGACACCGTCATCATGAAGAATATTTAATTCTTCTCCATTCCCACCATTGGCATCCAGCATCCACAATTAACACTGTGTGTGTGTCTATATATGTATGTGTGGATGTGTGCACATATAAATATGTGTGTGTGGGCATGTATGTGGGTGTATAAGTCCACTAGTGTATGTACCTGTGTGTATGTATATGTGTACTTGTGTGTGCGTATGCATGTGTATATCTGTGTGTGCATATATATGCATATATATCTGTGTATGTGTCAGCCGTGGCTCAGGGTAGCACTCTCACCTCTGAGTCAGAAGGTTGTGGGTTCATATCCCACTCCAGAGACTTGAGCGCATAATCTAGGCTGACAGTTCAGTGCATTACTGAGGATGTACTGCACTGTCAGAGGTGCCATCTTTTGGATGAGACATTAAACCGAGGCCCCGTCTGCCCTTTCAGGTGGACGTACAAGATCCCATGGCACTATTTGGAAGAAGGAGTTATCCCCATTTATCCCCTGGCCAATATTTATCCCTCAACCAACATCATCAAAACAGATGATTCTGGTCAGTATCTCATTGCTGTTTGTGGGACCTTGCTGTGTTCAAATTTCTGTGCCTCATTTCCTACATTACAACAGTGACCATACTTCAAAAGTACTTTGTTGGCTGTAAAGTGCTTTGGGACGCCCGATGGCGTGAAAGGCACTATAGAAATGCAAGTTCTTTCTTTTTTTTCAACAACCTGTTTCTAGTTACAGTGAAGCTCCTGTCACATTATTATTAGAACAGGGAGATTATGTGCGAGTCTGGAGCCCAAATCATATCATATTGGAGAGGTCATTCTTGATTCTTTGAGATTACACACCATATTTCATGACCTGAGCCATATCATCAAATACATGCTATCTTTCCCCTTTTTTAAAATCTCGGTTTACTCTAACAATCCTATATGTATACGGGCCTGAGAACTGAGTGAGCTTCTAAATCTGGTTCTATCACAATGGGATTTGCTTCAGTCAAAAAGTGTGAATCTTGTCCTACTTCGCATTATTTGAGCGTGCCTGTCCTTTGAATGTTTCACTGCTGCTATTGTAAAGTATGTTGTTTCGTATACTTGCTACAAAAAGATCATTTCTAAAAATATCGCCTTTCAGTCACGTGCAGAACTATACCTAGAAACACTGCTTTACTCAGGTTGATTCTGTAAACTTTGTGCTCACATCACTGTGTTCATGAATTAAAAATAAACGATCGCCACACTCATCCATCACCCCTTAATAAAGCATAAAAATAACTCATATTAAATTTACTTTTGTCACAATTGTGTGGTGAAATAAAAAAAAACAGGATGTTTCTGCCAGTCTGAAGAAAATGAAATACAAAGCAACTCAGGGCAGAGCAATGGGACATCAGACAGGCTCCAGTTGATTTAACATTGGTACAGGCACAGTGGGCTGAATGGCCTCGTCCTATGTTGCAATTTTTACAATTCTAATTGATTTTCCTGAGCAGAAAAATATATAGCACTTGTTTCAGTCGATATTTTCCGTTGAAGTCCATGTCCTGTGGGGACTGGTAAGTCACAATTTCTGATCTGCTGTGCCTGTTCTTCACATGAGCAAGAGGATGAGGAACATTAGGGCCATAGTCTGTTATGAGTAGTGTGCTGTGTGTAATCTTTTAAATTACATTATTCAAAGTGAGATGAAGCCACAGTGCAACATGGTTGCAGTGATTTAAAGATAAAATATGGGGCAGTTTTGTGCTCAACATGGGCACAGATGGCAGTGCTAGGGATTGGAAGGTCTTGGGCACTCGGGGTCGATAAGAACTCCCGAATCAGTGTAGGGAGTAAATTAAACGATAAACGCACAGCCAAACTACAGCTTCTGAAATAGTTCTGCGATTAAAGCCACTGAGGGTGGAATTGGTCTTTGGCAGTAGGGCAAAACGGGTGATAACAAATCGGCAGCTTGTTTTAATTCGCCACCCTGTTTTCATTCCCCGGTGACTTCAATGGAAAAGAAAAGCAGGCAGGATATAAAACGGGCTGTTGATTCACTAATGTCCATTTTGCACAACTTCCCATGACCAACCTCACCCCTATTCTCTTTCACAAGTCTATTTGTAAACCTATCACGCAGCGTAGACCTGAAGAAACTTGATAAATTTTAATAAACTTAATATATTCCCAAACTTCTTCGAAGTGTACAGCACATCCAAAGTCCATTCCCTGAACCTCTTGTTTATCTTACAAATAAACTTTTCTCTGTAGTTTCTAGTTTCAAGGGAACCTGAGCTCTCAGCTACCACAAGTTGGAGAACCCTGAACCAGGTGTAGGGATTTGTACTGAATCGGAAGCTATAATCCAACCTGGTGTAAATTAGGCTGATTTGGACAAACCTGGAATCAGATGTGTTGCCTTTTCAGATACCCTGGAGTCGATTTTAACTCTGGGGGATGGGAGGAGGTGAGTGTGAAACGCTCTTGCCAGAGAGAATTTGAGACCTGGGCTATTTTAACTCCTGGACCTCATTAACGTTCTGCCGGTCCAGAACGAGCGGGAAATGGACAGGAAACGGCTCCTGGGCCTCCAGAAAATCGTGCGGCTCTTGGCTGCCCACCGGCATGAAGTTACGTGTGGGGAAGGGGTATCCAGGAGGGTCTTGAGGGAGGGAAGTGGTGTAGGGAGTCTGGGGCTAGGGAAGGCCACGACTTTCCTTCTGGGGCCCGGAGGAGAATGTTGTGCTTCATCACATAGGGGTGGGTTTTAATACTTCTTTTTGTCTTCCTAATGCCTTTTCACTGACTGACTGCGATTAACTATTATCCAGCACTTTTTTCATCTCTTTCCAACTTTTCAAAAAAACTTCAGTCTATTAAACCCATCAACTGGTCCTTGAGGACAGTATACCTCACTCTCGACGTTTATCTGTTGTTCTCCCACCTCTTGCATTTTGTTTACTGCTATAACGGGGCTGACTTACCTCCCACACACCAGCTCTGATGAAGTATCTGCACCTTAAATGTCAACCCATATATTCTAATTACAGATGCCAAATGCTTTGTATTTCCAGCATTTTTTGTTTTTTTATAGATAAGTGTTCCTCTTTGTCTGCCTTAACTCTTCCAGATTTTAAAATAATATATTTTCACTGTAGTTATGAAATTATTCATGAATCATGAACATGGAGGATAAAAAGGGCAATTATGGTAAGGGAAGAAATCAATTATAGAAGACCCCATCAGTCTCTTCTCCAAAGTGCAATTGTTTAATATGGAAAATCATTTACACAGCTTTTTAAAACTATGTACAGGATTACGTCAGTGGTCTTTTTGAGAACGCTAGCTGCTCTTAGATTCTCCAATTTTAACTGCCAAGTTATCCATCATCTTGAAAGTTCTGGCCCAATCTATGATTGTTGGCATGATCTATGGTCATTCCATTGGTGATCTTGTTGGATGACTCACAAGACCCCTGGAATCCTACCCTTCAGCACTTTGGTGATTCATTTACCATTGCCATGGACACTGTCAACATCTCTGACAGGGTCTGGTACTCATGCACATAAGCGTTCATTAAAGCTATATTCATGGCTATTAGTTTCTGCTCAAATTGTTCCATCTTTGCTGTTGTTTAGTAGCTCATCCTCTGACTCATTTTTTTTTATGAACTCTGGGATTTCCCGGCTTCTGTCCTCTCTCCCACACTATTCCTGCTCCAAATGAATCACCCCATCCACTCGTCATCCAATTATTCTTTCAACATTCATCAACCTCCTTCAGATCATGTGCTTTCAGTACACACAACTGCAATTCCTCTGGCTGTGCAGCCCTTGAAAGATCATAATTTCTTCCATGTCCTCCAATGTAGTTTCTTTCAGTTCTTCAAGGATGCAGCTTATTCCTCTTTCTCATGAGTCTCAAAAGAGCTATCAGCTCTTGTTTCAATCTTAGTCCTTCGTCTGTTTATATTTCCAGCCCCACTATCACCTCTGATCTCGAGTGGAACCCTCACGTATGCTCCATTGCTCAAGACTCTGGGGTGGGGCTTGGACTCATGACTCTCTGACTCACCAACAAGGCTGTGGCAATCAGTGATGGATAACTCACAAAGCTCTAGGAAACAACACTGTCTGGGAGAAAATTCCACAGGCACGAGAAGCAGATTGGAAATCTTTGCTGTTGATACCGGGGCTTAAAGAGTTAAATTATGAGGATAGGTTGCATTGACTTGATTTGTATTTCCTTGAGTTTAGCAGGTTGAGGTGTTTAAAATAATAAAGGGATTTGATTGGGTAGATATAGAAAAACTATTTCCTTGGTAGGGGAATCCAGAACAAGCGGGCATAATCTTAAAATTAGAGCCAGGCCATTTAGGAGTGAAATCAGGAAGCAATTTTTCACACAAAGAGTAGTGGAAATGTAGAGTTTTCTCCCCCAAAAGTCTGTGGATCCTGGGGATCAATTGAAATTTTCAAGACTGAGATCGACAGATTTTTATTAGGTAACAGGCACGACCGCCCAAATGGTCTCCTTCTGCACTGTAAGATTCTATGATTATAAGGATATCAAGGGATATGGAACAAAGGTGGGTAAATGGAGTTGATATACGGATCAGCCAAGATCTAATTGAATAGTGGAACAGGCTCGAGGGGCTGAATGGTCTACGCCTGTTCCCATATTGGTATTCTGTGCAGACTTTTTGGTTTGATCATAGAACTACCAGAGGAAATAGTTTTTCTGTATCTACCCAATCAAATCCCTTTACTATTTTAAACACCTCAACCTTCTAAACTCAAGGAAATACAAATCAAGTCAATGCCACCTGTCCTCATAATTTAACCCTTTAAGCCCCGGTATCAACAGCAAAGATTTCCAACCTGCTTCTCGTGCCCGTGGAATTTTCTCCCAGACAGTGTTGCTTCCTAGAGCTTTGTGAGTTATCCCTCACTGATTGCCACAGCCTTGTTGGAGAGTCAGAGAGGGGTGAATCCAGTAGCTCCTGTGTTCTTGGCAGTGGAGGCCTGTCTTAAGTACTAGAAACTCTTATGGTGCCATCTCAACATACAGCCCAACCACACTTGTCTTTTGTTGTGAAGACATTGGAGTAGACCTGCCTCATTAAGTCTACTGGCCTTTGAACTGCGATGAGTCTAGGAGCAAGAGATCACTTTTCTCTGTGGTTGTCAGACAGTGTTATAGTAGTCCAGTCCATTGTGGATCGAGGTATTGTGAAACACCAAAGTTGACGATGGTGGCAAAAACCGCTGAGCTTTCTTCAAGGTCGGCACTCCTCTGACCAGTTGTTCTGGCTGCTTTCCCCAATTGTTTTCACAGATCAGATGTGATTAAGGGGCCACGCAGCTGAATGACTGTAGTTGAATTGAGTATGCTACTGTCATAGAGTGGAAATGGGTGGGCAACATCTCGATCCATCTCGCTTGACTGTTATTGACTGGGTCTTGTAGTGCTGAGGGTAACATGCCGTCTGTCCCAGAATGGAAATGATTGGGTAATTCCTCCGTCAATCATGCCATACTACTGTAAGTGACTGGAATTGATTTTATGAACATAATTTGTATTATGTAACTATCCTCCACTCACTGCTAGACAAATAACCCTGCTTTAATCAGGAGTCTTTGATGTAATTTCGCTCATGAGTTCTGTTTGCAGTAGTTCATAGAGACTTTTTTAAATAGACTCGGTTTGCTGAGTAAACAGATTTTGTTTGCTGTAAAATAGACTGTTTGCTATAAGTCCTGCCGTAAGTCCCGCCCCGCCTCCAACTCATTGGCTGACACAGTGCAACTCATTGGCTGCCATAATGGTATCAGTACTCACTTCGATACTTTCTAGGGTCTTCTGCTCCCAATAGGGACTCAAAGGAGTGTGTGTTGGAGATAGGACTGCAATAGTATAGCACTGATTCTCTGACGTGATCCCTTCGAGCATGGCCCCCTGCTGGGCACACGGAATCAGTGCATTCATCCTTCCATATCAGCCTGCGGTGGCTTGGTCGATGCCTGTCCTGCAGATGGAATGTTAACCACTCGCTAAAGGGTGGCGTCATCAACAAGAAAAAAGCATCACCATTTTGATGAATTCCAGCGGATTTTCGTCGGGAAGGAGGGAATGAAATGGGCCCAGTCAGATTTCCCGAGTGATCCCTATCTGGGCACTGCAGTGGAAGCAGACTGTCCATTTATTGCAACCTGACGCTGGCGGGAACCTTAGGAAGAAGTCATGGATTGCAGGGGGTGGTATTTCTGCCATGCCTGACACTTGGAAAGAAATTCATATGGCATTGTTGTGGTTTCTAATGAAAGTTAAAAAACATGTGTCAGGGTGCAGATGTGAATCGCATCATTCGGCCCACTCTTTCAATGAACCACCAACGTGCTTGGTTGCCATGATACACCTGTTACAGCTCTGTTGAACAGTATGGGTAACGGCGATCCCTTGTTCCCGGTGGGCAGTGCCGCAAACACGGATCACCGCTGGCAACAGGCAACGGTGGCATTACTCCTTATAATTACTCTTCGTAGCAGAGAGCTGGAATGAGATGTTGTCTTCCTTCATTTGAAAGTCATTTCCATCGTACAGCTGTCAGCAAGCCCCAGCACAGTGCTGCCCCAGAATGAGCCAGAGCACTCGGGCAAACCAAAATTTATTAAACGAACAATATGGATTTTTGGAAACGGGCGCAATTGAAAAATATTTGAACGGCCCACTCCACTAAAATGAGTCTCGTTAATGCTGAGGCAGACATGCCATTTGTCCTTCCCTCTAACCAATCGTTTGCAGGGTAAATCCAGGGATCTTGTGCACTCATTTCCACATATCATTAAAAAAATCATCGGGAGTTTAGTCTAGCAGTTTTCCACATACTTTATATGTTTCATCTGCAGACATGTGTTCTAATATTTGCAGCAGGTTATACGGGATATTATGGAGGTGAAATTGGACCACATTGCACCCGATTTTCCAGGCAGTAAATGAGCACAAAAATGTCCAATATAGGGGGCCAACCTCCCACGCCTGAACAGCGTTGGAAACATTTCCGACGCCATATTGGTTCAGGCGCTGTAGAGGCTTTCCTGGCGGTTGCCTAAAACAGGTGCCAATAAAAAGCCTATTGCCTGCTTTAGGACCCAAACCCGAAATTGGTTTGCACCAGGTCTACATGCGGCCTAACCATTGCTCCTCCTGGTTCCACATTAAAACTGCGAGCTGATGCCAGCCACCGCTCTCCCCACTCCCAATTGCCACCCCCCCCCCCCACCCCCAGACTTACAGCAAGCCATCAGGCAGCATCCCAGCGAACTGCCTTTGGGGCTGCAATTGGTGCCCGCGGCTCACCGTTACTATCCTAATATCGGTGGCAGACCAATTTGCTATGGTCCCTGACACCGCCCTCAATAGACGTGTGCAACGTGCATTGCACTGGGATCGTGCCCCGATTCGAGCGCTTTTCTGATTTCCAGGTCCATATCATTTATAACATGAGGAACTACGGGGTAGATATTAAAGAAAAGAAAGAACTAGCATTTATATAGCGCCTTTCACGACCTCAGGACTTTCCAAAGCGCTTTACAGCCTGTAATGCAGCAGCCAATTTGCGTACAGCAAGACCCCACAAACAGCAATGAGATAATAACCAGATAATCTGTTGTAGTGATGGTGGTCGAAGGATAAATATTGGCCAGGCCCCATGCCCTTCTTCGAAATGTTGCCATGGGACCATTTATGTCCACCTGAGAAGGTAGCCAGGGGCCCCGGTTTAACTTCTCATTCGAAAGATACCACCTCCAACAGTGCAGCACTCCCTCAATAATGCACTGAAGTGTCAAGTCTCTGGAATGGGGCTTAGATCCCATGACCATCCAACTCATAGGCAGGAGTTCTACCCACCGAGCCAAGGCTGACACCTAAACTAACCGAATCCGCCCAGCGGGGAACTGATGGTAACGGGTCGATCGTCCGTTTTACACCCCCCGCCCGAGTTTACTCACCATTGCCCACCTAATGGGTTAGGTTAAAATTATCCCTGCCACACACACAAGTTTGAATTCTGCTTTTACTCTACAAGATCCGTGTCCCGGTGAAATAAAAGTCAATGTACCATTACTGCAGTAGTTCCCCGGGCAGCACATAGAATCTCTGTGGCAGCGTTTCTTCCTCCTCCTGCAGGATAGGCAGACCGGGTAGCCTTGGTGGTGCGAATGGTGGCAATATCCACTGGCTCCACACTCTTTATCGCTGCTGCACGCCTGATTCTGAGGGGTACAAAAAAAAAATCACGTGATATATATATTTTTAAAAAGGCAGTCGCTTGGTGTGAGACAAACACTCCAGATTGAGGTGGGGGGGTGCTGTTTAAAATCTACCTAGTCCTTGTGCCCTGAAGGGAAGGGTATCAGGTTGTAATGTGCTCTTGGTTGTAAAGATTGGCTGTACTCAGGGAGCTACCTCACATTATTGAGTGCCTGTGAAAGCTAGCTTTGTCTAAAATCATTTTCACACAGATATCCTCTTCTTATCTCAGTCACAGCATCATCCCCCCTCAAACAATGTCCCCTCGTTTCACAGTAACCCATCACAGACTTTGCTTTACTTACTTCTTGCTGTTGGGTGTGAGAGAGCGGAAAGAAATGGGAGATAATTGACACGGCAGCAGCATAGCTGGGGGGGGTCGAGGCAGACAGGTACAAGTGGTACGTCTAAGCCAAGGCAACGACGTGGTTAAACTATTCCACCTACGCTGAGAGCACCTCTGCGTAACAAGCACTGCAGGCTGAGCCAGAACCTCAGACCACAAGTGTCCTTTACTGTGAAAGAATAATTACAAGTTCACAAAAATATCTATTATAATATATTAAAAATTATACGACTGAATGCATTTCCTTTCAGCTTTATTATGGAAACTGCTTATGTAAACATGTCACACTGTAATTCGACCCTCTGGTCAGTGGAAGCTTTGCAGGGCTATCACTGATGGGAGGATGTAATTACAAGGTGACAAGTTTACATAGGAAAGGAAAGAAAAAGATTTGTATTGAGATAGTGCCTTTCATGACTTCAGGGCGTCCCAAAACACTTTACAGCCAATGAAGTACTTTTGAAGTGTCATCACTGTCGCAATTTAGGAAATGCAGCAGCCAATTTGCACACAAGGCCCCTATAATAACAATGTGTTAATGACCAGTAAATCTGCTTTTAGTGATGTTGATTGATTGGCCAGGGTGAAACGTAACCACTTTCCATTATAAATGTGGATATACAAATTTATAACGGAAATATAAAAATAAGGACAGAATGTATAATTTCAAAATGGGGACTGAATTATACCTGGTCCAATTATCCCCCACCTCTAACCCCACCACCTGAAGACTACACTCTGTCTTTCTCCCTGTGGGAAATGTCACGGGAGATCGACTAGTCATTTAAAAAAAATACATGACTGGTTGTTCATTCTGCATTTTCAATATATGTTGATTTTTTAACATTCACCCTAATAGTTTTATGCATCCATTACACTTCTGAAAATTGCTTCAAATATTTTTCATTAAAAAAGTTGGATGTAATGTTAAACATCAATCTGAGTCTTGAACTTATTATCTGAATGAATATCAAAAAATACAAAGCTCTGATTTTTGGCTGGTTGTGTGATCCTTATCTCTTGGCTAATTATTTTATTACTTTTGCAGTTTGAAATATTGATGGGATCATTTTATAATATTATATCTAATGAAGTCTGGGAATACTGTTAATATGAATGAATGAATTAAGTGTATTGGGTGAAGAATTGCTTATTAATCAATTGTTGATTATTCTTGATAAATCTACTAAAATAATATCATGACCAATTATCTTGCACTGTGAATCCCAACAACTTGGACTACACGGTCAATTGTTACATGCCTTGGCAACTACTACTGCTGCAAAAGCTATCTGAAACTATCCATACCTCAGCCCTGTGGTGCCTTTACCCCTATCAACTAACTTCCTTTCACCTTTTTTCTTTATCAATTCCATGAGTGTAGATTTTGCTCATGGTTTGAGACATAATATGTGGTAAGTGTCGCAAGCTTGTGAGGAGCAGGTGACTTTGGACCTATGGTTCCCAAAGCTCTCCACCTCTGGGGGTTTCCTCACCTCATGTCTGGGTCTGTTGTAGACTAGTTGATAGAGATTGATTGCTATGATTAGTCAACAACTCCATTATCATTGGATCATGTGACTACCAGGATGGTAGATGGCAAACTAGATGGACTTTGATCTTTTATCATCTAGCAATTCCTGTGTTCCTATGTACATCTTATAATAATTCCTTTTACTTGTCAAATTCCACCATTAAAGGCTGTATCTCCTTTGATTGGTAGGTCATTTACACCCCTCTTTGCTGACCATTGTTTTATTTTATGGTTTTATACATGACTGTTTGTTGTTCAGTATCATTTTTTAAAAAAAACATCCAAAGCAGAATAATGCCCACAGAAGAAATGGCCCTGAAATGGCCTCTTATAAAAGGGGGCCGATGATCCGGACTGCAGCAACTTTGTCACCTTCCCCTTCCGGCATCCCATGTGGCTATCTGACGCCCCAGATACTCTGCCAGTGTCAGGAATGAAGATCAGTTGCAGAGAGAGGTCCGAAGATTTTCAGCCTCAACATTCATTAATATAAATATCTTGCCTAGTGCATGTCCATCGCACTTCAAACATTACACTTCCGAATGTAACGTATATTTTAATATGTGATTAAAAAGCCAGTCATTTCCTCCTAGTTTTAATGACTCCGATAACTTGGCCTTTCCTCCAGGACAAAAACTGGGGATTTACTGGCAACTGCCAATCTACAGTAATTTCCCTCAACATTAGACTCTAATTGACCCTAGGATGTTCCTATTTAGATCACTTCCCCACAGGTAATAGCCAAGCAATGGTCTTAAAGAGGACAGGTCAGGTTAAATGCAGCTCCATCTTAGCAACCTGGCAACCATGATCCAGATCCCAGACTGCCCCAGAGCAATGACACCAGAGATCAGTTAGAACATGTTATAAAAAAAATGATTAACGACTATAATATTGTAATCTGATTGAAGGATTCAAAGAGCATTCATAAATCAATTTCTTTCTCACTTCAAGATGTCATTAAACACCTTGATTGGATTATCATTTTGTAATCACTCCCATGTATCTGTTATTCTTTATACAGAGGCTGTACGGTGAACTCCCTGGAGAGCCACTGCAAAATACATTATACCTTTTCACGAAGTTTGGGACTATATAGCTGCAATGCTGCAGGGAGTAATTCTACCCATTAACTATCCGTAGCATAGAGCTTGGCTCAGTGGTAGAACTCTGAGTCAAAAAGTTGTGGGTTCAAGCCTCATGCCAGAGACTTGAGCACATAACCTAGGCTGACACTTCAGGTGAGATGTTAAACTCAGGCCCTGTCTACCCGTTCAGGTGGATATAAAAGATTCTCTGGCATTATTTGAAGAAGAGCAAGGGAGTTTTCCTGGTGTACTGGCCAACAGTTATCTCTCGACCGATGCCACCATTTAAGTTGCTGCTGTTTGTGGGACCTTGTTGTGCGCAAATTAGCTGCTGTGTTTACAACCGTGACTACATGCAAAAATAATGCATGAAGCACTTTGGGACGTCCTGAGGATGTGAAAAGCACTGAATAAATGCAAGTTCTTTCTCAAACTAAAATCAACCAGAGCAATAGGTGATACGAAGATTTAAAAATATATTTTTCTAAAAGTATAATAAAGTTAATATAAAAATGTTAAATAACCAAAACTGGAATGATGGGATTAACACTTGGAATTTAATCTCAGATTAGTTCTGATGTTCATAAACTCTGGAAGTTTTATAGTATCAGGACTACCATCACTTATTTAATAACACCCATTATGCTAGAGTTCTCTAGGTGGTTTTTAAATTTAATTCATAATACTCAGCAATAAGTATTCATAGGTCAGAAGAAGACTGCAATAGAAATATCAGACTCTGTACAGAAAGGTGACTCAGGACTGCTATTAAAATGTCTTTTCTTCTTTATGTTGCCTTACTGATTAGTTTGTTGGAAAACAACACAATCTATACAAGAGCAAGCATCTTATTCACATCTCCCTCACTAATTTCAACAGGATTGAATTCCCATTGAGAACAAACTGTTCCACTTGTAAAAAGTGCTTTTCTTTAGCTATATTCTATCCCAATAATCTAAAGTGATATCGTACTCAAATGTGTTGCCCAATGCTCTGATAAGGCTTGTTTCTCTTTGATAAGTTCATTGCATTATGTTATGTTCGACAAGCAAGTCTTTCTTTCTGGAGTTTATGAAATCTCTCCCCCCTTTCCACTGATGCAACGCTAGGGCACATATCGAATGTGGCTGAGCGAGCGGGCAGACAGCTAACCTGCTTCCCAGACCACTGCCAGTGCTGTCCTATGCCAGCCACATGGAGTTGCACCCAAATACATCAGCAATGACACTCTCTCTTTCTCTGATTTTCCCGCTCCATGGGCAAGTGCCTGATCTCCACTGGGTGTCTTCCCACAACTGAATGGATGATATCAGGAACTCAGTGAAGTGGACAAGGAGAAGATGAAGAAAATATAAAACTCGTGCCCCATCACTTGGTAACACCAAGCATCAGTGCTCCAACACAATGTCCCATTGCAATAATTCACATCTAAAATTCTGTGGCTTCCCTGATAGTGAATACATCGGTTAATATGGAACTGAGCCATATAAAACAGGATGGTCCCATAATTTAATCCCTGGTCTGTGCTGAGATCACACTGATCAGTGCTGGAGTGCTACTTGTTTACCTCAACATCTGAGCTAAGAAGGACAGAAACAGTCCGTGCTTCCTGCCTCAGGGCACCAGTCACTGACTTCTGTTGAGAAGTGCAGATGTGAAAATATTGGCCAAGGACAAGGTTGCCATTGACAAATAGCCAGTTCATACTCATGGATCAAGTATGAAGAATGATTGACTTGGCACGTTACCAGGCGTCAGCCATTGTTCATGAAGCTGTACCCTCACAATCAAGCAGCACCTTCAGGAGGAGAAGATTGGAGAGGAAAAGAAAAAACAAATTCAATTTATACAAAATGGAGTTTTCCCCCCAATAATTGGGGGTCACCTTCGCCTTCACCTCTTAGGTGGAGAACTGATGGAGTGGATCGCCAGCCTGTTATAGAACATAAGAACAGGAGTAAGTTGTTCAGCCCCTCGAGCCTGTTCCGCCATGGCTGATTTGTACCTCCCACCTGATTTTCATTGCCATTGAAATCAATGAAAACGAAAATCAGGCGGGTTCTGTGACAGTCGCTCCGCGAGTTCACCTCCCGAGCAGGGAAGGTGAAAATTACCCCGTCAATATGTGGAGAGTTCTAGATCGGTATTTGTAACGATAAACACGAGTTGCAGAGAAGAGCAGAGATAGAGAGGCGGAGAGGTTTAGGGAGGGAATTCCAGAGCTTAGGACCTAGGCAGTTGAAGGCACGAAAGTCCTATTCGTTCATCAGAAGAATCTTCCCCTCCCCCCCCATTCTTCGCCCCACCATCGGTGGCCGTGCCTTCAGCTACCACTCTCTGGAATTCCCTCCCTAAACCTCTCCACCTCCCTCTCCTCCTTTAAGACCCTCCTTAAAACCTGTCTCCGACCAATCTTTTGGCTACTTCTAATCTTTCTTTGGCTCAGCATCCAATTTTCCTTACACCTCTGCAAAGTGCTTTGGGACGTTTTTCTATGTTAAAGACGTTATATAAATGCGAACTGTTGTTCAATCGGCTGTTCCTGTTTATCACTTATTCAAAGTTCTTTTTCTTTCATTTGTACGTTGGCAAGATACTATATTTTGCCAATTCCTAATTGCCCTGAAGGCATTAAGTGTCAACCACATAGTGTGGGACTGGAGTCACATTCAGACCAGTCTGAGTAGGGTTGGCAGGTTTCCTTCCCTGAAGGACATTAATGAACCAGTTGGATTTTTACAACATTTTGGCAGCTTTTCATGGTAATTTTTTCTAGTGTCAGCCCACAAATTACACAATTTAATGAATTCAATTTGCTATGATGTGATTTGAAATCATGAACTTGGGGCTAATTTTGACCTTTCTCCATTTTTTTTTTACATTCTATTAAATCTGATTCTATATTCTAGGAATTACTATTGATGATATTAGTGGAACAATGCTTAATACCTTTGGATGGTTGATGCCTGCCTTAAAATGGCAGCCAGAGGAATATCATATCATCATTTGTCCACTAACATCACCAAAAGTAATGTCTAGGATTATAACTTTAATTACCCCTGTTATTATGCAGCTGTGACTCTTCTTTTCACTTTTTTATCTTGTGCTGTTATTAAACACACTGCACGAGTGCCTAAACATTCCAGGCTTGCTAGTAACCTAAAAGCCTCCCGCCCATTACCAGAAGTTTCTAAACTAAAAATAAAACTCTGTGCTGGCCCACATTTCAATAAATATAATCATTATGGCAGCTCACTGGGCTCACGAAATGCTCAGGAGTGTTGGGTCTTTTACATTCAACACAACACACCACTACCCGCTGAATATCCACTATTTATTTATGATCCAGAACCAGGGGAGCATGGGTACCAAGGAATGTGGCAACTGTTGATTCTAAAGGTCAATTTAGAATGCCAACTGTTGATTCTGTTACAGGCCCAATTCTAATTGTGCCTTGGTTACTATTGCTACCGTTATCATTTCATTTGTTATCGTAGAGAATGTAGTTTCTATATCGCTTCCTCACTTCCTGAATTCTCAATGAAAAGATAGTTTTTTCCTCCAATTTTTCTTTTCGATTCCCCCCGCCCCCCCTCTTAAAGTTGTGACTTCAGCTGGGTGGGAGAGTTCTCTTAATGCCCCACCCAAGTGATCATTCTGCATGTGTGAGACAGTGAGTGTCAGCAGAATAATAAACAATGGGAAGACATCCGCCAGCATCCTGGGAAAACGATCCTGGCTCTTTTGTTCTTTCTTCATAATAAAGAGGGTGCTTGGAACGCCTACCCCTGCCACCCCTGTTGGGTTGGGTAGCTCAACACATACCTGTGGGTCAAATTTGGGGCTTTTCTAGTCTCTGTGGTGCATTTAACAACCGACCCATCAGAAAGGGGCAAGCAAGAAATCTGACCTTGTTACCAGGTTTCTATATTTTAAAAAATTATCAATTTGCAACAGATTACTCCAATGTTATTTTAAAATTCTCATTTTTGTTTTCAAATCCCTTCATGGCCTCGCCTCTCCCTATCTCTGTAACCTCCTCCAGCTCTACAACCCTCCGAGATCTCTGCGCTCCTCCAATTCTTGCCTCTAGCGCAACCCGATTTTCATCACTCCACCAGAGGCGGTCGTGCCTTCAACTGCATAGGCCCTAAGCTCTGGAATTCCCTCCCTAAACCTCTCCGCCTCTCTATCTCTCTCCCCTCTTTAAGATGCTCCTTAAAACCTACCTCTTTGACCAAGGTTTTGGTCACCTGTCCTAATATCTCCTTATGTGGCTCAGTGTCAAATTTTGTTTGAAAATCCCTTCTGTGAAGCGCCTTGGAATGTTTTACCACGTTAAAGGCACTATATAAATGCAAGTTGTTGTTGTTTTCCTAGCCGACCTCACCCTCCATAAACTTCAGCTCATCCAAAACTGTGCTGCCTGTATCCTATCCCACACCAAGTCCTGCTCACCCATCACCCCTGTCCTTGATGAACCACATTGGGTCACAGACCCCCAACACCTCAAATTCAAAATTCTCATTCCTGTGTTTAAATCCCTCCTTGGCCTCACCCTTTCCTGTTTCTGTAACCTCCTCTAGCTCTACAACCCACCCACCCCACCGCCCCGACCCAAACTCTCCATTCCTCTGAACCACTTATGCATCCCTTTCTCCCTTTGTCCCACCATTAGTGACCACCTTTCTGACACGTAGACACCATGCTCTGGAATTCCCATCCTAAATCCCTCCTCCTCCTCAGCACCTCCTTCTCCTCCTTTAAGACCCTTCTTACAACCCATCTCTTTGACCAAGCGTATGGTCACCCCAACTAATCCTTCCTTCTTTGGCTCAGTGCCTGTTTCTCCTTATGCCTCCATGAAGTGCCTTGGGATATTTTTCTATTAAGGTGTCAGCCTTGGCTCAGTGGTAGCACTCTCGCCTCTGAGTTATAAAGGTTGTGGGTTCAAGTCTCGTTCCAGAGACTTGAGCACATAATCTAGATTGACACTTCAGTGCAGTACTAAGGGAGTGCTACACAATCTGAGGTGCCACCTTTCAGATGAGACATTAAACTAAGGCCCCACCTTCCCTCTCAGGTGGACGTAAAAGATCTCATGGTACTATCAAAGAAGAGCAAGGGAGCTCTCCCCAGTGTCGTGGCCAATATTTATCCCTCAACCAACATCACTAAAACAGATTATCTGGTCATTCATTTCATTGCTATTTGTGGGACCTTGCTGTGTGCAAATTGGCCGCCGTGTTGCCTACGTAACAGCAGTGACTACATTTCAAGAGTACTTCATTGGCTGTAAAGCATTTTGGGATGTCCTGAGGTTGTGAAAGGTGCTATATAAATGCAGGTTCTTTCTTTAAAGGCCAAAATAAATGCAATTTGTTGTTATTTGTACCTGAGAGCGTTCAGCCTCTCGTACTACATAAACATGCTTTAGCACGGAAAATCAGATCTTGTGCAAGAGCTTTTTAGTGTACTACAATTGAATTACAGGTTTTATTAGACTGATCTATGAAACATTCGCTTCAATCAGATATAAATACTTGAGTGTTAAGCTTAGTGGATCATCTCATTGTACAGGAAATTTATTCAGTAAGTAACAGCCATGTAGACCAGGCAAGTCTCAGCTTCAATCCCCGGTCTGCACTGAGTTAGCTTATCTCAGCCAACCTGGAAGTATGGGAACCTTATAATTGGCTTCAGTGCTTGTATAAAACAGGATAAAATCAGCCCCTGATCACTATTGCAACGAACCCTGCTGGACGTATGCCGATGCCAGATGAGGATAGGAAGGGGTCTTGCTGTGACGCCCCATGCAGTCAAATAGTTTCATGCATAAATAACAGTCATGGCAAGTCACCCATGAATTGTGCCTTAGGAGAGGAGGAGCTAAGAATTGCTGGAAAAATCGTGTTATACTTGGGTTTAGGAATTTTACAGGATGTGGGTAGAGAGCAAATGGCTTTGCATATTGGAAACCTATATTTGGATCAGGTTGGGCACCTGTGTATACAAAACTCATCCTTATACAAGTGAAAAATAATATATTTGAAAGCCATGTGGAGTGCCATGTACGACACACACACCAGCATGGTACACTGTCTGGCACAAGTCTGTTCCTGTCCAAGATACAGGGGAGGAAAGTTATTGCTGGTGAACAGGAGATGAAACCCATCAGCCCCCAGAAGTGGTGGGAGTGATTCTAATCTGCAGCTTTGTGATTGTATCGTGCAGGGGTGGGACGGAAGGGAGTGGAATGGAGGAACACTGATCAGACTGCGAGTCCTTGCCCATACAGACGCGCTACCTTCTAACTCTAGCCCAAGAAATAAAAGATCACAGATAGTGTCCTGGCTGATAAGCATCACCTACCTTTACACCCACTGTAGGCAGCTTTGAAAGTGCAGGGTTTTAAGATGTTTAAACTTCCCTCATTATCACTTTCAGTTTTTAAAAGCCTTGCCTTTAATCTCATTTGTTTCTCAATCTGTCTGTCTCTTTTTGTCTCACTTTTATTATACACAAAGTGAAACGAGACATTTCAATATCATTTTCTCAGACACATTGCTGTTTACACCACAAGCATTAGTTTACCTTCAATGCCACTTTGAAACCACTACTGACCATGCATATCCCAGACATTGACCATTTATTCACTCCACTCCTGTTTACTATCTGACTCTCTCCTAAGTTGTTCCCATCTGCCGTCTGTTACTCACCCAGCCTGTCCCATTCCAGCTACTCTTTCTCTTTTATTGTGACTCTCTTTCCTCCCTATCACTGTCTCTTTCACACAGCTCTGGGTAAATAGGACCCAGGGTCCCAGTGTACCACTTAACTCACAATGGACCACCTCATTGTCATATCAAACTGCCATGCCCCACAACGGCACAAAAAAAAGTTTGCAACGATTTTTTTTTTGAAAAATCATTCAGTGTTATAAACTTCACACGTGGCACAGGCAGCTCCTAATAATTCAAAGCAAAGTTCTGTGCTAGAAAATTTGAATTATCCATTCATTTGAACTGAGCAGCATAAATAACACAGCGAAGTGGGAAATTGGTATTTAAAAAAAAGATGCTAAGCTCAGAGTTAATTTGAATTGAGGAGCAGAACAACTGGCATTCATTCTAACCAAACAAGCTTTTAACACACAATTGACACCCACTGATCTAGATTAATATAACAGCACACTATGTAGTTCCACTTCTAGACTGAATTGTTGACACTAGGTGTCAGCCTTGACTCAGTTGGTTTTGCCTCTGAGTCATGAAGGTTATAGGTTCAAATCCCACTGCAGAGATTTGAGCACATAATGCAGGCTAACACTTCCATGCAGGCTATCTTTTGTGTTAAAATGAGGCCCTGTCTGCCCTCTCAGGTGGAAATAAAAGATCCCCTGGCATTATTTGGAAAGGAGGGAGTTCTCCCTGGTGTCCTGGCCAATATGTATCCCTCAACCATCACCTAAAACAGATTATCTGGTCATTTATCTCATTGCTGTTTATGGGACCTTATTGTATGAAAATTGGTTGTTGCGTTTCCTACATTATAACAGTGGCTACACTTCAAAAGTATTTCATTAGCTGCGTGGTGCTTTGAGACATCCTGAGGTTGTAAAAGTTACTATATAAATGCAAGTTATTTCTTTCTTTTCACATAGTGCAGTGGAGAATTGGGGTTCTTCATCTCCAAGAATAGCCTTCCATTAAAATACTGGGCATTAGAAATGCAGATGGACTACCCTTTTAGCGAAAGCTATTTCCTTATTAAATATTTGGCAACTCTAACTTCATCACGTGCTATCACTGCTACTAAACCATGCAATATCTGAACAGGTCATGTTGACCACTGAATTGGTACCTTATTGAATGTATATTCTTATTTGTTGTATTTTGCATTATGGTATGTGAGGGGGTTGACTGACCTGAATGCCTATCACAAAGACTGCCTACTTCCACCTTTGTAACATCGCCCATCTCCTGCCTCAGCACATTTGATGCAGAAACCCTCATCCATGCTTTTGTTACCTTGAGACTCGACTATTCCAATGCTTTCCTGGCCGGCCTCCCATCCTCTACCCTCCATAAACTTGAGCTCATCCAGAACTTTGCTGCCCATATCCTAAACCGCACCAAGTCCTGTTCACCCATCACCCCCTGTGCTCGCTGACCTACACTGGCTCCCGGTCCACCAATGCCTCGATTTTAATATTCTCATCTTCGTGTTCAAATCCCTTCATGGCCTCGCCCCTTTCTATCTCTGTAACCTGCTCCAGCCTTGCAACCCTCGCAGAACTCTGCTTTCCTCCACCTCTAGCCTCTTGTGCATCACCTCACCATTGGCGGCCGTGCCTTCAGCAGTCTAGGCTCTAAGCTCTGGAATTCCCTCTCTAAAGCACTTCACCTCTCCACTTCTCTCTCCACCTTTAAGGCACTCCTTAAAACCCACCTCTTTGAGCAAGCTTTTTGCCACCCCTCCTAACATCTCTTTCTTATGCTCGGTATCGATTTTTGTTTGATTACGCTCCTGTGAAGCACCTTGCGACGTTTTACTACGTTAATGGCACCATATAGATGCAAGCTGTTGTCGGTTTCCTGCAGACTAAAAGTTTCCTCTGCTGCTGCAAACCCACACATCCCAAGGATTCATTTTAACATATATACAAACACACATATTCACACTAACATCCATAGATTTGCATGCATTGACACGTAATGTGTCTAATGAATATGCTGTATTAAATCTGACAATTCCACATAAGTGTAACTGTCTCTGCACCAGCCAGGGCTCTGGTTATGTTCATCTCCTTGACCTTGCTGTTCGCGAGACCATGACAAGCTATTTCACCTTGTCCAGAACAGTAGATCCAGAGGATACAGTCTGCGCTTGATGGGAGGTAAATTCAAAACTAATCTGCAGAAACGATATTTCAGTGAGTGAGTGATCAATCTAGGAACAGGCTCCCTAGATGATGGAATGAGTTAATATTGATTCATTCAAATACAAATTAGATAGATTTTTTTCAGTAAATAACATTTTGGGATACAGTATGTGAGCAATTTGAGGCATGACATTTGGTAAGTGTAACATGCTTGGGAGGAACAGGTGACTTTGGACCTATGGTCCCCAAATCTCTCCACCACTGGGGTTTTCCTCACCTCATGTCTGGGTCTGTTGATAGAGATTGATTGCTATGATTAGTCAACAACTCCATTATTGTTATATCATGCGACTACCAGGGTGGTAGAAGGCAAACTAGATAGACCTTGGTCTTTTTAGTCTAGCAATTCCAATGTTCCTATTCTCCTCTCTTATAGTTGACACCTTTCATCTTCACCACCTGGGTAGTAATCTGGCAGAGTGAATTGCCCGTCCTTTATAAAAGTTGCCCAATTGTCAGTTCAGGTGGTGAAGATGAAAATTTACACCCTCGTGGCCTGTTTTTCCTAAACTGCTGCACGCCATGTGTCCAGGTCAGTGATTTGCAAATTTTTCCCTGAAAAGATTGGCACATTCCCGGTGACCCCCCCCCCCCTTACAAATATTGATTTACTCCGAACCCCCCCACCCCGTCCCTAACATCTGAAAGACAGCAACATCTACCGAAAGGAAAACAGTACCATCATTGCTGTAAACGTATTAGCAAGTCAGCAAATACAGAAAAAAAAGTACAGAACTCTGATGATAAGATCTGAAGACCTCATAGACCCCGAAATCCTCTCATGGGACCCGAGTTTGGGAACCTATGAAGTAGGCTTTCAAACCGATAAGATAGCAATTGAAAAATGGTGAACTCGATGTTTATTTGTTAACAACAAAAACAATAATATAAATAAAATTTTACATAATAATTTGTACAATTTTACTTCCAATAATGTTGGTTTATGTTTCTGAGCTTCAACCAAACTAATAAAAAAAGAGGAAGTGACTCCTGAGGGTCCTTATTAATAACAGCCTTTTATGAGAGCACAGCCAGTCTGGAGTCGTGAGCAAAGTCAAAATACTTGTTACAGTTTTTAATTTTTATCTAATGGAATGCAATGACACCCCTCACCCGAATATAAAAAGACTGTGCAACCAAAATAATGGAAGGAAGGGAGAAAGAAAGAACAAACAAACTTGCATTTATATAGCGCCTTTCATGACCGCAGGACATCTCAAAGTGCTTTACAGTCAATTAAGTATTTTTGAAGTGTAGTCACTGTTGTAATGTAGGAAACGTGGCAGGGAATTTGCAGACAGCAAGATCCTACAAACAGCAATGTGATAATGACCAGATAATCTGCTTTAGTGATGCTGGTTGACGGATAAATATTGTCAGGACACTGGGGAAAGCTCCTTCACTTTTCTTCAAATAGTGTCATGGGATCTTTTATGTCCACCTGAAAGGGCAGACCGACTTGCATTTGATTAACGTCTCATCCGAAAGATGGCACCTCCCTCAGTACTGCACTGAAGTGTCAGCCTAGATTATGTGATCAAGTCTCTGGAGTGGGACTTAAACCTACAACTTTCTGACTGAGAACCGAGAGTGCTACCAACTGAGCCACGGCGGTACATACATAAACAGCAAAATTTAACAAAAATAAATACTAAGAAGTGAACAGCCTACATATAACAGGTAACAGCGTCATGTGTCGTTAATAGTATAATTATTCAAGATGAAATTTAAAGCAAACTACTGTACCGTCACTACAATATCCATGCATGGCAAAGTAAACTCTCCTTGTGCTCTTCAATCTTACAATGTGCATGATTTTCAGATACTAAACCTTCCACTTAATTTTAAAGGGGGGGGGGTTTCATTTAGATTTACCGAATAAACTAAATTTTAAAAAAGTAAAACTTTTAACTCTTGTGTAACATTGCTGAGAATTACTCAGAGGTTACAACGTAGAAACAGGCCGTTCAGCCCAACTAGTCCGTCTCAGTGTTTATCCTCCACACCAGCAGTTGTCTTAATCTCAGGTGCCTGTCCTGTTCCCATATCCCTTTATTCCCCCTTTTCTTTCTACCAACTATCTAACCCAGTCTGTAATGTTGACATGGGGGGGGTTTGGATTTCCTTGGGCTTTCTCTCGCTCTGTCGCTGTCACTTTGGCGAAATTCCGTTTACACCAACTTGCATTTATATAACACCTTTAACATAGTAAAAAGTCCCAAGGTGCTTCACGCACATGAACATGGGTTCTGCCAAAGCTACAGTGGAGAAGTTCACCCCCATGATAGTCTCTGCTTCAGTCACTAACTCTGGTGGTACATTCTAACCCTCCCTGTAAAATAGTTTCTCCTGTTCACTGTCCTAAATCTCTGATATTAATCTTATATCTAGATCTAGCCTGTTTCCATGTTGTAAACTTCTATGATTCTATGATTCTATCTCCTTCAACCACTGGAATGAATCTATTTCTATCTGCTCTGTCCCATCTCTTCATGATTTAAAACACCTCCATCAAATCACTCTGTAACCTCCTCTGTTCTAAGGAAAACAGTCTCAATTTTTCAATATGTTGAAACAAACCTTATTGGATTAATTTAATGTTACCAGAGGATCCTTTCTGGTTAAATTAATTGTAGACCGACGTTTGTCCTGTTCAGTCGGCAGTTTCTGTTCAAACAACCCTAGAACTGGTTTCCTTCCAGTTAACATAAAACTCATCTTGGTGGAAAATGGGACTTTCACAATCTCTACCTGCCCCTGTGCACAGCAAAAAACGGACTCCGCCATCAACCCCGCTCCCATTCTCTTTTAAACCACAAGACAGACCAATGTCTGTTATAGGCAACTCGGTCCCTATAGATTGAAGAGTCCCAACCCAACCTCAAGATGTTTAATGACACTATCCTATGTTCCGATGACACTATCTGTGGGATACAAGTCCCAATCCCAAAGGAAAATCCTCAGCTTTGGCCATTTCCCCCATCCATTCCTGGTGGGAGTCCCAATGCCGACCTTAACAGTCTGAGGTCCCCACGATATCACTCACCTGGCTGGCAATGGGGTTCTTCTTGTTGATCTTCGCCTGCTGGATGACGATGGATCGGTTGGCCGGGAGCTGATCCGGGAGCTGCCCGTTCGCCGGGGATTTGATGGAGTTGACTTTGGATCTGCCGCTGTCAATCCTTTGAACGCTCAGGATGAAGAGTGCGGTCCAAAGCAGGAAAGAGCCCACGGGAGACATCGTCAAACGAGCAGAGGGACAGAGAGAGAGAGGGGCGGACTTAAAAGCAAGCAATTCTACCTTTAAAAATAAAAAAATATACCAACAGGGCAGGGTTAGGCTGGACTGGATCGATAGACCGTGGTGTCCTGATACCCCCGTGGGATTGATTTATCGATCACTATTATTATTATTCTTTTAGTGAAATTGCCTGAATCTGTTCGACGTTTGAAGCCCGAGACTGAGATCGGCTTCTGTGCCCCTCCCGCTCTCAACCCCTCTATTTATAGACCTCCGCCTCACTCCCTCCGCCCCCCAATTCAGGAGATGACAGAAAGGGTCGGATGCAGGCGGGTCTCTCTCTCTCTCTCTCCCCCCCCCCCCCCCCCCCAACCCCCCTCCTCAACCGCCTCCCTCCCCATCCTCATGCCATCCTCCCAAGAGACTCACGCCCAACTCAAAAGACACACAAGAGAGCAGTCAGCGTGAAAAATAAAGCAATACTTACAGATCTAGGAGACTGCCTCTTGTGCGGTCAAATGTCTCACTCTCTGCCTTTGAAATGTGGTTCAGATCGTTACCAGTGGGGACCACAGAGAGGCAACTTTCAACCTCCGTCCGCCGGTTTATTGTCCACTTTTCAGCCTCAATCGGGACCGCAGGAGTGAGACTGGCGCTTGATGAAAGTCAAATCGCTTGAAGTCTCGATCGTGAAAAAATAAATAAACAAGAGGACCTGATTGAGATGTTCCAGTCCTCAGGCTCCCATTTACTGATCTCCCCAAAAAGACTGGAGAATGACCGTGAGGATGGAGAATGGGGAATCCGGGGTGGGAGGAGGTGGTTGCAAGGGTTGGGAGTGTGATCAATATCCAGCGATATTGCCAAAAACTTGTCACTTTTCCGCAGGATCCCGGACTCTCCGCTGTCACATCGTTCTCTGTTTATACTAATCTTAGACTGCAAGGTGAGCAATCTCTTTCTTTGATCCTCAAAGACCAATGAAGACCCCCCACCCCCACAAAAAAACCCAAAAAACACGAAAAGGGAGGGATTAGATTGATACATGAAATTTAAAAGTGCAGTAGATATTTTAAATAAAAGTAAATTAAAGAGGGTGGCAGAACGCGGGATAAAGAGGAAGGAATAAAGCAGCCGCAGTTATTGAGAGTTTGGTGAAGACATTCACTAATTCAACTGGTACCAGTGTTGTTATCGCTTTAGATCTAATCTGGGGGAGGCAGGTAACTCCAGATACAGAGAACCTGACAGTAGATCAGTGCTGCCCAATACATTAGCTACATTGAGTAATAGACACCGTCCTTGGACATGTGATCTCAATACTCATATTCGCACGTGAACTTTAATCTTTTTGTGCATTTGTTGGTAAAATGGTAAGAGGAAAAGCAGAGTGTGTGAGAGAGTTTTAGTGAATGCTTTACTTCCTTGGTTACTGAATGGTGATAGATGTTTCTTAAGTGAATATACATATGTCAAGTAGATTTACCCGTTTGTGGAGCAAGCCTTGCCTTATAATGGTAGCATTCCCGCCTCCAGACAGAAGGTGCAGGGTTCGAACCTCGCTCCAGACAATCCTCGAGACTGGAGATCCGGCTCTGAATTCTGGATTGACATCCAGCGGGATACTCGTGTCCGGTGGGTATTGGCGGACTCCCTCACCATGTGGGTTGTGAAAGCCCATTAAACCCTCCCGTTGTATGGGATCAACCATCGACTGGTATAAAGACGGTTACGGCCGTGGAAGGAACATTCACGTCGCGGCCTGCCAGAGCGTTAATCAGCCTGCGGATCCTTCCACTATTCTCCAAGGGAAAAGTGTGAAGATATGAAAACAACAACCTGTATTGTGTGAGTGTCTGTAAGATGTTGTCTCCTAAAATTAGTGCATGTGGCTAAAATGATATCGCCGTAGCCACACACATGGATAGTCAGCGACCTCACTAGACAATAAAATATGATGAAGAAATAGGATCCAAGAAAATATCAGCTTCAAGAACCATATAGAATGGTGTGGAGATGCTGGTGATGGACTGGGGTTGACAATTGTAAACAATTTTACAACACCAAGTTATAGTCCAACAAATTTATTTTAAATTCCACAAGCTTTCGGAGGCTTCCTCCTTCCTCAGGTGAACGGTGTTTTCCACACCATTCACCTGAGGAAGGAGGAAGCCTCTGAAAGCTTGTGGAATTTAAAATAAATTTGTTGGACTATAACTTGGTGTTGTAAAATTGTTTACATATAGAATGGGAGAGAGAAGTAACACTGTTTATTTACTGTTGTGTCAAACTTAATAACAATGAAAAAAAAATCTATCGTTATATAGTGAAGCTTAACTTGGTGAAATCTTTAATATAATGCGACTTTCATGATAATATCTGATCTCTTACATAACATTCAGCTGGCCAGGCGCTGGGGCACTTTCACATAGAACACATTCTATAACGTCTCACTGTACAAAAGCTTTTCTCACTATTACCCTCTCCTGCCGTCTCCCCACCCCTGGTGTGGCCCTCCTAGCAGCTGGCATTTGTTTAGTCAGGTAATGCAAATCATGAAACCTATGTAGATTATAGAGGCAACTGGAAGCTGCCTGACTTTGACCAGGGTGTTTCCTTTGAGGTACTGGAACTGTAATTTAATACATTCTCATTTTGTTTTGTAATATTTGTAGGTTCCTCCATCACAGCAGCTGACTATTTGAACCCCCTGTCTTCAGTCGACATTGTGATCAGCAAAGATGGAGATGGAGCTGGCACACTGTAATTGCTGCTTTCTGTGTTAGGCAGGATTTAGATGCTTCTTTTTTACTAATAGTATTTACATGATATCTTGCTGCTCAGTCAGTTATAGGGATCCATGAAGTGCTTCGATCCTGAAAGAAATGAGTATGGTAATATAGTGTTTATATTACTGGGCTAGTAATCTAGAGGACTGGACTAATAATCCAGAGAACGTGAGTTCAAATCCCACTTTTTTTTAAAAGCTGGAAATAAAAACGCTGTTATGTGTAAAAATGACCTTGAAGTTGTCGGATTGTCGTAGAAACCCAACTGGTTCATTAATGTCCTTTAGGGAAGGAAAACTGCCGTCCTTACCCCGGTCTAGCCTGTACGTGACTCCAGTCCCACACTAATGTGGTTGACTCTTACCTGCCCTTTGAAGTGGCCTAGCGAGCCACTCAGTTGTATCAGTTGCAGTTACGGAGGGGTAGTAAATGCCGGCCTTGCCAGCTATGGCCACATTCCCAAGGATGAATAATAAAAAAATGGATAAATCTTTCTTTTAACTGTTCTAAGGTACAAATATAAAATCAAAACAGAAAATGCTGGAGATACGTTTCAGCTCGTTTTCGGCCCTCAGCTCACCGGCCGAATGCTAACGAGACCCGGCCCTCAAAGTGGACTGGTTCCCTTACCGAGACTATCAGGCAGCTAGTGGGTGCTCTCCATTGGTTGTCCGCCCGAAGACCACGCTGGGGGAAATCCACTCCAAAGAGTCTGTTGATGTGTGTTGGGACACGTGTTCACAGCTTCACCGATTGATTAATGTTATGGGGGTGTCCTCTTCTTAAATTAAAAGGTTTTATACTAAAGTTTGTGGGGTCAGCAGCTCAGCTCAGAGTCAAACAGGGCGCCAAGGTTGCAAACAGTCAGGTTCAGCCTGAGACAATGGTGGGGGAAGGGGTGAAATCAATCACAAGGGAGCAGAGTTTGTGGCGGGGGCTGAAAATGATGTCTTTGGTCTTTGCAATGTTTAGCTGAAAGAAATTGCATCTCATCCAAGACTGGATGCCAGACAAGCAGTCTGAATACACAGACAGTGAAGGAGTCAAGAGAGGTGGTGGAAAAGGAGAGCTGGGTGACATCAGAAAACATATAGAAGCTGACCCGATGATGTCACTACAAGGAGTAGCATGTAGATGAGCAAGAAGACAGAAGCAACAGATTGCCTGGACACATTTAAAATGTGGCCTCACATTGGGCTTGAGTTATACTGCATGTGACACAAAGCCTGAGTAGTGATATTACCTACCAGAAGTGGTCTCAGACCTGGTATCAGTACACCTGTAAGTCAGATTTGAACCTGACTCCTGAGTTACACCAGCCACTTGCTTGTTGATGCCCATTTGAAACCTTTTCATACTGATGCAAAATGGGATGGTATAATGGCAGTGAAAGACAGATTAACAGTTCAGCTTTGACCTTCATCCGAAATCAGTTCTGTTGGGAAGTTACACTGCAAACCTTAACCTATCTTGGTCTCTGTCAGTGTTTTATATTACTGTAGGTCTTTTGAAGAGTTAACATTCAACAACAACTTGCATTTATATGGTGTATTTTATGTGGAAAAACAGCTCAAGGTGCTTCATAGGGGCATTAGGAAAAAAAATTAATGCCAAGCCAAAGAAGGAGAAAATAGCAGGGGTGACCAAAAATGTGGTTAAAGAGGTGGGTTTTAAGGAGATCATAAAGGAGGAGATGGAGGTGAAGAGACGAAGGGGTTTAGGGAAGGAATTCCAGAGCGTGGGGTTGAAGGCACGGCCAGCAATGATGGGGTAAAAGAATGATGGACGCATAAGAGGCCAGAGTGAGATGAATAGAGAATTCAGGGTGGGGTTGGTTGTGGATCTGGAGGAGGTTTCAGAGATAGGGAGGGGCAAGGCCATGGAGGGATTTAAACACAAGAATAAGAATTTTAAATTGGAGGCACTGGGAAACCAGGAGCCAACGTAAGTCACCGAGGACAGGAGTGATCGGTGAGTGAAACTTGATGCGGGATAGGATATGGAGAGCAGAGTTTTGGATGATCTGACATTCATAGAGGGTAGAGGATGGGAGGTCAGCCAGGAAAGCATTGGAGTAATTGAGCCTGGAGGTGACAATGGCATGGATGAGAGTTTCAGAAGTGGATGGACTGAGGTAGAGATGGAGGCAGGTGACGTTATGGAAAGCATCAGGAAGTTGTGGGAGAGATGGGCATGGATTTGGGAAGCAACAAGATGTTTAAAGACTTTGAAGAGGAAAGGGTAGTTGGATATGGGGGCAGTAGTTAGCGAGGTCATAATTCTCAAAATTAGTGTTATTTGTACAAAGACTTTAAAGTTGTGGAAGAAAATTGGAAGCGTGGTAAGTTAAGGCTGTTATTCATTATTATTTTGACTGGAGCCAGGTTCAGAATTATAAGTAAGATTGTAAACTCAGAGACACTACGACCAGGGCAGCAAACCATACTAGACTAGTGCATACTGAACCACTGTGAGCTGTGTTTATCTACTAATAGTGCTAAGGGTGCTCTTTTGGCACATCACTTGCATATTGAACCAACTGAAAGAACTAAAGTTTTGCCCATTGTGTAAATGTTCTTCAGATAAATCTGCCACCTAAAGAGAAAAGAAAACTCATTCAAGTACAAACTCCGAATAAAGGTAATACCTAGAGAGCAAGGCTTTCCGTCAGGGCCTCTTTATAAAAAATAAACTGTTAACTTTAATTACCTTTTATTTTATTGCTGTTGTTTTTTACAGTATTGCCCTGTAATTGCATGTGGTTCATGAGCAGATGAATCCTTCCACTCTGGAATTCCTCTCCCCTCCAATTTACCAGAAGCATTTATTTAAAGTAGCCTATCACCTCCGGTACAACAGTAGAGAGGGATTTCAGATGAATACATTAAGTGTTAGTACACTAGCTCCCTACAACTTATTTTCAGGGCCATCAGAGAAAATACTGATCGAAAAACTGGTGGAAATGATTGGGAGGAGTTATTAATTCATCACTGCAAAGGAATTTAAAACACAATCACTGATCTAACCCTGGAATAATGTCTGTCTCGCTGTGGCTATTTAACTCTCTCACACAGTTGAGTTCCCGTTGTTGCCATTGGCATCCAAAGCTTAAACAGATATATTCAACAAAATCAAAGTATAGACAAAAAACAAAATAGATGGTGTATTTCTTGTTACAACCAGAGACAGCTTGCTCCAAGAGCACTTATAATTAATTCCATTTCAGCCACCACAGAAATTTAGTCCAAAATTACTGTTGCCAATATCATTGGAGGAATACTGGCTCCAGTTGAAGCACCAGTACTAGCACAGGTACGAAGGGCTGAATGGCCTTCTTCTGTGCTGCATTTTCTATGATTCTATATTGAATGCTTTATCACAAGTGCTAGGCACAACTGAAAAGCAGCAAGCCTTTTTCTGTATATATTCCCATACACCCATTGCTAAACTGCCAGGTAAACCAGAGACATCAGCAGGGCGTGTGGCTCCCAGCATTCTGCTGATGGTTACATAGAACCATAGAATGATACAGCACAGAAGGAGGCCATTCGGCCCATCGTGTCAGTGCCGGCTCTTTGAAAGTGCTATCCAATTAGTCCCACTCTCCTGCTCTTTCCCCATAACCTTGCAAATTTTTCCTCTTCAAGTATTTATCCAATTCCCTTTTGAAACTTATTATTGAATCAGGCAGTGCATTCCAGATCATAACAACTCACTGTGTAAATTCTTTTCCCCCTCATGTTATGTCTTTTTTGCCAATTACCTTAAATCTGTGTCTTCTGGTTATTGACCCTTCTGCCACTGGAAACAGTTTCTCCTTATTTACTCTATCAAAACCCTTCATGATTTTGAACACCTCTATCAAATCTCCCCTTAATCTTCTCTGCTCTAAGGGGAACAACCCAACCTTCTCTAGTCCCTCCATGTAACTGAAGTCTTTCATCCTTGGTACCATTCTAGTAAATCTCCTCTGCACCCTCTCCAAGGCCTTGACATCCTTCCAAAAGTGTGGTGGCCACAATACTGCAGCTGGTTTGGCCACAACTGGAGTATTGTGTCCAGTTCTGGGCACCGCACTTTAGGAAAGATGTGAAGGCCTTAGAGAGGGTGCAGAAAAGATTTACTAGAATGATTCCAAGGTTGAAGGACTTCAATTATGTGGATAGACTGGAGAAGCTGGGGTTGTTCTCCTTGGAACAGAGAAGGTTGCGAGGAGATTTGATAGAGGTATTCAAAATCATGAAGGGTCTAGACAGAGTAGATAGAGAGAAACTGTTGCCGTTGGTGGAAAGGTAAAGAACCAGAGGATATAGATTAAAGGTGATTGGCAAAAGAACCAAAGGTGACATGAGGAAAAACCTTTTCACACAGTGAGTGGTCATGATCTGGAATGCACTGCCCAAGGGGGTGGTGGAGGCAGATTCAATCATGGCTTTCAAAAGGGGATTGGATAAGTACTTAAAAGGAAAAAAGTTGCAGGGCTACAGGGATAGGGTGGGTGAGTGGGACTAGCTGGATTGCTCTTGTATAGAGTCGGCATGGACTCGAGGGGCCGAATGGCCTGCTTCAGTGCTGTAACCTTTCTATGATTCTTATAAATGTTTAGCATAACTTCCTGGCTTTTATACTCTCTGGAACAGTGGAACAGATGGACTGCAAGTCTCCGTGTATGAATTGTTGCTGTTCCTAACGCTTCAGTATCACAAAGTTTCCATGAGCTTTGTTTTCTTTGAGTTGTACTACACTCTAGGGATCTAATAAAGTGGACTTGCATCATTATGTTCTGAAGTTTGTGCCATTAATCACCTACTGTGGTCCTACTGTCACTTAAGAGAATGTGTTAATAACTTGTTGGCAGAAGGTGAGAATGAACTGGCGTGACAGTTACATTAACAGCGCACAGGATAATGGTCATATGGAACTCCTAATTTTGGTGTCCGTCAGCCACCTGAGCTGTGGATCAATTAAGAAAAATGCTGCACTCTTTTATAGCTTATTTAAAAGCATGTGGCTAAATGGAAATTTACAACCATGTTCATGGTTTTAGATTGGTTAATAACATATAGAAGGTACATTATGCCTCTTTTCTTCTTTTTTTTTTGATGGGCCCTATTTCCTGACTGTTGGATATTAAGGCATTAACTCTGATTTGTGCCTAACCAATTACATTCCAGTTTTGGTTCCCTTGGATTCCAATGTGCTAATTTAAGTCACCCAATCAAACGTTAACTGCTGGTTTTTGACATGCCACGCATTCATGCATGAATTGCTGTGATTTATAACTCTATTGCTGTGAATACATAAAATATCTGGGGAAAAAACATCTCAGGAAGTCTTGTTTTAGTGAAGGTTTACTTCTTGTTGTAAGTGGTAGAATTCCAGGACCAGGAAGAATTGTTCTTCGGAACTTAAGTGACCTTTTTCCAAAACCACAGGGAGTGAGCTAATACATAATCTGGTATCAGTTAAAAAGTTAACGAATATTATAAGTATCAGATTCTCAAAAATACACGAACAACATCAAAGCATCGGCAAAATTCAAACAGAAACACAATAGAAAATTCAAACAGTAGCAACTGCCCATCTAGAAACCTCATACAAAGCGTTAACGTATCACAGCTCATCTCCATTGAATGATACGCGATGACAACAGCTCCTTGCCTCAGGTGGTTGAGGAATTTGGTGCTTGGTACAATAACTTGTTTGTCTTTTTCAGCTGTAAATACATAACACTAACATAAAGCTCACAATGTCCACCGTTATATGTATCCTAACTATTGGTAGTAAATTCTTGCTAAGTTACTTGCTATAATATCCTGCATTCCCCCATCATTTCTTGACCTCTCAGTAAAAAACTTGTGTAGTTTAACTCTGCTTTCCACATTGGTTTTGCTGTACTCACGTCCAATGTCCACATACAGACCAAAGCCTGGTACTGCAAACGGTATCTTCCGATGAGGCCACCACATCCACCTATGGGTCCGAGCAGGAGGCCATTACCATTTTAGAAAGTGAAGAGGAGATCCCTGACACAAATATCAAAGTCTCCCAACAGGAAGAAGGATTGCCAAGTGACAGAAAGACACACAAACAGTGATTGGCTCCTCAACACGAGTTCCTTTGGGTTCTGCAGTGGAAGCCAGAGGGTCATGTGCAAGAAGAGGCTTGAGGGGACAAATGCTGTCCCTGCCTCACCCCAGGTCACCCCTGCTGCATGCTGGAGACTATTTACCCACTGTTCAGTGATATAGGACTGTTATATAACCATTCTGAAATTATGCCAGGCATAGATGATGGATGAGGTTGGTCCTCTCCCCAACCTGCTCATCACACTGGTTCAAAATGAGCAGATCTCCACGGAGCTCACTAGAGTTATCTGAAGGCCACCCTGGTCCTTCATGTGGTCCTCAGGTTGATGTGGTCCCAGACCCAGAGTGCAGAACTGTGAAGGGTACTTCCTAATGATGGCTTCTCCCAAACATTGGCACTTGTCAGGAGCAGCGTCTGTGAAAAGAGAGAGAAAAAAATACATTTTCAAAATAATTAAGTGCAATTTATACAGTACGTAAAACTATTGACATTGCATTCCATTAGTTTTCTATAATGTAGTTTCTTTTGCAGACTTTAAAAAAAAATGAAACAAAACAATACCACCTAAGTAGTACTGCAGTTTGTAATGATATCAATGTTGTTTTGTGTTTTTTTAATGCAGATACCTAGGTGAAGGATCACGGGCATGGTTTTAAAAGCCTGTAGATTGTAGGAGGAAGGGGAGACTGAGGGAGGTAAGGAGCACCACAGTTTTGAGTTAGAGCTGCAATTAGGGGAATGCAGCTCGATAGCAACACAGTGAGGCTACAGAGGAGAAGGAGCAAGTACGATGGAATAATTGCAGCTCGGAAGGAACTTCAGATGAACAATGACCATTTTATATTAATATACACAAGCCCAAAATGTGACAATGATGAAGGGACAACTAAATTTGCTGCTGACCTATATAAAGAACACATTTACCCACTGCATGCAAAGTAGCTGTTATTTTCACATCCATGTTCTGTATCTTTTTCTTCCTTTTGGCAGTTCTCCTAACTGATGTCATTGATGGTGTGGAACTTTGTGGTATGATAGGTCTGTCCCTCCCTTTTAAAGTCAAAGAACTTCTGCAAGTTTCCCCCCTCCCCCCTCCCCCACCCATTTATCTCAGAGAATCTCTCCTTCCTGCCCGCACAAATGTGTTCGTGCATTAGACAGTCATTTGTTCTCAGGATGTGGGCAGCGCTGGCAAGGCCGCAGTTATTACCTCTCCCTAGTTGCCCTGAGAAGGCAGCAGTGGGCCCCTCTCCTTGAATTGCTGCTCAAGTTGGCTGCCACATTTCCCATTTTACAACAGTGACTACACTTCAAAAGTAATTAATTGGCTGTAAAGCACTTTGGGACGTCCTGAGGTCGTGAAAGGCGCTATATAAATGCAAGTCTTTCTTTCTTATTTGAAATGGATTGAGGCCTTTATTAAAATAGTGAAAGGAGGAACGTGATATGAATGCTTAAGCGTTTGTCCACTAATATCAGCAACAGGCTATAATATTTTGTACACCCGAAATTTCCACACCGGTTCTCCCGATCACTCACTGTAACTTCGGTGGAAACCCCAGAGAAACGACAGAAACGGCGTTCACGTCATTTCCCTGGGGTTTTCGCTGAAATTATGGCAGAAGATCGGAAAACCCCGGTAGAAATTCAACCCCTTGGCGGCCTAGCAAAGCTGAACATGCTGGGGCGGCATTGACACGTGAGCGGCTTGGAGTTTAATGTTAGCTGTGGCTCAGCTGGGGGGCAAATGGGCTGGGCAGTGGGTAGTCCTGGCTGGATTCTCCCTGTAGTGGAGCTTTCACTGTGCTGGCTGCAGCGGTTGGCTCTTTTTTGAATGGGGTGTTGCGGCATTCCAAGATCGATGGCACTCAATAGGTCTTTAGGAGGGGTGACCAATTCAACGCAGAGGTGAATGGGATATGGACTGGTCCATATCCCATTGCCGTTTTATTGTAGGAGGATGTACTCTGCCATAGCATAAAGATTCATCTCTTTACTGTTAATAGTGAAAGCTGCACTAACCTGCATGCTACGGGAACAGTCTTAGTCTCTCGCAAGTAGGCCCAGTAAGCACAGAGTAAGGATCTGGTGGGATTATGAAGCCAATCATAGTCTTTATGATCTCCTGAATAATTGCTCAGAATGGATGGATATGTACATATAACCTTTGGTCACGGCTCCAGCATTTCTTAGTAAGGGAAGGGGTGTGTTCTGCCGTACATGTGGTGGATGACTACTTGACAAGAGCTGACTGCCCTGTCACTAGAAAACTCACTTGCATGAACATAAATGGAGATTCCTTCTCCTCCACAGTGAGCTGCCTGACAGTCTATCATCTGCTGCTCACATTGCAATTGAAATGTTGGGAGTACTTCATTGGTAAGTGCAGTGTAACTACATCATTAAGATACATGATACAATACTGCTGAAGTAATGAGTCACATAATACAGTAGGTGGTGTCTGTCATCTGGGAACTTATCACTTAACTCAACTCAACAGCCAGTTTTTGTAGAACAGCAAGTAAATCTGTCACAAATATCCATCCGTCCGTTGTGTTCTGCTCCAGGGCAGATCCTAACTCAAGTCTTACACTTGAGATTCTTGAGCCACTTGCTAGGGAAGAGTAGCTGAGGTGGTTTCCCCATTGCCTTCCTCACAGTTTTGAATCTTCGGAGTACCTTCTCCTAGGTGGTCTGCAACCGAGGCTAAAGAGCCCCGCCCACCCTTTATGATAGGGGCTGCGGGGGAGGTATTACCTGCAACTATCACACGCAAGGACCTCTGCTGGACGTCAACCCAGTATTCAAAGTCTGCGCCGATCTCCGGGGCCATCTGGAGTGGTGCCCGAACCCAACCCTACTGACTCAGAGGTGAGAACACTACCACTGAGCCAGTGGTCACTCTGTCTGGACACGAGTCTCCCACTGGAGGGGTCAACCCAGTATTAGAGACCATATTCTAGTCCCCCCTCACGGGGACTGTCTGGATTGGGGCTTGAACCCCTCACCTTCATGACTCAGAGGCGGGAATATGATCACTGTGCTAGTGGTCACTCTGTCCAGACACGAGTCTCCCGCTGGATGTCAACTTCAGTATTTAGAGACCATATTCTAGTCTCCACTCGCCCGGACTGGAGTGGGGTTTGATCCCTTCACAGTCTCGACTTAGGGGTGGGAATGTTACCAAAGGCTCACTTCTGTCACAAATACAGGAGCCTAGAAATTACTTCGGTGACAGGGTGCAAGTCCCCTTCTGGAGAGAGAGGATGTCCTGGAGGGGTCAAGGACAGAATCTACTTGGTTAGAGTTAAGAAGCAATAGAGATGCCATTACACTATTGGGTGTATTCTATAGGCCACCAACTAGTAGGAAGGAGATAGAGGAGCAAAATTACAGGGAAATTACAGAGAGGCGCAAAGGCCAAAGAGTTGTGATAATGGGGGACTTCAACTATCCTAATATAGACTGGGATAGTAATAACATAAGGGGCAAAGAGGGGGAGGAATTTTTGAAATGTGTTCAGGAGAACTTTCTTGATCGGTACGTTTCCGGCCCAACGAGGAAGGAGGCATTGCTGGATTTGTTTCTGGGGAATGAGGCGGGCCAAGTGGAGCAAGTGTCAATGGGGCAACATTTAAGGAACAGCAACCAAGGTTTAGAATAGTTATGGAAAAGGACACGGACCACTCTAAAGTAAAAATACTCAATTGGAGGAGGATCAATTTCAGTGGGATGAGAACAAATCTGGCCCGGGTAAATTGGAATCAAAGATTGGCAGGCAAAACTGTAATTGAACAATGAGCGGCCTTTAAGGAGGAGATGGTTCGGGTATAGTCTAGGCACATTCCCATATGGGAGAAAGGTAGGTCAACTAAAGCCAGAGCTCCCTGGATGACAAAAGAGATAGTGAGTAAGATGAAATGGAAAAAAGGGGCGTATGACAGATGTCAGTGAGGACCAGGCTAAATATAGAAAGTTCAGATGGGAACTGAAAAAGGAAATAAGAGGGGCAATGAGAGAATATGAGAATAGACTGACAGCAAACATAAAAGGGAATCCAAAAGTCTTTTATAGGCATGTAAACAGTAAACGGGTAGTAAGAGGAGAGGTGGGGCCGATCAGGGACCAAAAAGGAAATCTACTCATGGAGGCAGAGGGCATGGCCGAGGTAATAAATGAGTACTTTGCATCTGTCTTTACCAAGAAAGAAGATGCTGCCAGAGTCTCAGTAAATTGATAAAGAGGAGGTACTAGAAAGGCTATGTGTACTTAAAGTAGATAAGTCACCCGGTCCGGATGGGATGCATCTTAGGTTGCTGAGGGTGGAAATTGTGGAGGTACTGGCCATAATCTCCTAAACATCCTTGGATGCGGGGGTGATGCCAGCGGACTGGAGAATTGCAAATGTTAAACCTTTGTTGAAAAAAGGGTGTAAGGATAAACCCAGCAACTACAGGCCAGTCAGTTGAACTTTGATGGTGGGGAAACTTTTAAAAACGATAATCCGGGACAGAATTAGCAGTCACTTGGATAAGTGTGGATTGGTTAGGGAAAGCCAGCATGGATTTGATAAAGGCAAATCGTGTTTAACTAACTTGATAGAGTTTTTCTGCGTTAAATTTCATCTGCCACGTGTCCGCCCATTTCACCAGCCTGTCTATATCTTCTTGAAGTCTATCACTATCCTCCTCACTGTTTACTACCCTTCCATTATAAATTCCTACATCCACATTTAGAATAGAAACTGCCTATGTAAACTTGTCACATTGTAGTTACTTTCTTCCACCAGTGGAGGCATCACAGTTGTTATGTAGGCAAATGCAGCAGCCGATTAGTGTACAGCCAGGTCCCACAAATGGCAAATAAGATGAATGACCAGATAATCTGATGTTGATTGAGGGATAAATTTTGGCCGGGACAACAATCTTTGGGAGTACCCCGTGGGATCTTTTAAATCCACCAGATTATGCAGACAGGGCCTTAGTTCAACGCCTGATCCAAAAGACCCTCCAACAGTGCAGCACTCCCACTGTACTGCACTGAAGTTTCAGCCCAGACTATTTGCACAAATCCTGTACAGTTTCAACATGATAATCTCTCAATACATTTAACATTTACTGGCTGTATGTTGAAGCCCACACATGCCTTTGAGCAAATGTGCAGAGGTTCCTGCTGGACCAGTGAGTATATCAAAGGTGAATTATTCAGACTTTTATCACTGGCGAGAATAAGCTCATGAATACAAACAATTCTGTTGTCGCTACGATATTTTTTTTGATAATTACATAAACCAACAATAATAAGACAAAGATTAGCATCCCTCTCCAGGGATCCAACTCCTGCTAATAGATCCCATGGCATTATTTCGAAGAAGTGCTGGGGAGTTATCCCCGGCGTCCTGGCCAATATCTACCCCGCAACCAATATCATTGAAACAGATTATCTGCTCATTATCACTTTGCTGTTTGTGGGATCTTGCTGTGTGCAAATTGGCTCCCGCATTTCCTACATTACAACAATGACTACACCTCAAAAGTATTTCATTGGCTGTAAAGCACTTTGGGATGTCCTGAGATCATGAAAGTCTTTCTTCTTTCCTTTGTGAACACAGCAGTGTCTATGCAACCTGTGTCCAAGAAACCATATTTTTTATAGTCTACTTAGCAACCCTGCCAACTAAAGCACATTCAGTAATGCAAAACATTCTTCTCATTCTATTTTACCACAGAGGTACACAGGAAATCTATTATTCCAGGGAATTACATGTCCTGTAGGGATTGAGAAATGAAAGCTCCATGAGCGCTTCCTGGTATTTTTTTCCCACTCGTTTTCCTGAAAAGTTCCCATTCCAGAATTCCCACTTTATTTTAAGATACAACTTGATCATTGCTCGGTGATGTTTCCTGAAATGAGGCGGAGGAAACCGCCAACTTTGGAAGCAGAACTGAAACCAGAGAAAGAAGAGACTGTTCCCAGACTCCAAATATCGGCTTGGAAGGAGTGGGGAGGCGAGGGGAGGAGGAAGGGGAAGGGGGACTTTGCACTGGGATTAAAAACTCTGTCCTACAAACCTTCACTGAGTCAGGATGCAGCATACCCACAACACAGGCTGTACACATACAGTTGAACCTGGTTAATTAGAAACAAATGGGGCCTAAGTTCATTAGCACAGGAAATCAACCGGCTCCTGCACAGCAGGTTGGGCTGGGGGAGGGAAGACCGGAGATCCCTGGAAGCACCTCAAATCCGCCGACAGAAGGCCGGATTTTTTTTTGTGGGCCCAGGAGGAAAACAAGGGTAAAAAATTTCAAAATTTCCTGAGCTGTTTTTAGAGCGGTCCTTTTAAGACCTGGTGCAAATGGGCAGAGCCTGCACAGCGCACTCTCTGTCCATTTGCACCTGAAAATTGCAATCAGCGTCCGACAACTGGCGTAGGACCCCATTTTGCATATTTAAGCAGCCCTCAGCCAGAAACAGGCCAGCGGGCTGCTCGCCCATTTACATGCCCACCTGAAAGTTGCCTTGGGCGTCGACAGGGCAGCCGAGGTGCCCCCACTCCCGCCCAGTTTCAACTGCCAGCTGCCCATCCTTCAGGCAAAAAGAAACGTGCAGCCAGCTGTTGAAAATCGCCCCCAACATCTGTAGACTTGGATTGTCCTCGCCTCGCATTACATATTTGAATCCTGTTGTCTCTTCCCTCGTCAGCGTTCTATAAAGAAAATATCTCAATCTGGGTGCGAGGCCCAGTGACCTCGGCCTGGGATTCATTTTCTACTTTCTACACCACTAGAACACATTAATCAAATTACTGCATTAGAATCACAGACATGGTCACAATCTAAGAGAACCTCAAGCTAAACGTAACTGAAGTAGAAGCTGCGTTACACTAGGAGTTGTTAATTTTTTTGGACGAGCTAAGCACCTCTCACAGTGAATGTGGATTTGTTTGAAGCACTCAAGCATCTAGGGTAATATGGGCCTGTCACTGGAGGAAGGGAGGTGGAAGTGAGGTAAACAGGTCAAGCTGCATTAGTTATCAGCTGTGGCTCAGTGGGGTGCATTCTCGCCTCTGAAGTCAGAAGGTTGTGTGTTCAAACCCCATGCCAGAGACCCAAGCATGTATTCTAGGCTGACACTCTGAGTGCAGTACTGAGGGAGTGCTATACAGGAAGATCTCAGGTTCAAACCCTTGGTCTGCAATGAGTTAGCTGATCTCAGCCAGTGGAACAGTAGAGGTGCTACATTTGGCCTCAGAGCCCCCCGGTTTAGGGAAGGGAAAATCATCCAGGTATTCCTGGCCTAATTGCTATCCAGCACCTCCTGCTGATAAATGTGTAAGGACAAGATAAGGCTTTGCTGTCATGCTCCCAGTGTTCCAACAGCCTGCTGATGGTCATTATCAAGGCTCACATATACAGCCAACTGGGAGAGCAACTACACATCAGCAAGGTTCCAAAACCTTCAGGAAATAAGGGAGGAAAGATAAAAACAATACTTGGTTAGTCATAATCAGGCAAGTTATCAGTACCTCTCCATTGTATTCTGCTTTCTGTTATCACTTTTGCATTCAAGTCTTCCTCTACACAGCACCCCATTGTCTCAGCTTTGACCTTCCACTGGATCTTTTCCCACTTGGGATCCATTCCCTTACCTCCGAGAGTGCTGATCTTCAACTACATGGCACATACCAGGAAGGTCCCAGGTTCATAGCCTATACCTGCGCCGCTCGTTGCTGCCTTCTCACTGTAGCACACTCTGTGGCTGCGTACAGCCTATCCCTTCAGTATTGGTCAGTCCATCTTTCCAACAGATACTCAACATCCTTCTTTGACAGCACGTTCTAAAAGCATCCAACATCTGTTTCTGTGCCCACCTCAGGGTCCAGCTCTCACACTGGTCTCACACGTTCTCAATTTCATCTGTCTTGATAGAACTCCCCTCTTCACAGTGGATTTCATCGAATGCACTTCCTACCAATGTAACGCACAATGAAACATAATTCAGCATGTATTACCACATTAAAGAGAGCGGTGGTGGGGAGGGTCAGAGGGGAAAATTGAAGGAAATAAAATGGATCATAAAGATACATGCACATACCCGATAAAAGTATATTTCAGTCTGTAACTCTTAAATAAATGCCTCATATAGACCTACTCAGAGTTCTTTTGCAGTCTTCTCTAAAATTAGCGTTCATACAGAGAGAATTACTTTCTTACCACCAACTGTTATTAGAGGCAGGAGTTGTTCCAGATCTGGTGATCCAACAGATTAGGACTGGTTCCTGCAGTCAACCAACCAAGTATTTTTGCTTTAATTTTATTTCAAATCCCTGTGGAGCGCACATAGAAATTGTGTTTATTGCTGGGTACAGTAGTGTAGTGGTTATGTTACTAATAATCCCGAGGCCTGGACTAATAATCCAGAGAACATGAGTTCAAATCCTATCGTGGCAGTTTGAGAATTTGAATATAGTTTAAAAGAAAATCTGGAAATAAAAAGCTGGTGTCTGTAAAAAGTGATCATGAAGCTGTCGGATTGTCGTAAAAACCCATCTGGTTCACTAATGTCCTTTAGGAAACCTGCCGTCCTCACCCAGTCTGGCCTATGTATGACTCCAGTTCCACACCAATGTGGTTGACTCTTAACTGCCCTCTGCAGCGGCCTCGCAAACCATTCAGTTGTGTCAAACAAAAGAAGGCCCACCATAAACTTCTCAGGGCAACTAGGGATGGGCAATAAATGCTGGAATGGCCAGCAATGTCCACATCCTGAGAATGAACATCAAAAAATGAAAACAGACAAGAAATATACGATAAAAGGTGACAAAGTAGATATTGAATGTGATCTTCCTTGTACAGTAACATCTGTGAAGAGTTAGTTCCTGTTTCTGTCCCTGCTCTAGCAGGCAATTGATCAATTGAATTGTTCCTGCCACTTACACCACCCATAGTTATTGCGGGCAAACATTTATACCCATCAGCTAGTGGTAGCCATTTGCTATTCCCGTAGATGTCAATAACAAAGGCACTGCTTATACAAATTTAAAAGCTCTGACTATTTCGGGCAAACTCAGGTCTTCATGCAGCTGTTCAATCATCTCTTCGCACCTCGTTAAGGTGCGATTACCAAGGCTACTTACATTTGCATTTGTTAATCAGCCCTCAGAGCTAGAGTGCCCTTTACAACAACTGAGGTTGTCAGTGCAATGTACAAAATACTCTGAATGCAGTTAATAGAGTAAACTACAGTACAAAGCAACCTATTAGGGTTTTACTGTCCGCCTCATCCGGTAGGCAAATCGAGTTAGCACCAATGCGACCAATATAACCAATGAGGACTGTAAATAACTGTGAGATAAATGCCCACACAATGCCCAGTGATCTCTGTTGCTTAGTTTGAAATTGTGATAAAGACTAAGGGCAAAAAACCGTGGCAGGACTCATTCGAAGACAAAGCTTGAGGGTTATGAAAAGAGCTCGTCGGAGGATGAAGCTGTCATTTCGGGGGGTTACGTTGAATTTACACAGAAACAGGCCCTTCGGCCCAACTGGCCCAACTGATAGAAAAAGTGGCATCTACTTTAAGTGTTTAGCACTAGAAATTAAAATGAAAGAAGTAAAAACAGGTGATGGGGTAGATTCCCCAAAGGGGAAATAGGAAGACCAACAGGCTGAATAAAGAGATCCAAAATAACTAAATATCTATAAAGAATTATATTGAAAGATATGAGGACGTGAAAATTAGTGAGTACAGGGAATCATACAAAATTTAGTTAATGCTGATTATTACAAGGGGTAACAGGACAATAGGAAGACAAAATGTCGATAGTATTAAGGGGAGTAATTAGATTATTTCTAGCCAAGCCAGGAGTAATGTAGATCACTAAAGACCTTTAATGGATTAATTGGGTTGACATACCATGGAGAATATCAGGAAATGGCAGATGTGTTAAATGAAGTCTCTACAACAATGTAAACAGATTCCAGACCCAGTCAAACTGCTTCAGAATGTACAACACATGTAGAGGTCAGTGAGGCGAATTCAAGGCACCAAAGGGGTCAACATTCATCTGTTTGTGAAACCGTACAGAAAAGTAGATGCGCGGAAAGAGCAGTGGAACGTCAGGAGAGAGCAGCAATGGATCCATCATCCTTGCTCTGGGCATTTCTATCCCTCAAAAATGGTGCTAGAAATTTCAGTGAAAAAATTTGGGGGGAGAAAGAAAATCACAAGATAGTTACGGACGAGGAAGGCCATTCGGCCCATCTTAGTTCATCCAACCAGAACAACCCGACACTCCCCACATTGCTACACCTAATTGTTTCTTGAATGATTCCCAGGTTTTTTGCCCTGAAAGGCAGTGGCCTACTCCATCCATGCCCCTTGCTGCTGGACACTCCGACTTCCGAGCAACAGCCTGGCACTTGGTTCATTCCAACCAATCCGCCAAATTTAGATGCCGGAGCCGAGAGCCTGTTGTAGGTTGGTGCTCAAGGGCCTCTCTAGCAGCTGGCTGAGCATCCACAATAGATAGAATTTACAGCACAAAAACAGGCCATCCGGCCCTTCTGGTTTATGCCAGTGTTTACGCTCCACATGAGCCTCCTCCCACCTTCAGCTAACCCTATCAGCATAACCTTCTATTCCTTTCTCCCTTATGTGTTTATCTAGCTTCCCCTTAAATGCATCTGTGCTAGTCGCCTCAACTACTCCTTGTGATAGCAAGTTCCACATTCTAATCACTCTCTGGATAAAGAAGTTTCTCTTGAATTCCCTATTGGATTTATTGGTGACTATGTTATATTTATGGCCCCTAGTGTTGGAATCCCCCACAAGCAGAAACATTTTCTCTACGTTTACCCTATCAAACCCCTTCACAATTTTAAAAGACCTGTATTAGGTTACCCATCAGCCTTCTCTTTTCTAGAGAAACGAGCCCCAGCCTGTTCAGTCTTTCCTGATAATTATAACCTCTCAGTTCTGGTAACATCCTTGTAAATCTTTTTTGCACCTTCTCCGGTGCCTCTATATCCTTTTTGTAATTTTTTTTTTGTTCGTTCATGTGATGTGGGCGTCGCTGGCGAGGCCGGCATTTATTGCCCATCCGTAATTGCCCTTGAAAAGGTGGTGGTGAGCCGCCTTCTTGAACCGCTGCAGTCCGTGTGGTGAAGGTTCTCCCACAGTGCTGTTAGGAAGGGAGTTACAGGATTTTGACCTAGCGACGATGAAGGAACGGCGATATATTTCCAAGTCAGGATGGTGTGTGACTTGGAGGGGAACGTGCAGGTGGTGTTGTTCCCATGTACCTGCTGCTCTTGTCCTTCTAGGTGGTAGAGGTCGCGGGTCTGGGAGGTGCTGACGAAGGAGCCTTGGCGAGTTGCTGCAGTGCATCCTGTGGATGGTACACACTGCAGCCACTGTGCGCCGGTGGTGAAGAGAGTGAATGTTTCGGGTGGTGGATGGGGTGCCAATCAAGTGAGCTGCTTTGTCCTGGATGGTGTCGAGCTTCTTGAGTGTTGAGCTGCACTCATCCAGGCAAGTGGAGAATATTCCATCACACTCCTTGTAGATGGTGGAAAGGCTTTGGGGAGTCAGGAGGCGAGTAACTGGCTGCAGAATACCCAACCTCTGACCTGCTCTTGTAGCCACAGTATTTATATGGCTGGTCCAGTTAAGTTTCTGGTCAATGGTGACCCCTAGGATGTTGATGGTGGGGGATTCGGCAATGGTAATGCCGTTGAATGTCAAGGGGAGGTGGTTAGACTCTCTCTTGTTGGAGATGGTCATTGCCTGGCACTTGTCTGGTGCGAATGTTACTTGCCACTTATGAGCTCAAGCCTGGATGTTGTCCAGGTCTTGCTGCATGCGGGCTCGGACTGCTTCATTATTTGAGGGATTGCGAATGGAACTGAACACTGTGCAATCATCAGCAAACATCCCCATTTCTGACCTTATGATGGAGGGAAGGTCATTGATGAAGCAGCTGAAGATGGTTGGGCCTAGGACACAGCTCTGAGGAACTCCTGCAGCAATGTCCTGGGGCTGAGATGATTGGCCTCCAACAACCACTATCATTTTCCTTTGCTCTAGCTATGACTCCAGCCACTGGAGAGTTTTCCCCCTGATTCCCATTGACTTCAATTTTACTAGGGCTCCTTGATGCCACACTCGGTCAAATGCTGCCTTGATGTCAAGGGCAGTCACTCTCACCTCACCTCTGGAATTCAGCTCTTTTGTCCATGTTTGCACCAAGGCTGTAATGAGGTCTGGAGCCGAGTGGTCCTGGCGGAACCCAAACTGAGCATCGGTGAGCAGGTTATTGGTGAATAAGTGCTGCTTGATAGCACTGTCTACGACACCTTCCATCACTTTGCTGATGATTGAGAGTAGACTGATGGGGCGGTAATTGGCCGGATTGGATTTATCCTGCTTTTTGTGGACACGACATACCTGGGCAATTTTCCACATTGTCGGGTAGATGCCAGTGTTGTAGCTGTACTGGAACAGCTTGACTAGAGGCGCAGCTAGTTCTGGAGCACAAGTCTTCAGCACTACAGCCGGGATGTTGTCAGGGCCCATAGCCTTTGCTGTAATATGGAGACCAGAACTGAGAACAGTCCCCCAAGTATGGTCTAACCAAGGTTCAATACAAGTTTAACATAACTACTCTGCTCTTCAATTCTATTCCTCTAGAAATGAACCCCTGTGCTTTGTTTGCATTTTTTATGGCCTACAACTATTTTTATGATACTACAACTGGGCTCTTTTGAGAATTCCCATGGAGTTAGAACACCCAGCAGGTCTAAGAGACCTTACTGCACAACTGCTGCTATTGGACTCCTCCACACTCTTTGAATAGTGCCATTGGATCTTATCCATCCACCTGACAGGGCCTTGGTTTAGTCTCATCCGAAAGACGGCACCTCTAACAGTGCAGCACTCTCTCAGTACTGCACTGAAGTGTCAGCCTAGATTATGTGCTCACGTCTCCGCAGTTGGGACTTAAACTCATGACCCTCTGACTCAGAGGTAAGAGTGTAAGCACGGAGCCAAGGCTGAGCGATGCTGCGTGCTGCGAGTTGCTGGCTTCTGGTATATGTTACCTTCGCCTGCAAGCAGAGTTCAGATGTTGGAAGTGGCAGGAGCACGTAAAGGGATAGTAGAGTGTCGATCCTGCAGCCAGTTGTGTTATAATGATGTTTTCTAAGGTGTCAGTGTGCTACGATTTCAATTTAAAATAGCAGCTGCAATTTGAGCCCCACGGAAGAGCTGTAAGGTAGTTCGAATGGGAAACACTTTGGGGGTAATTTTGGCCGAACTCACCCATTGGGAAACTGACAAGGTTGGGTGGAATGCTGGTTTTATACCCCGCCCGATTTTGGGCGGAGTGTAAAACTGGCGTTCCACCCGATCCCGTGGATTTTGTGCCCAGCGAGTTAGGTTAAAATTACCCCCTTTGTGGCATCCAAAGTTTGCCCATCTTTACCTTAACCAAAGTCACAAATGACTTCCTCTGTGATGGCGACCATGGTACATTATCCGTCCTCATTCTCCTTGACCTCTCTGAAACCTTTGACATAGCTGATCACACCATCCTCCTCCAAGGTCTTTCCTCTGTTGTCCAGCTCAGTGACATTGCTCTTACATGGTTCCATTCTCACCTATCCAATCATAACCAGATGGTCTCCAGCAATGGCTTCTCTTCCCGCACCCGCATCGTTACCTCTGGAGTCCATCAAGGATCTATCCCTGGCCCCTCCTCTTCCTCATCTACATATTGCCTCATAGCAACATCATCTGAAGACATGGGGTCAGCATCCACATATAAGCTGATGACCCCCCAACTCTACCTGTCTTGACCCCCCGCACTGCCTTTGTGTTGTCAGGCTGCTTATCTGACATCCAGGCTGGGATGAGCCGCAAATTTCTCCAGTTAAACATTGGGAGGACCAAATCCATCATCTTAGGCCCCTTTCACAAACTCCATACTCTTGCCACCAGTTTCAGTCCCCTTCCTAGCCATTGTCTCATGCTGAACTGGACTGTTCACAACCTCGATGTCTTATTCAACCCAAAGCTGAGCTTCCAATTCCATATCCTGTCCATCACAAAGACCGCCTTCTTCTGCCTCCAGAACATTGTCTGCTTCTGCCCCTGCTTCCACTTATCGTCTGCTGAAACCCTCATACACTTTGTCACCTAAATACACTTTTCCAATGCTTTCCTGGCCAACATTGCTTCCTCCACCCTCTGTAAACTTGAGCTCATCCAAAACTCTGCTACCCATCCGCTATCCTGCACCAATCTCGCTCACATATTACCCCTGGCCTCGCTGACCTACATTGGCTTCCAGTCCCCACAGCGCCTCCATGTTTAAATCCCTTCAGCAGCTTGCTCCTCCCTATCTCTGTAACATCCTCCAGTCTGACAACTCCCCCAAACTCTCTGTTCCTCCAACTCTGGCTTCTCATACATCCTCTTCTCCCTTCACCCCACCATAGGCAGCTGTGCCTTCAGCTGCCTAGGCCCCTCGCTTGAATTCCCTCGCTAAACCCCTCTGCCCCCTTCTCCTTCTTTAAGACCCTCCTTAAAATCCACCTCTTTGACCAAGGTCACCCATTTGTAATATCTCCTTCTTTGGCCTGGCATCTGTTTTTTTTTATTATGCCTCTGTGATGGGCCTTGGGATGTTTTTCTATGTTAAAGCTACTATATAAATGCTAGTTTGTTATGGTTGTCATTATCTACGTGGCATAAGATAACGGTGGGGAGCCTTACCTGCACTGACCTGCAAACTTTCTCATCATTTGGTGCCTTTGGCGGACACAGCGTGACCCTTTGTGCACCTCCTCCCTGGACTTCTCTCGTGTGGGGATGACGCCGGGGAGTACAATCCTCCACTGTTCACTTCTTCTAGCAACACCTCCAGCGCTGCATCAGGACACCTTGATAGTTGTGCACACCGCCATTCCATTCTCACACTTGCAGCTCCCAGCAAGTGTTGCCACCAAAGGTGCCCTCTCCTTTACACGGTTACTGGAAAGCCTTCCATTTTTTTTTTATTTGTTCACGGGATGTGGGCGTCGCTGGCGAGGCCGGCATTTATTGCCCATGCCTAATTGCCCTTGAGAAGGTGGTGGTGAGCCACCTTCTTGAACCGCTGCAGTCCGTGTGGTGAAGGGAGTTCCAGGATTTTGACCCAGTGATGATGAATTGCCTAAAGCAGTACCGAATATGACAGTCTCAAAACTGTGGGCTCCCAATCGCAGGCAGATTACGTGCTGGGAGCTCACTATGAATGACGTCTGATCCCGGAGATTTGCCGCAATCGGCTACGCACGATTCGGGCGGCTGTAATGTCCAGACCACAATGTTCCCGCTGCATCCATGTTTAATTGTTTCAAAGCCGTGGTCCCAACAAGACTGAAACTATTGTGTTCCGTGGACAACTGGATCATCTTTGTTTATCCTTCTAACTTTCAATACTATTCTTAACTAGATAGTCATCCAGTTTCTTTTTAAAGGGAGTCTGTGCAGAAAGAAAGAACTTGCATTGACTTCAATTGAATGAAAATTGGGCGGGTTCAACAATGGGCGGGCGATCTGCTCCAGCAGATTACTACCCGTGCGGTGAAGATGAAAATTTAGCCCATTGTGTTATTGTGTTCCATGTCGACTCCACACAAAACAGTACATCAGCCTTTCGACTACAACCAGGTACAACGTGAACATTAGCGTAAAGGTTGTTGCCTACCAATTGATCAGATTGTCCAGCTCAACACTCATTAGAAAGGAAATCATTTGGAGAGCTTTCCAGTTTTATTAAGGAAAGAGACTATTTGGTCTTCTTGTGTGGTCAACAGTTTGGCTTTGAAAATAGCAGTCACGCACATTTAAAACACTGCACGTTTTGGGAACTGGTATGTAATGCTGAACTGGCATGTAATGCTGCTTTGATATTACGACATCCTCAATATCACCAAATATGGAGAGTGCAGAGGCGTTTAAAGTGGAGGCCTTTCCATTTAACAGTGTGCAACATGCTCAATTTGCTCAAATAAATCCAGAATTTTGTCCACCCTTGAGATGGGGTTCCTCCATCGATCAACGAACTAACATACCATTGCCTGCGTGTTATCCCATATACAATACTCAAAGAGCTCAGTTGATTTTGTAAACTGTTCTTGTGTCGGTAAAGACATTTTAGGTCAGTTACCTCAGTTGCTATTCTATTTATTGTACATCTCTCCAAAAAATACCAAATACCACTGTCCCATCAAAATTGTTTGATCTGCTTCCAGCCATTGTAACTTCTGCCATCACTTTGTGCATGTGAATTATATCATTGTTAATAAAAGCCGTTCCCACAGGGACTGATGACCATACTGTTGTGTAAGTAAACAGGCCAAAATCATTGCGTTGTCATTAGTGAGAATGGGAAGAGTACTTGTGTGTAGAAGTAAGAGAAGCTCCAAATGATGTTGATCTTAGTTTTCCCCGCTGTACTTTTCCATATACAATATGCGAACACCAGTGCATTCCATGGCTCCCTCCTGCAGGGTAAATGCAATTCTACCTCACCTCCCTGCAGGGCACCTATGGACCTGTTCATTCCTTATATATTAAAATGGAGAAAGGAAATCATCTCTCAAAGCCAAACTCACTTGAGATTTCATTGAAAAAAAAATGGTTTCGATTACTTTCAACAGATGAAAGAAACAAACTGCTCGACAAAAGTTATTGAGCAGGATACATTTCTGGGACTCTGAATACCAGAGCACAGACTAGCCAAGTATTGCCGTTTGCAATCAATATCCCAAGTATTTCATATCAAGCCCTTTTTTTTTAGAGGGGGCTGGATTACAAAGGGGAGGACATTATGGCTTCAGTTGTACAGAGCCTTGTTCAGACCCCAACTGGAGTACTGCGTTCAATTTTGGGCACCGCACCTTAGGAAAGATATATTGGCCTTGGAGGGGGTACAGTGCAGATTCACCAGAATGATACCGGGGCTTAGAGGGTTTAATTATGAGGACAGATTGTATAAACTTTGCTTGTATTCCTTGAGTTTAGGAGATTGAGGGATGAACTGATCGAGGCATTTAAAATGTTAAAAGGATTCGGAAGGGTAGATACAGAGAAATTATTTCCTCTGGCGGGGGAATCAATAATCGGAAAATCAGAGCTATGCCATTTCGGAGGAAAATCAGAAAACGCTTTTTCACAAAGGTTAGTAGAAATCTGGAATTCTCTGCCCCAAAAGGCTGTGGATGCTGGGACAATTGGCGCTTTTAAGACTGGGATCGATAGATTTTTGTTGGGAAAGGATGTCAAGGAATATGGAGCTAAAGCGGGAAAATGGAGTTGAGGTACAGATAAGCTGTGATCTAATTGAATGGTGCAGCAGGCTCGAGGGGTTGAATGGCCTACTCCTGATCCTATGTTCCTAAGTGTCAGATTGCTTAAAAATCCTGACTTGTCCACATTTGTGCTTGACTATAATGCACAATATTCTGCCTGAATGTGTAGATGTTTCTCATAGCATATATTTTACTACAAATGCTGTGCTACAAATGACTTTTTAAAATGGATATTTACATGACGCCCTCCCCTCAGTGAAAATTGTGGTGAATGTAGGATCAATTTGTCTCTTGTAGACTGATGTCTCCTCCGGACTAGGTTGGCATTGTCAAAATTAAATTTGCTCACAGCCCACCAGAGAAGGAAGACACAGATTCACTGGGCATAAGGTCAGAACTCTAACCCACTCCACCATCTGGTACTTCACTGATCTAGGATGATTTTAGAACACTGGAATCATCTGGAACTTATTTTATTTATATAAATAAAAAAAGAATCAACATGGTTTTGGATATTTTCTCTAGATTAGCATGCAAAGGTTTTCAGAACAGCCACGGAAGATGACTCACATGATCTGGCAGCTGCTTAGAGTTGGAAGGAGTCTCATAGATGTCTGCTGGGCAAACAAGAGGATCATGAGAAGTTTAGAACCAGTGCCGCAAGACATACTGATTTAAAATGTCAAGTACAATTTCAAAATTTGCGGACGACGCCAAATTGGGGGGCACGGTTAATACCGAGGAGGACTGCGACAAAATACAGGTAGTCATTAATAAACCTGCGGAATGGGCATGTAATTGGCAAATGAATTTCAAAAAGAAAGAGAGAATTGAAGTAACTGCTCTATTCACCAAGAGTGAGAAAATCCAAGACATAAAAACAATGTGCAGAATGGAGACAGAGTAGGATCAGAGTGAAGTAAAGATATGAGTGAAGAGAATTCCGAGTAGAGCATGAATGAGGAGGGAGTGAATCTAGAAGACAGCATTGGGGTAGAAATTGGTTTGCGTTGTGCCTCTTTTTCGGGTGTAAAACTGCAGCTGTTTCTAATGTGTTTAAATCTTAATAAAGTTATTTCTTTTCATTCAGTATTGGATGACAAAGAAATAATAAGTTCAAAATAAGAAACATTGAATCCGAAAGTTCATGAGCTTTGAACTTAGAAATCATTGAGAAAGGCATGTTTAACAATACAAGTGCCTATTATTTTCAAAATGTTAATAGGCCAGAAAGACAGCAATATTTAGCTCAGGCAGCCAACCTTTCTAATCCACATATCAAAGAACAAGCCTCGGAGGACATCACCGACTGAATCAAAGGGACGTACAGCACCCAAAGAATCTGGAAGGAGGTCAGGAAAATGATACACGATGTAAAAACAAGCCAACGAACGGAAACTGACATTCACACAAGTACACAAAACCATAAGGGATGGACAACACAGGCTCAAAAGTACTCACATCAGCGAGAGAAGCCCTGGTGAAACCATTTGGCATTGGGAGGGTGACTGAAGTTGAAACGAAAGCATCCACCCGTGGATCTGGCAGATGCCCTCCCTTCAATGCCACGATTCATAGAAAGTGTCGGCCAGATTACGATTTGGAAAGCATGCCATCATTTTATGATTCTTTTCCTTCAGGATCTACACCTAAAAGAAAAAAAAAGAAAGAACTTGCATTTATATAGTGCCTTTCGCAACTTCAGAACCTCCCAAAGTGCTTTACAGCCAATGAAGCACTCTTGAAGTTTAGTAATTGTTGTAATGTAGGAAACGCGGCAGCCAATTTGCACACAGCAAGGTCCCACAAACAGCAATGTGATAATGTCCAGATAATCTGTTTTAGTGATGTTGGTTGAGGGATAAATATGAGGAATACTTGTGACTGTGACAGATCACCTCTATAATACCCGAGTAATATCTGGCTCTTTTTTTCTCTTCACAGAAGACTCTCGACAACCTGAGAGCCAAAGTGCTAAACGTTGCTCTGCAAGCTGCTCACAGAACCACCAGGACTGTATCAGGCACCAACCCAGGTACAGCAACTCTTGTACCTCCAGAACCTAGTAATCATCAGCCCAGGAGAAGCTGCCAAACATAGAGGACACTTCCCCTGTCGGAGAGTGGTTTACAGAGGTCAAGGACAGGCGTCTTTGAGGAGAAGGGCAGACAGAGCGATTAGTAGGCACGGAGATCAGTGATTCTACTTTGAAAGTAAAGGCGCTGGATGCCAACAAAATGTTCATAATATCATGGGGGTAAATTTTAACCCGGAGTCAGGAAGAGGGCAGGGGGAGGGGGAGGGGGAATTCCTAATGGGGAACCCGTAAGTACGGGTTTCCCAGATGGCCGTACGATTTTGACGTAAGGATGTCTTTTATTTTTTTTTTTGTCAATTTCTCGCCTGACAGGCCGGCCTGATTGACAGTCGGACGGGAGAAGAGGAAGGAAAAGGATGCGAGAAGGTGAGTCTTAGATGGGGGAGGGTCAGGGTCAGAGGTCATCGGGGGTCGGGAGTCATCGGGTGGGTCAGTCATCAGTGTGGGGGCTCGTTCATCGGGGGATCATCCGGGGATCGGTCATCGGGGGGAGGGTCGTGGATAGTGGGGTGGGGGGGGGGCACTGCAGGTAGGCTTGTTGGGCCTGGGGGAAGCACTCCTTCTCCTCCGGGCCCACAAGCTGTGCTATTAAGGCACTTACCTGCTGTTTCGGGCCTTCTCGCCTCCTCTCATGTGGCGTGAAGTAGAAGGCCCGGGAATCCCAGCCCCTAGGGCTTAATAATAAAAAAGCTGTAAAAACGGAGGCCCGCAGCCTCCTCGAAAGCTTTCACTGACCGACCCACCTCCTGAAAGCGGGTTGGTTGCCTGTCCCTTGTCCCACCTCCATTAAAACTGGAAGTGGGTGGGTTGGAGGTGTGTTGGGGTTGGGTTTTAGTTTTTTTTTACAATTTTTACCTTCCCACCCGTCCCCAACCCATCCGTTCATGGGGTTAAAATTTAGGCCATAGTCACCAGACAATATGATAGGATCAGAGGCTGGAAAGAATAGAGCCTTGGTTAGACTACGTCTAGAGTATTGGGTTCAGTTCTGAGCACCATACCACAGGAAGGATATATTGACCTTGGAAGGGGTACAGCGAAGACTTCCCAAAATGATACTTGGGCTTAAAGGGTTAAAATTATGAGGACTTGTGTTCCCTTGAGTTTAAAAGGTTGAGGGGTGATCTAACTGAGGTCCTGATAAAGGGATTCGAAAGGGGTAGATCGAGAGAAACAAGTTCCTGTGGTGGGGAAATCCAGACTTCGCTGGAAAGTAAAATCGCGTGTGGTTTAAAATCAGTTTCCCCAGGGGCGTGTTAGGTTAAAATTGCCCCTTTTCTTTCTGCAGTAACTTGTATTTTTTTTAAACTTAAAGCATTTGAAAGTGCTTGTATTTGCTGTAGATTCTGAACTGTTAAGTGTTTTTTTTTGGCATTGCAGTGTTTCGTGATGGGGTCCTTCTTGGAGTCCTATTCTGGGAGGAGGAAAAGGGGTGATCTGATCGAGGTGTTTAAAATGTTAAAAGGATTTTGATACATTAGATATGGAGAAACTATTTCTGATGGTGGGGGAATTAAGAACAAGGGGGAATAATCTTAAAATTAGAGCTAGGTCATTGAGGAGGGAAATCAGGAAGTGCTTTTTCACACAAACGGTAGTAGAAATTTTGAACTCTCTTCCCCGAAAGGCTGTAGGTGCTGGGACAATTTGAGTTTTCAAGACTGACAGATTTTTGTTTATCAAGGGATAAGGAGCAGCGGTGGGTAAATGGAGTTGAGGTGCAGATCAGCCTTGGTCTAATTGAATGGTGGAGCAGGCTTGAGGGGCTGAATGGCCTACTCCTCTTCCTAATGTTATTATGAAGAGAAGCAGGAGGAAGCAGCTGGAGGGGGAGCTGATGAAAGGAGACCTGCTCAGAGGAATCCTAACTCTCCTAACAGAGTTTGTGGGCCCACATCAACAAACCCTCAGTTTTTTTTTTATTCGTTCATGGGATGTGGGCGTCGCTGGCGAGACCGGCATTTATTGCCCATCTCTAATTGCCCTCGAGAAGGTGGTGGTGAGCCGCCACCTTGAACCGCTGCAGTCCGTGTGGTGAAGGTTCTCCCACAGTGCTGTTAGGGAGGGAGTTCCAGGATTTTGACCCAGCGACAATGAAGGAACGGCGATATATTTCCAAGTCGGGATGGTGTGTGACTTGGAGGGGAACGTGCAGGTGGTGTTGTTCCCACGTGCCTGCTGCCCTGGTCCTTCTAGGTGGCAGAGGTTGCGAGTTTGGGAGGTGCTGTCGAAGAAGCCTTGGCGAGTTGCTGCAGTGCATCCTGTAGATGGTACACACTGCAGCCATGGTACGCTGGTGGTGAAGGGAGTGAATGTTTAGGGTGGTGGATAGGGTGTCAATCAAACGGGCTGCTTTGTCCTGGATGGTTTTGAGCTTCTTGAGTGTTGTTGGAGCTGCACACATCCAGGCAAGTGGAGAGTATTCCATCACACTCCTGACTTGTGCCTTGTAGATGGTGGAAAGGCTTCGGGGAGTCAGGAGGTGAGTCACTTGTTGCAGAATACCCAGCCTCTGACCTGCTCTTGTAGCCACGGTATTTATGTGGCTGGTCCAGTTAAGTTTCTGGTCAATGGTGACCCCCAGGATGTTGATGGTGGGGGATTTGGCGATGGTAATGCCATTGAATGTCAAGGGGAGGTGGTTAGACTCTCTCTTGTTGGAGATGGTCATTACCTGGCACTTGTCTGGTGCGAATGTTACTTGCCACTTATCAGCCCAAGCCTGGATGTTGTCCAGGTTTTGCTGCATGCGGGCATGAACTGCTTCATTATTTGAGGGGTTGAGCTCTTTGAGGAACAGTGCATAAGAAGGCTTTGATTCTCTGGGGAGGCAGTGATGAACTTGAACCACTTCCTGCAAGAAGACCTGCAGCCATCTGCTGGAGCTGGAACTGCATTGCCTGTTGCAGTCAAGGTCACTGCAGCCCTCAGTTTCTTTTGTCTCCGCTCCTTCCAGGCTCTCACAAGGTATATCAGTACCATCAGTCAGTCTGCAGTCCATGCTTTCATTGAGCAGATGACTGATGCCATGTTGCTAGACCAAAGATATTCATCTCTTTCCCCATGGGCATCAGATAGGGCTCAGGGATTCGCACAAACTGCAGGTTTCCCCAAGTCCGCAGCATCAACGACTGTAACCCACGTTACCCAGCGGGCCCCTTCACATAATGCAACTGCCCTCATGAATCACAAAGGATTCCACTGTATTAATGTGCAACTGGTGTGTGATCACCTTCAGCTCATCATGCAGGTTTGTGCCCGTTTTCCCAGTATCTGCTATATTGCTTTTATATTGGGTCAGTCCTCCATCTCCTCCCACTCTTTTCTCTGAACAGCAAGTGAGAGGCTGGCTGCTTGGGGACAACGGGTATCCACTGCACAATTAGCTCATGACTCCTCTTAGGAACCAATGCCCAGCTGACGAACTCTGTTACAATCAGATCCATGGGTCAACTGAAGACATCATCAAACAGACCATTTGAATCATCATACAGCGATTCCATTGCCTGGACAGGTCCATTGGCTTCCAGCGTACAGTCAGAGAGTGTCCCACATGATTGTGGTTTGCTGTATGCCTGCATAACTTTGCTTTGTAATAGGGACAACACATGGAGTCACAATTGGAAGAGAATCTTCAGCATGATGAGGGAGAGGACATTACGGAGATACAGGATAGTGAGGAAGCAGGAGAGGTGCAATCAGAGCTCTTTGGCAGCAGATCTTTAAAAAGAACTTCACCTGAACAATCCGTGCTCCCCTGCAGTAACGGTCATGTCCAACATATCTCCCAGTCCTTTCACCCTAAGATAAACAGCATCTGCCCAAAGACCAAAATTGATAAGTCATGTCAATCAATGTTGCAAGGCCACCAGCTCTTAAAGGAACACCCTCTGCACACAAAAATTTCAAACAGCATCATGGTTTTAGTAGCTTACAGAAGGCCAAGACACTATAAGGTAGGTCTTGACTTTGTGCGATAGTGTAAAACAGGTGATAGTGAGTCGGCAGCCCGTTTTACATCTCTCCCCATTTTTATTTCTATTGACTTTAATAGTCAACTCACCATCACCCGTTTTACGCTATTGCACAAATTCAAGATCTACCCCTATGTGTTACCCCTAGTGTGGGCCACTAATGCCTATCTTAAGCATTCTCTTACCCACTCCACGGCCTCTATGAGCTGGCTGTCCAGTGGCTGCAACATGGGAGGTGGGAGGCTGCTGTGACTCATTCCAGGCTTCATGAGCTGCTCGTGCATTTTTCAAAACGTGGTTGACTAGAATTGTCCTGGCCTTTCAATGGTCCCTTCAGGAACGGAGTTTGCCTTGCGGGGAGCCCTGTGCAAAGTTTCAGTTTGGGGCCCCTATGTTTTACTGGACAATGATATCAGATCCATCCCACTAACATTACAGACGAGGCTGATAACTTTTGTTTTACAATTGCATGGTTTGCAAGGTCCTAACCCCTCCCCTAATCCTTCTGTTCTCGGCATTTCGGATTCGATGCACAAAAAACGTGCCTTTCCTTTCTATATGTTTCTTCATTTGGAAGCACAAAATGTGCTCTGAATTGTAGCTTTGCTTTTGTTTCATTTATTGCTCTTTACTACCAAGGGGGTATCAGGCACATAGAAGCTGGATTTACTTCTGTTTGTGCCACCCAATTTTGAGCAGGATGGCGATAGAAACAGTTGCGGTGAGCCCTACTGCTGTCTCCCTGCCCCCACCTCAATTTTCCTCCTACTTGCCATTGCCAGGATTGCCTTTCCCATCCACCACATGTAAATGTCATCGGTGGTGGAGGTGGGGGGGGGGGGCGCGGAGGGATTGGCAAGGCACAGCTTCCCACCCTAGTTCCCCACTTGCACGTCCCCCTTACCACTGTTGCCGGGAACCACCTGTTGGAAGCTGGTGGTAGACCTGTGGTAGCGGTGGGAATGACCCCCAAGTGCAGAAGTAGAGGTCTCCCCTTTGGTGCTAATTAGACTAATTAATAGAGACTGACTGCTATGATTAGTCAGCACCATTATTGATGTATCATGCAACAATTATTAACGACCTAGATGAAGGCAAAGAAAGTCTCATATCTAAGTTTGCTGATGACACAAAGATTGGTGGCATTGTAAGCAGTGTAGATGAAAACATAAAATTACAAAGCGATATTGATAGATTAGGTGAATGGGCAAAACTGTGGCAAATGGAATTCAATGTAGGCAAATGTGAGGTCATCCACTTTGGACCAAAAAAGGATAGAACAGGGTACTTTCTAAATGGTGAAAAGTTAAAAATAGTGGATGTCCAAAGGGACTTAGGGATTCAGGTACATAGATCATTGAAGTGTCATGAACAGGTGCAGAAAATAATCAATAAGGCTAATGGAATGCTGGCCTTTATATCTAGAGGACTAGAGTACGAGGGGGCAGAAGTTACGCTGCAGCTATACAAAAGCCTGGTTAGACCGCATCTGGAGTATTGTGAGCAGTTCTGGGCACCGCACCTTCGGAAGGACATTTTGGCCTTGGAGGGAGTGCAGCGTAGGTTTACTAGAATGATACCCGGACTTCAAGGGTTAAGTTACGAGGAGAGATTACACAAATTGGGGTTGTATTCTCTAGAGTTTCGAAGGTTAAGGGGTGATCTGATCGAAGTTTATAAGATATTAAGGGGAGCAGATAGGGTGGATAGAGAGAAACTATTTCCGCTGGTTGGGGATTCTAGGAGTAGGGGGCACAATCTAAAAATTAGAGCCAGACCTTTCAGGAGTGAGATTAGAAAACATTTCTACACACAAAGGGTGGTAGAAGTTTGGAACTCTCTTCCGCAAACGGCAATTGATGCTAGCTCAATTGCTAAATTTAAATCTGAGATAGATAGCTTTTTGGCAACCAAAGGTATTAAGGCAGGTATATGGAGTTAGATCGCAGATCAGCCATGATCTTATCAAATGGCGGAGCAGGTACGAAGGGCTGAATGGCCTGCTCCTGTTCCTATGTTCCTATGTTCCTAACAACCCCCAGGATGGTAGAAGGTAAACCTGATGGACCTTGGTCTTTTTGCATCTAAAAATTCCTATGTTCCTAAGAAGGGGCAAGGATAGATCCTTGGGGAGATTGCAGAGATGACATTTCAAAGTTTCATAGGTCCACCATAACCTCTAGATCTCTTCTGTGACTACCATGCTGTACCACTGCTTCATTTAACACTTTTGTGTCCTTGCTCACATAATAATTATTTTACATTTATCCACATTAAACTTCAGCTGCCACCTACTGGCCCCATTATCTAAAATTTCTACATCCTTCTAAATCTAGTTGCACTATTCCTCATTATTTTCATGTTTCCTATTTCGGTGCCATCTGCAAACTTGTACAGTTTGCTCACTACACCCTCATTAGAATATATCAAAAATAGCAAGAGTCCCCAGCCTCACCCTTGCAAGGACTGCTCTCATAACCTCTTTCAAAGCTGAAATTTTCCAATTTATGGCTATCCCTTGTTTCCTCTTTTAGGCCAATTATTGATAAGACATCTTCTTTTAACCTCTATTCCCATGGCTCATCACCTTCACCATTAATTGCTGATACTGTATCCAAGAATACATCAATTAAATTGTCCCTGTCCGCTGAGTCAATAATGTCTTTGAATAACTCCGGCAAGTTAATTAAGCAAGGCCTCTCCTTCTTGAATCCATGCTGACTACCTCTCAATAGTTCTGCTCTCCAGGTGTTTACCCACCAGTTTCCTCAACATTTTTGGGTCCTACTGAAATTTACTTACCGTGTGAGATTGCTGTCACTTGGGTTAGGTTTCCGCAAATCTAAGTCGGGCCACAAGTTGGTGCCTTCTGTGCAAAAGAAGACCAATCCACATCCAAGGCGTGCGGGGGAAGGGGGCAGAGAGGGAGGTAGGGACACCAGGCGTTTTCCTGGAGGTTTCATCAAGTGACCTCCCGCTTCCAACCACCCCGGCCAGTCAAACAGCCCCTTTCCACCACCCACCAACCCAATTTCCAATATGTTTATAACTAATAAAGAAAAGTCTTCAAAAGAAAATGGAAAAAAAAACACTCAACTTTAAATCTTTAATTCCTGGAGACTCCAGGATAATCCAGGAGGGTTGGCAACCCAAGAGGGTGGTGGAGAATGAGGCTTAGCCATGCGTGTTCAGTAGAAGCCCGCCTTGTGTGGCATCAACGGCGGCAAAGACCATTGAGGCCGAATGGCCTGTTTCTGTGCTGTAAATTCTATGGAATTCTATTCTCAGCACAAAGAAACATGTTTTGATCCTGCCAATGCATCATTCTTGTTGAAGGAGAATGTGTGCTATTAGCAAAGGATCTAAAGGCAGAGAACAATTTATTGTATTGTAATGAGTGTTCTAAATATAGATCAATCTTGGGTGAAATCTTCAGCATCAGGGGTAACTCAATCCAAAATTCAATGATTGTTTAATTGGTCTATCCACAAGTATAGTCTTAATGCCCTAAATCTAGCTTTTTGACTGTGTCTTTGGTTTCCCTCCCAATTCCTTCCTTCCTGCTCAGTATCCACTTCTCCCCCTTTCAAAGTGCTGAGATGTTCTTTTACCTGAGGGGTACTATGTAAATGTATGTATCTGTCCTCCTGGATACTGCCATGAGCAACCAGGAGAAAAATCATTAAAAAGAAAATTGAGCTTTTTTATTCATTTTCTTTGAACACTTCCATTTTTTGTCTTTCCATCACCTGATGATCTTTAATATCATTAGACAGGTCATTCATTTGCAGGTCATTCATTACCTCCCTTTCCATGACTGGAGTATCTATTAATTTTCTCCCCTCTTCCTCCCTTCTCGTTTCCCACCTTACTAAAGTGCTTGCTTATCTTTTAGTCTTCAGTTGTACTGATAGGGACCCAAAAATATGAACCCGCCTTTTTCCTCTTTAGAAATACTTACTGAGCCGATGTGAGCTTAAAATGTTTCCGTTCAGATTTGCAGTGTGCAGATCCCGTCCCCCCCTCGCCCCCCCTTTTCTGAATATAAATATGAAGGGGGTAAAAATTTATGAAGGGGGAGTCTCCCGATCCTCCAGTGTAACTCTGGCGGAAGCAACCATTTACCCCATTTCTCTGGGGTTCCACTGAAGTCATGGCAGGAGATTGCGGGAAAGCTCTGCAGAGATTCTACCCCACGTTGCCGATCTGAGCTGTACGAAGCTGTGCTTTGGACTAACCCGGCTCTGGTACTGTAGTCTTATCGCCAGCTCAGCGGTAATATTGCTCGAGTGAATTAATGGCAGGCAAGTTTAACAGTCAAAATCGCCCCATGCGGGTTACATCGTCCAAGGCAATCATGTACTTCAAATAATGTGTTCATCTGGGATCATTTTAACCAGGGCGCCTGTTGGCAACAAAGTCAGGCTGGCAGTAGCAAGAAGGGAAATGTTGTATTTCATCAACTTAAAAGATGTTCCTGGTATTTTGAATGATGCTATTTATTGGCAATTTTACATTTCGGAAATGTAAAATTAGCTTTATTAGAAAATCAACCGTCATTCCAATTTGTCAAAGAAAAGTGTTCTTTCTCTTCACTGTGGAGTCTGGGAGAGTAAGCTGGTATGATTACAAACAAAAAAATCACTAATAACCCATAAGCATGAACTTTAAAGGGAAAGTTACCATTAGCTGAACCTTAGGGCACATTCTAACATAATTCCCAAGTCCTGCATCTATCCTGGCTTATTAATGAGATATATCTTCTACACATCTCTGAGGGAGACACAGTGCACCTGGAGTAGATGCCTGTTACACATGCAAAGTTAAGCACCATGGGATCATTTGACTTTTTACAGAGTTAAGTCACTTTTAGCAAACAATTGTATTTATGTATTTAAAAGTTAGCAGTGTCAACATAAGGCTGGGTTTATTTTTAATTTAAATATTAGACCTTCTGATTGGGTGTCAGCGTGACTCAATGGTATCACCCTTGCTTGTGAGTCAGAAGATCATAGGCTCGAGAGACTTGAGCACATAATCCAAGCCCGACAATTCAGTGCAGTACTGAGGGCGGGGGCGGGGGCGGGGGCGGGGGGGTTGTACCGTCGGAGGTGCCATCTTTTGGCTGATGGCACAATAACAAAACAAACACAACTGACTCCAGAGGTTATAGAGCCAGTCCTCAAATAATACCCTCTGCTCACTTTTTGTTATCTGTGAGGCACTGAGATCCCCTCATTACAACAACAACATTCATTTCAATCTCCTGTGAATCAGCTCTCTCTCTCTCTCACGTACACAAAAATTGTCTATTGCAGCTGGAGATCACCAGCTCAAGGTCCAGGTGAGAATTTTAACTCACACTGCAGGCTCCAGACAGAAAGGCAGACGTGTGTGCGATGAACCTCTTGCAGGAATTTCAAACATCAAACTGATTTTATGGGTACATTTAGTGAGCTTTTTTCAGTATCATATAATTTTTTATGTGTTTGTGACATTACAAAATGCTGTTTCAAGCTGTATGTACTGACAAAAATGGCAGCGAAATACAGCATGAATAGGTTAATTGAATGATTTGCTTGGACAGATTTTGCTCCTTGCCAGTAGCTTTGAAAGAAAATGGAGTGATTTGATTGCTGCTGCTCTATTTCTCATTGGCACCTACCAAATGAAACAAGCTGCTTTAGATTTAACATAAAAAAACGCTCCCAGGCACTTCACAGGGGCATAACCAGAAAATAAAATGGACACAAAGCCACAGGAGATATTAGGAGGGCTGACCTAAAGCTTGGTCAAAGAGGTAGGTTTTGAGGAGAGTCTTAAAGGAGGAGAGAGAGGTGAAGGGCTTTAGGGAGGGAATCCTAGGCAGCTGATGGCATGGCCACCAATGGTGGGGTGCAGAGAAGGGCAGATGCATAAGAGACCAGAGTCAGAGGAACGGAGAGTTGGGGGTGGGGTGGGGGAGGGGTTGTACTGTTGGAGGAGGTTCCAGAGTTAGAGAGGGTGAGAACCATGAAGGGATTTAAACGTGAGGATGAGAATTTTAAATTTGAGGTGTTGGGGAAACAGGAGCCAATGTAGGTCAGCAAGGAGGTGACCAGAAGTGATCGGTGAGTGGGACTTGGTGCGGAATAGGACAAAAATAGATGCTGAGCCAAAGAAAGAGAAATTAGGCAGGGCGACCAAAAGCTTGGTCAAAAAGGGGGTTTTAAGAAAGAGAGAGGGAGGTAGAGAGGCGGAGAGTCACAAGAGGCCAGAGTTGGAGGAATGGAGGAGTTACAGAGATAAGGAGGGAAGAGGCCATGGAAATATATGGATGAGAATTTTAAATTTGAGGTGTTGGGAGACAGGGAGCCAATGTTGGTCAATGAGGACAGGAGTGATGGGTGAGCGGGACTTGGTGCGCGATGGGATACAGGCAGCAGAAGTTTGGGTGAGCTGAAGTTTATGGAGGGTGGATGATTGAAGGCTGGCCACGAGACCATTGGAATAGCCGAGTCTGGATTTGACAAAGGCATGGACGAGGTTTCGTTAACAGAAATTTGTTACTGATTTCTTAACACTCATCACCGCTGCTAAAATAATCCTTATAATTACTGCAAGCTTTCCCTTCTGTGGTGATTCTACTTTTCTCTTTTTACGTTGCCAGTGCCTGCCTACTCCCTCTCAACCAAAGTTGCCTCTCCCTGAAGTTGAGACTTGGCCCACTGTGCAGGCCCACCCTCCTCGTTGTACTAGCTCTTTCGCAACTGTATCAGTGCTGCGCCAGTGGAAGACATGCACTGGGACAAAGGGGCAGCCTTTTCCTAGTCTGAACCTGTCGTGTGCCAGTCATGTTCATTGGTGTGAATGATCTCTCTGTCATCAGGCTGCAAAAATGGGTTTTAGCTCATTGACACCAGCTGGTGGGCTGTTAGTCCTTTCCATGTTCTTGCGCCTGTTCTTGGCTGCTGGTTGCAAGCTCTGCTCCAGACTGCAGTCTCCACTTGACTTCTTTTCAGAGCCAGTAATTCCACTGATCTACAACACTGCGGACAATGTGTAGCAAAGCATTTCAATTACATACCGCAACAAAGTAAATGAAGATTGCACTGTTATAGCACACAATTAATATTGTTGCATTAATCATAATTCTCCTTGTGCATCAGCAGTTAAAGAAAGAATGAACTTGCATTTATATAGCACCTTTCATGACCTCAGGACTTCCCAAAGCACTTTACAGCCAAATAGTACTTTTTGAAGTGTAGTCACTGTTGTAATGTAGGAAACACGGCAGCCAATTTGCACACAGGGAGATCTCACAAACAGTAATGAGGTAAATGACCAGATAATCTGTTTTAGTGATGTTTGTCGAGGGATAAATATTGGCCAGGACACCGGGGAGAACTCCCCTGCTCTTCTTCGAAATAATGACATCCACCCGAGAGGGCAGACGGGGCCTCAGTTTAACATCTCATCCAAAAGACGGCACCTCTGACAGCGCAGCACTCCCTCAGCACTGCACACAAGGGCCAGCCTAGATTTTGTGCTCAAGTCTCTGGAGTGGAACTTGTTGATGAGAATCTTTGAAAAGAAGAATAACGGTCTGCTGTCCTACGTACAGAGTGTTCTGAGTCACTATTTATTCAGCATCGGTCAATAGAATCAATGAAAGTTTCTCATCAGCATGTTATGGTACTATTGCCAAAGTAAAACTGCAACAAATGTGCAATATAGAAAAATGAATAAAATCAAATGAATAATGTTCTTTATTCACAATCAAAACTAATTCTAAGCATGGATGAAGAAGTTATGGATCTAAACAGGTTGAGCAATTTATTTTTATTCCTTCTTTTAGTGTGCGTGTTTATTTTTAAATGATGAGTTTTGCCTTTCTGACTTCAAAGCTGGTTTATTCAATAGTGCAGCGATCTCAGTATTAAATAACATTTAATGTGCACCATTACTATTGTGTCTGGAAGGAATTACTTTAATGGATGCTCTATTCTCCAAGCTGGTAGTTCACTTGGTTGCATCCCTTGCCTCTGATTCAGAACGTTGCGAGCATTTAACCTAAGCTGGCATGCAAGTGCAGTACTGAGGGACTGCTGCATTGTCGGATGAGTCTTTTGGATGAGACGTTAAACTGAGGCCCCGTCTGCCATATAAGGCGCTATTCCAAACAGAACAGGAATTAACTGCGGCAGCCAACCAAAGGTATGTTCTAGTGTCCTGGCCAACATTCCTCCCGCAACCAACAGCATCAAAAACAGATTAACTATTCATTCCTCTCCTCAATGCTCTATGTCGGACCTTGCTATGCTCAAAATGGCTGCTATGTAACCGCATAACAACAGTAAATGCACAGTTTAGTTTATTCTATGAGACGTGCAGTGGGATGTTTGAAAGATTTGATAAGGCACTAAACGGGGTAGAAATCAACATGCATTGTGCCCGTTTTATGCCGAAAAAACAGGCTCAAAACATACTAACTTAGCAGTAAGACGGCCTGCTCCTAATCTGCACAGGCATTGGCCCATTTTTTTTTAGGCATCCCGGGCGGCCATCTAATTCAGGAGTTAGGCCCCTCGGACACGTAAATAAGGAGCCAAGCACCTGTATAAGGATCCCCTCAATAAAATTCATTGCCGATGAGCAGAACAGGCGCTGGGCCTGCTGTGCTCTGGATTCTTCAGCGGCCCCTGCGGCAGCCAACCAAAGGTATGTTTTTATTTATTTTTTTAAAACAGTACCTCTCTGCGGAGCCAGGAGGGGTAGGAGTGGTCCCCTCCCAACCCCCCCGGGCCCGGCCCACTTCAATCCCCCCCCCCCCACCACCCCATTTCCAAGAACTTACCCAGGGGCCCCTGCCAGTGAGGCAGACGGCTTGAATTTGGCTTTTCTTATGGGGCAAGATGCCTGTGGAGGTCTGACCAGTACCCAAATAGGAAGATGAGGCCCGAGACCCAATTCATCGAGGTCTTGGTTCAGGCCCACGCTGCTTTCCCTATAAATACACATTCTTCTTCCTTTACATTAGTCTTGGGATGAGTGGTGAGTGCAGAGATGGACCCAGTTAGGCATATCGTAATACCAGCCTCTCACGCCTTCAGAACCATGTGTGAGATACACACGGGGGTTATGCTATGGAAGGTGATGAAATATAATTTTCATACCCAGGAATTAACCCATGAATAACAAAACCTCGAGAAGGTAATGGTCTGTTGCAAAAGCAAGAAGGGTTATAATTTATTCCTACCCACAGAGTGGTTCTATATCACCAGTGCGATTGCACGGCTAAATTATTTTAACTTACAAACTTTCTTTGAAAAAGAGAATGATCGCAGTCACAAAGGGTGCTTTAATGTCTCGTTCCCCCCCCCTCACACACAAGATGCCGTTATCTCTCAGTGGGTCTAACATGACAGCTGCTTGGGACAATCCCCTTAAATTAACTATTGAATTCACAAACTATAACAATGCTTATTTTCGCCAGTGAATCTCGGGGGCCAGAATGAGTTTTAAACTCCAACAATCAATGCAAGGCACATCAAAAAAAATGAAAACATCTTTTTTCAAATGTACACACTGTATGGAAAGAAGAGGCTTTCTGACAGTTGCAGGTAGCAGACGGTAAAGGTCCAATTTTAACCCTGACTGCCCGGCTGGAGGGGAGGTTAAAATGGCGGCCGGGTTGAACCCGCTGCGTTCCAGCCAAGATCGGGCCCTCCGCAATTTTACCTCCCGGGTTCTTGGGAACATGGAGACCACCTGCAGCAGGCAGAGGGTGAGGAGGTGGGGGCGGGGGTGGGAAGATGCCTTATAATTATCGAGAGGACCGGAGTCCGAATTCGTAATTCAGACTTTGACGTAATTTTACCGCTGAACTGCACGATTCGTGCGCAGTCTCTGAGCAGCATCGGGGTAGAAAGAGGACCGGGTGAGTAATCGATTTTTTTTTTTCTAATTTTGATACGGTTTCATGTGGCCCAGGAGGAGCTGAGGCGCCCCCCCTCTCCTGGCCTCCCCTACCCCGGGCTTCTCCTCCCACCAGCACAGACAACCTCCACCCTTCCTAACTCCCCTTGCCAGGGACCGTTTCCGTGGGCCCCCCCCCATCACAGCTTCCGACTCACCAACCGCCTGCGTTGACATTGTTCCTGTCAGTTTCTGGCAGGAGACGGTTCCAGCGCTACTTAAACAGGAGTTCATGTGGCCCAGCCTCACGCTGAGCTCTCCGCAGGGAGTTTCCCACCCGCCTTGCCCGCTGCGATCGCACCCAGAGTTAAAATCGATGGATGAGGCATGCAGTGGTGAGCATCAGCATTTACCGGGCAGCCGTGCCAATAGGACGACTGAAAACCTACCATTTGTAGTGATATATTTTTTCTCTATTTCCAGGGGGAGGATAATTTTAACGTAAGCCGCCCGGTGGGAAGCTGATGGGATGGGGTCGGCTGCCCCCCCACCCCGTTTTACACCCCACGCCCCATTTTATTCTCCATTGACTTCAAGTTTCCGGGTGGGCGCATTGAGTTAAAATTCCCCTACCCACCACCCCTACACCCACACCCCCCAACCCCCCACCCCCACCCTCCCCTACACCCATCCCCGCTCCCCACCTCCAAGTATCACTCATCAGTCAAAGGGAAAAGTTGCCAAAAAGTTACCGTTAAAAGCCTAGATCATTGAAAGGACACGGAACACACAAGGTCTATATTCCCTCAAAGGAATGCGAAGTTCGATTTATTGTGCCCATAAAGACCCTGCTTCATGTTAGGATGTAATTTTAATTTCCGCTCCAAACAAAGTCTAATATAAGGACTTCCAGATTTTGTTTGGAACAGGAACATGAACGATCGTCAACAGAGGCAGGCTCTAGTTATTAACCAAGTTTGTAGAACATTATCGGAATCTGCTTGCAATGAGTAGAGTGCCAAGAACCATAATATTGTTAAATAAAATCAGGAAACGTTTGGAAGTACAGAGCAAGTCCATCAGCACCTGAAGAAAGAAAGTCTCAGCTAATATTTCGAGTGTAGACGCTCCATCAGAACCTGAATCATTAATCTGTCTTTTCTCGTTTAAGAATATAAGGAACAGGAGTAGGCCTTTCAGCCCCTCTAGCTTGTTCCATCATTCAATTAGATCATGGCTAATCTGCACCTCAACTCCATTTGTCCACCATTGCTCCATATCCCTTGATATGCTTATCTAATAAAATTCTATCTATCTCAGTCTTGAAAACTGCTTCCTTCATTACAACAGTGACTACACTCCAGAAGTATTTCATTGGCTGTGGGGCATCTTGAGATCATGAAAGGCGCTATATAAATGCAAGTTCTTTCTTTTAAAATTAGGGGGATGTTTGGGAAACAGCAGTTGCAATATAATTCTGTAAGAATAGAAAAGTCGAAGACAAAGGTACTTGACTGGGAAAGATAAATCATAGCAGGATATAAAGGGACCTCAGCCAGATTCAATAAAAGGGAAAATTGGCAAATAGGGCAGCAATGGGAAATATTTAAATAGCAGAGGGAGAGGTAAAAATCCATTACATTCCAGTATGGAAAAAGGCATGTAAGGCATGTGAAATTTGAGGGGGGGGGTGGGTGGAGTCCATGGCTGAATAGGGAGGTTAGATCAAACTTGAAACAAAAAAAAAGGGACAGTGTTTACAGGCCAGATAATAGAAATGAAAGTCAGGACAAATATTAAGAATATGGGACAGCCACAAGGAGGGAGATTAGATAGGCCAAACATGAGCATGAGAGAAAATTAGCAAAAAAAACCTGTAAAGGGCAAACAATAGCTTTCTATCGGCACATTAATACCAACAGGATGGTTAAGGTAAGTGTAAGGCCATTAAGTGATGAAGGAGGGAAGCATGTAGTGCAGAGGGAGGGCATAGCTCAGATCTAAATAAATATATTGCCTCAGTTTTCACAGAGGAGATGGATATCGAGTTCACAGAACCACCAGAGGTGGATGTAGAAGAGTGGGTGAGAGTTAATATTCAAAGAGAGATGGTACAAAAAAAAATCACACAGGTTTAATGCAGACAAATCACCATATCTGATAGGAACATTTTTTTTTTATTCGTTCATGGGATGTGGGCGTCGCTGGCAAGGCCGGCATTTATTGCCCGTCCCTAATTGCCCTTGAGAAGGTGGTGGTGAACCGCTGCCTTGAACCACTGCAGTCCATGTGGTGAAGGTTCTCCCACAGTGCTGTTAGGAAGAGAGTTCCAGGAATTTGACCAGCGACGATGAAGGAACAGCAATATATTTCCAAGTCGGGATGGTGTGTGACTTGGAGGGGAACGTGCAGGTGGTGTTGTTCCCATGTGCCTGCTGCCCTTGTCCTTCTAGGTGGTAGAGGTCGCAGATTTGGGAAGCCTTGGTGAGTTGCTGCAGTGCATCCTGTAGATGATACACACTGCAGCCACAGTGCGCCGGTGGTGAAGGGAGTGAATGTTTAGGGTGGTGGATGGGGTGCCAATCAAGGGGGCTGCTTTGTCCTGGATGGTGTCGAGCTTCTTGAGTGTTGTTGGAGCTGCACTCATCCAGGCAAGTGGAGAATATTCCATCACACTCCTGACTTGTGCCTTGTAGATGGTGGAAAGGCTTTGGGGAGTCAGGAGGTGAATCACTCGCCGCAGAATGCCCAGCCTCTGACCTGCTCTTGTAGCTACAGTATTTATATGGCTGGTCCAGTTAAGTTTCTGGTCAATGGTGACCCCCAGGATGTTGATGGTAGGGAATTTGGCGATGGTAATGCCGTTGAATGTCAAGGGGAGGTGGTTAGACTCTTGTTGGAGATGGTCATTGCCTGGCACTTGTCTGGCGCGAATGTTACTTGCCACTTATGAGCCCAAGCCCGGATGTTGTCCAGGTCTTGCCGCATGCGGGCTTGGACTGCTTCATTATTTGAGGGGTTGCGAACGGAACTGAACACTGTGCAATCATCAGCGAACATCCCAATTTCTGATCTTATGATGGAGGGAAGGTCATTGATGAAGCAGCTGAAGATGGTTGGGCCTAGGACACTGCTCTGAGGAACTCCTGCAGCAATGTCCTGGGGCTGAGATGATTGGCCACCAACAACCACTACCATCTTCCTTTGTGCTAGGTATCACTCCAGCCACTGGAGAGTTTTCCCCCTGATTCCCATTGACTTCAATTGTACTAGGGCTCCTTGGTGCCACACTCGGTCAAATGCTGCCTTGATGTCAAGGGCAGTCACTCTCACCTCACCTCTGGAATTCAGCTCTTTTGTCCATGTTTGGACCAAGGCTGTAATGAGGTCTGGAGCCAAGTGGTCCTGGCGGAACCCAAGCTGAGCATCAGTGAGCAGGTTATTGGTGAGTAAGTGCCGCTTGATAGCACTGTCGACAACACATTCCATCACTTTGCTGATGATTGAGAGTAGACTGATGGGGCGGTAATTGGCTGGATTGGATTTGTCCTGCTTTTTGTGGACAGGACATACCTGGGCAATTTTGCACATTGTTGGGTAGATGCCAGTGTTGTAGCTGTACTGGAACAGCTTAGAACAGGAGTAGGCCATTGAGCCCCACGAGCCTGTCCCGCCATTCAATTAGATCATGGCTGATCTGTATCTTGACTCCCTATATCCACCTTGGTTCCATAACCCTTAATACCCTTGCCTAACAAAAATTTATCAATCTCAGTTTTGAAATTTTCAATTGACCCCCAGCCTCAACAGCTTTTTGGGGGAGAGAGTTCCAGATTTCCACTACCCTTTGTGTAAAGAAGTGCTTCCTGACATCCCCCCTAACGACTTAGCTCTGATTTTAAGTTTCTACCCCTTTGTTCTGGACGCTCCCACCAGTGGAAATAGTTTCTCTCTATCCTATCAAATTTTTTAATCATCTTAAACACCTCAACTAGATCACTCCTTCATCTTCTCTATTCAAGGGACTACAAGCCTAGTCCATGCAATCTGTCCTCATAATTTAACCCTTTTGGCCCTGGATCCTGAAGGAAGTGAGGGATGAAATGTCAGAGGCTTAGACCATGACTCTCCAAATTTTGTGGGAAGGAATGTGAAGACGCCACAGAAGATTTTTAAAAACTTACCTTTAGTTGACAGCTGAAGAATCTGAGCATGCATGCCCAACACCTGCCCTGTTCATCCGTGACAAATCTTGTGGAGAGGTCCTTCAACAGGCGTTAGGCTCCTTATTAACATATTCAAGGCACCTAATGCCTGTTTTAGGCAGCTGCACCCCTGCATGCCTAAAAATGGGTCCCACGAATTTAGCAGTGGGACTCACGCTGCCCCAGTTGGGCTTAAGAACGTCCCTCTGTCAAATTGGTGTGCTTTGCGACCATTTTTACTTCCGAAAAAACAGGCACAACGCATATCAATTTCTACCCCCAGAAATTGGAAAACACTTATTTAAAAAGATTGTATTGCTCTGTGTCCATTCCCCCTGGCTCGCAAGGAACTGAAGGTAAAAAGGAGCTGAAGCATCATCCCCCTGACAGGAAAATCTCTTAAAACTCTCTTAAAATCTCTTTCCAAGCAATTCAAACTGCTTGGAAATATGAGGAAGTGTAAAAATGATGCAAGGTCAATTTTCTGTTAAAAAAAATTACAGCACAAAATAGATTTATAACATCAAGAATACCATGAAAATCAGAACCTATTTATGGTTTGTCACCTGCCCCTGAGAGGCCATTACCATTCTGTGTAATGGCCATTACCTGCCATAATCCGGATGACTGCACCCTCTCTGGTTGATAATGGAAATTAGAATCATAGAATATTACAGAATGAGGCCCTTCGGCCCATCGGGCCTGTGCCGGCTCTTTGATAAAAGCTATCCAATTAGTCCCACTGCCCCGCTCTTTCCCCATAATGAAGTCCCTAAATTTCGAACTTTCTCGCACAATCACCTGAAAGGGCGGTGGAAGCAGATTCAATAGCAATTTCAAAAAGCGTATTGGATATATACTTGAAAAGGAAACATTTGCAGATATAATCGCTGTTCTGGACGCATCTCAACTTAGGCAGAAGAGATTCGAAATTTTGAACATAAAAATCTGTAACAGCAACACGGGAAACTTCTGCTGCCAGCAGTGCTCCATCTAGCGACCATCCAGCCGGTAAAATCCAGCCAAGGAGAACGGGTGAGCTCAAATATCAGTCAAGGTTGGAATTCAAAGCCACAGCTCCCTGACTTGGAGGCCAACGCTTCACCATGAGAGACACTGGGCCGACAGAATTCCTCCAGGATTACGGACAAGCCGCTTGTTTATGTAAACTTGAACTACCCACAAACAGGAATAGAAGGGCAGTCACCCGTGCAGAGCATGGAATGCTCTACTACTTTACGACAAGTCTAAGTGTATCTTACACCCACCCATTCACTTATTACATAGTGCCAACAGGATCCTGAGACTTAGAGGATTATATAAGAACTAACGAAACAAATCTTCCTGGTGGATACTAATACAAAAATTCTGATTCATACGATGCAAATGTTACAATCTCAGTATTCAGTCCCTGTGGGGAATTCTTTGACGATACATAATTTAGTTGGAAGAAAAATGTTACTTTATCGATTAAAATAAACATTATCTGTAGCACAAGCGCATTGTTTTAGGAATTTCTACTGTTAGGAGCCTGCTAGGATTGCATGTTCTTCGTTATATATCAATTGATTGCTCTTACCTGTAATTTCCTCTATGGTGAGTTCCCTATCCCCTCCTGGCCAACAGGGAAATTGTCAATCCACCATCGTTGTATCACCAGCCAATCCATCATTTTGTTTTTTTTTATCAGCGAATCACACATGGGTTGTTTGGTTAGTTAACCCTAGAATGAATCCCATAGAAAGGGTAATAATCCCTGCTGGGTATTCACTGCTCCTGCGAATGGAATTCCACATCAGGTGGGAGCCAGTGTTCTGCTCTGACCTCGTTCTGGATACTTTCCCAGCAGTTGTACGTTTGAGCCAGTCTTGGGCCTACAAAGACTACCCCAGCAGTCAGATCTGCCCCGAGTATTTTAAAGCTCGCCTCAGCCTCAGATTTACTTTGGAAACCTAACGGCTTCAGTATCACAAGTTCCTTGAACTATCAAAGTATTTACTTTACTACAGTTGAGATTCTTTTTTCAAAAAAAAAATTGGGGGATTTTAGGAGTCATTATTTCTGCCTCACAAGAGACATTGGGGGGAATTTTAACCCTCCACGACGAGTGGGTGAGGGTCGGTTGGGGGGGGGGGGTGTTAAATTGTTAAAAATATGAAACCCGACCCTCGCCCGTGCCTATTTCCAGTTTAACTGCGGTGAGTTTGGGGGCGTCAAAGTAACCCGCTCTGGGGAGGCGGGTCAGTGATTTTAATATGTTATTGAGGCTACGTTGCGTAGATTTTGGCAGCCATTTGAATTTAACGGCTGCGGGCCGGATTTCCCGGGGCTCCGGAACCCGGCAGCTGAAGGGAGGCGAGAACTGCCAGCTCCAGCATGTAAGTGCTTTTCCAGCACTGCTTGTGGGCCAAGTGGAGCAGGTGTGCTTCCCCACGGCCCCCAAGCTAACCTTCTGCCACGGTCTCTCTCCCCACCGTCCGCCACCCCTCCGGCCCCCAAGCTAACCTTCTGCCACGATCTCTCTCCCCCCCGCTCCCCCACCCCGCGATCTCTATTTCTACCCCCCCATGAGATCTCAATCTCACATACCCACAATCTCTCCCCCTCTGCCATCTCTATCTCCTCCCCCCCCATCGTAATCTCTATCTCTTCGCCCCCCCCCCGATCTCTATCATTACCCCCTCATCCCCCCCCCCCCCGTGACCTCTCCCTCCCTCTCCCCCTCCTCGCTGCCTCTGAGCCCCACCCCTGATCTTCTCCAGGCGGGAAGCGGAATAATTTTTTTTTAATGAGGTCCTACCGTTAAATTCGGCACGACCTCCGCCTTCCCGGTACTTCCGGGTTTCCCGGCCGCTGACACCCGCCCCCCACCTCCTGCTGCATCCCCACCTCCCCATAAATATTGGGGTGTTCATTTTAAATAAAGCTTTCTGTTAAAACCCTGAACCTCAGGAGAATTGGCTTGAATTAATTCAAAATTGAATGTTCCGTTTCCCCCCCCAACTCCCTCCAGTAGATGTCAGTGGTTCAGTGCGTTGTGCCCTAGTGTGACACTAAAAGGAATCACCTATAAAGCTCAACTCTCAAAGCTACTGGTCTTAATCAGCCAAAGTACACGGAGATTACCTATTGGGTATTCAAAGAGAAGAACATCAAAATGCATCAAGTTTGGCCCGAAATGTTTTGACATTGGAAAATATAAATGGGGGGTTGTCAGAGGGAGGGCATCATGACCCCCACCCCCAATCACTTTGAAGTCAGCCATTTCTGTCTGTCAAGACTTGGCCAGAACTGACTTTTAACTTCCCCGATTGTGTTGTGGTTTTGCGTCTGATGGTCGGGAGGTTGGAGGACGTTCTCGCGGCCGTGCCGTGCCAAATCTGAACTTTGATCCCTCGCCAATCCTTTGACCGTAGCTTTGCCCCTGTTTAAGGGACAATCTCCAAACCATTGTTTTGCACTGAGGGTTTGAAATCTCATTAATCTCCCCGCTGTCCTGGCCAACATTTATCCCGCAACCAACATCACTGAAACAGATTATTTGGTCATTATCACATTGCTGTTTGTGAGACCTAGCAGTCCACAAATTGGCTGTTGTGTTTCCTACATTACAACAGTGACTACACTTCAAGAGTACTTCATTGGCTGTAAAGTGCTTTGGGATGTCCTGAGGTCACGTAAGGTGCTATATAAATGCAAGTCTTTCCTTTTTTCTTTCAAACCTCTGGCTAGGACATTATAAGAAAAACAACTACTGTAGCAATTAAGCACAAAAATACGATGGATTTTGATGATTCTCCTCTTTGTAAATGAATTCTAAACTCACATTTTGAAAACAATACCAATATTCACCCAGGTTTACAGTATTGAGACTAAAATTTCCCTATCCAGAAACCTAGACATTAGATATAATAAATTATATCAATTTGCTGATTCCGCTGAAGTAAGTTTTTTTGCAGTAATTCCCCTCCAATTCTCCACATTTCCAAAGTCCTGGCTGCGCTTCCTGTTTCCATCTGGAAGCTCAGCATTAGTTTTCAAACATTAGAACCATTCCTCAGCAGAGGTGATAAATCATTTTATATTAAATGTTAGTGCTTTGTTATGACAGAACATCTTTGCAGCAATGTTGAAAACATCTGGTAATTAGAAACAGCATCAGCTCTCTGCTGGTGCACCCCTGTGCTGGGTAAAGAGTGCCAAAAGGGCTACAGGCGTGTGTACAAGCCTGGCATCCTCTGGAACCCAACAATAGACTAGACAATGTAAACCATGACAAGTTATCTCACCATGTCCAGAGCAGTAGAACCAGAGGACACGGCCTGCGCTTGAAGGGGGGGGTAAGTTCAAAACTAATCTGCGGAAACAATGGCCCTGATATTTGCTTGGAGGGAGCGGAGGTCCATTGCAGCAGCCGGGAAACCTGGAAATGCGGGTAACCCGGAGATCCTGCCGAATTTAACGGTAGATCCTCATTTAAATTTTTTGTCTCTGTTTCCCGGCCGGTAGCCGGCCAGATTGCGAGGCTGGCTGGGCTGTTGGGCGGGAGGGCCAGGAGAGGGGGAGAGATCGTGGATTCGGTGGGGGGGGGGGGGGGGCGACATTTTGGAGGGCTGCGGAGGAGATCAGGCATCTGGGAGGGGCATCGGATAGCGGGTCGAAGGGAGATCAGACATTGGGGGGAGATCGGGGGGGCAGGGGAAGATCGGGGTGGCCATCGGGTTGAGGGGAAGGGGTTCTGATCACAGAGAGGGAAGCGGTTTTGCTTGAGGGGCCGGTTGAGGGGGCGGGGGGTGGAAGTACTCCTGCTCCTCCTGGCCCACAAGCAGTGCTGGAAAAGCACTTACCTGTTGGAGCCGGAGGCTCCCGCCTTCATTCATCTGCCAGGTTACTCAAGCCTCTAAATTTAAAACTGCACTAAAATTTGAGGCTCGCAGCCTCATTAAAATATTTAAATGCCTCTGGAGAGCAGCTTAGTTGCCCCTCCCCCAAACAACTGGCCTCCATTAAAACTGGAAGCTGGAGGTGGGTTGGGGTCGGGTTTCAGATATTTGAATTTTTATCTCCCCCGCCTCTCTCCCACCCATCTTGGGGTGGGGGGGGGTGGTTAAAATTCCCCCCAATATTTCGGTGAGCGAGTGGTCAATCTATGGAACAGGCTCCCTTGGTAGACAATGGAATGAGTTAGAATTGATTCATTTAAATGCAAATTAGATAGATTTTTTTCAGTAAATAACATTTTGGGATACAGTAAATGAGTAATTTGAGAAATGACATGTGCTAAGTGTAACATGCTTGGAAGGAACAGGTGACTTTGGACCTATGGTTCCCAAAGCTCTCCACCACTGGGGGTTTCCTCACCTCGTGTCTGGGTCTGTTGTAGACTAATTGATAGAGATTGATTGCTATGATTAGTCAACAACTCCATTATCATTGATTGTATCATGCGACTACCAGGATGGTAGAAGGCGAACTTGATGAACCTTGGTCTTTTCTCATCTAGTAATTCCTATGTTTTTAGTATGAGAAGAGGTCCTAGAAAGCCCTAGTGAGTGGAGACGAGAGTTATGGGGCTCGATTTTAGGGTCGGGTTACCTGCGGGTTTCCAGCGGGGTGGCCCCGAAAATCCCGATCTCCGATCACGTGACCGGATTCGGACGAAATCCCGGCCACTTCCGGGTACCGCGCTGACGTGCGGGGCTGCGCGCGCAAGCCCCGCTGGTGGGAATCCCGCAGGCAATTAAAGCCAGCGGGGTTCCACTTGAGAGCACTTAACTTGCTCGTTGTGGTCAGTTAATGAGCTGAAGCAGCTGTCAAAAGAGGAAGTGTGGGATTTTACGTTCAAAGCAGTCAGTTTCCCACACTGGGGGAAACAGGACCCTTCAAACCAGGCGTGTTGCAGCCAGCAGCCTGTGGCAGGTGCCAAGGTGCGCTCCACGGGGGAGCGCCCTCACCCACGCAGGAGGCCACCGCGTCACATAGGGCAACCCCTGCCCCCCACCACCCCCCGGCCAAGCCAGAGGACAGACCGACACGAAACCGCAGCCCCAGTCCGAGGACCCACACACCTACCCTGCACAACCCCTCAGATCAACACCTGCCAGTTGGGTGGTGTGTGGACACCCTCGGAGGACGAAGAGCATGACCACCACCAGCAGCCTCGCAGTCCACGCCGTCCGCCGCAGAGAAGTGGATCCCCCCAACACGGTGTGGTTGCACGCCCACCTGCACAGCAGGAGGGAGGGCTACCGCAGAGAGAGACGCGTCGCAGAGGGCACTACCCTCGCCACAGGGTCCACAGACCGAGGCGCAGCTCCCCGGACCTCTCCGAGCAGCAGTGCACAGGGAGGCGCAGATTCGCTCGACATGTAGTCGTGGAGATCTGCAGCCTCTTTCATGCCGAGCTGCTCCTGGCTGGCCCGTGCACCAACTGCTTACCTGTCGCTGGCAAAGTCACCACTGTCCTCCACACCTTCTCCTCCGCATCCTTCCAGGGTGCAGCCGGCAACACCGCCGATGTCTCTCAGTTGTCTGCGCGGACGAGCCCTGCAAATACACCTGCACCTACTCTGCAGTAACACGATGGGTGGCATCAGTGGTGGGTCCTCATAGTGATACCCAGGAGCGGGCATTATTGGACACAATGGACAGGATTCGTGGAGACATGGCAGTGGTGGTGTCAATATAATGTGTGCTGTTTGTGGCTCTGAAATTCAATATGGGTAACACCCATGACAAACCCTCAGACACCCTTGTGCACCCCCTTCATGCTGACGAGACGTTTGCCTTACCCTGCCTACTGCACATATGTGATGCATGCCCTGTGGCTGCAGCACAGGTGGTGGCAGGTTGAGTGAGGCTGGCCGTGAGGGAGATGCACGAGAGGGTGAGTATGGGATGGAGCCATGAGATTGTATGAGGATTGGGTCGCGTGTTAGTGGCAGGATGAGTACTGGCGAGGTGAGTAGGTGGAGGTAAGATGAGGATGGGGTGTGAGTGGGCATGAAGGGTGATGTGACAGAATAGTGTTGGCGGTGCCGAAGGAGATTTGGGGTGGGGGCAGTGTTGTGGCAGACGGAGTGTAGGGGAAAGACTTCGTGTTCTCACTGTGGCTGACCTACTGAGGTCATTGCAGCGCCTCCTGCACTGTATGCAGGTGGGCGATATGTTGGTGGCGCAGGTGACCCCCTCTGCCACCTCGAGCCAGGCCTTCTTGGTGGCAGAGGCAGGCCGCTTCCTCCCGCCCGCCGGGGGGAAGATCTGTGTCCTCCCCCTCCTCCTCACCCCATCTGATGATACCTGGGGTGAGGCATCATTAAACTGGGAGCAGCCTTCCCCCTGGGCTGCTCCATGCTGCAATTTGTCCCATTGGTTGCAGCATCTGTCAGTGGAGGACTGCCCCTTTAACTAGAGAGCCTCCAGCTGACAGATCGTACTGCGCATGCGCAGCCCGCCCGACGCGCAGGCCAGCGCCGTGGACCCCGGAGGAGCAGGTAATTGATTCCTATTAGTGGATTGCCTGCTACGATCGCGTGGGCAACCCACTAATTTCGCCGTTCGCGTTTTCGACGCTCCCGGAGGACCACCCGCTGGGAACCCGCAGGCCTGCTAAATTCGAGCCCATGGTCTCTGAATACTGGGTTGACATCCAGCGGGGTACTCGCGTCAGACAGGAGTGGATGGACGACCACCCTATCCATTGTATCCTCCTGGTAGAGAGATGTGACTCGGGCTGGAGTTATGTCCTCGTTAAAGGGTCTTCACTACAGAAACAACCCGGAACATGATTTTCTGGATGTAAAAAGCATTGGAAGAAAAGGTTGCCTCCTGTGCCGCTAGGCACCGAAGAGGAAGAGGAAGAAAAGCGCACAATTCACCATCTTCATTTCACAACTAACGGAAAAAAAAGTAAAAGAAAGAACTTGCGTTTGTATAACGCCTTTCATGACTTCAGGACGTCCCAAAGCGCTTCACAGCCAATGAAGTCAGTGCCAAATTGTGTGCAAAGTGTAGTTACTGTTGTAATGTAGGGAAATGATGAGACCGCAGCTTGGAAACTGGGACACGAGTAAAACACTGAGTTTTGATTTTGGACCATTTCAAGTCCAGGAATGGTAGCCCACAAAAACCAAAAGAATGTTGTCCCTTTCACTTGCATTTTCAACCTTGGCATCTGGAATTGAATCCAGCCCAGAGCGATCAGATGCAGGTCCCCTCTAGTAAGCTGACTGCGAGGATTCTTGGTGACAGGAGCCTGAGCAGTCTCCAACCAGTTCCTAGCGACATGGATCATTAGATGAAGTAGGGAGGGAGGAGGCTCGTGTGGAGCATAAACACCGGCATGGACCTGTTGAGCCGAATGGCCTGTTTCTGTGCTGTACATTCTATGTAATTCTACGTGATTGGTCAACAGCACAAAACTTCTCCCAATTTGGCACTGACACAAAAGAGGTCATTATTCCAGGGCGGTGGGGTTATTTTTGGACTATTCTAGCAAAGAGTCGGCAGAGAAAGGATGGGCCGAATGGCCTCCTTCTGGGCTGTAAACATCTTTCTTTGTCGCTCAGCTGTGTACCTCCTCAAGTTCAGTAATATCCTCTCTGTGATTAGAACTACACACAGTACTCCAGGTGAGAGATAATTAATTTACTTTTGCTATACTAATTCCTAAGAAATGTCAAGTACATTATAGGCTATCTAAAATATCTCCCAAACCCGCGCCCTCCACCACCTTGAAGGACGAGGGCAACAGGTGCATGGGGACATCATCACCTCCAAGTTCCCTTCCAAGTCACATACCATCCTAACTTGGACATATATCGCCGTTCCTTCATCATCGCTGGGTCAAAGACCTGGAACTCCCTACCTAACAGCACTGTGGGAATATCTTCACCACACAGACTGCAGCGGTTCAAGAAGCAGGCTCACCATCGCCATGACACTAAAGAGGTCATTTTTCCAAACCAAATACTAGAGAAGAAATTTTAAAAATTAATTGATAGGCGAGTGAACAAAATACAAATAATTAGGGGCCAAAATAATAGATTATTCTTAATATTCTGTTTGATATTTCAAAATTATCAGGACAGATTTTCCTCTGTTGGGTGTAAATAATGATCTAGGGTATGGTAGTTTAGTGGTTATGTTACTGGATTAGTAACCCAGAGGCCTGGACCAATAATCTAGACATGGTGAGTTCATATCCCACCATGGTAGTTTAAGAATTTGAAATTAGCATTAAAAAAAAATCTGGAAACAAAACAAGACATGAAGGTATCAGTGAAAGCTGTCGGATTGTTGTAAAAACCCAACTGGTTCACTAATGTTCTTTAGGGAAGAGAAACCAGCTGTCCTTACCTGGTCTGGCCTATATATGACTCCAGTCCCACACTAAATGTGGTTGACTCTTAACTGCCCTCTGAAGTGGTTTAGCAAGCCACTCAGTTGTATCAAACTAAGAAGAAGGCCCATCACTACTCCTCAGGGCAGCTAGGGATGGGCAATAAATGTCGGCATTGCCAGTAAATGCCCACACCTCGAGAATGAATAATCAGAAACCTGTAATGGAACCTGCCTGTTTACAAATGGACTCAAAATGAGGTCAGTTGCATTATGGGAACCCAGAGCCCACCCAGAGGGACTTTTTATCACTAGTCCCTCCTTTAACTGAACTGTGGCGAATTATAACCACCTACAGCTTTATGTTGACAATTCAATTTGCAATCCAGCTGTCTCATTTGCCATTAATGTCTTCCATCTTTATCTTCCTTAAAAGCAACAGAACTTCAGTAAATATGCTCCTGAAACTATACTGAACTTATGGTCACTTGTTCTTTGGATGGACATTAATATTGCCTCATAAATTGTTCTTAAGAATTATTTCCATCACTAACTGGTCTATAATTGCCTGATTCATGTCTCACTCCTGTTCTTGAATATCAGGGTCATATCAACTATTCTCCTGGTGCTGCCTGTGATTTATGTTGCTCCTGAAAATATTAACCGGGGCTTCACCTATTGCCTCATCCATTTCCTTGAGGATTCCAGGTGCCCAGTAGACATTTTAATGCTTTGAGTTGCTTCATAACACATGCTTCAGTGACCCCTACATATGTTATAGATTCCTGAGCCAAGTCTGTCTGTGTGTGAAATTTGTCCACAATCTTCACTAGTGCAGACTACTGTGAAGAATTGATTTAATACATCTGCTATTTCCTGATACCCCATTGTGTTTCTATCCAACAAATCCTTTAAAGGATCCACCAGGTTTTCAACAATCCCTATGCTTATATAACCAAAAAGGTCTTTGGATTTCTCTATTTGCAGTCTGAAATCCATCTTTCCTTAGCCCTCTTATCCGCCTAAAGCCAATTTTAGTTATTCTTAATGACTTCTGTATGAATCTACAGCCTCACTACTCTTTGATCCCTTGCCTATTATATAATAATTCTTGAATGGAATGAAAATCGGGCGAGTTCTACAAAGGGTGGACAATCTATTCCATTGGATTACCGCCCCAGCGATGAGAATGAAAATCTATCCCTTTCTTAACCCGTTGGTGATATTAGCAGATGATTGCTTAACACATTAAAGAAAAAGAAAGAACTTGCATTTATATAGTGCCTTTCAAGATCTCAGGACGTCCCAAAGGGCTTTACAGCCAATGAGGTACTTTTTGAAGTTTAGCCATTGTTGTAATGCAAGAAACGCAGCAATCAATTTGTGCATAGTAAGGTCCCACAAACAGCAATCAGATAATAACTCAATAATCTGTGTTAGTGATACTGGTTGAGGGATAAATATTGGCCAGGACAGTGGGAGAACTCCCCTGCTCTTCTTTGAATAGCACCATGGGATCTTTTACGGCCACTTGAGAGGGCAGATGGGGCCTCGGTTTATTGCTTTTTAAACGCATTAAAAAGAAATGCATTAATGTCTGCTTCAAAATAGCAGATGATGCAATGTAAAGCCAACTCGTTACACACTTGTCCATTAATACCACCAAGTCTAATTGCTTTCCACATTTTTCCTCTCCTATTTCACTTTATATCTCTATCCCCAGCTTGATTCCCAGAACTCTTGTCCTTTATTAAACTGCTACCATTGCCTTCGTCCCCAGTTCTTTGCATGGTCACTATCCAAACAATTTTTCCCCAGTTTAGTATAAAACTAAAATGGTAAGTCAAGCAAAAGAGTGATCAAGTAAAGCCAAAAAGTCCACCTAATTACTTTCAGAGTACTGAAGTCTACTCCCTCTTGAGCATTGTAGGTGACAAGCCAAACTAATAGTTCATTCCATCAGAAACTGCTGACCTGGCTTGTCAGGGAGTTACATATTGGCTACTTTAGGAATAGCGGCCAAATTATTAGCAAGCCGTACTTTGCACACTCCACTTTACATTATACTGACGATTAAACAGAATAATTTAAAACAATAAACATTCAAATATTTTACTTTTCAATTTACAACCTAATTTGTTCTTAATGTTGAAATGTTTTGGTGGAACCCCTTTTCAAAAGTTCATTAAATAGAAATGACTTTGGCTTCACTCAGAGATAATTAATTCTTTTCAGATGGTTTGGAAAGGGGTATATTAAGCAATCCAAGCTGTCCTCAAAGTCCACGCTATTAGAATAACGTAACCTATTCTTACATTCTCAGTTTGGTGACAGTGTTAGAATGCTGGCTGTGGAGAACAAATTGTCCCAGATATTGTTCCTTTGGAATACGCTCATCAGTAAATAAGGTCCAAAAATATTTTTAAAGGAATATTTAGGATCTCATTTGACATACCCACTTTTAGTATAAATAGGAATTTCTGCATAATGGGCTCAGTTAAATAAATTAGATAGTGCGTCAACCAGCACTTGGCTTTCCAAACAATGGCCTGTGCGCCATATCTGGCCCATAAGCCTCAGTGCTCTGGCCCAACAAGCCCAGGCAACTAGATTCTACTTGCACTTTGTCAGAGGTGAAGTCCTTCGGATGAGATTTCAAACTGAGGCACCATTTGCCTGTCCCAGTGTTTCAGGCAGATGTTAAAGATCCATTGGCACTATGTGAATAAGAGCAGGAAGTTCTCCTGGTATCCTGGCCAGCAATCAACCAACACCACCAAAAACGGGGAAAAAAAACAGATTAACTGGTCATTTACCTCATTGCTGCTTGCTTGATTGGGCTATGCGCAAAATGGTTGCTTACACTGCACTTTAAAGTAATTCATTGTGTTAAATGCTTAAATGTGGTAAGGCACTATATAAATGCAAGGAAAGATAGGCTCAGAAACCCCTATTGTGCTGTACCCCGTGATATTGCCAGATAATGCCCTCCTTAATTTTCCATTTATCGGCAAGACCGAGCCTGGACCTTCCCAGCAAGCCCTCAATGCGCAGCATCCTGTGTCACCACAGCTTGAAGCCGACTTCAGCTCAGACACACATATTCCAGGCTTAGTTATTGAACTTTAATTTAGAGGAGGGAACATAGGGTGCAACATAGAGTATGGGTGAGGAGCAGCAGAATTCTAAAACATTGCTGGGCGGAGGTCCACCATTGTTCCTGGCTGTGCTGCATCACCTTGATGTCCACCATCGCCTTGAGATTCAGGGCTAATAGGGCCTGCTTACAAAAAGTAGATGCTACGTGAGCACCAGCATGAATGCGAGCATCTTCAGGAGTCTTTTATGTCCATAAAAAAAAATCCTATAGGGTCTGACAACTGCTGCAAAGGTGTCCACCACTAGGATTTGAGTAGTAATGCCTTGGGAACACCATCACCTCCAAGTTGCCCTCCAAGCCCTGACTTGGACATATAGCGCCATTCCTTCATCGTCACTGGGTCAATATCCTGGACTTCCCTACCAGCATCATCGTGGGAGTGCCATCACCACAAGGATTGCAGTGGTACAACGAGAAGGCCCACCACCATCTTCTCACCAATTAGTGATGGACAATAAATACGGCCTTGCCTGCATTGCTCAAATCCTGAGAACGTATATAATTTTTTAAAGCCATGGAGGAATGGTTGTCTTCCTTGCAGCATAGGCATCACAGTTGGCAGTAACACAGGTCGTAGAAAAGAGTGGCGGTAGCGCTCCTATGCTGAGACTGAGGCTAAGGAGGGTATGAGGTCCAAATTAGAGAAAGCTTCTACGGCCAGATTCCAGCTACTAGCATCCAGTAGAAGAACACCAGTCTATGGTTGCACAGATCAGTGGGAACCTTGTGGACTTGGCCTCAAGTAGTGGCATGTGTCAAGCTACTGTACGGTAGTGTAATGGTTACGTAACTTGCACTAGCAATCCAGAGAACTTGAGTTCAAATCCCACCAAGGTGTTCGAGAATTTGAATTCAGTTTAACAAAAAAAAACTGGTATCAGTACAAGTGACTATGAAGCTGATGGATTATCATAAAAACCTAACTGGTTCACTAATTTTCTTGAGGGAAGGAAACCTGCCATCCTTACCCGGTCTGGCCTTTATGTGACTCCAGTGTAGTTGACTCTTTCTTAACTGCCCTCAGGAGTAGCCTAGGATGCCACACAGTTGAATCAACCACTACTCAGCAGCTCAAGAGAAGGCCCACCACCTTTTCATGGCAACTAGTGATGGGCAATAAATGCCAGCCTGGTCAGTGTCACACTCCAACATGGCCATCCCCCAATACATTCAAGCCCAAAGAGGTAGTAATGCACACGCAGATACAGGACCCTTTAGGTCGTTGTAATATGAAGTACATACCCCCTGCTCCTCACCCCCCTCCACAATCCTAAGTGGCTCATTGGGAAGCTTTGCAGACATCCAGAGCACTTACCTCTTCCTTCATGGATGCACATAGGAGTGGTTCATGAGTTAGTCACGCCATAGAAACTAACCACGCAAAGTACTACATTACAGCGCATCACACAAACCATATTGGCAACATGCACCATCACTCAATTAAGTCAACAAACTGCCATTACAATATTGAGTCACTCCTTCATTCATTGTGCTCATCGGTAAGCAGCCAAGAGCATTAGGACTGGCAAGACTGAATATACAGAAGAAAGGAAAAAAAAGTTAGTAAAGGAAACAAAGGCCCATATTGGAAATGTGTTCTGCTGCTGTATTGCATGCAATCTGGATTGTTATGGAGAAATCTTTATTGCTGCGGCCAATGTGTCTTGTGAGGAATCTTGATGTGATGGGATTCTTCATGTGGTGAGTGTAAGTTGTATTGTAGTGGGAAATATTGACTGTTCTGTCTGCAGCACTCAACTGAAGGTGGTGCTAATTACAACTTGATGCTTCAGCCTCTCTTCCTGCCTTGGCTGTCCTGTTGTTGGGGCCTCAAGCATTTCAGAATCCTGTTGCTTCTCTCTGACTTCATTCTCCACCTCAACTCCACCCAGGGTGAGGCCTCCATGTTAAATAGTGTGCGTGTAGCATACTACTGCAGTTCAAGAGACCTTGTCCCATCCATAAAGAAATGAGCCCCCTCTGCAATCTAAACAGCTGAAGCAATGTGTTAGTGTCCCAAACATCTTCTCAGTCAAGATCCTTGAATGCCTGTTTATGCCTATGCCTCACTGGATCAGCCACACAAATGCCATGGGAATTCTGCAGCAAGTGCCTCACCTCCTTCATTGTCACTGGATCAAAATTCTGGAAGTCCCTACCTAACAGTATTGTGGGAGTACATTCACCACATGGACTGCAGTGGTTCAAGAAGAAGGCCCGTCACCAGGGCAACCAGGGATGGACAATAAATGTTGGCCTTGCCAGAGATACCCACATCAAAAGAATGAATAAAAATAAGATTGTTCTTCCCTATGGCATGGATTGATACCTACCGGTGTCATCAACAAGGGCTGTAGCAGGTAACCAGGGTCCCATAAGCACCAACCTTCCAGCCTTCCAGTCTTCTGTCAGAACATTCTGACCAAAGGTCATCAACCAGAAATGTTAATCATACGTTTCTCTCTCCACAGGTGCTGCCTGACCCACTGAGTGTTTCCATCTCAAGAGCAGCAATGTTGTGGGAACAATATTACCTCCACGTTCCCCTCCAAGTAACACCCCATCCTGACTTGACACAGATCGTTATTGCTTCATCATCGCTGACTCAAAAATTTTGGATTTCCCTACCTATCACCATCAACATAAGGACAGCAGCAGTTCAAGGAGAAGACCCACCACCTTCCAAACCCACTGTCTAAAGAAAATTTGTGAATTATTCAATACGTTATGCGTTTGTTTTGTTTAAATGTAATTTTCAGGTGTGTATTATGGGGTGGGTGTGAATTTTTGATGGTAGTGGTCGATTGTTCTTTAGAAAATATGCCAAAAAAGCTACCAATCAGCGAAGTTTAAATACAAAGGCTTAAAGCATTGTATTATATTGTACTGTGCACTGTTATTAAGCGGGTGTTGAACCATTTATTTAAAATGAGTTAATGCCTGACTAAAAAGATTACACAGAGGAATGTACTGCCAGTCTATTAACAAGTGACCGAAAGGCAACCGATGAACAATCAGTAATCACCACAAAACCAATCAATCAAATTGCTCAAAAAAAAATCACACTCCTTCATGCCACAGTGTAGCCTGTGCCACATTGCAAATTTTTAAAAATTCTTCGTTCATGGGATGTGGGCTTCGCTGGCAAGGCCAGCATTTATTGCCCATCCCTAATTGCCCTTGGGAAGGTGGTGGTGAGCCGCCTTCTTGAACCGCTGCAGTCCGTGAGGTGAAGGTTCTCCCACAGTGCTGTTAGGTAGAGGGTTCCAGGATTTTGACCCAGCGACGATGAAGGAACGGCGATATATTTCCAAGTCGGGACGGTGTGTGTCTTGGAGGGGAACGTGCAGGTGGTGTTGTTCCCATGTGCCTGCTGCCCTTGTCCTTCTAGGTGGTAGAGGTCGCAGGTTTGGGAGGTGCTGTTGAAGAAGTCTTGGCGAGTTGCTGCAGTGCATCCTGGGATGGTACATACTGCAGCCACGGTGAGCCGGTGGTGAAGGGAGTGAATGTTTAAGGTGGTGGATGGGGTGCAATTCAAGTGGGCTGCTTTGTCCTGGATGGTGTCGAGCTTGTGTGCTATTGGAGCTGCACTCATCCAGGCAAGTGGAGAGTATTCCGTCACACTCCTGACTTGAGCCTTGTAGATGGTGGAAAGGCTTTGGGGAGTCAGGAGGTGAGTCACACGCCACAGAATACCCAGCCTCTGACCTGCTCTTGTAGTATTTATGTGGCTGGTCCAGTTAAGTTTCTGGTTAATGGTGACCCCCAGGATGTTGATGGTGGGGGATTTGGCGATGGTAATGCCATTGAATGTCAAGGGGAGGTGGTTAGACTCTCTCTTGTTGGAGATGGTCATTGCCTGGCACTTGTCTGGCGCGATTGTTACTTGCCACTTATCAGCCCAAGCCTGGATGTTGTCCAGGTCTTGCTGCATGCGGGCACGGACTGCTTCATTATCTGGGGTTGTGAATGGAACTGAACACTATGCAATCATCAGCGAACATCCCCATTTCTGACCTTATGATGGAGGGAAGGTCATTGATGAAGCAGCTGAAGATGGTTGGGCCTGGAACACTGCCCTGAGGAACTCCTGCAGCAATGTCCTGGGGCTGAGATGATTGGCTTCCAACAACCACTACCATCTTCCTCTGTGCTAGGTATGACTCCAGCCACTGGAGAGTTTTCCCCCTGATTCCCATTGACTTCAATTTTACTAGGGCTCCTTGGCGCCACACTCGGTCAAATGCTGCCTTGATGTCAAGGGCAGTCACTCTCACCTCGCCTCTGGAATTCAGCTCTTTTGTCCATGTTTGGACCAAGGCTGTAATGAGGTCTGGAGCCGAGTGGTCCTGGCGGAACCCAAACTGAGCATCGGTGAGCAGGTTATTGGTGAGTAAGTGTCGCTTGATAGCGCTTTCGACGACACCTTCCATCACTTTGCTGATGATTGAGAGTCGATTGATGGGGCGGTAATTGGCCAGATTGGCTTTATCCTGCTTTTTGTGGACAGGACGTACCTGGGCAATTTTTCACATTGTCGGGTGGATGCCAGTGTTGTAGCTGTACTGGAACAGTTTGGCTAGAGGCGCAGCTAGTTCTGGAGCACAAGTCTTCAGTACTACAGCCGGGATGTTGTCGGGGCCCATAGCCTTTGCTGTATCCAGTGCACTCAGTTGTTTCTTGTTATCACGTGGAGTGAATCGAATTGGCTGAAGACTGGCTTCCGTGATGATGGGGATATTGGGAGGAGGCTGAGATGAATTATCCACTCGGCACTTCTGGCTGAAGATGGTTGCAAACATTTCAGCCTTGTCTTTTGCACTCACGTGTTGGACTCTGCCATCATTGAGGATGGGGATGTTGACAGAGCCTCCTCCTCCCGTTAGTTGCTTAATTGTCCACCACCATTCATGACTGGACGTGACAGGGCTGCAGAGCTTTGATCTGATCCGTTGGTTGAGCTTCGCTTCCGCTGTTTAGCATGCATGTAGTCCTGAGTTGTAGCTTCACCAGGTTGGCACCTCATTGTTTAGCTTCACCTGGTGCTGCTCCTGGCATGCTCTTCTACACTCCTCGTTGAGTCAGGGTTGATCCCCTGGCTTGTTGTTCCCTCCAACAACTTTTCTCCCCACAGGTTCTTTCATCGGAGCATGGGAACATACAGGAGTGGAAAAGACCATTGGGGTTCATCCAGCTTGTCTCATTGTCTATCTTGCCCCTCCATCAAATATTTCTCCAGGTATTTATCCAACCCTCCTGAATTTGCTGATACAGTCAGTCCCCACAGACTCCCTTGACAGTCCATTCCATACATTCACCACCCTCTGTGTAAAGTAATTAAATGTAAACTGTCTTTTCACCTCTCCACTCCTCTAAATTTGAAGATATTGCCTTTTGTTGAATCTGTGACTATTTTAAGCATATTGACATTCATCTTGTCTATACTCCTTCAGACCTTCAATCTTTCTATAATATCACTTTTGAGCCTTCTCTTCTCCAGTGTAAACATTCCCAGCTTCTGCAACCTCTCCTCATGTGCCTAGTCCTAGCTATCAATATAGTTGCTCTACACTGAACCTCTCCAATGCCTGGATGTCTTTCTTATAATACAGTGACTAGAACTGTACCCAGTATGCCAGGTACTGGGTACATTTTTGTTTCTGTCCCTATTTCCAATCTCTTCCCCAGTTTTCCATCTAAATAATCATTTAATTCCCATTTTTAGGTTTGATTATGATGGTTCATCTCTGACTTCTGGCCAAGCCTCCATGGTCTCAGGCTTAAGGTCTACCCTCTCCTAGTGATCTAAATATCTCTGAAACAAGAAACTTCCTTTCAATGCATAATTGTTGGTTACAGTTATTTTCTTTACACTCTTCCCTTGGAGGATAGTCGAAGGATAAAGAAGTTGATTATCACTCTGACAGGCCACGATGTGAAAGCTCCTTCCATGGTCATAACCATTTTTATACCAGCCGATAGGGTGGTTAGTCCTATATGCTGGAGGGTTTTATGGGCTCCCATGATGAGGCAAGGGGCGCCCACACCCACCAGACTCTAGTATCCCGCTGGATGTCAACCCAGAATTCAGATCCAGAACTCTGGTCTCCACTCACCAGGACTATCTGAAGCTTGGTTTGAACCCTACACCTTCTGACTCTGAGGGGGAAATGCTACCACTGAGCCCAAGGCTCACTCTGGTTCCATGGTAGAAGACTCTGGTCATTTTATAAAAAGCTCATCCGCTAACTAGCTGTTAGCAACACCATGAGAGATCCATTAGTCCATCCAATATATTAGGGTTACAACGAACAATGTGTTCAACAGGACTCTAAAATATATCCACTGCTAGTACCTGATATGCACCTGATCAAATACATAACACAGTTATGACGTTCTCATCTTATGTGATATTTGAGCAGTTCCACTTGGATAAATAAATATTTTATCACATAGCGTGGTAGACTAGGTAGTGCAGTGGGTTAGTGTGCTGTTCCATCACTTTTTTCCTCTGAGCTCAAATTTAGTCCAGAATCATGAGACAAAATGTCTCCTCTCTCACTTTCTCTTTACTGACTGTAAAGGTCCCAAATGAAATGAGCTTGGGCATTCTCAACTCAGTTTCTGGTAGATATGGGTCTACACACAAAAAATACATCATATTTGATGCTAAATTAGGTCAGAGGCCACAAGGACAGTTATTGCGTGAAATGGAAATGCCACACTGCTGCAGTAGGTGGTTTGCTTCTGAGGTAAGGGGCTAAGGTACATGTTGGAGCAGAATAAAAAGAAGTAGACCTGTGCTGGCACTGTGACAATTATACATTGCGTTTATAAAGAACATGTTGGCGATTTTGCCACTCCTAGTGCGCAGAGGGAACCCCTCTAAGTGTTATATATTTTAATTCACCTAGACTGTTCTTAAAATCGACTCTTGCAGATAGCAGGCAGTCTATTCTTTCAGATTCATAGTCTTCCATTGAGTGCAGCTTTCTGGGCAGCGTCAGCTCCATAAGTGGGATTGAGTTTTTTTATATATCCTGTCATCTTTGATGAAGATAAGCTTGTTACCCTGGAGCTGGGCGATCGTTTACTTCGATGGAAACTCAATGTGAAAGCTAAAGTGAAATAAACAATGAGGGACTTGCAGATTTTACTGTAGATGGTTTGCGAAGTTACAGCCGATCAATAAAAAAATTATTATGGCAGTGAATTTTTTTTTAAATTTAAAGTTACCCAGCGAGTTGTTATGATCTGGAATGCGCTGCCTGAAAGGGTGGTGGAAGCAGATTCAATAGTAACTTTCAAAAGGGAATTGGATATATATTTGAAAAGGAACATTTTCAGGGCTATGGGGAAAGAGCAGGGGAAGTGGGACTAATTGGATAGCTCTTTCAAAGAGCTGACACAGGCACGATGGGCCGAATGGCCTACTTCTGTGTTGTACTATTCTATGATTTTATGAAAAACAAATGAAGACCCGTTGAGTGAGCATTTGCAGAAATTCCCAATGTGTTTCTTAACCACTTGATATTTTTTTAATTATAGTTTGCTATTGAAGCTTTCACGCAAATCCATTTCACAAGGAAAGCCGCAAACCAATTGTCCTACAATTCAGACCTTCAAAACTTTCTATAGGATGTTGCCACGAAATAAAAAGGATAGGCAACAAGAAAATGAATTATATAATCGAAGAAATCTCAACTTCTATTTCAACCTGTATCCTGTCATTGAAAGCTTTCCACCATGACAATCAAATCTTAAGGATGTAGATCAAATAATATGGACATAGACCAAACTGCCTGAATCCCCTCCTACATTGGTTCAAACCCTGCAACCCCTCACAGCGTGCTGCCAAACAAACCCTCCATCACTCAACCTCTGAGTGAATTAGATGCAGAAGCTTTGAGGTTCGGGTATTGGGGAGGTGAAACAGTAATTGCGGTGATACCTGTCCTTACAGTGGCCTAATGCTCCCTTTATTCCACTCCAGAGACTTGAGCACATAATCCAGGCTGACACTCCAGTGCAGCACTAACGGAGCGCTCAGATCCCATGGCACTATTTTGAAGAAGAGCAAGGGAGTTCTCCTGGTATCCTGTCCAATATTTACCCCTTAAGCAACATCACTGAAACAGATTACCTGGTCATTATCTCATTGCTGTTTGTGGGGCCTTGTTGTGTGCAAATTGGCTACCGTGTTTACCTACAATACAACAGTGACTACACTTCAAAAGTACCTCACTGGTTGTGAAGCGCTTTAGGACGTCCTGAGGTCGTGAAAGGCGATATATAAATGCAAGTTCTTTCTTTCTAAAGGGTAGTATTAAGGACAAACTGAAGTTTCTCAAAATGTATAAGGAATCCAAGAGGATTGATTAAATTATGTAGGTAACAACAGCTAGTGAACTAAATAAGAAAAGCCAAAAGAAACTGCTGAGAACATCTCAATCAACAAGTAAGGATTGTTCAAATATAACCACAGTAAACAAAGGATGAAAGAAAGTATTGGTTTACTTAGAAGTGATAGTGGGAAGCTGGAATCTAGAGCCAGAGAAGTAGAATTAATGAATAGTTTCTTCACATCTGTTGTACCCAGGGAGAGGAGGGCAAGTTACCGAAGTGTGTTATTGGATAAAAACAGCAACCAGAAGATTTCCAGCCTCAATCCCCTTCTTCCTGCACATACAAAAGAAGCTACTTACCTTCTGCATTTGCTGCAACAGGTGGCACCAGGACCTCTCACGTGAGCAGTGCTGAGTGCAAGGTCCAAGGCCCACCTCCGAATGGGTGTCCAATCAGCATTTCAACAGGTAGGAGGTCTCAATTATGTCCCGCCTGCCTCATTTTCACGGCTCTGCTTATATCTGAAGTGGGTGTCACCGTTCTTCATCCTCCTCCCCCTCGGTTCCTCAGCAATCCGTGGACAATGCAAAAGTGAGCAGTGGCCTGGCATAATGGCTCTCCGCATTTATATTGCATTTGCATTTATATAGTGCCTTTCTCCACCTCCGGCCGTCCCATCGCGCTTCACAGCCAATGAGGTACTTTGGATGAGGTACATTCTTTGGATTGGGGCTTGAACCCACAACCTTCTGACCCTGAGCTATGGCTAACACATAGGCATATAACAGCCTAGTGTTTGTGACACTTGTCTAGCAACCTGCTGGTTGAGTTGAAATCCCACCATAGCAAGTTGTGAAACTGAACTTGAAAAATTCCATAATTTGTGGGCTGGCACCAGAAAATGATCACGCGAGCTACTGGGTTGTCATAAAAACCCAACTGGTTCCCTAATGTTTGGCCTACGTATGACTCCATTATGTGGTTGACTCTTAATGTTGTCAGGCCCACTAGGGATGGGCAATAAATATTGCCATGCCAGTGTTTCCCACATCCCAAGAACAAATAAAAAAAAAATTCCTACTTAACCAAATTGGCTTCCCTTAACTGTTTCAATTTGTCAGGAATGTATTTTGATTGCACTCTTACCCACATTTCCTTCAATCTTCCCACTTTTTTTTAGTATTTCAGTTCTAATAATGTTACGTTTACTGAATCCTTGATGCTCCGTAACTCCTACCTTATGCATGATATCTGGATCAGTATTAGGTGTCAGCTGTGGCTCAGTTGGTAGCACTCTCACCTCTGAGTCAGAAGGTCGTGGGGTTAAGCCCCACTCTAGAGACTTAAGCACAAAACCAAGGCTGACACTCCAGTGCAGTACTGAGGGAGTGATGCACTGTCAGAGGTACTGTCTTTCAGATGAGATGTTAAACCGAGACCCTGTCTGCCCTCTCAGGTGGATCCCATGGTGCAATTCGACGAAGAGCAGGGGAGTTCTCCTGGTGCTCGTGCCAATATTTATCTCTCAACCAACATCACTAACAAACAAATTATCTGGTCATTATCACATTGCTGTTTGTGGGATCTTGCTCCGTGCAAATTGACTGCCGCGTTTCCTATATTACAACAGTGACTACACTTCAAAAGGTCTTCATTGGCTGTAAAGCGCCTTGGGACGTCCTGTGGTCATGAAAGGCGAGATACAAATACAAGTTCTTTCTTTCTTTTATTAATGATTAGATTCAGAACTAATTGCTGACCACATTACCAGTGAAGTAGTAAGGCAGCAATAGTACACCCTAAGGATGTGGAAGCCCATTTGTTATAGATCATCAACCCATCATGGCAAATTGTGAAATTGAATTCAATAATCCGGTAATTTGTGGTTTAGCACCAGAAAAATTACCAAAAGTGGCCAGATTGCCATAACAAAGAACTTGCATTTTTATGGTACCTTTCACGACTTCAGGACGTCCCAAAGCATTTCACAGTCAATGAAGTAATTTTGAAGTGTAGTCACTGTTGTACTGTAGAAAAATGCAACAGTCAATTTGCACACAGCAAGATCCCACAAACAGCAATGATCAGATAAACTGATTTTAGTAACATTGGTTGAGGGATAAATGTTGACCAGGACATCAGAAGACTCCCCTGCTCTTCAAATAGTGCCATGGAATTTTTGACATCCATTTGAGAGGACAAATGGGGCCTCAGTTTAACATCTCAAGAGGAAACCCCCAACAGTGCAGCACTCCCTCAGTACTGTACTGAAATGTCAGCTTAGATCATGTGCCTAACTCAATAGAGTGGTGCTTGAACCCATAACCTTCATGACTCAGAGGCAAGAGTGCTACCACTGAACCAAAGCTGACATCCAATCTCTTCCCCCCCCCCCCCCGTTCAAATGGCTCATAAAACCGACAATATTCTTTCCTTCATTATCCTTGACCTCAATCCACATTTTCATAACTGCATCAGTGAGGTACTTATATAATTTCTTTCTGTGCTGCTGAAACACTCATCCATGCCTTCGTCACCTCCAGACTCAACTATTCCAATACTCTCCTGGCCGGCTTTCCATCCTCCACCCTCCATAAACTTCAGCTCATCCAAACTTCTGCTGCCTGCATCGTATCCTGCACCAGGTCCTGCCCACTTATCACCCCCGTCCTCACTGACCTACATCTCCGATCCATTGACTCTGACCACTTGTGAATCCCTCTCTCCCTTCAGCTGTCTAGGCCCTACACTCAAGAATCCCCTCCCTAAACCTCTCCACCAGCCTCTCCTCACGTCTCTATTTTTGCCTGATTATACCCCTGTGAAGCATCTTGAGATGTTTTTCTACGTTAAAGATGCTACGTAAATGCAAGTTGTTGCTGTTATGATCGCAGTGTCTTCTCTTAACCATATTGCCACTTGTCCAGCTGCTTTGTTTTGCCCAGCCCTTCTATGGGCTCTATACCCTGGTATTTTAATCTCCCAGCCAATGTAATGATTTAACCAGGTCTATGTTATTCCAGTTACATGGCATTTTTTATTGAACACATATGTTTCCAATTCCACACGCTTGTTTACTATGCTCTTAGCATTAGTATTATATTTGACTTTTCCCCTTGTTGTTATTCCTCCTCTCTTTTTTTGTCCTTTGTTCTTTTATTTGTAAGCCATTTATTCAGTTATCCCATCACCCTTTGTATTTAGTAACCTTCTGTTGTGCACTATTATAAAAATCTGGCTAGGTCCTTGTAAGAATAATGCTGTGGCATTAAATCCATAAACCATGTAAGGAATATTGGTCAAAGGGCAGCAGATGAATCTTTAGCCTATTTGCTCAGAGTGAGTCTTTGGCTTAGTGGTAGCATTTGCACCTTGGAAGCAGAAGGTTTAGGGTTCAAGCCCCACTCCAGACAGTCCTGGTGAGTAGAAACTTGAGATTGTGGATTCTGTAAATTCTGGGTTCATAACCAGTGGGCTAGACCTGGGTGGTAGCCCCCCAACTCATCATATGGGTTGTGGGAGCCTATATAGCACTGCTGCAGTATAGGACTAATCACCCTATCAGCTGGTATAAAGATGGCTATGGTCATGGAAGGAATGTTCATGTTGCAGACTGTTACTAGACCTGTGTATCCTTCCACTATCCTCCAAGGAAAGAGTGTGAAGATATAAAAACAACAACCTTTTTGTCAACTCCACACAGGTTAATAAGGTCGGGGATTTACCTTCTGAGTTTATTCAATGCCTAAAGTGTGGCTGCTTTGAACTGTTTTACATTAAGTGGTCCAATGTATTTTAACAGTTCACACAAACCAAGCCAATCAAAGCTGGTGCTCTGCACATTCCCAAGTAAATTAGTTAAGTTCCTCTCGCCATTGTCAGAAATGGAGTCAGATGCAAATATGCATGGACCAACAAAGGCAATTCAGCGCTCATGCATACTTTTATTGTCAGGCTCACAAAGTCAAAAATACACTTTTCACCGGGCCTCCATCTTCATCTCTGAAGGTCTGCCTCTGATCTGAAACGTTGGGTTTTATAAGCCCCGTGCTTGTCTACTAAATTAGAGACGCCTGTGATGGCTTGTTGGGAGCCTAGCTGGCTGCCACCATCCATTTACCATGGTCCTAGTGCCCTAAAATAACAGGAGTGGATGTACACTTCATCACACCAGGTACATTTAAGGTCTGTTTCAGCACATTGCTGATAAAGTATTAGGTTATTATTCATGAATTTCATATAACCTCATCCTTCTAGGTTGACGACTCCTTTACCCCCATACATCATTTATCCCAGCCTTATACTAGCAGGACCCCGACTCATTCCAAATTTATACTTTATAGATCAGTCTGTGAAAGCCAGTTATTGCCACCCAAGTTTGACCTGGAATTGATCTTCTAACACCACAACTGAAGTCCCCTCTCCTTCCGTCTTTGACTTTTCTCAGCAGTTCTGTTGATGGGTGTAGTGCAATAACAAGGAAAATATGTTTCTTTGTTCAATTTTCTTTTTTTTTTTGCATACCAGCCAAAACCTCATGGATGTTTTCTCCTGCAAGGCTTCCCACTTAAGTTATGCCATGTTATCAATGTAGACATCAGTGATTTCAGCCGTTAGAAGAAGGGCTTCGTAAATCCACAGGGCATTTGTGTGGGCTCTCTTTGTTGGGAAGAATCGTTGCTGCTTTGGCAGTGATTTATGTAATAAATATACTGTTTTTTTCAAAGCTCCTTTGTCTTCTGTTTCATATTTGCAATTAGGTGAGCTAAGCATTGAAGCATGACACAAAAGCTACACTTAACTTTGTTTTTTTAAAACTTAAGAAGAGATAAAATGCGATATTTCTGCCTTAGGACTCTTTTTTCAAATTATGCTGCTTTTGTATAAGGCAAATCCATGTGAAAATGTGCCTTTTGTCACTTCTTACAGTCCCTCTCATTGTTTGCTCTTACATTAACACAGAACACAACAGTGCAAATCAAAGGCTCTCACCATCAATTACTGCAGGTAATAGCAAAGAATTAATAGGGAAACTGTCGCACAAAATGCCTCCTGTGTCTGCGCCTCTACGAGCATTATGGATGAGATCACCCTGGTTTGAAAAAGAAAAAAACCAATGGGGTTATCAATCACCACAGGTCTGACAATGTCTCAACAGTTCCCTCACACAGAAGGGAGCGGGAATTATTTGGTCATTATCCACGTGTACAATAAAATATAATTCTGCAAGGTGATTCACCATCAATGGTCAGCCTTCTTTCTTCAGCTAGTGGAGATCTTCACAAATAATCCACAAATTTCGTGACAATACCTCGTACACCTCATTTCTTAGATGTCTGCTCAGTACACTAATGTCAAAGGCCAGATACCAGGATCCGATGCTGGACACAACTTCCTTAAGCTAGCAACTATGACTCCCCCTGCATTTCAATATAGTGACAGTATTGAATGGTGGCTGAGTGCAACAGAATTTGAATAGCAGGCTGTTATTTGCCAGATTGTTGATAATTTAAAAATGATGTGTATGTCGGGGGAGATTTTCAACCCGTTTCTCGCCTGAAAAATGGGTGACCGCCAGTTGATAATCTGGTGGGGACTTGGTGCACCCATTTGTCCACCTGAATCAACGTGCAATTGGGCGTACAAAGCAGGGGGGGGCTGTTTAAATATTCAAATCGGGGTTCTACGACTGTTGTAGGACCCTAATTGCAATTTTCAAGGAGAAATGGGTGAAGTGTGCGAGATTCATGCCAGTCCCACTTTCTCCAGGTGTCGAGCGGCCTAACCGGTGATCTTTCCAAACAAACATAAATAATAAAGGAGAAAGCAAGGACTTGCATTTATATAGCGCCTTTCACAACCTAGGGACGTCCCAAAGCGCTTTACAGCCAATGAAGTACTTTTGAAGTGTAGTCACTGCTGTAATATATGTGGATTTTATTTTTAAATTAAAGTTTTTAGAGCTGTTCTCATCAAAACCCCAGGTAACTAAAAACTTTAGTACAGATAAGCTCAGCAGTAAAAGGACAATATGTTGGAAAATCCACAGTAGGCAAAATAAATATGTCAAATATGTCAAAGCAAGTAGCAACCTTTTTTTTACCGTAGCCTGTATCTTGACCATCATCATTTTACGTTACGTAACGTACCTAAGATGAGAAAAAGGCCATCATGCCCATTTTTTGCTAGATCTCATCCCCGTGTCCCCACCCTTCCTCACCTCCCTTCCTCACCTCTTGGGAGAGGCAAAAAAAAACAAGAGACCCACAGCCAATTCAGGATCTTCTGTCAAAAATTCCTCTCCGACTCCTCACAGGCAATCCCCAGGAGGCCCCGAACCCATAATTAGTCTGACCTTCCATATTCTGTGATCAGCTAATTTTCTTAAAATTCATCTAAAACGCCTTCGTGAAAGACTGCAAAGAGCCATTCTTCACTATTCCATCAGGCATCCTGCTCCACAGGCTGATCACCCTATGAGAAAAATAAAGCACATCCAACCTCATTCCCTGCTTTCTCAAATTTTGTCGGTGGCCTATTGCTTACCCGACCCCATCACCTCAAACATTATCTCTTTCCATGTTGTCAATGCCTTTAATCATTTTAAATACCTGAATCAGATTCTAAGACTACATCTCTTCAACGAATACAAACCCAAGGCATCAAGTCTATCTTGACAACTCAATGATCTTGGGCTTGGTGTGACCTTTGTTGCCTCTCTCTGCACCTTTTTGAGAGCCACATAGTCCTTCTTTAGGTGGGAGGACCAAAATTGTACACAGTACTCCAACTGAGGTCTTACCAAAGCCTTATATAACTCTATTATCATGGTCCTAGTTTTGTACCGAATAATTCAGGCGATAAAAGTCAAGACCCCTGTTTGGTTTGGTCACAGCTTCCTGACACTGTGCTTGAACTTTTAGGGAGTGGTCAATGACTATACCCTAGTCTTTCTCTCTCGCCGCTATCTTTACCCTACACCCACTCATGTTATGCTCTGTATCCATAGTCTGTGCACCAATGTGTATAACTGCACACTTATCTACATTGAACAACCATTTGCCATTCTTGGACCCCATCTCTCCAGATCCATTTGCAATCTATTTCCCTTGTCTAAGGTCCAGACTCCAGCACACAATTTGGTGTCATATATGAATTTAATTACCGTACCATCTAAGCATCCCTCCACATCATTAATAAATATAATATAATAGAAGGGGACAGAGTCCCAAACTCTGGCACATCAAATCCTCGATGTGACCCCATTGCGAAGCGACCACATTTAAAACAACCCTTCACTTATCAAAAGCAAAATGCTGCAGATGCTGGAAATCTGAAATAAAAACAGAAAATGCTGGAAATACTCAGCAATACTCAGCAAATACTCAGGCAGCATCTGTGGCGAAAGAAGCAGAGTTAACATTTCAGGTCGAAGACCTTCCATCAGAACATTGGCTCTGTTTCTTTTGCCACAGATGCTGCCTGACTTGCTGAGCTTTTCCAGCATTTTCTGTTTTAATTAACCCTTTACTTATGATCCCTTAGCCAAATTGTTATCTTTCTTGCCATTTCACCATTCACACCATTGGATCTAATTTGTGCACGCAATCTCTCATGAGGGACTTTATCAAAAGGTTTTTGGAAATCCAAGTGAATAATGCCTTCCAAGTCTTTCTCGTGCATTGTTCTACTGACTTCTTCAAAACACTGGGTCAGGTTTATCAAACATGACCTCTGTTTTCTGAAACCGTGTTGGCTTTACAATTCCCCCATCCCCCTCTATCATCCCTGGCCATTCTAGATAATCATTTATAGCATCCCTAATGATGCTTTCTATTAACTTCCCCGTCACAGAGATTACACTCGCTGGTTTACAGTTTCCACAATTTGACTTTAATCTATTTTTACGTAAGGACACCACATCTGCTTCACTCCAATCATCCCCAGCTCTCAGTGAGCTATTGAAAATATTTGCCCCATCGACTTACACAAGAACATTTCTTTCACTACCCTGGGATAAATTAAACCTGACCTTGGCGCTTTTTCCACCTTGAGCTCTATTAATTTAGCTCACTCCATTTCCCAAGGGGCCTGCAAGCAACCTATCGGAGTTTTAGTCTTATCTGTGATGTAAGGGGCAGATCCAATCATCTCACAGTTGAAAGCAGATACAAAAAGTGTGTGTTCAACTCTTCTGCCAAGTGCTTGTCCTCATTTATAATCCTCCCCAAGTTATCTTGCTCCAACCCTATTTGCTACCTAACTGACCTTTGACTCGTAACGTCAGCAAAAATTACTTTCTCATTATTTTGACCATTTCCCATTATCCTCCTCTCTAGATGCATTTTAACTTGGCTAATACTTTTTCATTAGCACCAGTTGCTTTTTACTTTTTCTCTATCTGAAAGACTTACTGTTTCTACAAGTCTTAAAATAGCTCATTGTGAGTGCAAGTTGCTGAAGTAACTCCCCATACAGCCATTGTGCCACTCTCTTATCCGTCTCTCTTCGTAGCACTTCAGGATTGTTTTTTAAAAAGTATCCCTTTTTGTGTAGTGTGTTGCTGTTATCTGCGGCTAACTTCTTCTCCCACTTAACTGCTGCTAAGTCGCTTTTCATTTCTGTAAATCCAACCTTTTTAAAATGTGCCACCAACATATTATTATCCCCAAACTTGCTACAGCCTCACACTCTTAATCTTATAATAGAATGGTCTGAATCTCTAAGGTGCTCCCCCATCTGAAGGTCACCTATCAGCTGTGGTTCATTACTGAACATTAAATCCAACATATTATCCCCTCTAGTCCTCACATGTTGAATTCAGAAGCATCAATAGATGCATCTTGGTAGACCACTCACCTCTTGTGCCTGCCTCTTATTTGTCCCACCCGAGTCCCTGACCTCCCTCCGAGTCCCCGACCCCCCCCTCCGAGTCTCCCCTCCGAGGCCCCCTTCCACAGGGTCTCCCCCACCAAGTTCCCGTTCCCCGCACCCCCAAGTGCCCCGAGATCCTGCCCCCCTCCGAGTCACCCGAGTCCCCGACCCCTCCCCGAGTCCCGACTCCCCCGAATCCCCGGCCTCACCCCGAGTCCCCGACCCCCCCCACCCCGAGACACCCACCAAGTCCCCATTCTCCCCCCCAAGTCTCCCCCCGCAGTTGCCAAATCACCCCGAGTCCCCGAACCCCCACCAGTCCCCCCTCCCACCGAGTACCCGCCCCCCCAAGTTTCCCCCGTCCCCCCTCCCCTCTGTGTCCCCCCCTCTCCCCGAGTCCCTAGCCCCATTCCAAGCCGTTCTCTCTCCGAGCTCCCTCTGTTCCCTCCTCCCTCAGTTGCCCCACCTCGAGTCCCCCACCCCATTCCCCCTCCCCCCCCCAGTCCCCTTCCCTCCCCCGGAGTCCCCATACCCGCTCCCGAGTCATTCTCCCCTCCCGGGTTCCCTCCCGTTCACGCCTCCCTGAGGCACCCCCCACCGAGTCCCCCACCCCATCCCCCTCACCTAGTGCCTACTACCCCCCCCCCCCCAAACCTCCAATCCACCCCCTAAGTACCCCCACCTCCAGGCTAGAGGGACTTTCCTCATCCCCAGCTGCCTTTCCACTGAACCCGCTGTAGAAGGCACTCAGCAGATCGGCAGATGTGGGGACTATCGGGGCGTCAAAGCTTCGGTCCTGGCCTGGACACCACCTCCCCACAAAACAAATTTGCTGAGCTGTCCTTTAAATTGACCCCCTTGAAAAGGGAGCCTAAAAAATACTGACTGAGGAAGTGGCGCTAGCAACTGGCCAACACTGCACTTCCCACGCTGCCCACTCTCCTCTGACGGGTACCCTAGGGTGCGCCATGGCGGTGCGGGTGCCTGCCAATGATATTTAAATTAGATGACCGCCCCTCCCAATCTCGGACCTTCAGGGGGGCCAGGAGCAGAGGTCGCCAGCGGACTGTCCCTGCATTTACGCCTGTGGAGTGATTCCATCCAATTTCGGGATCCCAGTGACATTATTCGAGGGACAGGGAATTCTCCTGGTGTCCTGGGCTAACATTTGTCCCCCAACCAACACAGCACCGAAAAGCTTCTCAGTCATCTCACTGCTGTCTGTGGGGCATTATCGGTGCAGAATTTTTGCAGTGTTTGGACAGGTACAGCGGTGTCGTGGCTACGATACATGACTAATAATCCAGAGGACATGAATCCAAATCCCACCATGACAGTTTGAGAATTTGAATTCAGTTTTAAAATATCTGGAGATTTCGAGCTGGTATCAGTAAAACGTGACCATGAAGCTGTCAGACTGTCGTAAAAACTCAACTGGTTCACTAACTCCTTTGAGGGAAGGAAACCTGCCGTCCTTACCTGGTCTGGCCTATATGTGGCTCCAGTCCCACATCAACTCTTAACTGCCACCTACAGCAGTTCAAGAAGGCCCACCATCACCTCCTCACGGCAACTAGGGATGGGCAATAAATACCAGCCTTACCAGCAACACTCACATCCCAACAATCAGTAAAAAAACATGGATTAAGTACTCTGACATAATAAATCATAGTTGGATAATGTTCATCTTCATCTAGATTTTATATTTGTATTTAAAATACTGTATCTTGTGTACCTTCCATTTAAACACATTGGGGGTAATTTTGACTTTTGGTGATAGTGTAAAAACGGACGATATCGGATCAGCCGCCCGATATACATCGATACTAATCCAGCAACATAACCGCACGCTACAAGTCTATACAACATCTTTAATGTGGAAAGATGCTCCGAGACACTTTGCAGAGGTTTAAGGAAACCAAATGGACTCCAAGTCAAAGAAAGAGACATTAGGAGGGGTGACCAAAGGTTTGGTCAAATGGATGGGTTTTAAAGAAGGTCTTAAGAAAGGAGAGGGAGCAAGAGAGGAGGTGGAATTTAGGGAGGGGATTCCAGGGGTCACTTTAATCAGTTACTCTAAGACTTCTGTTCATCAGTGTATTGTTTGTTAAGGGAACGTTTGTTGTTTTGCATGGGACTATCTGCCATTTATGGATGAACGGAAGACAGTTGTTTGGGTATAAATGTGAGTATGTTCTGTCTTGTTTATACATGGAACCAAAACAGTTCCACTACATTTACAGGTCATGGATGTTATCTAATGGGCTCATAGTCGATGGTATAAACATAAATAGGAAATACTTGGCATTTTAAAATTGTATCAACATACAGTTACTGTAGGGATAACAAGCAGGCCTCTCCATATTGTAAACTCATAGCATAACGAAGAGTTTAAAGTACATTACTTGGCTCCGTGAATAGAGGGACTCAGGGGAAGAGGTCAGAAATTGCAAGCACAGAGCCTGAATGGTTTATTAATGACATCTGAATGCCAAGATTATGTTAGAGCCTGTAACAGATTCTCAATCATCTGTTCTTTATAATATATAAAATATAGAAAAATGTATTTATACTTTTCCTTGGTCTATTCCTTTCATTGTGTGCTCAATCTCCCATTTATTTTAATCTTCAATTTTCTTTCTTCCTGTCCTGATCATGCTGACTTGTCTTGTGATATAGTTCCATTGTGGTCAATTGGCCTTGCATACCTCACCTAACTCACCACAATTTATATTTAAGCCTTGATAGCGCATGTCTGCAGTTTATTCAACTGTGGACAGGATTACAGCCAAACCCCATCTTGCTCTCACTTGATGCCCAGTCACAACTAAGCTCCTTCTTGTTCTCACATGATATCTATTCGCAACGAAGCCCTGACTTGTCCTTACTTGATGTACACCCACACTTTCCAACAACAATCTCTGTATAGCCATCAGGAGCCTGAACCCTACTTATATATTTCCCCAGAGGCACTGAGATTATTTGTAGATCTCTTATCTCCACCCATACTGAAGTCAGTCAGCACAGAATGGGGATTAAGGTAAGACCTTCCTGACTTATATGGATCTGTTTCACATTGGGTAGTGTAGTCACCCACTAACCTTCTGGAGTTGGTTCATCTTTCATTTTTAAGTTCTAACTTATTTCTTAATTAAATTAATAAAATACACATCGCAGCACAAGAAGTATATTAATAGTAATAAAAAATTACATCTCACAGGATTGATGCCAATTGTCCTTCATTGTTACTGCCACACAGATACAAGCAGAGAGGATAAATTCACTGCAATGTTTGTAGAACGGGTGGAAATTATGCCCATCATGGAATGGAATTTGTTCCAAACTATTCAGCCTATATTGAGCCTAAGCTCGGAAGCTTGCTAAAAGGCAGTCGATGAAAATTGCATGTCAGCAGCCATTAAAGGGCTGCTGCTAAAATTTAACGGAATGCAGCCACTTAAATGTAAGTGATCGCATATGTGGGACCAGAAATATTTTCAGTCTTTACAAAGGCAGTGGGGGTAAAAAAAAAGTGGCCGTCAAATGCCAGTGGCAGCCAAAATAAACGTGGAGGCAGGAAGCAGGGCCTGTGGGGATGTTTGTGAGTTGCACAGTCAACTCCACACAGATTGATGAAGTGGAGCTGTTGCAGTATTTCCCTGTGTGCCACTGCAGTTAGTGTTGTGCCTTTCCCACAGCACAGTAAGTGCATGCATACATTTAATAGCTCCAGAAATAATCTCCTTGTCTTATAGTTACATTCTTCCTGTCACAATTCAGCTCCTTTCTCAGCTTTCTTTATTCATATTCAAGACAGATTGCAATTCCCATAAGTGAAGCTACATTAAACATGTGCTAAAACTTACAATTTAAAGCCTGTGGTGAATAGCAGTAATATGCCTTAAGATTAATAATATACCTTTATACAGAGAAAGTTGTTTGGGATACAATAGAGAGCCATATATCCAAGTTTGCCGATGACACAAAGATTGGTGGCATAGTAAGTAGTGTAGGCAGGAGCATAAAATTACAAAGAGACATTGATAGATTAAGTGAGTGGGCAAAACTGTGGCAGATGGATTTCAACACAGGTAAGTGTGAGGTCATCCATTTTGGACCAAAAAAGGACAACTCTGTGTGTTTTTTAAATGGTGAAAAGCTAGGAACAGTGGAGGTCCAAAGAGATTTAGGGGTCCATGTGCACAGATCATTAAATGTAGTAGCCAGGTACAAAAAAAATAAGCAAGAAGGCCAATGGAATATTAGCCTTTATAACTAGAGGGCTAGAATATAAAGGGGAGGAAATTTTGCTACAGCTATACCAAGTCCTGGTTAGACCACATTTGGAGTGCTTTATACAGTTCTGGGCACCGCACCTTAGAAAGGATATATTGGCCTTGGAAGGAGTGCAGTGTAGATTCACCAGAATGTTACCAGGGCTCCAGAGTAGAGATTGCATAAACTAGGCTTGTATTCCCTGGAATATAGAAGGTTAAGGGGTGATTTGATTGAGGTTTTTAGGATCTTGAAAGGAATTGATAGGGTAGATAGAGAGAAACCTTTTCCGCTGGTGGAGGAGTGTAGAACAAGGGGTCATAACCTTAAAATCAGAGTCAGGCCATTCAGCAAAGAGGTTAGGAAACATTTCTTCGTGCAAACGGTGGTAGAACTGTGGAACTCTCTCCCACAAAAAGCAGTAGATGCTAGCTCAATTAATAACTTTCAATCTGAGATCGATCGATTTTTGCTAGTCAAAGGTATTAAGGGATAGGGAGCCAAGGCAGGTGGGTGGAGTTAGGATACAGATCAGCCATGATCTCATTGAATGGTGGAACAGGCTCGAGGGGCTGAATGGCCTACTCCTGTTCACCATGTTCACCAAAGGGCCTGATCTCTTTGATAGGTAGAAAAATACCATACTGTCAGACCATATACATCAGGCTAAAACAACAAATATGATTTATTACATAACATGATTTTATGCCAAAGCCAAATAAACCGGCAGATAAACAATAATATCACACTTAAGTCACTTAAATTAATTAGAAAAAATACGCATGAATTGCAGTCACCTGTGGAAGGAACGCTTGGAGCCCTGGACAGTGGTGTGTGAGGAAGTCAATGGCCAGTAGCTGCATCGCCTGTGGTTGCACAGGAAGGTGCAAGTTGGAAGTGGTGATTGTGGGAAACCAAAAAAGGGTATCCCATAGTGAACAGTCCCTCCGGATAGCAGGGAGAGGAAGAGAGGGAAAAGGTCCTGGGTGGTGGGATTGTGTTGCAGGTGATGGAAATGGTGGAAGATAATCTGGTTGTTGGCCAGGGGCTGCAGAAGGTAACCTGAGATGTCAGCTGCTGATACACACAGGCAGGAACAACATTTGAACTGAAGTAACCTGAGTTCACCTGGTGTAAACTGCATGCCTATATCGAATCAGACGTATAAGCTATATGTATATGATCTAACAGCGTGAATAAAGTGAATTGAGAGTTAAGAGAGAATTGACTCTTCTCCTCTTTGTACTAAGCCAGTAACCATAACCGGTGACCTCCGGTCAACATGGTGAATATGGAGTTTGGGTTTGAAGATGAGAGGCTAACTTTTGTAATTGTCTTACAATTCCCATATACTATATATAGTTGTGACTAAGAGTAGAAATTTAGTGTGGAGGTGAAAGGGGCAGGGCACTCCTCTTATACATTTATCATTGTGGTGGATAATACTGTATCAGACTCGAGGTGGTTACTTCCTGCTCCAGGTCCAGGCCTATTCTCTTATCCATATTGGGCTCTCCAATGCTGTCTGCCTCTCTGCAACTCCCCCCATTTCCCTCAATCCTCTCTCGGGCACCTGCTCTCCTGTTCAGCTCTGCCCAAAGGTTCTAGATGCGTGTCTCCACCGGGTGGCTCAAGGCCAGCCTGAAATTGAGCCTCAGGCCTCATTTCAATAAGTTAGGCGCACCCCTCCAGAGACAGCTCGCCTACTTGAAGCAGATAAGGCCATAAAAAAGCAAACTGGGGTTCATTTCTAGAGGGATAGAATTAAAAAACAGGGAGGTTATGTTAAGCTTGTATAGAACCTTGGTTGGACCACACTTGGAGTACTGTGCACAGTTCTGGTCTCCATATTATAAAAAGGATGTAGAGGCTCTGGAGAAGATGCAAAAAAGATTTATTAGGATGATACCAGAACTGAGAGGTTATACCCATTAAGAAAGATTGAATAGGTTGGGGCTCTTTTCTCTAGTAAAGAGAAGACTGAGGAGTGACCTGAGCGAGCTCTTTAAGATTATGAAAGGATTTGATAGAGTAGACATAGAGCAGATGTTTCCAATTGCGGAGGAGACCAGAACTCGGGGCCATAAATATAACATAGTCACTAATAAATCCAACAGGGAATTCAGGAGAAACTTCTTTACCCAGAGAGTGGTTAGAATGTGGAACTCACTACCACAAGAAGTAATTGAGGTGACTAGCGTCGAGGCATTTAAGTGGAAGCTAGATGAGTACATGAGGGAGAAAGGAATAGAAGGATATGTTGATGTGGTTAGATGAAGATGGGTGGGAGGAGGCTTGTGTGGAGCATAAACACTGGTATGGACTTGTTGGGCCGAATGGCCTGTTTTTGTGCTGTACATTCTATGTAAGATGAATCGTGGGCCGTTTGCTGCACTGGCAGCGGCCACAGGTAAGTCCAGGAGAGTGGGGTGGGGGACAGGGGGGTGGGGGAGAGAGAGGACGTCAGCCCTCAGGAGCGCGGTGGAGCTGGGGGTAGCACTGCTGCTCCACCCGGCTCGAATTCAACCTTAAAAAAAATACTTACCGCTTGCTAGGCCGCACCCACACTCAGAACACTTGAACAGGCCCGATCCCTGCTCCGCTCAGGGGCAGCCCAATCTCTCAGAAGTGACCTAAAACTGGCGGTAGGTACCTCATTAACATATGTAAGGGGCATAACACCTGGTTTAGGTGGCTGCCAGGGATGCCTGAAAAATCATCTGACCTAATTTGGGGTCAGATGTATTTCAAGTGCCCTTAAGACATGGGAGGTAGCACTGTGATTCTGGAACTTGTGACCTTATTCTGCAGCTGAAAAATGAACCAATTTCTACCCCTCTGTCTTCCACACCCTTCTACTTCAGCCCCCAATCTCCCAGTCTCATGTTACAGCTCTTCAGCCTGAGTACAGTACCTGGGACAGTCAGTGCCCGTTGTCCTGCTCTGTAGGGAGCCAAGGAACTGATGGGGCCTTACGTATCCAGCTTGGATTTTGTTTTCAGATCTTTGGTTAGAAAATTGTCTTCTAAACAGGCTCTCTTATACTGCAGTATATGAGAAAGAAAGAAATAACTTGCATTTATATAGCTCCTTTCATGACTTCAGGTTGTCCCAAAGCACTTTACAACCAATGAAGTACTTTTTGAAGTGCAGTCACAGTTGTAACGTAGGAAACGCGGCAGCCAATTCGCACGCAGCAAGCTCCCACAAACAGCAATGTGATAATGACCAGATAATCTGTTGTTAGTGAAGTTGGTTGAAGGATAAATATTGGCCAGGACACCGGGGAGAGCTCCCCTCCTCTTCTTTGAATAGTGGCAAGGGATCTTTTGCGTCCACCTGAGAGGACTGATGTCAGTTTAACATCTCACCTGAAAGACGGCACGTCAGACAATGCAGCACTCCCTCAGTACTGCACTGAAATGTCAGCCTAGATTATGTGCTCAAGTCTCCGGAGCAGGACTTGAACCCACGACCTTCTGACTCAGAGGCAAAAGTGCTACCACTGAGCCAAGACTGATGCCTTATGTATACAGTACGTAATAGCTTTTAATTGTAAATATTTGTAAAATCAGTCCCAGGCATGATTATATTTATGCTTCAGATCACTGAAAATTATGGAGAGTGTACCCTCTGCCAGTACAAATCTTCTTTGTACGTCTAATTATTTCCACTTTTCTCACCTTAGGGGATAACCTTTAAATGTAAATCTTCAATTCCTTTTGCCAAGTATGCAACTTTGGAAGAGAAATTGGCTTTACTCCTGACATTTTATAAATATATTCATGGCAACTCCAAAGTTTAGTTTCTCTCTCATCAATATGACAATTATTTGGCATAAATCAATGAGCCAAAATTAATCCTTTGTTCCCACTTTTTATTTATTGTTTAAGCAGCTAAGGGCATCAAGAGTTTGTAAGGTTGTGTCCTCCACCATGCAGGTTATGGTATGGTAATTAGTATCATTTGGGATTATGGATTTGAAAGACATGTAACAGCCTAGACTTTTCAAATCCAGCCTTGGTTTTATTTTGTCGACCATTTTCCCTTCCCTTGCCTTCAACAAGGAAATGTTTTATAGATTTGGAGACCATCTAGCATCATCATCATCATCATCAGCACCAACGCTAATGCCCACTCCAATGCCCACACCCACGCCCACTCCAATGCCCACACCCACTCCAACGCCATCTCTCACACCCACACCCACACCCAAACCAACATCAACTCCAACACCAACACTATCTCTCACACCCACTCCAACACCCACACCCACTCCAACACCCACACCCACTCCAGTACCATCTCTCACACCCACACCCATATCAACCCCAACTCCAACACCCACACCCATTCCCACTCCATCTCTCACACCCACGCCCATACCCACATCAACCCCAACTCCAACACCCACACCCATTCCCACATCATCTCTCATACCCACACCCACACCCATATCAACCCCAACTCCAACACCCACACCCACTCCCACATCATCTCTCACACCCACACCCACACCCACACCCACAACAACCCCAACTCCAACACCAGCACCAACTCCCACATCATCTCTCACACCCACACCCACACCCACACCCATATCAACCCCAACTCCAACACCCACACCCACTCCCACATCATCTCTCACACCCACACCCACACCCATATCAACCCCAACTCCAACACCCACACCCACTCCCACATCATCTCTCACACCCACACCCACACCCACAACAACCCCAACTCCAACACCAGCACCAACTCCCACATCATCTCTCACACCCACACCCACACCCACACCCACAACAACCCCAACTCCAACACCAGCACCAACTCCCACATCATCTCTCACACCCACACCCACACCCACACCCACAACAACCCCAACTCCAACACCCACACCCACTCCCACATCATCTCTCACACCCACACCCACACCCACACCCACAACAACCCCAACTCCAACACCCACACCCACTCCCACATCATCTCTCACACCCACACCCACACCCACAACAACCCCAACTCCAACACCCACACCCACTCCCACATCATCTCTCACTCCATCTCTCACACCCACACCCACATCAACCCCAACTCCAACACCCACACCCACACCCACTCCCACTCCATCTCTCACACCCACGCCCATACCCACATCAACCCCAACTCCAACACCAGCACCAACTCCCACACCAACACCAGCACCAACAAACAACATGCATTTATACAGCCCTGATTTAATAGTTCATTAACATTTTGTAGGGTTTTGTTAGTGAATAATGAAAGGCTGGGAAGTTAATGACGAGGGGGTCATCAATTTATAATTGTCTTTATGCTGAGGTTTGCATGGAATGCTTTGCTGCAGAGAGTGGTTGAGGCAAAGATCATTGCATCTTTTAAAGAAATATTGAGCAAATATATGAAGCAGAGGAAGATACATGCCTATGGGGAGAAAACAAGGCAGTGGGATTTGTTTTGGATTGCTCTAGCAAAGAGCCCAACACAGACATGATGGGCCAAATGGCCTCCTTGTGTTCTCTAAACTTCTGTGGTTCTATGACCTTAATATCTTGGGAAAGTAAAGTGCCCTAAATTGAACACACTATTCTAACTGCGGCCTAACCAATGACTTTTAGATTTAGAATTATTTCTTTGCTCTTGTACTTAATGCTCCCTTTTTAAAAACTCAGCTCCCATATGCTTCTTTTAACAGCTTGATCAGCTTGTTCACTCACTTCTAAAGATTTGTGTATATGTCCCCTCCTTATTCATCCTCCCAAAATGTATCACCTCACATTTCTCTGCATTAAATTTCATCTGGCATCTATCTGCCCAATCTACTAACACGTCCATTTAAATCCCAAGCACTGCATTCCATTCCTGACTGTCTGAAAGTGAGCATCTTAAATAGAGAGGCTGCACAGGATCTTGATAATGGAATTGCCCCAGATGTTTTCTAGTTCACTTTGTAATTTAAGAGGCCATCAATTGTTCTTGCTAACGTTGAGAGGAAGCTCAATAGAACTGAGTTGGGCAGAATGCTCTCCGCACACAAGGCACCTTTATACTGCTCACTGCCAATTCTGGATCCTCCAATTACTGAAGCTCCTGTATGTAAGCTATCAATGACTCTCAAGATAACATGTGTCAACATGAAAAATCTATGGCACCTTCCCCTGTCTTCTGAAGACCAGGGGGACAAAAACTATTCTTCCAGAGCCTGGACCCGAATATGGGGTTTGGATCCATCCTGAGAAGATAACTCAAACCCAAAGCAATAACGAGGGGAAAAAAAGAAAGAACTTGCACTTATATAGTGCCACACATGACCTCAGGACGTCCAAAGCATTTTACAGACATTGAAGTACTTGAAAGTGTAGTCGCAGTTGTAATGTAGGTAACGTGGCAACCAATTTGTCCACAGCAAGGTCCCACAAACAATAATGAAATAAATGATCACATCATCTGTTTTAGGTGTTGGTTGAGGGATAAAAATTGGCCAGAGCATCAGGAGAACTCTCCAGTTCTTTTTTGAATAGTACCGTGGGATCTTTTACATCCACCTGAGAGGGCAGACGGGTGGTTTAACGTCTCATCCAAAAGTCAGCACCACCGACAGTGCAGCACTCCCTCAGTACTGCACCAAATTGTCAGCAAATTATGTGCTCATTCTCTGGAATGGGATCTGAACCCCCAACTGTAGCGAGAGTGCCACCCCTGTGCCATGGCTGACACCAAGGCTAAATATAATATAAGTAAAACCACAATACATAATAATTGATTTTCTTGGCATTAAATGAAATAAATTTTATTTCCCTGCATAGAGCAGTAAATCCAGAAATCTGAATGTATTGCCAAATAAGATTCTACTTTTTATGGAGCCAACCAGGTTGGGACAAACAAGGCTCATTTTCCAACCTGGTTGTTGGACTTTTGGCTGAGGTCCTACAATTGGAATTAAGATGGGGCCTGTGGGCATAACACAGATTTGTGTCCTGCCCTTTTATGGGAACGTTTGAAGCCATTGTGAGGGATTAGAGGAAGTGTCTTGTTTCTGTGGCATGATTAAATACTCTGACAATTGAGGCTATCATTGTGGTCGATTTTAGATACAGCATCCAAGAGAACTCAAGCACAGGCCTGGGCCTTCACGCTGGGAGTTCTTTATTGGGCTGTCAATCTAGTTATCACTCAGCAATTTCTACCCAGGTTTTAACACAGTGGAACCTGATAACAACTAGTGATCAAAAAATACAATGAAGCTGATTATTAGGGGCTAAATTTCCTACACTTAACTTTGGGACAGTGATTAAAGTGAAATATTTTAAGAAGACTCCCTTAAGCCTTTTACTGGATGACCTCCAATGATTCCCATCCCACGTGACGTCTAACATGGATGCAGGACTTGGGGCATTTTCCCTAATTTAAATTAAATAATAAAATTAATGATGAAGAAATGAAATTTATTTAATGTAGTTCTCTCGCCTCTGAGTCAGAAGGTCAAAGGTTCAAACCTCACTCCAGAGACTTGAACACATAATCTAAGCTTGCACTTCGGTGCAGTGCTGAGGGAGTGCTGCACTGTCAGAGGTGCCGTCTTTCAGAGGAGACGCTGAACTGAGGCCCTGTCTGCCCTCTCAGGTGGACGTAAAAGATCCCACGGCCACTATTTGAAGAAGAGCAGGGGAGTTCTCCCAGTGTTCTGCCCAAAATTTATCCCTCAACCAACACCTAAAACAGATTTAAAAACAGAAAATGCTGGAAATACTTAGCAGATCAGACAGCATCTGTGGAGATTATCTGGTCATTTATCTCATTCGTGTTTGTGGGACCTTGCTGTGAGTAATTTGGCTGCCATGTTTTCTAAATTACAACAGTGATGTATTCTGCACTACATTGGCTGTAAAGCACTTTGGGATGTTCTAAGGTCATGAAAGCAACTACACAAATGGAATTTCTTTCTTTCTTTAATTGGCTGTAAAGAGCTTTGGGACATTTTGAGGTTGTGAAAGGCGCTATATAAAGGCACTATATCTGTCCTTTCTTTCTTTCTAATAAAGTTCAATGAAAAAATTAAAGTTTCCCTAATTTAAACAATCCCAGACATTAATAACATGAAAAGAACAAGAGCCGTGGAAATGTTTTTGCACAAAGGAAGGGGTTGACTGATGCCAATTCATCAACCACACCGTCAACTTACAATCGAACACCACAGAGGTACAAGAGAGTGGAGAAAGAGAGGGATCAGAAGCAAAAGTAAGGAAGAGAAAGACCAAGACCAGTGAGAGTTACAGAATGAGAGAAGAGCCCTAATTTATATTTATCCCCCCACACTGCCCAGCGCGAGAATGTAGCCCGATGACCTCCTCTTGGACCTCTGCTTATTTAATTCAGCCCCTCGAGCCTGCTCCGCCATTCAATGAGAACATGGCTGATCTGTACCTTGGCTTCATTTACTCGCCTTAGCTCCATATCCCTTGATACCCTAACCTAACAAAAATCTATCAATCTCAGTCTTGGAAGTTTCAATTGTCCCAATACCCGCAGCCCTTTTGGGGGAGAAAATTCCAGATTTCTACCACCCTCTGTGTGAAAAGGTGCTTCCTGATTTTGCTCCTGAGGTTGTGAAAGGTGCTATATAAATGCAAGTTTTGCTTTCTAGTATGCCACATCAACTAGAAATTTGCCACAACGTACGACATTATAGCATGAGATAAAACACTGACATCACACAAACAAGGGAAATTGAGATGTAATAATGGGGAGGTATTGACATCTGATTCAGATCTCATCGATCACATACACACATTACACCATTTGGACAAATACCAAAGCTGTGAGCTAGGTACTTTAATGTTAGAGATTGGATTACAGTATATGAACTCATAGCAGTAGTATCAGGGTTATGGCCGGAACCATCCACAAAGATGTTCCAAATTCAAAGGGGTTTTAACCTAAGAGACAAGTAGGATTTGTGGAGCTGAAGGAGAGTAGACAAGGTGTTGGTTGCCTCTGGTGAAATACATGATGGCCAATTAAAGCAAACGTCTAAATCATACAATAGGAATATCGTTGATGAGAAAAGGAAATTTAAGGATTCAAGTTACTTTTTGTTGCAGACTTCATAATTAATCATATCATTTTGCTAGACAGCCAGGCTCCACCATTTCCCATCAATTAGCTGAAAATGTTACCAAGAGAGGAATTTTATTTGTCTCGTACCTTATTCATATTGTACAGAGCCACTCCAGTTAGAAGCTTGGATCCTGATGCCTTTTTTATATATTGCGATGGATTCCAGGGACAACACAACAATAACTGTAACTGTTATAAAGTTGTGATATTGATTTTTATTTTTGGATCGGTTAGAGAAGATCTGTGTGGCAGTTCAGGATATATTCACACTCTAACTAGTGACTGACGTGAAGCAGTTTCGTTTCACACCGATGCTTCAGTCATAATCTAAGCGCAGATTGATTCGGGACTCAGGGCCACGACCTGACTCCTTGGAGGAGGGAGTCTCGCTCTGCTTCGCCTCAGAGTCAGTTTGAGCTTTTACTCCCCCGACTGAAACTCCACAAGTTTGGTGTTGCTGTGAAGCCAAAACCACTTGGCACCAACACGGAATTTGTCGTGCGAGTGCACCGTCAAAATCCACCAAACTCAGCCGTCCTGGAGCCAAAGAAAATGGCAGCCCACAGCAGCTCACATTTGCTATGGGTGGCAGTGTTCCTCTAGCAACATGGGGAGAAGAAAAACATCCCTTGAGGTGGCAGTCCCTATCATTGGAGCCACTAATGCAGGCCCATTTACATTACAGCAATGCTGGCGAATTTGAGGAACATAGGAATGGCTAGACGAAAACGGGCCAAGGTCCATCTAGTTCCCCTTCTACCATCCTGATAGTCGTATGATACAACGATAATGGAGTTGTTGACTAACCATTAGCAATCAATCTCTAGAGGCTGCCACTAGTATCAGCATAAACACATTGTTCGGTAAGCAAGATACTGCTGTTGTTGCTGAGGTATATCAGTAGATCTGTGCCACTGCTGTGGGTTAGTGATAAGTCTGATTTCTGAAAGTCTCTCTGCTTCGTGGAAGCATCAGTTGGTAACTCCACATAACTTCTAAAGGGATGCTCTCAGTGGTCACCTTGAAGACCATTGAGAGCATCCAATGTCAATGTCTTTAAGACAGATCTGAAGTTACAAATTTCCATCAGAAATTAAAGCAGATAAGCATCTATTTCTCCTCTCAAAGTGAATAAAGAGTCCATGCCGAGGAGAAATAAAGACTTTCAGCTCTAAGAATATCAGCGGCATAGATTAGTCTGAGTTGCAGGTAAACAGAAAAGACCAATTAATGCTGGACTAGAGGAGGGCTCAATTGCATTTCTCCACTAAAAGTGATCACAGGTCGACTGAACCATTCGATACTGTCAGATTAAAGAGGTTGCATGTTTTGTTGTTATACCTTCATTTTGCAGAGGTAACACTGATATTTGTATTCATTTTCAATGCACTCTATCCACCGAAATTAGACCTGTCATCCCATGTTAAGCTGATTATAACTAGAGCTATGCTGTTGTGATGCTGTAAATAGAGATTACATTAATAACTAAACTGTCATATTTGTCATAGATCCAGTTAAGTAAAGTAACTTACTAGAAATACATAATGTGCTATGTCAGGCCCTTAATGTGAGTTAAGGGTTAATTGAGATCTCTGTCACAAAAAGAACAGGGAGACATTTTTAAAAAATTCATTCTCAGGATGTGGGCATCGCTGGCAAGGCCGGCATTTCTTGCCCATCACTAGTTGCCCTGAGAAGGTGGTGGTGGGCCTTCTTCTTGAAAGCAGTTTTATACAACTAAGAGGCTTGCTACACCATGTCAGAGGGCAATTAAGAGTCAACCACATTGATGTAGGACTGGAGTCACATATAGGCCAGACCGGGTAAGGACGACAGGTTTCCTTCCCTAAAGGGCATTAGTGAACCAGTTGGGCTTTTATGACAATCTGACAGCTTCATAGTCACTTTTACTGATCCCAGCTTTTTATTAAACTGAATGTAAATTCTCAAACTGCTATGGTGGAATTTGACTGGTCTCTGGATTATTAATCAAGTAAGGTAACCACTACACTACCGTACCCTTGCTGGTTACTTACTTTGTTTTTATCCAGGAGCTCACTTTTCCGCCAAATTTAAATGTGAAGTAGTCACGTCACAATCTGAGTCAAACAATCAGAAGTACAGCTGATGCCAGGATATATTTGGCTTGGTTACATTAAATTCATCTGGAACCTCAAAAAGGAGAGCATGTTAAACACCACAGGTTGACAAGTGAGATGCTACAATGGAGTGAAATCAATGGAAGGGTAAAATCGAGCGGATTCTATAATGTGTGACCAATCCGCCATCTCAGTTTTACACCCAGGCGGCAAGTTGAAAATCTACCCCAATAAATCTAGTGTCCATGTTGTGTATTTCGTGTTCGATGTGCTGTTGCTGGCGGCGTTGGTGCTTTGCTGACTGTCAATGGGAACCAATATTGCATTTGTATCCACTGAGGGTCCAGGTTCAGAAAAGCAGCAGTGCTAGAAAATAGGGTGGAAAGTTCGAAACATCCACTGAATAACTCATACTGGCCGTGCATTCACTGTGCACGTTTGAATTTGAAACAATTCTTGGCAAAGTTAGTTTATATCTATAGTATTTCTAAACGGGTTTTAAAATGTTACAAAATCATGATTTTTGTTTTATCGAAGTGCCTGAATCGTTAGGACTGTAAGCTGCAAAAACCCTAAATCTCTTCAGTTTCATTTTTGATGAAAATAGAATTGTGAAGTCTGTCTCCTTCAGGATCAGCTGTTGTAGTTAATTGTCCTTCTCCAGTTACTGCCCGTACTTCACAGCTGGACAGCACCTTTTTATTTGGCCGTCCTTTGGACACTGTTGAATCTCTTTTGCGTTGACAAGCATGTTGCTGTAGGTAACATTGGACTGGCTCGGCATCTCTTCCCATGTCTGCTGCCGAGACCAAAGATTTGGGGCACTCTTGAAATCAGTAGTTACTCCTGCTAATCGCTCCCTGTACATTGCATCTCAGACGACATTATTTACAGAGAAAATTAAATTCACATGCTAATAGTTGACTTTAGTGAAAACATAATTCCACCTCTGCACCTGAACAGTTCCATTACTCATACTCCACTTGTGAGGCTACGACGACACCACTTTAGCCACATGCACTAATTTTAGTAGAAAATCCCTTACACACACTCATACAATACAGGTAAATGTTCTTCACACGTGTATATTTACTTAACAAACATCTGCCACCATTCAGTAACCAAGGAAATAAAGCATTCACGATCGGAAAAAAACACTCGCACACTCTACTTTTCATCTGAGCATTTTACCAACAAATGCACAGAAAGGTTAAAGTTCACATGCATATTCCCTGCGAACGTGAGATCACATGTCCAAAAAACAGTGTCTCTTTTTATTTACTAATCAAAAATGCAATTAGCCACATCTGGATTCCCAATTAGCCACATGGGGCTAGCAGCTAATATATTCGACAACACTGGTCTAGTATAGGTACTGCATCAATTTTTCAATGACCTTTTAGCCATTTACCTCCTTTTGCCCAGTAAAGTCATTTTTTTTTAATTGGGTGGTCGGCTGGCGGTTGAACTTACTCAGAGACAGCTCAGTGGAAAATGCTGCCGGCTCTTGATTTTTGCCTATTGGAAACCAAAGCTATGATAAAGGCTATCATTGTGTCACTGGTAATTTGTCTTAACTCTCCCCCTCAATATGGTTGTAGTCTTGCTCTCAGTGGAGTAGGGCTTCAGCTTTGTAAATCACGATAATCTGACAGGAGGGATCTCTTCATCTTCCTGTAGATTGCTTCTGCGAAATAATGCTCTGCTGGGTTGCTTGTCTCATCTAAATCTGTTTGCTGGCAGTAGCTTACATTGCAGGCGTCAAAACATCTCAATACTGCCAGCAATGAATTTAACTATTTAATACGGGTGGTGAATGCTGTTACTATTTCCTACTAGCAGTAAATAGGATATGATAGTGTAGTGGTAATGTTAATAGATTAATAATCTAGAGACCTGGACTAATAATACCAGGTAAACATGAGTTCAAATCCCACCATGGTAGTTTGAGAATTTGAATTCAGTTTTAAAAGATTTGGAAATAGTATCAGTAAGAGTGACTATGAAACTGTTGGATTGTCGTAGAAACCCAATTGGCTCATTAATCTCCTTTAGGAAAGGAAACCTGCCGTCCTTACCTCATCTGGCCTATATGTGGCTCCAGTCTCAGGCTCTGAAGTGGCCTCGCAAGCCACTCAGTTGTATCAACAAAAAAAAGAAGGCCCTTCTCAGGGCAAATAGGGATGGACAACAAATGCCGGTCTTGCCAGCGACGCCCACATCCTGATAATGAATTTTTAATATTACCAGCTGCCTATGGACGATTCCACCACAGTACACTTCCATGATAATCAATGCCCTGCTATATCTACAATACGACATAAATATGATACTTCAATACAAAAGTCTTCGGTTTAATGGGATCTCGTTCCTTCAGAGAATAAACCCAGATGCCTAGTGAAAATGTTAACGAACTGAAACCAAGAGTAAAGAAGAAGTACTCAGCGGAGTAGCCTCCATATGCAAAAACAAAACAACTCACATGTATATAGTGCTCCTCACGCCAATGAATTCCTCAGCAATTTACAATCGGAAGAGGTAGACACGAAGCAGGAAGTGAGGGAATTTGAACGGGGGTGTGGTGGTGTGGGGATTGATGGCTCAGACGAAGGGGCATATTTTTGGGAGGCTATTCAAGACAGGGAACGAGGTAGGAAGGCTTTTAGTGGAGAATTCAAGAGCGCAGTGGCTGAAAGATCAACACCTGTTGGTGGAATGAAGAAGTTGGAGGGCGAATGGAGCCTGCAAGCTCCAACATCTGACTGGAGAAGATTACCTAAACAGCTCTGCTTCCTTTCAGCCACACACATCTTACTGAAAGCTACTTCTCCCAACTTTTTTATTAGCTCCAAAACCACAATAACACAGTGAGGACTATTCCCAACAATGGCAAACTCCCTCGTGCCTAATTCAGTTGCTTGTGACAAGCAATTCTGTCTGCCTGCGGTAGGATTTTATTGGGAGGCATACATTGAGATACATCACAGAAACAGGCCATTCGGCCCAACTGGTCTATGCTGGCGTTTATGCTCTACATGAGCCTCCTCCCTCCCTACTTCATCTAACCCTACTGCTAATCACACTACGGAATATAGGACTCGAATCTAATACCAACAATAAATTTAGCTCCTCAGTTTTCTCATTGGAAGGAAGGTTTGGTAGATCTGACAAAAATAATCATTTCTGTCATGAATTTTATGGAGTTTTCAGTAGCTTGGATTAAAAATGCCAACCACTCTTTTCAACAGGTCAGTGGGACAGACAAACTGGAGCTGATTTTGATGTACTTGCAAATCTCACCAGAATAGTAATATGTTACTAGCACTGAGTTTTCATGGGTCAGGATATTTGCATAATTATTCAAAGCTCCAGGTGCAGATTTGGACAGGTGCAGGGAGCTAACTGGTGATAAGAGTTGAAAATTGCATGTAGGTGAAATTTAAATGCATAACAACAACTCGCAACTATAAAGTACCTTTAATGTAATAAAACATTCCAAGGCGCTTCACGGCAGAGTAATCAGACAAAAATTGACACCACGTCAAAGAAAGAGATATTAGGATAGGTGACTAAAAGCTTGGTTAAAGAGATAGATTTTAAGGAGTGTTTTAATGGAGGAGAAAGAGGTGGAGAGATTAAGGGACGGAATTCCAGCGCTTAGGACCTAGATGGCTGAAGGCCTGGCCATCAATGCTGGGGTGAAGAGAGTGGGGGATGCACAAGAGGCCAGAATTGGAGGAATGCAGAGTTCTCGGAGGTTTGTAGGGCTGGAGAAGGTTACAGAGATGGAGAGGGGCGAGGCCATAGAGGGATTTGAATGCAAGGATGAGAATTTTAAAATTGAGGTGTTGGTGGACCGGTTGCCAATGTAGGTCAGTCAGCACAGGGATGATGGGTGAGCAGGATTTGGTGTGGGATAAGATATAGGCACCTCCAACTTCCCCTCCAAGTCACACACCATCCCGACTTGGACATATATCGCCGTTCCTCCATCATCACTGGGTCGAAATCTTGGAACTCCCTACCTAACAGTACGTTCACCACACAGACTGTAGTGGTTCAAGAAGAAGGCCCACCACCTCCTTCTGAAGGGCAACTAGCGATGGGCAATAAATTCCAGACTTGCCAGTGGCGTCCACATCCCGAGAATGAATAAAAACAAAAAGGTAGCTGATAAAGATTTCCTTTAATCCGAGGCGTTAATGGTTGCAGCAATTTTTCAGACATTGATGTAACTTACAAATTAATGTTAAAACAAGCGCGTTATTACAATGGGCAAGCCGACAGTTACAAGTCATTATCATCTTGTTCACGAAGGTATGCAGGCTCATAGTGTTTTGTTTATATGACTGCTTACAAAAAACAGGTTTACATCAAAGATTCGCCACTGGACAGATATTCCAGATTTAGCTGCTAATCTTTAGCTCGTTAGTAAAGTTGCCTCAGAGTCCGCGGCTACTTGTGACTAGCCCACATGTAACGTCTTATCCCAAAAAATGCACTTAGATTGTGTACCAAGGGATGAGAAGTTACAGCTGATTTTCCCAGAGGAACATTCGGTTTCCAAGAAGCTGTGAAAAGTGTACAATTAAACTTCTTGTGTGCTGATTTCAAATCTCTCATATAAGCATTATGCTGTGTAGTATTTTGCTTAAGTCTGTTTTGCTGTTCTGTATAATTTTATATTTTTAAAGAAATTCAGACCAGTGGTTTAACCTGAGTAAAGCTGTCTAATGGTGTGATATTTTCTGCCTGTATAAAGGGGTCTAATGTGATACTTTCCAGACTGACAGAAAACGGAGATAATTTACTGTGATTGGGGTTAATCACTAGATTTGAGCTTCATTAATCTAGTTAATCATTAGATTTAGTGTCAGCTGTGGTAACACTTTCACCTCTGAGTCAGAAGATTGTGGGTTCAAGCCCCACTCCAGAGACTTGAGCACAAAATCTAGGCTGACACTCCCTGTGCAGTACTGAGGGAGTGCTGCACTGTCCGAGGTGCCATCTTTCGGATGAGACGTTAAACTGTCTACCCTCTCAGGTGGACTATTTCAGGGGAGATCTTCCTGGTGTCTTGAACAATATTTATACCTCAATCAACATCACTAAAACAGATGATCTATTTATCTGGTCATTATCTCATTGCTATTTGTGGGACCTTGCTGTGCGCAAACTGGCTGCCGCCTTTCCTACATTACAACAGTACTTCATTGGCCGTAAAGCGCTTTGGGACCTGAGGTCATGAAAGGCACTGTATAAATGCAAGTTCTTTCTTTACACTAACCCAACTACAGCAGAGAATAAAGATGCAGGTTTCAACTTGTAGGAGATTTGTTCCTTTGCAGAAACTGTTGTCAAGTCATTTACGCAAGAAAAGGTGTTGTGAAAAGGCCTGATTCATAACTATATTCCACTGGTTGGGCAAAGGCATACACAACTGAAGATCTGCCACATTTTTGAGATGAGAGGAAGGCAAATAACTAGTCTCGGCCTGGTTACATAGGAACACGAGTAGGCCATTCAGCCCCTCGAGCCTGTTCACCATTCAATTAGATCATGTCTGATCTATATCTCAACCCCATTTAACCACCTTTGTTCCATAGCCCATGATAACAAAAGTCCCAGCACATCTACCTACAATGAGCAGCTTATGAGCTCAGGAAGTAAAGGTGGAAAATCATGGCGAAAATAGCGTGAACCTGTTTTTTAAAAGATGCTATTTGATGGGACGAAGTGACCATTGGCTCAGTGGTCGTATTCCCGCCTCTGAGTCAGAAGGGTTGGGTTCAGGCCCGACTCCAGATAACTCCAGTGAGCGGAGACTGGAGCGCCGACTTTGAACACTGGATTGACATCTTGCGCCCAGTGGGTGCTGGTGAGTGGGGCCCTTTAGCCTCGGTTGCAACCCGCCCAGGAAAAGGTAATCCGAAGACAAAACCATGAGGAAGGCAATGGGAAACCATCTCAGCCACACCTCCCTTGTAAGTGGCTCAAGAATCTCATGTGTGAGTCTTGAGTTAGGGCCTCCTTCAGGGCAGAACACAATGGACAGATGTACTATTTGATAGAAAATATGAATTGGTGACATGGCCAATCCCTACAAGGTGTAACCCCCTCCCTTTCACTGTAAACTCCCCCAAACTCTCGGTTCCTCTGACGCTGGCCTCTTGTGCATCCCTCCTCCCTTTGCCCCACTTTTGAAGGCCATGACTTCAGCTGCCTTGGTCCCACTCTCAGGAATTCCCTCATTAAATCCTTCTGCCTCTCCACCTCCCTCTCATCCTTTAAGACCCTCCTTAAAACCAACCTCTTTGGTCACCCCTCTTAATATCTCCCCCTTTGGCTCGGCGCCCATTTTCCTTACACCTCTGTGAAGTGCCTCGGCACCTTTTTCAATGTTAAAGACACAATAGAAATGCAAGTAGTTGTCCTTGTTATGACAGCAGTACGGGAAAGATGGGTTCAGATGCAACAGTCTGATAGAAAATCATTTAAAAGAACCAGCAAAGCAGTCAATTGCTGACACATATACTGTTAATGGATAGAAGGTAGACTATATTCTCGAGTTGGATGGGTTCCTCGATGAAGCAATAGTGGATCAGTTTTCATTTTAACCATCTGTCACTGCTTGCCTCAGGCCCCTCTAACCATCCGTGCTGGCCACCATAGATGCTTCATAATGTTTAAGCACAGCCTCTTGTTCTTCTTGACTTGGAACACAGTTTTTGCATTACCAACATACAAAGAACCAAAGTCAGCTGGGAATATCCCATATGTAATTAACCCTAATCCTAAACCCTAACCCTAAAACAATTTTTTGAGGCACTTTAAAAGCAATAGGACCAAAGCCTGATGATGAGTATAGAGCAGTTTGATTGAAGTGGTCATCTTTTAAACTGATTTAAATATTGGGCAAGAGACTTATTTCGACTGTGACATAATTAAACGGATGCTGTACGACTGAAATCATGAGAAAAAATTATCAAATCCATCTTTATGATCCTTCTCCCCTCCCCCCATGTGGAGTCGGTTAACATAATTTAAACTGGAAACATTAATTCTCTATTTTTCCCACAGTTCTCACTTTATTTGGAAGCCAGTTCCACTAAGGATTATAAATGGGTGGTCTTGAATGAGAACAGTTTGAACTCACTGTCTTTTGCTTCTGTACAATATTTAGGAATTACTTTTTAGGATATTTCCGCATTTAGTTCCCAATTGTATTTGGCACAGTAAGCGGCTGGGTGAAATACTGTGGCACTAGTTAACTGCTAAGGTTCCTGTTCTGTGGAATATGGTTTACTTTGGAGTCTCTGATGAAATCCCAGCTGCTTGACTGTCGTCTGTATATTGTGGGGACGATTTTCGACTGCAGGCTGCCTGTTTCTCACCTTAAGCCCGGCAGTTGACAGAGGGGCACCTCAGATGGCCCCTTTGGCACCCAAGGCCCAGCCTGGTGCAATTTTCAAGTGGGCCTGGGGAATGGATGAGCAGCCTGCCCGCCTGTAACAGGCGCAAGGCTGCTTAAATATTCAAAGCCGGTTGTAAGAACCCCCCGCCTCTCCCCATTCCAATTTTCAGGTAGAAATGGGCAGTGCAAGCCCAACCCCCCCATCACCCACCCACACTGCCCATTTCAGGTATGAGGAAAGATTGGATAGGCTGGGGTTGTTTTCTTTGGAACAGAGGAGGCTGAGGGGTGATTTAATTGAGGTGTGTAAAATTATGAGGGGCCTAGATAGAGTGGATAGGGAGGACCGATTTCCCTTAGCAGAGGGGTCAATAACCAGGGGGCATAGATTTAAAGTGATTGGTAGAAGGATTAGAGGGGAGCTGAGGAAAAATGTTTTCACCCAGAGGGTGGTAGGGGGTCTGGAACTCACTGCCTGAAAGGGCAGTAGAGGCAGAAACCCTCATTGCATTTAAAAGGTGCTTGGATGAGCACTTGAAGTGCTGTAACCTACAGGACTACGGACCAAGAGCTAGAAAGTGGGATTGGGTATGATAGCTCTTTTTGGGTCGGCACAGACAAGATGGGCTGAATGACCTCCTTCTGTCCCTGAGACAAGTGTCACCTCAGACTTAAAGGCTCCATTGGAAAGGTTACACCTACCCACTTCTTAACTTTCTGACACATGGGGAGCATCTTGTAGGAGTAAGCGGTCAGGTTAATCTGTTAGCTGGGGGTTTGTAAATAATGGTAAGCAGTGAGCAGTTGCAAAGGATCATTAAGGATTGATGGTTTTTGGTGATGGACTATCTAATATCTAGTGGAAGCAGATGGTGATGATTTCCTGCCTAATTTCTCTTCCAGCTGGCAACAGGTTGTACATCTCCTCCCCCTACTGGGTAACTTCTTCGTGCATCAGGGATGAGTGGCCTTGGACTTCTTCCTCTTCATCATCTGCAGGTGGAAGAACCAATCCTTTCCCAATTTCAAAATTCTGGACACTCTTGCTCGACCATATTGTAAGGCTTCCCCAGACAGGTTCAGGCAACGGAGGCGGGTTCTCAGAATCCCAACTATCTGCTCAATAATGATGCTTGTAGCACACAGTGCGTCGTTGCATCAGTTGTCCTTGGATGCCAGAGTACTGTTATCACCCATGGTGCTGACAACCCCAGCCTCTAAGAGATCATTTACAGACACATTGCACCGGCTGGTGTAGAACAAAAACATCATGGCAGCTTCCAAGGTAACATATAAGGTAACATGTTAAATCAGGTGGTTGTCATCACACACATGCTGTACATTCTTATTGATATAATTGAGGGGGTAATCAAATGGAGCCTTTAATGCCACCTGGGTCCCATCAGTGGCACACTGGACTTGGGGGAATTTTGTCACTTCATAAAAGTTGAGTGCTCACTCTCGCTGCTTTGGTGGGCCCATGGGGAAGGATATAAACTGAGATGCTCTCCTGAACACGGCATCAGTGATCTGTTTAATGCAGTGGTGTACTTCCAATTGACTAAGGTTGCCTGATTACTGATTGAACAGCGGGAAAATACAGGGGAGAACAAAGCTATGCCCACCCCCCATCATTTACACATGGCGTGGCAGATGACCAAAGTCTCTGGTGGATGGAATGGAGGAAAATAACAACAGACATTTTTTTGGGTGGTGCAGGGTTTCATCAGAGAACCTCCCTACAACTGTGAGGAAAGTCCAGGTCAAGGTGTCTCAAATAAATGCCTGATGCAAATACAACTGACTAATCACGATGATTGACTACAGTAAATATCACAGGGCTTGGGTTGACGGAACCAGCTAAAGGCAAAGTCTATACCGAACACACTTGAAACTTCTATTCGTTTGGGGCCTCATTATTTGTTTTTTAAAGTAATGTCTGCAGGCCAAGTTTTATTGATTTGGTCATCAATTAATGTTTAAGCTTACAGTATTGAAAGCTTATATGATTTATACAGCAAAGATTTGTTTCAGAAATCGATATAAGAATATTACTTAGGGAAATGAAAGTGATAATTTCAAAATTTTGGAATTTTGGAGCGATTTTTAAAAAAATCTTTCCATTGTTATGTTTCAAGAAGGTTAGGCCCAGGCCTCAGAGTGATGGTAACATTTACTGGAATGGGAACATTCAAATAAGCTGCATTTGGTGTACCAGTTTGGAACATGACACAGATCTCTAGAGTATCTGTCATAAGTGTAACAAACATTGGTACATAATTTGTTTAATTCTCATCATTGCTTTCACTTATTTGTTCTTGGGATGTGGGCAACACTGGCAGGGCAGTATATATTACCCATCTCCAGTTCCCTAGGGCATTAAGAATAAACTAAATAGTATGGGATTGGAGTCATGTGTTGGTCAGACCAGGTAAGGGTGGCACATTTCCCTTCCCTGAAGAATATTAGTGAATCAGTTGGGTTTTTTTTAACAGCAACCCAGTAACTTTTATGGTCATTTTTTTTTCTGGTGTCAGCCCAGAAATTACCAGATTTTATTGAATTTAATGTTGAAACTTACCATGGTGGGATTTGAACTCATGACCACCATGGGTTAACTAGTGCTGTACCATAGCCACAAGGCTACCATACCAGGTAGCACCAGGGAGAGAGTATTGTCTGTGAAAGACGGCAGGTGAGGAGTAAACAGTGTGAAGTGAGACTATTAATGTTTTGCTTAATTGGGAATCAGGGAGTATTTACATAGGAACATAGGTACAGAAGTAGGCCATTCAGTACCTCGAGCCTGTTCCACCATTGAATTAGATCATGGCTGATCTGTACCTCAACTCTATTTACCCACCTTTGCTCCATATCCCTTGATACCCTTTCCTAATAAAAATCTATCAATCTCAGTCTTGAAAATTTCAATTGACCCAGCATCTACAACCTTTTAGGGGAGAGAGTTCCAGATTTCCACCACCCTTTGTATGAAAAAGTGCTTCCTGATTTCACTCCTGAATGGCCTAGCTCTAATTTTAACATTATGTCCCCTTGTCCTGGAATCTCTCATCAGAGGAAATAGTTTCTCTCTTTCTATTCTTGAATCCCTTCATACTTTCCCTTCAGAGATTAAATGACCAGGAAGGCCTCCTGATGGTGTACATTGTACATGGAGTATGGAAAGAGGGCTGAATCACCTTTTCTATTTCCACGCTTCTATATCCTTAATCAAATACATCTGTATTGATTTTAAGATTGCCTAGATCACTTTAAATATAAATGTGTAAAAAAAATGTAAACCACTCCAAAATCTATTGGATAAAATGTTGTTAAATTAGGCAGGCCCCATTGTTTCTGATCTGCAAGAGATCAGAACCTTGGACACTTTACTGTTCTTATCCTATCGAACTGTTTCAATTTTCTTGAGATAGGGGCTGGAGATTTCCAGAGTACATGTCAATATTGTCCAACACACCACAAACCTACTTAATTATGGAGCAGTGCCTAAACTTTCACCACAACGGAAGTCCGTTTTAAGATGGTCCTTAGGGTTTTTATTAAAACTCACAATAAAGATCTATTTCATAATTTCATGAGTGGGAGATGGGGGTAAAGCATTGGATTCAACATTCAGGATTTCACCCTGTTAAAAAAAAGATGTGAAATTAAAGAAAACATCATTTTGATCCTCCTGGAGGATGTATAGAAGTGAACTAAAAGTCAGTTCTGCAAGTTGTCTGTCTCCACACCTGGGAAGTTCTGTATTGTGACAGAATGACAGCATCATGACAAGATCCTCCCAATACCCATAAAGTGATGGCACCAATTATCCGAACCTTCTCAGGACATGACCTCCTCGAACTGCAGAAGAGGATTGGATTCTACAGAGAATTGTGTATTTTGACGTGCGTGCAACCCAGCATTCTCAGGACTGTGCGGAAACCAAATGAGGCCCAAAGATCTGTTGCTGGTCTCTTGTTTTGGGAAAGTACATATGGCGGCCTGCCACCCTAGTCAAAACATCTGTCATGTGTGTTGTCGAATCTAATATAAAGAACCATCTAAGGCTTGCAGTAATACCTTCGGGGACTGGAAATGGGCTAGAAACATAACAGCTGAGTGAAGCTATCACCTTCAATGCTATCAACAAGATTGCGCTCGTTGCAGAATCTGTTTCTAATCCAGGCCTCAGCTCCTGACAGAGGTCAGAAATTGTTTGCTCTAACAACCCAGGATTGCCGGTGACATTGGTTGTTCATCAACGATAATCAGAGATGAGATGCCCTCACAGGAGGATATCTCTTCCTCCCTCGTTTCCTTTGCCTGTCCTGTTTCATCATCTCATGGAAGAACTAACACATGACATGTTTGCTTTTGTTAGCGCTGGAGCTATTTATACTTTGCACGCACTTAGTATCAGGTTCCAAAAAGTTTTAAGTGCATATGCGCTGGATTTCGCACTCAACGGGAACTAACAGCTCTCTAGTTCATATGAACCATTTATACAGCACCTTTCTCTTTCTCGGGACGTTCCAAAGTGGTTGAAAGTCACTGAAATACTTTTCAAATGTAGTCACTGTTGAGCAGGGGAGTTCTCCTGGCCATTGGGTGAGGACCTAACCATCAGGAACAGATTATCTGGTCATTATCACATTGCTGTGCGTGGGACCTTGCTGTGAGCAAATTGGCTGCCACATTTTCCTGCATAACAGTGACCGCACTTCAAAAGTAATTCATTGGCTGTGAAGCTCTTTGGGATGTCCTGCGGATGTGAAATGCAAGATCGTTGCTTCATATTTAGCAAAGATTAAACTCTGGAATTCACAGTTTGATGTGAATAAATCTTCTGATTTTAAGAGTAAACCCTGTAATCACCCCAATATCAATTTCAATATTCAGATAAAACCCAAGGAATCCCCTAAAATTACCTCAAAACACTGGTAATCAAGAAATCGTCATGGCAACACTGCATCGGCTACATTGCTGTAGTGACTATGTTACTGGATTAATAATCCAGGGGCCTGGACAAATAATCCAATCCCCAACATGGCAGTTTGAGAGGTTAAAAAAAAATGGTATCAGTAAAAGTGACCATGAAGCTGTCGGATTGTGGTAAAAATTCCAACTGGTTCACTAATGTCCTTTAGGGAAGGAAACCTGCCGTCTTTACCTGGTCTGGCCTATATGTGACTCCAATCCCACACCATAGTGGTTGACTTTTAACTGCCTTCTCAGGGCAATTAGGGATGGACAATAAATGCTGGCTTTGCCAGCGACACCCACATCCCAAGAATGAATTAAAAAACGTGATATAAGTACTCTGACATAATAAATCATAGCCAGATAATATCCATCTTCATAGAATCGCATAGCACAGAAGGAGGCCATTTGACAGGAGGCCATTCGGATGAAAATCTTCACCTAGATTTTATGCTTGTATTTAAAATACTGTAGCTAGTGGCAAAATAGATCATCCACATTAAACACATTAAATGACAGCGTTCAGCAAAGTTCTCATTGTTAGCTTCCACTTGAAGTGCATCACATCACCTGATCATTTGTCAGTACACCAAAGGAAATTGATCTCACATAGTCCAACTCAGTGAAGCCTTTACCAGAAGTAAGAGCCGCCACTTTAATAAGGCAGTGACGGGGCCCTCGGTTATATTCAGCCAGTTATTGGTCTTGCCGAGGTCTGAGACCAGCCCTGCCCTTAGGCACCCTGGAGCATTGCATTTGTAGTGACAACAGTGCCATCACTTCACAATGCTTCCTCTTCTGATGGGTGGGGTGGATAAATATTTTGGGGTTTTGCTGAACCAACAACGCAGCCCCTTAAAATTGGCACTGCACTGCAACAAAATCCCTCGTAGCTATGGCGTGAACCCCCGTGAATTCCCAGCTATGCTCGCTGCATAGATGGGAATTCACCAGGAACGTGCGTTTATTGGAATCTTGGAATTTCTGTTGGTGCAAGCAGGAAATCAGTCTTAAACTGAAGGTACGCTGATTTGAGCTGGTGAATGACAACACTTTTAAAAAGACAACACTCTGCAAGTGCATAAGATATTAAGGAGGAGGAAAAAAAACAAGGGACAAAAGGGGAAATACGAGTCAAATGGGCAGTGAGATAAACCTGGAACGTTAACTCTGTTTCTCTCTCCACAGATGCTGCCTGACCTGCTGAGTGTTTCCAGCATTTTCTACTTTATTTCAGATTTCCAGAATCTGTAGTATTGTGCTTTAGTGGTATCTTGGGGTTCATTTATGGATGAAATGTTTGGAGCTGATTCTATATTGTCAGCAGCCAACGGAATGTTTCTGCTAGATATCTAGCATAGTTCTAAATAATAGACATTGGCAAGGCATCAGATGCTTCTAAGTCTGTCGAGAGAACCAGATAAGAAAGCATGGAGTGAGAAACCAGCCATTTATCCCATCCAGCCTCAACCTTCCACAGACCTGGTACATCATTCTCTATCATGGACTTCCATCTCTGAGGCAAAAATTCTGCATACATAAGTCTATGATAAAAGAAAATTGCAGAAAAATTTATCCATCACCGTCAGCTCATTTTATCTCTAGTTGCCTGTTATATATCCAAAGCTAATCAAATACTAGGACACATCTCAAGGGCATATGACTATACCCAGATCTCTTAAATTCTGAGAGGCAGGCAGTCTGGCTTATACTGTGAGCACATAACTGGAGAACAGAGGTCTAAAATTAACAACCCTCAAGCTTGGAGCATCAATTATCTTAGTCTGTTTCTTTACAAGCTCCAGTACAGTTCCAGCAAATACTTATCCAGCTGGAAGGTGTTAATTGGCACAGGATCAACTGCTGTGGCTGGGAATCTGTCCCATACATCCATTACTCTGTGGGGATTGATTTCTCATTTGTAGTCTTGCTTGAAATGTTTTAATTTTAAACCTCTGTTCTCCAGTTATGTGTGCACTGTGAGCCAAATTGCCGGCTTACATCTCCATCATCTATGCCTCTCAGGATTTAAAAGACCTGGATATAGTCAAATGCCCCTGAAATGTGCCCGAGTATTTAATTAGCTTTGGATATTTAACAGGTTGCTTGAGGCAAGTAGAGATGGAATCCAGCGCACTGAATTGGATTCCCCCAACACACAAAAGTAAGTCCGATTAGACCATGACTGCTTTATTTTTGCAGAGATGTGGAATGTGTCTATGGAGTATGAGGAAAGATTTATACTTATGAAGACTGTTGCTGGCCCTTTCTAATGGAAGCCCACCCAAACAATAGACTGTATCCCCGTGGAATAGCTATTTGGTGAGACCCCAAAGGCACCTCTATCCAAAACTATTTCAAGGCTGGATATGCGGAACCAATCCCCCTACATTCTCACCTGCAAGTCAGAAACAGGTGGTCGACTGGTCTTTGGCCCTAGTGGAGTTCTGTCAATGGCGATATAGTCTTCATTTGATCGATGTTTGAAAATGCAGCATTTTCACTGGGCAATTGTTGCACTCTGAAACACAGTTAAGCACTGAGGACTTTATTAGAAGATGTTACAACATGGGGATATGTTATGGAACAATCTGCAAGTCATTAGCAACAGTGGACTGACTGCCTCTTCCCCTCCCCATCTCAGACAATGCACTGGAAATCAAGAAAACCCAGACCTGTCAAGATTGATTCATTGTAGTTAAAAAGTAACCAATTTTGAGATAATGTTTTCTTTTTTTAAAGAAAACACATTTGTTTCTATTGATTTGCAAAGCAGGCAGGTGGTGCAATTGGTTAGAACACTTCCCCTTTACCGCTGAGACCTAAGTTGGACTCCAGCCCAAACTGAAAGATTGAATCTAAGAGTCCTAATTGAAATGAGTTTGGATAGTCTCAAACCAATCCTAATTATCACATGTGCTTAGCATGAGACTGCACATAATTCAGCACTAACTGGCAGCACTAATGCAAAAGCCCACTGATGAAGTAGGTCTTCTTCTGATTTTGTGGCTTAAGAGGAAGATGGCATGGTACCTACTCCTCCTCCTATCTATATGTCGTCAAAAAATGAATGCAATGCTCCTACCCTGTAGAAGATACCATAATTTACAGATCATGTATGCATCAGGAAATGACTCCACAAGAAGATCCAGAAATCACCTTCAAGAATTGGGCAGCGAGCCAGTTAAGAAGCACCCAAGCCAGGAAAAGTCAGTACCAGCTAACTACTGGCTCTGTATTCAAGGTTATTGATCAATCGGATATCTTCTATCGTGTTGCAGAATGAGACTGGATGAGCCTCCCCAAGGATCCTCCTCATCTATTTATCTATGTAGGTCATGTAACCAGAATTTGTGAATTCCATTGTTGGGTTTTTATATTCATTTAATGTTGGACAGCAAGATTACCTATATTGTAGGGTCGTTGTTGTTCTTCAAACGATAGCATCCCTCACATCTCATAGGGACTGCCTCCCATGTGACCAGTTGCTCCTATCTCATATGAAGGTCCAGGACCTGCATGATCACTCAATTCTTTCAGTTCATTTTGACTTAGACTATCGTAAAAACAACTTCTTTCAAAAACTCTCTAACCATAAAACAATAATGACGGCAGCAGGGTCTGAGGGGTTGCTCAGGAGGGATCATGGTGTGTGATGGATACTATCATTCGAATAATGTCAAAGAACCTACAAAGTTGGCAATCTTAATTTCTTTGTTATTCGGCCAGTAGGAACCAGACCAAAGTAGTATCAGTTTAGGAAGGATGTCCCAATCCTTGCTGCCAAAACAGATCTGCCAAAAAAACATTGTGCTGGGTGTCAACCATGTTTAAACAGTGTGAGGAACACATAGCTGCCTTACAGGCATTGTTGATGGAAACCTAACTAGTAGATGTGGGACAAGAAGCAGGGCCCTCAACCAGACTCTGGGACCTTTACCGGCTAAATGGTACAATAGAGCATACACTCAATTAACCATTGCTCCCTACGCTGCTTCATCACCGAGTTACCTAAAGTCTCCTTTCCTGAGCTCGGTAAACATAAAAACAAAGTGCTACCAACAACGGTAAGAAACTTCAAGCCACACATGCAAAGTGTTTTGAACATGGAGACATTAATAAGCTATGAAGTCAATTAGGAAACAAGGGAGATCTACTTAGATGCCATGTGGTTCACATAAAGCAAGATGAGAACCAAACAGACCAGACTCTAATGATCCATGAACGGCCATGATGCTCGCCACATCTACTAGAATAGAACTGGGCTTTAAACCCAGTTCGGTCAGTTCTGTTATTCTACAGAGCAACGAACCTTGCATGTGGCAGAGAATAAACCTAGCTGGGCACCAATCTGCAAACTTCAACCACTTGACATAATAAGCTCAGATAGCGGAAGTTTTCCTAAACTGAGTAGGGTCTTAACCACCAATGAGGCAAGACCTTGATCGAGAATTGACCCTGAGAAATAAGCATACCGTCAGATAAAAGTCTTCTGCCTCAGGATTCAGAATCTGATTGCCCTCCACACCCCCTTCCCAGTCCAAGAGCCCAGCTCAGTGCATTGAGAAGTGGGATAGGGTGTTGAAAACCCCTGTACCCTCGAAAGGGCTGCAACCTAGAGCAAAATGGCAACCTAGCAGCCAGCCGTCCCCCCCCCCCCCCCCCCCACCTTAATATAGTGCGATTCCTTTGCCCCATATCTGTAAGCTTTTAGAGACTAGATTTACAGGCTTCCAGCAATGCTTCTACTTGCCCACCTGAAACAACTTTCACCTTCAAATGGAAGCCAGGCCATACGACAGTGCCAAATACCACAAAATATGGATTTAGCTGTCGAGACAAGAGCTCACACCACTGCGGTCTGTGTTTGACCATTAGAAGGGCAAATTATGCTGTCTAAAAAGACCGGCTAAATTTAGCCACTAACTGCAGCTGAATTACTCTGAGATCAACGCAATCTGCCCAATGCACCTGGTGACAGGCTAAATGTGCTTGGAAGGTCCCTTGCGCTTACCTCTTGCGCCTTGGAATGTCCATACACTCTTACTCCTGCTTGGGTGGTACAGAATAAGCCTCGATGGCAACTGTCTTTCTGTATTGAGGAAGGGCTTGCAGAAAGGTTGCATGGTCCAATCAGGGTATATCCCATACAGCTGGTTTAACGACAGGGTAAAGCCCAACAGCTTCCCTCCATAGACCAAATTCCTATAGCTTTCGCCCAAAGGGTCAAAGGAATGGGACAGGCAATACCCCCACAATATTTGAAGAAAGGGCTCTTCTTGAGTCCATAGAATCCTCAGAGGAATAGCCTCTCATCCTTGTGCCACCCATGCATTAAATAACCCAATAAACCTTCCACTGGTTGCTGCAATACTATTCTCGAGTGCACCCTCGTCATCATACTCCTTCTCATTGCTTCATTTTCTTTTTGTTCAGGACATCGTTACCAGGAGTAAAGTGGAGGCATGGAATTAGCCACACTAGCAACAGGGTGACTAATGGGGAGCATCTGCTCATCAATTTTGTGCTGCCAATCACTGATTGCCCCATCACTGTACAGTAGGCCAATCCAGGGGCTGAGACCACATAGGTTGGGTGCCCCTCAGCATCTGCAAAGAGTGAAATGGGGACTGGGTGGATCAAGGATGTCCCTATCTAATCACCACTCATCCTCTCTCCTGGAAGGAGTCTTATGAGGGGGCACTCCAGAGCAACAACAGCATATGGAAACCACTTGTGTTGTGGACACCCCAATGGGCCCTACTTAAGCAGGTTACGTTGCAGTAAAAAGACTGAGCTATGTTTACTTGGGGAACGGGTTCATTTAGATCTTTCCTTAATAGGGATAACAGAGCTAAAAAGAGGAAAGTTCTCCACAGCTGGGCTTGAAATAAGTTCTGGAGTATAAATTGACCTGTGCCTTTAAGACCATTGCCGTACCAATACCTGAGGCTGATCTTCTATATGTTCAGTTGATGCCACTAGAAAGAAATCAATCTGCACAGATAAGACCTGGGCAATATGGAGGTTGTGTAATCAGAGGTACTAAGAAGCAATAAGAGCTGAGCTGGAGCTCATGTTCCTTCTTCCTTAGGTTAATCAGATGGAAGCAATCCAAGAGCCTCTTGATTCTCTAGATTGACAGATGCCTGCAAGATCGCAGCTCCTTCGCCAGAGGAAGTAGGCTGGTTTTGACCACTGCATGGTTGGACTGTTTTGGTTTCTTAGGTGGTTTACTGTGTCATAAATGGTGGCAGGGCTGAGGGGTGGTGAAACAGATCTTGTGCCCCTATAGACGGAATAGGGGTTCATATGAGAATGGTTCAGATGACACCAGGATTTTTTTTTTAAATGATTCCTCAAAATCAATCAAGATTGCACAATTTCCCATGTTGTGTGATGGATGAATGATTCAAAATTATAATTTTCTACCTAAATCACTTAAGCAGTTAAGTCTCTGGTGTTTGCCTTGAAGCATCTGCCAGCTCCCCTCTCCACGGTGAAAAAAAATTAGACTTCAGTATGAAGTCTACATGGATTTAACACACCCACCTTCTAGCACTCATTTCCTTTTAATGAGTTAGTGAGTACCGTCACTGCAGACATAGCTTCGATCTGTGAGTTTCGACTGCACTGCATCTCTTATAACAGGATTTGATTACTTAATGCTTATTTTACAAGGGACTGCTGGTTTCGATTTATAGATAAACTCTCCCTTCTTTCTGCTGTTGCCTATTATCTGTGTTGACCATCACATTTTTTTTCTTCTTATTCTCAAATTAACAGAAAAATGGCAATTTATCTATATCAGAAATCAGCATTTCTTTCATCTGAGACATTAAAAGTTCCCTTGCAGCTGAATGGAAAACAGATGGTGAAGTTACAGAGCTATAGCTGTACCTCTAATGAAGTCTGAAAACCAACCGTTTCAATTCAAGGCTACAAATAAAAACATTCCTTCTTGGCAAAAAGTCTGCTGAAACCCTGGTCTGAGCTCTGTCCTATTTACAGTGGTCAGTTCAGCAGCTGCTCAGCAGTAAAATTATCACAATGCTATGATCTGGGTTACTGGGAGTAAAATACTTCCACATTTCGCCTACAACTTCCAAAATTGGAAGAAATTGCTTTACTATAGTTTATAGCAAAATCTTTCAAAATAGTTTGCTGTATGGCTGTACAATAAAATCTTTATTCTGTGGATGAGTGTTGTATTGCTGCACAGCAGTGTGTTATTCAATTGTACTAATCAAGAAAGAGTTCATTGCGATGAAGTAATATTCATAGTACAGTGTCAGCTGCCAGATGGGGCAGTTGGAACACTGGCAACCTCATTGACTTGGGACAGTCTGAAGTAATCCAGTACTACTCAACACAAACTATTGTGACCCAAAAGTGGAGTACCTCAAGGGAAATCGTGTTTGACAAATCTATTAAGAGTTTTTTTTTTGCGGGTGTAACTAGCAGGGTAGATAAAGGGGAATGAGTGGATGTAGTATATTTGGATTTTCAAAAGGCATTTGATAAGGTGCCACACAAGAGGTTGTTACACATGATTAGGGCTCATGGGATTGGGGGTAATATATTAGCATGAATTGAGGATTGGTTGACAGAAAACAGAGTAGGAATAAACGGGTCATTTTCAGGTTGGCAGGTTGTAACGAGTGGGGTGCCGCAAGGATCAGTGCTTGGGCCTCAGCAGTTTACAACGTATATCAACAACTTACATGAGGGGACCCAGTGTAATGCATCCAAGTTTTCTGACGATACAAAGCTAAATGGGAAAGTACGCTGTGAGGAGGACGCAAAGAAGCTGCAAAGGGTTATAGACAGGTTAAGTGAGTGGGCAAGAGGGTGGCAGATGAAGTATAATGTGGGGAAATGCGAAGTTATCCACTTTGGCAGGAAGAATAGAAAAACAGAATATTTTTTTAAAAGGTGAGACTAGTAAAGGTTGGTATTCAGAGGGATTTGGGTGTCCTTGTACACGAATCACAGAAAGTTAACATGCAGGTACAGCAAGCAATTAGGAAAGCAAATGGTATGTTGGCCTTTATTGCAAGGGGGTTAGAGTATAACAGTAAGGAAGTCTTACTGCAATTATATAGGGTTTTGGTGAGACCACACCTGGAGTACTGTGAACAATTTTGGTCTCCTTACCTGGGGAAGGATATACTTGCCTTAGAGGGGGTGCAATGAAGGTTCACTAGATTGATTCCTGGGGCGAGAGGGTTGTCCTATGAGGAGAGATTGAGTAGAATGGGCCTGTATTCTCTGGAGTTTAGAAGAATGAGAGGTGATCTCATTGAAACATATAAAAGTCTGAGAGGGCTTGACAGGGTAGATGCTGAGAGGCTGTTTCCCCTGGTTGGAGAGTCTAGAACTAGGGGTCATAGTCTCAGGATAAGGGGGTCAGCCATTTAGGACTGAGATGAGGAAAAATTTCTTCACTCAGAGGGTTGTGAATCTTTAGAATTCTCTACCCTAGTGGGCTGTGGATGCTCAGTTGTTGAGTATTTTCAAATCTGAGAGCGATAGATTTTTGGCCACTGGGGGATTCAAGGGATATGGAAATAGGGTGGGAAAGTGGCATTGAGGTCGATCAGCCATGATCTTATTGAATGGTGGAGCAGGCTCGAGGGGCTGCATGGCCTACTCCTGCTCCTATTTCTTATGTTCTTATGTACATTTAGATCAAATCCAGTAAGTATTTGGATTATATAAATAGCTGGGCCAGTATTCAACAGCATCTCTATCTGTCAGCCCTCTATCTTAATAGGGATGTTGGCTTGGGGCTGCAGAAGGTAACTGAGACGTCAACTGCTGATATACAGGCAGGAACGACTTTTGAACTAAAGTAACCTGAGTTCAGTCCTGGCCTCAGCTGGCTGGAACCGGTTTGAATTAACCAAGTTTTGTGAAAGACAAAGGAAATGTGATAAGTCACAAGTCCTTATTTAGAAAAGGAGTAATGAGGTAATGCTACCTAAGTCCTTGGGACAGAGCCAATGAGGAGAAGACCCAGGCAAAAGCGAGCAGGCCTAAACCAAAGGGAGAGAGACAGCACAGCTTGAAGAGATAAGATTCGGAATAAGAATGAAGGATCTGGGGCGTGGAGCCAGAGCGAAGACTCCGGAGACCAACCATCGCAGAAGTGGAAGACCCTACGTCAGGGACGTAGAGACAACGTCGAAAGAGAGAACGGAATGCCTGGCCAGCGTCAGCTCTCCTTTTCGGGTATTATCCTTTATATTCTGTGACCACTCAGGGAGTGTCAGAGAAACCAGTGGGTGTGCATTTAGATCTTAGTTTGGGTATAAAACTGTATAACCTGGTGTAAACTGCATGCCTATATCTAACCAGACGTATAAGCTATATGTATATGATCTAACAGCGTGAATAAAGTGAATTGAGAGTTAAGAGAGAATTGATTCTTCTCCTCTGTGTACTAAGCCAGTAACCGTAACCGGTGACCTCCGGTCAACAGGGAGATGACCCTAGACTATTATAAGAGTGCCTACAGAGTATTATCTATGCAACACAGAGAGCAAATGGAGTGGACATGTAAACATCATAATGAACTAAACTTTCAGGAACAGTTATCATGGAGTGCAGATAAGCTAATAAATCTTTTTCAATCACCATATACTACAGCAATTTTGTTTAACATTTCAAGTCTTTCTAATATGAAGGCCAACAGGAAAACATTATAGTGGATACCAACTTAACGCAGAGTTGCAGACTCAGTAGCTGCCTGAGTTAAGTAGCTCAGCTTTGGATGGAGGAAGTCACCTCCACCTGAAACAGAGGTCAAAAGCAAGAGGCTTAACAAGACTAGAAAAAAAGAAATGGTGAGAAACCAGGGTTGTGAGTGTCAACTGGAATCTACCAGAATGATCCTCACCTTCTCCACTCTCATCTTGGTTGTAGCACAAGGGATCTTGGGGGTGGCTATGGAGAAAGCATTGAGCAATCTGTCACCAAAGCAAACCAAAGCAGGTGGTGTGCAGTGGGAACAACCAATGCTTAGAGCTGTGTCAGAGCGATGGTCAAAGTCTGCTCCAATGATCCAGGGCACAGGTCCAAGCAACAGCCTGTAGAACTTGAGTGACAAAATTTTAATGTTACGGAAAATTGTTGCGAGATGGGGGAAGGGTGGAGGGAAAAAAACTCAATTGACTTTCCAGCATTCATTCTATGTGCATTCTAGAAGCTTCAGTGCTGGCTGCAGCTTTAATACAAAAACTCCCTAGAGAAGTATTTAAGTCTACACTGAGCCATGTCTGACCTACACATAGCAGAGGCACCAATATGACAAAACATGCAACTACTTGAATCTTAAGTGCCAAATCAGAACAACTGAAGCTCCAGGGTCAGAGGTTCCTGTGTCAGGAGAACAACTTTTAACAGGTGCGCTGGGTAGCAAATGTGGATGGGAGCCTGAGACAACACCCATGTCCTTACTCCAAAGACTTCAAGCCAGCAGCTCTGCACAGTTACTTGAATGGTTTCAGCATCTGATCATAAAAGCTTGAGTCAGACTGCTGGATCATGAGAGTTTGATGATTTCTTTCCCTACCATACAAGCCAGTACAGAGCCCACGTCAAAACAGTGCTCTTGAATTGGATTGGTCCCATATACCAATGTAACTTTAATCTGTAACAGAGGGTGCGGCCTTCTTCTTAAAACTTTGACGTAGAGAAATTCATGCAGAAATACTTAGTTGAATCAAAGTGAAGACAACAGTGACAAAAATTAACCATTTTTATCCAAGATTTAGCATAGTATCGGCTTTTTAAATTCTGCCATAGTATCAAAGGGATTAAAAACCAGCTTCACTCTCAGAAAAACCTGCCCTAATTTATTTTGGCACAAATGTTATAGATTTTAGTTGCTTTCTCTCAGTCAGGTGTCCAAGGAGGGGTCAATCCACTGAAATAGAAACATCTTGTGAGATTTGTTTAAGTGTGCGTTTGATTTTTGAATTTAACAGTTATTTAAATTTGTTTGGTCCTGGACGTCCTGGCTGGTTCAAATTGGAAAGTCTGTCTGAAGCCTTTGGAGAGAGATAGTTAAGTCACATAGCTTCCGTAGACAGTGAGAAAAAGAAACTGTCATGTAAGAATACATTATAACTCAGCGCAGTGTTTGTGGCTATGTGTCACAGAGCTCCTAATACAGTCCCCACCTTTAATTGCAGGTGCATTGGTGTCAAGAGAGAGCAAGAGGGAGGACAAGGATGGTCTTGGCTGTAATGATCTCCATGATTCAACAGGCAGTTCACATGAAGAATGGTATTTGACATGAGATACCGGAGGGCTGCAGGTACCATTACAACCGTATCTTAGTGTGACTCAGTGCCTGGAGGAGAGGTTGGGAGTGGGGGGAGAAGCGGAAACACATACAAATAAAAGGCAGGTAAGGAACATAAGAACATAAGAAATAGGAGCAGGAGTAGGCCAATCGGCCCTTGGAGCCTGCTCCGCCATTTAATAAGATCATGGCTGATCTGATCCTAACCTCAAATCTAAATTCATGTCCAATTTCCTGCCCGCTCCCCGTAACCCCCAATTCCCTTCACTTCTAGGAAACTGTATTTCTGCTTTGAATTTATTCAATGATGTAGCTTCCACAGCTTCCTGGGGCAGCAAATTCCACAGACCCACCACCCTCTGAGTGAAGAAGTTTCCCCTCATCTCAGTTTTGAAGGAGCATCCCCTTATTCTAAGATTATGCCCCCTAGTTCTAGTTTCACCCAACCTTGGGAATATCCTCACCGCATCCACCCGATCAAGCCTCTTCACAATCTTATATGTTTCAATAAGATCGCCTCTCATTCTTCTGAACTCCAATGAGTACAGTCCCAATCTACTCAACCTCTCCTCATATGTCCGCCCCCTCATCCCCGGGATTAACCGAGTGAACCTTCTTTGTACTGCCTCGAGAGCAAGTATGTCTTTTCTTAAGTATGGAGACCAAAACTGTATGCAGTATTCCAGGTGCGGTCTCACCAATACCTTATATAACTGCAGCAATACCTCCCTGTTTTTATATTCTATCCCCCGAGCGATAAACGCCAACATTCCGTTGGCCTTCTTGATCACCTGCTGCACCTGCATACTAACTTTTTGATTTTCTTGCACTAGTACCCCCAGATCCCTTTGTACTGCAGTACTTTCCAGTCTCTTGCCATCGAGAAAATAACTTGCTCTCTGGTTTTTCCTGCCAAAGTGCATAACCTCACATTTTCCAATATTGTATTGCATCTGCCAAATCTCCGCCCACTCACCCAGCCTGTCTATATCCCCTTGCAGGTTTTTTTTATGTCCTCCTCACTCTCTACTTTCCCTCCCATCTTTGTATCATCTGCAAACTTCGATATGTTGCACTCAGTCCCCTCCTCCAAATCGTTAATATAGATCGTAAAGAGTTGGGGACCCAGCACCGACCCCTGCGGAACACCACTGGCTACTGGTTGCCAGTCCGAGAATGAACCATTTATCCAAACTCTCTGCTTCCTGTTAGATAACCAATCCTCCACCCATGCCAGAATATTACCCCCAATCCAGTGATTCTTTATCTTGAGCAATAATCTTTTATGTGGCACCTTGTCGAATGCCTTCTGGAAGTCTAAATACACTATGTCCACTGGTTCCCCTTTATCCACCCTGTACGTTATGTCCTCAAAGAACTCAAGCAAATTTGTCAGACATGACTTCCCCTTCGTAAAGCCATGCTGACTTTGTCCTATTAAATTATGTTTGTCCAAATGTTCTGCTACTGTCTCCTTAATAATATTCCAAAATTTTACCCACCACAGATGTTAGGCTAACTGGTCTATAATTTCCAGCCTTCTGCCTACTACCCTTTTTAAATAAGGGTGTTACATTAGCAGTTTTCCAATCTGCCGGGACCTTTGCCGAGTCCAGAGAATTTTGGAAAATTATTACCAAAGCATCCACAATCCCCACTGCCACTTCCCTCAAGACCCTAGGATGTAAGCCATCAGGTCCAGGGGATTTATCCGCCTTGAGTCCCATTAATTTACTGAGTACCATCTCCTGAGTGATTTTAATCGTATTTAGCTCCTCCCCCCCTAGAGCCCCCTGTTTGTCCAGTGTTGGGATATTCTTAGTGTCCTCTACCGTAAAGACTGAAACAAAATATTTGTTCAGCATTTTTGCCATCTCCATGTTTCCCACCATTAATTTCCCGGTCTCATCCTCTAAGGGACCTATGTTTGCCTTAGCCACCCTTTTTCTTTTTATATAACGATAGAAACTCTTGCTATCTGTTTTTATATTTTTTGCTAATTTATTTTCATAATCTATCTTCCCTTTCTTAATCAATCCTTTAGTTACTTTTTGCTGTCTTTTGAAGACTTCCCAATCTTCTATCCTCCCACTAAGTTTGGCTACCTTATATGTCCTTGTTTTTAGTCGGATACTATCCTTAATTTCTTTACTTAGCCACGGATGGCTGTCATTTCTTTTACACCCTTTTTTCCTCAGTGGAATATATTTGTTTTGAAAGTTGTAAAATAACTCCTTAAATGAACACCACTGCTCATGTACCGTCTTACCCCTTAATCTATTTTCCCAGTCCACTTTAATCAATTCCGCCCTCATACCATCATAGTCTCCTTTATTCAAGCTCAGTACGCTTGTTTGAGAACCAACCTTCTCTCACCCTCTAATTGGATATGGAATGTAACCATGTTATGGTCACTCATTCCAAGGGGATCCTTAACTAGGACATTATTAATTAATCCTGGCTCATTACACAGGACCAGGTCCAAGATTGCTTGCCCCTTTGTAGGATCAGTTACGTACTGCTCAAGAAATCCATCCCTAATACACTCAATAAACTCTTCCTCAAGGCTGCCCTGCCCAATTTGATTTGTCCAGTTAATATGATAGTTAAAATCCCCCATAATTATAGCTGTTCCCTTATTACATGCCCTGACTATTTCCTGATTAATACTTCTTCCAGCAGAGTTGCAACTATTAGGAGGCCTATATACTACGCCCACTAGTGTTTTTTTCCCCTTATTATTCCTTATCTCTACCCAAACTGTTTCATTATCCTGATCCTTTGTCCCAATATCATTTCTCTGTATTACAGTGATTCCTTCCCTTATTAACATAGCCACCCCACCTCCCCTTCCCTCCTGCCTGTCCTTCCTGATTGTTAAATAACCTGGCATATTTAATTCCCAGTCGTTGTCAACCTGCAGCCATGTTTCTGTAATGGCCACAAGATCATACCCATACGTAGTTATTTGTGCCGTTAACTCGTCCATTTTGTTACGAATGCTACGTGCATTCAGATAAAGAACTTTCAAATATGTTTTGTGACACTTCGTTCCTGCTTTTTCCTTCTTGTCCTGATGTTTGTCCTGGATCTCCTCTGCGTACTTGCTGAAGGTGCTGCCGAACTTGGACCAGGCTTTATAGGGGATGGTGATGGAGTTCCTGTAAGAGGGCTTCACCTCACTCACTCGCATGAACACGCCGTACTTGTTGGAGCCCACATCGAAGAAGAAGCGCTTTCTGTCCACGGTGATGGACGTGCCCTCGGGCAACTCAGACTGGCCGCACGGCTCGTCGTCCACGCCGTAGTCGTCGATCAGCTTCGCCAGCGCGTCCCTGAACTCGATGAGCCCTTGGGCCGGCAGGGCGATGGTCTGGCCTTGCATCCCCCCCAAGCCGGGGCCTTGATTTAAGGTCTGGCGGATGGTTCTCCTTGGATGCCTTGGTGGGATCCAAAGTGGCAGGTACTCTCTCTAAAAAGCTCAGACAAAAAGGTGTTAGAAGCATTTGAAAAGCTGAACCTGAAGAAACAGGAGGGAGATTGTAGTGAGAATGTAATGACTTCACCATCAAAACCTAAAGATGAATTTTAGAATCAAAACTAAATATTGACAGGTCCAAATCAATGAACAATCCTTAAATTGAATGCAACACAATCTTTATTACGCAGGCATAGACAAACATCAAATGCATTTTCCTTATGTCAACAGTTGCATACAAGACAATTGTAACTAGCAAGTCTGCAAGTTACATTACCAATCATGCTACAAACATACCACCGGACTACTACTCATAATCCAACGTTTTATAGCTAGGTTTAAAAGTCTTGTGGGTTTCCCCCCCCCCCAACCCATTAAAAATGAGACACCTCCAACTTCACTGAAAATATCTGCATTTATTGAGTTTTGCTGGAAATGAGCCCATGTAGCTGGCCCAAAGTCAAAACCACCAGTGAATTTCAAATCACTTTCAGATCAATGTCACATCCGAGTCAGAAACCCAACAGTCTCCATCTGCAGATCACAGTGACCCAACCACTGCCACAGTCTCCACAGGGAAAGTGCACGACATCTATCTGATTCAAAGTGCTAATGACAGGTATAGCTCTAGTATTAGCAGTACGGCCAACCAGCTGATTTGCTGTTGTGAATGAAGAACAAAAAGTTCGATGTTCATTAGCCCCTTCTTCAAACCTCTGTGTAATCGTTTGCACGTGCAGTGTGTATAGGAGGGTCACCCCCTTCTCCCAAAATCAAGTACAAGAACCAAAGATTGAATAAATCCCTAAATACTAGATCTGGAGGAGAGGGGATTGGTAGTTCAAAGACAGCCAAACCTACCTATACTGTACACCCAGCAACCAAATACAGAAACATAATTAAAATTAAAAACAGTTAAACAAAAGCTAAGTAATCTTAGCGAGTAAACAGTGTCATCTTTAAAATTGTTCCAATTGAAAACTCAACACATCGAATGCCCCATGAAATGCATGAAGTTTTCTATGTTGGCTTGGACTGGAAATACCAACCATTAAATGAAGGATATACAAATTGAAAATATGTTAACTCAGTGGAAAGCAAAACGGTAGAAAGAGCAACTTTAAAGGTCCTGATACATAATAAAGCTCATAAGACTAGTGCAGACAGTGATGTAGCTTAAGGAAGAACGCTGGTTCCTAACTAACACCAAGAAAGTTGCTGGAACACTTGCTGTGTGTGGTCCCCTGTTATCAATTAAAGAACTGTTGTGTCTCATATTTGCTGCTCCCATCTAGGCCTTCTCCAAGGACTTGTAGTATTCAGTCAGGACTGCCCACGCTTTCACAGCCATGAAGCCTTCTGGCGGGTTCTCTCCTTCCTGCGCTAACTTACGCATGCGTGTTCCAGAGATAAAGTCATAATCTTCGTGGCTTTAAATTAGAAAATAAAACGCAAGAATTAAAAAAACTAAACTAACTTGTTGAATAAAAAAAAAATGCATTGTGCACTAAATACTTTTTAATTTTATTTTTAGTTCTGGCAGATTTATTTACTTTCTTTGTTTTCAAACCAAAAAGGCAGTAAACAATTTATATAATAGGCTGGGTGAGATTGCATGCTTTCATAGCATGCAGTGAAAATAGTAACGTCTTGAAAGCTAATTCAGTGCAGCCCTTTTACAAATCATCTCTGATGAGATCACTTCCCTCTTGAAATAACTTTTTGAAGACTTTCTTTTTCTGAGGGTTTGCTGCCCTCTAATTTCTTCTCCTCTTTCTCCCCTTGTGGTCTACCCTGGTTTGCAGCTGAGATGGTGGGTGGGCAATCTGTTTCTAGATCTCTGCCAATGCGACTCTAAGGCTGCCTGCTAGGAGGCATGCAAGAGCAGCCCAACTCTCCCTCTGGGAAAGTACCAGGCCTTCAGATGGCACCTCTACAAAGCAATGCAGCAGAGATGGGAAACTTGAACCTGCTTTTCATCACTGTGCACCGTCACATACTTTGCTGCTGATGTGCTGTTCTTTGAATTTACTACTTTATTCATTTTAACCCTTTGTGGACTTTTTTGGAGGGCGAACACAAAGACTTGCATTTACACTTTAGCGTTTGATGCAATCCTTGAAATGCTTCACACAAATTACATGTGTAGACCAAATATTAAATTTAGAAAATGTTTTGGATTATAACCCCAATCTGTGCATTCCATAACAGTTTCATAGAATCTTATAGCACATGAGGAGGCCATTCGGCCCATTATGCCTGTGCTTTGAAAGAGCTATCTAATTAGTCCCACTCCTCTGCCCTTTATCCATAGCTCTGCAAATTTTTCCTTTTCAAGAATATATCCAATATTGTAAATTAATATTTCATAAAACGTAACTTATTTTATGGATCATGAAATGGGACATAGGCGGCCTTCAGCGGTATCTTCCAGCGAAATCCTGTGACATGAATAGCTACATCTTCCCTATAGTTCCCCTCCAATGAAGGACCATAGATCATAGAACGCCAAGCAGCACTTCTGAAGCTTAGAATGCTACTACATACGGAAAAGCATCTGCACCGACATCAGCTGCACGCACGATACAGCTACTTATGAATGTAGAAACGGGAGCTGGCCATTCAGCCCCTCGAGCATGTTCCGCCATTCAATTAGATCATAGCTGATCTGTACCTCAACTCCATTTACCCGCCTTTGATCCACATCCTTTGATACCCTTACCTAACAAAAATCCATCTCAGTTTTGAAAATATCAATTGACCCAGCATCCATTTACCTGCAGCTTGAAGGACTGAATTTGCACCAGTAAGCAGGCAGATGATGCTCCAGTACATATCACAGTATTATGATGTATATCGATTTCTGGAGTGGTGTACTAGCTCCAGATGTTATACTGGATCTAGTACTCCAGAATCAAAGTCACCTAATTGGGTAGATCGTGGTGATGAGGGAGCAGCTAAAGCACAGTGCAATTCCACAAACTACTAAAACTGTAAATTCAGCCCAAAAATTGTAATAAAACACAAATAAGTGAATGATCCAGTTCACAGTGCTCCAGTTTTTAAAAAAAAATCAGGGATTTAGTGTTAGCTATTTTCAGATGGCCCAGGAAAAAAAATAATATTTCCCCTTTTAAATTTGATGTCTCTTTTCTCAATTAGGTCTCCCCACACCACTGAGTCCAAGAGGAGGAATCTTCAACTTCTTTACACTCCTGATTATTAAAGCAAATTGCGCTTCTCATGTACTGAACCTCATAAGCTCATACTTACTGTTCAGGGTCATAATAGTCCATGCATTTCTTTCCCTTATTATACGCAGCCACACGGAATGGGACGATTTCCAGGGACAGTAGGCCTGGGGCCATGGTCAGTACTTTAGCTCCATGCGTTGGCTCGTACAAGTCCTTCTTAGTCTCCGGGTGTGGCATGCCTGCGGGGTCGCGGCCCACAATGTAGAAATTAGCTCCTGCAATCATGCGGGACCTGCAGTGCCATTGGACCTGTAGCGGTAAATGTGCGAAGAGCGTGAATTGGATGATATTAACATTCGTTTTTCTCTCTGTTTTGAAATGCTCTCGTACTTGACAATATGGCAATCAGGGAACTTGTAGCTCAAGTTTCGAAACTTCAAGCCTTTCTGGTGTAACATTTCCCTGATGGCCTTCCCAGGAGTCTGCCTGTTAGCCATCAAGCACACTGCGCATAGCTTCAAATTAATGCCTATTCCTTAAATTTCCCAAAAGGAGATGGGGAAGAAGGACATCCCCTTCCAAGGTGCCTTGAAGTGTTGCAGCTGCTGGGCTGGGTCACACTGCAGTTTATATAGAGGGAACATTTATTTGAGGGGAAAGGTGTTCTTAGTATGAAACACTTAAGGTGAGGTGAGAGTGACTGCCCTTGACATCAAGGCAGCATTTGACAGAGTGTGGCATCAAGGAGCCCTAGTAAAACTGAAGTCAATGGGAATCAGGGGGAAAACTCTCCAGTGGCTGGAGTCATACCTAGCACAGAGGAAAATGGTAGTGGTTGTTGGAGGTCAATCATCTCAGCCCCAGGACATTGCTGCAGGAGTTCCTCAAGGCAGTGTCCTAGGCCCAACCATCTTCAGCTGCTTCATCAATGACCTTCCCTCCATCATAAGGTCGCTGATGATTGCACAGTGTTCAGTTCCATTCACAACCCCTCAAATAATGAAGCAGTCCGAGCCCGCATGCAGCAAGACCTGGACAACATCCAGGCTTTGGTTCATAAGTGGCAAGTAACATTTGCGCCAGGCAAGGACCATCTCCAACAAGAGAGTGTCTAACCACCTCCCCTTGACATTCAACGGCATTACCATCATCGAATCCCCCACCATCAACATCCTGGGGGGTCAGCATTGACCAGAAACTTAACTGGACCAGCCACATAAATACTGTGGCTACAAGAGCAGGTCAGAGGCTGGGTATTCTGCGGCGAGTGATTCACCTCCTGACTCCCCAAAGCCTTTCCACCATCTACAAGGCACAAGTCAGGAGTGTGATGGAATACTCTCCACTTGCCTGGATGAGTGCAGCTCCAACAACACTCAAGAAGCTCGACACCATCCAGGACAAAGCAGCCCGCTTGATTGGCACCCCATCCACCACACTAAACATTCACTCCCTTCACCACCGGCGCACTGTGGCTGCAGTGTGTACCATCTACAGGATGCACTGCAGCAACTCACCAAGGCTTCTTCGACAGCATCTCCCAAACCCACGACCTCTACCACCTAGAAGGACAAGGGCAGCAGGCACATGGGAACACCACCACCTGCACGTTCCCCTCCAAGTCACACACAATCCCAACTTGGAAATATATCGCCGTTCCTTCATCGTTGCTGGGTCAAAATCCTGGAACTCCCTTCCTAACAGCACTGTGGGAGAACCTTCACCACTTGGACTGCAGCAGTTCAAGAAGGCAGCTCACCACCACCTTCTCAAGAGCAATTAGGGATGGGCAATAAATGCTGGCCTTGCCAGCAACGCCCACATCCCATGAATGAATAAAAAAAAACTTAACCCTTCTTGTGGTGTGTAGTTTAAAATAAGACCTACAATTGGAAAAATAACCAGTTAGGCTCCTCACAGGTCCAGGAAACAGATGCCCAGAGGAAAGCAAGTATGCTCCACAAAGTGCAAGGCATGGGGATTCTCTCAAAGTCTACTAGCCAGCATCGATTCCTGTAGTTACCTATTTGCACCCATTGGAGACGAAACACAAAGGTAAAATTGGTCTTCACCAGTAGTGGAATCATAGCGAATTGGCAACCCGTTTTACACAGTGCCTGATTTTCTTTTGATTGAAGCGACTGGCGAAGGCCAATTGCACTCCTAAGCTCTCTCAGGAACCTTCTTTCCAATCTCACGAGAACAAGTCTGCTCAAATCAGCTTCATTCATCTTTGGGGCACTATGTGTACGTCAGAAAGATATCAAAACCGTAGGACACACAATAGAATAAGGACTTTGCATTTGAGGAACTTCCCCTTTTTTCTCTCTTTATTCACCCTCAGATAAAGCTTAATGGTTGGAAGTCAAGTTTTGGTGGCAAAGTCAAACAAGGAAGAACCTAAAGAAATTATTATATGGTGAGATTCCCAATTAGTGTTTAGGAATACCTAATTTTGCTACCGGGACAATGAGTTGCTCAATAATTTTGAAACAATTTTATGGCAAATGGCATCACAGATAAAAATTAGGATGTATTCAGGAATCATCTGAATCAAGAGAATGTTGAACCATAAAACCGCAAGTACAGAATGCAAGTCAGAGGAAGCTGTGTGAAAACTACAGATTTTGGTCAGGCTGCACCTCGAATAGTGTGCCCAGTTCTGGTCAACAAACAAGGGGAACTTTCAAGCTCGGAGCGCAGAGGAGAGCCACAAGGCTAATCCCTGGCGTCACAGGTCAGGGTTATAAGGAAGGGCTAAACAGACTTGGGCTTTTCAGTCTAAAAAGGAGTCTGAGAAATGATCTTATACAAGCATAAGATTGTTAAGGGAATGGATAAGGTAAAACAGGAATACTACTTTAAATTAAACTAAGAGTAGGACAAGGTGGCACAGGTAAATTTAGTACTATTTTCAGACGTACTTCACACAAAGAGTGATCAGCACTTGGAATGGACTTTAATGGAAGTGAAAAACCTCAATCATTTAAGAAACAGCTGGATGCTACAAAGGGGGGAATTGCAGGGTGCTTCTGGATAGATGAATTAAGATGGGCTAAATGGCCTTTCTCATCCGTAAGTATCTTGTGACCTACTAACAAAGAATATAGAGAAGAGGGATTAGGCTTGTAGCATAACTTAAAAGTCTGACTGCAAACAATCTGGACTGCAATTCACAATTGATGCCATTGAAAATATGAATGCCTTTTTTGCAAGGTAAGTGAGCCAGCTCTTTAATCAGGTAGCTGTCTGCACCATACACCTGCTAAGCTAACTTACTCATATCCAGCCATGATGTGGAGATGCCGGTGATGGATTGGAGTGTACAAATGTAAGGAATCTTACAACACCAGGTTATAGTCCAAATAAAACTGTTGGACTATAACCTGGTGTTGTAAGATTCCTTACATTTACTCATATCTGGCAGTGAATGGATCTTGTACACTGAGTGTCAACTGCAATGCTGCATGCTGTGAAATATAGCCATCACAGCAGAGGAGCCAATATTTACTCAGCCTCGTTAGCCGTGGCTCAGTGGTAGAACTCTCACCACAGAGTCAGATGGTCGTGAGTTCAAGCCCCACTCCAGAGACTAGGTTGATACTTCAGTACAGTACTGAGGGAGCATTGCACTGTCAAAGGGGCCATCTTTTGGATAAGACGTTAAACCGAGGCCCTGTCTGCCCCCCTCGGGTGGATGTAACACATCTCATGACACTACCTGAAGAGCAGGGGTGTTCTCCCGGTGTCCTGGCTAACATTTATCCCTCAACTAACACCCAAAACACATGAAATAAAGACAGAAAATGCTGGAGAACACTCAGCAGCATATGTGGAGAAAGAAACAGTTAACGTTTCAGGTCGATGATCTTTCATCAGAATCGATGTCCTGGTCACGTATATCACTGCTGCTTATGGAATCTAGCAGTGTGTAAATTAGCTGCCATGTTTCCTATATTACAACAGTGACCACACTTCAAAAATACTTAATTGGCTATAAAGCGCTTTGGGACATCCTGAGGTCATGAAAGGCACTGTATAAATGCAAGTTCTTTCTATCTTTACTCATCTAGAATTTGATTTAGGCTGCTGTAAAATTTAGGCCCCTGTAAAATTTATCTCCTGTATAAATGGGATAAGGCTTCTGTGTGATGGAGACAGATATGCAACACTGTCAGTTTTCACAGGGTGGTTGCTGCAGCCTCAGTAATTATTATAATTGTAATAATGGACAGTACTGTCTAAGTCCCTTCCTCCCCTCCCCCCCCCCCACCCCACCCTTGTAAAGCAAAAACTTAAGACATTTTCCCAGGGCACTTTGAAGAGTTATAAAGTGAATTTTCTACAGTATTGCACTCTAGGTGTGAAACGTCCTCTTCCCAATATGCTGTTTTGTTTTTGAGAATGCCAAGCACACCAGACCAATCTGCCATCTGTACAGATTGCCAGCACAGGATGTGGAGACTGCCAAACCCACAAATTTGTCAGCGTCAAGAAGGTTCTACCACAAACTATTCTGGAATTGGGACATTACGGGCGGATTCAACAACAAAAAAATAGGCAGCACATTGATCTCATTAGTCAAAATTTGTGCTCGGATACAGCTATATTCTATAGCGGCAACAGAGAGATTCTATGCCCAATGTAATAGCAATTCACACATGTAACCAGTTGCTTAAGGGCTGGCAGCCTTAGAACTTATTCTAGAATTTGACAGCTGTGCTATAATTCCTACAGTTCACTCCTACAGGAAAAGCACAATAGTGAGGCTAGATACTGATTTGAGCTCCTACAAGCAAGTGCATACAGGTGATCTAGTCAAGTGTGCTGTTATCACAACTTGCCCTGTTACATTGGCTTAAGATTATCCAAGAGGACACTAAATTTTTTGGAGGAGAGTAGGAAATGACCAACCACACTACTTAAGTGAGAACACTTACAAAACACATCAACCCTTTCCAGAACATGATGTACTATGTACATATAGATCTCTCTACCAGTTAACTGGAGATCACTCAAAGTTAAGCTTAAGATTTATGGTTCTTTTATACTCGAGAAAGCACTGGAGTAAATCTGTTATTGATAAGATACCCTCTACAAAAGTATAAAGGATGAACACACGGAGTGCAATTAAGGTATACGTTTCATACCTCTCAGGTTATAGGTGTGGGACCAGCCATAAGCCGTCATTCCAACCCACCTACTGTTCCATGTCAGTTTTCGAACAGCAGTTGTTGTAAAAGTTGATATGAAAAGGAGGAGAAACCAAATGGTAAACTGGCAGATTTTAAATCAGTACAAAATACCATACTATATTCCTCAAAGCTTGAACTCTTTTGAAAGGGAACTTTTAGAAGCTCTTACAATCTGTTTTTATATTTCTTGCTAGTTTACTCTCATATTCAATTTTCTCCTTCTTTATAAGAACATAAGAAATAGGACTGCAGGGTTGTTTGCCCAAGACCTGCAGTGTCAAAATATCCAAGTCTTGACAGTGTAGGTAAGGTGACTAATCATTTTCTCAAGATCTGGACTAAAGAACAATGTAATTTTAATCTCTCCATTTCATTTAGAATGTGATTTCCTTCAGCACTTTTACTCAATCTTCAGATTTGCTGCTGATGTTTTAGTTTTCGTATCACTGTTAATCTTACCTTCCCCCAACCCCAAAATATACAGATTATGGTGACAAGTTTACTTAGGTAGTTTCCATTAAAAATGTGGATATATTTTCAATTTAAATTCCTATATGAAAATAAGGACAGAATATCTGACTTTAAAATGGGGATAAATTATCCCCTGCCCTCCAACCCTTGGTCTTAAATGCCTGTGAGCAACGCCACGAGAGATCGACTAATATCATAGAATCATACAGCACAGGAAGTAGCCATTCGGCCCATCGTGCCTATTCCCGTCTTTGAAAGAGCTATCCAATTAGTCCAACTCCCCAGCTCTTTCCCCATAGCCCTGCAATTTTTTCCTTCTCAAGTATACAGCTATATATATTTTTAGCTATATGTGAGAGAGAGAGAGAGAGAGAGAGAGAGAGTAATAGGATAAGCTGCAAGTAGAACAACGCCCGAATAAAGCCGTTGTAGGGTCATACCTTGCAATATTCATTTGGGCCACAAGGAGGACTGTAAGACTAAGAAACCAGCCTAAAACATTATAGAGGATGATACATTTTACTATGAATTAGATGTAGGACACCACAAAATTACTAGGCATGTATCTGTAATAACTATAATATATAAATCAAGTAGACTGCCTCCAGTAAAATATATGCCTTCTAGCTGCTTTGGGACTGCAAAAACAATTTTTAAAAAAGAAAACACTATTTCTACTGTTTGCAGTTTTGCTTCTTTTCTGGCCTTTCATTAAACTTAAGGCCCCTTTTCCTTTAGGAATCACTCATCACATGCTCCTAAGTGCATCTTAAGTTGATTGCTCAGAAGAGCATCAAATAAAGCGATCCAGGATCTTGAACGTCTGGCTGCTTTGGCAGGTGAAGCACAACAAATTCAAAAAACATGGGACACATTTTGGCAGGGGTTCACTCTGCGCTTTTGATCCTTTATACGCAGTGCCTAATGTAAATTGCTAAACTTCACTGGTACACCACATCTGGTCAGGCTCATGCCCTCATACACAGACTGAAGTCAACTTTGCGGTGAGGGCTAGTCAGTGAAATCTTGGGAATGTAACGGTTTTTTTGTCCCCCTTCTAGAAACATCTAAAATAATTGCTGGTGTCGCTACACACAAATTAATCTGGAAGAGTTTTAGGGAGGAAAAAATTACTGAAGCACATAACTTATATAATGCATCCTAAATACTGCAGGGCACTTTAGAAGTATAAATTTACTGAACCGGATTTCAACTTGCTGGACTTCTGCAAAGTTGCTACAAAAATATTTATAGAACTGCCACAATTCATGATACCTGACGCAGATACATGGAATTCGAGAAATGCACAATGGACTTTGCAATTTATCAGAAGATTATTTACTTAAACAGATACCAGAAACAAATACACAGGAACTAGATTTGAAAAGTGTTTTCTGTTCAGCTTTTCACTAATCCAATGATGGGCAAGCCCCTTCAGTGGGACTCTGTTTCTGAAAGAACATAAAATTTGGATTTAATCTTATTTATTGCTGTTTCTCTTTTACAATCACTAGTTAGAGAATTGCTAGCACTTTGGTCACTTTTGGCAGCAAGGCTGATTTAATTTCTTTTAACTCTTCAGGGCTATGAGGAAAGAGTGGGGGAGTGGGACTAACTGGATAGCTCTTTCAAAGAGCCGACACAGGCACGAAGGGCCTAATGGCCGCCTTCTGAGCTACATGACTGTATGATTCTATGACTCCTGTTTAAAAACAATTAAATGTCCTTGTATTTGGCATTGTGTTTTGGAACTTTGAGCACCTCGGGCACAGAGCAAGGCAGTTTATGTAGAGGCTTGACTAACCAACACATTTGAACAAACAGGTATTAATTATCACACATTGAGTCACAATACTAATGTGGTCTTTGGCCTGCTATTGCAGATAACTTCTTAAAAAGATTATTGATTAAAAATTGGGGGACGGGAGAGGGAAATTCACCTCGGTTGGTCCAGCATACATCATGGGAGAGGGGAAGATGGCCACAACAGTAGATTCCGGTTTAAGTATTCCCTCCTCCAACACGGCAGCATGCTGCTTCATTCTCCATATTAAAGGTACATCATCATCTTTCGTCCAACCGCCTAGTGGGTGAAGAAGAAGAACTGGACGCCTGTAGCCACGTTCAATCAACTGCTGAAAGGTGTCCTGCATCAACAGAGCATGTCCATTGTGCACTGGGTTGCGTAGCTGAAATGCGAAGACAGCATCTAGGGGGTGGAAACAATTAAGGCACATTTACTTCACTGGAAAGATCCATTTTAGAAATATTTTGATTAACATCATGGCCACTCCCTATTCAAGTTCCAGGGTGGCCCACAGCCCAAGCCAATCAGTAAAGCTCTCTGCCAAACTACACCATCAGGTACCAATAGGTTAACGTGTGCCAGTGTGTTATTACCAAAGAACAAATGCAATAAATAGTTATTAAATATTTTAACTTTTATAGCCAGTCACTTTTGCACGGTCCTCTGCCAGACAGATCACATACTCCAACATGACATTTGATTTTTAAACTCTTGGTTTGCACACTCCTTACTCGTGATTGCTGCAGTATTTTTCTTCCTCAAAGGATGGGCCGGTTGGGCTATACATTGTTCACAAGGCAATTACGGGAGAGGAAGGCCATTCATTCTGACGGACCCTATAGTTCCCCCTCCTCCATGCAGCATTCAAATGTTTCTTGAAATGATTCCGAGTTTCTTCCTTCACTATTCTATCCGGAAGTCCATTCCAGATATTGATAACTGTGTAGAGAACTTGGAATAGGGAATGCTGAAGGGTACTTGGATCAGTCATGTCCTAGAGTAATTGCTCGTGAGGACCAGTACTCAGGTTTACACAAAAAGGAGCTCCTACCAAGCAATCTGTCTAAGACCTAAAAACTTGTAAGATGATAACATTTTGTGGCAGACCAAAAGACCATTAGACCCAAACAAACCTGTCCCTTTTTAACAAATCAACCACGCTTACTTACTTTCTCACTATATCCCTTAATAGGTTCTCGCTCCAGAAATGCAACTGTCACTTGAGCCCATTCATATCATCTGCTTCAAAGACCTCCCAGTAACCTCTTCTTCAACTCCATTACTATTCGGATGAAAGCAGTCTGTTTCATTTCACTCGTTACTCTTAACTTCCCAATTTTTAACTTGTGTCACCTGCTATTTGAACCTTTCACCACAGTAAACAATTTGTATGGAAGTTATCATACTCTCCTGTGTCAGCCAATAATGTAAATCTTCATATCACTGTTGGCCTAATCACAAGTTACACCATCACTTCTAGCCTGATCATGAGTAATAGTGATCTCCTGCATTAGGTCAGCTGTTGACAAAAAAAAACAATTGGACAGCTATAAAATAGAGCATGGAAAAAGAACAAGATTCTAGGATATTCCACGGCAATAATAACACATCGAAGATGTCAACACATATAGTTTATGACATCATCTGAACCCCTGATGTATTACAACTCTATAACAGTCTCCAGAATGAGAATTATTACAACACATATGGTTACCAGGTGGATAGTCTATTTGAACTCAGAACCTCAGCAACATTAAAATGATGTAGCCCGACTGGCCTAGAAACTGAACGTAGATCTTCTAATTACATAAACATTATGCTCCGAAGAGGAATACTGCCGACTGAACAAGAGCTCCAAACACGCATTTTTTTTTGAATGTCCAAGGTCACTTCAAGGCTCTTTGCAAGATCCTGATAGGGAGTCTGCATCAAACAGTGCAACAGCTGAGTAATGTTGTATAATGTTCCTACACCGTGAAGAGGCATTGGGATCAATGCGAACACTCAAGTTGATGGAAGGTCACGCAGAAAAGAAGGGAAACAGAGCCAAGCAGTAAGAGAAAATTTTAAAAAAGACTGGATTCATGATTTAGACACAGACATGTAGCTTTCTAGCTAGATGAAGGTACTTGCCCCCAAACCATCACTTGTTGAGTTACTTTGACTTTGCATTCTTTTTAACCTTGCTGGTGATCTACACAATAGGTATGGCCCTTCCTTTAGCTTTCTCGATAATAATAATAAAATACATGCAAAGATCACTATTATGGCTACCTGCCATAACTCTGAGGTGAAGTTGATGCAGCTGTTTCAGTGTACTTGACTCCATGTGCAGCAACATTAGGAGATGCATTTTATGCTTGTCAGGTAATTATACACTGATTCCATTATCCAGCTGGAGGGGCTTAAAGCAAAAAATGGGTGACCCAATATCCCTCCCCCCCCACCTTGTGCAATACAAAGAGAGATGAATGCATCTAGCTAGCTTAGTTGCAGCCACATCAAAAACAGATGCGGCTATAAATATCTACGCAAATTAATTTATTTCCCAGATTAGCAGTGTGAACATATTCATGTGGGCTTGATGCTTTCAGTGAAACTCAAGCTGCCTCAGGGTAAAATAAATCTCAACATTCTTTTATATTTAGACCCACTTTTTAAGAAAAGGAGAAAGTAGCAAGGTGAAAGCTGAATGACATCCCAAGCATACTTGCTTTTCACATTCTTAAATCAGTCGTTAAATAGTCTTCGACTTAAAGCATTACTTTAAAATAAAACACTTTTAAAAATTAACTTTTTTAAATTAAGTATCCAATGGGAAGTTAGGTAACGAGTGGGATAGAAATTCTTCCTCCCTCAGGCCCTGTTTCCAATCCAGCCAAGTCTAATCGGATGAAGGAGAGTCCTATGCGAAATTGTTTTAGCCAATCTCAATGCAGTACAAAACTGACAAATCTCACTCAGCAAGATCACAAAGATGGCTGAAAAAATTCACGGTGCAGTAATGGGATGTTCTTCTGAGGTTGTGGTTGTGACAAAATGAAGTATGTATGTCCCATTTTGGCCAGGTATTGTTCCTATGAAGTCAGTCAGAAAAACCAAGGAGTTTAAAAACCAAATGCAGTTAAATTCCACATCTCTAACCTAAATCAATATAATGTGAGATTTTGTCAGTTATCTCCAAGGTTATAGGCTTGAGTGAGGAATCAAGCTACATAATACAAACACAAAAAGTGCTGTGTGATTGCGGTTCGATTATGACTGACAACTTTTATTCATATAGAAACTGTCAGTTAAATTTTAAATCCAAGGAGCCCCAGCAAATGTTTCAAGGGTATTTAAGTGAGCTGAATTCTTCAAATTAAAGAGAAACAATCTGGATGTTTCAAGAGTTAGCTCAGGGCAGTGTAGCTACCAGAGGTGAGAAATTTAATGAAACCATCACTCAAGTATATAAAATGCTAATTAAGAATATCAATTTAGAATATTGTGAAAATTTGTTTTCCTTCTGAGATAGACAATATAATTTCTACTGTAAATATGGATGTGTTATATTATTGTTAATTATTTGCTGCTCATCTATTTCTAAATAAATGTGCTTCATAGTCAAAATTTAAAACAGGGTCTGATGTTATGATGCTCTACCACTCATCATAGAATGGACGATGATCCCGTGGAGGAAAAAGATAATTTCAATAAGCTAAAGTAATTAACAGAAAGGTTTTTCTGTTTGCTATCCTGGACGTGCTATTGGAAGCTTTCCTAAATATCAGGGCTAATGAAGGTCACAGGGAGCTGGGAACTTGCCTAGGAGAGTAATCTAAAACACAGAAGCTGAAAAATCTACAGGAAGGGTAGAAAATGTTCCAGAAACATTAAAGTGGTTAAGAAACATTGTTTTTTTTTTGGGGGGGGGGGGGGGAAAAAGAGAGAATAAATGTATTTTTACTCTGAACAAGCTGTGCTATAACAGACCTGGGGGTGCTTGATGTTGATACTAAGAAATAAAAGGGGCCGTGTACTAGAGATGAGACTACAAAACAGATAGCATTTCTGTCAAGAAATCCAACTGCATAACTCTTCCATCATACTTTAGGTTTGCACCTTTTGTACAAGTAGGAGTAAGACAGGCAGAAATCAGAACTGGGTAATTTTCAGTGTAAAATTGTTGATGTGGTTGGACCTCTGGGAGCTCTTCTAAAGTCAGCTCCCAAAGGGCTGATGAAACTACAGATGGAATTAATAAAATCTGTTATCTGCCTTTACAAGGTCACTGTCATAAAGGTGAAAACCCAGGCAACAAAGTCATCTGCCAAGGCTGGCCAAACAGGTGAGAGCTCTGGATGTCCCTGCAGCAATACAACCAGGTGTGCAGCACTAAGGGGTACAAGGCAGTAAAGTCCATACAAAGTAACCCATCAATGCCAAGTAGACTTACTTAATCTCCTGAGTTGCTATTAACAGTGTAAAATCTCCCAGGTTGCTGATTTACTAATAGCATTGAAAATGGCGATGGATGCTTAGCTGAAATTTCTGGAGGATCTGTCTCAAACCATAACCACTACCATTCTTTGGCCAGCCTCTAGGAAGAACGTGAGAACAGCCAGGGTTAACCGACCGAGTTTTGTTTCCACCTTGTGGAGAATTGACTGACCGCCATTTGGTTATTTCCAAGTATTATATTTTTATTATTTGCTCATGGGATGTGGGCGTCACTGGCGAGGCCAGCATTTATTGCCCATCCCTAATTGCCTTAGAGGTGGTGGTGGTAAGCCGCTTTCTTGAACCGCTGCAGTCCGTGTGGTGAAGGTTCTCCCAGTGCTGTTAGGAAGGGAGTTCCAGGATTTTGATCCAGCGATGATGAAGGAACGGCGATATATTTCCAAGTCGGGATGGTGTGTGACTTGGAGGGGAACGTGCAGGTGGTGTTCCCATGTGCCTGCTGCCCTTGTCCTTGTCCTTGTAGGTGGTAGAGGTCATGGGATTGGGAGGTGCTGTCGAAGAAGCCTTGGCGAGTTGCTGCAGTGCATCCTGTGGATGGTACACACTGCAGCCACTGTGCGCCGGTGGTGAAGGGAGTGAATGTTTAGGTGCCAATCAAGCGAGCTGCTTTGTCCTGTTTCCGAGAATGGCATTTTTGACAGCAGTAGCTCACTGTGTAGGTGAGATGAGAGTGACTGCCCTTGACATCAGGGCAGCATTTGACAGAGTATGACACCAACGAGCCCTAGCAAAATTGAAGTCAATGGGAATCAGGGGGAAAACTCTCCAGTGGCTGGAATCATACCTAGCACAAAGGAAGATGGTAGTGGTTGTTGGAGGCCAATCATCTCATCCCCAGGACATTGCTGCAGGAGTTCCTCAGGGCAGTGTCCAAGGCCCAACCACCTTCAGCTGCTTCATCAATGACCTTCTCTCCATCAGAAGGTCAGAAATGGGGATGTTCGCTGACGATTGCACAATATTCAGTTCCATTCGCAACACCTCAGATAATGAAACAGTCCGTGCCTACATGCAACAAGACCTGGACAACATCCAGGCTTGGGCTGATAAGTGGCAAGTAACATTCGCGTCAGAGAAGTGCCGGGCAATGACCATCTCCAACAACAGAGAGTATAACCACCTCCCCTTGACATTCAACAGCATTACCATCGCCGAATTCCCCACCACCAACATCCTGGGGGTCACCATTGACTAGAAACTTAACTGGACCAGCCACGTAAATACCGTGGCTACAAGAGCAAGTCAGAGGCTGGGTATTCTGCGGCAAGTGACTCCCCAAAGCCTTTCCACCATCTACAAAGGCAAAAGCCAGTAGTGTGATGGAATACTCTCCACTTGCCTGGACGAGTGCAGCCCCAACAACCCTCAAGAAGCTCGACACCATCCAGGACAAAGCAGCCCACTTGATTGACACCCCCATCCACCACCCTAAACATTCACTCCCTTCACTACCGGCACACTGTGGCTGCAGTGTGTACCATCTACAGGATGCACTGCAACAACTCGCCAAGGCTTCTTCGACAGCACCTCCCAAACCCACGATCTCTACCACCTGGAAGGACAAGGGCAGCAGGCACATGAGAACGACCTGCACGTTCCCCATCAAGTCTCACACCTTCCCGACTTGGAAATATATCGCCGTTCCTTCATCTTCGCTGGGTCAAAATCCTGGAAATCGCTACCTAACAGCACTGTGGGAGAACCTTCACCACTCGGACTGCAGCAGTTCAAGGCGGCAGCTCACCACCACCTTCTCAAGGGCAATTAGAGATGGGCAATAAATGCTGGCCTTGCCAGTGACGCCCACATCCCATGAACGAATGGAAAAAAAAAGTCTGGAATGCAGCACACCGGAGTTTCAGCATATTTTGCATCTATTTTTTATATTTGTTCTCAGGCATGGGAGAAACTGACAGCCGCATTTATTGGTCATCCCTAGTTGCCCCAAGGTGGTGGTGGTGGTGGGCCTTCTGCTTGAATCTGCAGTGTTTCAGCTGATGGTGCTCCAACAATCGTGTTAGGTAGGGAATTCCAGGATACTGACCCAGTGACAATGAAGGAATGTTGATATTCGTCTAAATCAGGATTCTGCATGACTTGGAGGTGATGTTCCCATAACATGACTTCTCTTGCCCTTCTGTCAAAAGGCTGGTATACACTGTCAAAGTAAGTTTGGCGAGTTGCTGCAGTGGATCCTGTTCATAGAATCAATAGATAGATTACAGCATGGAGGGAGGCCATTCGGCCCATCGAGTTTGCGCCGGCTCTATGCAACAGCAATCCAGCTAGTCCCGCTCCCCCACCCTTCCCCCATAGCCCTGCAATGTTTTTCCTTTCAAGTACTTATCCAGTTCCCTTTTGAAGGCCATCATTGAATCTGCCTCCACAACCCCCTCGGGCAGTGCATTCCAGATCCTAACCACTCGCTGTCTAAAAACGTTTCATCTCATGTCACCTTTGGTTCTTTTGTCAACCACCTTAAATCTATGTCCTCTGGTTCTTGACCCTTCCGCTAACGGGAACAGTTTCTCTCTATCTACTCTGTCTAGACCCTTCATGATTTTGAATACCTCTATCAAATCACTTTGCAACTGTCTCTGTTCCAAGGTGAATAACCCCAGCTTCTCCAATCTATCCACATAACTAAAAGTCCCTCATCCCTGGAATCATTCTAGTAAATCTCTTCTGCACCCTCTCCAAGGCCTTCACATCTTTCCTGAAGTGCGGTGCCCAGAACTGGACACAATACTCCAGTTGTGGCCGAACCAATGTTTTATAAAGGTTCATCATAACTTCCATACTTTTGTACTCTATGCCTCTGTTTATAAAGCCCAGGATTCCGTATGCTTTTTTAAACCGCTTTCTCAGCCTGCCCTGCCACCTTCAACAATTTGTGCACATAAACCCCCAGATCTCTGTTTCTGTACCCCTTTTAGAGTTGTGCCCTCTAGTTTATATTGCCTCTCCTCATTCTTCCTACCGAAATGTATCACTTCGCACTTTTCTGCGTTAAATTTCACCTGCCACGTGTCTGCCCATGCCACCAGCCTGTCTATATCCTCTTGAAGTCTATCACTATCCTCCTCACTATTTACTACCCTTCCAAGTTTTGTGTTATGTGCAAATTTTGAAATTGTGCCCTGTACACCCAAGTCCAAGTCATTAATATATATCAAGAAAAGCAGTGGTCCCAGCACTGACCTCTGGGGACCACCACTGTACACCTCCCTCCAATCCGAAAAACAACCGGTCACCACTACTCACTGTTTCCTGTCCCTTAGCCAATTCTGTATCCATGTTGCTACTGCCCCCTTTATTCCGTGGGCCGCAATCTTGATAAGCCTACTGTGCGGCACTTTATCAAACGCCTTTTGAAAGTCCATATTCACCACATCAACTGCATTGCCCTCATCCACCCTCTCTGTTACCTCATCAAAAAACTCTATCAGGTTAGTTAAACGTGATTTGCCTTTAACAAATCCGTGCTGGCTTTCCCGAATCAATCCACACTCATCCAAGTGTCTTAATTCTGTCCTGGATTATCGTTTCTAAAAGTTTCCCCACCACTGAGGTTAAACTGACTGGCCTATAGTTGCTAGGTTTATCCTTACACCCTTTTTTGAACAAGGGTGTAACATTTGCAATTCTCCAGTCCTCTGGCACCACCCCCCGTATTTACAGATGTTTGGAAGATTCTGGCTAGTACCTCCGCAATTTCCACTCTTACTTCCCTCAGCAACCTAGTATGCATCCCATCCGGTCCGGGTGTCTTATCTACTTTAAGTACAGCTAGCCTTTCTAGTACCTCTTCTTTATCAATTTTTAACCCATCCAGTATCAACTATATCTTCCTTTACTGAGACTCTGGCAGCATCTTCTTCCTTGGTAAAGTCAAATGCAAATTTAGTACCTCGGCCATCCCCTCTGCCTCCATGAGTAGATCTCTTATATGGTCCCTAATCGGCCCCACCTCTCTTCTTACTACCCGTTTACTGTTTAGATGCCTGTAGAAGACTTTTGGATTCCCTTTTATGATGGCTGCCAGTCTATTCTCAAACTCTCTCTCTCTGCCCCTCTTATTTCCTTTTTCACATCCCCTCTGAACTTTCTATATTCTGCCTGGTTCTCACTTGTGTTATCAACCTGACATCTGTCACACGCCCCTTTTTTCTGTTTCATCTTACTCACTATCTCTTTTGTCATTCGGGGAGCTCTGGCTTTAGTTGCCCTACCTTTCTGCCTCGTGGGAATGTGCCTAGACTGTACCCGAACCATCTCCTCCTTAAAGGGCGCCAATTACAGTTTTGCCTGCCAATCTTTGATTCCAATTTACCCGGGCCAGATCTGTTCTCATCCCACTGAAATTGGTCCTCCTCCAATTGAGTATTTTTACTTTAGATTGGTCCGTGTCCTTTTCCATAGTATTCCATACCTTATGATACCTTTAATAGTCTTTACTGCAGCCATAGTACACAGGTGATGGAAGAACTGGAGTCCTGTGGCAGGGCCATTGATCAAGCGGACTGCCCTGTCCTGACTAAATCAAAAATCTTGTATAATAAGAAAATTATTTTTTCAAATACCTTCCTTTTGCAGGTTGCATTTCTGCAGAGTTGGAGTGATGCTTTCTATCTGATCTAACACAGATCAGCATTCTTTTCTGACTTAGGGAGGAATTGGTAGAACTCGAAAACCAGCAAGTTACTTTTATGCACTTGGATCTTTCGGTCTCATTTTATGTTGCTGCCCTGGTTTCAGGATATCATCCCTGAACGGGCCATCTTGGTAATGCTTCCCCACCCATCAGACATGGCAGAAGGGGAGTCAGCGAGTTTGGCTCATTAGACCCCTGAAAAAGTGGGTCTCCGCTGTCACCACAACAAGGCCTTTTATATTTCATGTGTAACAGACGGCAGGAAAAAAGCAGAGAAACTTTGATAAAGGAACTGCGCTTTCTGATTTCCTAACTGGCATTCAAGACCTACGATTTAATGTTTGCATTAGGTCATTGCAGCAACTAAATAATGAACATCAAGAACTGAAAAACAGATCAGAAAAGAAAGACTTGCATTTATGTAGTGCCTTTAACCACCTCAAGATGTCCCAAAGAACTTTACAGCCAATGAAGTACTTTAGAAGTGTAGTCGTATCATCTACTGAAGATATCCAGTGAGATGGTTTCCACTGAAGGCCCCGAGTATGGGAAGTGCCAGATTGTGGCATTACTGCTGTTGTGCAGAATGCATGTGGACTATGGAGCATTAGACCAAACACTGCCAGTGTACAAAGAATGGGCCAATCCTGTTGGTATGAAGTACTTGGTCATGTTTGTTGTTTGCTTTTATAGTGACCAGTATATATTACATGCATTTGACCAGCATCAGCCCTGTGGACACTTTCCTGACCCATGTCGATGTTTTCCAGGTGCAAACCTTTTAATTATTTTGATACGTCTCACATGCTAGGTCAAGTAGTCAGGATACAAATCGTAGGCCTTATATCAATCAAACCATTGTGCAAAGTGCCAACGTAATGAGCTTGAAGGTGCTTGGGGAAAATATATAGAATACTTATTGGGAAAGCTTATCGTACCATAATCCATAAACACTATAAACCCACCTGTACCTAATTTCACGAGAAAGAGCAAATAAAAGAATTTGCATTTATACAGCACCTTTCACATCCTCAGGACATCCTAAAGTGCTTCACAATCAATCAAGTACTTTTGAAGTGTAGCCACTGTTGTTACGTAGCAAGTGCAGCAGTCAATCTGTGCACAGCAAGGTTCCATAAAAAGAGCAATGAGATAAATCAGATTATCTGTTTTGGGTGTTGGTTGAGGGATAAATATTGGCCAGGACACCGGGGAGAACGCCCTTGGTCTTCTTCAAATAGTGCCATAGGATCTTTTACAGCCACCTTAGGGTACAGACAGGGCTTCAGTTTAATGTCTCATCCAAAAGATGGCACCTCTGTCAGTGCAGCGCTCTCTCAGTACTGCACCGAAGTGTGAGCCTAGATTATGTGCTCAAGTCTCTGGAGTGGGGCTTGAACCCATGACCTTCTGATTCAGAGGCAAGAGTGCTACCAAATAAGTTAAGTGGTAAATGAAAACCACAAGGAGAGCTGGCATGGGACTTAGAAAAGCAATTCTATGCAGGAGGTGCCAAACTTATTCGGCACAGATTGACTGCTAGCACAAGAGATCCAACATCAGAGACGGCCCTTTTCCCAGCACTGGCATCCCTCGTCAAAACAAAAGTACAAAGAAGTCCTGTTTGGCATTTGGTTCCAAGCATCCACACTGTAAATAATTACTAGATCTACAAATTAAATTTGAAGTATCACAAAGAATTTAAACACTCAAACTGCAAGTGCTTCCTGCTACTCACCTGCATTCATTGCCTTAAATTTTTGCTTTAGCTCGCGTGGGGTGAGGCGATAATGATCGAGGCCATCGCTCCAATAGATACGATCGAGAACTTGCAGGTCCCCACCTACCAGCCAGCTGCCACTCTGCATTACCATCTGTGGTTTTAATAAGGGATCAGAACCAAAAAATAACTTACATTTCCAATAAGCAAACTTGGGAAATAACAGACACAAAAACAAAACAATGCAGATGCTGGAAATCTGAAATAAAAGCAGAAAATGCTTGAAACTCTAAGGTCAGGCAGCACCTGTGGAGAGAGTAACATCGGGTCAGCGTTTCAGGTCGATGCTGACACATCCTCTGGACGCATCTTTTGTTTCTCTAATTTCTCTCATTATCACCACCTTTTGCCTTGCACCATCATCACTCCTTTTTTATTTTCCTGACCCCTTTTCCCTGGCTCTGTATCTGCTTGTGAGCTGTTCATCTGTAACATCTTCCAGTTCTGGCAAAAGATCAGCAGTCTGAAACGTTAACTCTATTTATTCCCCAGATGCTGCCTGTTACCAGCATTTTCAGTTTTTATCTGGGAAATGTAGAACTAACTGTATAAAAATGCAAACTAAAGATAGATATAACACCCTAATAAAACTTCTGTGGTATAGAAAGGACACTGAAAGTAATTGCAGGTAACAATGGATTTCTCTAAAATAACAAATATTAATGATTATATTTTTAAATGGTAATTATTTTTCAATGTTTGAAAATTAACTAAGAACGCACAGACCAAATAAAACAGATCATGCTGCATGCAAGGTGTCCCCTACAGGTAGGTTTACACTACTCCTCCATACCGCAAGAATAAAGATCTACTGTTGACATAGGGACTCCCTGATATTCCAATTTAAAAGTGAGTGGCTTGTAGCTGCACAACAGGCAGTGCTACAGGAATGACTAAGGGGTAGAGGCTATTTGCACTCAAAAACCCCCGATCACCACTTCTTTAATTGCCACTAATGTATTTGACCAGTTTGAAACAATGATGTGGAGATGCCGGTGATGGACTGGGGTTAACAATTGTAAACAATTTTACAACACCAAGTTATAGTCCAACGATTTTATTTTTAATCCCGCAAGCTTTCGGGGGCTTTCCCCTTCCTCAGGCAGTTCCACACTGCCCGAGGAAGGGGAAAGCCCCCGAAAGCTTATGAGTTTGAAACAAGACAGAGCTCCTCCATACTTCCTGTTTACCTGTAGCACAACAGGAAAGTTATCTAAACAAAAGCTAAATGCCATACCGATCTTAGAGGGGGAGGGGGAATGCTTTTAGCGAAACCTTAATGTAAGGGTGTTCTTTGCAAGTTGTTCCCCACTGACGTGCGCAACGCTCCTCTTTCCTGTGCTCATAGAATTCTGGATTGCGAAGGATAGCAACCCGCTGCCCCTCGTACACCAGCGCGAAGGCGGTACACCCATCCAGTCGCTCTTTGTCTTCATGCGTCGCTGTCAGGACAATGGGCACTGACAGGTTGATGAGACCCCCTACAGTTCAAGAGGGGACCAAAAAAAAAGCATGTAAGAATATGGTTTTAAAGCCAGGCATGGTCAATATCCCATCTTGCATAGCTCGCATAAAGCTGCCAAACATTTAGCAAGAGAGCGGTGTTAATGGGGTGGGGGGGGGGCTAAGTCGTGTCTCGGTGTGTGTGTGTATGAAAGACAGTTTGTAAGATGTGGATGGTGGAAGCTCTGAGCCATCCCATGTTCTGTGGAGTTGCTACAGATCCCTTTTAAAAGCCTTGCCTCCATTTCGAGTGTTTGATTTGCCCAAATGCAAGGCTGAAACTACTCCATAACATATCACGGCCATTCATCCTGTACAAGGTCTCACCTAATTCGCCCTAATCCAGTTCATTGACATTCTATCGCCCAGTTCAGCTTGGGAACAAAATGGGGGTAATTTTCTCTTTCACCCCCTAGGGTAATAGTTCGCCCGGCTGTTATAGAACCTGCTCGACTGTCACTTCCACTGAAATCAAAGGAGATCAAAATCGGGCTGGTTCTAGAACTGGTGCGCGATACACTTCACCAATATACTGCCCAAGCGATGAAGGTTGAAATTACCAATATGTCTTAACTTAACATTTTCCTTAATTTTCATTCTAAGCACCATACTTTGATTATTGTTGGTGTGGGACCGGAGTCACAGCCCTGATAAAGATGGCAGGTTTCCATCCATAAAAGGACATTAGTGAACCAGTTGGAATTTTACAACAATCTGACAGCTTCATGGTCACTTTCACTGATACCAGCTTTTTAACACAATGGTATACAAGCAAATCAAAAATAGCTGCTGTTCTTACCAATGATCCTCAGCATGTGAAAATCTTTTAAGATCAGAGAGGAGGATTGATTAAAAAAGCAACAGACACTTTGATTTGTGTACAGCGCATCACACCTTAGGGTGAATGTTGCATTGGTTCCTCTTTATTCATTGAACTAGAAAGGATTGAACCCACGTCACCTACCCGCATCCCTCCTCAAAATAAAACCAGGAACAGATACGCCACCACAAGACTGCACATTTCTCGCTCTCCCTCCCCACTGTATTATTAGTGATAAAAGTAAACTTTAAAATGGATCAAGGCACATGCTCCCTCGTGGCTGCCAAGCACTGGATAACTATCGTGATGCTAGCCAGCAAGCAAGAGTTTTTAATTTGAAGCAGTTACTTTTGTGACCGTGGCTTCAGTAATAGATACCAGCTATTGGCAAACTGTGTGCAAGACAGGACAAGAAACTTGCAACAGGAATACAGGAATGACAACAAGGGAGGATTTTGCACCGTTCATCTTTTGCTTAATAAATGTGCTTTTGGTTAAAGTCTAAAATGAGGCTTGATGTCTTGCTTTTCAAAGAAATGAAGAAGTCCCTTTTAGAAGCACAGGCTAGATCCAGCACTTAACGCCATTCACAAGAAAAGTTGCGTGTTTGTTGTCTTGGGCATTTTATATCCTTTTTTAATACCTAAGTGTCCAAATTCATGGAATCATAAAATCTTACAGCATAGGAGGCGGTCATTTGGCCCACCGTTGAAAGAGCTATCCCATTAGTACCACTCCCCCACGCTTACCCCATCGCCGTGCAAATTTTTCCTTTTCAAGTATATATCTAATCCCCTTTTGAAAGTTATTATTGAATCTGCTTCCACCACCCTTTCAGGAAGTGCATTCCAGATTATAACAACTCACTGCGTAAAAATATTTCTCTTCTTCTCCCTTGAATTGAACCACATTCAGTTGTTTGAAGAAATAACAAAAAAATAACGAAGAAAACACAATTCAGATAATTTTGGACTTCGAGCAAGTCCCAACCTCCAGACATTAATCGCCATATTAAAGAATTTTAGCAGGACTTTCGATAACTCAAACAGAAATGTAACAAAAATTATGGGTTCAGCCTACTGGCAGCTAAAAAGACCAATGCTGATGGAGATCTAAGAAAGATAGGCCAGTTAATGGAGGATGGTCAGATATGTTCAACCATTATACTTGAGAAAGAGTAGTGGATTGCTCTCACAAAGAGCCAAATGGCCTCCTTCTGTGCTATAAACTTCCAAGACAATTTTAAACCCCCTTATCCCTAAAGGGTGAAAGATAACAGATTTTTTTCTCCTTCCAAACATAACAGGAACATTGTAGAACTAGGATCTTTACAAGTTACAACTGTGGGCCTGACCATTCTATACCCAATCCTCACCAGCGTGTTCTCAGGGAGGGACCCATTTTGGTTTTCATTCTGCCTATCGATGCTTGAACTCGGTGCTCATTTTTTTTTAAAAGAAAGAAAAATTCGGTAGCACTCAATAAAATTCCATAAAAATATTAGGCAATGGAATGTGTTGCCAGTTTCTGTGCTCAAAACCCCAGTAATTATCAAATCAGACCAGGGTGAAAATCCCAGACTCCTTTAAAAAAATAGAAAATGTACTTATGAGCTGGACCTCTACAATTCTATGATATCTTAAGATCAATTTCTGTGGCAAGTCTAGCCCATTTCTGTGGCTTACACACTGTTGTCTAAAGTGTAACAGCAGAAGACTTTAAATTAAAAAGAAAAGACTTCTATTTATATAGCGCCTTTCACAACCTCAGGAGGTCCCAAAGTGCTTTACAGCCAATTAAGTACTTTTTGAAATATGGTCACTGTTGTAATGTGGGAAACAGAGCAGCCAATTTGCACGCAGCAAGCTCCCACAAACAGCAATGTGATAATGACTAGATAATGTTTTTAGTGATGTTAGTTGAGAGATAAATATTGGCCAGGACACTGGAAGAACTCCACTGCTCCTCTTCGAATTAATGCCATGGAATCTTTTACATCCACTTGAGAGGGTAGATGGGGCTTCGGTTTAACGTCTCATCCGTAAGACTGCACCGCCAACAGTGCAGCACTCCCTCAGTACTGCACTGGTGTACCAGCCTAAATTTTGAGCTCAAGTCTCTGGAGTGGGGCTTGGACCCACAACCTGCTGAATCAGGGGCGAGAGTGCTACCACACAGCTGACATCTGTGTTTAGAGAACAATAAACTAGAACTATAAACTAACCAACGCTGTAGGGTAATTTTTTCGAAACCTCTGCTACAGCTGAGGTACCTTGCACGTTGCGGGCTGACTTACAACAGCTCCCGAGGAGAGGAGGCAGCGCACAAGATGGGCCAGCAGAGAAGGAGCTTTAGTGGAGAGCCGCAGCAGTCAGTCCGCAGCCACCCACATCACCAGACAGCCGCCCAGCAGCAGAACAGAGAGCTCAAGCGGCCTAGGCTAGAAGAGCAGGAGCACTGTAATAATAATCAAGCTAAGGGAGAACAGATAGAAGCAGAAGAGACAGTCGTCAGAATCAGCACTGGTGTTGGCACGGTAAATTTTTACAGTTGGTTTCTTAGTTTTGGAGCACAAGCAACAGCCCAAGACTTCTGTTAAACTAAGCTAACTGTACCACAACACCACAATCAAGCTGCTCCATCCTGCTCTTGCACAGCAGCCCCTTTGCAAGTACAGCCAAACTCAAGAGCAACTGCAGGATTTCAATGTAAGAAATGCAATACAATGAAATCTGCAAATACTGTTTAGGTTTGAAAATACAAAAAAAACACACATCTATATAATAAAAATCTTGTATCTATGCCACATTTCCTGTCAGCACTTTCCATTACAAATTCCTATGTCCACATTTATAATGGAAACTGCCTGTGTAAAACTCGTCACACTGTAATTACACCACTACCCCACTGCAGCGCCACCACTGGTGCGAATGTTCAATTACAGCGTGACAAGTTCACATAGGCAGTTTCCGATTATAAATGCAGACAGCAGGTTTACAACAGGAATAAAAAAAGGACAGACCGCGTGACTTTCAAATGGGGTCGAAATTACACCTGAAACTTTCTATTAAGCCTTGTTGGGTTCACACACTGTATCCAAGTGGAAGCTCTTGTTAGATCCCCATTCACAGCAGGTGACTTGTCATTCAGCCCCTACATCCAATCTTTTACAAGCCGTCAGAACTGTCAAAGATGTTAAAGTTTCTTTTTAATTAAAAAGGACGCCCATCATCTGAACCTTAGCTCAGGCTTTGCCACTCTCACCCAGGGATTATTTAAGTTCTTACCATCCAACAAGCAGCCGAAATGAAGGCACTGCAAGAATTCTCGCTCTCTCATGAAGCCATTGAGTGGAGTAGCCCAACCCTCGGCCAATACCTGCACCCACTGCAAATCCACCTAGAATGAAGAGACACAAATTGTACTCTGTTTCCTTTTGAAACCCAACAATTAGGCATCAATTTTCACTACAGCAAAGGTTAAAAGGCCCAATGCGCTTCACAGCTAATGAATTACTCTGGAAGTGTAGTGTCACTGAAGGGAACTGTGGCAGCCAATTTGCAGACAGCAAGCTCCCGTGAGCAACAATGAGATAAATTACCAGATAATCTGTTTTTGGCGGTTTTGGTTGAGAGCTAAATGCTAGTCAGAACATTAGGAAAAATCCTTTCCCTTTGTTCAAATAGTGCCATGGAATCTTTTAAGTCTTCCTGAACAAGCAGACAGGGCCTCAGGTTAATGAAAAGGCAGCACCTCCAAAGGTGGGTGGGCCGATGGGCCAGGGGGTGTAGCAGGTCTGGATGGAGCAGGCGGGACGAACCAGTTGGCCCTTTTCTGTCCATGTCCTTCGTATGTTAGGCCGGTTCAAAGCCACATCTCTCACTGCTTGCAGCCAGATCTAGTCCAGGGACAATCCCTGCGATCGACAATGCTGCATCAACTTAGAAGGAAGCAGATCTTAACTCAAGGATCTCCAGGGAGAATTATGTTTCTTGAAAGATGTCTGATCAATTTGCGGTAAGTTTATAACGTTTTCCCTATTTGTGAGTACTCTGAATTTTAAAAAGTACTCCTTTAAGCTTTCCTTCCCCCTTAACTTTAAAGAATAACATAATTTCTGTAATCCAATGAATCAGCCTTTCGTTGTTTTCTGATTTGTTAGGAACTGAAATAAACTTTTTTTTCATACTCTTGTTCATGAAGGGTATTATATCTATACAATTTACCAGGAGTACACTAGTTCATTTGTTAGTGAATTCACTCCTGGTCGTTACTAATTTAAAACACTACTCTAGTCATTGGCAGAGCACAGGGACAAAACAGCCAATGGCAGCAGCAGTTCAGACTGGAAGCCAGCTAGACAGGCTCCAGCACACTTGTTATTTACAGTAATCTAAATGAGTTGCAGAGCCCAATTCTCTGAAGGACTTAAAATTAGCCACCTTCCCTGAGGAGAGTTGAACGTTTGTTGAAAAAGCAACAGTACACAAAAGGAACAGTGACTATCTCTGCTGCATAAATAAGAATTAAACATAATCTTCAACGTCCCTTTTATACTTAAGGCCCATGAAGCCAGTTGTGCACAGTGACGTACACATAAAAATGCATAATTACTACAATATATCAAATCTTTAAATTGTTCTTCTGTCCAACTCCTCCCCCCACCTACTCCCCAACCAAAGAATATCCCCTTCTCCATAGGCTGGTGGCAGTGAGAGAGGTGAGAAGACAAATGGTACAAAGTCAGCTAACAGAATCAGGATTCAAAGTCTTGGCAGTTTTAAATTAAAAGGTACTGGAGGAATTGCATCCCATGAGAGCTGCAATATTCCGTTTGCTGTAAGTTCCCATAGTTTAATTGAGGCAGCAAATCTCTGGGGTTTTGGATGGCGGGCGATGGTGAAAAACAGAGGATCAGAGCATTTTAACCTGAACTTCACGGGGTTGTGAGTAGTTTTCTCAGGAGCCATTACAAATTTTCTCTGTCCGCTTCTTCATTCCAACTTAGACGAGTACGTCAAATGAATATAAAGCCAGAAATTAGCTTTCGCGATATTAGCATATGAATGCTTACTGCATTGCAATATTATCATTGTATCATGGTATGGTACAGCACAAAAGGAAGCCAATCAGCCCATCGTGCCTCTGCTGGTTCTTTGAAAGAGCTATCCAATTTGTCCCACTCGCCTGCTCTTTTCCCATAGCCCTGTAGATGTATTCCCTTCAAATATTTATCCAATTCCCTTTTGAAAGTTATTATTCCAGATTACAACTCGCTGCATAAAAAAATGTTTCCTCATGTCACCTCATTACTGCGCTAACTTGTTTTAAACGGTTTAATGTCTCCAATAAAATAGCAGAGGAGACATACAGCTGAGAGGAGCCGAGCCGAGCGGAGGGAGCGTCCGATAAAAGGCGGGATTTCAGAGCGCTGAGAACAGCTGAGAGGAGCCGAGCCGAGCGGAGGGAGCGTCCGATAAAAGGCGGGATTTCAGAGCGCTGAGAACAGCTGAGAGGAGCCGAGCCGAGCGGAGGGAGCGTCCGATAAAAGGCGGGATTTCAGAGCGCTGAGAACAGCTGAGAGGAGCCGAGCCGAGCGGAGGGAGCGTCCGATAAAAGGCGGGATTTCAGAGCGCTGAGAACAGCTGAGAGGAGCCGAGCCGAGCGGAGGGAGCGTCCGATAAAAGGCGGGATTTCAGAGCGCTGAGAACAGCTGAGAGGAGCCGAGCCGAGCTGCGACCGAGTTCGAAGTGACGTCAGGAATCAGATCGGGACGCGACACAGGGGAGGCACCTGATTGGTGAGTAGGTTCAGGTGAGTATTTCTACTTATCTACAATAACGAAAGTAAAAGGAAAGGGAAGGTCTGCAGGTCTTATCGGAAGTAGCGTTTATTTTTTAGTGAATCAAGGTCCCTAGTGTAGTTAACATTCTCTAAATTGAGAACAATTTAAAGGAGTAAACTCCTTAAAGGGAGTGGTAAGTAGTTTTTCTTTCCTTTTTTTTTCTCTTGACATTGTAGTTGTTCTTAAGCTAATTTAAGGGTTAAGTCATGGCAGGAGATCCCAGCGCCGTGTCATGTTCCTCTTGTGGGATGTGGGAATTCAGGGCTCCTTCCTGTATCCCTGATTCCTTCACCTGCGGGAAGTGTGTCCAGCTGCAGCTATTGTTTGAACGCTTGACGGCTCTGGAGCTGCGGATGGATTCACTTTGGAGCATCCGCGATGCTGAGAAAGTCGTGGATAGCACGTTCAGTGAGTTGGTCACACCGCAGATAAAAATTACTGAGGGAGATAGTGAATGGGTGACCAACAGACAGAGGAAGAGTAGGAAGGCAGTGCAGGGGTCCCCTGCGGTCATCTCCCTCCAAAACAGGTATACCGTTTTGGATACTGTTGGGGGAGATGGCTCACCAGGGGAAGGTGGCAGTGGCCAGGTTCATGGCACCGTGGCTGGCTCTGCTGCACAGGAGGGCAGGAAAAAGAGTGGCAGAGCTATAGTGATAGGGGACTCGATTGTAAGGGGAATAGACAGGCGTTTCTGCGGACGCAACCGAGACTCCAGGATGGTATGTTGCCTCCCTGGTGCAAGGGTCAAGGATGTCTCGGAGCGGCTGCAGGACATTCTGGAGGGGGAGGGTGAACAGCCAGTTGTCGTGGTGCATATAGGCACCAACGATATAGGTAAAAAACAGGATGAGGTCCTACAAGCTGAATTTAGGGAGTTAGGAGTTAAACTAAAGAGTAGGACCTCAAAGGTAGTAATCTCAGGATTGCTACCAGTGCCACGGGTTAGTCAGAGTAGGAATGACAGGATAGCTAAGATGAATACGTGGCTTGAGAGATGGTGCAAGATGGAGGGATTCAAATTCCTGGGCCATTGGAACCGGTTCTGGGGGAGGTGGGACCAGTACAAATTGGACGGTCTGCATCTGGGCAGGACTGGAACCAATGTCCTAGGGGGAGTGTTTGCCAGTGCTGTTGGGGAGGGTTTAAACTAATGTGGCAGGGGGATGGGAACCGATGCAGGAAGTCAGTGGGAAATAAAGTGGTGACAGAAACAAAAGGCAGTAAGGGAGAGTGTACAGAACATGACCGGACAGATGGTCTGAGAAAGCAGGGCAAAGACCAAGGGAAGTCTAGATTAAACTGCATTTATTTCAATGCAAGAAGTCTGATGGGCAAGGCAGATGAACTCAGGGCATGGATGGGTACATGGGACTGGGATGTTATAGCTATTACTGAAACATGGCTAAGGGAGGGGCAGGACTGGCAGCTCAATGTTCCAGGGTACAGATGCTATAGGAAAGATAGAGCAGGAGGTAAGAGAGGAGGGGGAGTTGCGTTCTTGATTAGGGAGAACATCACGGCAGTAGTGAGAGGGGATATATCCGAGGGTTCACCCACTGAGTCTATATGGGTAGAACTGAAAAATAAGAAGGGAGAGATCACTTTGATAGGATTGTACTACAGACCCCCAAATAGTCAACGGGAAATTGAGGAGCAAATATGTAAGGAGATTACAGACAGCTGCAAGAAAAATAGGGTGGTAATAGTAGGGGACTTTAACTTTCCCAACATTGACTGGGACAGCCATAGCATTAGGGGCTTGGATGGAGAGAAATTTGTTGAGTGTATTCAGGAGGAATTTCTCATTCAGTATGTGGATGGCCCGACTAGAGAGGGGGCAAAACTTGACCTCCTCTTGGGAAATAAGGAAGGGCAGGTGACAGAAGTGTTAGTGAGGGATCACTTTGGGACCAGTGATCATAATTCCATTAGTTTTAAGATAGCTATGGAGAAGGATAGGTCTGGCCCAAAAGTTAAAATTCTAAATTGGGGAAAGGCCAATTTTGATGGTATTAGACAGGAACTTTCAGAAGTTGATTGGGAGAGTCTGTTGGCAGGCAAAGGGACGTCTGGTAAGTGGGAGGCTTTCAAAAGTGTGTTAACCAGGGTTCAGGATAAGCACATTCCTTATAAAGTGAAGGGCAAGGCTGGTAGAAGTAGGGAACCTTGGATGACTCGGGAGATTGAGGCACTAGTCAAAAAGAAGAAGGAGGCATATGACATGCATAGGCAGCTGGGATCAAGTGGATCCCTTGAAGAATATAGAGATTGCCGGAGTAGAGTTAAGAGAGAAATCAGGAGGGCAAAAAGGGGATATGAGATTGCTTTGGCAGATCAGGCAAAGGTGAATCCAAAGAGCTTCTACAAATACATAAAGGGCAAAAGGGTAACTAGGGAGAGAGTAGGGCCTCTTAAGGATCAACAAGGTCATCTATGTGCGGAACCACAAGAGATGGGTGAGATCCTGAATGAATATTTCACATCGGTATTTACGGTTGAGAAAGGCATGGATGTTAGGGAACTTGGGGAAATAAATAGTGATGTCTTGAGGAGTGTACATATTACAGAGAGGGAGGTGCTGGAAGTCTTAACACGCATCAAGGTAGATAAATCTCCGGGACCTGATGAAATGTATCCCAGGACGTTATGGGAGGTTAGGGAGGAAATTGCGGGTCCCCTAGCAGAGATATTTGAATCATCCACCGCTACAGGTGAGGTGCCTGAAGATTGGAGGGTAGCAAATGTTGTGCCTTTGTTTAAGAAGGGCGGCAGGGAAAAGCCTGGGAACTACAGACCAGTGAGCCTGACATCTGTAGTGGGTAAGTTGTTAGAGGGTATTCTGAGGGACAGGATCTACAGGCATTTGGAGAGGCAGGGACTAATTAGGAACAGTCAGCATGGTTTTGTGAGAGGAAAATCATGTCTCACGAATTTGATTGAGTTTTTTGAAGGGGTAACCAAGAAGATAGATGAGGGCTGTGCAGTAGATGTGGTCTACATGGACTTCAGCAAAGCATTTGACAAGGTACCGCATGGTAGGTTGTTACATAAGGTTAAATCTCATGGGATCCAAGGTGAGGTAGCCAATTGGATACAAAATTGGCTTGACGACAGAAGACAGAGGGTGGTTGTCGAGGGTTGTTTTTCAAACTGGATGCCTGTGTCCAGCGGTGTGCCTCAGGGATCGGTGCTGGGTCCGCTGTTATTTGTTATTTATATTAATGATTTGGATGAGAATTTAGGAGGCATGGTTAGTAAGTTTGCAGATGACACCAAGATTGGTGGCATTGTGGACAGTGAAGAAGGTTATCTAGGATTGCAACGGGATCTTGATAAATTGGGCCAGTGGGCCGATGAATGGCAGATGGAGTTCAATTTAGATAAATGTGAGGTGATGCATTTTGGTAGATCGAATCGGGCCAGGACCTACTCCGTTAATGGTAGGGCGTTGGGGAGAGTGAAAGAACAAAGAGATCTAGGAGTACAGATTCATAGCTCCTTGAAAGTGGAGTCACAGGTGGATAGGGTGGTGAAGAAGGCATTCAGCATGCTTGGTTTCATTGGTCAGAACATTGAATGCAGGAGTTGGGATGTCTTGTTGAAGTTGTACAGGGCATTGGTGAGGCCACACTTGGAGTACTGTGTACAGTTCTGGTCACCCTATTATAGAAAGGATATTATTAAACTAGAAAGAGTGCAGAAAAGATTTACTAGGATGCTACCGGGACTTGATGGTTTGACTTACAGGGAGAGGTTAGACAGACTGGGACTTTTTTCCCTGGAGAGTAGGAGGTTAAGGGGTGATCTTATAGAAGTCTATAAAATAATGAGGGGCATAGATAAGGTCGATAGTCAAAATCTTTTCCCAAAGGTAGGGGAGTCTATAACGAGGGGGCACAGATTTAAGGTGAGAGGGGAGAGATACAAAAGGATCCAGAGGGGCAATTTTTTCACTCAAAGGGTGGTGAGTGTCTGGAACGAGCTGCCAGAGGCAGTAGTAGAGGCGGGTACAATTTTGTCTTTTAAAAAGCATTTGGACAGTTACATGGGTAAGATGGGTATCGAGGGATATGGGCCAAGTGCAGGCAATTGGGACTAGCTTAGTGGTATAAACTGGGTGACATGGACATGTTGGGCCGAAGGGCCTGTTTCCATGTTGTAACTTCTATGATTCTATGATTCTATGATTCTATACACTAATATCATGGACAATAACTTCTAGGCTTACAATATTATGCAGGTTTGCTGTCAACAAGGGAGTTTCACAATCCCCTAATGAAAATAGTGCAACACGCTGCAAAGGAATTGAGAAGCAGTGTTCTGTTTCAATGAAAAAACAACTTGCATTTATATAGCGCCCTTCACATCCTCAGGATGTCCCAACAAGCTTTACAGCCAACGAACTGCTTATGAAGTGTGATCACTATTGTTATGTAGGGAAATGCAGCAGTCAATTTGTGCACAGCAAGGTCCCACAAACATCAGTACGACAAATGGCCAGTTAATCTATTTTGATGTTGTTGGTTGAGGGATAAATATTGGCCAGGACACCAGGGAGAACTCCCCTGCTCTTCTTTGAATAGTGCCATGTGATCTTTTATGTTCACATGAGACAGCACCAACAATGCAGCACTCCCTTAATACTGCACTGGAGTGTCAGCCTGGATTTTGTGCTCCAGTCTTTGGAGTGGGACTTGAACCCACAAACTTTTGACTCAGAGGCAAGAGTGCTACCACTGAGCCAAACTAATACAATGGTCGTAATGCTGCATCCAGTTTAACTTACAATATCCTTATTGTGTGCAGGATCATTTCCTAAAATCTGTGAAGCATGGGTTGCTGGTAATGAAACTTTTAGAAAACGTTGTGCAAAGATCAGGTTGTTTTTTTTATTATTTGCTCACGGGATGTGGGCGTCACTGGCAAGGCCAGCATTTATTGCCCATGTCTAATTGGCCTCGAGAAGGTGGTGGTGGTGAGAAGGTTCTTGAACAACTGAGTGGCTTGCTAGGCCATTTCAGAGGGCGATTGAGAATCAACCACATTGCTGTGGGTCTGGATTCACATATAGGCCAGATCGGATAAGGACGGCAGATTTCCTTCCCGAAAAGGAAGGACATTTGTGAACCAGATGGGTTTTTACGACAATCCAATAGTTTCATGGCCACAATTACTGATACTAGTTTTTTTTATTCCAGATTTTTTTTTTTAATTAATTGAATTTAAATTCCCCAGCTGCCGTGGCGGGATTTGAACTCATGTCTGCGAAATATTAGTCCAGGCCTCCAACATAACCACTATGCTACCGTACAGAAGCCAGTCTTCAGCCAATTCGATTCACTCCAGGTGATATCAAGAAACGGCTGAGTGCACTGGATACAGCAAAGGCTATGGGCCCCAACAACATCCCAGCTGTAGTGCTGAAGGCTTGTGCTCCAGAACTAGATGCGCCTCTAGCCAAGCTGTTCCAGTACAGCTACAACACTGGCATCCACCCGACAATGTGGAAAATTGCCCAGGTATGTCCTGTCCACAAAAAGCAGGACAAATCTAATCAGGCCAATTACCGCCCCATCAGTCTACTCTCAATCATCAGCAAAGTGATGGAAGGTGTTGTCGACAGTGCTCTCAAGCGGCACTTACTCACCAATAACCTGCTCACCGATGCTCAGTTTGGGTTCCGCCAGGACCACTTGGCTCCAGACCTCATTACAGCCTTGGTCCAAACATGGACAAAAGAGCTGAATTCCAGAGGTGAGGTGAGTGTGACTGCCCTTGACATCAAGGCAGCATTTGACAGAGTGTGGCACCAAGGAGCCCCAGTAAAATTGAAGTCAATGGGAATCAGGGGGAAAACTCTCCAGTGGCTGGAGTCATACCTAGCACAAAGGAAGATGGTAGCGGTTGTTGGAGGCCAATCATCTCAGCCCCAGGACATTGCTGCAGGAGTTCCTCAAGGCAGTGTCCTAGGCCCAACCATCTTCAGCTGCTTCAATGACCTTTCCTCCATCATAAGGTCAGAAATGGGGATGTTCGCTGATGATTGCACAGTGTTCAGTTCCGTTCGCAACCCCTCAAATAATGAAGCAGTCCGAGCCCGCATGCAGCAAGACCTGGACGACATCCAGGCTTGGGCTGATAAGTGGCAAGTAACATTCGTGCCATTAGTGCCAGGCAATAACCATCTCCAATAAGAGAGAGTTTAACCACCTCCCCTTGACATTCAACGGCATTACCATCGCCAAATCCCCCACCATCAACATCCTGGGGGTCACCATTGACCAGAAACTCAACTGGACCAGCCATATAAATACTGTGGCTACGAGAGCAGGTCAGAGGCTGGGTATTCTGCGGCGAGTGACTCACCTCCTACTCCCCAAAGCCTTTCCACCATCTACAAGGCACAAGTCAGGATTGTGATGGAATACTCTCCACTTGCTTGGATGAGTGCAGCTCCAACAACACTCAAGAAGCTCGACACCATCCTAAGATAAAGCAGCCCGCTTGATTGGCACCCCATCCACCACCCTAAACATTCACTCCCTTCACCACCGGCGCACTGCGGCTGCAGTGTGTACCATCCACAGGATGCACTGCAGCAATTTGCCAAGGCTTCTTCAACAGCACCTCCCAAACCCACGACCTCTACCACCTAGAAGGACAAGAGCAGCAGGCACATGGGAACACCACCACCTGCACGTTCCCCTCCAAGTCACACACCATCCCGACTTGGAAATATATCGCCGTTCCTTCATCATCGCTGGGTCAAAATCCTGGAACTCCCTTCCTAACAGCACTGTGGGAAAACCGTCACCACACGGACTGCAGCGGTTCAAGAAGGCGGCTCACCACCACCTTCTCAAGGGCAATTAGGGATGGGCAATAAATGCCGGCCTCGCCAGCGACACCCACATCCCATGAACGAATAAAAAAAGTACCCGGTACCCGGTTTAGTTCATTTAAGAACGCTGAGTAAAATATAATACAACCGAGTCTTTCAGAATTGGAGCTAGTGCAGTGGAGACCAGAGCATAACTAATTCGTAACTACATGCAATCCAAACTCAACACCAATTTCTATAATGTGAAATAACACTTATTTATATTGCATTTTAACGTATTAAAAATGTCTCGAATTGCTTCACACAATGAGTGACTTGTGAGGTGCAGAAGGGGATGTTTTAATACCAGTGTGAGTGAGGGTTGAATATTGATCACCATATCTACTCTTTTCAAATACTTCCTTGGGAACTTTAACATCCACCTGCACTGGCAGTCAGGGGCCTCGGTTTAGCAGCTCACCTGAAGGATGACACCTCCGACACAGAGTCAGCCTAGATACGAGCTCCAATCATGGTATGGGGCTCAAACCCACCACCTTCCAACTGAGGCGCTACCAGCTGAGCCAAGCCTCCGCAGCTATACACAGACAGTTTGTCACAGCTTAAAACATCTACAATCTACAAAAGAACTCATACCTTATTAATTTCCAGGGCTGGCAGAGTTTCTGCATCGGCTCTAGCAAGATCAAGCTTGTTGTCTGGGACGAACAGTTCCTTTATTTCGGCGTATGCATCAACAGGCACGATGTCCTGTTTGAAACAATCAATAAAATCCAAACAATATCCATTTAGTTGAAACAGTGGACTGTTATCAAAAGTGTGGGCAAATTTAAGCTAATTTACATTGCAGTGACGGCTGGAGGCATTTTAAGCTTGGGGTGGGGGGGGGATTAAAATGCCTGGTCCTGTAGTGCCATCTTGTGTTCATAATCAGTAAAAGCATGTGGTCAGAAATAAAGAAAATCAATGAATTACAGAGCTAATTAAGCCATTTTATTACAAATATGGGATTACAGAGACATCTTCCATCTGTGGAAGAGATGGTAATTCACAAAGGTCTGTGCAAGGAGGTGCTTTAATCTATAAGTAAGGTGGCTGTTCAAAAATGATTACTGCGAAAACCATAGCCAAATTCATGGTCAACCTCAACGGAAATAAAAAAATCACCACCACACAGACCTCCGTGAAGAGCTCCATTTAAAACATCTGTTTCAAGCGGCACTTAAAAACAAATTTTTAAAAAATGCTCATTTTTGGGGGGCTGGGTGGTAAACCACACATTGACGTTCACTTTGACTGTGACTCTGTAGGTGCAGACACAAGAGTTCCTCCATTCTGGTGTCATGCTAACATTATTAGCTACCAAAATAAATATCTCCACAAGTAATGGTGGCCAGATATGAGCAGGGGAGTAGAGACTGCAGTGAATTCGCTGCTTGCTTAAAAATCCACTTTATAAAACACTTAAGCAGGCAGTAAAGTTTCCTTTTAAGTTGCTGTCTTCCTATAATTGTAGAAGTAGTTACAGAAATACTTCTCCAAAAGTAGAAAGAAAATTCTCTCTTCACAAGACTAAGATCCTGCTTGTTTTTTTTTAAAACTTGTGCTACTGTAGGCCAAGTATTCCCTTGAGTTTAGAAGGTTGACGGGTAATCTAATTGAGGTCTTTAAAATGATGGAGAGATTTGATAGGGTAGATACATAGAAACTATTTCCACTGGTGGAAAAATTCAAAACAAGAGGGAATCATTTTAAAATTAGAGCTAGACCGTCCATGAGCGAAATCAGGAAGCATTTTTTCACACAAATGGTAGTGGAAATCTGCAACTCTCTGCCTCCAAATGGCTGTGGATGCTGGAACATTTGAAATTTTCAAGACTGAGATTGACATTTTTTTTATTAGGTAAGGGTATCGAGGGATATAGATCAAAGGCGGGTAAATGGAGTAGAGATACAGATCAGCCAGGATCTAATAGAATGCTCGAGGGCTGAATTGCCTACTTCTGATCCTTGGTGTTACTTGATTGTTTCTACAATTTGACCAGTCTTCCCTTCCTACCCAGCAATAAAGAAACAACCTGCATTTTATATAGCGCCTTTCAAGACCTCAGGACGTCCCACGCCACTTTAAAGCCAATAAAGTACTTTTGACGTCAGGATCCACCAATCCTTGTACCCCCATTAAACCCAATATAAAAGGCAGCTCAACAGGTAAACCCTTACCCTCTCCTGAAGAAGTTCGATCACTTGCTGGACACATTCATTTACAGAACAGTCATCGGTCTTCAGGACTAGCTCAGGAGCTTCTGGCTTCTCGTACTCTGAGTCAATACCGGTGAAGCCTGTAAAATGACGACCGCATCATTGCATTCCTTAGCCAGTAATTCACTGTGCAATTTAATAAAGAAAGACTTTTGCCACTTCCTGATGTCCCAGAGTGGAACTCACAGACCAGGTTTGATACCTGGTCTGTGGAGAGTTGGCCGATTCCACTCTGGGCAATAGTATCTAGATGTGAAGCAGCCAGCCTCTCATTGTTCCTGAGTTTAGGGACGGGGTGTGGGGGGAGGGGGGGGAAGACAGGAAAAAAAAAAATCAGCCATCGTTCCCACTTCTGACCGTTTTCCAAGTGAATCCTGCTGGAACGTGCGTGAGTGGATGCTGGATAAGGGCAGGGTTCCTATCAACTGAGATACTGCACAGCTCACCCCCATGAACAAGCAGCCCGCTGACATTCATATGAAGAAAGGCCATCTTGACGAGATACTGGAGGCTGGCTGGTGCCAACAGAACTTTATTCTAACAGGACCTTCGAGAGAGCTGGGCAGAAAATCAGAGAGGAAACTAAAAAAAAACAAGCTTTCTCAATAATCATTTATTGGTTAAGTCGACAAAATATAACAGTAGCCATTTCAATCACACTTTCCACTATCCCTTCTCACTTTCACCGTTATTTGCAAAGATTGCCAAAGAGAATTCAAACTCTCACAATTTTAAATGACTAATCGTCATCACTGGAATCCTGCGGGAGATATTTACTGAAATTTGCAGAACAATTTTCCAACACATAAATGTTTTTTCACATCAATAAAACCAATCTGCCATATGCTTTCAATAATAAACACACACGCACACATACAGAAGCATTAAAAGACCAGACTTATTCATTAAACAAGCAGCAAATTATTAAACCATCAAATTCCCATGGTCAATGCCATTCAGTATCAAATTTTGTGCTCCCTGAGCAGACGCAAGACACATTCCCACAGAGAAGCAGAGGGGAAATAAATCAGGACACGACTGATAGGGGCCATTTTTGCACAACTGCTAATAACCACCTAAGGGGAGAATTAAAAGGCCAATAATAAGACAGCTGCCTGTTTTGTGTCAGGGAATGGAATGGGAGGGGGTGGGGGGGGAAGCAAGAGGAAGAACAAAGTGCATAAGTTAAAGAATGAAATCTGCTCTTTTACAAAAACTGGCAGTGTTCACTGTGCCTTTCATTACATCGCCTACTGTCACTGTATGTAGCGGACAAGCAGCTTATATCTGGAGCTTAACTAAAAACAAGTCATGAAGTCATGTTATACAGTCCATACATTTTGACGGCTCGGCATAGAATTATACAGCACAAGCCATTCGGCCCAACGTGTCCGTGCATGATCCCACAAGTCAACGATCTACAATTGATTCAGCAAAGTGAATACCAGCAACAGCTGTAACAGCAATCTGGTGTTTTAATGGCTTTTTTGGGGAAAAAAAACACATGAAAGCTTAAGACTTGCAGATTGTCACCAATTTCTAGATAAATCTCATTTCCCCCGCCTCTCAAAGATGCTCACTGTTTCGTAGGTCTAGATCCCATGGCCACCCACCCATTTCATCCACCGCAGACCGCTGGGAGTGGGCAGTCACACTTGAATCCTTGCTAAGAACAAGAACTTACAGATTCAGGATATGGTTGCGAGCCGATTGTGAAGCAGTCTTTTGTGACTAAAATCAGCTTAACCACATTCACACATCGTATAAATTACACAAGAAAAAAATTTGCATTTATATAGCGACTCATTACTTTCTCACAATGTCCCAAAGTGCTACACAACCAAAATACTTTTTGAAGGGTGGTCACTGTTATGTGCGCAAACACAGCAGTCAATTTGCGCAAAAGGTTCCGCAATCAGCAGTTGAGATGAATGACCAGCTAACTGGCTGGTGATTGTTAAATTTATAATCAACGTATCTGACTTTACTAGTCACCGACTAATTTCGACCAATTTTTTTGTCTATTGCTACTAGCCACTTGATCATGAAGGTACTGAAGAACTTATATTTGTCTCTGTTGGATTTAAAAATAGCCATCAAATCTTAGAGCAGAGAAGGTTATGGCAAGATTTAATAGAGGTGTCCAAAATTATGAGGAGTTTTGATAGAGTAGATAAGAGGAAACTGTTTCCACTGGCAGGAGGGTCAGTAACCAGAGGACACAGATTTAAGATAATTGGCAAAAGAACCAGAGGGGACATGAGGAGAAATTTTTTTACGCAGTGAGTTGTTATGATCTGCAATGCACTGCCTAAAAGGGTGGTGGATGCAGATTCAATAGTAACTTTCAAAAGGGAATTGGATACATACTTGAAAAGGAAAAATTTGCAGGGAAAGAACAGGGGAGTAGGACTAATTGGATAGCTCTTACAAAAGCAGGCACAGGCACGATGGGCCGAATAACCTCTTTCTATGCTATACGATTCTGTGATTCTGAATGCCCACACAAAGATTATAAACCGTGGCGGTTTAAGGAGCATGCTGATGTGGACAGAGGACAGAGAGAATGGTGAAATCCTGCACTGGTGATCATTAGCTACAGGTTCATTTAGATAATACTCAATGGCATCAGTGCCAAGATTTTTTACCAAAATGGAGTTAAAATAAACAAACGAAATATGACAATGCTGCACAGGCCTAACATAAGACTCTTACACCACACCCCCATGTGTCCTGTACCCTCAATTGCCACCCCTCCCCTCCATGCTCCTGTTATTCTCACGATACCTACCTTTTATCTCACCAGCTCTGGCCTTCTTGTACAGTCCCTTCACGTCACGTCTCTCGCAAACATGCAGAGGGGCATCAACAAATATTTCGAAAAAAGGCAGGCCTGCGCCTTCATGGATACTTCTGCTGTTCTTCCGATCCTACCAAAGGGAAGGTTTACATTTAAAAGACAAGAAACATCAGCAGTGTCCATCCCCACTACGAGATCATTTGACACACAGTTTTAGAACTTTATAAAACATAGAAGGAAAGGAAAGAGAGAGAATTGCAAAGTAAAACAACCCTGTTTTCAGATTTCTGTTGTGCAAATCACTGATTTTATTAAGTTATTTTTATATTTTCTGACTCTCTCCGCTTCAGTTTTCCTGGCTTCCATGCCAGACACTCGCAGGCCTCTGCTAATGGCACTCTAACCAGTCACTGATCGATGCATGAAGCAGATTGAGATGACTTGCTTCTTTCAAGAAGTGCTTGGTCTCTACCTGATGTCCGAACTGAGATCCTGGGTGACGGTTTGAGGAAGCTGCATTTATGTGCTCTGTGCAGGTGCTTTGGAATCCCACCACGCTGTGCCAATTAACACTCACTGGTAATTTTTAATGCGTAGATTTTGCACAAACACCACCGTACTTTAAAAAAAAATAGTCCCATAGTTCACAAATGGAAATAGACATTGAAATGCACACCGAGCCATGGAGGAAAAGATTAGGAGGGTGCCTGGAGAACAGAAAAGAGGTGGTGAAGGAGTTTAAGGAGGGAGTTCAATAGAGTAGGGCCCCAATTTGACTCAAGGAGTTGGGAGGGAATGCACAGAAGGTTAGAGCTGAGAGAGAGAGAGAGAGAGAGAGAGAGAGAGAGTAGAAGGGAGATGGTCGCAAAGATGGGGGGAGGGATTTGAAGAGAACGGAAAGTTTAAATTTAATATGTTGGGGGACAGGGAGTGAGTGCATGGCATTGAGATGAGGAGGTAATGGGACTTAATGTAGGACAGAATATGGGTAGCTGCATTTTGGACAAGTTGAAGTTTGTGAAGGGCGGAAGAGGGGAGGCCAGAATAGGAGGAGATTGGACTAAATGTCTAGAGTGGCAAAACATAGATAAGGGTTTCAGCGGTGATGCAGCTCAGGTAGGGGCCAAGGAGGACAATGTTGTGCAGGTGCAAATTGGCAGTCCTAATGATGGACCAGAGGTGGGGCTTGAAGCTCTTGCTCAGAGATGAACAGGACACCGGGATTTCACATGGCGTGGTTCAGCCTGAGTGAGCGTCAGTAACAATCAGTGGCGAGAGAGCAAGGGCTGAAAATGATGGCTTCAGTCACCTCAGTCAACTTAGAAGAAGCTGCTGCAGCAGCTCACCCACGGTATCAAGCAGGGTGACAGCACGGAGGTGGTCAAAAAAAGTTTTTAAAATAGACAGAAGGGAAACCTCAGCAAATATATTTTATATCTCTAATTGTCAAGGAATGGATGTTTCCAACAGAACCAAAAAATATGAAGGGTAGAGCACTTAGTAAGTCTGGTTTAAACGCGATGCATTTTGAAGTTGTATTGAGATGATAAGTTAATCTCTCAGACCAACAGGTGTCATCATAACATTAAAATAGACATCATATCAAATTGTGACGTAAAGATACACTTCTATCAGCATGAACAAATTCCAATTCAACAATATTTACTGCTTCCTGTGTTTATAAATGTACTATTAAGGGATGTAAAAAATGCCTAACTGGAACCTATTGGCATTCTAAATGATCCTCTGGAAAAACCTACTTCACATCCAAATCAGAAAACGATGTATTAGTGAATACCTTGATGTCAATAAGAATATGACATGTTCAATTATATCAAACACACTGCGGAGTTATATAATAACGAACTGCACTAACATACATAATAAATACCAAAGTGTTGTTTAAATAGTAGTGAAGTGCCCACGGTCAGTTGATGAGTAAAAGTTTTTTTTTAATATATGCAAGCTTGAGAAACTCACTCTACAGCACCACCTACTGGCCAGGGATTGCAACTACATTGTTACAGGTGAACATTTACAGAAGACCTAAGGATTTGCATTCTAAATGTTTACATAGCCACTAGCAATATTAAAATAAAAGCATGACTAAAAAGCATAAGTGTGTACCTAACACAAGATTCTTACCATGCAGTGAAACTTTGAAGGCAAGTGCGGATGACAATGTGGGTGATGAATAAAACTGAGCGACATGTTTACAGGGTGAAGTTGTTAAAAGTTTAAATGTCCAACTTGCACTTGAAAAGTGCTTGTAACGTAACAAAACATCCCGCGCACTTCACACGGGTGGAGAACAGTTAAGTACCTTTGTATATGGAGAAATAAAACTGGCAAGACACACAAGTCCAGCATCTGCAAACAGCTTGGCTACTTCAGCAATACGTCGAATGTTCTCCTCACGGTCCCCTGGGCTAAAGCCCAGGTTTTTGTTCAAACCTTGCCGAATGTTGTCACCATCCAACGTGTAGCAGGGTATGCCATGGCAAACCAAGTACTCCTCCAGTGCCATGCTAACTGTCGTCTTACCAGCTCCGGACAGGCCTGTTAAATAGAACCATCAGATCAGAATAAACTAAGTATACTTACTAAAACTATCTTCAGCAAATATTCTGCGTTAACACAATTAGAAGGCTGTATATAGTCCCGGCCAGAATGGAGATGATTGGGTAATTCCTCCGTCAATCACTACTGCAAGTGACCGGGATTGATTTTACACACACTTTGTTTTATGTAACTATCCTCCATTCACTTCATTTTGGTGGAGAAAAAATCCTGCTTTTATCGGGAGACTTTGCTATTGTTTCGGTCATGAGTTCTGTTTTCTGTAGTTCGTAGAAACTCTGTTTAAATAGACTCTGTTTGCTGTAAGTCCTGCCATAAGCCCCACTCTGCCTCCAACTCAGTGGCTAACAGTGCAACTCACTGCCTGACACAGTGGTGTCAATACTCACTTCGAATTAGAAAGTACCTCTTGCATTTATATAGCGCCTTTCACATCCTCAGGACATCACAAAGCGCTTCACAGCTAATAGCTAATTGATAGAGATTGATTGCCATGATTAGCCAACAACTCCATTATCGTTGTATCATAAAATTACCAGGATGGTAGATGGCGAACTAGTTGGAAAAACCCAACTGGGTCACTAATATCCTTTAGGGAAAGAAGCCTGCGGACCTTACCCTGTCTGGCCTATATGTGACTCCAGTCCCACACCAACGTGGTTGACTCTTAACTGCCCTCTGAAGTTGTCTCGCAGGCCACTCAGTTGTATCAAGCCACAATGATTCAAGAAGGCAGCCTACCATCAACGTCTCAAGGCAACTAGGGGTAGGCAATAAATGCCGGCCTTGCCAGTGATGCCCACAACCCGAGAATGAATACAGAAACAGTTAAACAGCTAATTTTTTTTTTAACGACTGGAATTTCATCTTTAACTGCAAAAATTAAGGAAAGGACATACAACAATAAACTTCCATTTAGATAGCACCGTTAATGTAAACAAAATATTCAAAAGGGGCTTCAGAGATGAGCAAAACTGGACATTATGGGGGGAGTTTTATTCACCCAGGATGAGCCGGGGGTGGGGGGGGGGGGGGGGGGGGGGGGGGGGAGTTAAAAATTCAAAAAATCTGAAACCCGACCCCCCCCTCCATTCTCCTCCTCATCCCCCGTGGCCCACAACCTTCTCCCCAACCCCCCACTGATGTCCTACCCAGCCGGGCACTCAGGGCAGAATTAGAGGAGCAAAGTGATCAGAGCAGGGGATAAGGGTGGAGGAGGTCACAGAGGGAGGGTGGAGATCTGTAAGTGAGAACAAGGATTTATAAATCAACATACTGAGGAATAGGGAGCAAAGGTAGTCCGGCTCAGACAGGAATGATGAGCAAGCAGGGCCGAGATCCAGACAGAATGCGGACGGTGAAATCTTTGGCGAGTTGGAGTTTATGGAGGTTGGAGCACAAGAGGGTGGCAAGAAGGGTGTTAGTCTGGAGGGGCAAAGGCATGGATTAGGGTTTTGGTTGCCTTGGATGTGAAGTAGGGCAGAGGTGGGAGTTTGGACTCCTGGCGGCATTCAAGGAAGGAATAATGTAATGTTACCTGTAAGCCAGACGGTGCATCCGCGGAAGCCACCTCTTGTTCCCACAACCTGTCCACGCTTGTTCCTGCTGACATGGTGCGCCTGAAAAGTCACATTGGTTGCCCTCTGTTTACCCTGTATGATACATAGCACAGCTTTGAGAAATGAATGTCAAAGTCCATAAGCATCAAAGTTACTTCAAGGGGTGAAAAACATTGCACTCAACTCTGCAGCAAAAACTCTATGGACCCGCACAAGACGCTCAGAATTAGCTTCTGTTTAAATAGTGCCTTCGGGATTCTGAATACTCCCTACTAAAACTTGCCAATTAATTATTACTTTTTTTTTTAAAAGCAGTGCTGGATTTTATTAGTGCCTTGCAGCAGTCCTGCAAATAAGAACATAAGGAGAAGGGGTCCAGAACGAGGGGTCACAGTCTCAGGACATTTAGGACTGACATGAGGAGAAATTTCTTCACTCAGAGGGTGGTGAACCTGTGGAATTCTCCACCACAGAAGGCTGTGGAGGCCAAGTCACTGAATATATTTAAGAAGGAGCTAGATAGATTTCTAGACACAAAAGGCATCAAGGGCTAAGGGGAGAGAGCGGGAATATGGTATTGAGATAGAGGATCAGCCATGGTCATATTGAATGGCGGAGCAGGCTCAAAGGGCCTACTCCTGCTCCTATTTTCTATGTTTCTAAAGATAAGAAATGGGAGCAGGAGTAGGCCATATGGCCCCTCGAGACTGCTCCGCCAGTCAATAAGATCATGGCTGATCTTCGACCTCAAATCCACTTTCCCACCCGATCCCCATGACCCTTGACTCTCAGAGTCCAAAAATCTGTATCTCAGTCTTGAATATACTCATCAACTGAGCACCCACAGCCCTCTGGGGTAGAGAATTCCAAATATTCATGACCCTCAGTGAAGAAATTCCTCCTCATCTGAGTCCTAAATGTCCGAACCCTTATCCTGAGACACTGTCCCCCAGTTCTAGACCCTCCAGCCAGGGGAAACATCCTCTCAGCATCTACCTTGTCAAGCCCTCTAAGAATCTGATATGTTTCAATGAGATCAACTCTCTTTCTTCTAAACTCCAGAGTGTATAGGCCCATTCTACTCAATCTTTCCTCATAGGTCAACCCTCTCATCCCAGGAATCAATCTAGTGAACCTTCATTGCACCGCTTTTAAGGCAAGTATATCCTTCCTTAGGTAAGGAAGCCAAAACTGCACACACCACTCCAGGTGTGGTCTCACCAAAGTCCTGTACAACTGCAGCAAGACTTACTTATTCTTGTACTCCAACCCCCTTGCAATAAAGGTCAACATACCATTTGCTTTCCTAATTGCTTGCTGTACATGCACGTTACCTGTCTGCGTTTCGTGCACAAAAACACACAAATCCTCAACACCAACATTTAATAGTTTCTCACCATTTAAAAATATTCTGTTTTTCTATTTTTCCTACCAAAGTGAATAACCTCACATTTCCCGACATTATACGCCATCTGCCATCTTCTTGCCCACTCACTTAACCTGTCGCTATCCCTTTGCAGCCTCCTCACAGCTCACTTTCCCACCTAGCTTTGTATCGTCAGCAAACTTGGATACATTACACTCGGTCCTTTCATCTAAGTCATTAACATAGATTGTAAATAGTTCAGGCCCAAGCACCAATCCCTGCAGCATCCCACTAGTTACAACCTGCCAACCCGAAAATGTTTACTCCTACTCTGTTTTCTGTCCGTTAACCAATCCTCAATCCATGCAAATATATTATCCCCAATCCCATAAGCCCTAATCTTGTGTAACAACTTATGTAGCACCTTATCGAATGCCTTTTGAAAATCCAAATATATTACATCCACTGGTTTCCCCCTGATCTACCCTGCTAATTACACCCTCAAAAAACTAAGATTTGTCAAACACGTTTTCCCTTTCATAAAACCGTTTGGAATCCACTAAATCATATGATTTAAGTGCCCTATTACTACGTCCTTAATAATAGATTCTAACATTTTCCCTACTAATGTCAGGCTAACTGGCCTATAGTTCCCTATTTTCTCTCTCCCTCCTTTCTTGAATAGGTGGTTACATTTGCTACCTTCCAATCCACGGGGACCACTCTAGAATCTAGGGAATTCTGGAAGATTAAAACCACTGCATCCACTATCTCTGCAGCCACCTCTTTTAAAACCCTAGGATGTGGGCCACCAGGTCTAGGGGATTTGTTGGCTTTTAATCCCTCCCTCTCATTAGACCTTTAGTTCCCCACTATTTCCGGGATGTTTTTGTGTCTTCTACTGTGAAGGCAGATATAAAATATTTGTTTAACGTCTCTGCCATTTCCTTATCCCCCATTATAATTTCTCCTGTCTCTGCTTCTAAAGGGACCCACGATTACTTTCGCTGATCTCTTCCTTTTTTTATACTTGTAGAAGCTCTTACAATCTATTTTTATATTTCTTGCTCGTTTACTTTTTTTTATCGTTCATGGGATGTGGGCGTCGCTGGCAAGGTCAGCATTTATTGCTCATCCCTAATTGCCCTAGAGAAGATTGTGGTGAGCCGCCATCTTGAACCGCTGCAGTCCGTGTGGTGAAGGTTCTCCCACAGTGCTGTTAGGAAGGGAGTTCCAGGATTTTGACCCAGCAACGATGAAGGAACGGCGATATATTTCCAAGTCATGATGGTGTGTGACTTGGAGGGGAACGTGCAGGTGGTGTTGTTCCCACGTACCTGCTGCCCTTATCCTTCTAGGTGGTAGAGGTCGCGGGTTTGGGAGGTGCTGTCAAAGAAGCCTTGGTGAGTTGCTGCAGTGCATCCTGTGGATGGTACACACTGCAGCCACGGTGCGCCGATGAAGGGAGTGAATGTTTAGGGTGGTGGATGGGGTGCCAATCAAGTGGGCTGCTTTGTCCTGGATGGTGTCGAGCTTCGAGTGTTGTTGGAGCTGCACTCATCCAGGCAAGTGGAGAGTATTCCATCACATTCCTGACTTGTGCCTTGTAGATGGTGGAAAGGCTTTGGGGAGTCAGGAGGCGAGTCATTCGCCACAGAATACCCAGCCTCTGACCTGCTCTTGTAGCCACAGTATTTGTGTGGCTGGTTCAGTTAAGTTTCTGGTCAATGGTGACCCCCAGGATGTTGATGGTGGGGGATTCGGCGATGGTAATGCTATTGAATGTCAAGGAGAGGTGGTTAGATTCTCTCTTGTTGGAGATGGTCATTGCCTGGCGCGAATGTTACTTGCCACTTATCAGCCCAAGCCTGGATGTTGTCCAGGTCGTGCTGCATGCGGGCATGGACTGCTTCATTATTTGAGGGGTTGCGAACGGAACTGAACACTGTGCAATCATCAGCGAACATCCCCATTTCTGAACTTATGATGGAGGGAAGGTCATTGATGAAGCAGCTGAAGATGGTTGGGCCTAGGACACTGCCCTGAGGAACTCCTGCAGCAATGTCCTGGGGCTGAGATGATTGGCCTCCAACAACCACTACCATCTTCCTTTGTGCTAGGCATGACTCCAGCCACTGGAGAGATTTCCCCAATTCCCATTGACTTCAATTTTACTAGGGCTCCTTGGTGCCACACTCGGTCAAATGCTGCCTTGATGTCAAGGGAAGTCACTCTCACCTCACCTCTGGAATTCAGCTCTTTTGTCCATGTTTGGACCATGGCTGTAATGAGGTCTGGAGCAGAGTGGTCCTGGCGGAACCCAAACTGAGCATCAGTAAGCAGGTTATTGGTGAGTAAGTGCCACTTGGTAGCACTGTCGACGACACCTTCCATCACGTTGCTGATGATTGAGAGTAGACTGATGGGGCGGTAATTGGCTGGATTGGATTTGTCCTGCTTTTTGTGGACAGGCAATTTTCCACATTGTCGGGTAGATGCCAGTGTTGTAGCTGTACTGGAACAGCTTGGCTAGAGGCACGGCTAGTTCTGGAGCCTTCAGCACTACAGCTGGGATGTTGTCGGGGCCCGTAGCCTTTTCTGTATCCAGTGCACTCAGCCGTTTCTTGATATCATATATACTTTCATATTCAATGTTTTCCCTCTATCAATTTCTTGGTTATCCCCTGATTTCTAAAACCCTCCAAATCCTCAGACTTACTACTCTTTTTGGCAACATTGGAAGCCTCTTCTTTTAATCTAATACTATCCTTAACTTCTCTAGTTAGCCACGGTTGGATCACTTTTCCTGTGGAGTTTTTATTCCTCAAGGGTATGTATATTCTTTAGGAATTATGAATTATTTCTTTAACTGTTCACCATTGCTTATCTACAGTCATATCTTTTAATCTAATTTCCCAATCTACCTTAGCCAACTCGCCCCTCATCCCTACATAATTGGTCTTGGTTAAATTTAAGACCCTAGTTTCGGACTTAACAACATCACACTCAAACTCAATATGAAATTCTATTATATTAAGATCGCTCTTCCCCAGAGGATCCTTTATTATATGATTGCTAATTAATCCTGTCTTATTACACAATACTAGATCTAAAATAGCCTGTTCCCTAGTTGGTTCCTCGACATATTGTTCCAGAAAATTGTCTCAGATGCATTCCATGAACTCGTCCTCCAAACTACTAACACACAACCATTACTGACAGCCCCTTTCTAAATTAAAACTCTAGGGTGCAGCCAAACTTCAACTATAGCATAACCACAGTTAATGAAGATTGGGGGGTGGGGGGGGGGGGGGGGAAGAAAGGTCACGAAGGGATTTAAACAGAAGGGTGAGAATTTTAAATTTGAGGCGGTGTGGGAACTGGGAGTCAATGTAGATCAGCGAGCGGGACTTGGTGTGGGATAGGATAGGGGCAGCAGAGTATTGGTTGAGCTGATGGATAGAGAATGAGCGGCTGGTCAGGAGAGCATTGGAATACTCGAATCTGGAAGTGACAAAGGGCTGGATGATGGTTTCAGCGGGAGACTGAGACGTGGTGGCAGCGTGACCAAGGTTGGGAACTAAATATTTACTAATAACTTTTAGAAAAGATAGGCAAAATGGAAAAGGAGGGGGGTATCCCTAATAATAAAGGATGAGATAAATGCAGTAGCAAGAAAGGATCCTAGCTCAGAAAATCAGAATGTAGAATGAGCATGGGTGGAGCACTGAAATAACAAGGGGCAGAAAACACTGGTGGGAGTAGTTTATAGGCTGCCTAACAGTAGTCAGTGTTGGACAGAGTATAAATCAGGAAAATAGAGCATGTAACAAGGGGGAATGCATTAATCATAGGGGACTTTAATCTTCATAGACGGGAGAAACCAAATTGGCAAAAGTAGTTGGAGGACGAGTTCATGGAATGCATTCGAGATAGTTTTCTAGAACAGCATGTTGAGGAACCAACTATCTTAGATCTAGTATTGTGTAATGAGACAGGGTTAATTGGTAATCTTATAGTTAAGGATCCTCTGGGGAAGAGTGATCACAATATGATAGAATTTCAGATTGAGATTGAGAGTGACATAGTTAAGTCTGAAACTAGGGTCTTAAATTTAAACAAAGACAATTTCATGGGTATGAATGGCGAGTTGGCTAAGGGAATCAAGGGATATGGAGATAGTGCAGGAAAGTGGAGTTGAGGTAGAAGATCAGCCATGATCTTCTGAATGGCGAAGCAGGCTTGAGGAGCCACATGGCCTACTCCTGCTCCTATTTCTTGTATTCTTACGGGTTGAGGCAGAACATAGGAGAGGGGCCGATGTTATGGAGGTGAAGTAGGGGGTCTTTGTGATGGAGAGGATATGAGGTCGGAAACTCAGCTCGGGGTCAAATAGGATGCAGAAGACTATGAAATGTCAGGTTCAACCTGAGTCTGTGGTTGCAGAGGGGGATGGAATTAGTGGCGAGGGTTTGTTGGGGGGCGAAGAAGATGGCTTCAGTCTTCCCAGTGTCCAACTGAAGGAAATTGCAGCGCATCAAAGACTGGATATCAACAACAATTAACCACTGGGGCCAGATTCTGTGCCCAATTCTGTACTATTTACCACGGAGTAGTCCCGACATTACATAATAAATACTTGGACAGCTTCCCAACATCATTAGGAGTAAAAAGAAAACCTCTAGTGCACGAAATGCAGTAAAGACACAACACCTTTAAAAATAGATTTGCTGTTTTTGTTACAGATAGTCCACAGAGACACTCGCTGAATGCTGGAAATCTGAAAAAACAGAAAATGCTAGAAATACACAGCACCTGAAAGAGAAAAGTTGAACATTTTTGGTTCGAGACCCTGATGGCAGGATAAGCTATCTTTACAGATGTTGGCCATGATGTGGAGATGCCGGTGATGGACTGGGGTTGACAATTGTAAACAATTTTACAACACCAAGTTATAGTCCAGCAATTTTATTTTAAATTCACAAGCTTTCGGAGGCTTCCTCCTTCCTCAGGTGAACATGTTCACCTGAGGAAGGAGGAAGCCTCCGAAAGCTTGTGAATTTATATAGCACCTTTAACATAGTAGTAAAACGTCCAAGACAGAACAATGAGCAAAACACTGAGAAAACAATGGTGGGTAAGAGCAGAATGTCACACTACGTGTTCAAATTACTTATTGATTGATATAACTCAACTACTTAAACCAATCTCGGCAGTGATCAATGGAACATCTCTTGATGCCGAGGTGGTTTGAAGTATGGCACCCAGTTGTTCCTGTTTACACTGAAGGACCACAAGAATCAATATCACCCTTTTAATAAGACTGCAGTGCATCCCTGAATTGCCTGCTGCAAGATTGAGGGAAAGCAATGCAGTATACGCTCTTCATCATCAACAGCTGTGTACAAGGCCCGAGTATCACAAGTTGAACTGAAGGAAGCATTGTGCATAAGTGGGAGGGAGAATCTGGGATGAACACGAGGTCATTGGACTTTTGCAGTGAGCCGATGGGATCCAAGCCAAAGATAACAGAACCAGCAAAATGTTCAAGCATCATGTGTTCATTTTTCTTTGCTTTAAAGTCATGACTCAGATACCTTCAAAACCAGTAATAAAAAAGTGGTCAAAGTTTATTCAGAAAGCAACAAACTGTTAACTGACACCACAGATTTGGACAGTTTTCCACCTCACCAATTACGTCAGTGTATTCTGATATTAGGGACAGGCACACACAGTGAGCTGACCCCCTCAGGCAATCAAATCCAGGTCCAGGAAATTACATGGACCAAGTGTTATCTATAAAAACACTTACCTTCTATATAATATATTACGTCAGCAAAGACTTTTAGAATAACATTCCACCTCCCATATTAGTTTACCACCATTCACACAAATATACCTCTCCCTTACAGCAAACAAAGTCTCATACACTTCCACCATCTTAATATAAACTCACCAACTATACTGAGATTTACATCGCAACAGGTAACCCAGAGGAGCAGTACTCATTCAGTTTTCAGATTAAGTTATATTTTATCCTTAGCTAGCCTGCGGGCACTTTGTAAATGCCTGAAATGTATTTTTGACATAGGTGTGGCAAAGTTCTCAAGTCCCTGGTCTCCTCTCTCCATGACTGGCAGTCAGCCAGCCAATCGGGTGCCACAGCGAGCCGCAGAAATGGGGTAAGATTGCAGGTAAACAGCACTGTGCAGCTAATTCTACTCATCCGCAACGAAAGCAGCAGCCCCAGTAGGATAACAAACGCCATCCGACAAAATATTTATTCAGCTGATCTCCACAGGTGGTTTGGGGTCTGCAGCACAGTTGTGATGTTCATTTACTAGCCTTGGCCTATCCCTTTAAGGCCAGATCTTCTCTATGGAAAAGTGATCTAAATAGATCCTGTGATCAATTAGAGTTTAACTGCTGTTTGGCGAGGGAAATTTGCAGATATTTGTAAACTTTTGGCTACAGCTCAGAAAAATAAAGCACATCATTCTTTCTCTTTTTAATACTTTCAATACTCTTCAGTAACATAGACATACACAAAACTTTTATCTAACATTATTCACTGGAAGCTGGAGGATGCATTTTTTTTAAGGAGAGCAGTATGTGATGCAATGGAGAATGTACTGTTGTTCTATGGTTAGAGATAAAGGAAATGGTAGTTAAAGTAAGTTAATGGATGTAATGTACATCAAACTGTACAGATAAATTATATAGAAATTGAAATTAATTGAAAAGTGATGTGAAATTTTACATGGAAAGACTTTTATAATTTAAGGTTTGGGAATATTAAAGATAAATTAACTTGGAAGATTAAATTGTATACAAAAGAGTGTAGAATTTACATCCACCAATTGATTTCCAGTGGCAATACACATGGAAGTGAAGATGATAAGCATTCTTCGGGTGAAGCGGGTCAGTGGAGGGTGGGGGAGGGAAGAGATAACTGAACCGGGGTGTGCAGACTTTGTTCAGTCCCCGTTTTAAAGTCATACATTCTGTCCTTACTTTATATTTATATTATAAATTCTTATGTCCACATTTACAATGAAAACTGCTTATGTAAAATTGTCATATTGTAATTACATTCTCCTGATGGGTCTGGTGCGCCGCCACTGGGGCAAAGGTGCAATTACAGCGTGACAAGTTTACATAGGAATTTCCATTATAAATTTGGGCATAGGAATTGAAAATGCAAAAAGTTGACAGGAAGTGCACAAGCTGCGAGAGTGCTACCACTGAGCTACGGCTGTCACAATTACAGATGTATTCATCCAGAGAAGCTGTTCATTAGGTAAAATTAAAGTCCTGGTTATTAATCACACTCAATTATGTCACTAATGTCCATGCGAAATTACATATTAAAGTTTTACTGCCAGATATGAGTAAAACTATTTTCAATACCACTGAAGCTCAGGGAAAGTTACTAGTGGTTTGCCATACTATTTCATGCTTGTGATAACACATCTCAGTGTTAAAAATCAACTCTATCACTACAGAGAGAAAGATCACTAGTGCAAAATTACCTTAAAAGTTCGGCAATAAGAAAAAACTTACATTTATATAGTACCATTCACAAACTCAGGATGTTCCAAAGCACTTCACAGCCAATGAAGTACTTCTGAAGTGTAGTCACTGTTGTAAAGTAGGAAAGTGCCAGGCAATGACCATCTCCAACAAGAGAGAGTCTAACAACCTCCCCTTAACATTCAACGGCATTACCATTGCCGAATCCCCCACCATCAACATCCTGCGGGTCACCACTGATCAGAAACTTAACTGGACCAGCCACATAAATACTGTGGCTACAAAAGCAGGTCAGAGGTTGGGTATTATGTGGCGAGTGACTCACCTCCTGACTCCTCAATGTCTTTCCACCATCTACAAGGCACAAGTCAGGAGTGTGATGGAATACTCTCCACTTGCCTTGATGAGTGCAGATCCAACAACACTCAAGAAGCTCGACACCATCCAGGATAAAGCAGCCCACTCGATGGGCACCCCATCCACCACATTCACTCCCTCCATCACTGGTGCACCGTGGTTGCAGTGTGTACCATCTACAAGAGGTACTGCAGCAACTCACCAAGGCATCTTCGACAGCACTGCCCAAACCCGCGACCTCTACCACCTAGAAGGACAAGGGCAGCAGGTGCATGGGAACAACACCACCTGCACGTTCCCCTCCAAGTCACACACCATCCTGACTAGGAAATAAACCACAGTTCCTTCATCGTCGCTGGGTCAAAATCCTGGAACTCCCGACCTAACAGCACCATGGGAGTACCTTCACCACACAGACTGCAGCAGTTCAAGAAGGCGGCTTACCACCATCTTCTCAAGGGCAATTAGGAATGGGCAATAAATGCTGGCCTTGCCAGCAACACCCACATTCCATGAATGAATATAAAAAAAAAATGTGGCAGCCAATTTGGGTACAGCAAGCTCCCACAAACAGCAATGTGATAATGACCAGATAATCTGTTTATGGTGATGTTGGTTGAGGGATAAATATTGGCCAGGACACCGAGGGAGGGCTGCCCTGCTCTTCTCCAAATAGTGCTGTGGGATCTTTTACGTCCACCCAAGGGGCCAGACGAGGCCTCAGTTTAACATCTCATCCAAAATAGGGAGTAATTAACAAATATCTTACAATTTACACAAAACGATTTCGGAGCCCAGGGAATCCACAAGGAACACCCTAAAACTGAGGATTAGCAATAAGGCCACATTCCTGGAACTGGTGCAGAGATTGGAGAAAGAAAAAAAAATCTCATTCTGCCACAAGGCCCTCCACCCCATCCAATGACTAAAAAAAATGTCTTGTGCACATTCACCACAGCCTCCTTGCTTTTGTATTCAATGGGCCTATACAAGACCTAGAATCTTACTTATCCTTTACATAGCTTTTAAACTCTCATCCCACTTTTTAAATATCTATCTGTACCCTTCGATCTCTCTGTCATACTTTCACACCACTGAGAATTTACCATATTTCCATTCTACGGCGTAGATTTTCAACTTGCCACCCACTGTGGAAATCGATGGAAATGAAACTCGGGCAACGTCCATAACTAGCGTCAGATCCCCGATGCAGTTTAACGCCGGAGCATGTTGAAAATCTACCTATGTTCGTCCCCAAAACGCAAAATGCACCCACTTTACATTTGAACTCCTTACTCACCCTTCTCCGATCCACCATCCACCCCCTGGACTCCCTCGCCACCCTCTCCAGACCCTCTGGATCCCTCTCTCTTTCTCCCTCTCCCATATCTCCCCCATCACCGTCCGCCATCTCTTGCTCTCTCTCCCCCCCACCGTCGCCTCCTCCATCTTCTCCCCCATCTCTCCACCTCTCCCCACTTCTCCTCCCCATCTCTCCTTCTCCCCCCCATCTCACTCTCCCCTTCTCTCCCCCCCCCCATCTCTCTCCCCTTCTCCCCCCCCTCCATCTTCTCCCCCATCTCTCTCCCTCTCCCCCATCTCTCCCTCTCCCCCCCCCATCTCTCTCCCTTCTCCCCCCCCCATCTTCTCTCTCCCTTCTCCCCCCCCCCCATCTCTCTCCCCCTTCTCTCCCTCCCCCCCACCCCACCCTCCCCACCCTCTCCCCACCCTCCCCCACCCCTCCCCCCCTTCCCTCCCCCCCACCCCCTCCTCCTCCCCCCCCCCATCTCTCTCCTCCTCCCCCATCTCTCTCTCCTCCTCCTCCCCCCCCCCATCTCTCTCTCTCCTCCTCCTCCTCCTCCCCCCCCCCCATCTCTCTCCCCTTCTCCCCCGCCCCCTATCTCTCTCCTCCCTTCTCCCCGCCCCCCCATCTCTCTCCTTCTCCCGCCCCCCCCCATCTCTCTCCTTCTCCCGCCCCCCCATCTCTCTCTCCTTCGGTCCCCGCCCCCCATCTCTCTCCTTCTCCCCGCCCCCACTCCATCTCTCCCCTTTCTCCCCGCCCCCCCCATCTCTCTCCTTCTCCCCGCCCACATCTCTCTCCTCCTCCTCCTCCCCCCCCATCTCTCTCCTTCTCCCCGCCCCCCCAAACCGCCCCCCCATCTCTCTCCTTCTCCCCGCCCCCCCATCTCTCTCCTTCTCCCCGCCCCACATCTCTCTCCTCCTCCTCCTCCCCCCCCATCTCTCTCCTTCTCCCCGCCCCCCATCTCTCTCCTTCTCCCCCCCCCATCTCTCTCCCCTTCTCCCCCCCACCCCCTCCTCCCCCCCCCCCGCATCTCTCTCTCCTCCCCCCCCGCATCTCTCTCTCCTCCCCCCCCCGCATCTCTCTCTCCTCCCCCCCCCCCGCATCTCTCTCTCCTCCCCCCCCCCCCCGCATCTCTCTCTCCTCCCCCCCCCCAAAACCCCGCATCTCTCTCTCCTCCCCCCCCCCCCCCCGCATCTCTCTCTCCTCCCCCGCCCCCGCATCTCTCTCTCCGCCCCCCCCCGCATCTCTCTCTCCTCCCCCCGCCCCCGCATCTCTCTCTCCGCCCCCCCCCCGCATCTCTCTCTCCGCCCCCCCCCCCGCATCTCTCTCTCCGCCCCCCCCCCCGCATCTCTCTCTCTCCTCCCCCCCGCCATCTCTCTCTCCCCTTCCCCCCCCGCCATCTCTCTCTCCCCTTCCCCCCCGCCATCTCTCTCTCCCCTTCCCCCCCGCCATCTCATCTCTCTCGCTCCTTCCCCCTCCCTCTCATCTCTCCACCCCCCCCCCATCCCCCTCTCCCCCCCCCTCTCCCCCCCCCTCTCCCCCCCCATCCCCCTCTCCCCCCCCTCTCCCCCCCCCTCTCCCCCCCCCTCTCCCCCCCCATCCCCCTCTCCCCCCCTCTCCCCCCCCATCCCTCCCTCTCCCCCCCCATCCCTCCCTCTCCCCCCCCCATCCCCCTCTCCCCCCCCCATCCCCCCCTCATCTCTCCCTCTCCCCCCCCATCCCTCCCTCTCCCCCCCCATCTCTCCCTCTCCCCACATCTCTCCCCACATCTCATCTCATCCTCTCCCCACATCTCATCTCATCCTCTCCCCACATCTCATCTCATCCTCTCCCTCTCCCCTCATCTCATCCTCTCCCCACATCTCCCCTCATCTCATCCTCTCCCCACATCTCCCCTCATCTCATCCTCTCCCCTCACCTCATCTCTCCCTCTCCCCTCATCTCTCCTCACCCTCTCCCCTCATCTCATCTCACCCTCTCCCCTCATCTCATCTCACCCTCTCCCCTCATCTCATCTCACCCTCTCCCCTCATCTCATCACCTCCCCTCCCTCTCATCATCTCATCACCTCCCCTCCCTCTCATCTCATCACCTCCCCCCTCATCTCATCTCTCCCTCTCCCCTCCCCTCATCTCTCCTCCTCATCTCATCACCTCCCCTCCCTCTCATCATCTCATCACCTCCCCTCCCTCTCATCTCATCACCTCCCCCCTCATCTCATCTCTCCCTCTCCCCTCCCCTCATCTCTCCTCCTCATCTCATCACCTCCCCTCCCTCTCATCTCTCCCTCTCATCTCATCTCTCCTCTCCTCCCTCCCTCATCTCTCCTCTCCTCCCTCATCTCTCCTCTCCTCCCTCCCCCATCTCTCCTCTATCTCTCCTCTATCCCCCCATCTCTCCTCTCCTCCCTCCCCCATCTCTCCTCTATCTCTCCTCTCCCCCCCCATCTCTCCTCTCCTCCCCATCTCATCTCTCCTCCTCCATCTCATCTCACTCTCCTCCACCCCCTCCATCTCTCTCACTCTCCTCCACCCCCTCCATCTCTCTCACTCTCCTCCACCCCCTCCATCTCTCTCACTCTCCTCCACCCCCTCCATCTCTCCTCCACCCCCTCCACCTCTCTCACTCTCCTCCACCCCCTCCATCTCTCTCACTCTCCTCCACCCCCTCCACCTCTCTCACTCTCCTCCACCCCCTCCACCTCTCTCACTCTCCTCCATCTCTCCCCCCCGCGCGGTCTCACTCACCCAGTTCGGATTGTTGTTGAGCTTGACTTTCTTCACCTGCTTCGCCTCCTCCATGGTTCTGGTTCAGGATCCGCCTCAGGCCTCCAGCTGGTTCGGGTTCGGGTTCGTGTTGGGGACGGCGGCCCCGCTCGGCTCGGCTCGGATTCACCGACTCCGGAACTCGGACAACCAGCAGCAGCTCCGACCGCCAGCTCGAGCGGATCCGCGAGACGCCAGCTCACACGCCAGGGGCGGGGCCAGAGCGAGAGAGGTATCGCGAGAGCCGGGCCTGGTGTCCCCATCAAGCACACGTCTCACTCACACACTGGCGCTCTGGGCATCTCACCCAGGCAAGGGGTTGTGCTGTGTGAGCAAGGAACTGGGAGTAAAGGGAGGGGGAGAAAGAAAGACTTGCATTTATACAGCACTTTTCACAACCTCAGGACGTCCCAAAGCGCTTTACAGCCAATGAGGTATTTTTTGAAGTGTAGTCACTGTTGTAATGTAGGAAAAGTGGCAGCCAATTTGCGCACAGGAAGCTCCCACAAACAGCAATTTGATGATGACCAGTTAATCTGTTTTAGTGATGTTGGTTGAGGGATAAATATTGGATAGGACACTGGGGATAACTCCCCTGTTCTTCTTCAAAATACCACCATGGGATCTTTTACATCCACCAGGGCAGATGGGGTCTCAGTTTAACAGATCACCTGAAAGGCAGCACCTTCAACAATGTAGTATTCTTTTAGTACTGCACTAGAGTGTCAGCCTAGATTTTATTTTCTGGAGGGGGACCTGAACCCATGACCTTCTGACTCAGAGGAAGAAGTGCTACCAACTGAGCTATAGCTGACACTATACAAAGGGAGGGCAGGTAAAGGGAGTGGAACTGTGGGAGCAGGGGCGATGGTTGGGAGTGTGGGCTTTGAAGGAATATGGACTTTTAATAACAGTTTTAAGGAAAACTAAAGGGATGAGCGGATGAGCTAGAAATCCTGGATTACTGCCAAGTTGGAGAGGTCGGAAATTGCTCCAGCCGTCATGGCAAGGCTGCCTGCACATCCTGCGGACAAACACCACAAAAATACTTACCTCGTGGTCTCCAACATCCACTTGCTCCCTCTTCAATTTGTTTTAAGTTCAGTGCTGTGAAATCAGCACAGTTCATTTGTATTGATAGAATATTGACGAAAGCCACGCCCACAGAATCTGTCAAGAAGAGAAGTCACGCCCACAAGCAGGCAACTAGAGATCATTCCTTTACAGTTAACTTCTGTATGTTAGTTTAAATAAAAATTTAACATATCTTATAAAAAGCCAAGCAAATGATTTAACTTAACAAAACTTACAGAGGTTAAAAGTAAAGAAAATGTTTTGAATGTTTTAATTTTTTTTAATGATCAAAAAATATTGAAATAAGAGTAATATGACATTCCACATTAAAATTTAATTTTTTGTTGTTTCTCAGTCATTAACAATCATTGTGCTTTTAAAAAGTAGTGTAGGGCTGGTATTTTCCAGCGTACCTTTTGGTGACGTAAGGATCTTCATTCCAGCTGGGCAGATGGGTAAGTTTACAAATGTTTAATGATTTTATTAATTGTAGTGTGGCGTGGCCCTTTAATTCGGACCTGTCGAACCAATGGGAGCAAGTTCGTGATTTCCGGGTTTTAGTGCGCATTTGCAAACTTGCTCCTTGTCTTCGCCAGCGGAGAGAGAGAGGATGCCATTGCAATATGGCGTCCGGAGGTAACTAATTTCTGGGCCATTGTCTTTGTTTACTGACTGCCGTGCTCGGGACTTGATGTACTTTCGTGGAGATAAGGGCAAGGTTAAAGATAAGACAGCTGCCCGGCTGGTCGCCTTGGAAGACTGTGAGAAACTATTGTTTTTGAATCAGTAAGAACAAAGTGAAAGGAGGAGACAGACCAAGAAGGATGTCAACGACGAATTAACCCCTCAGTCTCCTGAAGCAGAAGAATTGATTATTCTGAGTTTCGGGTTGTACTCCAGGATAAGGATATAACTATCTCTATCTGTAAAACTGTGGTGTCTTAATGTTAATAAAGCCAACTATTTAGAAAAGCTTTGCAGCCTCAGGTGATTCTTACCCACTTGGTACCCTAAAGAGTAAAGAGAGATTTAATTAAAAAAACCTGCACCTTGGTTTAGATAGGTCCATGGGATGAGGAGGAGGTTGGTACTGGCATTCTGACCCTGGCCGCATGCACTCCAGCACCACCCCCCCCCCACCCCCACCCCCACCAGGGATCACCTGCTGATCTGAACATCATCTAATCCTGGGGTTAAATCACCATTCTCCTGCTTGGATTTGTATGCCTTTTTTTGTGCTCTACAGTACTGAGCATTTGCTGCACATCTACTCAGTGCTGACAACCTGCTGCTATCCTAAGTGTCACCTGGCATTCCTATTCTCATGCACGATCTGAGTGGCCATTTCACGATGGGACAACACCAGCAGGTATAAAGATACCTTCGGTGCTATGTATAAACCCGCCACTCCACCTGGATCTGGGTCTACAGACCAAGCCACTTCTTTGTCATGTCAGACCAGAGCTGACTTCTGCACCTCTGCTTCACTGCAGGCACAGTAACTCAGCTATGCCATTTCCAGAAGCCTGACTTGCAGACTAAGTGAAGAAATGGGAGATGCTCAAGGTTGCCACAGCATTGACCTTCTGCAGCACTGGATTCTTCCAAGCCCAATACTGCACACAGCACTCTTAACTGAGATCTTAGTAAGGTTTATATAGGCTCATCACTACCTCTTAGCTTTTATATTCTATACCCCTAGAATTCTATTAGTTTTTTTTTACAGCCTTATCAGCCTGAGGCATTGCCTTTAATATCCTGTACTCCTGTACCCCCAAATCCCTCTGCTCTTCCACAGCACCGAGCCGACTGCCATTCAGAGTCTAATTGCTGCTGTTATTTTTTTAACCAAAATGTATCACCTCACACTTACTAACATTGAATTCCATCTGTAGGATTATTATTATTAATAATAATTGTCCCTACGCCTCTTTCAGGGTGACTTCTAAAACAGCTATCTTTGCCTGTGCTTCTGACTTCTCTATTTTTAGTTCCTCATTATTCTCCTTCAATTGAGTACAACTGATTGTAGCAGCCAGCAACCAACCATACTGCTTTCCGCTGCTTATCCTTATAACTGTTTTCTTTTAACTCTGATCTCACTCAACTACAAGTGAGAAATGGCACTACACTCATGCGTACTTCTGCAACTTCTTATCTATATATTTCTAGATTTCCTCTTCCATCTTATTCCAACTGTACTAGAACACAATGTTCTGACCACGACCACCCTTCCTGTATAACCTGCTTTATGTCTCTAAGTATAAGAACTGACTGGCTCTACTCCAATTACTTAGTTGGCAATCGAATTGCAATCAAACAGTGGATTGTCTGACAACATCAAACCCCACATTGGAGCGCCAATTTTGTAGGATTATTATATTAATTTGTTCCTATGCTTAGGGAAATAGCCCTATTATAGTTCTAGCCTTGAGCAGAGACAACAACCACAGAAACTGGTTTTAGGATTACTAAACACTTTATTCAATTGCTGAACAACAATAAGCAACAGCTCTAAATAATACTCACTACTGTGGAATACAGTTCAGAACATGTATTGACCAGACTGTTGTTCTGAAGAGGGCCAGGAGTGTCTACTGAAGCGATTCTTCCTTTTCTTCTTCATGTTGCCTCCCCTCCCAATTTTTTTTTTATTCGTTCATGGGATGTGGGTATTGCTGGTGAGGCCAGCATTTATTGCCCATCCCTAATTGCCCTTGAGAAGGTGGTGGTGAGCCGCCTTCTTGAACCGCTGCAGTCCGTGTGGTGAAGGTTCTCCCACGGTGCTGTTAGGAAGGGAGTTCCAGGATTTTGACCCAGCGACAATGAAGGAATGGCGATATATTTCCAAGTCGGGATGGTGTGTGACTTGGAGGGGAACATGCAGGTGGTGGTGTTCCCATGTGCCTGCTTCTCTTGTCCTTCTAGGTGGTAGATGGTAATGCCGTTGAATGTCAAGGGGAGGTGGTTAGACTGTCTCTTGTTGGAGATAGTCATTGCCTGGCACTTGTCTGGCAAAAATGTTACTTGCCACTTATGAGCCCAAGCCTGGATGTTGTCCAGGTCTTGCTGCATGCAGGCTCGGACTGCTTCATTATCTGAGGGGTTGCGAATGGAACTGAACACTGTGCAATCATCAGCGAACATCCCCATTTCTGACCTTATGATGGAGGGAAGATCATAAATGAAGCAGCTGAAGGTGGTTGGGCCTAGGACACTGCCCTGAGGAACTCCTGCAGCAATGTCCTGGGGCCAAGATGATTGGCCTCCAACAACCACTATCATCTTCCTTTGTGCTAGGTATGACTCCAGCCACTCGAGAGTTTTCCCCCTGATTGTACAGTTCGTTCTCTTCTTATAAAGTTATGAGGTTTTGTCTTCTGGTTTCTGACTCCCATAAAAGGGGCCTCATCTTGTCCTTTTTTTTTGTTGCAGTGTCCAAGCGGCGACATATTTCTATTCTGTGTCTGTTTTCTGCTTTCTTCTAGCAGTAGACAAAAGTCTGTGATTTGTTGCTGTTACAGTGTACCTTTTTCTGTTTTCTGTCTTTCTTAGCAGTCTGGTGTTTTGCGGTTAACTTATAGGCTGGGTGGGTTTTCCCTTAGCCAAAGGGTCAAAAGTTCATGATGTTTAAATGACCCAAAACAATCCTGTACCCTACATATCTGCCACTTTTTAGCCCATTCCTCCATCTTATCGATATCCCGTTGCAGCATCCTTGTTTTTTTAAAGAATTAACCACACCTTCTATTTTGCTAAGATCTATAAATTTTAAAACCACTCCCTCTGGGCCTATATCCAAATCATTGATGTGCACAGTGAACAGAAGTGGCCCTAGAACTGAACCCTGTGGGACACCACTACCCACTCTGAAAAACCGCCCTTATTTCCTTTTCTCTGTTTTCTCCCTTCTAACCAATTTTCAATCCAGATTGCTATCTTCCCCCTAATTCCATACCCCTAATCTTCTCTAATAATCTCTCATGTGCCTTATCAAAGGTTTTCCGAAAGTCCATGTACACCACATCCATTGCATTTTCCCCATCTACCATATCGGTTACCTCAACAATAACAACAACTTGCATTTAAAGATAGCGCCTTTAACGTAGTAAAATGTCCCAAGGTGCTTCACAGGAGCATTATCAAGCATTCTGAGGTTGTCACGGCATGATCATCCCTTTTGAAATCTGTACTGGCTACATCCAACTATTTTCTCTTTACTTAGATACATGGCAGACTTATCTAGCTGGTCAAATCTGCAGAACATATAATGGCCCTGTGTGAAAAAAATAGACTAACCAGGGTATGAGGTAAATAAGTAAATGAAGAGAAATGACCATGAGTCATCAGAAGAATTTAATAAATAGGTCTTCTGGCTTGTGATCTTATTGAACTGGCATTTCGAAATGGCTGGTGAATAATGTGGTAACACTAGACTTTTAAACTGGGTCAAATGTTTGGTGAATTTCCAAAAATAGGCAGCTCACTTTTTTTTATATCAGTTTTTGTTTGGGTGCAATTCACACAGTTCAGCAAAAGGCTGACTAGTTATTTAAGTTAACTGAAAATGTTAGTGATTATTGTTCAAGGAGTCTAGAAAGTATTAATGTGACTCTTTAGTATTTCCTAATATTATGTATTGAATCGGCAAACTTCTGTGTGGATAATTTTAGTGATTAAAAAAATCTCATCAAAATGGCCAAAATAATGTGGTTTCGACAGATGTATTTTAAAACTAGGCTAAGTTGTATTTTCAACGTGTGAGATGTGGACTTAATGGGGGTGAAATTCACCTTTGGTGAGGTGCAAAACGGGCAGTATTAGATTGGCCCTCCGTTATAATAAGTTTCAGACGGCTTTATTGTTTTAATTGTTCCCCTCTGTGCCCATCCTAACTGGAGCTTTCCGCTATGCTTTCCCTTGTCTTCCTATGACCTATCCATGCACTCCTTCTAGGTGATACCTGAGGGCCAGGTGGTTGGCGACCCACGTAGACCCAAGAGCCTCTTAGAACTGTGGTGGCCCTTGTCACACGACAGCTACGTCCTGGTGCACGACTTGTTGCAGGCTGCACCGCTGTTGAAGTTGCACGGCAGCCCGGCCCTGTGTTCTCTGGGGAAAGGGGGTGGGGGTTGGGGGTGCTAGGGCACAGGGCTCGTCTTATAGAATCATACATACAGTACAGATGGAGGCCATTTGGCCCATCGTGCCTGTGCTGCCTCATTGAAAGAGTTATCCAATTAGTCCTATTTTTTTTAATTCGTTCACGGGATGTGGACGTCGCTGGCAAGGCCGGCATTTATTGCCCATCCCTAATTGCCCTTGAGAAGGTGGTGGTGAGCCGCCTTCTTGAACCGCTGCAGTCCGTGTGGTGACGGTTCTCCCACAGTGCTGTTAGGAAGGGAGTTCCAGGATTTTGACCCAGCGACAATGAAGGAACGGCGATATATTTCCAAGTCGGGATGGTGTGTGACTTGGAGGGGAACGTGCAGGTGGTGTTGTTCCCATGCGCCTGCTGCCCTTGTCCTTCTAGGTGGTAGAGGTCGCGGTTTTGGGAGGTGCTGTCGAAGAAGCCTTGGCGAGTTGCTGCAGTACATCCTGTGGATGGTGCACACTGCAGCCACAGTGCGCCGGTGGTGAAGGGAGTGAATGTTTAGGGTGGTGGATGGGGTGCCAATCAAGCGAGCTGCTTTATCTTGGATGGTGTCGAGCTTCTTGAGTGTTGTTGGAGCTGCACTCATCCAGGCAAGTGGAGAGTATTCCATCACACTCCTGACTTGTGCCTTGTAGATGGTGGAAAGGCTTTGGGGAGTCAGGAGGTGAGTCACTCGCCGCAGAATACCCAGCCTCTGACCTGCTCTCGTAGCCACAGTATTTATATGGCTGGTCCAGTTAAGTTTCTGGTCAATTCCCCCCGCTCTTTCACCATAGCCCTGCAAATCTTTCCTTTTCAAATATACAGTGAAACCTGTATAAACGGACACTCTCAAAAAAATGGACACTTATGGAGAGACCCAAATAACTTACATTGTAAAATATACAAGAGGTACTCTAAAACCATGGGCACTCACAAGTTACGAACTACGGACAGCCTTCAATGCACCAAGCCCTTTTACAACTTAAAACACGGGACACAGCCTGACCTCACACTTTAAAATGTTCAAAGTACCTACTGTATCTGAGTCTGAAGATCATGATGACCGATGGACTGTTACTGGGTTCTTATATGTCAATGCCGGTCCCCGGGGTTTAAATCACCCCCGCAGCCGCTGTCCCTGCTTCCAAAAGCAACCTTCTTGACAATGCATGCCAGAAGATGCGCAGGCATCCGAGCCACAAGGTACAGTTGTCCATCTTCTGATCATGTTGTTAGGAACAGGCTCTGCAATTCCCTCCCTAAACCTTTCTGCCTCTCCACCTCTCTCTCCTCCTTTAAGAGGTTCCTTAAAACCTACCTCTTTGACCAAGCCTTATATCTCTTTGTGTGGCTCGGTGTCAAATTTTGTTTGATAGTTGCTCCTGTGAAGCGCCTTGGGATGTTTTACTACGTTAAAGGTGCTATATAAATGTAAGTTGTTGCTGAGAAGGCTGAGGTTTGATTGACCTATAATAAAAACAGCAGAAGAGAGCTCAGAAGAACAAGTATAAGAAAGGTAACAAAATGAAGCGGAGAGTGGATCTGAGATCAAACACAGGAGTGACTTTAAAAAAAATAGAAGTTTGGCAAATGATACCAACTACCCTGGATTTCGAGCGTGAAATACTTTTCAGTTTACTAAATTCTACGTAAGAAGTGTATGGATTTGCTCGGGCTACTAACCAAAGACCAGCAAAGGTCCAAAATTTTCACTGATTTAAATGCTCTAACTATGATCGAATATTTGTAGTGAAAATCAGTTGCCAGTTATGGGGGATTCAGCTGATCCTCACAGGATGGGGGACAATATCGGCCCTCCTTTCAGCAAGTGGAGAGTGCATCTCCACGTGGTTCTTTAAATATCACCATTCCTGTAAATTGCATCCATGTGGTTTATATTAATTAGTGTTAATTGTATTCAGTTGGTGAGTATCAATTGGAGACTCTCTTGTATCCATTTATAGGAGGGAGCTTATCTAGGGGGTGCACGTGTGTAAGGGTGATCTCTGTGAATGATCACGTGTGTAAGGGTGCACGTGTGTAAGGGTGATCTCTGTGAATGATCACGTGTGTAAGGGTGCACGTGTGTAAGGGTGATCTCTGTGAATGATCACGTGTGTAAGGGTGCACGTGTGTAAGGGTGATCTCTGTGAATGAAGGCATGGAAGCAACTGAAGACCAGGCTCTAGAATTCTATCCTTCACCACTTGGCTATCTGACTTTTTACAATTCCTGGGTGATTAAAGTTAACATTCCAGTATATTCCTAGTGGCCAAATGGTTTATTTTGTAGATTTTTTTCTCAGCCCAGTCTCTGACTCCTATAAAAGGGCTGACTTTCCCAGCCTGTCATTTAAATTTTTTTTATTGAAAATAATTATGTTTAGTGTTAATTATGCTTAATATCTGAGAGCATAAATTGTATTATTCATGAAAAGTTTGACACTCTGATAATAAAACTTCAACAGAATGTTCCAGATGTCCTCTCTCTATCTCTGCATCTTTTTCTCCATCTTTCTCTCCCCACAACAAAGTGTCCCCTCCAAACCCCCATCAAAGGAATCTTTCTCAGTCTGCTCACCCCAGCCCCCTTCAACATAATTCCCTCCCTCCCTCTTTCCTTACTCAGCAGCATCTCTCGCACTCTCTCTCTTCTTACTCTACAACCCCCTGACCTGGTATCTCTCTCTGCACATAGCCTTTCTGGTACACATTCCACCATCAACCGGGTCTCTCTTCCCCAGTCAACAGAGGGTATGTCTCTTTCTCCCTCCCAAGAAGGTTGTTTTCTCTCTCTTCCTCCCCCTCCCACCCCCGCCAATAGAGTTTGTTCCTTACTTCCTCTCTCTCAATAGGATTTCCTCTGGCCTCCCACATGACAACAGTTCTCTTTCTCTCTTCCTCATCTCCACTCACAACAGACTGTCACTCTCTGCCCCTGTTCCTTCACTCTTTCCTCTTTTCAAAATGTATACAAATTGTTCTTACCTGTATCTATTTTTGTTGCTTGCATTATTATATTGTGTTTCATCCTTTTTAAGAATTAATTCTAAGGATATGGGCATCCCTGGCAAGGCCAGCATTTATTGCCCTTCCCTAGATGCCCTGAGAAGGTGGTGGTGGTGGTGGGCCTTCTTGTTGAACTACTGAGTAGCAGTTTGATACAACTCAGTGGCTTGCTATGCTACTTCAGAAGGCAGTCCAGAGTCAACCATCTTAGTGTGGGACTGGAGTCACATATAGTCCAGACCAGGTAAGAAGGATGGCAGATTTCCTTCCCTAAAGGACATTAGTGAACCAGTTGGGTTTTGACAACAATCCAACAGCTTCAGGATCACTCTTACCAATACCAGCTTTTTATTTTCATTTTTTAAAATCTGCCATGGTGAGATTTGAACTCATGGTCTCTGAATTATTAATTCCATCGGGGTCTGTTTTATTTACTCCCTGTGATAATTCCCACATACGACGGGGCTCTGTCTCACAGCCTCGATCAGTGGTAAGGAGAAGGGCGTTTGGCCCAGAAAGTTCCAAATCACGGCAAGGAATGAATCGATTGCCCTGCAAAAAAGGACTTGCATTAATATAGTGTCTTTCATGACCTCAGGACGTCCTAAAGCGCTTAATAGCCAATGGATTACTTCTGCCATCGTCCCTGTGTTCGCTGACCTACATATACTGGTCCCCCAATGCCTCGATTTTAAAATTCTCATCCTCGTGTTCAAATCCCTACGTGACCTCACCCTTCCCTATCACTGTCACCTCCAGCTCTTCAAGATCTCTGTGTTCATCCAATTCTGGCCTCTTGTGCATCCCCTATTTCCTTCGCCCCACCATTGGCAGCTGTGCCTTGCATCGAGTTACATTGAAACTACAGCACAGAAACAGGTCATTCGTCCCAAATGGTCTGTGCCGCTGTTTATGCTCCACATGAACCTCCTCCCTCCCTACTTCATCTAACGCTATCAGCATACCCTTCTATTCCTTTCTCCCTCATGTGCTTAACTAGCTTCCCCTTAAATGCATCTATGCTATCTGCCACAACTACTCCTTGTGGTAGCGCGTTCCACATTCTTACCACTCTTTGGGTAAAGAAGTTTCTCCTGAATTCCCTATTGGATTTATTAGCGTCTATTTTATATTTATGACCTCTGGTTTTGGACTCCCCCACAAGTGGAAACATTTTCTCTACGTCTACCCTATCAAACCCTATCATGATCTTAAAGACCTCTATGAGGTCACCCCTCCCCCTTCTCTTTTCTAGAGAAAAAAGCCCCAATCTGTTCAGCCTTTCCTGATAAGTACATCTTCTCAGGTCTGGTATCATGCTTGTGAATCTTTTTTGCACCCTCTCCAATGCCTCTATATCCTTTCTATAATATGGAGACCAGAACTGGGCACAATACTCCAAGTGTGGTCAATCCAAGGTTCTGTACAAGTTTAACATAACTTCTTTGCTTTTCAATTCTCTAGAAATGAACCCCAGTACTTGATTTGCCTTTTTATTGCCTTATAAACCTGTGTCACTACTTTTGGTGATTTGTGTATCTGTACCCAAGATCCCTTTGCTCCTCTACCCCGTTTACACTCTTATTATCCAAGCAATATGTGGCCTTCTTATTCTTCCCACCAAAATGCACCACCTCACACTTATCTACATTGAGATTCATTTGCCAATTACACGCCCATTCTGCAAATTTATTAATGTCCTCTTGCATTTTGATGCACTTTTCTTTTGTATTAACTACATCCCCAATTTGGTGTCGTCCGCAAATTTTGAAATTGTTCTTCCAATTCCTGAGTCCAAATTGTTAATGTAAATTGTGAACAACAGCGGTTCTAGCCACTTCCCACCTTTTGCCAGTCTGAGTAGCTACCCTTAATCCCTACTATCTGTTTTCTGTTTTGTTACCCATCTCGTTATCTATTCTGCTACCTGTCCCTGATTCTGCATCCTCTGACCTTAGCCATGAGTATACAATGCATTACCATATTGAAGGTTTTATTAAAATCTAAATATATTACATCTACTACATTACCCTTGTCTACACTTTCTGTTACTTCTTCAAAGAATTCAATAAGATTGACAGCCTTCAGCTGTCTAGGCCCTAAGCTTTGGAATTCCCTCCCTAAACCTCTCCACCTTTCCCTCCTCCTTTAAGACCCTCCTTAAAACCTACCTCTTTGACCAAGCTTTTCGTCACCTGTCCTAATGTCTCCTTCTTTGGCTCGGTGCAGCACCTTGGAACATTTTACTACATTAAAGATGCTATATAAATGCAAGTTGTTGTTGTTGAAGTCCAGTCACTGTTGTTTTGTAGGGAAATGCAGCCAGGTCCCACAAACAGCAATGAGATAAATTACCAGATAAATCTGTTTTTAGTGATATTGGTTGAGGGATAAATATTGGCCAGGACACCGGGAGAGCTTCCCTGTTCTTCTTTGAATAGTGCCATGGGATCTATTATGTCCACTTGAAAGGCAGATAGGGCCACGGTTTAATGTTTCATCCAAAAGACAGTACTTCCAACAGTGCAGCACTCCCTTAGTACTGCACTGAAGTGTCAACCTGGATTATGTGCTCAAGTCTCTGGAGTGGGGCTTTAACCCATGACCTTCTAACTCAGAGGCAAGAGTGCTACTACTGAGCCAAGGCTGACACAGATCCTGGATGGGAGGGATTTAAAGTTTAAAGGGCCTTCCACTGGCCCTTAGGCACATTGAACACCAGTAGCATGTCGGAATTGCCATGTCGGATGAGGAGGTAATAACAGGAAATGTGACCTAAGACATTGCTCCATCATTATCGCCTACTTTAAACCTGCCCAATGATTCTTAGAGGAGTGTACTCAAAGCCTGCCTTCACTTCTGGTGGATAATGCTACAAATGCCGACAGTCAATAGGGGAAGGGGTGCCAGTGGAATGTCTCCCCACCAGATTTACATCTAGGCCAGTTTGGAGTGAAATCAGGAAGCACTTTTTCACACACAGGGTAGTGGAAATCTGGAATACTCTTCCCCAAAAGACTGTGGATGGAGCTAATGCCGGGAGGAGATAATGTCGGGAGGAGGTAATGTCGAGGGGAGATAATGTCGGGAGAGCCTAATGCCGGGAGGGGCTAATGCCAGGAGGAGATAATGTCGAGGGGAGATAATGTCGGGAGGAGGTAATGCCGGAAGGGGCTAATGCCAGGTAAGCCCACCATTGGGTGGAGCTAAAGGTGAGGAGATCCTATATGCCAATAGTGCACATTTCATGCAAACTGTTCTGAAGCCAGTGTCTGCTTGTTTGCATCCACTGTCCCAGTGATGGGACGTTGAGTACACCTGCAGCTTAAGTTACGACATGCCAAGCCCCACAGCACTTTCTGTACAACAACCTGTTACTGGCCTAGATTCAGAGCTGCTTTTGTGTGATCAACTTTTGTTGGTTTTCTGGGTTGACATGTGTGGGAGAAGCTAACTATTCTTGAAGCTCTTGCTACCCATCAGAGCCAAGTGGATCCCTCAGGGTGGGAGAGGCCGGAGGGGCCTAAGAGGGAACCAGAGAGAGAGATCCTATTGAGGATGAGGGAGGAGGGAAAACCTGTGGAGAAGGGGGGGGGGAAAGACTATTGAAGAGCAAGAGAACCTAATGATGAGGGCGAAGAGAGAAACTGTTGTGTTCTCACTTTAGGAAGGATGTCAAGGGCTTGAGAGGGTGCAGAAGAGATTTACTAGAATGGTGCCAGGGATGAGGGACTTCAGTTATGTGGAGAGACTGGAGAAGCTGGGATTGTTCTCCTTAGAAGAGAGAAGGTTAAGGGGAGATTTGATAGAGGTGTTCAAAATCATGAACGGTTTTGACAGAGTAAATAAGGAGAAACTGTTTCCTGTGTTAGAAGAGTCAGTAACCAGAGGACACAAATTTAAGATTATTGGCAAAAGAGCCAGAGGTGACATGGGGAAACATTTTTTTTCGCAGCGAGTTGTAATGATCTGGAATGCACTGCCTGAAAGGGTGGTGGAAGCAGATTCAATAGTAACTTTCAAAAGGGAATTGGATAAATACTTGAAGGGAAAAAATTTACAGGGCTAAGAGGAAAGAGCAGGGGAACGGGACTAATTGGATAGCTCTTTCAAAGAGCTGGCACAGGCACAATGGGCCGAATGGCATCCCCCTGTGCTGTATCTACTATGATACTATAATTATAAGTTGCCTGGATAAATTGTTCATAGACTGTTTGCTTGTTATTCTGTATTTGCAAGAAACTAGGGGTGCTAAATTGGGCCGTGTAGCGCCCGTTGTTTCGGCGCTACACGGCCTCTCCAACATCCAAGATGATATTTTGGATGCACATGCATGTTTCCAGTGTAACGTGCGCCGGACGTCATCTTGATATAGGAGTTAGCGCAGGCGCAGATAACGAACGCTGGAATCACGTAAAGTAGGGAGAAAATGGCTTCAATTAGTGTGCAACGCTGATTTAAAGTGATAGACACTATTTTGGGACTTAACGCTCAACTCAATGCACAGTCTTAACCCCTGACTATCTGAACTTTTCTTAGAGTGCCTGGAGGAACCCCCACTAGCGCTATTTAAAGGGACCATGCAGGATTTACAGGTTAGTTGCTGGATTATTGCTTCTGGCTGCCGAGACATTTGGAACTGTTTTTGGAGGTCTCCTGACTTGAAAATTAGGACGTGGGGATATAGCCTAACATTTAGAGCCAGGACGTGCAGGAGTGAAGTTAGGAAATGCTTCTACACGCAAAGGGTGGGAGACATTTGGAACGCTCTTCTGCAGACAGCAGCTGATGCTAGCTCACTTGTGAATGTTAAATATGAGATTGATAGATTTCTGTGAACCAAGGGTATTAAGGGATATGGGGCTAAGGCGAGTAAATGGAGTTAGGGTACAGGTCCACCATGATCTCAATGAATGGTGGAACAGGCTTGAGGTGCTTAATGCCACTGTCAGTTGCTGCCTCCTGATTTGTGCCACCTTCTCCTGCAAGAAAAAGGGACGTGTGTCTTGGTGATGTGCCTATCATGGTTGAATAGCTAGTGTTTGTGGCCTGTGAGTTATGGGTGGGCGGCTTGAAACAGTGATAATGTGTAAGGGAGAGAGGAAGCATCTGGTTGGAAGAGTTGAGAACTGATGGAAAGAGTTTGTTGGTATGTGGGTGATGGGGGTGCAGTGCCTGGTGCAGTTGGTATGAGACACCACTTGAAAGTTAACCTCACTCACCTTGACCACTCATGTCAAAGCATTGAACTTTTCCCTGCACTGCATCCATGTTCATGATGCTATGCGCCTGGCATTGACTTCATCTCCCGCTGTCTCCCACTGCCTTTTGGATATATGTCTGGAGGGCCTCTTGATCTCCACCACCGCCCCCCCCCCGCCCCGGCGGATATAGGATGTCTCTCCTTCTGTCCACCTCTTGCACCAAGGTCTCCAGTGCATCAGCAGAGAACCTTGGTGCACGCACTCTCACAGGCCTGGTACCAACTCAGGTCGGCAGGTTGGTGAAGGCTGGCGTGCAGATTGTACGATGTGGGATTTAGTAGTGTGCAATCTTTATTCAATGTTTTAATATAACTCATCAGTGTGTAAACATAGGGATGGGACCTGCATCTGTGTTTTATGTGTGCAATGTCTGATCTCCGTTCAGACTCCGTGTAGACAGTAGACTGTTATTTTCAGCGAATAACAGGTACCAGCTACCTTTAAGAAATTTCTAAGAAACATCCTCCCTTTAAGAGATTGAGTTCCCCTTGGTGGTGGAAAGTGCAAATTGCACGTGCAAGGCCTGAAATGGAACGCTGATTGCAGATGAGTCCTCGGGTGGGCCGAAACTTGCGTCCTGCCTACGCAGGGGCCATTGGGCGTGGGGTAATAGCACATCATGCTACCTACATCCAAAAACAGCCCCTATCCAATTTTTCCCCTTAGTTCTCTCAGATGAGTTGAGCCGCAGTTACTGGCATGAGCTGATGTGGACTTATAACCACAAGATCTTTGGAAATACAGGAACTCAGGTCACAGATAAGGTGACGTCTCTTCATTATTGCTAAGCTTCTTCCAATGATCCTGTGTCCGATGTGCTGAGTTTACCCCATTTTTACCGCAGGGTGGAATTGGCAACAGTGCAGTTGGTCTGAAGTCGCAGTTAGTGCAAAGTTGCCACAGATCCTTTCCTCTGCTGCCCATTTGCCCATCACACTCCCCCCTCGCTGACCTACATTGGCTCCCGGCCCCCCAGCACCTCAAGTTTAAAATTCACATCCTTGTGTTTAAATCCCTTCATGGCCTCTGTGTCTCGAGGCTGCACTGTGTAGAAGCTTTTTTTTTAAGAGAATGGTTATGCTAAATCTTTCAAAGAAAGGAGAGTTGAATCTCTAAGATAAAGAAGAAGAATCTTCTTACTGAGTCCTCATCCAACAAATTTCATGATCCTGAGACCTGGCCGTGACAACTCTTAGCAGGGGGATTCGAATGTCACATTTATTTAAAGCCCCAATCTGAGCAGCAGCAACAGTGTGACGTAAATGAGGCTACATTGAACACTGCATGTGTAGTTGCCTTTGTGTTGTTCCAATTCTTTGGGATCCATAATCACAGTATAAATGAATTGGATTCCACAGCACCAGCTGCCTCTGGCTATATTACTGCAAGAGGTTCGACAACACAAAGACAGCAGTATGTATAAGATATAGAGAATGTGTTGTGGGCACCTTAATGGTGCCAATTCCCAACAGTTTACTATTTCAAAACACAGGATGTTGCTTTTAAGCTATGTATTGTACGTATTTTAACCATGAGTCTACTCCAAGCTGCTGCTAGAATGTGGAGGAACGAGCAGTTAGGAAAACCATTGTGTTTGTACAGAGTGTCTGTCTTGTTGAAGGAATGTAAGCAATCTTACAACACCAGGTTATAGTCCAACAGTTTTATTTGAAAATCACAAGCTTTCGGAGGCTTTCTCCTTCGTCAGGTGAGTGTGGAATTCCTTGAAGGTACCGCATATATAGTCAGAGAACAATGCCTGGTGATTACAGATAATCTTTCCAACTGCCCATTGTCAAGGCAATCAGACAGAGAGACAGTACATACAGGACTACTGAATATACAAACGGTCCGAACCCAAAGACAGAGAGAGAGAGAGAGAGAGAAATATCCGAAAGGAAGAGAAAGAGAGAAAATGACCAGTTGTATTAAAAACAGATAACTCTTTTTTTCGCTGGTGGGGTTACGTGTAGCGTGACATGAACCCAAGATCCCGGTTGAGGCCGTCCTCATGGGTGCGGAACTTGGCTATCAATTTCTGCTCGATGCAAAATATGGATATGGAAAACACGGATTTTAGAGTCCTACCGCACAACTGCTGAACACAACTTTGGGCCTTTGTCAAATGCAAAGTTTGGACTAAGATGGGAGAAATTACCCCTGTTCTTTTTCAGTAGGACACAATGAACCGGATATCCTCCCTAGTCGGAAACGTCTGCTATCAATCCTCATTTCACAGCCGCAGCTAAATTCTTACAGTCCATTACAAAGGTTAATCCATGATAGGAGAAGAGTTTTCTGTGTTTGATGGGACTACAGGGACACTGGGCGAGCTTAGGCTGCTAAATTGATTTACAACGCGTTTAACCCTACCCTTTGGCTTCAACTTTACTGTGAAGAAGCAACTCCAGCTAACCATTAACTCTATCAAATGGCTCATTGCAGTCTCTGTCATAGCAGTAACACAGAAACACAGCAAGGTGAGTGTGGGACATTCAGAGGGTTAACCTCGATGAGACATTAATCCTGGATTTATGATTGAGTATACGACCTGCAATTTGAAAATTCCTGGTCAAGCTGAATTGAACAAAACTGGGAGCCTTTGGAACAATAGGAATCGAAGGCAATAGAACAAATTAGGGGCATAAATGAACATGTAGGAGTGCAGAAAATATTCTGAGGGCTCTGGGGTGAATATGCACTGTTCATTCATATGTAATACCAAAGTTCCTTATTGCTCCACACAGAATGCTCTTTCTCTTGGTTTCTCCATAGCCTAGAATCTAACACCAACATGTCGGCAAATTGTTCAATAATAGTACATTTATTATAAGCATTTTTCTGTGCCGAAAACAAAGCCCAATCTGCGATTTTAATGTTTCCCAATCCACCTCAAGGGCTATTGTAACCAGTTTAAATATTTACACAAAGCAGCAAACTAGAATTATACTGCCCTCATATCATAGTTACAAAGATAAATTATAACAGACCTGTTACCGATTGACATCTTCAGTAATATGAACTCAGTGTGTCTCAGAACAGACGTCCCTTGCTGCAACAAGGTGAATCTGTATGACTGGTTACTCCCTGTCAATCAGCGGCATTTAATTAGTGCTTCTGGTAGATGCTTTGTGGTAACACTTTTCACAGTGCAATTGCTGATGCATTTTTAACAGGGTTTTCCCGGCGCAGCTCAAAGCCTTTGTACACTATTTGAACTCATCATGCGGACTAGAGGAACCATTTAGACCATCCCTGCTCCCTACTCAATCCTACCTGTTTGGATGGCTATGGTAGTGTAGAGGTTATGTTACTGGACTAGTAATCCAGAGGGCTGGACTAATAGCCACTGAAATGTGAGTTCAAATCCCACCATAGCAGTTTGAGAATTTGAATTCAGTTTAATAAATCTGGAAATAAAAAATTGGTATCAGTAAAAGTAACCATGAAGCTGTCAGACTGTCATAAAAACCCAACTGGTTTACCAATGTCCTTTAGGAAAGGAAACCTGACATCCTTACCCGGTTTGGCCTCTATGTGACTCCAGTCCCACACCAACATGGTGAACTTTTAACTGCCCTCTGAAGTAGCCTAGCAAGCCACTCAGTTGGATCAAACTGATTCATGGTTGCTGGATCAAAGTCCTGGAACTCTCTCTCTAACAGCATCGTGGGATCACCTTCACCACGCAGGCTGCAGTGGTTGAAGAAGGCTCAACACCACCTTCTCAGGGCAATTGGGGATGGGCAATAAATGCCGGCCTTACCAGCGACACCCACATCTGGAGAATGAGAAAAAAACATGTACTAGTAACAACGTTTAAAAACACACTTAAATGACAACAACAAAAATAAAATCAATAACTTGCATTAATGTAGTTCCCCTAACAAAGTAAATGTGCCACGACACTTGTCAGACGTGAAAATGGGTTGTGGACAGTGGTAGGAGATTGGGGAAGGTGACAGCAGGCATAAACAAAGAGGCAGGTCTGAGATTCCCAGGTTGCAGGGCTAGAAAGGCTGATGGTAGAACAGAGGGAGGGGAGATGAACACTCACTAAACATAAACGTATGAACAAATTAAAAATGCAACAGCTTAAATGACATACTGCAGGCACTAACTTCTCTCATCAGTTGACCACTCCCACGCCTACCTCAACATACACAACAAAGTCCAAAGTTCATTGTTATTGGGTCAATTGCACAAGTCACAGGGGCTCATTACCTTCATGAGGACCACTGTGCAAATTTTACAGAGGCAGCTCCCAAACTACTGGCCTCTGCAACAAGTTCCATGCTTTGGACTGAAAAATGTAATCAAATTTACCAAAAACACAAAGTACAGCATTGGTGTCAGCCATGGCCTTGTGGTAGCACTCCCACCTCTGAGGTAAAAAGTTACAGGTTCAAGCCCCACTCCGGAGACTTGTGCACATAATCTAGGCTGACCCTTCAGTGCAGTACTGAGGGAGTGCTGCATTGTTGGAAGTGCTGTTAAATATCTGCCTTCTGAAGTGGATATAAAAAGTCACATGGCACTATTTAAAGAGGGGAGTTGTCCTGGCCAACATTTATCCCTGAACCAAACTGTTGATTTATCTCATTGCTCTTTGTGGGATCTTGCAAATTGGCAGCAGCATTTTCCTACATTACAATAGTGACTAAGCTTCAAAAAGTACTTAATTGGCCATGAAACACTTTGGTGTGTCCTGTAGTTCTGAAAGATGCTATATGAATGCAAGTTCTTTCATCTTTCATATTGCTAATTACAGCATCGGAACTAGCTTTTGAATACTGTCCTAGATCCTCTGGGACACGCATTGAAATCTATCTGTCGGATGGCTGTCTCCCCTGTTACGGTTAATAATACTTGGATTTTCTAATAGCTCAAAACTGCCAATGACTTGTTGCTAATTGGCATCAAAATATGCTGCCTTAATCACAGAGGCCACAATGGTATTTGGTGTGTGAAAGTGAATTATCACAGTGGTGCAGTAGGAGCTGCTCATCTCCGACTGGGTGACAGACATTGTTTGCCCAATATAGAGAGAACTTTGCCCTCTGCCCATAAAATACATTAGTGGAAGGGCATGGAACTGGCAGCTGGGTGAAAATATCAGTAAATAGTCTATGTCTCAGCATATTCTTCATCTTATTGAGCTCACAATAATTCATTCTTTCTATCTATCTATCTATCTATCTATCTATCTATCTATCTATCTATCTATCTATCTATCTATCTATCGAATTATCTATCCATCCATCTGTTATATATATCTACCTGTGTATCTATCTCTGCATCTGTCTATCTATCTCTGTAGCTATCTATCCATCTATCTATCTCTGCATCTATCTATGTACCTCTGTATCTATCTCTCTATCTATTTATATGTCTATCTATCTATCTATCTATCTATCTATCTATCTATCTCTGTATCTATCTCTGCATCTATATCTATCTGTGTATCTATCTTTGTATCTATCTATCTATCTCTGTATCTATCTCTGCATCTATATCTACATCTATCTATCTATCGACCACCACCACCATGGCTATCTCAGTGCAGACCAGTGACAGAACCTGGGATCTTTGGGTCAATTGAAATTTTCAAGACTGAGATAGATAGATTTTTGTTGGGTAAGGGTATCAAGGGATATGGATCAATGGCAGGTAAATGGAGCTGAGGTACAGATCAGCCATGATCCAATTGAATGGTAGAACAGGCTAGAGGGGCTGAGTAGCCTACTCCTGTTCTTATGTTTTTTTGTTCTTCCTGATTTGTACTTGCACAATGTTTTACAAGAATTAGTGTGATACATCCATGCGTGGACCCACCCCGGCATAATGCACTCATGACTTTATTGCTCCAACGGTACGTGCTGAGCTCCAAATACAGTGTCCAGGACCCACTGGGATTTTCTATGCATGTCACCAGTGAAAATTCACGTATGGAATACAACTAACTGAAAGGCATTGCACCAGTTAAATATAAATAGATTATAAGACATACTAGCTTCTTAATTTCATAACACATCTGGTAGAAAATGAATTTAAGGCTATAATTTAATCAGCTGAGACGCATAAACCACTCAACCCTATGATGTCATGCAAACTCCTCGGGCAAATTACAACACATTACTCAACTCCCAACTCTGTGTAATTTTATTTGGTTCATATTTACCCATTACATGTCCTTGACTTCTCATCTGTAACCACAAGTGAGTTGTTTTTTTTAATTCGTTCATGGGATGTGGGCGTCGCCGGTGAGGCCAGCATTTATTGCCCATCCCTAATTGCCCTTGAGAAGGTGGTGGTGAGCCGCCTTCTTGAACCGCTGCAGTCCGTGGGGTGAAGGTTCTCCCACAATGCTGTTAAGAAGGGAGTTCCAGGATTTTGACCCAGCGACGATGAAGGAACGGCAATATATTTCCAAGTCGGGATGGTGTGTGACTTGGAGGGGAACGTGCAGGTGGTGTTGTTCCCATGTAGCTGCTGCTCTTGTCCTTCTAGATGGTGGAGGTCGCGGGTTTGGGAGGTGCTGTCGAAGAAGCCTTGGTGAGTTGCTGCAGTGCATCCTGTGGATGGTACACACTGCAGCCACTGTACGCCGGTGGTGAAGGGAGTGAATGTTTAGGGTGGTGGATGGGGTGCCAATCAAGTGGGCTGCTTTGTCCTGGATGGTGTCGAGCTTCTTGAGTGTTGTTGGAGCTGCACTCATCCAGGCAAGTGGAGAGTATTTCATCACACTCCTGACTTATGCCTTGTAGATGGTGGAAAGGCTTTGGGGAATCATGACGTGAGTCACTCACCATAGAATACCCAGCATCTGACCTGCTCTTGTAGCCACAGTATTTATATGGCTGGTCCAGTTAAGTTTCTGGACAATGGTGACCCCCCAGGATGTTGATGGTGGGAGATACGGCGATGGTAATGCTATTGAATGTCATGGGGAGGTGGTTAGACTCTCTCTTGTTGGAGATGGTCATTGCCTGGCACTTGTCTGGCGCGAATGTTACTTGCCACTTATCAGCCCAAGCCTGGATGTCGTCCAGGTCTTGCTGCATGCGGGCTCGAACTGCTTCATTATTTGAGGGGTTGCGAATGGAACTGAACACTGTGCAATCATCAGCGAACATCCCCATTTCTGACCTTATGATGGAGGGAAGGTCATTGATGAAGCAGCTGAAGATTGTTGGGCCTAGGACACTGCCCTGAGGAACTCCTGCAGCAATGCCCTGGGGCTGAGATGATTGGCCTCCAACAACCACTACTATCTTCCTTTGTGCTAGGTATGACTCCAGCCACTGGAGAGTTGTCCCCCTGATTCCCATTGACTTCAATTTTACTAGGGCTCCTTGGTGCCACACTTGGTCAAATGTCAAGGGCAGTCACTCTCACCTCACCTCTGGAATTCAGCTCTTTTGTCCATGTTTGGACCAAGGCTGTAATGAGGTCTGGAGCCGAGTGGTCCTGGTGGAACCCAAACTGAGCATCGGTGAGCAGGTTATTGGTGAGTAAGTGCCACTTGATAGCACTGTCGACGACACCTTCCATCACTTTGCTGATGATTGAGAGTAGACTGATGGGGCAGTAATTGGCCAGATTGGATTTGTCCTGCTTTTTGTGGACAGGACATACCTGGGCAATTTTCCACTATGTTGGGTAGATGCCAGTGTTGTAGCTGTACTGGAACAGCTTGGCTAGAGGCGCAGCTAGTTCTGCAGCACAAGTCTTCAGCATTACAGCCGGGATGTTGTCGGGGCCCATAGCCTTTGTTGTATCCAGTGCACTCAGCTGTTTCTTGATAACACGTGGAGTGAATTGAATTGGCTGAAGACTGGCTTCTGTGATGTGGGGATATCAGGAGGAGGCCGAGACGGATCATCCACTCGGCACTTCTGGCTGAAGATGGTTGCAAACACTTCAGCCTTGTCTTTTGCACTCATGTGCTGGACTCTGCCATCATTGAGGATGTGGAGATGCCGGTGATGGACTGGGGTTGACAATTGTAAACAATTTTACAACACCAAGTTATAGGGGGCTATGAGGTTACAGATTGTGCTGGAATACAATTCTGCTGCTGCTGATGGCCCACTACGGCTCATGGATGCCCAGTTTTGAGCTGCTAGATCTGTTCTGACCATGCAGACGCTGCGACAACGAATGAACGGACACCGCGCAACAATCGCCAGACAGGAGGGTTCTCTCCCTGTCGGGGAACATTTCAGCAGTCATGGACATTCAGCCACCGACTTTTGGGTAAGCATACTCCAAGGCGGCCTTCGAGACACACGACAACGCAAAATCGTCGAGCAGAAATTGATAGCCAAGTTCCGCACCCATGAGGACGACCTCAACCGGGATCTTGGGTTCATGTCACACTACACGTAACCCCACCAGCGAACAAATGTTATCTGTTTTTAATATAACGGGTCATTGACTGTCTTCCTTCTCTCTCTCTCTTTTTTTTGGGGGGTTTGTATATTCGGTGGCCTTTTAGGTGACACCTTTCTGTCTGCTCACTGTGACTGCCTTGGCAACGGGCAGTAATCACCAGGCATTGTTCTGTGATTTTCAAATGCAAAGGATTCGAAAATTTCATTTCCACACCGTTCACCTGACGAAGGAGGAAGCCTCCGAAAGCTTGTGGAATTTAAAATAAATTTGTTGGACTATAACTTGGTGTTGTAAAATTGTTTACAATTATCATTGAGGATGGGGATGTTTACAGAGCCTCCTCCTCCCGTTAGTTGTTTAATTGTCCACCACCATTAACAACTGGATGTGGCTGGACTGCAGCGCTTTGATCTGATCCATTGGTTCTGGAATCGCTTAGCTCTGTCTATAGCATGTTGCTTCTGCTGTTTAGCATGCATGTAGTCCTGAGTTGTAGCTTCACCAGGTTGGCACCTCATTTTTAGGTGCACCTCATTTTTAGGTACACCTGGTGCTGCTCCTGGCATGCTCTTCTACACTCCTCATTGAACCAGGGTTGATCCCCTGGCTTGTTGGTAATGGTAGAGTGAGGAATATGCCGGGCTATGAGGTTACAGATTGTGCTGGAATACAATTCTGCTGCTGCTGATGGCCCACTGCGGCTCATGGATGCCCAGTTTTGAGCTGCTAGATCTGTTCTGAATCTATCCCATTTAGCACGATGGTAGTGCCACACAACACGTTGGATGGTATCCTCAGTGCAAAGACGGGTCTTCATCTCCACGAGGACTGTACGATGGTTGAAGGATTGACAGTCTCCCAAACTCAAAACAGTGTTTAACAAGAGTAGGCACAAGAAAGCTTGTTGTTATTATGTTTCTCTGGGATTTCCGCCAATCTTCCACTGAAATTAGGTCGGGAGATTGGGAGAACACTGAGGAAGTTCTGCTCCCCTCTGTCTGGGTTCACAGATGAAGAATGGTCATGTGGGCAAGAAACCAGAGGGCTGCTGGTATCTGTGGACATTATCTCAACACAAGTTAACATCTGCAGGAGATATGGAGAGACAATTGGGGGGGAGAAAAAGACAAGAGTTGGTACAAGGTAAGGTCAGAAGCCAATTATCCCCCCCCCCCCCAACCCTATCACCATCACACCTCCCCCCCCCACCACCGGCCCGCCTCCCACCCCATTCAAAGTGCAACATTCTCAAAGACTATTTGCTTTTCTCTCAGACTGTTGTCTGCACAATACTTAATCTTCTTGGAAAAATAACAATTGGTTTTTGTAATAACCCTGATGCAATGACATAGAAATGAGTTTCTAAATGTAATTCGGTGGAGTTGAAAGGCACTTAAAATGCGATCATTTGTAACCTGAGCTCAGAAAATTTTTTTAGTCAGATGTTGGCTGAATGGTACTGCATTGTGAATCAATGGAGTCATTGAAAAAAGTTAAAAAAACAAAAATAGAGTCAGTGTAGAGGGATTAAATAGATTAGATTCCTCCCTGCCCTAGGATGAAAACTGTAGGCAACGGTTCAATTTGGAAAAATGTGGTGTGACTAATATAATGTATATAATTTATAGAATGTTATGCTTTAATGTATATAATTTATAGAATGTAATGATATATAGTGAGGGAGAATCCAGCATCGTTATGTTTATATTACAAAAGAATTCCTGTAGTTTTGAAAGTTTTCATTTGTGACTTCATTTTCTGGGCTTCAGATCTTTTACGATTGTACAGTGGGGCAATGGGGTTCATTTTGGATTACGCTTGCAAAGAATCAGCACAGACACAATGGGCTGAAAGGCCCCCTCCTGTGACGTAGCTTCTCTGGTTCTGTGGCTAGGGTATGTTCGTACAGACCAGTGATGGGAATGCTCAGCATGCTGCATCCAGAGAAAAAACAAATTGTTACTGCTGCCTCTGGTGGCACTGGGGGGAAAAGCACATTCTTCAGAAGGGTCTCAGTGACTCAGAAGGCAACAGTACCATGTCATGTAGTGATACATTTTGGTAGGAAGAATGGGGAAAGGCAATATAAACTAAATGGTAAATTTTAAAAGGGGCGCAGGAACAGAGAGACCTGAGGCTTCACGTACACAAATTTTTGAAGGTGGCAGGACAGGTTGAGAAGGCTGTTAAAAAAGCATACAGGATCCTTGGCTTTATAAACAGAGGCATAGAGTACAAAGGCAAGGAAGTTATGATGAACCTTTATAAGTCACTGGTTAGGCTCCAGCTGGAGTATTGTGGCCAATTCTGGGCACCACACTTTAAGAAGAATGGCAAGGCCTTAGAGAGGGTGCAGAGGAGATTTATTAGAATGACATCCGAGATGGGGAATTCAGTTATGTGGAGAGACTGGAGAAGCTGGGGTTGTTCTCCTTAGAGCAGAGAAGGTTAAGCAAGATTTAGTAGAGATGTTCAAAATCATGAAGGGTTTCGACAGAGTAAATAAGGAGAAACTGTTTCCATGGCAGAAGGGTCGGTAACCAAAGGACACAGGTTTAAAGTGATTGACAAAAGAACCAGGGGTGAGATGAGGAGAATTTTTCTTTGCAGCGAGTTGTTATGATCTGGAATGCACTGCCTGAAAGGGTGGTGGAAGCAGATTCAATAGTAACTTTCAAAAAGGAATTGGATAAATCCTTGAAGGGGAAAATTGGCTGTGTGCAAATTGGATGTGTGTTTGCCTACAAATCAACAGTGACTACACTTCAAGGTGACTTAACTGTGAAGCACTTTGGGACGTCGTGAGGACACGAAAGGTGCTATATAAATGCAAGCGGGGAGGACTGGCCATATGAGTAATCGAGAGAATTCCTGAGTACCCCCTGTTACTGGTTCCATAGCACTGTAGAAGTGACATGCCTGCTAGTAAGCTGTGACCTGTTACTTATGGGAAGGGAAGAATTTACTCATCAAACCTGCCATGTGCAAACATTTACCATGGAGAGGCATGATAAGACAGACTTGGGAATGTGCATGTTTATGCTATACATACCATGATGTATTTGAGTTGATTGCAGCATGGCATGGGACTCGTGTTGAAGCCAAGCGAATAACATCTCCCCCGAAACTTTTAAACATACACTGCTCATGTTTATAGTAATAATGTGAGGTGCAGTCCATCCTAATCTAGTGAGAAGGGGAAAGATTGGGTTTCACACGAAAGAGTGTGACAGAGACCTCTCCTGGGCAGGGGACAAGGACGGGGCGGGAGGTGAGGGGGAGAGAGAGAATATCTTGTTACGTTGCATTTCATTCTCATCTTCCTACACTAATCTGCAGACTGTTTCCAGTGGTTGAGAGGTCAAGAACGCGGGGCCATTGATACAGGATTAGATGTAAGAGATTTAGAAGAGCGGGCAGAAGAAACTTTTTCACACACAGAGTTGTGAGACTGTGGAATTCACTTCTCAGGTTAATGACTAAGGCAGAAAATATGTCAACTTTCAAGATTAGGTTGGAGAGGTGGATGAAGGAAAAGGGGATGAAGGGATATGGGAATAGGGTGGGTAAACGTGACTAAAACTATTTGCTCGCGTGGAGGGTAAACACCAACACGGACTGGTTGGGCCGAAGGATTTGTTTCCATGTTGTAACTTCTATGTATTCACGGACGCTGTATTTGCTTCACAACACTGTTTGTGGAAGCCCGTCTTCACCAGCAGTGCTGTTAATGTAAGTGAGATACTGCCACAATTGCAAGGAGCCTAGCACCATTTCATGGGTGGTTCTTCATAGTGCTCTGAAGACTGCTGTGCTGGAGAGCATGTAAACAATATCCTATGGGGCTGGTGCCTAGTGCAGCCCTGAACAGTCAGCCCGTTTCAATTGGCATATCCCAACATTATACAACTCACGAGACTCCCAAGCCAGTGAATTCAAGTGATTTGCCAATCCCCACCTGTATAAAACCTCATTCAGACTAGTTGCCGGAAGCAAAGTGGTTCTGCACCTCGGTGAAGCTTGGGGCTGTACCTTGTAGTGCATCTCAGTATACCTTGGTCTTTACCTCGGTGAATCTTGGTGTACACCTCGGTGTACCTTGGTGCTATATCTTGGTTTACTTTGATGCTATATTTTGTTGTACTCGGTGTACTTTGGTGTTGTATTTGCTGTATCTTGGTCTCTACCTCTAATTACCGATGACTATTAGTGATGACTAAACCTTGTGTGTCTTTAGTTGTCCAGAACACAGAGGTGCCTGGCACAATAAACGCTGTCCTGTGTCGGTCCTTCTGCCGTTTTGAAGGTAAATGTCTACTGCATAGTTGATGAGAAAACAGTGAGACTTGGCTCGACATGTGTTGGAAGGCATTACCTGGCAGCCAGGTGTGAGAACATGTGCTCAAATATCGAGAGATTAGTGCCTACCATGATTGCATTACAAAGAGGCAAGTGGGTGCTGCTGAAGCTCCATCCTTCCAATGGCTGTGGTGTGTGCTCTGGTCGCCAAGGTGGAAATGCACCACACACTTTATGGTGAGTTGTGTTGCTCGACTATGAGGAATTCCTGGTGCCCAATATCTACCTATCAAGGGCTCAAACCCATGCTTGCCAGTTATCTTCTCCCAATCCATTTATTCCATTGCTTTTACATTCAGCAGATGGTGCTTTGTGTTGATTCCATAACAGTCCCTTTCTATGTGCACAACCTCACAACCCCCTACCAGGAGAATGGGCTAGATGTGATGGGGAGGGGGGTTGCCACTCTGCTCCCATCAGGCGTGAGTACCCCGCTGGATATCAACCCAGTATTCAGAGGCCTGATTCCTCGTTTCCACTAGATGGTGCTCAAACCTATGATGTTCTGACTCAGAGGCGGGAATGCTACCTCTAAGCCAAGGCTCACTCCATTACTAGTTGACTAGTGACTATGTAATGAATAACCACCTTGGGGTGGAGGTAAGTGGAGTCTTTGTGGCCCAAATGGCTCCTAGATAAAATGCCTGGTGTTGAAAGATTAAAACTCAGTTGACCCTTTGTGGCCGACTCCATACCTGTGCCAGGTCAGCAGCTCTAGGACATTGTCAATGATTTACCAAGCAGCCTGGAACATTAATGGGAACTCGTGGCGTAGACTTGTCATTGGGCAAAGAGATTTTTCCTACATAGCTCCAAACAACCCTGCAAGCCAATGCCCAAATGGATAGGGTGGTCCTGGCTTAAGAAGCAGCAGCAACAATAACTTGCATTTATATAGCGCCTTTAATATAATAAAAGATCCCAAGGCGCTTCACAGACAAAAAATTGACACCAAGCCAAAGAAACAGACATTAGGACTGGTGACCAAACACTTGATCAAGGAGGTAGGTTTTAAGCAGCATCTTAAAAGTGGGTTAGATCCTACAACCATTCTACCGCAATGTGGGTAGCAAACACATCTGAAAGCCACTCACAGAGCACAATGACATCTTGGTCAGTGATGTAATCATGCCAGTTTACAGCCAGCATGGATTTAATGGTGTAGACTGAATGAGATACTGTTTGTGTCATTTCCGATTGTCGTCCCAAATACAACAGTTCGCATAATCAATGATCATGCCTTCCTGTCGGGTTCAGTCACTTCCTAATATCTCCCTGGTGTCTGACTGGAGGAAAGCGTGTTCATCACCTGGAATGCTATGGGGACTGTGACTGAGGAACAAGAAGAATTCGCTGTCAATCCCTGAGCAATCAACGATTGTGAAGTGATCTGTTCTGACGTCGCCCTAATTGTTAAATTAGTATCAATGAGTGTTTCTGGTCGACTATCCACTATTATTGATGTTATTATGGGTCGTCCCCATGCATCCAATGTAAATTGGGCAACGAAGGTGGATTGGGTGGCAGGGGGTCCTGTCCTTCATTGTAGAGTGGGCACCGGTGGTGTCGTATGTCCTCCCTGAGGAGGGGGTGATGGTGCTGTAGGGGACTTTCTTCCATGAATGTCTGTGTAAAGATGGTTATTTGCCTCGTGAAGGTGTTGTAACTGGCTACAGACCTCTGTATAACCGGGGCCACGTCTGTCTAGACCATCCCATCTACAGTTTCTGCCAGGACCCCGGCCTCTATACAAGTGACCTGGATGATTTAATCCATCAGAACAGCCCCGATCTGTCTGTTCTGATTCTACTCCCTCAACATGAAAGCCTTATCAACGGGCGTGCCTGATCTTGCAGGACATTATCCTAGGTGATGTTTGGCTTGGCTAGTAAGTCAGCCAAAGTACCTCCTGCTTTCCAAACTAACTTAACCTGGCCCCTTAGATCCTTTTGCATCCCTCTCAGTATCAAGCTGATGTACTGAGCAGAGTTTGGATCAGCTGCTACTTGATATTTGAATGGTCAATACACAGAAGAGGACAGAGATTTAAGGTGATTGGCAAAAGAACCAAAGGCGACATGAGGACACATTTTTTTACCCAGCGATGGTGTTATGATCTGGAATGCACTGACTGAAAGGATGGTGGAACCAGATTCAATAGTAACTTTCAAAAGAAAATTGGATAAATACTTGAAGGGAAAAAATTTACAGGGCTATGGGGAAAAAGCAGGGGAGTGGGAGTAATTGGATGGTTCTACCAAAAAGCCGGCACAGGCATGATGGGTCGAATGACCTCCTTCTGTGCTGTATCAAGCTATGATACTATGATACTTGGTCCAAATGAACCATAATCTCACATGATTAGAGTGTGGGGTCTCATTCACCTTTTGCACTATTGCCCCCAAAGTTGCTACCTGATCACTGCCTCCAGTTCTAAGACCTCCTTAATAAGATCAGAAAAGTTTTCACCTTGCCTAATCAATGGAGTGCACCTCATATAATGCGCACTGCCCATTGCCTTTTCTAGGATGCATTTAAAGGCTTGAGCTGTCAGATCATTTGTTATTCGGAGACCGTCTAAGTTTTTCAACCATTCTATCAGTTCATTAACTCCTTTTGCCCGGGGAAAGGGTTCTAGACCTTTTAAAAAGCATTGCAGATTCGGACAGAATCTTAGCTGTGAAAAAGATTCCTTGTAATACTGCAACCTTGGTTCTCTTCTTCTTTGGCGTCCGCTTTGGTAGAGCTATCCAATTAGTCCCACTCCCCAGCCCTTTCCCCATAGCTCTGTAAATGTTTCCCCTTTGATTATTTATCCAATTCCCTTTCTATAGTTATTATTGAATCTGCTTCCACCGCCCTTTCAGGCAGTGCATTCCTGATCATAACAACTCGCTGCGTAAAAAAAATTCTCATCTCGCCGTTGGTTCTTTTGCCAATTACCATAAATATAGGTTTATATAGGATATTGTCATATATCCCTTTTGCTCTTAAGTGGAGGTATTACAGGATATTGTCATACATCCCTCACCTCTAATACAACATCTTGGACTAGGAAATACTGAAAATGTCTAGTTAATACTTTTTATTAAATCAAGTCAATGATATAATAAAATACAACCCCCTACATACAATGTGTTAAGTTCTGGGTCTAATTAACCCCTGAGATGTCAGTTCAACATATTGCCTTAATGTTCATGCGAACCTAATTAGACACTACATTAATAGACAGTTAACAAAAGTCTATCAGACCTAGTCTAATATAGGTCGTAATTAAGCAGTTGACTGCATGCTCAGACTTGGGACACTCGGCTGGGTATGGACAGATTTCAAGAGCTTTTTCCCCTTTTTATAGTCATTTCATTGCCCATATATGGTCACATTTGTGACTTTTACAATTCATTTAAGTCATCAAGCTTGTGACCCTTACGTCATTAAGTTTAACTTTGTTGGGCATCTATGACCCTTAGGTTATCGAACAGATTGCTGAACAGGCAGAAGTAAAGGGGCCTTATCCTTATCAAGATCCTGGTTCCTTCATCTAAAGTTATCATCCTTTTAGACAGTGGTCAACTATCTATCATTACACATGTCTCTGCCGGAATGCCTTCCTGGCAATGGGTCAAGTAAGCTAAAATGTTATTCCTGTATGGTTTGCTCAGATGTTTTTATCCTTAGTTAAGGATTTCAGAAAGACTAATTTTATTTACCCATATTGCTACATTTTATCCTATCCATAATTCTTGCATTAGCCGTTCTGCCTTGCTTTCAGTAAAAAAAACCTACAAAAGCAAATGCATATATTCTCCAACATGTGACATTGCCTGTTTCCACCATTGCCTCAGTCCATCTGCTGTTGAAACTCTCATCCATGCCTTTGTCACCTCCAGACTCGACTATTCCATTGTTCTCCTGGCAGGCCTCCCATCCTCCACCCTCCATAAACTTCAGCTCATTCAAAACTCTGTTGCCCATATCCTAACCCACACTAAGTCTTCCTCATCCATCACCCTTGTCCTTGCTGACTTACATTGACTCCCAATCCCCCAACACCTCCAAATTAAAATTCTCATCCTCGTGGTCAAATCCTTTCATGGCCTTGCCCCTTCCTATCTCTGTGATCTGCTCAAGCCTTACAGCCCTCCAAGAACTCTGTGTTCCTCCAACTCTGACCTCTTGAGCACACCTACTGCCTTCGCTCCGCCATTGGAGGCCATGCTTTCAGCTGTCTAGACTCCAAGCTTTGGAATTCTCTTCCTAAATCTCTCTGCCTCTTTGCCTCCCTCTCCTCCTTTAAGACCTTGCTTTAACCAAGCTTTTCGTCACCCCTCCTTCTATCTCCTTCTTTGGCTCAATGTCAATTTTTGTCTGATTATGCCTGTGAAGTGCCTTGGAATGTTTTTCTATGTTAAAGGCGCTATGTAGATGCAAGTTGTTGTGGTTTCTATAACAGGCGTATGATGTGCTCACTCAGACAGCAAGTTGAAAGTCACCCCCTGGGCATCCACAGCTGGTTTTACGTTATTGCCATTATACTGTGGAGTAAAGGGAGCAGATTCCATGAAACAGGAAACTGGCAGCTGTTAGCACAGCACTGTTACACCAGACTGGGAGCTGTTACATGTCACTGTTACAACAGTCTGGGAGCTATTACACAGCACTGTTACACCAGAATGGGAGCTGTTACACGGCACCGTTACACCAGACTGGGAGCTGTTACACGGCACTGTTACACCAGAATGGGAGCTGTTACACGGCACCGTTACACCAGACTGGGAGCTGTTACACGGCACTGTTACACCAGAATGGGAGCTGTTACACGGCACTGTTACACCAGAATGGGAGCTGTTACACCAGGATGGGAACTGTTACACAGCACTGCTACACCAGACTGAGAGCTGTTACATAGCACTGTTATACCAGAATGGGAGCTGTTACACGGCACTGTTACACCAGAATGGGAGCTGTTACACAGCACTGTTACACCTGAATCACGCCTGCTAACTTCCTGGTCTGCATGGTTCAGAGACAGTGGGCATGATTTTATCGGGGACCCAGGAAGGGGGCGAGGGAGGGGGAATTCCTGACGGCAAACCCGGAAGTACGGGTTTCCTGAACCTCCTTACGATTTTGACTTGAGGATTTTTTTTTTGACGGTTTCCCGCCTGACAGGCCGGCCTGATTGACAGGCTGACCTCAGTCGGATGGGAGAAGAGGAAGGAAGAGGATGCGAGAAGGAAAGGCTTAGATTGGGGGGGGTAATCATCACGTGGGGCTCAGTCATTGGGGGAAGGTCAGTCCTCGGTGGTCATCGGGGGGGCTCAGTTATGGGGGGGGTCACTCATCAGGGTCGGGGTCGGGAGTCATCGCAAGTGTCGGAGATCATCGGGGGGTCAGAGATCGTGAGGGGGGTGTTGGAGATTGTGGAGGTGGTCGCTGCAGATAGACTTGTTGGGCCTGGGGGAAGCACGCCTACTCCTCCAGGCCCATAAGCTGTGCTATAAAGGCACTTACCTGCTGTTTCAGGCCTTCTCGCCTCCTCTCGCATGGTGTGAAGTAGAAGACCCAGGAATCCCTGCCCCCAGCAGTTAAAAACTAAAAATCTGTTAAAATGGAGGCCCGCAGCCTCCTCGAAAGCATTTAGTGACCAACCCGGATCCTGAGAATGGGTTGGTTGCCTGCCCCTCGTCCCGCCTCCGTTAAAACCGGAAATGGGCGGTTTGGAGGTGGGTTTTAGATTTTAAACATTTTTACTGCCTCATGACTTTACCATAAGTCATTGAGATGTCCATTCTCTTGGCCTGATAAGGTACCTCCCTGACTCACTCTGTCTTTTGATGTTATTGGAAAGGAACTGATCACTCTCTGATCCAATGAAAATACTGAAAGGAATCTTTCTCCTTCAGTTTTCCTTCTGATTTTCAGCTGTGACCCTTTCCTTCTGAAGGTGCCAACTCTTGCTGGGGCATGGGTCGACAGGCAGCAGCAATGCACAGCAACTTCCTGAATGGCTACACAGTGAGAGTGTCAGTGAACTGGTCTATAGTGGGGCCATCATCTTCGAACATGACCCTATCTTTACCTGTCATACACATGACCACAATTCCAGCAGTGATTATTGGGTAGGAATCAGGAATGGGTAACCCAGGTTAATTTTCCTATCCCTTGCCACATAACACTAAATGTCCAATTACAGCATCCCCGTTGCTACTCCACTGAGATTGGATTGCTGTGCAGGCCAAAAATCAAACCTAGTGCCTTCCTGGTTTGCATGGCCAGTGTTTTACTTGATTATCTTTGGGGTTCAGGGAGCATCATATTTATGGTGCAGTTGCCTGCTGAGCTATTGTGGGGGTGAGTAAGGATCTTCAAGTACTGTCGTCCGGACCCTCTCTTGGGTGAAGGCGGTAATAGAAAGAAAAACTTGCATCTATTTAGTGCCTTTCAGAACATCCCAATATGCTTTGCAACCAATTAAGTACTTTTGAAATGTAGTCATTCTTGTAACGTAGGAAACATGGCAGCCAATTTGCACACAGCGAGATCCCACAAACAGCAACAAGATAATCTTTTTTTAGTGATGTTGGTTGAGGGATAAATATTGGCCAGGACACCAGGGAGAACTCCCCTGCTCCTCTTCTAATAGGTCCATGAGATCTTTTCTGTCCTCCTTGTGAGGGAAGATGGAGACTTGGATTAATGTCTCATCTGAAAGATGGCACCTCTAACAGTGCAGCACTCCCTCAGAACTGCCTTCAAGTATCAGCCTAGATTATGTGCTCAAATCCCTAGAGTGGGACTTGATCCCACAACCTTCTGACTCAGAGGCAAGAGTGCTATCACTCAGCCAAGGCTAACAGAACAAGCCCACATCCTGATCCACTAATGTGGTTGGAGGCAAATAGCTGTGCTGCACAATGACAGAGCTTGAATGAATTAACCTATAAAGTTTCCGATTGCCTGATAGGTGATCTCAAAACCATTGCATCACAATGGCTTCAGTGACTGTGTCCTGAGCCTATGAGCTGCTAGCCAAAATGTTACTCCAGCCTTTATTTCCACCCCTCTCAAGCCATACATTGGGCCCAGATATATGGTTCTGATTTAATAGGTGACTGAAGCCAAAAGCATCAGGAATCAGCACTGGTTCCGTAGCTTGAGATACATGTATGGAGAGGGTGAGACTTCATAGGAACGTAGGAACAGGAGTAGGCTATTCAGCCCCTCGGGGCCGATGGATGATGTTAGCCCTCTTACATATCACCTCCATTTGGAAGAGGAAACAGAACTCATATTAGGTAAACTTGTGCATGGAACTAAAGTAGCAAAAAACAGCATAGGTGGCTGTTATGATGGAGATATCAACAGAATTTAAAGCACAGCATAAAGCTAGGTTAAAAGTATCTAAGTCACTGGCTTAAGGGGTAAATGTACCATGTGATGTGGTACTGAGCAGTACAAATCCAGAAAATCCCTGGCCGGCTTTGATTCCTGGTCTGTGCTGAGTTGTCTGATCTCATTCCAAGGCAGGAATTGGAGCACGGCAGTGTGGCCTGCAGGACTCCTGGGTTATGGAGAAGAAAGCCAGCCAACGTTCCCACTACTTAAATACTATTCAGCTGACACCTGCTGGAAAGTCCATGCACATGGGAAAGGACAGTTTCTGACTGGAGGAACCAGCTGATACTCGCTGTTCAGGCTCACACATGTAGAATGACCACTTGGGCAAGATAATGGAGGACTCTCATTTGCTGTGAATCCCTACTCCAATATGAGTCAGTGCCTCCAGGAGGGCAGAGTTAAAATTGGAGGAAAATAAATGTTTGGATGGTAAAATATATCTGCGGCCGATTAATCTAAATGCTGATAACTCAAAGTGACTTCCTGTAGGTGCCTTTAAATGGTGCAGGAAGGGAACGTCATGTGATTCAGCCTCAACCATCGGTTAAAGACAAACAATCCAAAATCCGCAAGTCCTGTGAAAGTGCAATGGAGCAGAATTCCCGGCTGACCAGACGCTAGGACGCAAATCCTGTCACAGATCCTGTTCTTGCACATTTCACATCATACCATCTGATTGTCAAGGTTGACTAAGGACCGTTGTGGAGACATCTGTGACCTGGACCATCTCACCCACCTCCTTCCCATCCTGCTCATCCCACCCATCACTGACCCCTTGGGCTCTGCTAGTAGACCAACAATTATCATCCCTCCCCGCATCTCCCTCCATAATGTCCATTCACTTGTGGAAAAACTCTTTGTCATCCACAACCTTATTGTGGACGATTGCATTGACATCATGGCTTTGAAGGAAACTTGTCTCATTGGTGGCCCCTTACCAAAGCCTCCCTGGCTGGCTATACTTTCCATTAAGTCCTCCTCCCAAATCATTGGTGACAGCGGGGCCCTTATCACCAAGTCACACCTTGGTCCCTTCCTCTACTCCTCTGACACCTTCTCCTCTTTTGTGCACCTCACCTTGTTCCACCGATCTCCCCGCTCCTGTAAAATCCTTGTGCTCTACCGCGTGCCCCACCCCCCACCCCCAGCTCCATCCTGAATTTCTCCCCGAGAACCTTACGTCCTTTCCGCGCTCAGACTCTTCTCTGAGCCACTCATCCCCGGTGATTTCAACTTCTATCTCCTAACATCTGATTTCACTGCTCTCCCTCCACATAAATTCTCCTGCCCATATTCACGGTCACCGCCCTGACATGGTCTCTTTACTCTCATAGTCTTGATCACAGACAAAGTCATCACCAACCACTTCTTTGGACCCCTCACTATCTACATTCTCTTACCTCTTTCCAACCCCCTTTCTTTTGCATCAGCCCCTGGAAAAAAACTCTCCCCCAAGTCACTTTCAAGCTCCCAACTTTGGCCTTCATTCGACATGATACTTCTGCAACTGTTGATCTGCTCAACCACTCCCTCACCTTCACCTTTGATGCCCTTCTCCCCAGTGAAACCTTTACTCTCTCCCATCCTGATCATTATCTCTGGTATGGCTCCCATCTTTGTTCCCTCAAAACCAAAGGATGCAGACTTGAACATACCTGGTGCACAACTGGTTTAGGAATCCATTATCAGATCTATCTGGACCATATCAAGCGCTATCCGGCCGCACACCCTTCTGCCAAAACTGACCACTACTCCAAGATCATCCTGGAAAGATAACCTCTGGCTTCTTCTCTCCACTATCAACTATCTCCTTAAACCCCTCTGCCCTGCCCCCTCCACCTTCACCTCCAACAACACAGGTGAGGAGTTCATAGACTTCTCTGTCACTAAGACTGCGACCATCCATTCAACTACCTCTGCTGCTTTCTCCCTTCCTCATGTCTATCAAGCCAAACCTCCCTGCAGGCTACCCCCTGATCCTGCATTTTTCTCTAGTTTCTCTCCTATCGCCCCTCATTGCTTTCTAAGCCCATCTTGTTCATCATACCCAATTCATGCTCCTTTGACCCCTTTCCCACTAAATTGATGACTACCCAACTTCCCTTCCTAGCCCTCCAGCAATGGCTTCTCTTCCTGCCCCTGCACTATTATCTCTAGAATCCTTTAAGGATCTATCCTTGGTCCCCTCCTCTTCTTTTGTATACATGCTGCCTCTTGTGACACCATCCAAAGATATGGGGTCTTTGGATGGTGTCACCAAGGGGCAGTATGTATACTGACAACCCCCAGCTCTACCTCTCCACCACCTCCCTATCCCGCCACGGCAGCTGGCGAATTTAAATTCAATTAATTAATTAAATTCAATTAATTAAATAAAAATCTGGAATTAAAATACTAGTATCAGTAATGATGGCCATGAAACTACCGGATTGTCGTAAAAACCCATCTGGTTCACTAATGTCCTTCAGGGAAGGAAGCCTGCCGCCCTTACCCGGTCTGGCCTATATGTGACTCCAGACCCACAGCAATGTGGTTGATTCTTAATTGCCCTCTGAAATGGCCTAGCAAGCCACTCAGTTGTAAAATCTCGCTACGAAAAGTCATAATAAGAATAAAACCGGACGGACCACCCGGCATCGGACCACTAGGCACCGGACACGACAACGGCAAAACACCAAGCCCAGTCGACCCTGCAAGGTCCTCCTTACTAACATCTGGGGACTTGTGCCAAAATTGGGAGAGCTGTCCCACAGACTAGTCAAGCAACAGCCTGACATAGCCATACTCACAGAATCATATCTTTCAGCCAACGTCCCAGACTCTTCCATCACCATCCCTGGGTATGTCCTGTCCCACCGGCAGGACAGACCCACCAGAGGTGGCGGTACAGTGATATACAGTCAGGAGGGAGTGGCCCTGGGAGTCCTCAACATTGACACTGGACCCCATGAAATCTCATGGCATCAGGTCAAACATGGGCAAGGAAACCTCCTGCTGAACACCACTTGGAGGAAGCACTGAGGGTAGCAAGGGCACAAAATGTACTCTGGGTGGAGGTTCTTCAATGTCCATCACCAAGAGTGGCTCGGTAGCACCACTACTGACCGAGCTGGCCGAGTCCTGAAGGACATAGCTGCTAGACTGGGCCTGCGGCAGGTGGTGAGCGAACCAACACGAGGGAAAAACTTACTTGACCTCGTCCTCACCAATCTACCTGTCGCAAATGCATCTGTCCATGACAGTATTGCTAGGAGAGACCACCGCACAGTCCTCGTGGAGATGAAATCCCGTCTTCGCACTGAGGACACCATCCAACGTGTTGTGTGGCACTACCACCGTGCTAAATGGGATAGATTCAGAACAGATCTAGCAGCTCAAAACTGGGCCTCCATGAGGCGCTGTGGGCCATCAGCAGCAGCAGAATTGTATTCCAGCACAATCTGTAACCTCATGGCCCGGCATATTCCTCACTCTACCATTACCAACAAGCCAGGGGATCAACCCTGGTTCAATGAGGAGTGTAGAAGAGCATGCCAGGAGCAGCACCAGGCGTACCTAAAAATGAGGTGCCAACCTGGTGAAGCTACAACTCAGGACTACATGCATGCTAAACAGCGGAAGCAACATGCTATAGACAGAGTTAAGCGATTCCAGAACCAATGGATCAGATCAAAGCTCTGCAGTCCTGCCACATCCAGTCGTGAATGGTGGTGGACAATTAAACAACTAACGGGTGGAGGAGGCTCTGCAAACATCCCCATTCTCAATGATGGCGGAGTCCAGCACGTGAGTGCAAAAGACAAGGCTGAAGCGTTTGCAACCATCTTCAGCCAGAAGTGCCGAGTGGATAATCCATCTCAGCCTCCTCCCGATATCCCCACCATCACGGAAGCCAGTCTTCGGCCAATTCGATTCACTCCACGTGATATCAAGAAACGGCTGAGTGCACTGGATACAGCAAAGGCTATGGGCCCCGACAACATCCCAGCTGTAGTGCTGAAGACTTGTGCTCCAGAACTAGCTGCGCCTCTAGCCAAGCTGTTCCAGTACAGCTACAACACTGGCATCCACCCGACAATGTGGAAAATTGCCCAGGTATGTCCTGTCCACAAAAAGCAGGACAAATCCAATCCGGCCAATTACCGCCCCATCAGTCTACTCTCAATCATCAGCAAAGTGATGGAAGGTGTCGTCGACAGTGCTATCAGGCGGCACTTACTCACCAATAACCTGCTCACCGATGCTCAGTTTGGGTTCCGCCAGGACCACTCGGCTCCAGACCTCATTACAGCCTTGGTCCAAACATGGACAAAAGAGCGGAATTCCAGAGGTGAGGTGAGAGTGACTGCCCTTGACATCAAGGCAGCATTTGACCGAGTGTGGCACCAAGGAGCCCTAGTAAAATTGAAGTCAGTGGGAATCAGGGGGAAAACTCTCCAGTGGCTGGAGTCATACCTAGCACAAAGGAAGATGGTAGTGGTTGTTGGAGGCCAATCATCTCAGCCCCAGGGCATTGCTGCAGGAGTTCCTCAGGGCAGTGTCCTAGGCCCAACCATCTTCAGCTGCTTCATCAATGACCTTCCCTCCATCATAAGGTCAGAAATGGGGATGTTCGCTGATGACTGCACAGTGTTCAGTTCCATTCGCAACCCCTCAGATAATGAAGCAGTCCGAGCCTGCATGCAGCAAGACCTGGACAACATCCAGGCTTGGGCTCATAAGTGGCAAGTAACATTCGCGCCAGATAAGTGCCAGGCAATGACCATCTCCAACAAGAGAGAGTCTAACCACCTCCCCTTGACATTCAATGGCATTACCATCGCCGAATCCCCCACCATCAACATCCTGGGGGTCACCATTGACCAGAAACTTAACTGGACCAGCCATATAAATACTGTGGCTACGAGAGCAGGTCAGAGGCTGGGTATTCTGCGGCGAGTGACTCACCTCCTGACTCCCCAAAGCCTTTCCACCATCTACAAGGCACAAGTCAGGAGTGTGATGGAATACTCTCCACTTGCCTGGATGAGTGCAGCTCCAACAACACTCAAGAAGCTCGACACCATCCAAGATAAAGCAGCCCGCTTGATTGGCACCCCATCCACCACCCTAAACATTCACTCCCTTCACCACCGGCGCACTGTGGCTGCAGTGTGCACCATCCACAGGATGCACTGCAGCAACTCGCCAAGGCTTCTTCGACAGCACCTCCCAAACCCGCGACCTCTACCACCTAGAAGGACAAGGGCAGCAGGCGCATGGGAACAACACCACCTGCACGTTCCCCTCCAAGTCACACACCATCCCGACTTGGAAATATATCGCCGTTCCTTCATTGTCGCTGGGTCAAAATCCTGGAACTCCCTTCCTAACAGCACTGTGGGAGAACCGTCACCACACGGATTGCAGTGGTTCAAGAAGGCGGCTCACCACCACCTTCTCGAGGGCAATTAGGGATGGGCAATAAATGCCGGCCTTGCCAGCGACGCCCACATCCCGTGAACGAATATAAAAAAAAAAGGCTACTTGTCTGACTTCCAATCTTGAATGAGCCACAACTTTCTCATTGAACATTGAGAAGACCAAAGCCATCATCTTCGGCCCCTGCCACAGACTATGCAGTTTGCCACTGATTTCATCCCCCTCTTCACTGTCTCAGGTTAAACCAGTCTGTTTGCAACCGTGGCATCCTATTTGACCCTGAGCTGAGCTTCCGACTCCATATCCTCTTCATCTCAAAGACAGCCTACTTCCACCTCTGTGACATCGCCTGTCTTTGTCACTGCCTTAGCCCACCCGCTCCTGAAACCCTCATTCATGCCTTTATCAGCTCCAGACTCGACAATTCCAATATTCTCCTGGTTGGCCTCCCATCCTCCATACTCTGTATATTTCAGCTCATCCAAAACTCTGCTGCCCATATTCTATCCCATACCAAGTCCCACTCACCCATCACTCCTGTCCTCATTGACCTACCTTGGCTCCTGGTGCCCCAACACCTCCAATTTAAAATTCTCACCCTTGTGTTTAAATTGCTTCATGGCTTTGACCCTTCCTTTCTCTATAACCTCCTCCAGCCCTACAACCTTCCAACAACTCTCCATTTCTCCGACTCTGGCCAGTTGTGCATCTCCCCCTTCCTTTGCCCCACCATCAACGGCTGGACCTTCAGCCACCTAGGCCCCACGCTTTGGAATTCCCTCCCTAAACCTCTCCGCCTCCCTCTCCTCCTTTAAGACCATCCTGAAAGCCCACTGCTTTGACCAAGTTTTTAGTCACCCTTCCAAATATCTCCTTCTCTGGCTCAGCATCCATTTTTGTCTGATTAAACCTCTATGAAGCGTTTTGTGACTTTTTTTTACTTTAAAGGCACTACATAAATGTAAGTTGTTGTTGTTGTCATCCCAGACAGAGGATGGTATTTGATGGTAATTAATTGCACAAGCAGTATGAATGGTAAAAAAAAATCAATGGCAATTTCAAAAAGATTTTTAACTCTTAAACAAACTACTACAATCTTTTTATTGGGAAATTATATAGAAGTATCCTGTCATATAGAGATTAATCAATTACAAAAGAACAGACTCGTTATTGGGAAATTATAGAGAAGTATCCTGTCATATAGAGATTAATCAATTACAAAAGAACAGTGTTGCTATAATGATGTTTACATTCTCTATTCATGAAATAGCAGAAATATAACATGAAAATCATGGGATAATTTTAGTAGAACTTGCACATAAAAGGCTTAATTGAGCTTTCACTGAATTTCAACATCACAAAAAGCAGAGCCTGTAGATCAAAGTACAAAGAGCTACAGGTGAGGCACAGTCACATGCTCTGTTTTTCCTCCCCTTTTTTCTAAATGACGTGTTTCTTTTTATTGTCCCACACACCTGAGGCTTGGCCTTGACCAGAATGACACATTACTTTCTGGAATCCCAAGCACTATCGGTATGATCACTCAGAGTTTGGACAACGTTCTCATTTATTACTTCGGCTTCTTTCAGTTGCAATGCTTTCCTTGATTCTGGTAACCTTGTGTCAATTAGTTCTGCCGGGTAACACACGCACCCATTTACAAAGACTGCCAGTGTTCTAGAATCACTACCCTGCAAACATTCTTTCAAACACAACTATTAGAGCCCACATTTTCTATGTATTTACATATTAAAAGCAAGAATGGAAAATATTTAATCAGAGCTGTATTTAAATTTTAACCATAAAGTCATACGAAAATACAAAACTGTTGGGCGGGTAAAGACCAGCTGGTTCATCAAGCCTGCCCCACACTATGATGGCCAGACCATCATGACGAAACACTTCCTTAACACCACCCGCCCCCCCCCACCCCCCCCCCCCCCCCCCACTGCCCGCACAGCCATGTAATCTCTTGGGAGAGGCAAAAAGAACAAGAGAAAAAACCCAGGGCCAATAAGGGAAAGAAGACTCTGGAAAATTCCTCTCCGACTTCCTCAGGCAATCAAAACCAGTCCAGGAGATCACATGGACCAAATGTCGTCTGTTCATGTTTGACCAATCTTTTCAATTTCTCTCTTCTTTATTAAGATAATACTGGGGCTCAAACCCCCTGAGAAAAACAGCCAGACAATGGAGACACCCTGGAAGACAGTACACCAGTCCTTGTCCTTGTCCTTCCTATGGAGCTGCTTCAACCTTCAAGATGCTGTGGGTTGCATGCAGCTTCAAGGCATGGCGCAAGAAAGGCATCACCAAAGAAGGCAAGCTACTGACCGAGGGCCAAGTCACGTTCCTGCTGGCAGCTGGCCGCTGGCCAGCAAAATTGTACCTTCAACCACTGCCCCCCAGATCCAACATCATCTCTGGGATCCAGCTGTGTTGCTCATAATTCACCACAAACTAACTCCAGTAGAATTGGCTCTCTGCAATGCAGAACCCTCCCACCCGCAAGCACCCCTCCTACCTCTACATGATACTGTCCTCCATAGTCATCAGATGACGCAGAAACCCTATCTGAACCACCCATTTCCCAGGGAAGCAGTGAATAGAGGCACAGACACTGATACATACGACCTCTGTCTGCAGCAGGTTGAGGGAGGGCACGGACACAAATCACATACCGCACCTCATATAAAATCCGTAAATTCCACCCAAACCGGTAAGTCAAGTGCTGGCTAAACTGTTGCCATAAGGGCACACTTCAGCACATGGTCGCTGCCCTGGCCTCCAACCCTTCTGTGTAGCATCCTGGAGATTACCGAAGTCATAGGTTGCCTTACCACTTTGTTGGACCCAACTCCATGCCCAGTGCTTAAAAACAATGGGGCAAAGAACCCCTGTCTCTCACTGGATCATCCAGCTTTCGCTCGAAGCAGTACACAAGTGCATTCATCAGCTTTGGCATAACCCAACACCCCTAAGGCAAACCCATGGACAAAGATCTGTGGGATATCTGCCAAGCAGAGCAACTGAAATGCAACCAGCACCTGGAGCTAAGAATTCACCAGGAGAAATGGGCCCCTTTCCTATAGGCTGTCCCCAAGTTCCCATAGATAAATGGATCCCCAGGCCAACTTTATAATGGGTAGATCGTATCCCTCACATTCCACAGGTATGAAGCGTCGCTTCAACCCAATGCCCAATGTGACTCTTCACTTACCGTTCCGCACTTGTGCCTGGTGACAAGAAAAGTCCCTGACCTGGTCAGCTTTAGAAAATATATACAACAAAACCACTAGTTTTGTCAAAGCACTTTCAACCTGGGGATAGACAGTCACTCGCTGGTATCTCTGAAATGGCATTTTTGAGAACCTGTCCAATGTCCTGTTCTTGTGAACATTATCAACATGTCCTTTCTGGTAAAACAGGACTTTACAGCAGACAATTTTCCCCATAAACTATATTCTCCTGTGCTTCACGCTTGTCGTGACCTTGTACACTATTGGGCATGGGATATGGTTGTTGCGTGGCCAGCGTTGGATTGTTTTTTTTAACCCTTCATACAAACTATTTCGTATAGCCAGCTCCACCCAATGACACTGGCTGAAAGATTTGCAATGACTCTTTTTGTATGATTGCTTTTTAACTAAAGCAACTCCTCCCACCCATAACTTGCTCCACTCTCACAGGCATGTGGTTCCTTACATTCTCTCTTTGAGCAGACAGGACAAGCAAGGCTAATCTATTGTGGACCAGGTGGGGGTTTTGTTTCTGTATCGTGTTGCATGAAACACCCCAACTAACCAATAAAGGTGTCAGGCTTGGTTCAGTGGCAGCACTCTCACCTCTGAGTCAGTAGGTCTAAGGGCTCAGGCCCCACTCCGAAGACTTGAGCATATATTCCAGGCTAACCATGCAGTACCGAGAGAGTGCTGTGCTGTCGGAGGGGCCGTCTTTCAGATGAGACATTAAACCGAGGCATCTTTCGTCGGCATCAAAGATCCCATGGCACTACTCGAAAAAGCAGGGGAGTTCTCAGTGTCCTGGCCAACATTTATCCCCCAACCAATATCACTAAAAAATGTTTTAATCTCATTGCTGTTTGTGCGATCTTACTATGCGCAAATGAATTGTTGTATTTGTCTACATTACAACAGTGACTACATTTCAAAAGTACTTCATTGGCTGTGAAGCACTTTGGGGTGTCTTGAGATTGGAAAATGTGCCATATAAATGCAAGTTTCTTCTCTCTTTAAGTGTGCTTTGGATAAAATGACTTGTGGGCTTGGTCTCTCATGTAGGGTCAGTGCATCAAACCTGTCTCAGTCTCATTCAGGTCAGGCTTCCTTGGACAGAGGTATACTGAGCAACTCACTAGCTCACTGCTCACTCAGAGTTATCACATTGGGTTGCCTGACCCACGGACAGTCCAGCCCTCTCATCTGGTTGAGGTTGGTGAAGTCCTTACATCTACACAATGCCATCAATATCCCCTTATGCTGGCAGCACTGATCCTACAATGGTTTGCCGGTGTTTTCCAAACTTAGCCTGGCTCCTAGTAACTCACAGACTACCAGCACATTTATGGGTAAATTCAGCCATCGCATGATCCCAGCAGGGAGCTTTGCTGAATATGAAGATCTTTGATGGACCTATTCACAATTGAGTTGGCAGATCTCAGTTGGGGCAGAAGCAAGTTTGCTGCAAATATTCCACATCGGTCAAATGACAAGTGATTGAACCAAACCAGATGAAGATTAACCAGAGACTGTACAACCCAGCAAATCTATGGATAGCGAGGGGCAGACTCGGTCACGTTGTGTACTGACAATGTCGGAACCGAGTGGATGGACGTTATGCATGTTGTTGGCTGTGTTTGCTCGAAACATTGAATGTGGTGGGAAAGTGTTAAGGGAGTAATTGGTAAGTGAACATTTAAGAGTCCTGATGGAAGGAAGGAAAGAAAAGCCATTTATATAGCACCTTTCACATCCTAAAGATGTCCCAAAATGCTTCACCATCAATAAACAGCAACAACAACTTTCATTTATGTAGCGCCTTTAATGTTGAAAAACGTCCCAAGGCGCTTCACAGGAGCGTTATCAAACAAAATTTGACACCGAGCCATATAAAGAGGTATTAGGACAGGTGACCAAAAGCTTGTTCAAAGAGGTAGGTTTTAGGGAGCATCTTAAAGGGGGAGAAAGCGGTAGAGGGTCTGGGAGGTTTAGGGAGGGGATGCTAGAGCTTAGGGCCTAGGCAGCTGAAGGCACGGCTGCCAATGGTGGAACAATTAAAATCAGGGATGCGCAAAAGGCAAGAATTGGAGGAGCACAGAGATCTCGGAGGGTTGTAGGGCTGGAAGAGGTTACAGAGATAGGGAGGGGCGAGGCCATGGAGGGATTTGAAATCAAGGATGAGAATTTTAAAATCGAGACATTCCCGGACTGGGAGCCAATGTAGGTCAGCGAGCACAGGGGTGATGTGAGAATGGGACTTGGTGCGAGTTAGGACACGGGCAGCAGAGTTTTGGATGAGCTCAAGTTTATGGAGGGTGGAAGATGGGAGGTCAGCCAGGAGAGCATTGGAATAGTCCAGCTAGAGGTAACAAAGGAATGGATAAGAGTTTCAGCAGCAGATGAGCTGAGGCAGTGGCGGAGACGGGCGATGCTACGGAGGTGGAAGTAGGCGGTCTTGGTGATGGAGCAGATATGTGGTTGGAAGCTCATCTCAGGGTCAAATAGGACGCCAAGGTTGCCAAGGTTCAGCCTCAGACAGTGGCCAAGGAGGGGGATATAGTCAGTGGCTAGGGAATTGAGTTTGCGGCAGAGACCAAAGACAATGGCTTCAGTCTTCTCAATATTCAGTTGGAGGAAAATTTTGATCATCCAGTACTGGATGTCGGACAAGCAGTGAGACAAATGAGAGACAGTGGAGGGGTCGAGAAAGGTCGTGGTGAGGTACAGCTGGGTGTCGTCAGCGTACATGTGGAATCTGGCGTTGTGTTTTCAGATGATGTCGCTGAGGGGCAGCATGTAGATGAGAAATAGGAGGGGGCCAACGATAGGTCCTTTGGGGACTCCAGAGGTAACGGTGCGGGAGCGGGAGAAATACCATTGCAGGTGATTCTCTGGCTACGACTGGATAGATAAGAATGGAACTAGGCGAGCGCAGTCCCACCCAACTGGATGACAGAGGACAGCCATTGGAGGAAGATGGTGTGGTCAACTGTGTCAAAGGCTGCAGACAGATCAGGAAGGGATGGTTTACCAATGTCACAGTCACATAGGATGTCATTTGTGACTTTTATAAGGGCTGTTTCAGTGCTTTTTTTTTATTCGTTCATGGGATGTGGGCATCGCTAGCGAGGCCAGCAGTTATTGCCCATCCCTAATTGTCCTTGAGAAGGTGGTGATGAGCCGCCTTCTTGAACCGCTGCAGTCCGTGTGGTGAAGGTTCTCCCACAGTGCTGTTAGGCAGGGACTTCCAGGGTTTTGAACCAGCGACGATGAAGGAACAGTGATATAAGTCCAAGTCGGGATGGTGTGTGACTTGGAGGGGAACGTGCAGGTGGTGTTGTTCCCATGTGCCTGCTGCCCTTGTCCTTCTAGGTGGTAGAGGTCGCAGGTTTGGGAGGTGCTGTCGAAGAAGTCTTGGCGAGTTGCTGCAGTGCATCCTATGGATGGTACACACTGCAGCCACAATGCGCCGGTGGTGAAGGGAGTGAATGTTTAGTGTGGTAGATGGGGTGCCAATCAAGTGGGCTGCTTTGTCCTGGATGGTGTCGAGCTTCTTGAGTGTTGTTGGAGCTGCACTCATCCAGGCAAGTGGAATGTATTCCATCACACTCCTGACCTGTGCCTTGTAGATGGTGGAAAGGCTTTGGGGAGTCAGGAGGTGAGTCACTCATCGCAGAATACCCAGCCTCTGACCTGCTCTTGTAGCCACAGTATTTATGTGGCTGGTCCAGTTACGTTTCTGGTCAATGGTGACCCCCCAGGATGTTGATGGTGGGGGATTCGGCAATGGTAATGCTGTTGAATGTCATGGGGAGGTGGTTAGACTTTCTCTTGTTGGAGATGGTCATTGCCTGGCACTTGTCTGGCGCAAATGTTACTTGCCACTTATCAGCCCAAGCCTGGATGTTGTCCCGGTCTTGCTGCATGCGGGCACGGACTGATTCATTATCTGAAGGGTTGCGAATGCAACTGAACACTGTGCAATCATCAGCGAACATCCCCATTTCTGACCTTATGATGGAGGGAAGGTCATTGATGAAGCAGCTGAAGATGGTTGGACCTAGGACACTGCCTTGAGGAACTCCTGCAGCAATGTCCTGGGGCTGAGATGATTGGCCTCCAACAACCACTTACATCTTTCTTTGTGCTAGGTATAACTCCAGCCACTGGAGAGTTTTCCCCCTGATTCCCATTGACTTCAATTTTACTAGGGCTCCTTGGTGCCACACTCAATCAAATGCTGCCTTGATGTCAAGGGCAGTCACACTCACCACACCTCTGGAATTCAGCTCTTTTGTCCATGTTTGGACCAAGGCTGTAATGAGGTCTGGAGCCGAGTGGTCCTGGTGGAACCCAAATTGAGCATCAGTGAGCAGGTTATTGGTGAGTAAGTGTTGCTTGATAGCACTGTAGACGACACCTTCCATCACTTTGCTGATGATTGAGAGTAGACTGATGGGGCAGTAATTGGCCGCATTGGATTTGTCCTGCTTTTTGTGGACAGGACATACCTGGGCAATTTTCCGCATTGTTGGGTAGATGCCAGTGTTGTAGCTGTACTGGAACAGTTTGGCAAGAGGCGCGGCTAGTTCTGGAGCACAAGTCTTCAGCACTACAGCCGGGATGCTGTCGGGGCCCATAGCCTTTGCTGTATCCAGTGCACTCAGCCGTTTCTTGATATCACATGGAGTGAATCGAATTGGCTGAAGACTGGCTTCAGTGATGGTGGGGATATCGGGAGGAGGCCGAGATGGATCATCCACTCGGCACTTCTGGCTGAAGATGGTTGCAAACGCTTCAGCCTTGTCTTTTGCACTCAAGTGCTGGACTCTGCCATCATTGAGGATGGGGATGTTTACAGAGCCTCTTCCTCCCATTAGTTGTTTAATTGTCCACCACCATTCACGACTGGATGTGGCAGGACTGCAGAGCTTTGATCTGATCCATTGGTGCTGGAATCGCTTAGCTCTGTCTATAGCATGTTGCTTCCGCTGTTTAGCATGCATGTAGTCCTGAGTTGTAGCTTCACCAGGTTGGCACCTCATTTTTAGGTACGCCTGGTGCTGCTCCTGGCATTCTCTTCTACACTCCTCATTGAACCAGGGCTGATCCCCTGGCTTGTTGGTAATGGTAGAGTGAGGAATATGCCAGGCCATGAGGTTACAGATTGTGCTGGAATACAATTATGCTGCTGCTGATGGCCCACTGCGGCTCATGGATGCCCAGTTTTGAGCTGCTAGATCTGTTCTGAATCGATCCCATTTAGCATGGTGATAGTGCTACACAACACGTTGGATGGTGTCCTCGGTGTGAAGACAGGACTTCGTCACCATGAGGACTGTGCGGTGGTCACTCCTACCAATACTGTCATGCACAGATGCATCTGCGAAAGGTAGATTGGTGAGGCTGAGGTCAAGTAGATTTTTCCCTCGTGTTGGTTCGCTCACCACCTGCCGCAGGCCCAGTCTGGCAGCTATGTCCTTCAGGACTCGGCCAGCTCGGTCAGTAGTGGTGCTACTGAGCCACTCTTGGTAATGGACATTGGAACCCCCCACCCAGAGTACATTCTGTGCCCGTGCTTCCCTCAGTGCTTCCTCCAAGTCGTGCTCAACACGGCGGAGGACTGATTCGTCAGCTGAGGGAGGACGGTAGGTGGTAATCAGCAGGAGGTTTCCTTGCCCATGTTTGACCTGATGCCATGAGATTTCATGGGGTCCGGAGTCAATGTTGAGGACTCCCAGGGCCACTCCCTCCTGACTCTATATCACTGTACCACCACCTCTGGTGGGTCCGTCCTGCCGGTGGGACAGGACATACCCAGGGATGGTGATGGAAGAGTCTGGGACGTTGGCTTAAAGGTATGATTCTGTGAGTATGGCTATGTCAGGCTGTTGCTTGACTAGTCTGTGGGACAGCTCTCCCAATTTTGGCACAAGTCCCCAGATGTTCGTGAGGAGGAGTGCTGTGGCAATACTTTAATTTAAGGGTAGACACTGACTAGTGGAAGGAAACTTTCTTACTCGGCATGTCAAGATCATTTAAATGAGATCTTCCACCCATGACTCAGTCCCAGCACCGGGAAAGCATTGCTGGCTTTCAGTGGCCAGATTAAATGACTGCTGTCACTATTTTTGCCTGGGCCCAGAGTGTGACATTGGGCAAGCCCAATGGCACCAGAACAAATGGTGCTACAAGTGCCTCCTCCAGGAGGAGGGCACCACTAGAACAAAGCAAGTGATTCAATCAACTAAAAAATGCATAAAAGCAATCCCGCAGCAATCCCTTTTTCATCACTAATGAGACAGACGATGCCTTGCGTTGCCCACATGCTCACCAAGAGCTTTGAATGAACCAATGAGCACCACGTGATCCCACTCCAAGATCACTCATGATCCTGTTCCAAGGCTGAGTAAACCAGCCAGCGGTTCGAAAATGACTTCTGTCGAGAGCACTCATTCAGCCATTTGGGGAGGTGTTTTAGCCTTTAAGGGAAGTTTGAAAGTTGACGAAGCAAATTTTCTTCACCTGCCTGCACTATTTATTTTACTGATACACGGTGTCGGTGGGCATTATAGCTTCCCTCCCCCTTTCCAAATTTCTGCCCTTGCTGTGATGGCTGTGATTCATGCTGGGATATCTATTGTTCTACTGCTGATGACTACCCTCCAGTGCCTTGGCCACATTGCCAGACTTCATGCCTGAGCCGAAGGGATGCCGACTCTGATTGGACGTATTCCCTGAGGTTTTGTCACATGACTTCTATCGTCAAGCGGCCCGCCCCCACACCTTGCCGTCATTGGTTTCCCAACACAATCATCCTCGTGGCGCACCGCCTTCCCCGCCAATTGGAAAGCGGACAATCTCTTTGTTACCCGATTGGATGAATTTTGACTATTAGTCAAAGAAGTCTTTTCTTCTAACATCTCCAATACTTTTCTCCCGGGTTGCTCACGGTAGTGTCAGGGAGATTAATTTTTCATTCCTGCAGACTCCAGGACAATCGGCGGGGGGTGCGGTTGGCAACCCTAGCTTAGACAGTGCTATTGTGTTATAGTCATTTCTGAGGCATCACTGTCAAGCCAGTTTCTATCCCATCCTCACATTCATTTATGCAAATTTCCATCAGGAAGTTACTGGAATTTCAAGTGATTTCCTCCCCCTCCATTCCCTATCCCAGGAATGTCGATGTTAATTGCAGCATGCTTATTCTTCCCTGGCTGGGATCAGTTCACTCAGCACAGATCAGGGATTGAAAGTGACCCCCTCCTCACCTTTGTGGGTTCAATATCACACCGCAGGATAAATCTAAACACCAAGCTATTGTGGGAGTCCCACTTAAACAGATTTTTTGTTTTAAAGTTCTGCTTATTGAGTGTAGAATTTTTTTAAATTTCAAATTAAAAGCTGCTGTTTGTTCTACCAGTAACTTGTTTCACATTACCTGAAGCAATCTTCCTTTTAATTACTCAGCTACAAACGAATCAGTCATGGTGACATCATCATTTTAGTGTTCAAGAAATGAGGGGAAGTTTGGGGCTTAATTTACTTCCATCACTGTCCCCCACCTTTCTGTCACTTTGAAGAGAGCGAAGGGTAGTAATTATTGTTGCCAATGTTATCATGCAAATGCTTTAAATGGTCATATCATAGGAACATGAGCAGGCCATACAGCCCCTCAAGCCTCTTCCACCATTCAATTAGACTGATCCATTTAACCTTGGTTCCATAACCCTTAATACCCTTGCCTAACAAGAATCTACCAATCTCAGTTTTGACATTTTCAATTGACCTTGCCTCATTAGCTTTTTGGGGAAGAGAGTTCCAGATTTCCCCTACCCTTTGTGTGAAGAACTGCTTCCTGACATCACCCCTGAATGGCCTAGCTCTAATTTTAAGGTTATGCCCCCTTGTTCTGGACTCCCCCACCAGAGCAAATAATTTCTCTCTATCTACCCTATCAAATCCTTTAATCATCTTAAACACTTCATTTAGATCACCCCTTAATCTTTTATATTCAAGGGAATACAAGCATGGTTTATGCAACCTGTCCTCATAATTTAACCCTTTTAACCCCGGTATCATTCTGGTGAATCTGCGCTGCACCTCTTCCAAGCCAATATATCTTTCCTGAGGTGCGGTGCCTAGAACTGAATGCAGCATGCCAGATGGAGTCTAACCAGAGTTCTGAACAGCTGTAACATAACTTCCACCCCTTTGTATTCCAACCCTCTTAAATTATTTTTTGTACCTGTCCACTAGTTTTTAGTGATTTCTGTACTTGGACCCCTAAATCTCTCTGCTCATCCACAGTTCCTAGCTTCTCGCCATATAGAAAATATTCTGATCTCTCTTTCTTAGGCCCAAAGAGGATGATCTCACACATTCAATTTCCAGTCATTTAAATTACCCCTGTCCTGCAATTTGAGACAAGGCATCCAGCTTCAGCTACAAGTAGCGGGGGTTCCACTTCCCCTGAATTTGCAAGGGCAGAGCAAACCCCTAGAAGTTTCAGGGCCATGGTGTCTTCAATCAGTAGAACCATGTAATGCAAAGATCTGTCTGTTATTTGCTCGTTTCTATTTGTTTTTCTAATTCCACATCAATTGAGCAGTTTACGAGTGTACGAACAATGATGGACAGGAAAAGACCCTCTGGTCCATCCAGCCTGTCCCACACAATTGTGATACCTTGTGCATCACAATATATACTCCCCACCCCACCCAAAACCATGTGATCTCCTGGGAGAGCGAAAAACCAGATCAAAATCCCAGGCTAATTTGGGGAAATAAATCCAGGAATTTCCTCTCCAACTCCCTTGGGCGATTGAAACTAGTCCGGGAGATCACTCTGGACCTGATAATTTTATGCTGTACCTACCTTTTGTATGAGGTGATCTCTGCCCCAGCCAGAAACAGGCCCAGCTCTCCGCACGAGCCGGCAGCCTGATCCAGAGGTCTACTATTCTCTGGGAAAAGAACCACCTCCTGACATCTAACCTAGATCTGGCCTTTGCAACTTACAATTGTAACCCCAGTCCTCCCTAACCTATTTACTTGGAACAAACTGTCAACTTGAACACAATCTATTCCCTTCATCATCTTATAAACCTTGATCAGATTACCCCTAAGCCTACGCTTCTCTAAATTGCAGAGTCCCAGCTCTTTAAGCCTATTTTGATAACTAAGATGCTTCAAACAGGAAATTAATCTAGTGGCCCTCCTCTGCACCATTTCAAAAGACTCAATATCACCACCAAACGTGGACACAGCATTCAAACTGAGGCCTGACCAAGGTCTTGTACAAGGACAAAATAGTATGCTTTGTCTTATAGTCAATTGTCCTATAAATGCACCACAACACTCTATCCGCTCTGGCTATCATTTCATGGCATTGCTCATGAACCTTTAGAGACCTATGCACTAGACCGCCCAGATCTTTTTCTTTCTTTACCAGCATTAATGCTTTTTCCTGAAGGGTGTATGTATGTCGAGCATTCACCGCCCCCCACATGCATAACACTGCACCTTGACAAGTTAAACATCATTTGCCAGTCGCAAACCCAATTCCCCAAAGCATCAAGATCCGCCTGAAGCAGTCGAGCATCTCCTAAGTCCTGACACTCACACAAATCTTAGTATCATCAGCAAACATGCAGACTGTGCCCCCAACACCTATATCTAGGTCATTAATAAAAATAGTAAAGAGCAATGGTTCTAAAACCAATCTCTGCGGGGTGATTTAAGGTGATTGGCAAAGAACCAAAGCTGACAGGAGGGAAAACTTTTATACACAGCAAGTAGTTAAGATCTGGAATGCACTGCCTGAGCGGGTGGTGGGGGCAGATTCAGTTGTGGCTTTCAAAATGGAATTGGGTAAGTACCTGAAGAGAAAAAAATTGCAAAGCTACGGAGAAAGGGCGGGGGAGTGGGACTAGCTGGATTGCTCTTGCAGAGAGCCAGCACGGACTCGATGGGCCGAATGGCCTCCTTCCATGCTATAACAATTCCATGATTCTATGATTCTAATACTTTGATCTTGTTTGACCAAGATGAACTTAGTAGATGGACTTGCGGCTTCTCTTCAGCAGAAAGTTGCCATTCACAAACTCTGCGTACACATCCGGTTCAAGGACCTTCCCATATGTTACATTCATAGGCGCTCACCAGGGATAATGGTGTGATCATACATTGCTAGCCGCGCGACCACAGCAGAAGGCAATTCTAAATAGATTTTTCATCTCTTTCAATTTCAATGAAATCGGGAAAGAATCTGACAATATACAATCGTGCGTAGAGTCTCAGCGGGATTATCAGGAAAGAAAAAACTTGCATTTATATAGTGCCTTTCATGACCACAGGACGTCCCAAAGTACTTTACAACCAATTAAGTACTTTTGAAGTGTTGTATTGTAGGAAACACGGCAGCCAATTTGCACACAGCAAAGTTCCACAAACAACAAGATAAACGACTGCCATAACCTATTTTTTTGGTGATGTCAATTGAGGGATAAGCATTGGCCAGGACACCAGAGAGAACTCCCCTGCTCTTCTTCGAATACTGCCATAGGATCTTTTATGTCCATTCGAGAGGGCAGACTGGGCCTCAGTTTAACTTCTCATCTGAAAGACGGCACCTCCGACAGTGCTGCACTCCCTCAGTAATGCACTGGAGTGTCAGCATGAATTATGTGTCCAAGTATCTGGAGTGGGACTTGAACTCCAGATCAAGGGATATGGGGATCGGGTGGGAAAGTGGAGTTGAGGTAGAAGATTAGCCATGATCTTACTGAATGGTGGATCAGGCTCGAGGGGCCGTGTGGCCTACCTCCTGCTCCTATTTCTTATGTTCTTATGTAACTCAAAGGCAAGAATGTGTACCAACTGAGCTAAGACTTACATCAAGAGTTCTCAGTTGATGAATGCACAGTCCAGTATTGAACTGAGCCATCTAGGCAAAAAAAGACCCCAGGCTAAATCCCTCATCTGCGCTTAATTATCTGAACTTAGCTGTCGTAGCAGTAGTTGGTCCTAGCAGCCATGGGATTGAGGAGGGTTGAAACCAGCCTAGGGCTCGTGCTCCTGACTGCTGTCCAGCAACCCCTGTTGGAAAGTACCTGTGAGCTGAGGGCACGATGGGACTTGGCTGTGATGCTTCCTATTGTCAACATCTGCTGACACTCATTGTCCAGGCTCCCAGATGTGAAGTGTGGGCATTTTGGTAACCGTACAGCAACATATGTTAGTGCCTTTGGCAGATGAGGAGAGAAATATTTGAAAATTAATAAAATTATCATATAGGAAGTCAAAATGTGAAGTCAGTTGTGAGGTTTTTATTTTGTTTCCATCATAACTGGTGAGACTCGGTCTTTTCACCCTGGAAGGAAGGCATCTGGCAGTTGTTCATATAGAGGTGCATACGATAGTTAAGGGAATGGAAAAGGTAAATCTAGAATATTACTTTTAAGTTAAATTGTGAGAGTAGGGAAAGGGGACAGATTCAAATGATAATTTTAAGACTGCTATCAGGAAATTCTTCTTCATGCAAAGAGTGTTCAATGTATGGAATAGACCTGAAGATGGACTAGCCCTACAACAGTGACTAAATTTCAAAAGTACTTCATTGGTTGGAAAGCTTTGAGATGTCCTGAGGTCGTGGAAGGTGCTATATAAATGCAAGTTCTTTCTTTACTTTAATGGAGGCAAAAACCTTGGAATTATTTAAGAAACCATTGCCTGCTGAAATGAGGGGTGTGGATTTAGGTGCATTCTGGATGGATGAATTTAAATGGGCTGAATGGTCTTCCTCATCTATGACTATCTTGTTATAACCTTAACACCGATAGATTGACCCCACCTTTGTTTTGGGAGGGGAGACGAAACTTTAAACCTGAATTTTATATTCCAGATAAAAGAATGAGTAACATCTCCTCACATCATGGTTCGGTGATAGATCTGACCCCGAGGTGCGGTCTGGTCATCGATCTGACCCCACAAATCACCTAAAACATATCATTCCACAGATACAGTGGCTGCAGAAAGCTGGTAGTCAGAAACTTTATTCTGAATCTCCCATTCACTTCAAGTTCTGGAAAAAAAAGTTTGTTTTTTCTAAATTTATAAGTTAGTGCTTTGTTAAAAAAAAATAAGCCGAGAGTTTGTGAGGCCGAAAAGGAAAACGAAACATAAGCGAAGTAGAGTTTTAATAGTAAATAGAGGCATGTGTGTAAGTTAAGGTCAGGTTCATGCGCAGACTGGGCAGAGGGTGGAGACAGAGAGACTCGGACTGGGGAGCGGGATAGTTCCGAGGCGCGCTACTCCCGGCCGGGACACAGCAACAGTTTTTCCCAGTTTAGCGGCGTCCAGGAGGGGCTGAGAGAACAAGACGGGACAGGAGTGTCCGAGCTGCGGTAACAGGTTGGGTAAAGTTCATCACTCTACCTCCTTTTCTTCTCTCCACTTCAGGAGTTTGTGGAAGTGTCAGCGGCACCTGAGGGGATTCTTCAGCTTGAGGACTGTCCTGTCAAAGGGCACGAGTCCCACACCTTAGCAGCAGATTTAGTGGGACCAGTTTAAAGGTGTTCAGATTTAATGGTACAGTTTAAAGATGGGTTCAGATTTAATGGTACAGTTTAAAGATGGGTTCAGATTTAATGGTACAGTTTAAAGATGGGTTCAGATTTAATGGTATAGGTTAAAGATGGGTTCAGATTTTAAGGAACCAGTTTGAAGGGGGTTTCGATTTAATGGGACCGTTTAAAGGGGTTCTGTCCGCCCATATTGTGTAGCTGTGTCTATGAAGCAAGCAGTCGTGAATTAAATGTAAAGTATGAAGCGGGCGGGGGTAATCTCCTGTGAGCCCGGAGGTGTGTGGTTGTAGCCGGCTCGTGTATGAAGTTCTCACTTTTATGCCAAAGGGTAACGAAGTTCAGGAGTTTAGGCGCTTGTTTATTTTCGATGGGCGGCTATGGGGAGGGGAGAGGTTTCTATAACATTTAACTGAAGCTCTCTGATAAATGTACAGGGCGAGGGAGTCTAATAGCTCCTGCAGAGAGATTGTTCCCAGTGACTGTAGTTTGGCTGCTCCCCATTCAGTGCTGGAAGTGTATTTATTTCCATGTTTGGGTTTATTTTTAGTTCCTTAGACCGTAATTCCCCCGCTATTATTGGATGTTGGTGTGTGTTACTAAACCTGCTTTTTGTCTGGTTTCGAAGGCTCGCTCCATACTTCCCGAATGACAGCGACGTGGCATCTCACCTTCCAACACAAAACTTAGTCACTTCTAAGCAACCTGGTGCTCGGTTTAAAGGTAAAGGCACCATGTCCGAGAACAAAACACAAGCTGGGTAAGGAGAGAACATTTCTCATTCCTTCTGGTTATAGTCTACAACTGGTGTGTCCGTGCTGACGTGTAACTAATCCTTGCTTCCTATTATTTACCATCTTTCTATTGGCATCTGGTCACCGGGTTTGTTTCTCAGTACAACGTGGAGTGTGGTTCTAGGGGCAGAATGGGCAGGTACAAGCACCTACTTATTACCGTGTAGCTCGTTGATTAGATAAGGTGTGTGGAGAGTATGGCGCCAGGAACACGGCCGGACGTCAAGCAGACCTTTATAATTTAAAGAACGTGTATAGGCAAATAGAGATTAAAAATTAAGGTTTAAATTATATACAAAATAAGGATAATCACAAACAAATCTTATTGATCATAATCAGAAGCATGCTTGGGTTTATTTGCCTCTGAGTCAGAAGGTTCTGGGTTTCCAGTTCCACACCAGAGACTTGAGCACATAACCTAGACTGACAAAGTACTGAAGGTGCCCTGCACTGTCAGAGGTGCCGTATTTTGGATGAGACGTTAAAGCGAGGCTTTGTCTGTCCTCTGGGTTTCCTACATTACAACGGTGACTACCACTTCAAAAGTACTTTATTGATTGTGAAGTGCCTTGGGATGTCAAGGTCATGAAAGGTGCTATATAAATGCAAGTTCTTCTCTCTTAAAGTTACAGTTCCAAATATAGTGTAAACCAGGAGGTTGAAGTTATGAGGAGGCAGAGGGAGTAAGTTGTCCGTGGAGGTTAGGATTATTGGTATAAAACGTGAGTAAGATTGCAAAAATGATCTTGCTGAAAACAGTCGCCTGTGTAAATGTTTCAAAACATTTTGGGTCTTAAGAGCTGGTCATTTTTGTATGGGTTATATAATTATAAAGTCATGGGATGGATGAATGACCAAATAGTTGTATTGCAAAGCTCCTTCAAGAAGTGCCTACACTCTGGAAGATGCCCCACTTAAAATTGTGGTGTGAATTCCACAAAAGTGGAACAAGTTATGCTAAACTTGTATAGAACCTTGGTTAGACCATACTTGGAATACTGTGCACAGTTCTGGTCTCCATTATTATAAAAAGGACATAGAGACAATGGTGCAAAAAAATTCACGATGATACCAGAACTGAGAGGATGTACTTAACAGGAAAGGATGAATAGGCTGGGGCTCTTTTCTCTAGAAAAGAGAAGGCTGAGGGCTGTTCTGATAGAGGTCTTTGAGATAGGATAGACGTAGAGAAAATGTTTTGAGTTGTGGGGGTGTCCAAAACTAGAGGTCACAAATATAAGACAGTCACTAATAAATCCAATAGGGAATTCAGGGAATTATTCAATAGGGAATTATACCCAAAGAGTGGTAAGAATGGGGAACTTGCTACCACATGGAGTGGTTGAGGCAAATAGTGTAGATGCATTTAAGGAGAAGCTAGATAAGCACATGAGGGAGAAAGGAATAGAAGGGTATGCTGATAGGGTTAGATGAAGAGAGGTGGGGGGAGGCTCGTGTGGAGCATAAACGGCGGCATAGAAAAGTTGAGTCGAAAGGCCTGTTTCTGTGCTGTAGACTCTTTGTAACTATATAACAGATAAACTGGTCTGTCTGGGTCCTTGCTTTAATGTTGTGCTCTGTGATTCTGTTTCTGGTTGCTACACCTTCCCCTCCCTCAATAGCTGGAGAATGTGTGGTTGGAAAACCCCCTCACTGGTTTGTACAGCTGGGCTTAACTGCTGATTGTATGAGTGGCCCTGGTAAGGTGCCTCTCGGTCCTTCTGTGGCTGCAGGGAGGAGGGGAATCTATAAAACGCCCTTTCTGTAGGTGGGCCTTTGCTGAATGCAACATAAATGGCTGGATTTGTTCCAAATGTTAGTAAGCCAGGGTAGTTCATGCAATACTGCAGGCTGATCTCTATCAGTCATACACTTTGACTTTTAGTTTCTTTCTCCCTCTAGTTTATTAGGCATTCTTCAAATGTACAGCGACCTATTTATGTGTGACTGGCTGCGTAGTTCGGATAAGTATGATGATGCAGATACTGTAAACAGATCCTTCCTCCCTCAGTACTATAGTGTAGTGTTCCCCTAGATGATGTGCTCAAGTTTGTGGAGCGGGCTTGAACCCACAACCATTTACAGGCAAGATTGAGACCAACTGAGCCGAGGAGACACAGTGCCTTGTTCAAGAATTTAGCATTGGAGCTATTGCAAACAGAAACTGTCATCGATGCCTGTAATTTTGTATGTATTCAATACTAAAAATATTCCTGACAGATTTATGCAGGGGCAGGACCAGTTGGAACAACCATACTATTATTATTGGTTGTCAAGGAAATGTTCTGACTCAATTTGAGTTCTACAGGTTACCTGTAAACCACAGTGATGCTGTGATACTTTTTTCCCCATAATTAACATGTATATCATGTTAAATCTGTTTCCTCAAATGACTTGGATCTTAATGGGTGATGATGTAGAGTGGCTTTGTAGTTGAATACGGAAATGATAATGTTTTAAGAAACCTGCTGGCGTGGTAGAAACTACATTTTTCTGGCAAGTTTTTCCTCCTCTTAATTGCCCCCTCAATGTTTCTCCCTTCCTCTCTTGAATTGGACAGGGGACTCGTTTAAAAGAAACGTTGGTTAGGACAGAGAGAACTGCCCTGCTCTTACTTTAAGTGGCTCAGTGGTAGCACACTCACCTTGGGGTCCGAAGGTCGTGAGTTTGAGTCCCACTCCAGAGACTTGAGCACGTAATCTAGACTGACACTCCAGTGCAATACAGAGGGAGTGCTGCACTGTCGGAGGTGCCGTGTTTCGGATGAGACGTTAAACCGAGGCCCAATCTGCCCTCTAGGCATTATTAGAAGAAGAGCAGGGGAGTTTTCCCAGTGTCCTGCCTGACATTTATCCCTGAATCAACAACTAAAATCAGATTATCTGGTCATTATGTAATTGCTGTTTGTGGGTCTTTGCTGTACACAAATTGGCTGCCATATTTCCTGCATTACAAGCAGTGATTACACTTCAAAAGTACTTAATTGGCTATGAAGTGCTTTGGGAAGTCCTGAGGTCTTTAAAAGGTGTTGTATAAATGCAAGTTCTTTCTTTCCTTGGGTGAATCGGAAATAGGTTCTGCTGCATGTGAGAGGTGTACTGTTTGACAAGCATTTGGATTCTTAAATGACTTGATTGAGTTGCATTTGATCTGCCGGCTGGGATTTTGTAAGCAAAGCCCTGTTAATGAGTGAGTGGTTGAAAAAAACAGATGGGACAGTCCAGTCAGCTTTACTTGATCATTAGAACTGAATGGCCCCCTGAATTTTTCCTAAAAACTATATTACTGAAAACTGCACAGCTACGCACAGTGCTGGCAGTACTTGGACTGCACCCTACTTGCTGAAGCTTTTGTATTTCTGTGGGACAGGCAGGATTATACTGCATGTCTGGTGTTGGTGTGACACACAGGATAATGCTGCAATGTGTCGTCAATCTGGTTAGTATTCGGTTTCGGTTATGTTGTGACTGTCCCAGATCTGGGTGCACCTGGATTCGACCGGCCTTGTATAATTCAGCCTGATCTGCCGAGCACTGAAAAACCTACCAAATCACTCTTGAGTGAGATTATGCAACAATGTAAATATGCTTAGCTGGTGCAATCAGCAGTGGACTGGTTATCAGGCAAATCATCACAAATGGGTGCGGCAGCAAGGCAGGAGAATTTTACTGTATCCATCCCAGTCCCCTGCTGGCTTTTTTAAAAAAACAAATCGTTTCGACATTGTATTTATTTGGCAAACATAGCACTGTGTTCACAGTGAATTTCTTTTTTCTTTCAATCTAAAAACCTGAACATGCAGGCGAGGTCTGGGTTTCATGACTCATCTGAAAGACAGCACCTCTGACAGTGCATGTGATTGTTGAAAAGTATCACTCAGAACTCGCTAACTGAATATTACATAGAATTGCATAGAATTTACAGCACAGAAACAGGCCATCGGGCCCCAGCAGGTCTATGCCAGTGCTTATGCTCAACATGAGCCTCCTCCCACCCTACTGTATATGTGTGCGTACGTGTGATTTTAGATTAAGGTAAAACTTGCACTAAGTGCTGCTTGGTGCATTCCATTGTTCTCTGCACTTCTGGAGGTTTTAAGTCTTGAGGTGACCTGATCTGGGTCCTTTTAAAGTGCTAAGGTGTGGTGATAGAAATGGAAGGAGGCTATTTCACTTGAACTAAGATAATGCAAATCCAACATAGGGAATAGAGCAAGAAAGAAAAAAATATACAATGGAAATAAGAGGTTATGTTGAGGAATGGATGCAGTTATTTGCATCTTAAGCAAGGTCTGTGAAATGGTGGGTAAATGTATGAAAATATTATATCTGTGAGGTCTTGTATCATTGTCAAAAAAGTACATAATTTTGTACTAGAGATTTGAAGAAACATCTCCCCCTGTCCCCTGCTCTAGAACAGTGGATCAGATTCCCTGCAAAATCGGTCGAAAACTGCATAGATGAAAGCAGATGCTGTAATGGTTCTGCTGTAACCATTTACACCTCCTCAGCACCCATCTTTTGTCTCCTCTTGTCCCATTATCTTGCACCATCATCCCTTTTGTTATTTAATCACTCCTGCCCTCCACCCTATCACAGATCTTTCCCTTTGTTAAATCTCTAATTTCAAGTTCTGATGAAAGGTCTTCGACCTGAAACGTTAACTCTGTTTCTCTCTCCACGGATGCTGCCTGACCTGCCGAGTGTTTCCAGCACTTTATTATTTCTGATTTCCAACATCTGCAGTATTTTTTGCTTTTGTATTGATGAAATGGAAGTTGATGAATATCTGATAAGCAAAATGCAGTAGGAGCTGGAAATGTGAAAGGTGGGGTTAACGTTTTGGGTCAGAACCTGATAAATTTCTGGTTGGGAATGAGGTTGAAGGTTATAGGAATAATTACAGAATGAGATGATAGTTCCTGTTGTGTGTGGGGTGGGAGAGGGGATTTCTGTAGTGGACAGAAAGTCTGGGTTGAACACTGGAGATGGATAAATAGCTACAGTTTTGCTCATTTTAGTAGCAATCTTGCCCCTGGGTCAGAAGTTTGTGCGTTCACACCAGGACTTGAGCACACAGTCTCGGCTGTCACTTTAGTGCATTACGGAGGGAGTGTTGCATTGTCAGAAGTGCTGTCTTTTGGATGAGATGTAAAAACGTGGCCTTTTTACCTGTTCAGCGTGGTACTATTCGAAGAAGGGCAGGGGAGTTCTGTGTCCCAGCCAACATTCCTCTGTTCTTCTTACACTATGATGTGGAGATGCCGGTGATGGACTGGGGTTGACAAGTGTAAGGAATCTTACAACACCAGGTTATAGTCCAACTGTTTTATTTGAAAATCATAAGCTTTCGGAGGCTTTCTCCTTCACCTGACGAAGGAGAAAGCCTCCGAAAGCTTATGATTTTCAAATAAAACAGTTGGACTATAACCTGGTGTTGTAAGATTCCTTACACTTCTTACACTAGACATCTCCTCATCTGTTTGTTCCTTCAGCCGCAATGCACCTGCCCTTTGGAATTTCTTCTTCCTTCCTGCTTTCAAAAGCCTTCTCGATGCCCTCCTCTTCGTCTGTGCCTTCAGATCTCAATACTAGCCCCTTCCATTTTTCTTCACCATATCCCATTCCTCCTAATCATTAAATTCTCTGAGACATGTACGTGTGAAGCGTTATATAAAAGCAACTTGTTGATCCTTATAATTGGACAAAGTTCCACTGGAGTAGAAAAATTACCCTACATACTGGTTTTGTTTTTTCTTCACATTTTCTCCCCTCTTCTGAAGATGTTGAGTCCTGCCTTGAGGATACCTTACCTCTGTGCCCACTACTGATGTATAAGCCCAGACAAGGGAATGATGTGCTATTCAACTATGGAGGGCTTCACAACACAGCCCCATTCTGTTCTACACACACACACACACACATCTATATACATGTTTTAAATCAATATCAATCAGGGCAGCCACTCCAGCTCAATTTCTCCCCACACTCTGATTGTCCTCTCCCTACAGCAGGGATTGGACCAGGCTTTCTTGGTCTGTGCAGTTAGTTATGACACTGCATTTGATTGGAGACAACAATTGTAGTGTAGCCAGCTGTGTGAGTCTGTGCCGTTGTGCACTCTATGGATTTGAGTGGCGAGTAAGTAGGTTAAACTTGGCTTGCTATCCGTGAGACAGGTTACCATTCAATGTTCAGGTTCCATCTTGACATAGGAACATAGCAACATAAGAACAGGAGTAGGCCATTCAGCCCCTCGAGACTGTTCAGCCACTCAATCAGATCATGGCTGATCTGTACCTCAACTCCATTTAACTGCCTTTGTTCCATATCCCTTGATACCCTTAACTAACAATTATCTATTGACCTCAGTCTTGAAAATTTCAATTGACCCCCAGCATCCACAACCTTTTGGGGGAGCAAGTTCCACATTTCCACGACCCTTTGTGTGAAAAAGTCCTTCCTGATTTAGCTCCTAAATGCCGTAGTCCTCATTTTAAGGTTATACCCCCTTGTTCTGGATTCCCTCATCAAATTCTTTTAACATTTTAAACACCGATTAGATCACCTCTCAACCGTCTAAACTCAAAGGACTACGAACCAAGTTCATGCAACTTGTCCTCGTAATTTAAGCCATCAATCGGAGATGATTACCACTTCTATTGTGAGACCTTGGTTTAAGGGCAAAGCCCACAGCAGAAAGACACCAAGGTTTAACTCGAATACAAATGGGATGTGGTGTGGCCCAGAACTGAGTGTAAGTGTAAATCTTGTTCCTGGGAGGCAGGAGTGCACAGCTCAACCACTGTATGAATATAATTCATTCAATTAACCTCTTCTGGAGTGTGGGTTGATCTTGCCTTGCGGACAAAGTTGTGATTTATAGGTTTCTTTTTACGGTTCTGATGGGTATGTTGAGTGGAGCTGCCCAAGACCATGTGTTAGCCTGCTTACTACAAATAGTTCCTTGAGTGAGAAAGCATTCTCTTCCTTTCTCGTTGCAACCCCTCACAAAAAGGCTAGTCAGGATGCAATCGAGTTGTAGCCTTTGTTCTTTAATGTATTGTGTCTTTGAGTGTTCTGCACAGCTGTCAAATCGGGCAAATCTTAGGCAAGGTTTTGACAGGAGTCAGCCATGAGGGGTCGTCTGACTCTTCTTCCGTGCCTAGAAGCACACAAGACAACCCATATCTTCCACTGCTTCTCACAATAGGCAGATCGTGCACTGGGTTATTTCTGTAACAAAGTCCCTTTTTACGTGGGCAGGTCATTAGTCTGACTCACGACACCCTGCCAGGGGAACCAGCTAGATGAGATAAGAGGGGTCGCAATTCCACTCCCATCAGACGCGAGTACCCGGCTGGATATCAACCCAGTATTTATAGACCGGAGCTCTGATCTCCTGCTCACTGCTGCTGCAATGGGGGCACACTTCACTCCCATGGGGCATGAGTATCCCACTGGATGTCAACCCAGTGTTCAGAGACTAGAACTCTCGTCTCCACTTACTGGGGTGTAGCCTTGCACTAAGTACACAAATATGCCAAAAGTGCCAAACTCTGTTGCACTGACTGCCAGTGAAGCCTGGCCTCTGCTTTAATCCTAGTCTAGTACAGCAACCTCAATATATTTTTCTTTCCTCTCTTCCCTCGGTTTGTCTTTTTCTTCCCGCAACCCCCCCGCCCCCACACTTCTGTCTTTAGCTCACTGCAAATGCTGGTAAAAGAGCTTAGCTACTTCAGTGGGCAATAGTGTTTGTCTTACCTGTCTGCTGCCACAAATCCACAGACAGTTGGGATGTGGACTTTTGGTGCTGTTTTTATCTCTCAACATTTGTACAAATTTCAGTTGGTGCCCAAAATACAGTAGAAACAGTAAAGAATTGCTATTTACACAGTCTTGTTGTCTATGTTCAGCCAGCAGATAAACAGTATTTGTATCTAGTTCCCATGCTCTCTAATGTGCTAACGCTTTATTCCGGTCGATCCCAACTATTTCTCTTCTATTGGAAGTTCTCTAGAGATGTCACTAGTCTGCATGTTGTGTGGCCACCTTGAAGCTTTTACTTTAGAAAACTTTCCTGTGCATCTGTGTCCCTGTGAGAAATTTTCTTTTCAGTGAAGTGGAAAATATGGCCCTCCATGGAGATAAGATTGCAATTCTGTGTGAAACATGGCAGTTTATCATGATATTACCTATTATTTGGCTACTGACTGGTTTTGCTTAATCTACATGATATCCCAACAGTCTTCCAAATATGTGTTTAAAAAAAATGCACTCATTTTAAAAAATTTGTTCTTGGGATGCGGGTGATGCTGTTAAGGCTCAGTTTATTGCCCATCCCTAGTTGCTCTGAGGTCGTGGTGAGCCTTCTCCTTAAACCGTTGTGGTCTGTGTGGTGACAATGATATGAGTAGGGAATTCCAGGATATTGACCCAGCGATCACAAAGGAACAGCAGTATATGTCCAAGTCAGGTGTATGTAACTTGGAGGGGAACTTGGGAGGTCAGTGGTTGCATTGGTTTTAATCTTCCAGATTTTCCTAGATTCTAGAACGGTCCCCTTGGCTCAGAAGGTAGCAAATATAACCCCACTATTTAAGAAAGGAGGGAGAGAAAAAACAGGGAAGTATAGGCCAGTTAGCCTGACACAGTCGTAGGGAAAATGCTAGAATCTATTATTAAGGATGTAGTAACAGGGCACTTAGAAAATCATAATATGATTAAGCAGAGTCAACGCGGTTTTATGAAAGGGTAATCGTGTTTGACAAATCTATTAGTTTATTGGGGGTGTAACTAGCAGGGTAGATAAAAGGAATGTAGTATATTTGGATTTTCAAAAGACATTCGATAAGGTACCACACAAGAGGTGTTACACAAGGTTAGGGCTCATGGGATTGGGGGTAATATATTAGCATGGATTGAGGATTACTTTCTGTCCGTGAACGAGACAGTGGGAATAAATGGGTTATTTTTGGGTTGGCAGGTTGTAACTAGTGGGGTGCTGCAAGGATCAGTGCTTGGGCCTCAGCTGTTTACAATGTATATCAATGACTTACACTCGATCCCCTCGTCTAACGTATCCAAGTTTGCTGATGATAGTAAGTTGTGAGGAGGAAGCAAAGGGATATGGACAGGTTAAGTGAGTGGGCGAGAAGGTGGCAAATGGAGTATAATGTGGGGAAATATGAAATTATCCACTTTGGTAGAAAGAATATAAAACAGAATATTTTTTAAAAGGTAAGAGACTACCTTTCGGTATTCAGAGGGATTTGGGTATCCTTGTAAACGAATCACAGAAAGTTAACATGTAGGTACAGCAAGCAATTAGGAAGGCAAATGGTATTTATTGCAAAGGGATTGGAGTATAAGAGTAAGGAGGTCTTGCAGCAATTATATAGGGCTCTGGTGAGACCACACCTGGAGTACTGTGTACAGTTTTGGTCTCCTTACCTAAGGAAGGAGATGCTTGCTGTGGAGGGGGTGCAACAAAAGTTCACTAAATTGATTCCTGGGATGAGAGGGTTGTTATATGAGGAGAGATTGAGTAGAATGGGCCCCGAGTTTAGAAGAATGAGATGATCTCATTGAAACGTTGAAATTCTAAAAGGGCTTGACAAGGGTGGATGCTGATGGGCTGTTTCCCCTGGCTGGAGAGTCTACAATTAGGGGTCATAGTCTCAAGATAAGGGGTCGGCCATTTAGGATCGAGATGAGGAAAAATTTCTTCACTTGGAGGGTTGTGAATCTTTGCAATTCTCTACCCCAGAGGGCAGTGAATGCTTAGTTGTTGAGTATGTTCAAGACTGAGATTGATAGATTTTTGGACATTATGGGAATCAAAGGATATGGGGATGGGGCGGGAAAGTGGAGTTGAGGTAGACGATCTGCCATGATCTTATTGAATGGCAAAGCAGGCTCGAAGATCTGTATAGCCTACTCCTGCTCCAATTTCTTATGTTCTTATGTTCCATGAACAGAACAAGAAAGTGAGACAGTGATAGGATGGAACAACATGTGTGTGAGAGTAAGTGCGTGTGTAAACAGTGCAGAACTGCTTTGAATTGTATATATGTGAATGTAGGGACAAAGTTGCCAAGGCCAACAATCTTCTGACACACCAATTTAAAAATCCAAATTACAGTAGCAACTACCTATAATTCAGTTTTCCTTTGCCATTAATAACTGTTGTAATTTTCCACTATCCTATTTTTGGAAACCAACTTTTTCTGGCATGTTATAGACTCCTGTCCTATCCCTACATCCCTTGATTCCCTCAGTGTCCAAAAATCTATCGATCTCAGTCTTGAATATACTTAATGACTGAGCATCCACAGCCCTCTGGGGTAGAGAATTCCAAAGATTCACAACCCTACGAATACTGACTGGAATGCCCTTGAAGGGAAGGTTTATCATCGCCAGCTCCTGCAAATGCATACTTGGCCCAAATGTAGAATCAGAATGCCTTAGTGTGTCAGATATAATCTGTTCCTCCCGCACTTCATTTTCTTAGGCTGCAGCACATTGTTTGAAGCCTTTCCCTCTCCCCCTGCCCCCCGCCCCTGAAGGTTCACTTCCTGTACTCCCTTCTCAATGTGCAAGCCTAGACAATAAGAGATGGCAGCCTCTCCAATCGTGGAGGACATCACATCACATCCTGTCCTCACCTGATGTTCACTCCTGCATCTTTTCCAGAAGGAATTTCTGGACAGTGATTAGCAGTAAGGTTTTGCTGATTTATTTTTAAAACCTCTCCTTAACCCAATGAATGTCCCTTTCATTGCTCCAGCTGAAACAAGCTAACTCTAGATCCACTGAGTTTTTGACCTTCTCTCAATAGCTCAGGGAGGAGGCCAGGCCAGATGTCTCCCCACAGGAGATAGTTAACTTTTTCATTCCCCATGGTGGCTGATTAAAGAGTGGCTTGGGAACAGGCTGTGCTGTCCACACTGGTAGTTGTTGGCTCATCCAGCAAGGCCTGAGAGAGAAGTAGGAGGAAAGAATTAGATGGGTACCATCCCTCCCTTGCAAAGAAAAATATAAATTGAAGTGTCGTGCTGCCAGTGTACCCTTTTTTAAAAAAAGGCTAAATGGATTTGTAAGGTTACCATGCACAGGAGCACTTGAAAACAAGCACATATGTCTTTTCATGTTGCAGGTTCAAATGGAGTTCATAGAAAGAAAAAGCAGATGTGTTAAATCTCATTCATAGGATATCCTTTTTGTTGACCTATTGAAATCAAACTTGTGCCATTCTTCCATAGATTGGTCTCCTTACATTACTAATTTCAGAAGCTGAGATATGGTTTCATGGCAGTCGTTGCCTCTTCCACTGCCATCTTCTATTTCTCAGCTCCACCACCAGTTGACTATTCACCCTTGGGGAGCATCATAGCCAGGCCTGGTCATGTTCCCTCTTTACTTCCACGCGCTTTCCAACAACAGTCACTGGACATCAGCCTGGCCTATATTGTATAGTATTACACAACATAGTACATTTACCAGTTGAGCTTTGGGGGGGGGGGGGGTTTATTATTATTATGATAATCTCTGATATGAGTGTTGCTGGCAAGGCTGGCATTCATTGGCCATCCTCTCCTGAAGAAGTAAATGGGAATGAGAGCCTTTATTATACTAATTTACAAATATTACCCTTTCTTTTGTTTAGTCTGATTTTTGGGAGCTGATGTAGCTGTAAGATAATGCTTAACACCTGAATTTGAGCAAACTGAGTGGAAAGCTAAAGTTAATTTCATTGTCGTGTGGCACCCATAAGAACAAATATCTATCAGATAATTTACAGATGAGGATGGCCATTTGGCCCATCTTAATTCACCCATCCAGCATGAGTCTATAGTTCCTCCATGCTGCATCTAATTGTTGCTTAAATGATCCCAGGGTTCTTGTGTCTCTTACTCTATCTGGGAGTCCATTCCACATGTTGATCACTGTGTGTGAAGAACTATTTTCTGATCTCAGCCCTAAATTTGCCCTTTTACTAGCTTGAACATGTGACCCTTTGTCCTGTGCTCTCAATTTAATCTAAGGTTGTTCACTAATTCTAATTCCTATCATCATGTAAACATATTGTAAATACAGAAAGTAACTGTCCATTTGTGTGTAAGTCATATTCCCACTCTTGATTAAAAGCTTTACTGTCTGGTACATGTTGGAAGTTGGCAGTTTACTTGTGGAGAACTTTGCATTTGTCATGATAATTGGACCTGAGTTGACAACCAGAGCTGGTTTCTAGGGCATTCAAGTGCGATTGTGTAATTCTTTTTATTGCAGTACAGTTCACCAGAGATATTAAGTTGCCCCAAATGTGGCCATTAGACCGGGGTGGATTTAGATGGGTTTAATTTTATTTTTTTGATTACAAGTTTCTCTCTCCCTTCTCACATTTCCTGCTTTTTGCTCCTGTTCCCCTACCCCCACCTCAAGACTCTGGGCCATACTCCAACCACAACAAGGTCATAAAACAAGTTATAAAAAATACAGTTTTCCAAAGAATGCTCTGAGGAATGTAGAAAAAAAGTGCATTCCCTCTGAGGAAAAAGTAAGACTGAAAGAGGAAGCCAAAAATAACTTGGAGGCTAATCAGAATTATTGTAGTAGAAACAAGAAATAAAAATTAGTGAGCAATAATATGTTATGAAGAAACAACAACAACTTGCATTTATATAGCGCCTTTAATGTAGTAAAACGTCCCAAGGTGCTTCACAGGAGCATTATCAAACAAAATTTGACACTGAGCCATAAAAGGAGATATTAGGACAGATGACCAAAGCTTGGTCAAAGAGGTAGGTTTTAAGAAAAGTCTTAAAGGAGGTAGGGATGGGATTCCAGAGCTTAGGGCCTAGGCAGCTGAAGGCACGGCCGCCAACGGTGGAGCGATTAAAATCGGGGATGCGCAAGAGGCAAAAATTGGAGGAACACAGAGATCTCGGAGGGTTATAGGGCTGGAGGAGGTTACAGAGATGGGGAGGGGTGAGGCCATGGAGGTATTTGAAAATAAGAATTTTAATATCGAGGCATTCCTGGACCAGGAGCCAATGTAGGTCAGCGAGCACAGGGGTGGTGGGAGAACGGGACTTGGTGCGAGTTAGGATATGGGCAGCAGAGTTTTGGATGAGCTCAAGTTTATGGAGGATGGAAGATGGGAGGCCAGCCAGGAGACCATTGGAATAGTTGAGCCTAGAGGTAACAAGGCTAGGATGAGGGTTTCAGCAGCAGATGAGCTGAGGCAGTGGCGGAGACGGGCGATGTTATGAGGTGGAAGTAGGTGGTCTTGGTGATGGAGTGGATATGTGGTCAGAAGCTCATTTCAGGGTTAAATGGGATGCCAAGGTTGCGAACGGTCTGGTTTAGTCTGAGACAGTGGCCAGGGAGAGGGATGGAGTCGGTGGCTAGGGAACACAGTTTGCAGCGGGGATCAAGACAATGGCTTTGGTCTTCCCAATATTTAGTCGGAGGAAATTTTTGCTCAACCTCGGACAAGCAGTGACAAATGAGACGATGGAGGGGTCGAGAAAGGTCGTGGTGAGGTACAGCTGGGTGTCGTCAGCGTATATGTGGAATCTGGCATTGTGTTTTCGGATGATGTCGCCGAGGGGCAGCATGTAGATGAGAAATGGGAGGGAGCTAAGGATAAATCAATGGGGGACTCCAGAGGTAACGGTGCAGGAGCGGAAAGAAAAGCCATTTCAGGTGATTCTCTGGCTACGACTGGATAGATAAGAATGGAACCAGGCGAGTGCAGTCCCAACCAGCTGGACGACGGAGGAGAGGGATTGGAGGAAGATGGTATGGCCAACCATTTCAAAGGCTGCAGACAGGTCGAGAAGGATGTGGAGGGATAGTTTACCACGGTCACAGTCACATCAAAGTCACAAATGACATCCCATAAGGGCCGTTTCAATACTGTGGTGGAGCGGAAACCTGATTGGAGGGATTCAAACATGGAGTTGCGGGAAAGATGTGCATGGATTTGGGAGGCGACAACAAGTTCGAGGACTTTGTAGAGGAAAGGGAGGTTGGAGATGTGGCGGTAGTTTATGTGGACAGAGGGGGTCAAGGGTGGGTTTTTTGAGGGGGGGTGATGACGACAGATTTGAAGGGGAGGGCGACAGTACCTGAGGAGAGGGAACCGTTAACAATATCAGCTAACGTGGGGGCCAGGAAGGGAAGTTGGGTGGTCAGCAGTTTGGTGGGAATAGGGTCGAGGGAGCAGGAGGTGGGTCTCATGGTCAAGATGAGCTCAGAGGGGATGAGGGGAGATAGGAGAGAAATTAGAGAAAGATGCGAGTTCAAGGCTAGGGCAGGAGGGAACCTGGGGGAAGTTTGGCTTGGGGGGGCTAGGGGAAGGGAGGGAAGTGGCAGAGGCAGCTAAACGGATGGTCTCAATCTTAGTGACAGAAGTCCATGAGTTCTAGCCGCGCCTCTAGCCAAACTGTTCCAGTACAGCTACAACACTGGCATCTACCTGACAATGTGGAAAATTGCCCAGGAACGTCCTATCCACAAAAAGCAGGACAAATCCAATCCAGCCAATTACCGCCCCATCAGTTTACGCTCAATCATCAGCAAAGTGATGGAAGGTGTCATCGACAGTGCTATCAAGCGGCACTTACTCACCAATAACCTGCCCACCAATGCTCAGTTTGGGTTCCGCCAGGACCCACTCAGCTCCAGACCTCATTACAGCCTTGGTCCAAACATGGACAAAAGAGCTGAATTCCAGAAGTGAGGTAAGAGTGACTGTCCTTGACATCAAGGCAGCATTTGACCGAGTGTGGCACCAAGGAGCCCTAGTAAAATTGAAGTCAATGGGAATCGGAGAAAACTCTCCAGCGGTTGGAGTCATACCTAGCACAAAGGAAGACGGTAGTGGTTGTTGGAAGCCAATCATCTCAGCCCCAGGACATTGCTGCAGGAGTTCCTCAGGGCAGTGTCCTAGGCCCAACCATCTTCAGCTGCTTCATCAATGACCTTCCCTCCATCATAAGATCAGAAATGGGGATGTTCGCTGATTGCACAGTGTTCAGTTGCATTCGCAACCCCTCAAATAATGAAGCAGTCCATGCCCGCATGCAGCAAGACCCGGACAACATCCAGGCTTGGGCTGATAAGTGGCAAGTAACATTTGCATCAGGCAATGACCATCTCCAACAAGAGAGAGTCTAACCACCTCCCCTTGACATTCAACGGCATTAGCATTGCCAAATCCCCAACCATCAACATCCTCGGGGTCACCATTAACCAGAAACTTAACTGGACCAGCCATATAAATACTGTGGCTACAAGAGCAGGCCAGAGGCTGGGTATTCTGCGGCGAGTGACTCACCTCCTGACTCCCCAAAGCCTTTCCACCATCTACAAGGCACAAGTCAGGAGTGTGATGGAATAATCTCCACTTGCCTGGATGAGTGCAGCTCTAACAACACTCAAGAAGCTCGGCACCATCCAGGACAAAGCAGCCCGCTTGATTGACACCCCATCCACCACCCTAAACATTCACTCCCTTCACCACTGGCGCACTGTGGCTGCAGTGTGTACCATCTACAGGATGCACTGCAGCAACTCGCCAAGGCTTCTTCGACAGCACCTCCCAAACTCGCGACCTCTACCACCTAGAAGGACAAGGGCAGCAGGCACATGGGAACAACACCACCTGCACGTTCCCCTCCAAGTAACACATCATCCCGACTTGGAAATATATCGCCGTTCCTTCATCGTCGCTGGGTCAAAATCCTGGAACTCCCTACCTAACAGCACTGTGGGAGAACCTTCACCACACGGACTGCAGCGGTTCAAGACGGCGGCTCACCATCACCTTCTCAAGGGCAATTAGGGATGGGCAATAAATGCTGGCCTTGCCAGCAACTCCCAAATCCCATGAAGTTTTTTTAAAAAAAAAAGTCCATGAGCTCCTCACAGTTTAGGCAGAGGAGAGCAGGACCCGATAGTGCTTTGTGCTCCAGCTTGATCTGGCGATGAATGGCTAAACCAGCTGTCCGCCATAAATGTTCAAGTCTGCGTCCCTTAAGGGAGCGGAAATGAGGGCCATACCAGGGGAATGACCAGGGTGAAAGAGAGTAATGGTTTTAATGGGGACAAGGGCATCAAAGGTGGAAGTGAGGGTGTGATTGAGCATATCGGTAGCTGTAGAAAGGTCGTGATGAATGAAGGGCCAAAGGCTAGACAGTTGGGAATTTGAAAGTGCAATTGTAAGTAACTTGGGGGAGAGTTTTTTCCAGGGGTGGATGCAGAAGGAAGTGGAGTTGGAAGGGGGATGTGGGTGGGGAGGGATACAAGGATGGAGAGATGGCCTTATCCATGATTGACACGATATTAGAGGTCATCTTTGTCAGATAAATTTAAAATCCTTAAAACAACAACAACTTGCATTTAAAAAGCACCTTTAACGTAGTAAAACATCCCAAGGCGCTTCACAGGCGTGATTATCAAACAAAATTTGACACCAAGCCACAGTCTGCATGGGTTTAGATGCAGTAAGTCGTGACTTACAGATCTACTGGAATTTCTTTAATTTAATAAAACTGAATGACTGTTACACTGGTTTGCACATGGTGCTGTGTAAGTAAAGTGTATTACTGCATTGGAGGAGTAACACACTGATAGCATTTTGCCTATTATCCTGGCAATACATCCTTGCACTCCATTGTTATTGCAATAGCTTTGCAGTGCTGGTCGTGAAACTTGAGACTTGTGTGTTATAATGCCTAGGTGTTTGTCTTGTTCAATAGCCTTAAGTTCACAATCCTGCATGCTGTACACATGCTTGGCTTTAGCCCCACCGACATTCATAACACTACATTTATCTATATTAAATGACCTCTGCCAGATACAAAACCATTCCCCCGTTGCATCTAGATCTGCTGTAATCTATTTTTCTTTTCTAAGGTCTTAACACCCGCACAAATCTTTGTATCATCCGCAAACTTGTAGACAATTCCCCCCACGCCTTCATTCATATCATTGATAAAAATGAAGAGCACTGATCCCTGGTGAACTCCTAATAAGTGGTGCTCATTTCATTAATAACAACCTTCTGCCAATGAGAATGCAACTAATTCCTTCTGTAACTCAAAATCTGCCCTCCAATCTGACGACTCAATTTTATTAAGTAGCCAATTGTGTAGCATCTTGTCAAAGGCTTTTTGAAAACAAAGATACCCATTGTCAACCAGGCTACTTACACCCACCAATCTAGTAACGTCTTCAAAAAGTTCAACCTGGTTGGTGAGATATGACCACCTTTTCCAAAATCCATGTTGAGTGCCTCTAATAACCCCTTCTCCGTCCAGGTGGTCATGCAGAGTATCTCTGATGATCCCTTCTAGCAACTTGCCTCTAATTGAAGTCAAGCTAATGTACCTGTAATTTTCTGGCTCTGACTTGTTGCCCTTTTTAAATATTGGCATCACATGATCTTCACCCAAAAGGTAGTGGAAATCTGGAAAACTCTCCATAAAAGCTGAGGCTGGGGGTCAGTTGAAGTTGGTAGATTTTTTTTTTAGGCAAGGGCATTAAGGGTTACGGAGCCAAGGCGGGTAGATAGAATAAAGATATAGATCAGCCATGGTCTAATTGAATAGGCTCGAGGAACTGAATGGCCTAATCCTGTTCCTATGTATGCTCCTATCCATGGAAACTATTCTAGACCTAGCGAGCTGTTAAATAGATCAGAAAGCAGCTCTCGGAATATGGTTCCTATTTCTTTGAGCACCCTCAGGTGAATGCTGTTAGGACCAACAGCCTGGTCTGTTTTGAGACCCCTTATTTTATCCACGATTATATCCGCATCCACTCTGACACTTACAACTTTAGAGGCAAGTGTGCAGTACGTTATTGGCAACTCAGCATTGTCTTATGTAGTGAAGACTGACCCCATAGCCACTTAGAACCTCTGCCGTATCCTAGGAGTCAACCTGAATCTGCCCTGAGGAATCCTTCAATGGGCCCACTTAGTCCTTAATGGCTCTTTGGTTCGTAACAGCTGAAAAACATCTTGTTATTACTACCACAGCTATCCACTGTCTTCTTCTCCATGGTCCTTTTTGGCTGCTCTGATAGCAGTTTTCCTTGCCTTTAGCTAAGGCTCGCTACCTATCCCAGTTCACTGGGAACTATTTTCTTTAAGCCTGTAAAAGTATTTTTGCTTGAGTCTGACTTGTCCTTGAACATAACCCGTTGGCCATTTTGGCTTTGTTTTACCATGAGTCCCTTTTTACCTGTAGAGACATAACGTGGCTTCCCTTTGCATTAGGGTAGTTTTGAAGTTATTTCATTTTTCTTTGTTGGGAGTGTCCCTGCCTAGTAGGTCAGTCCAGTCGACATGATTCAAGTCCTCTGCTATCTTTGCAAATTTAGCCCTCTTGAAATCTGGTACTAGCATTAAATTTTCAGCAACTTTGGTTTGACTGATGAAGTTGAATGTAATTATATTGTGGTCACTGTTGCCCAGATATTTTCACACACAGAGGTCTAGTACTGCATCAGGTTTAGGGTTGCCAGCTTTGGTTGCTTGTATTCCTGGAGGCTTCATCATATGACTGCCTAACTTCAACTGCCCTGCTCCCACCATTGGTCGCCCAACACGTCCATCCTCACACCGCACCGCCTTCCCATGCCAATTTGAAGCCGATTGGATGATTCTTGACTGTCAGTCAAAACAACCTTTTTTCCCCATCTTCAATATTTTTATAACTAATAAATGAAAGTGTTCAAAGAAAATGGGGGGAAAAAAACACAACTTTTTTCATAACCCTATGATTTTTCTCCTGGGTTGCTCACAGCAGTGCCCTGGAGATTAATCTTCAATTCCTGGAAACTCCAGGACAATCTTAGAGGGTTGGCAACCCTAATCAGGGTTATGACTAAAACCTAAATTTCCCTTCACTCCTTCATTAACATGTTGTGTAAGGAAACAATCATCTGTTATATCTATAAATCTATCAACTTATCCTTTCCTCAATATTAAATGGATCACTATTGGACTATTGAATGGAGGAAAGAGGAATAAAGGGATGGGGAACAGAGCGGGCACATGGGATTAGGACTACTGCTCATGTGGAGGGTAACTACCAACACGGGTAAGCTGAATGGCCTGTTTCCGTGTTGTAATATCTAATATCTGTTCTATGTAATATGTTTGTACAGAGCATCCCACCAGAATCCTGTGAGGAAAGCATCTAGGGGGCAATGCATCAGTCGGAGTCTGGCTTTCACCTAGACTGAAAAAATTACCGAGGGGTCTGAATCCCTTTCCTGGAGTGCTATACACAAAGATGCTCCTCATGATCATCCCTGGAACCTTCGAAGGTTGGGGGGTGGGGGGGGTAACTAAAATCAGTGGATGGGTGCTGTCAAGGCCCTGAAATTCCATGGGAATGATTACACCCGAGTTTTTGGGGTCACCTTATTTGCTTGGTGCAGTGTGTGCAAGCACCACTTTGGACACATCTTTGGCACCTGCCTGCTCCATGCCAGTGGGAACTCAGCTGCCTGTCTGGGAGGAGGAGTTGTCCGACAGAGTTGCCAATGCCAGGACTTCCATGCCTTACTTGAAGAACCAGTTTTCCCTGGAAGCCCCAGAGGCAGCGATAGACATTTAAACATCGCCGTCTGCCTGTTTCAAGCGTGATCAGCCAATCTGTACAGGACGGTAAAGCACTTTCCCAGCAGCTGGCCTGTGCTAACCTGCCCCAGGAATCCAGCAAGGTCCAGAGACCAGAAACAAAGTCCTGGAATGTGGCCTTCAGTTAGCTGTGCTTGCACGCTCTTCCTAAGGCTTATTACAGACCTACTTGATGTGGCTGCAAGGTCAATGATCGAAAATCTCTGTGTACATCAGACACTTCCTGAGATCAGAATGTAACGTCCGTACCCACAGGAGGTGGACATCCGACACTTTCCTGAACACCCTGGTGTTTTCCAGTAAAATAGAAATAAGACCTCTTTTCCCACGTATGCCGAAGAACCACTTTGTTATTTGGGTTGATGCACTTGAATGACCCGAGAAGGACCTACTGTAAAAATGTAACTCGAATGGAAACATTCAGTCCAGTGGCATTCTCCCTTGGGGTGCAATTAATCTTATCAGGCCTCCACCTCAGCATGCGCTTGTTATGAGTGATGGTGACCTTGATAACGTTCAAGACTTGATGGAATATTTTTGCAGATTGAATAGCTAAAATGTGCACTGAAGCCACGTGCAAATAAAACTCTGTGGGCAAGGGTAGCCATTGCGGCTACAATACCAGGAAGGGCTAAAAGAAAAGAACCATATTTTGTTGTGTTGTAGAATGCCGCACTTTTTACAGTCTTTGACCTGCTTCAACCCCTTCCTCTTTATACTTATGTAGGGTTTTCCTTCATTTCCATCTCAAACTGTTTGCCTCCAAAATGTAAGTACTGAATTGTAGCAAATATATTCTGACAGTACCTTTTTATTTTCTTCTCCTCTAGCTGTTCTCTGAAGGAAATTCCCAGCTGGAATTCCACTCCAATCCTGTGCTCCTTTGCACCAAGCCTTCGAAACAACAGCAGCTTGCACTGTCCTGAACTCCAGCTTGTAGTGTCTTTTGCTCACCTGCTTACCTGTACGACAAGGGCTCAAAGCTGCTCAAATCTCTTCAGAACATCTATTGATTGTAAGCTTTTTTTTTATCCATTCTCAAGATTCTTGTGCATCGCTGGCAAGGCTGGCATTTAGTGCCAATGCCTAGTTGCCCTTGAGAACTGAATGGCTCGCTCAGCCACTTCAGAGGGCAGTTAAGAGTCAACTATGATGGCCTGGAGCTGGAGTTACATATAGACCAGACTGGGTAAGGAGGGCTGGTTTACTTCCCTGAAGGACATTTGGGTTTTTAAAACAATCCAACAGTTTCATGGTCACTTTTACTGATACCTTTTTATTTCCAGGTTTTTTTTTAAACTGAATTCAAATTCTCAAACTGCCATGGTGGGATTTGAACTCGCGTTCTCCGAATTAGTAATCCAGTAACATAACCATTACATTACTGTACTCATAATATAGAGAGGGGAAATCTTAACTCCTCATCTTAAACCCCAAGTATCCACAGAGCTCATAGAATCATACAGCAAAGAAGTAGGCCATGTGGCCCACAGTGCCTGTGCCAGCTCTTTGAAAGAGCTGTCCAATTAGTCCCATTCCCCTGCTCTTTCCCCATAGCCCTACAGTTTTTTCCCCTTCAAGTACTTATCCAATTCCCTTTTGAAAGTAAATATTGAATCTGCTTCTACCACCCTTTCAGGTAGTGCATTCCAAATTAAAACAACTCGCTGCGTAAAAAATGTTCTCCTCTTTTCCCCTCTGGTTCTTTTTGCCAATTACCTTAAATCTGCGTCCTCCGGTTACCAACCCTCATGCCAGTGGAAACGATTTCTCCCTATTTACTCTATCATAATTTTGAACATAAAAAATCATTTAAAAAATCTCAGCCAATTGGTGGATAACATACAGATCTTCCCAGAAACACAATGTACTCTTGATGGTTCCAATGAACCTCCCAGGTTTCTGGCTAGGGTGCCACCAGTTCAGTTTTTTGAGCAGACTGCTTCAAAAGATTATAGGTTGTAAACGTGAATGTAAAAGTCCATTGGTTAAAATAGAGGTGTGTTGTCACCTTTTCCCCCACTTTTGTGCACTAGGATGTGGAAACATTAATGAGGATTTTCATTATCACCATTCCCAGACCTGCCCCATTCCTTATACTGTCTCTTTATTACTTACCTTTTGCCCTCCACACTCTACTTCCAGTAAAGGGAGGTTTAATTTAAGCAGAAGTAATTTGTTTTGCTAATAGTGATTTAACCACTGATTAGTTCAAATGCTTCTCATAGTTTAGGGAATGGCCATCATTTCACAGGTAATCCTGTCTGAGTGATGAATGGAAGTTAGAGAGAAACATAAAGGGTGTGCCTGTGGTATCGGTGAAAAAGAAAGGTTCATAAAGAAAGACAAAAGTAGCATAAAGAAAGAACGAACTTGCATTTATATAGCACCTTTAACAACCTCAGGACATCCCAAAGCGCTTTACAGGCAATGAAGTGCTTTTGAAGTGTACTCACTCTGCAATGTAGGAAAACGCGACAGCCAATTTGCGCACAGCGAGGTCCCACAAACAGCAATGACCAGATAATCTGTGTTAGTGATGTAGGTTGAGGGATAAATATTAGCCAAGAGATCACTCCCCTGATCATCTTCAAATAGTACCATGGGATCTTTTACATCCACCTGAGAGGGCAGGTTTAACATCTTATCTGAAAGGACACCACCTCCAACAGTGCAGCACTCCCTCAGTACTACACTGAAGTGGCAGCCTAGATGATGTGCTCAAGTCTCTGAAGTGGGTCTCGAATCCAGGACCTACTGACTCAGGCGAGAGTGCTACCACCGAGCCACTGTTGATGCCCAAGTAACTCTGGTGAAAGAAAATCTTTTAACAACCTGTTTCTGTGTTGGCCCGCTTGCTGAGAATAGTGGGAAATGTCTTCGTTTATTCAATCTTGAGACAAGGTAACTGGAGGCAAATCAAGAATGCGAGGGAATATATTTTATATATTCGTGTATTGGCCGACCTCCTTGGTGTTGCTCTGAAGATATTGTTCCCTATAAGATGGGAGCATTATGCCAGGTAACCCACAACGTACTACCAAGACAACTGAGTCCTCCAGCCACTTTCCTTGCTTTTGCTTCATGTGTTCCCTGCCTCTTCAATTCTAATTTGCTGCTACTGTTCTACTTTGAGCCAATCAACAAAGCGTGAGCGCTGAAGTGTGACAGGAAGTGAGGGTGACGTTTATAGAAAGTGCACGCTATACGCAAGACATTTAATATATTACTAGTCCTCTCGTGGTGTTGCTCACGACGAGTTGGAGGATATGCTATTTTATAACAATGGGGGTGTTAGGGAAAAGTGGTGATAAGTGTTACAGAAAGTAATATGACACTGGAAGTGTTGGCTATATGTAAGGATGTTAATATCGATAAATATAATATGGTTGAAACTGTGGGAGGGAAGTTTGACAGTCCATTGATTGCTTTCTCCCAGTATTATTAATTGGCTTGTACCACAACTATTGAATCCTGTCAAATGTAACATCAACATGGTGGTATTCTCGTTTTAACCTCTAATTAAACTGACCATAGTATTTATGACACTGAACAAGGGTAGCTTTACATTAAATAGAAACCTTTCTGCTAATTATTAAAAGACAGTAGCACAATTTACAATTAAAGTTTTTTTTAAACTGTTACAAATAATTTTAAATACTGCATCTCTCTCTTGATTGTAAAACTTGGCTTGTATTGGGATGATCTGATTGGGGTGTTTAAAATGTTAAAAGTATTCAATTGGGTAGATACAAAGAAACTATTTTCTCTGGGGGGGTGGGGGGGGGGAATCAAGAACGAGGGGACATGATCTTTAAATTAGAGCCAGGCCCTTTAGGAAGCATTTTTTCACACAATGGATATTGGAAATCTGGAATTCTTTCCCCAAAAAGCTTTTGAATGCTGGATCAATTGGAGTTTTCAAGACTGAGATTGATAGATTTTTGGTGGGTAAAAGTATAAGGCAGATAAATGGAGTTGAGGAACAGATCAGCCATGAACTAATTGAATGGCGGAGCAGGCCTGAGGTGCTGAAAAGCCTACTCCTGTTTCTATGATTCTAAAAAGAACTTGAAGTAAAATTGCATTGATAACATTGGGAGTTCTAGAGTACTATACTCAAAGTAAAAGTTGTAAACAATTTTACAACACCAAGTTATAGTCCAGCAATTTTATTTTAAATTCACAAGCTTTCGGAGGCTTCCACCTTCGTCAGGTGAACGATGTGAAATGAAATCCTCGAAATGAAATCGCATTTATAATTCACAGAACAATGCTTGGTGAGTACAGACAGTTTTTTCAACTGCCCGTTGCCAAGGCAATCAGTGTGCAGACAGACAGGTGTTACCTGCCAGGTCTCACAGAATATACAAATCACCAAAAAAAAAACAACAAACAAAAAAAAACAGAGATAGAGAGGTAGAAACATAGAAAAGACAGCAACTGACCCGTTATATTAAAAACAGATAACATTTGTTCGCTGGTGGGGTAACGTGTAGCGTGACATGAACCCAAGATCCCGGCCGAGGCCGTCCCCATGGGTGCGGAACCTGGCCATCAATTTCTGCTCGACGATTTTGCGTTGTCGTGTGTCTCGAAGGCCGCCCTGGAGAACGCCTACCCGAAGGTCGGTGGATGAATGTCCATGACTGCTGAAGTGTTCCCCGACTGGGAGGGAACCCTCCTGTTTGGCGATTGTTGCGCGGTGTCCGTTCATCCGTTGTCGCAGCGTCTGCATGGTCTCGCCAATGTACCATGCTCTGGGGCATCCCCTCCTGCAACGTATGAGGTAGACAACGTTGGCCGAGTCACAGGAGCATGAACCATGCACCTGGTGGGTGGTGTCCTCTCGTGTGATGGTGGTATCTGTGTCGATGATCTGGCATGTCCTGCAGAGGTTACCGTGGCAGGGTTGTGTGGTGTCGTGGACGCTGTTCTCTTGAAAGCTGGATAATTTGCTGCGAACGATGGTCTGCTTGAGGTTGGGTGGCTGTTTAAAGGCGAGTAGTGGAGGTGTGGGGATGGCCATAGCGAGGTGTTTGTCCTCATTGATGACATGTTGAAGGCTGCGGAGAACATGGCGTAGTTTCTCCGCTCCAGGGAAGTACTGGACGACAAAGGGTACTCTGTTGGTTGCGTCCCGTGTTAGTCTCCTGAGGAGGTCTATGCGATTTTTTGCTGTGGCCCGTCGGAACTGTCGATCGATGAGTCGAGCGTCATATCCCGTTCTTACTAGGGCGTTTCACATCGTTCACCTGACGAAGGGGGAAGCCTCCGAAAGCTTGTGAATTTAAAATAAAATTGCTGGACTATAACTTGGTGTTGTAAAATTGTTTACAATTGTCAACCCCAGTCCATCACCGGCATCTCCACATCAAAGTAAAAGTGTTCAACAAGCACCTTATTTGTCTATGGATAGGATGTAGCGACACGTTTCAACATGGTTTATGTTATTGTATCGCTTCGCTTGTGCATGATTTTGGCATATTCAAGGCACTTTGGGAAAGACAGACACCGTTTCATGAAAATAATGCCCCTTTTAAGAAATCTACATTCATCTTTCACCTCACCGTACTTTTCATGGACACAATTGTTTGCTTTTACCTCAGCCCTTGACGTAATTGTCCTGTCACGGGTGTTTCAGAAATACCGGTCAGGAGCTGTATAATCTCGTCTGATTCCGATCTCAGAACAGCTTACAACACTCCTTCCCATTCGTCACATCCCTTTGATAAAATCTCGAGTGGAAATCTAGTTAAGGTGTCTGTTTTATTTCCTCGCTGAGGGCCATTATTGTCTTAATGTTCACCAGTGAGTTGAAAGGGTAAGGATAATGCTGTGTTTTTATTTATTATGCTTTCCAGTGTAATTATGTGTATTGGCAGTGAATGTGTTGGCTCTCATGATTTGGCTTGGTATTGCCAGTTTCAGGTGGGAATAGTAATAGCCCATGGGCACAAGCATTCAGTCCATGTTTCCTGTGTTTTATCACTGCTCTTTGTTTCTGGTCCACTTAGCAATGTCACAACAGCAACAAGATTAACACCTTGCTAGATGTCCAAATTTGTTGGACTGTAACCTGGTGTTGTAAGATTCTTTACATTTGCCAACCCCAGTCCATCACCAGCATCTCCACACTTTGCTAGATGCAGTACAATTTTAAAGAAAGAGAGAAGAAAGAACTTGCATTTATATAGTGCCTTTCAAATCCTCTGGATGTTCCAAAGTGCTTCACAGCCAATTAAGTACTTTTGAAGTGTGGCCACTGTTGTAGTGTGGGAAATAAATCAGCCAATTTGTGCACAGCAAGATCCCACAAACAGTAATGAGATACATGCCCAGTTAGTCTATTTTAGCAATGTTGGTGGAGGGATAAATATTGGCCAAGACACCTCTTGGAGAACTCCTCTTCTTCGAATAGTGTCATGGGATCTTTTATGTCCACGTAATTCCACCAACTGCAATCAGTGAATACTTGACAGATTTCTATTTTGCTTTTATTTACATATATAACACCAGATTAGCCCAGTGGTAGCACTCACCTGTTGAGTCAGAAGGTCATAGAGTCAATCCCCACTCCAGGATTTGAGCATTTAATCTAGGCAGACACTACAGAGCAGTACTGAGGGAATGCTGTCCCCGTCGGAGGTGTCATCTTTTCAGATGAGATGTTAAACCAAGGTCCCGTCTGACCTCTCAAGTGGACATAAAAGACCCATGGCACTATTCGAAAAACAGCAGAGGAATTCTGTGTTCTGGCCAATATTTATGCCTCAACGAACATCACTAAAACTGATTTATCTCATTGCTCTTTGTGGGACCTTGCTGTGTGCAACTTGGCCATCACATTTGCCTACATAATAGTGACTACATTTTAAAAGTAATTAATTGGCTGTGAAATTCTTTGAGATGACCTGAGGACATGAAAGGTGCTATATAAATAAAAGTCTGTCTTTTTATTATCTTGATGAGGTCAGTAGATTGCACTGCTCCATTTGTTTAAAGATCCAGGATATTTTGTTTGTCTGTAGCTGTTGGGTCTGTTCTCATCCCATTGATTTGTGTTTCACTAGAAGTTGTAGCACTATACAATGACTTGTGTATTTCCATGAAGACCCTTTAGCTAATGTGACTGCACGGTAACTGGTTTTATGTATACCATCACAGCAGTAATGCAAGTCCCTCCTTTTTGAAATTGAAGAGTGATTTTATTTTCAAAATTGTGAATACTTTTTGTGTGACTGCCATCATTGGTGGATATTATAGGATGGCAGCATAATGAAACTGCTCCAGGAATTGTGTTGAAAAATGGGAGTCGGGATCCCAAAGATTCTTTTGCTTTGAAATAAAAACTTTTTTTTAATAAACTGTTTAAACTTCCTGTTGATAGACAATAACTGTCTATTATAAGATATTATTCATATGTTACAGCTTTATATTTTTTTCTGCCTTCCAATATCTTTCCCTTTTCCCTCCTCTCCTAAACATTGATGTCCTCTGTTATCTTGCCCAAGTGGCCATTCTTGATATGTCAGCCTGGACAGTCAATGTTGGCAGGCTATTTAATTAAGAAGGCATCATAGGGATACACAGCCAAGATGATCCAATCTTCACCTAAAATCCACACGCACATTTTCAGCAGGGGTCACTGCACAGTGATGAGGAGCAGGAGCCCCAATCGAACATCAGACCTTCTGACGTATTGCCTAGTATCATGCCAGTGGTACAGGTTACAAATTTTGGGTGAAGACTAGATATTCTCTCATTCATGAATCATTCCTGTAAATGGACCATATGTCCCCTACAGACTGAAGCATACCCTTACTGCTCTATATCTAGTTAAGTGATGGTGTTACCCAGGGATCAAATAATATAAGACCCCTTGTACTGTATACTTTGATCTTGAATGTGCTACCTGATGCATTTTCTTGTCTTTTTAGAAGGTGGACAGATGAGCATTCTAATGAGATGAGATCAATTGTAAATAAACTGGTTTGTTTTACAGGAAGTATATGAATGAACAGAATAGAGTTTTCATTAAGATTCAGTTGATTTCCTATCATTCCTTGTACCATCAAAATAATAAAAATATCCAACTTTGCCCTTTTTAAGTCATTAGTCTTTGAATTAACTGGCACTAACCATAGAAAGTGAAATCTACATGCCTCATTCGAGAGAGAGAGTGAGATGCTTAACCTCTGACCCATCTTTCAGCTCTTTTTCAATGATTGGCCCAGAGCAGCCCATCAAAGCTACCACCTTGGTTTGGGAGCCATTGCAACTACATTGTCTGTTTTTATTTTAAAAGTCATTCACACAAGACTGAGGCTGTGCCGGAACCCAGTTCAAGCAGATATAATAGCGATAGTGTAGGAGCAGAAAACACAGAATGGAGGGGAATCATAGCGAGCAAGCTAGGCAAAATACGACCCTTACCGAGTACGTGTGCAAAGAATTTCATACCACAAAACAAAAGGCAAGAGGGGAAAAAAAAAACAATGTGGCCCTGAATTTCCTCCTGATTTGTGCCCAGATAACAGCTTAATCTGGACACAACAAAGTCAAACAGCATAAAAGATCACAGAAATTTAGGCGTAAATGAGTTACGCTCGTGACTACAATACTCCCCCAAGTATCCGCAATCTTTTAAGTCTGTCCTTTGAACCTAAACACTTCAGGACGGCAGAAGCCTGGTCCATAGTGGTTTTCTGTCTCACTGAATGCCATTTCATGAGTGGCTAACAAAATGGGCTGTTCTGCAGGGCATGACCACAGGAACAGGGGTAGGCCAATCAGCTCCTCGAGCCTGTTACACCATTCAACTAGATCATGGCTGATCTGTGCCTCAATTCACCTGCCTTTGCACCATGTCCCTCAATACCTTCACCTGACAAAAATCGATCAACCTCAGTCTTGAAAGGTCCAATTGACCCAGCATCCACAGCATTTTGGGGGAGTGAGTTACAGATTTCCACTCCCCTTTGTGTGAAAAAGTGCTTTCTGATTTCACTCCTGAATGGCCTAGCTCTAATTTTATTATTCCCCCTGGTCCTGGACGATCCCACCAGAGGAAATAGTCTCTCTGTAACTGCCCTATCCCTTTATCATTTTAACCACCTTGATTAGATCACCCCTCAACCTTCCAAACTCAAGGGAAATACAATCCAAGCACTAGCACTTGCAGTCTATCTCTGTCTCTCTTTCTAGAAGGAAAGACACCACCCCAGCTGCAATGTTGCATGCAGCAGCCCAGTTCTGCACGTAGGTTCAAAAGTCAGCCAATGGTGGGATGGCGGGCAAGTTCTGTTTTCTTGTTCAAAACACTGCCTAAACTTTTCTTTCCAAAAAAGAAACAAGAAGAAACCGTTTTCTGCTAAAATCGATGTTATTGTCCGTAACTCTGGTCCATAACATTGTGGACGAGAGGAAAATGCAATAACAGCTGTTGTGCCTTCAAGTGTTTTTCTATTTTGTGCGATTGCTATTCGCAGCTTGGCTGCCGAGTGATGCCGACTGAAAACCCTGGGGCCTAACCAGAATTGCTTTGGTTACCATGTGCAGCGACATCATAAACATGTGCTTTTTGAATGCCTTTACAATGACACTACACACAGAACAGAGAGCAATTCTCTGCCCCACTTTTTAAATTAAAAGCCACAGTTCAGCTCCCCTAACAGTGGAGAGCATTCATTTTGGTGTCCCCCAACATTAGTAAACAAATGACAAGATCTCAGGGTCTGCATTTTTCTGCTTTAGTTAACTTATTAGCATGTTATTTCTGATGCTGTATGTCAATTTTAAAAAAAAATTCCTGCATGCGAGAGGACTGGAGGGGGGCCACAACAAGTAATGTTCCTCAGATGCAAGATCATCCGCACCCTCGAGTGCCTGTCTGTCGGACGCCAAGACTGGCACCCCACAAACGTCTGGTGACACAACTTTAACATTCATCACACACAAAATGAATTGATGTTAACAATGCTTGCCATGTTGAACACCTCAGTATATTCATCGCAACATGACACATGATTCCCCATCACTCTTTTTTCTGCTCCTACACTATTGCTATTATATCTGCCTGAACTGGGCTCTGGCACAGCCTCAGTCTTGTGTGAATGACATTTAAAATAAAAACAGAAAATGCTGGAAATACTCAGCAAGTCAGGCAGCATTTGTGGAGATAGAAACTTAGTTAATGTTTCAAGTCGATGATCTTTCGTCAGTACTGGAAGAAGTTAGAGATTTAACAGTTTATAAGCAAGTACGGAGCCAAGGAAAGGTGGGAGGGGGCTGGGGGGGATGTTGACATTTACTTAGCTCCTCAAACAGATAGAAGTCACATTTCTGGTTTCAAAAAAGAGCCTCAAGCCATAATTATCAGTTGCCATTTTGAGTCCTCTTGTTACCAAGATTTCAAACCATTTACCTCCTCCTCCACTGCACATGGGAGTTGAAATAACGTCACAAATAATTGTGTGGCCATTCTGTAGATGTTTGTGTGTATGACTGCACTTTACAGCTTTTGTTAGATCAGGTTTTGTGCTTGTTAGATTCCTGCCTGATGGGAAGATTTAATGCCTTGTGGTGTAACAACGTAAACGGAACTACCTTGTACAAGTGTTGCTAAATTTGCACTGTAAGCCAAGTTGCTAAGGCAATTGAACAACACATTGTGTGAACAGTCTATATGGCATGACCTCAAAGTGCAGTAATGAACACGTTCTTCTGATTTGGTAATGAAATAAAGGGGTGGCTGTACAATCAGATCCAAGAGAGACTAATGATTTTTATTCATTTTTTTAAAAAGCATGTCTGTAAAGAGTTTCCGCCATCAGTAACTATGACTGCAGACCTACTTGCTGTACGTGTGCATTCACTGTAAAAGTTAAAACAAAAGTTCGAGTGTTTGCAGTCTGAACTCCGTTGTGAGGAAAATATTCCCAGTGCTGCCCCTTTATGCTTGCGCCTTGAAGATCAACACTTTTGGCAGAAGAAAAAGTTCTTCCAATTTGTAACCCCTCAGAATTGTCCCTGGGCAACGCGGGAGGGGAAAAACTGACCAAGGTACCCACTCCTGATCACAAGCTAGTGATTCCTGGTGGAAAGTGTGCACGTGTGAATGTCTGGTGGGAACAGGGTCAGTCTGAATGTTGATGCCCCTACACCCCCTACCCCTGCAGAGTTCAATATTTTGTTAACACACACTGTCCAGCTTGACTCCCACATGCAGACTGGTTAAGTTGGTGATATAGCAAATGGTTTACTGTAGCTGTGGGCTGTGAGTCACCGCATTTGAGAAGGGAGACCGGCAGATAACCAGGAAATAAACATTTGAGAGCAATGGTTCAATTTTGAAAATGTCTTTCCTTGTAGTCATGAATAATTCTCTGGTTTAGTAAATGACTCTTTGTTTCTTTGTGATTGTTGGCAGTAAAAGCACCATAGAAAGACAATCCTAATCATCGTAAGCTGTAAGAACTACTCCCCTAAACTCTGGTGAAAAAACTTGGACCAGGGAGGAGAAAATCAGCCAAGAATCCTGCTCCTGATCTCTATCCAGTGATCCCCACCGAAAAGCATTCTAACATGGATGTCTGGTGAAGATGGGGAGGCTTTCCTGGGTTGAATAGCTAGCTGGCGCTGCTTATCAATGGTCATGACTGAACGAGGTACTAGAGGGCTGTCAGCATGTGCAGAACTAAGTAGAAAACAAAGTCCATCTGGTGTCACCATTTCTAGGTGAAAGTTGCCAAATTTTTGAAATGAGTAAATCATTGAGATTTTTCAAGAGTATTTTATTTCCATTTGTGCTGGAGATCCCTTTTAAACAGCAACTTTGGAATTTATATAAGTAGGATGTGGTGTGTTATTTTCTCAAGATCGCACTAAAAATTGAATTCCCATCATCAGCTATTTAACATGTAAGAAAGGCAGAGATAAGTGGGGTTGTGGCTCGACTCTAGGGTTGCACTGACCTTTAGCTAAATTGGCAACCTTGCATTGGCATCTGGAGTTAATAAGCTTAAATCACCTCCAGTTTATGCATCTGAGTTTTTCTAACTTGCTTAGAGGGTGTGGCTGTTGAATGACTTAACAAGCTAAGTATTAAGGAGCTGGAACAGAGTGTGCTAGCAGGGGAGTGGGAGGTCGAACTGTCATAGGGTTTGGGCACATTTTGCAGATATTAGCATCAAGTCAGTTTAACATTGAAAAATAATTTGGAAACTTAGATTTTCTGACCTTTTAAAACGCATGTTTATCCCAGAGTTACTGATAGCTTGACTTTAATATTGAGGCCTGAGTATATTAAAACTGAGTCCTAAAGCACCTGCATTACAAAATTCATTCTCTTCCAGAATAAGATATGTATTTTGGATTTGCTCCTGAACATTGAGTTAGTGAATGCTAAAATTGACTTATTTCAAGGGATGTCTCTCACCTATGACCTAGAGCATTGTACACTTGGCCACAGCAAGTTTAAATCCTTTCAACTGATGGATGTAGTTGGAGTTTTAAGCCATTGATTTTGTCATCTCTGGGAGTGTTGGGGAAGTAGTCAACACTAATGACACTATCTGAATAATGGATTGGGAGTGAGAATAGTTTGGTAGGTTTTATGTATGATCCCTCATTAGCCCTGAGTCATCATACATAAACCGACTTGATTTTAAAAACCAGTGCTTGGCAACCAGCACAAACTATGTAAACATTGGTTAAATACCATTTAACTCTTCTCTGACTCAAAAAATCAAGGACTGAACAGAGTATAATTTGATGTGTTACTAACGACGCTTCATTTCATTGCTTCTACCCAGTCAAGGATAATACCTTTTTGTCAATATATCATGAGAACCAGAGCAGTAATCCAATTTCTGAATTCAACTTGCTTCCATCAAACATCATTCAAAAATACACTAATACAGCATTAGCTGGGCTAAGCTTAACGTGGCTTAATCAAAACCGAAAAGGTTTTTCAATGAAGATTTCAGTACATCCTTGGCAAAATTAGCCCATTGCAGTTGATAGCAATGTAACAGGTAGTAATTCTTTGATTCTTGTTATTAGTCATCCGTGATATATATTTAGACATATGTCCAGTTTGATCAAATGGCAATTTAATAGCTACATCCCAACAATCCCTCTGACATGCACTGGATCTGTCTTCAAGTTGTATGTAGTCATCTTTCTTCCTGGTTCTGCATGTTTGTCCTTGCACGGTTATACTATTTGTCTACTATTTAATCTATATTACTGAGTTAACGGTTAGTTTATAGTAATTTGTAGAACTGTAATTCATCAAAACTGTTGGACTACTCTCTGAACTATACTAGAACACATTCTAAAACTCTACTTCTATTGGAAGACTTCTATCGAAAGAAGGAAGAATAAGCTTGCCTTTCACAACCTCGGGACATCCCAAAGCGCTTTACAGCCAATGAAGGACTTTTTGAAGTGTAGTTATTGTAATGTTAGAAACGTGGCAGCCAATTTGCATACAGCAAACTCTCACAAATACCGATGTGATAATCTGTTTTAGGTGTTCGTTGAGGGATAAATATTGGTCAGGACACCACTGAGAACTCCCCTGCTCTTCTTTGAAATAGTGCCATGGGACCTTGTACATTCATCTGAGGTGGAAGACAGGGACTCCGTTTAACGTCTCATCCAAAAGACAGTGTAGCACTCCCTCAGTAATGCACTAAACTGTTATCTTGGATTATGTGCTCAAGTCCCTGGAGTGGGGCTTAAACCCACAACTTCTGATTCCGAGGCGAGAGTGCTACCACTGAACCATGGCTGAACCTGATACAATTTAAATATATCCACTGGTGTCAGCCTTAGCTCAGTGGCAGCGCGCTTGTCTTTGTATCAGAAGGTTGTGGGTTCAAGCCTCAATCTAGGATTTGAGCACATAATCTAGTCTGTCGCTGTCACTGCAGTGCAGTTCTGAGAGAGTGCAATATTGTTGGAGGTACCGTCTTTCTGATGAGACATGAGGTCCTATCTCGGGTGACAAAAGTTCCCTCGGCACTTTTCGAAGAAGAACAGGGGCATTCACTTGGTGTGTTGGCCAACATTTATCAACAAACGCTACCAAAAACAGGAGTTCTGTCTTTCTGCTGCTGGATATTCTAAAGGGAAAATCTGAGTGGTCAACCAGAGAAATTATCTGAAAATAAGGAAGAAAAATAAAGAACTTGCGTTTATGTAACACCTTTCACAATCTCCAGACATCCTAAAGCACTTCACGGCCAATGAATTACTTTTGAAGTGTAGTTACTGTTGTAATGTAGGAAACACGGCAGCCAATTTGTGTGCTACAAGATTCCACAATGAGATAAATCACTAGTTATTCTGTTTTTGGTGGTGTTGGTTGAGAGATAAATGTTGGCCAAGACATCAGGAGAGCTCTCCTGCTCTTTGAATATTGCCGTGGGATCTTTTACATCCACCTGAGAGGGCAGATGGGATCTCTGTTTAACGTTTAGTTCATCGGAAAGACAGCACCTCCAATAGTAATGTACTGAAGTGTCGGCCTAGATTATGTGCTCAAGTCCTGGAGTGGGGCTTGAACCCACAACCTTCTGACTCAGTCAGGTGACAGAGCTACCAACTGAGCCAAGCTGACAGCAGACTGGAGCATAATGCTGCTGTGCTTCTTTAACCTTCCTAGTAATCAATAGCTAACCTATTTTTACATAAGAAATTACATCTCTGTTTAGATTAAGGGGAAAAGCTTTGGTGCCTAAATTGCAAACATATTTGTTGTTACTTTTGTTAATTATATGCTGAGATTCTGCTGATTACTTGGCAGTTGATAATATTTTGTGATTTTTGTGGTGAACTTTGAGTAGCTAATTCTATGACCAGAGTTTAAAAACAAATCCACAGAGGGTTATCCATGAGGGTTAAGTTGGTCTATGCATTGCTCAATGTGGAACAAAGCCAAATAGATCAGGAAAATTGAATTCCTGCACAGTGCTGAGTTAGTTCATCTCCAGGGCAATGAGAGTGGGTTGGGTCCTAGTGGCTCTGGGTTTGGGAAGGGAAAAGTCAGCCAGGATTCCTGCGCATGGTCACTATCTGGTGGCTGTTGTTTGAAGTGTTGGGTGAGGACAGGATCGCTGTCAGTTGTGATGCCCGCTTCGCATTGCAGCAGCCTGCCTATAGGCACTGTCCAGCCTCGCACAAGAACAACAGTCAATCGGATTATGTGCTGGAGAGTGATCACCATCCGTAAATCTGAACTCTAACATCAGTCCGTGTCCAGCGTGGAGGGGAAAAAGTTATTTTTATCTATGCATGTGTGAGATTTTCTAATGTAACCCTGTCCTGTTTAAACCACAGATGCTTATTTCTGGCTTTCCTTTCACAGATGAGATTTTAATGGTAGTGGAATGAGGCAAACACTGCTCCACTTTGGATACCCCGACTGCAGTCTCTACTCTTCGAGCTCCTTGATACTGCGATGTAGAACCCATTCTGCGTGAATAGTTGGTCACTTTGGGATTACATTGATTCCTGCACTCCATCTCAATCATCTCCAATCAACAAACTAGTCTACTGTAAATAATCTTGTGTACTACAATGTTGTGCTGATCTTTTTTTCACTTTAAAAAAAAAAGAATAGACTGAAGAGCTTGTAACAATTGCGAGGATAATTTTGCGTGGCTTCCGTTTTTACTTGACGTTGATGGAAGTAATTGAAACATTGCAGTTTGAAGAACACGCAACCGGTCAGCAGAGCATGCCTTCCAGTGGACATGCCAGGACCACGTTACTCCCTATCGGCAATGAAGGCACCAAATCTAATAGTTTACCAAATGGCATCAGAAAAGGTCATAAGAATCAAAAGGAATACATCCAAATCTCCTTACCGGACTCCAGCTCTAAATTTCCACTGGAATGGTGGAAGACTGGCATTGCCTTTGTTTATGCACTATTCAACTTGATTATGACGAGTGTTATGATCACCGTTGTACATGAAAGAGTTCCTCCCAAAGAGAAGAATCCTCCACTACCTGATACGTTCTTTGACTATGTAGATCGTGTTGAGTGGGCTTTCAAGATTTCAGAAGTCAATGGTTTGATCCTCGTTGGCCTCTGGACAATTCAGTGGTTGCTTCTTCGATACCGGTGAGTGCCTCTTTACCATGTAATTCATCGTTTAATTGGTGCAGTCTTAAGACATGAAAGCTTCCAACTGTTCACAATTTAACAGTGTGCGACCCATTGAGTTCTACAGAGTTCTTTGATATTGGACCAGGCACAGCTTTTTCACGGCAATGTCTGGAAAGTTATTTTTCATTTTATGTTACTTAAGTGCTTAGTGTGATTATTTGATTGAAAATGGATTGGGGTAGAGGGGATGGGTGCATTGGTTAGTAACCGTCCTTTGATCTCTGGGACTTGAGTTTGAATCTAGGCCAGACTGAATAGACAGAAGTGTCTCGTCTTTGATGACAATAATGATGTGCCACGCAATATGTTTGCGATATCTGATGCATTTTCTGGTGCACACAGGCACATAAGGTAAAATTTATGAGCAGTCTCACCCTGCGGCCTTAGAGATATCTGGGGCGCTAAATTGGGCTGTGTAGGGTCTGTTGTTTCGGCGTTACCTGGCGCCTCCAACATCCAAGATGGCACCTTGGCTGCGCACGCACGTTTCCAGCATGATATGCGCCAGACGCCATCTTGGTATAGGAGTTAGCGCATGCGCAAATATTGAATGCCGGAAGCATGTAATGTAAGGAGAAAATGGATACAATCAGTGTGTAACGCTGCTTTAAAGTGATAAGTCCCAAAATGGTGACTAACGCACAGACTTAACCCCGACCATCTGAATGTGTCTTTGAGTGCATGGAGGACCCCCACCAACACTATTTAAAGGGACCATGCAGGATTTACAGGTTAGTGACTGGATTATTGCTTCTGGCTGCCGAGATATTTGTAACTGCTTTTGGAGGTCTCTTATACTTGAATACTAGGACTAGGGGACATAGCCTAACATTTATAGCCAGCAGTGAAGTTAAGAAATGCTTCTACACGCAAAGGGTGGGAGATGTTTAGAACGCTCTTCTGCAAATAGCTCAATTGTGAATTCTAAATCTAAGATTGATAGATTTCTGTGAACCAAGGGTATTAAGGGATTTGGGGCTAAGGCGGGTATATGGAGTTAGGTCACAGGTCCACCATGATCTCATTGAATTGTGGAACAGGCTCGAGGGGCTAAATGCCACTGTCACTTGCTGCCTCCTGATATGTGCCATCTTCTCCTGCAAGAAAGCGGGACGTGTGTCTGGGTGATGTGCCTGTCATGGTTGTATAGCTGCCAGTGTGGGTGGGCGGCTTGCAACAGTGGTAATATGTAAGGGTAAAAGGAAATACCTGATTGGAAGAGTTGAGTAATGATGGAAAGAGTTTGTTGGTATGTGGGTGATGCGGGGTGTGGTGTGTGGACCAGTGGATGCGGCTAGTGGTGCAGTTGGTAGGAGATACCACTTGACTGTTGACCTCATGTTGACCACTCATGTCAAAGCATTGAACAACTTCCTGCACTGCATCCATGTTCATGTTGCTGTGTGCCTGGCATTGGCTTCGTCTCCCACTGCCTTTTGGGTATATATCTGGAGGCCCTGTTGCCCCCCCCCCCCCCCCCCCACCGCGGATATAGGATGTCCCTCCTCCTGTCCACCTCTTGCACCAAGGCCTCTAGTGCATCAGCAGAGAACCTTGGTGCATGTACTCTTGCTTGGTACAAACTCACATCGGCAGATTGGTGAGGTCTGGCATGCAGATTGGAGGATGTGGGATTTAGTAGTCTGCAAGCTTTATTCAATGTTTTAAGATAACTTGTAAACATAGGGACTGGAGCTGCATCTGTGTTTTGCATGTGAGATGTCGGATCTCTGTTCAGACTCCGTGCAGCCAGCAGACCATTATTTTCACCAAATAACAGGTACCAGCTACCTTTTTAAAGAGATTTTTAAGAGACAGCCTGCCTTTAAGGATTGGGGCTCCCCCTGCTAGTGGAAAGTGCAAATTGCATCAAATCCTTGTGTCAACGCTGATTCGGAACACTACTTGAAGTCAAGTCCTCAAGCCTCACAAAAGTCTCGTCCTGCCTGCGCAGGGGCCGTTGGGCGTGGGGTAATAGTGGATCACGCTACCCCCTCCCAGTAATAGGCCCTTATCCAATTTTGCCCCCCTGGTGTGTTAACTGGAAAATTAAACACTAGTATGACCAGGGACAGTCCTCTGAAATAGAGCCAAAGTAACATAATTGAAGCAGAGTAGAGAGAGCTTCATTCTGCATCTAGCGAGGTGCTGTAGCTAACTAGAGTTTGCAATAGATGTGCTGTATCTAACTCTAGTTCTTGACCCTGATACAAGGTGGGCAAAGGTGCTCCAAGTCCCAGCACTCTTATCCTCCAGCTGGATGAGCACAAGATTTACGATAAATATTTTTCGGGGTGAAAAAAAGTTTGTACTTGCCATAATGCATGCTATCTCTTTTTTAAAAAGATAAATTAAGTAATGATTTTAATAATCTAATAAGAAATTCCCATCTCCACTACTATTTTAGCTGAAACCATCAACGTTTGTCCCACGTAGAATTTTCTTTGCGGGCTACACTTTTTAAACTTCTAATGATTCATACTGTGACGTAATATTCCATAGAGGGTAATCCATAAGGATGAATTTGGGGCTGTCCTGCGTTAGTTTTGGGTTAGTCTCGAATTAGTAAACAGCAGGATGTCCTCATTGCACTCTGTCTGAAGTCCGTGCGGTAAGCTTGCAAGTATGCAGCTGCCTCTTGCATGTCTTGTTTGTTTTTGATTTTTTTTTTTCATCTTAGTCAGCTTTTCATAGACACAAACAACCAGAGTTCTGCACGCACAAATTTTCAATATCGATTTTTGTTCCTTCACTGATTCAAAGCTTAACATAGGCCCATTTCCAGACACCTTAATCACTGGATGATATTGGTCCTTATTCTAAGTTGGCTGACTGGAATTGTCAGCTCGGTTGGGATATTCCTGATTTTGACTAGCTTGCCTCAGTGTGCCTACAAACTAGTTGATTTGGCAAATTGTCTGGCAGATTTTGCACTGAGGTCTTCCTGTAGCTGTAACTATTTTGTGCTGTTGGAGTTGGTCTGAGTTAATGTCTGCAGCTATTTAGTAAATAGGAGGACTCCATGACCAATGTAAGCCATTGGGATGATGTGGCTTGTTCTGTTGAACGATTCATAATGTGAGACACTGGTTGCCAAAGCAAACAGAATGTGACAGTGTGTTTCCAGATGTGGGTAATGGTGCTCTTCAGACTTGCAGGTCTGGTCTGATAAATGTATAGTCTCATTCTAGTCATTGTAATAAAAAGATCAACACATGGGGGTTGGAATGAGTCAGAGAAGTACTGCAGACACAGTCTTGCCAAAGTTGATCTGATAATAAATGTAGAGAAAAGAGCAATAAAACTCATCCCAAGTATAAAGGATATGAATTATGGGGACAGAGAAAGCAATTTAAGTTCTACAGTCAAGAAATAAGGTGGATAATGGAATGGGCCTCAACTTAGGTATAAAATCTTAAATGGTACAGGTATGGCATAAATGTTCAAACTGGACTTCCCAAAGTTCCTTTTTGTCTGTTTGCTTTCTGTTTTTGTTGATTTACTCATCCTATTCCTGTTACTGTATATATTAATAAAACATCATTTATTTTATTGCTGTATGTGGGACATGGCAATGCGTAAATTATTTGCCGTGTTTCCCTACTTTACAACCGCGACTACACTTCGGAAGTACTTTATTGGCTGTAAAGCGCTTTGGGTCATCCGGAGGTCATAAAAGGCACTATATAAATGCAAGTTTTTTTTTCTGCAACCCTAGTACTGTTTTCCTCTGTGTAACTGACAGTCTTTCAGAAGTTGGTGTAGGGTGTGCCAATATTTGCGGTTCCAGGAGTGCATTACAATTTGCAGGAGCTCTCACCCATAAACAGAGTTAAATACCACTGAGAAAGAAAGATCTTGCATTTATATAGCACCATTTATGACCTCAGGACGTCCCAAAACGCTTTATAGCCAATGAAGTACTTCAGAAGTGTAGTTACTGTTGTAACGTAGGAAATGCGGCAGCCAATTTCCACAGCAAGCTCCCGCATACAGCAATGTGATAATGACCAGATCATCTGTTTTAGCGACGTTGGTTGAGGGATAAATATTGACCAGGGTACCGGGGAGTTCTCCCCGCTCTTCTTTGAATAATGGCATGGGATCTTTTTCGTCCACCTGAGGGCAGACAGGACCACAGTTTAACATCTCATCTGAAAGACAGCACCTCAGATGGTGCAGCACTGCATTGGATTATGTGTTCAAGTCTCCGGAGTGGGACTTGAACTAACAACCTTCTGACTCAAAGACAAGAGTGCTGAAACTGAGCCAATGCTGAAATACGGTAAAAACCCAAATTCCTACTTGAATGTAAGACCAGAGGACATAGTGAAAAGTAAATTTAGAGCAAATACAGGAGAGAAAAAAAAACTTCTTTACTTGTTTGGAATAATTTACCATACAGGGTAAGAGAGGCAAAAAGCCTATGTTTATTTAAAATGCATTCAGGTGCCACGATGGAAGAGTTAATGCACTAGAGTGGGAGCTTTTGGCCAAAGCTCTGATTTTTCTTATGTTCTTATAAATGTGAGACGTTCTCTTGGACTCCATCCAGCAGAGCAGTTAAGAACATAACAGACTTTACACATCTGAGGAGCCAAATAAAGAGAAACTGGTTGGCAGTCAGTCAGGATGACAAGGCACTAACAACTGACATCTTTGCTCTTGCGGTTTGTTCACTGGGCTGTTGAGACTGGATGACTGCCTGAAACCCTCTGCCAGATATCCAGTATTTTGGTTTTTAAAAACCTTTTTTTAAAAAAATAAATTGTCCTTTTAATTTTCTCTCTCCAACCCTCCTGTCCTGAAGCTACAGTTTGAATCCTCAGGCAGTACTTGTCCCAGGTGACTGTTCGTTGTGAGTGTTAATAGTTGGTTTGGTTTGTAGCAACATAGCTAACAATTTGATCAGGAGGGCAAAGAGACAGGGAAACTAAGACTTCCTTGTCAAGTGCTCTTGTGATATTACATAGAATTTACAGCACAGAAACAGGCCATTCGGCCCAATGGGTCTATGTTGGTATTTATCTTCCACCAAGCCTCCTCTCACCCCATCAACATATCCTTCCATTCCTTTCTCTCTCACATACTTATCTAGCTTCCCCTTAAATGCATCAATGCTATTCACGTTCTCACCACTCTGAGTAAAGAAGTTTCTCCTGAATTACTTACTGGATTTATTAGTGACTATCTTATATTTATGGACCCTAGTTTTGGGCTAAAAGGATATACCATAGATGCCAAGCTAAAAAAACTGTTAAAGGCCAATCACTCAAAAAAAAAAGCCTGAATCTAGGCACGTGATCTGAAATTGCACTGAAAATGCATTGAGATGAGAGCTGGTCACAACTTCAGCTGTAATTACACCCAACAATCCTTTACTTGGAGAGCAGAAGATTGTGGCAAAAATTTGGGGGTATTTTCCCTTGTTTCTTGCAGAGTTATTGTTGACTCAATTCACATTGACATTGTTCTCTTTCTCCCCCCACCCATTGAATTTTCGTGTTGCCCTGGTGAATTGCAGCTCTTCCGTAGATCGTGTGGGTGAACGAACTTGCATTTATATAGTGCCTTTCACGACCTTGGGGCGTCCCGAAGCACTTTGCAGCCAATGAAGTACTTTTGAAGTGTGGTCACTGTTGCAATTTAGGAAACGTGACAGCCAATTTGTGCACAGCAAAATCCCACAAACAGTAATCAGATAAGTGACCAGATCATCTGTTTTTAGATGTTGACCAGGACACCGGGAGAACAACTTTGCTCCTCTTCGAATAGTGCTGTGGGATCTTTTACATCCACCTGAGGGGGCAGACTCTATTTAACTTCTCATTGTAAAGACGGCACCTCTAATAGTGCAGCACTCCCTTGGTACTGCACTGAAGTGTCGGCCTGGATTAGGTGCTCAAGTCTCTGGAGTGGAGCTTGAACCCATGACATTCTGACTCAGCGGCGAGAATGCTACCACTGAGCCAAGGCTCATGCATGTATCTATACTGTTGACTTATCCTAAAGCCCTGGGATTAACTATCTTGCTTAACCATTTTAAGAAACTTTTCATCAAGCTTTAACTTACAAAGGGCAGCAAATGAAAAGTGCTGGCGGATAAGCTGTTTTGAAGGCACAAATCTAGTTGGATTCGAAAGAACTGGAGTAGGCCATTCGGCTCCATGAACCTGTTCTGCTATTCTATCAGATGATGGATGATCTGTACCTCAACTCCATTTACCTGCCTTTGCTCTGTATCCCTTGATACCCTTACCTAAGAAAAATCTATCGATCTCAGTCTTGAAAATTTCAATTAACCCAGAATCTACAGCATTTTGGGGGAGAGTGTTCCAGATTTCCACTACCCTTTGGTGAAAAAATGCTTTTTGATTTCGCTCCCGAATGGCCTGCCTCTAATTTTAAGATTATGCCCCCGGGTCTGGATTCCCCGACCAGAGGAAATGGTTTCTCTATGTTTCTACCCCATTGAATCGCTTTATTTTTTAAACACCTCAATTAGATTACCCCTCAATCTTCTATAAAGGGAATACAAGCCAAGTTAATGCAGCCTGTCCTCACAATTTAACCCTTTAAGCGCCAGTATCATTCTGGTGAATCTGCGCTGCACCCCCTCCAAGGCCAATATCTCCTTCCTGTGATGCGGTGCCCAAACTGTTACAGTTCAGTTGTGCACATCGAACCACAGGCAAATGTTTTTTTTTTGCAAGTCATGCCTACTGATGTAAGCTGCTTTCATGTAGTGGTCTTGTTTAAACTCTTGTGGTAGTTTGGAGAATGGTGGCATTTAACAACCCCATTAACTGGCAAAACTTTACAGCATAATTCTTTGAAACCTTCTGCTCTCCAGTGATCATTCTGACCAGGAGTGTGTTTACCTTTTCATATCCAAGTTGAGAAAAAGCCATCAGGCCCTTACATACTTGCCTACCCCCAACCTTTGGCTGATTCCATTCCTCCCTTTCCCCCCCCCACCCTACCCAACCTCCTGGGAGAGGCAAAAAAACAGACCTGGAGTCCTCTGGCAAAAATTCCTCTCCAACCTGTCATGGAGGATTAGGCAAACCAGGAGGTCCCAGACTCACTAATTATGCAGGAGTAATTGATTCTTACCTTCTATATAATGTGATGACCACAAAATCTATTTAATGCCTTTTTGAAGGACTGTAAAGAATCGGGCATCACCATCTCAGCAGGAGGTAGTGAAGAGATCAGCCACCAGAAGGTCCCGGGTATTAGAAATTTACTGGGGGGTGGGGTGTGGGAGAAAGAGAATTACAAAAAAACAACCCTACTTGGCCTCCATGTCACTGTCAAATCCTCCGACCAGCATAGATCCACTGACGACCCTGCACTGCAGTGCCCAGCAAGCCAAGTCCCAGAAAGACTAGGCGGGATGCAGAAAGTATCCTGTTCCGCCCCATTTACATCTTGGCCATGTGCCCGGGTCCAGCTTCCCTTCCCCCAGAAATGCAAAAACCTGGTGTCTGCCCCTTTCTTCCTGACCTTTGTGCCCGGGGAAATGGGTGTTCCATGGGGGCAAAGGTCAGGAAAATCCGCTCCACAAAAACAATTCAGTTGTTTGAATTTAATCCTGTTATTATGAAATATATTGTTTTTATTTTTGAATTATTATTTTGTTTAAAACCTTTTAGGAATTTCAGGAATTGAAGGGGAAAAAATGGCGGATGAAAGTTGTTTTGAAAAAGTAATTTGAATGATTCGATTGGTTTCATCACCAAACAGCGATAATGAAAGTTGATATTGCAAAATAGTATGGGAAATGTGGTCATGAAATTTATAATGGGAAAGTTGATACAAAAGTATGACCAAATGAAGTATGTTTTGTAGACAGGAAGTGCATGCAGACTTAAGAATTTTAACATAGTATTTGACCTTTAGGGTCTTATGGCAGAGTGAGATTTTGGTTCAGTGAGGAATTTAGGGCTGGGGAGAAGTTTATTTGGCGCAGTCCCCACCACTCACACCATCCCCGCTTATCCTGGGCAACCGCCTATATTGGGCAAGTGGCGTAACCATTTGTCATCACCATAGGCGGCAATTGCAAAGGCACTGCTTAAAACTTTACTGTTAAGCGCACCGACTACTTTGTGCAGTTCAGTACTTTTTTTTTATTCGTTCACGGGATGTGGGCGTCGCTGGCAAGGCCGGCATTTATTGCCCATCCCTAATTGCCCTCGAGAAGGTGGTGGTGAGCCGCCTTCTTGAACTGCTGCAGTCCGTGTGGTGACGGTTCTCCCACAGTGCTGTTAGGAAGGGAGTTCCAGGATTTTGACCCAGCGACAATGAAGGAACGGCGATATATTTCCAAGTCGGGATGGTGTGTGACTTGGAGGGGAACGTGCAGGTGGTGTTGTTCCCATGCGCCTGCTGCCCTTGTCCTTCTAGGTGGTAGAGGTCGCGGGTTTGGGAGGTGCTGTCGAAGAAGCCTTGGCGAGTTGCTGCAGTGCATCCTGTGGATGGTGCACACTGCAGCCACAGTGCGCCGGTGGTGAAGGGAGTGAATGTTTAGGGTGGTGGATGGGGTGCCAATCAAGCGGGCTGCTTTATCTTGGATGGTGTCGAGCTTCTTGAGTGTTGTTGGAGCTGCACTCATCCAGGCAAGTGGAGAGTATTCCATCACACTCCTGACTTGTGCCTTGTAGATGGTGGAAAGGCTTTGGGGAGTCAGGAGGTGAGTCACTCGCCGCAGAATACCCAGCCTCTGACCTGCTCTCGTAGCCACAGTATTTATATGGCTGGTCCAGTTAAGTTTCTGGTCAATGGTGACCCCCAGGATGTTGATGGTGGGGGATTCGGCGATGGTAATGCCGTTGAATGTCAAGGGGAGGTGGTTAGACTCTCTCTTGTTGGAGATGGTCATTGCCTGGCACTTATCTGGCGCGAATGTTACTTGCCACTTATGAGCCCAAGCCTGGATGTTGTCCGGGTCTTGCTGCATGCAGGCTCGGACTGCTTCATTATTTGAGGGGTTGCGAATGGAACTGAACACTGTGCAGTCATCAGCGAACATCCCCATTTCTGACCTTATGATGGAGGGAAGGTCATTGATGAAGCAGCTGAAGATGGTTGGGCCTAGGACACTGCCCTGAGGAACTCCTGCAGCAATGCCCTGGGGCTGAGATGATTGGCCTCCAACAACCACTACCATCTTCCTTTGTGCTAGGTATGACTCCAGCCACTGGAGAGTTTTCCCCCTGATTCCCATTGACTTCAATTTTACTAGGGCTCCTTGGTGCCACACTCGGTCAAATGCTGCCTTGATGTCAAGGGCAGTCACTCTCACCTCACCTCTGGAATTCCGCTCTTTTGTCCATGTTTGGACCAAGGCTGTAATGAGGTCTGGAGCCGAGTGGTCCTGGCGGAACCTAAACTGAGCATCGGTGAGCAGGTTATTGGTGAGTAAGTGCCGCTTGATAGCACTGTCGACGACACCTTCCATCACTTTGCTGATGATCGAGAGTAGACTGATGGGGCGGTAATTGGCCGGATTGGATTTGTCCTGCTTTTTGTGGACAGGACATACCTGGGCAATTTTCCACATTGTCGGGTGGATGCCAGTGTTGTAGCTGTACTGGAACAGCTTGGCTAGAGGCGCAGCTAGTTCTGGAGCACAAGTCTTCAGCACTACAGCTGGGATGTTGTCGGGGCCCATAGCCTTTGCTATATCCAGTGCACTCAGCCGTTTCTTGATATCACGTGGAGTGAATCGAATTGGCCGAAGACTGGCTTCTGTGATGGTGGGGATATCGGGAGGAGGCTGAGATGGATTATCCACTCGGCACTTCTGGCTGAAGATGGTTGCAAACGCTTCAGCCTTGTCTTTTGCACTCACGTGCTGGACTCCGCCATCATTGAGAATGGGGATGTTTTCAGAGCCTCCTCCTCCCGTTAGTTGTTTAATTGTCCACCACCATTCACGACTGGATGTGGCAGGACTGCAGAGCTTTGATCTGATCCGTTGGTTGTGGAATCGCTTAGCTCTGTCTATAGCATGTTGCTTCCGCTGTTTAGCATGCATGTCGTCCTGAGTTGTAGCTTCACCAGGTTGGCACCTCATTTTTAGGTACGCCTGGTGCTGTTCCTGGCATGCTCTTCTACACTCCTCATTGAACCAGGGTTGATCCCCTGGCTTGTTGGTAATGGTAGAGTGAGGAATATGCCGGGCCATGAGGTTACAGATTGTGCTGGAATACAATTCTGCTGCTGCTGATGGCCCACAGCGCCTCATGGATGCCCAGTTTTGAGCTGCTAGATCTGTTCTGAATCTATCCCATTTAGCACGGTGGTAGTGCCACACAACACGTTGGATGGTGTCCTCAGTGCGAAGACGGGATTTCATCTCCGCGAGGACTGTGCGGTGGTCACTCCTACCAATACTGTCATGGACAGATGCATTTGCGACAGGTAGATTGGTGAGGACGAGATCAAGTAAGTTTTTCCCTCGTGTTGGTTCGCTCACCACCTGCCGCAGGCCCAGTCTTGCAGCTATGTCCTTCAGGACTCGGCCAGCTCGGTCAGTAGTGGTGCTGCCGAGCCACTCTTGGTGATGGACATTGAAGTCCCCCACCCAGAGTACATTTTGTGCCCTTGCTACCCTCAGTGCTTCCTCCAAGTGGTGCTCAACATGGAGGAGGACTGATTCATCAGCTGAGGGAGGACGGTAGGTGGTAATCAGCAGGAGGTTTCCTTGCCCATGTTTGACCTGATGCCATGAGATTTCATGGGGTCCAGAGTCAATGTTGAGGACTCCCAGGGCCACTCCCTCCTGACTGTATATCACTGTACCGCCACCTCTGGTGGGTCTGTCCTGCCGGTGGGACAGGACATACCCAGGGATGGTGATGGAAGAGTCTGGGACGTTGGCTGAAAGATATGATTCTGTGAGTATGGCTATGTCAGGCTGTTGCTTGACTAGTCTGTGGGACAGCTCTCCCAACTTTGGCACAAGTCCCCAGATGTTAGTAAGGAGGACCTTGCAGGGTCGACTGGGCTTGGTGTTTTGCCGTTGTCGTGTCCAGTGCCTAGTGGTCCAATGCCGAGTGGTCCGTCCGGTTTTATTCTTATTATGACTTTTCGTAGCGAGATTTTACAACTGAGTGGCTTGCTAGGCCATTTCAGAGGGCAATTAAGAATCAACCACATTGCTGTGGGTCTGGAGTCACATATAGGCCAGACCGGGTAAGGGCGGCAGGCTTCCTTCCCTGAAGGACATTAGTGAACCAGATGGGTTTTTACGACAATCATGGGTTTTCATGGCCATCATTACTGATACTAGTATTTTAATTCCAGATTTTATTTAATTAATTGAATTTAATTAATTAATTGAATTTAAATTCGCCAGCTGCTGTGGCGGGATTTGAACTCATGACTCTGGATTTTCGTCCAGGCCTCTGGATTACTAGCCCAGTAACATAACCACTATGCTACTTTAACCCGATTGAAGCCGCCTGAAGTCTCCACTTTCTGACTGCCTCCGGTAGTTAAAAGGTGTAAACAACTGATTGAAGATGCCAGTATATGAATCCGTCTTCACATTCGGTTTTTGCTGCTATGTTATCGGCTTTCAGTACCAATACACAGCCTGCAGTTGAAAATCAGACAAAACAGGGATGGAACTGCCAAAGAACTTTCTTCATTTTAAATGTAAGGACTTGCACAACACCAGGTTATAGTCCAACAGTTTTATTTTAAATCACAAGCTTTCGGAGCTTACCTCCTTCGTCAGGTGAGTGAAGGGTTCTAAAACGCATAGGATATATAGTCAGAGAACAATGCCTGGTGATTACAGATAATCTTTCCAACGGCCCCCTATCCCATCTCGGCTGGGAGAATATCACAGCAATCAAAGGTGTCGTTGGTGTTCAGACAGGTTAGCCACGGAAAACATTACATCCCAGTATACTGAATAGACAAGGGGGAAAGAAAGCAAGAAAGACAGACAGACAGACAACTAACTAACTTGTTTTCGCTGGTGGGGTTACATGTAGCGTGACATGAACCCAAGATCCCGGTTGAGGCCGTCCTCATGGGTGCGGAACTTGGCTATCAATTTCTGCTCGACGATTTTGCGTTGTCGTGTGTCTCGAAGGCCGCCTTGGAGAACGCTTACCCGAAGATCGTAGGCTGAATGTCCTTGACTGCTGAAGTGTTCCCCGACTGGGAGGGAACCCTACTGTCTGGCGATTGTTGTGCGGTGTCAGTTCATCTGTTGTCGCAGTGTCTGCATGGTCTCGCCAATGTACCATGCTCCGGGGCATCCTTTCCTGCAACGTATGAGGTAGACAACGTTGGCCGAGTCACAGGAGTATGAACCATGTACCTGGTGGGTGGTGTCCTCTCGTGTGATGGTGGTATCTGTGTCGATGATCTGGCATGTCTTGCAGAGTTTGCCGTGGCAGGGTTGTGTGGTGTCGTGGACACTGTTCTCCTGAAAGCTGAGTAATTTGCTGTGAACGATGGTCTGTTTGAGGTTAGGTGGCTGTTTGAAGGAGAGTAGTGGAGGCGTGGGGATGGCCTTAGCGAGGCGTTCGTCGTCATCGATGACATGTTGAAGGCTGCGAAGAACATGGCGTAGTTTCTCTGCTCCAGGGAAGTGCTGGACGACGAAGGGTACTCTGTTGGTTGTGTCCCGTGTTTGTCTTCTGAGGAGGTCTATGCGATTTTTCGCTGTGGCTGTCTCTGTGTGTGTGTGTGTGTGTGTGTGTGTGTGTGTCTCTCTCTCTCATCTGACCCATTGTGTATTCAGTATACTGGGATGTAATGTTTTCCGTGGCTAACCTGTCTGAACACCAACGACACCTTTGATTGCTGTGATCATCTCCCAGCTGACATGTGATAGGGGGCAGTTGGGAAGATTATCTGTAATCATCAGGCACTGTTCTCTGACTATATATGTTATGCGTTTTTAGAACCCTTCACTCACCTAATGAAGGAGGTAAGCTACGAAAGCTTGTGATTTAAAATAAAACTGTTGGACTATAAGCTGGTGTTTTGCAAGTCCTTACATTTGTCCACCCCAGTCCATCACCGGCATGTCCACATCATGGCCTGCAGCTGTCGATCATCACTTCGAGACTGGGCAGGGAGTTTCCTGCATTGCTCTCAATACACTCAGTGCGAGCAGCTCATTGAAGCTGCCCAAAGTCTCCACTTTGAGACTGCCTTCCATAGTTGTTAACGGTGCGAGCAGCTGATGCAGACTTCAGGCAGCTTCATTCGGCTGCTCAAACTGCGAGCGACTACAGGAAGCAATCGGAAAAGGGAGACTTCGGCCATCTTCATTCAGATGGATTCACCATCCACTGTATATAGCATGAACATGCGCGCTATATGCGACCAAACACACACTCCCACATACGTCAGTTGAGATGGCTGTTATGGATGCTATGTTCATTGTGTGTGTGATCCTCTGGGTATCCAGGAGGATCTCTCTCACCATCCAGCGTAATTAGTTACTTTCCAACTGGGCGGATGAGCAAGTTTGCGATTTTTCAGTGATTTCAATGATTACAGTATGTGGTGGCCCTTTAATTTGAAGCTGTCAAATCGCCGGAGAACCACTAGGTGCAAGTTCATGATTTCCGCATTTTAGTGCACATCTGCAAACGCAGAAAACTTGCTCCTTCAATTCGCCATTAAAAACAGAGAGCGCTGTTGAGCTCCTCCATTATTTTGGGAGCAAGTTCTGCCCCAGGATCTCCATAAAAACAGTGCAAGGGATGAACCCTCAAATTACACAGATTGTGGTAAGGTGTTTGAGACTTTGAGGGATAACCTAAGGAATCTAGGAAGAACAGTGGCTGATTAGAGAGAGGGAGCAGTCCTTGTTTCATCAAGTTACTAGATTTTTTTTTTAAGGTCGTTCAGATCTGGTGGATGTTAACTACCTGGATTTCAGAAAGGCATTGGAAACTATTCCATATAAAATACTAATTTACAAGATGGGGGTCCATGGAACATAATAGGCTGGATTAACACATGGTTGGAAAGTAGACAGCAGAGACACAGGTGGTGTGTGGGGAGGTATCGGAGCGGAAACCAGTCGGTAATGGAGTCCCGCAGGTTGTGGCTGTTGCTGTTCATAATTTTAAGCCCATATGATGGAGAGCCACTCACGCCCAACACAAACAAGTATCCTGGTACCAGGGATGAAGGACTTCAGTTAAATGGAGAGGCTAGAGAAGCTGGGATTGTTCTGCTTAGAGCAGAGAAGTTGAGGGTAGATTTGATAGAGGTGTCCAAAATTATGAAGGGTTTTGATAGGGTAGATAGGGAGAAACCGTTTCTAGTGGCAGAAGGTTTGGTAACCAGAGGACACAGATTCAAGGTAATTGGCAAAAGAACCAGAGGGGAGATGAGGAGAATTTTCTTACGCAGTGAGTTGTTATGATTTGGAATGCACTGCTTGAAAGGGTGGTGGAAGCAGATTCAATAGTAACTTTCAAAAGGGAATTGGGTATATACTTGAAAAGGAAAAATTTTGCAGGGCTATGGGGAAAGAGCAGGGCAGTGGGACTAATTGGATAGCTCTTTCAAAGAGCTGGCACAGGCACGATGGGCCAAATGGCCTCCTTCTGTGCTGTATGATATGTCAACCCAGAATTCAGACCTGGTGCTCCAGTCTCCACTCGCCAGGACTGTCTTGAGTGGGGTTCAAACCCTGCACCTTCTAACTCGAGGCAGGAATACTACCACTAAGCCAAAGGCTCGCTCCTGTAACAGGTCATTGGAGAGCAATTATAAACAAGAGCCTTGGGTGATTTTTCTCTCTCCCCTAACCAATTGCTGTTCCAACTGAGTTCAACTAACTGAGCACACGCTGAGGAATTGAACCTGGGCCCTCTGATCTTTACCTCCACACATTTACTCAGGATACAACTTTTGCCTTTAATGCATATTTTACAAATGGGCTTAAGGGGCCCTTTCCTGATAGTGCAACTATGGTGTTAAATTTCCTTTCTATGAAAAGCATTGTTCTGTATTTAACACACACTGGCCTATAACACATGCCTGGTTCACATGTCCATTTCTCATTTATATAAATGGTAGATTAGGAAGCTGAGAATTGTTTAACAAATAGAAAAATGTTTGGAGCTGTTTCAGTGCGAGCTTAGAGTTGGATTGAGTACCCATGGTCACGGTGCAGCAGTATGGTGTGTGGGGAGAAGTTTGATCCCATCACAAGCCTGTGGTTGCAAGTCTCTTAACAACCAGCTGTATGTCTTGAAAAGAGTTCAGTGGCCTGTTGAGATCCACAATGTGGGAGAGGAAAGGTTCCTATGTAAACAAGAGCTACATATCTTTGCAAGAAAAAAAATTAACTAGTGAGTAGCACGATGCTATCTCAATTTCATCAAGCTGTGAGTTCTGTTCAGTCAGCTGGCTGCTGATAGTGAAGTGTTGTTTGCCCAGAAATAATTTAACTGTGTCTTTCTTTATGCTATAAGTCTTACGGAGTGAATTTAGAACATGGGAATTGGGTTTGGCATCGGTTCAACTCTGATAAGCTGCGAGAGACCCGCACCATTGTTAATCTTGTTTTGTGTACTCGTGACTTGAGTATTCGAGACAAAACCACCTGGTTGTATTGCAGTGACTGCCTTTTATGCACAGGGTCTAGCTTTCAGCGCTAACCAATTCTGAAGCTATTGCTTTGAGTTGTATGTCATGGAGAAAATGACCAAAAGTAGATTAAGGTGCCACTCCCCTTTTTGTTTAATTTTAAACCTGTTCTTTTGTAACAAAAAAAAATCAGCCAAGTGCTATTTTGAGACGAGGCTTTTAATTTCTAAGAAATGTTGGTTAGTGCATTGTGCCACAGATTGGAATATCTGAAGTTTAATCTCAGTTTCGGCTAACGTTCTGATCACAACCGCCCCCCAACGCTAAAGATTTATTTCCCGGGTGGACAGTGCCACACTGATGAGTAGCGTTGCCAGCCCCCCTGGGTTGTCCTGGAGTGTTCAGGAATTGAAGATTAGTCTCCTGGGCACTGCTGGGAGCAACTTGGGAGGAATATTAAAAAAGGTTTTTTTTTCATTTTGAATGCTTTTATTTATTGGTTGTAAAAATATCAGAGATGGAAAAAGGCTGTTTTGACTGACCGTCAAGAATCATTCAATCGCGAACTAATAGTTTATTCGCTTTCCAATTGGCGTGGGAAGGCGGTGCACCGCGAGGATGGACGTGTCTTAATGCTAAAGGGATATGGGGGAAAAAGCGGGAACAGGGTACTGAGTTAGATGATCAGCCACTGTCATTTTGAATGGCGGAGCAGGCCCGAAGGGCCGAATGGCCTACTCTTGCTCCTATTTTCTATGTTTCTATGTGTTGGGCGGGAACACGGGGGTGGGATGGTTAGAGGCGGGAGGTCACGTGATGAAAACCTCCTGGGATACGTCCAACCAGAGTTGCTAACCCTGCTGACGAGAAGCTAAGTGCCCAGTGCTTGGAAGAAGTGGTGAAACAGAGGTTGTATCCTGGGCCACAGCTGGTCAGAGTGGGATGGGAGGTTATGGGATTATCTGCAGTCACTCATCTACCTCAGCTGGAGTCCAGGGTATGCAGCCTGGGCATCTATAGCAGGAGTAAAGACATGAAAAAGAGCCAGATAAAAATTTGTTCCCCCAGTTAAATGCATTTAGTCATTTGTACCTATCCTTTCCCAAATAAAAATAGTTCCTGGTTCTTCAATAACCGACATGCTTTCCACATACACTACAAGATTCTACCATCAATTTAGGTGTTAGCCTTGGCTCAGCGGTAGCGCCTCTCCTCTGAGTCAGAAGGTTGTGGGTTCAAGTCCCACTTTAGAGATTTGAGCATGAAATTTAGGCTGCTACTTCAGAGCAGTACTGAGAGAGTGCTGCACTGTTGGAGGTGCCGCCTTTCAGATGGATCGGTAAACCGAGGATCCGTTTTCCCTCTCAGGTGGACGTACAAGATCCCATGACACTATTTGAAGAAAAGGAGGGGAGTTCTCCCTGGTGTCCTGGTCAATATTTATCCCTCAACCAACATCACTAAAAGAACAGATTATCTGGTCATTATCACATTGCTGTTTGTGGGAACTTGTTGTGCACAAATTGGCTGCTGCATTTCCTTAATTACAACAGTGACTATAAAGTGCTTTAGGAAGTCCTGAAAGGTGTTATATAAATGCAAGTTTTTTTAAAAGAAACATTCCATGCACTGTGTGATGTGGGTACTATTCATACCAGAGGTCCAGATTTGGTCACTGCTCTGAGTGAGCAGGCAGTAATGATGGCTGTACGCTTGGCATCAGAGTCCTGGACTAGATTGGGTTTGGGGGGAGTTTTATTGGAGCTACTGCCCTGATTGCTATCCAGCGGTGTCTGCTGCAATATCCGTGGATGTTGGCTGAGAAAAGTTTCTGGCTCGGTTGTGGCGATTTCCCCCCCTCCCTCCACCTCCCGAGTCGAATAGCAGCACTTGCAGCCTTGGCTTACACATGGAAAATGGCCACTTGAGGAACAATACCGCAACACGGGTCAGTGGAGCAAGGATGCGGGCATTAGGAAGAATGTGTTTTGGTGATCATTTTGGCTTTTTTTTGTTGTAAATTGGTGTTCATTCAGAAGCTTCTGGAGTTGGAAACAGAGATCCGATTACTTGGTGCATATTTTTATTTTTACAATATCAACTCTCCGTTATCCAGCAGTGAGATCCCTATAGGTGATGAGGTAAATGCTTAGTTTACACTGATTTTTCTTTCTACTGTAGGTCAATCGTGGGACGCAGGTTTTTCTTCATAATGGGAACTCTGTACCTGTACAGGTGTATCACCATGTATATCACAACTTTACCTGTGCCTGGCATGCACTTTCAGTGTGCACCAAAGGTAAGACCCTAGCATTAAAACAAGTTTCTCTGCAATTTGCAATTGTATTCACTTTTTATTTACAGTTGCCCAAGAGAGGTTTGAGTATTGCAGTGGACCAGTGTATTTTTGAGAGATGTAAAATCAACAGAAAAACAGGCCCGGAAACAGTCGCTGGTTTGTGCTGAATTAGCTGATCTAAGCTGGGGGGAACGATTACGAGTGTTACAATTGGCTTCAGTGTCCGGGCTCAGTGAGAGGAACACCAGATAGGGTTCGCACCTCTGTTGTTATCCAGTGACTCCTCTTTTCTCCCCCCCCCCCCCCCCCCCCCCCGCAACCCCGGGCTGTCATTTCTATTGCTTTCTGTATACTAATTCAAAAATATTTACTGCAATGATAGCACTGGTAACTGATGTTAGAATAGGGGGGGATCCATCAATATGTTGTGAAGGAGGAGGGGAGCTCCTTGGGAGTCTGTCAATATTTGTAAGGGGTTCCGCACGGGAAGAAATTTGAAAATCATTTCTCTATACTTCTGATGTTAAAACAAATTGAAAGTTTAACACCAATTTGATTTGAAGAGGTGAGGGAAGATATTTAATTCTTGTACTTTCTAATACAATCCTTAGCAGCTGCACCTAGTGCTACAAACTAATTCATCTTAGTTTTTACCGAATATTAAAAATCAAAATAGTCCCCAGGTTTATCTGGGGGGTATCTGAGACCAGGAAGATCCTATGTTGTGCTGTGTTAGCCAATCTTAGCCAACGTGGCGATAAAGATAGAATTTGGCCTTGGTACCTCTGGATTAGGTAGGAGAAAATCAGCTGCAGGTTCCCACTCCTGATCGCTATCCAACTACCCCTTCTGGAAGTATGCACATGTGGGCATTAGGTGAGGATAGGTTCAGGCTTGCGTGTGAAGCCCCTTGTAGTTGACTAGAATGCTGACACCGTCTAGGCTCACTAAAGTAGAATGACCACGCTAGTGATGTACCATATTGCACGAAGGAATCAGCACCTTTTAGGTGGGGGAGGGGAGCAAATTGGTGAATAGAAGAAAAAGTGCTTTTTATAAAGAAGAAAATATAGATGAAACCCATGCTTGGAAAGTTCCCTCAGCAGCAGCTATAACTTCAGTTTGACCTTGTTTCAGTGCCTGAGTGGTTTACAGAAGCATCTGGAGCAGACTGTTCCAGAAATCCAGATGGTTCAAGATACCCAAACACAGCATGGCTGTTGTTTTAATAATATAGCTAGGAAATTCTATCCTACGCTTTACCAGTGACTTAGTGAAGGGAACCCTTTGTGGTGTCTTTATATTATTGTTGGGATTCCCAATAATCCTGTATCAAATTATAAAGAAATAACATCTGGGTTTATTAAGTTGAAGACAAGTTTACGTTCACCAGCTCAGCTTCTACTTACTACCTCCATCATTTGGACCTACTAACTTTTTCAGTCTGGCTCTAACTGTTTGTGGTCAATTGAAACATTGAGACAGCATCTATAAATTCTCATACTTGGATCGAAACACTGGCACTTACTAATGTTGAGGGAACATCTATAAATGCTCATTCCCAAACTCATGCAGCTAGGTCAGGGCTGAGGCTAGAGGGGATGGTGAGGAAAGGAACAGGGGAAAGTGGGACCTGGAGCTGCACATCGTAATCCTGGAGTTGTAGTCTGGTTTTTGATTGTGTCACATTAGCATCACAATCCAGTTTTGCTCTTTACACAAGTGTTGTGATGGATGCTGGCCGATTGGAAGATGGAATGGGTAGTGTAATGGATACATTTGACATTTCTCATCTGTTTATTATGTCATGGCAGCTGTATATAAAAATATTTGCTGGAATATGATTGGTTATTATTTTTGGTTGAATGTGATTGAGTATTACCTTTTGTTGGAATGTGATTGGGTATTACCTTTTACTGGAATATGGTGGGCAATTACAATTCACTGGAATGTGATTGGGCAATTCTGATTTACTGGAATGTAATTGGTGACCAAGGTTTTGGGAATTATGATTCATGAATAATAAAATTAGAATATAATTAGTAAGAAAGGTTGACACTTAAACATTTAATCAATGAGTAAAATTATTAAAATTGATCATCTTTATGACTGTGACATGAACTCCAACTACACTACAGACATAAATTTGACAATAAATATGTATGAAGTCTTGTGTATAGTGCACATCGTACTTAAAATGTGTCTGTAGCACAAGAAGTCTTGCGCTTTTCTGATTGGCTTCTTGAACCACCAAAAACACCTGGCCACTATCCAATTATTTAATTGCCTCACCACATCTCTCTCAAATGCCTAGTCTATCCTCGGAGCAATGCCATGGGGGAGCCACGAGTAAAAATACAGAATCATTCCTCAAATGACAGATTAGAGGGGTAATCTCATGATTCTACACTCTGGGGTTGAAGCTTTGCTAACAAAATGTGGGTTAGACAACTGGAGCTACAATATTGTAGCCCTTTCTCCGACCTGTGTTCCCCACAAATGTAACTCCCCACTGGGAGCACAGGATTGTGGCAACAGTATTTACAGTAGAGGAAGAGGATAGCATGCTGGATGCCCCAAGGAAACTAATTTTGAATCAGGGACTCACCATAATTAACATGAGCAAATTAGTACCATTATTTTCTTCATTACTGTTAGTGACAAATCCCCAGCACCAGATGGTTTTTATCCCAGGGTTTTAAAGGAAATAGGTGAGAACATTGTAGAAGCCCTAACCATAATCTTCCAAAGTTCTTTCGATTCAGGCACCGTTCCTTTTTAGATTAGAAAATTGCCCATGTCACTCTGCTATTTAAGAAAGGTGAGAGAAGTAAACCAGTAAATTATTGACCAGTTAGCCTAACATCTGTTTTCGGGAAATTGAGAGTCTATAATTAAGGATAGAGTGACTGAACACCTTGAAAATTTTCAGCTGATCAGAGAGAGTCAACGTGGATTTGTAAAGGGTAGGTTATGCTTGACGAACCTGATTGAATTTTTTGAAGAGGTGACTAAAGTAGTGGACAGGGGACTGCCTATGGATGTTGTTTATATGGACTTCCAGAAGGCATTTGATAAAATCCCTCATAAGAGACTGTTAGCTAAAGTTGAAGCTCATGGAATTGAGGGCAAATTATTGATCTGGTTAGGAAATTGGCTGAGCGGCAGGAGACAGAGTAGGGATAATGGGCAGTTGGCAGGATGTGACTAGAGATGTCCCACAGGGATCTGTGTTGGTGCCTCAACTAGTCACTGTATTAACGACTTGGATATGTGGCTCTCTATCCCGTCATCTGAGTTTGCAATGACACAAAGGTAAGCAGCATTGTAAGCAGTGTAGATGGAAGCATAAAATTACAAAGATATTAATAGATTGTGAATGGGCAAAACTGGCAAATGAATTTCAATGTAAGCAAGTATGAGGTCATCCATTTTGGACCTAAAAAGGATGGATCAGAATACTTTCTAAATGGTGAAAAGCTCGAAACAGTGGATGTCCAAAGAGACTTGGGGGTCCATGTACATAGATCATTAAAATGCCATGGACAGCTACAGAAAGTAATCAAAAAAGCTAATGGAATGCTGGCCTTTATAGCTAGAAGACTAAAATACAAGGGGGTAGAAGTTATGCTACAGCTATACAAAGCCCTGGTTAGACCACACCTGGAGTATTGTGTTCAGTTCTGGGCACTGCACCTTAGGAAGGGTATATTGGCCTTGGCGGGAGTGCAGCGTAGATTTACTAGAATGATACCTGGACTCCATGGGTTAAATTACGAGGAGATTACACAAACTAGGGTTGTATCTCCTGGAATTTAGAAGATTATGGGGTGATTTGATTGCAGTTTTCAAGATATTAAGGGGAACTGATAGAGAGAAACTATTTCCGCTAGTTGGAGAGCCTAGGACTAGGACGTAGCCTAAAAATTAGAGCCAGGACTTTCAGGAGTGAAGTTCGGAAACACTTCTACACTCAAAGGATGGTAGAAGTTTGGAACTCTCTTCCACAAATGGCAGTTGATGCTAGCTCAATTGTTAATTTTAAATCTGAGATTGATAGATTTTTGTTATGGGGCTAAGACAGGTATATGGAGTTAGGTCACAGATCAGCCATGACCTCATTGAACGGCAGAACAAGCTCAAGCGGCTAAATGGCTAAAGTGTAGTAAATGTGCTTTGTACTAATATTTCATAAAGTTTCATTATCTTAGTCTTATTTATCCAGCCCGTTATAACAAATTTATTTAAAGTCTGCTTTTATTTTTTTAAAACGAGTTAACTATGTAAACAATTCTACAGTTCATGTTAAGGATTCATGGGGATAGGTTGTATTGAATAATAGCATATAAGCTGGTTACACAATTTTTCCATTGGATCTTTTGAAAGAAATTACTTAGATATTTACTATTAAATAAAAAAAACACTCCATTTTTGCTTCCTTGCAAAGGCACAGAGAGGATATCTAGTATCAGTTACACTTGGGCCTCTTCCAAACTGGTTTTCAGCCTCTGGGGTTTGAGGTAATTTGACGAGAATGTGCACATTTCTCATCACTGTTTTGTTCTCTTCCAGCTGTATGGGGATTCCCAAGCCAAACTGCAAAGAATCTTAAAGCTGATTTCTGGTGGAGGGCTTTCGATTACTGGCTCGCATATCATGTGTGGTGATTTTCTGTACAGTGGTCACACTGTCATGCTGACGATCACTTACTTGTTTATCAAAGAATGTAAGTGGTTACTATATGTTAGTATAGGAGTAGTACTTGTAATAAATTGGATAGCCAGGTGGTGAAGGATAGAATACTAGTTCCTGGTCTTCAGTTGCTTCCAAGCCTTTATACACAGAGATCAACATCTCTCACTCCACACCCTAGATAAGCTCTCATATAAATGAATACAAGAGAGTCCGCAATTGATACGCACCACCTGAATACAATTAACACTAACTGCCATAAATCATTTGGATACAATTAATAATAATGACCTTGGCTGGGCTAGTGCAAGGAAGCAGGTGCATTGGAGCTCTGGCACACTGAGCCACAGTATAGTGGAAAGTACTTTTGCTTGCATGACTTCCCACATGGGTCCTTTCTGACATTAGTCACAGGGAGACACTAAGCAGAGGTCAAGCATTGTGGCTCACCACAGGCCCTGGATAATTAAAGGGATAGAGTCAAAGGCATGAGATCAGGTTACTTGTCAGCATAATTTTGGGAAAAAAAATCATTTTCAGGATGTGGGTATCATTGGCAAGGCTGGCATTTACTGCCCATCCCTAGATGCCCTGAGAAGGTGGTGGCCCTTCTCAGTGTCTTGCGAAGCCACTTCAGACTTAAGAGTTAATCACATTGGTATGGGACTGGAGTCACATATAAGCCAGATCAGGTAAGGACAGCAGGTTTCCTTCCTTAAAGGTCATTAGTGAACCAGTTGAAGCTGTCCGATTGTTGTAAAAACTCATGTTCACTTTTACTGATAACCAGCCTATTAGTCAATTAGTGTGTACCACAAGCAGATCTAAAGGGGCAAATAATGGCTTCATATGAACATAGAGACGTACAGGACCATTTGGGTTCATCTGACTGGCCCCAGAGTTCAAAAGCAGAATACACAGTTCACTACCTATATCCTTCAATGGACTTTCTTGCCAAATGCCTATCCAATTCCCCCTTCATTTTTTTTTCATTCTCAGTATATGGGCATCACTGTTGAGGTCGGCATTTATTGCCTATCCCTAGTTGCCCTTGAGGTGATGGTAGGCCACCTTCTTAAACCACTACAGTCAGTGTGGTGAAGGTACTCCCAGGTTTTTCCCCAGTGACAATGAAGGAATGGCGAAATATGTCCAAGTCAGGATGGTATGTGAAGGGAAGTTGATGGTGGTGGTGTTCCCATGCACCTGCTGCCCTTGTCCTTCCAGATGGTGGAGGCTGTGGGTTTGGAAGGTGTTGCCAAAGAAAGCTTGGAGAGTTGCTGCAGTGTATCCTGTAGACCGTACACACTGCACCCATGGCATGCCAGTGGTAGAGAGGGTGGATGGTTAGGCTGGTGGATGAAGTGCCAATCAAGCAGACTGCTTTGTCCTGGATGGTGTTGAGCTGCTGGAGTGTTGTTGCAGCTGTACCCATCCAGGCAAGTGGAGAGTATTCCATCACATCCCTGACTTGTATCTTTATAGGTGGTGGAAAGGCTTTGGGGAGTCAGGAGGTGAGCCCTTTGCTGCAGAATGCCCAGTCTCTGACCTGCTCTAGGCTGGGTGTTCTGAGTTGAGTGGCTCACCTCCTGAAAAAAAGTTACTGATATTATCAGCCTTGATCGTCTCCTTGGGGAGTCCATTTCAAACGTTCACTACCCTCTGAGTGAAATTGTTAGATCTGATCTTTCCCATCACCTTTCCTCTGCTGTGCTTCATCCCATGGCCCTTCTTTTCCTAGGTTCTTTTTGTGTGATACTCTTAATTCATTATATTACTATGACCATCATCAAATCATAGAATGACTTGTCTCTGTGCTGTAACATTCGGTCCATCAAGTGTGCTGTATTTTCCATTCACATGAGCCTCCTGGTCTAATCAAACCCTCCTCCTCACTCCCCTTCCCCTTTTTTAATTAACTATTTATTTAATTATCTTTAAAAAGAATTAATGGAGTCTCCTTCAACAATAGTCTGTAGCAGAGAATTCAATGTTCTAAATAATCTCTATGTAAAGAAATATTTTCTAACTTCCTCTTTAATCTTTTTGTGACCATTTTACTTTTGTGCCCTCTTGTTACTGTCTCGCCAACCGGTGGAAACAATCTATCGCCATTCACCATATCATAAACCTTCAATATGTTGAAGAACTCTAGCAGGTCACCCCTCAATCTGCTTGGGGGGTGGGGGAGGGAGGGAGGTGAAAGGCTCTAACTTCTAGAGTCAGTCTACATAACTAACCCTTCAACACTAATAATATCCCAGAAAACCTAAGCTGGACCTTATTCATTGCTTTTTATATTCTTCCTGTACAGAGTGCAGTTGTGGAACTGCATGCAATACTCCAACTGAGATATGTCTAAATTCCCATACAAGATCAACATTGCCACCTTCCCCTTGTATTCTGGATACAAAAACAAGGAACCCATTTGGTTTTTTTAGGGTCTTATCTACTTGCACTCCCATTATTTGCACATCAAAGTACTTGCCACCTTTTAATGACCCAGGCCTCTGTTCTGCTCCTCTATTCCATTTAACATCTTACCATTTAAGGTGTCTTTCTCTCCCTATTCTCCTAAAATATATGACTTTACATTTTTCTACATTGAACTGCATCTGCCATTGAACTGCCCATCTTGTTGTTCTATCAATGTCCTCCTGTGGTCTTTCAGAACCAGATCAAGTAATGCTTCCTTCCTTGTGGGAGTTGCAATATATTGACTGAGAAAACAATACTGAACAGTTTTTTTTAAAAAAAACTCTCCTTCCCTAACCCAGTCTATTTTTTGATAATTAAAATCTAGAAGTATGTCACTTGTTACACATCTCTCTATTTTATCTACAAATTTCATCCTCCATTTCCTTGCCACAGTTTGGCTATATCCCAGTATGTGACACATCCCTTGTTATTCCTCAGCTCAATCCAAAGGGATTCTGTTTGGACCCATCTCTATTTAAGTGCTTCCACTCTCGTGGTATGATACTGTCTCTGGTAGTACCACTACCACACCTCGCTTTCTTCCTTCCCTATCCTTGCTGAAAGTCTTAAAACACTGAACATTTAATTGCCAATCCTCACCCAGCTACAGCTATGTTAGTTTCTGCTATTATATCACAAATTCCTATTTTAGTTCATTATTCTGGTTGCCCAATTTTTTTTCTTGTATGCTGTGCGTTAATAGGCATATATTTTCAGTTTGGATTTCCTTATTACCTGCCCAGTTCCTTTTTTAAAAAACAATCTTGTTCTTTTATACCCTCTTTACCTTCGTATGACTTTTATACACCTTTTTAACAGTCTATTCTATTCTGTTGCTGTCTCCCTGCCCCATCCATATTAGTGTAAAGCCTCTTTGACAGCTTCAGTTAACCTCCCCACAAGGATATTGGTTCTAGCTGTGTTCAGGTATAGACCATCCTGTTGGCACAACTTGTCCTGCTCCCGAGCTAGTCCCAATCCCCCAGGAATCTGAACCTTTCCATCCTACACCACATACAGCTTAGAATGCTTTCCCAGACTTTGCCCACATTTGGAAGGATAGACCAGTACACGACTGTACTATTGGGTGGTTCTTTACAGTTCAAGTGGCCATGCATACCATTACTCTTCTCTGACGTCGCAAAGGCAAACTTACCTAGATATGGTGGCGAATTATATGATTGGATTAAGCAAGCAGATGCTGACACATGGGGTAAGGTTGCAGTTGCCAGCACCACTCCAAAACATTGCGCAAATGGCCATTATTCATGTGTAAGCTCCAGATGATCAGTGTTACAGACTATTCAATCACAGATGGTGTCACTTCTAAGCCTGATCCTGATCTCAACTGGCACCCATTCATTTGCACTTTCCATCAGGAGACGCCAGCCAGAAATCAGAAGCAGAACACCTGACCGAATTTATTCCTTGCTAGCCCAAGGGAGCTGAGGCCTACTGTCGGGTCCCCAACTTCTGACCCAGCTGAGATCACCTCACTCATTCCGGACTATGAGTCAAATCTGGGATCTACTGATGTGTGAAATTTCATGCCACAATGGGCAGTCCCTTAGACTTGCAATGCCACTAGGGGAGCTTCAAGCCTATTGTTCAATGTAAAATTGTGGGTGTTATCTTTGATAAATTATGGTATTCATTTACCTTTTTATATTAATGTAATACTAGTTGATCTCCTGTGGCGTTGCACACAAGGAAGGGAGCCCAAATGTTGTGTTTAGGTGAAGGATGTTTAGTGGATGGGGAATAATTGGAACCAGGTGTGCAGATGATATTCATTCCTCATTTTTAAAATCTTACATTCTGGCCTTATTTTTGAATCTATTATAAATTCCTATGGGCACATTTATAACCAAAACTGCTGATGCAAATTGTTATACTGCAGTTACTCCCTCCTACCAATAGTGGCACTGCAGTTGACAGGAAGCATGTGCATGTGTAAGATTTTTACTATATAATTTATACAGGCAAACCCATTATAAATGTGGACATAGGAAATAAAATAACGGGGAAAAAATAACACAATGTGTTCAGAAGTCAAATGGTGGAAACGGGAAGTGTGTGCAGACTTACAATTTTTAACGTAGATATATCAGTGTTTTAAAAAAAAAATCGTCTCTTGGTCTTCTGTTTCAGTCGTTTGTAAGGATACCAGAGGATAGATTTTCATCTTCACTGCCTAGGTGGTAATCTGGGAGAGCTGATTGCATGTCCATTACAGAACCCGCCCAATTTCAATGGAATGAAAATCGGGCGGGTTAAATAAAGGGCGAATAATCCACCCTGTCAGATTACCACCCAGATGGTGAAGATAACTACACCCATGAGTCTTTGTTTATAAAGTGCAGTGGTGCAGGATTTAACACCCGGTGACTTTGTTTTCCACAGACTCACCACGTCGGTTCTGGTGGTATCCTTGGATCTGCTGGCTCCTCAGTGCAGGTGGAATTGTGTGTATCCTAATAGCCCATGAGCATTACAGTGTGGATGTTTTAGTGGCCTATTATATTACAACGAGGCTCTTCTGGTGGTACCATACAATGGCCAATATTCCGGTGAGTTTCTGGTGGACCATGGAGATGGAAACATATTTTGAAGGCTACACTCAGGGACACTTGGCTATTTCACACCTTTGAGCAGAACAAGACACAAATATGAGACCTTTTTTCCCCTCCCGATTATATTATCATCTAAGAGACCTTTCTTCATGTATGAGCCCAGACAATGAGTTTCAGCAGGTATTTGTCCATGAGCGAGCAATGCTGTGTGATTTATTAACAATTTGCTAAGACAAGGGGATTGCGTCTTTGGATTTAGGAACAGGAGTAGGCCATTCAGCCCCTCGTGCCTGCTCCGCCATTTGATAAGATCATGGCTGATCTGTGATCTAACTCCATATACCTGCCTTTGGCCCATATCCCTTAATACCTTTGGTTACCAAAAAGCTATCTATCTCAGATTTAAATTTAGCAATTGAGCTAGTATCAATTTCTGTTTGCGGAAGGGAGTTCCAAACTTCGACCACCCTTTGTGTGTAGAAATGTTTTCTAATCTCACTCCTGAAAGGTCTGGCTCTAATTTTTAGACTGTGCCCCCTACTCCTAGAATCCCCAACCAGGGGAAATAGTTTCTGTCGATCCACCCTATCCGTTCCCCTTAATATCTTTTAAACTTCGATCAGATCACCCCTTAACCTTCGAAACTCCAGAGAATACAACCCCAATTTGTGTATTCTCTCCTTGTAACTTAACCCTTGAAGTCCGGGTATCATTCTAGTAAACCTACGCTGCACTCCCTCCAAGTCCAATATGTCCTTCCGAAGGTGCGGTGCCCAGAACTGCTCACAGTACTCCAGGTGCGGTCTAACCAGGCTTTTGTATAGCTGCAGCGTAACTTCTGCCCCCTTGTACTCTAGTCCTCTAGATATAAAGGCCAGCATTCCATTAGCCTTATTGATTATTTTCTGCACCTGTTCATGACACTTCAATGATCTATGTACCTGAACCCCTAAGTCCCTTTGGACTTCCACTGTTTTTAACTTTTTACCATTTAGAAAGTACCCTGTTCTATCCTTTTTTGATCCAAAGTGATGACCTCACATTTGTCTACATTGAATTCCATTTGCCACAGTTTTGCCCATTCACCTAATCTGTCAATATTGCTTTGTAATTTTATGTTTTCATTTACACTGCTTACAATGCCACCAATCTTTGTGTCATCAGCAAACTTAGATATGAGACTTTCTATGCCTTCATCTAAGTCGTTAATAAATATTGTGAATAACTGAGGCCCCAAGACAGATCCCTGTGGGACTCCACTAGTCACATCCTGCCAATGTGAGTACCTACCCATTATCCCTACTCTCTGTCGCCTTTCGCTCAGCCAACTTCCTAACCAAGTCTGTACTTTTCCCTCGATTCCATGGACTTCGATCTTAGCTAACAGTCTCTTATGTGGGACCTTATCAAATGCCATCTGGAAGTCCATATAAATAACATCCATTGACATTCCCCTGTCCACTACTTTAGTCACCTCTTCAAAAAATTCAATCAGGTTTGTCAGGCACGACCTACCTTTCACAAATCCATGCTGGCTCTCTCTGATTAATTAAAAATTCTCTGTGTTCAGTCACCCTATCCTTAATTATAGACTCCAGCATTTTCCCCACAACAGATGTTAGGCTAACTGGTCTATAATTCCCTGGTTTCCCTCTCTCTCCTTTCTTAAAAAGCAGAGTGACATGCAATTTTCCAATCTAGAGGAACAATTCCTGAATCTAGAGAACTTTGAAAGATTATAGTTCGGGCATCCGCAATGTGCTCCCCTACTTCCTTTAAAACCCTGGGATGGAAACCATCTGGTTCTGGGGATTTGTCACTCTTTAGTGCTATTATTTTCTTCATTACTGTTGCTTTACTTATGTTAATTTTATTGAGTCCCTGTCCCCGATTCAATATTAGTTTTCTTGGGATTTCCGCCCTCTTTCTACTGTAAATACTGACGCAAAGTAATTGTTCAACATGTCCTCCATTTCCCCATTGTCAATGACAATATCCCCACTTTCAGTTTTTAAGGGGCCAACACTGCTCCTGACCACCCTCTTTTTCCTAATATAACTGTAAAAGTTCGTCATATTGGTTTTGATATCCCTTGCAAGTTTCTTTTCATACACTCTTTTTGTAGCTCTTACTATCTGTTTTGTGACCCTTTATTGATCTTTGCATCTTTCCCATTCGCCAGGATCAGCACCATTTTATGCCTTTTTGTACGCCCTTTCCTTATGTCTTATACTGTCCCTTACCTCTTTAGTTGTCCATGGCTGTTTTTTTTGGCAAGTAGACTTCTTGCCCCTCAGGGGTATAAACCGATTCTGTATCACGTTAAACGTTTCTTTGAACATTTCCCACTGATCATCGGTCGTTTTACCCATTAACAGATTTGGCCAGTTTACTGTGGACAGTCTCTCTCTCTCATCCTATTGAAGTCGGCCTTGCCCAAGTCTAGAATCTTAGCAGCTGATTCACTTTTTTCCTTTCAAACACTACATTGAACTCTATCATGTTACGATCGCTATTGGATAGATGTTCACGCACAGTTAAGCTGTTAACTAAATATGGTTCATTACTCATTACTAAATCTAGTATGGCTTGCCCATTTAGCTGTTCAGATTACTTATATTTAGTAACCTAAACCCTTTTACTTTAGGTAGAATTTTTAAAAATAATTTTCAAATCTCTGGGCCATTGTTGTATGTTTCACCTGGATGAGCGAGTAGATGTAACCTTTAATATAAGTTCTTGTTTTTCTCAACAGACCTTGAAAACCCCCTCACAGACCAATCAATTTTCCCAGGCCTGGTGGTTCCAGGTTTTCCTTTTCTTTGAGAAGAACGTGCACACTTCAGTTCCCTGCTCCTACGTGTGGCCGCTCTCTTGGCCTCCAAGCTGCCTGAAGTTGTCGTGTTGGAGATACTCTCGGGTTCAAAAGTTGTGAAGCCCAAGTGATATTCCATCTTTTCCTGTGTAGCAGCCCACCAAAAGAAGAATTTTTATCTTTACATTCACTTCCATCTAATAAATGAATCGAGCACTTTTCCAGACCACAAGTTGAATGTAAAGTTAAGAAATCTGCAACAGTGGAGAATCAATGCTTTGCAGGTCCAGCTGGTTATTTTTAACAGATATTTAACTTCAGCCTAAATTTCAAATGCATGTCTTATGGCTATTATGCTATTACTTGAGTCATTCCTAAAGAGCTGGTTAAATATGTAAACCATAAGCGAGGGTCTCCGACTAAGTCTCACCTGTGATCTAGGTAGCAAGGATATACACTTATTCTCTGCGAACACAGTCCTACCATGGTTGAACATGTCACTTGAAGGAAGAGTTGGAAGGCACAGATAAGAGTACTAACTATCCTGCTGAGTATGTTTTAACAAATCTATGCAACAAATTTATTTTGCACATTATTTCAGATTACAACTAAAACTGTGAACTTTGAATTTTTAAAACCAGCATCCCTGAGTCATGTCTGCACAGAAATTGGGATTCTGGGATGACTGGTTAGTAGCTTCAACCCTTGTAGCACATGCCAAAAGAAACTGACTAAAAAGAGTACAAGGGGTCTCATTCTGGCCACGCTTCACTCTGTTGGTTTCATTCTGAATATCATCAGCTAAAACTGAGCTCCTCGTAACAGGGGGCAAAAAAAGTCCTGAAGCCCCCAACCCCCCCACCCCCACCCCTGAAGACTCAGTGTGTAAATGCACCATCTGGTGTGGTACTGAGCCACATGGAACAGGGAGGTCTGCAGTTCAAACTGTGGCTGAGTTAAATGATCTCATGAGGTGCTACAGTTAACTTCAGTGATATTGAGGTGGGATGGGGAGATATCGGTCAGCATTCCCACTCCTGATTGCTATCCAGTGACTCCTGGCAGAAGTGTACATGGGTGAACATCAGGCTAGATTGTGATGCCTTTTGTGATCCATTAACAGCATTCGCAGTCTTAGCTCAAGTGAAAAGTTGAAATGGATGAACTGCTGGAGGGCTGCCCATTGAACGATAACTCAGCTTTCAGGAGGGAAGAAAACAGAAGGGAGGGAGGGAGGTTTCCTTGTACAAGATGGGATAGGTTAGTGTTGGCTAATTCAAATCTGATTTTCTGCAATGATTTAAAGCTGTACTTTCTTACAGATTAATGTTCTGATGAAGGTGAGGTTCAGCAATACTCAACCCAATAGCTGAATCCGAAGGGCAGTTGCGTTTAGTTTAATTGCAGAGTTTAATGTCTAATGTCTGTAGAGACTCCAGTCAATTTAGCAGACATTAGATGTTTATCTCTTGAATATTTGTGTTTTCCTTTCATCAGTAATGGGTTGGATTCTATTTTATTTACTAAATTTTAATTTGTTACTATTTGTTTTTACCCAAAACACTGCCCAGAGTGAAGTGTATTTATGTACCATTATACGTATCACTTTCAGTAACAGGAAATATATGTATATTTTACGTACATTCTCATTGTGGGACATGCAATTTTCCAATAAGATCCGTTCTAAAGATCAGTATTGCAATGTATTGAATTAATATAGCACCTTTTTTTCTGAAGCAGCTCACAATCAAAATGATAGTGGATAAGGTCATTCCTTAAAGGGACAGTTCATGCATGCCAAGTCTTTCTTGTGCCAAATCTGAGTCACGCTTGCATAGCTTATTCTCGCACAGTATAAAACAAACCTTTTGCTGCTGACTCCAGGGTAACACCACTTATTTTGCAAGAGAAGTTGGTGAATGGGATTGGTTCCTGGTACTGGAGAGGGAGCGGCTATGGTTGTTTCATGGGAATGCATTTGGGTCTCTGCCCATTCCCTCAGTGACTGTGCAGCTTGTCTGCATTGAGAAAGAGAGAGAGAGAGAGACAAAAGTAAAACTTGCAACTTGGCAACTGGAGCAAGTATAGCACAGGAGTGAGACCTCTTCCCTCTCAGTCCTTGTCTCTCCCTTTCCCTCGGACACACGTCAACCTAGTACTGATGTGTGGACGATAATTTGGCCCAGGAGTTGTCGGAGCAACATTTGATGATCTTTCCTCTCCTCACTGCTTCACTTCCGGTGACTTCATGCAGGAGAATCTCACACTTGGCACTCCTCAAAACTTGGCATTCGTGGAGGTATGTTCTGCTCAATTGCCCCAGAGTTGCTCAGTGTTCAAAAAGGGAAGTATCTGAGCACCTAACTGGTATGCCTTCATCAACCTTTTATTTAGTTGAACTGGTCAGAGGTAGCCTGGGAGCAGGCATTTTGTATAGAGCTTCCCTTTATGTGGCATGTCATTCTGCTGCAGTGACATCAGGAAAGGGGAGAGACAATTCACTATTTGTGATATCTCTCCGGGGGTGGGGGTAATTCCATATAAAATGGTTGCTCTCAGGCTATCTCTAATCCCCCCCCCCCTTCCCCTGGTTTAAATTATAAAACATCATAACACGTAGAGACACAACAGTGCAGACGTCTCCCTTTTATAACAATTAAGATTAAGGAGCAATTTAGTAGAATATATTTCCCATTTCAAGGAATACAGATAATCTTGGAGGCCTTTCAGACTTGATTGGGAGCCCCAAGTTTACATCTTACTATCACTTTACCTAAATGCTGTTCAGAAAGTGTTTTCAAATCAAAAGTCAAACTGGTGAAAGAGTTGAAGAAAATCACGGGTTTACTAGGGGATATGATTATTTACTTGATGTTTTTATTGTTCAAAAATACTGACTTCATATTTTTAAATAAGTTTTTTAATAATCTCATGCCTTGTATTTTAGCCCTAATCTGAGTATATGCACTTCATGATGGATTTCTATGGGCACAGTTTGTCATACAAAATGTCATAATGATTATGTGTACAATTAGAGTAAAATATTTGATTGTAAAAATATATTGAATCATTTTGTCTCATGTCAATGCATTTTAGTTGTAGCCTATTTTCTTTCATTATAAATCCCAAATTAGTTTTATTTTTTGTCACTCCAGCTTTCTCCCCATCTCTGAGACTTTGACTTCTGCTGGACTAAAGTTGCTGGCCACTCCCCAGTACCTTGCCCAAGTGGCCTGGTCTTTCCTCATGTCAGTTCAGACAGCAAGCATTGGCAGGCTATTGGCTGAGGGGGGGGGGGGGGGGGGGTGCAGGGGGTGGTGGCTGGCAGCATCACAGCCCAGCCCAACACTGACATACACAATCGCGTCAATGAGAAGTGGAATCCTTGGACTCACTAGCCCAGGGGTGGTGACACTATGCCTATGATTAACTCCATGCAGGCTGTGAATCAAATCTTGAATGGTCTTGTTCTGTATGGTTTAATGGTGGTGTCATTACCAACATTGTGGTATTGGATGTGATATTTAACAACTGTTGTGGGCTGTTTCTTTTGGTTATCTAGATGATTCACATGTGGAAACCCATCATAATCTTTGAGTCTCCAATCAATTCACTCAGATAAGGAGACCAAAATTGCATCTGTTTGACTGATACTCGGTTCACATTTTCACCCTATAGGTATATACCCCACCTACCTAAATCCATAGGGGGGTAAATTGGGCCTTTTTTTAGGCACTACGTGGCCAACTAAAACTTGAAAATGGGGTCCGAGATGCGCGCGCACACTTCCGATGGGAAGTGCGCTGGACACCATCTTTGTAAAGGGGCTTACGCATGCGCGTGTAACGACCGCTGGCAGCATGCAGAGTAGGGGAGATCATAAAAACATAAAAAATAGGAGCAAGAGTAGGCCATTCAAAATGATCATGGCTGATCATCTAACTCAGTACCCTGTTCCTGCTTTTTCCCCATATCCCTTGATCCCTTTAGCATTAAGAAATGTATCTCTCTCCTTGAATACATCTAATGACTTGGCCTCCACTGCCTTCTGTGGTGGAGAATTCCACAGGTTCATCATCCTCTGAGTGAAGAAATTTCTCCTCATCTCTGTTCTAAATGGCATACCCTGTATCCTGAGACTGTGACCCCTGGTTCTGGACTCCCCAGCCATCGGGAACATCCTCCCTGCATCTAGTCTGTCTAGTCCTGTTAGAGTTTTATATGTTTCGATGAGATCACCTCTCATTCTTCTAAACTCTAGCGAATATAGGCCTAGTTGACCCAATCTCTCCACATACATCAGTCCTGCCATCCGAGGAATCAGTCTGGTAAACCTTCGTTGCACTCCCTCCATGGCAAGGACATCCTTCCTCAGATAAGGAGACCAAAATTGCACATGATACTCCAGATGTGCTCTCACCAAGGCCCTGTATAACTGCAGTAAGACATCCCTGTTCCTGTACTCAAATCCTCTTGCAATGAACGCCAACATACCATTCGCCTTCCTAACTGCTTACTGCACCTGAATGCAGTTTCAGCGACTGGAGTACAAGGACACCCAGGTCTCATTGCACCTCCCCTTTTCCCAATCTATCACCATTCAGATAATAATCTGTCTTTCTGTTTTTACAACCAAAGTGGATAACCTCACATTTATCCACGTTATACTGCATCTGCCATGTTCTTGCCCACTCATCCAACTTGTCTAAATCACATTGGAGCCTCTTTGCATCCTCCTCACAGCTCACATTCCACCCCAGCTTTGTGTCGTCTGCAAACTTGGAAATGTTACATTCCGTTCCCTCATCCAAATCATTGATATATATTGTGAATAGCTGGGCCCCAAGCACTGATCCCTGCGGTACCCCACTAGTCACTGCCTGTCACCCGGAAAGACCCATTTATTCCTACTCTCTGTTTCCTGTCTGTCAACCAATTCTCAATCCATGCCAGTATATTCCCCCCAATCCCATGTGCTTTAATTTTGCACACAAACCTCTTGTGTGGGACCTTATCAAAATTCTTCTGAAAATCCAAATACACCACTGGTTAGGTCACAGCTGGAGTACTGTGTGCAGTTCTGGTCGCCACACTACAGGAAGGATGTGATCGCTTTGGAGAGGGTGCAGAGGAGATTCACCAGGATGTTACCAGGGCTGGAGCGCTTCAGCTATGAAGAGAGACTGGGAAGATTGGGTTTGTTTTCCTTGGAGCAGAGGAGGCTGAGGGGGGACATGATTGAGGTGTACAAAATTATGAGGGGCACAGATAGGATGGATACTAAGGAGCTTTTTCCCTTCGTTGAGGGTTCTATAACAAGGGGACATAGATTCAAGGTAAAAGGTGGGATGTTTAGAGGGGATTTGAGAAAGAACTTTTTCACCCAGAGGGTGGTTGGAGTCTGGAACTCACTGTCTGAAAGGGTTGTGGAGGCAGGAACCCTCACAACATTCAAGAAGCATTTGGATGAGCACTTGAAATGCCATAGCATACAAGGCTACGGACCAAATGCTGGAATATGGGATTAGAGTAGACAGGGCTTGATGGCCGGCGCGGACACGAAGGGCCTCTATCCGTGCCGTATAACTCTATGACCACATCCACTGGTTCTCCCCTATCTATTCTACTAGTTACATCCTCAAAAAAAACTCCAGTAGATTTGTTAAGCATGATTTCCCTTTCATAAACCCATGCTGACTTTGTCCAATCCCGTTAATGCCTTCCAAGTGTTCTGTTATGACGTCTTTTATAATAGACTCTAGCATTTTCCCCACTACTGATGTTAGGCTAACTGGTCTGTAATTCCCTGTTTTTTCTCTCCCTCCTTTTTTAAATAATGGGGTTACATTTGCCACCCTCCAATCTGTAGGAACTGTTCCAGAGTCTATAGAATTTTGGAAGATGACCACCAATGCATCCACTATTTCCAGGGCCACTTCCTTTAGTACTCTGGGATGTAGATTATCAGGCCCTGGGGATTTGTCAGCCTTTAGCCCCATTAATTTCCCTAGCACTTTTTTTACTAATTCTGATTTCCTTCAGTTCCTTCCTCTCACTAGACCCTTGGTTCCCTAACATTTCTGGGAGGTTATTTGTGTCCTCCTTTGTGAAAACAGAACCAAAGTATGTGTTTAATTGTTCTGCCATTTCATTGTTCCCCATTATAATTTCCCCCATTTCTGACTGTAAGGGACCTACATTTGTCTTCACTGATCTTTTTCTCTTGACATATTTATAGAAGCTTTTACAGTCAGTTTTTATGTTCCCTGCTAGTTTCCTCTCATACTCTATTTTTCCCCTCTTAATCAATCTCTCTGTTCTCCTTTGCTGAATTCTAAACTGCTCCCAATCCTCAGGCTTGCCGCTTTTTCTGGCAATTTTATATGTCTCCTCTTTGAATCTAATACTATCCCTAATTTCTTTTGTAAGCCATGGTTGAGCCACCTTTTCTGTTTTATTTTTGTGCCAGACAGGAATGAATAATTGTTGTAATTCCTGCACACGTTCTTTAAATATTAGCCATTGCCTATCCACCATCATCCCTTTTAGTAAAGTTCCCCAATCTATTCTAGCAAACTCACACCTCATGCTTTTGTAATTTCCTTCATTTAGATTCAGGACCCTAGTTTCAGATTCAACTCTCCATCTTTAATGAGGAATTCTATCATGCTGGAGGTTTCCTATACTTGGCTAAAGTTTCAGTTCTCTACAGGAAGTGGTCTGGCTGGTCTTGCAGTACTTTTTGTGTATTTAAAATAGTGTGCTGAAAGAAGTTGCTTCCAGACACTGGTGGACTGGTAGGGCTTCCTCTGGGAATTGAACATGACTCGGAGGCTGAAGAGTGGCTACGCAGAGCAGGACAAGCTGCTAGAAGACAAGGGGAGGAAGTGGAAGTGGAAGAGGAAGGGAGGCTACAAGGTAGAAAGTCCCTTTCTGTCATCTCTACATGATCAGACTATTCATGAGCAATACCAGTAATCTCAACTACACCTCCCCATTCACCAAGTCCTACACTCCTTACCTTTCCTCTCTCACCGATCAGTACATCGTTCTCTTTCTGACAACACATATTGGTTCCTCCCTCAGTTCACTACAGAAATAAAAACCACCACCAAATGCAAATTCAAATCTAAATTTATCAATTCGATCATTAAATAATGAATACAAAATTAAACTAATTACCATTGTGCATTCCCTTAGTGCGTGTCTTTCGTCTGTCTTTACCTTTCCTGGTGCTCCTACGAGGTGCTTCCTTCGTGCAGCAGAGGAGGTGGACGGCTGCAGATGGCTTTGGAGGAAGACCTCAAGCAGCTCTGGGCCTAGCAGTCTTGGCTTCAGACTTCACCATCTCGACATAGGCTACAGCAGTCAGGACCAGCTGGCTGACCAGCAACAGCAAGGGCACTGCAGGAGTGGGAGCAGGAATGCTGCCATCTTGAGAGAGGACAGCAGGGTCCAGTTCCATGGAGCTACTGCCACTCTCCCAGGGCGTTGCCTCAGCAATCCTGGTGATTTGTTGGAGAACAGATTACTATAATGCCCTTTCAACAGTGGTATCCACAGCCATGATAATAGCAGTTTGAGCTTCCAAGGCAGCAGGCAGAGCTTTAATGGAAGCTATTTGTGCTGAAATGGAAGCTGTGACATCAGTCATCAGACGCTGCATCATGGTGGGTTCCACAGGTGTGCTGATGGAGGTGACCACCCGTTTCACGTTGGAAAGGATGCTCCAAGCTCTGCGCAAAACCCTGTGCCAAGTTGGAAGTAGACTCCTCCGTGCTCCTTGACATTGTGTGGGGGGAGACAAGTACTTCTTTGCAATGAGTCAGCTTTGTTTAGTTTTTTAATCGTGTACAATTCCACGTTTGTATCATGTTGGACATTGAACTAGCACCTGCAGTATCCTTCTCCGCCACCCTGGCTCCTGCGCACTTGTGCCCAGTGTTTCACCACATGCAGATCCCTCCTCTAAAGTACGCGCAATGTCAGTCTCTGAGCTGGTGGCTGCAAGTGATTGTGTCGCTTCATTATTGTCGTCTTCCTCTTCCTCCTCTGACTAGGGAGGTTCCAGTTCTTGGGTATCTGAAATTTTAAAAAGGGACAAGGGTTGGGTTGTGATGAGGTTAGAGGAGAAAGTAAGAAGTGGTTGTTTACACCAGCTACAGCTTGTGAATCAGAAGAGATTGTGGGATGAGGGAGAAGTTGGAAGCGAGAAGGAGGATTAGGTGTGCAGATACCCTGATCATCGATCCCTCCGCCAGTGGCCACGGCCTCAGCGATGCCACTTCCCATGATGGCCAGCACTGTCTCCTCCATGGGAGTCAGAATGTGAAGAAGTGCTGCTCCTCCAGTTTTTTGCTGCTGCCTCCTGTTCTGCACCACCTTCTCCTCCCTCCCTCTTTCTTGCAGGTGTGTCAGTGAGTGTCCTGCAATATGTTTGATTGATGTGGCTGTCATGGTTGAATAGCTGCTAGTGTGTGTGGGCTGTGAGTTGTGGGGTGAGGCTTGCAAAGGTGCAAAGTGTGTGAGGGTGAGGTAAAGCATATGAATTGAAGTGTTGAGTACTGATTGATAGAGATTGTTGGTAGGTGGGTGATGGGGGCATAGTGAATTGAACAGTGGATGAGGCTAGTGGTGCAGCCGTAGTGAGAAGCCATTTGAAGATTGAACTCACCTTGACAACTCGTGTCAGATCATTAAACTTCTTCCTGCACTGCATCCATGTTCTAGAAGCGATGCTCCAGCTATTGACCCCCGTTGCTACTTCCTCCCACTGCCTCCTGAGCATATATCTTGAGGGCCTCCTGCCCCCTTGTGGATACAGGATGTCCATCCTTCTCTTCACCTCCTGTACAAGGCCTCCAGCGCATTATCAGAGAACCTTGGTGTACGTTCTCTCACAGGTTGCGATATCTTCACAAAACTTCTTCCAAAGCAATCTACTTCCTGACACCAATTCCATCAGCTACAGTGCACCTCCCCTTGGTGCAGGCTGCCTTTAAGTAGCATTACCACTCAAGATATCGGCCCCCTGCTGATGCGTGCAGCCAATGAACAGTGTGAGTAGTGCTGGCTCCACGCAGCAATTATGGAAATCGGCAGGCAGCATGAATTTAATGTCCTACCTGCAGCGCAACGAACGGGTTAATCGCAGACCACGATCCCTGGGCCTGTTTTCGGGGCTTATCTAATTTAACCCCCATGGACTTTAAGGACTGGTTAGAAACAGCCAAGACCTAGAGATCCACAGGTTTATGCAAAGATACTGCTGGAGTTTAACCAGCGCAAAACGCCAATAAGCTTCCTTCCTACAGGACTAGCCAACCTGTTAAGGCATTGGCTTGTAAGGCTACCCAGAGCTGAATGGGAGGAACCAGAGTGCCCAATAAGCGGAACATCTCCAGGTCCCATTAATAAGTGCCATTACTTGGTCAATCAGTAGTGGCTGGAGTACTGTGGACCTGACTGGCACAGGTTACAAGTCTGACATAAAGGTTTGACCCAGTTCTGATTTTCCATTGTCTGATGTATCATTTTGGAGTCAAAGAGACCTTGCTTACTACCCTTTCTATCCATAGGAGGATGGTCACTAGTTGGACCATTCAGCCCTTCGAACCTGTTGTGCCATTCAATTAAGTCATGGGGTTGATCTGTACATTAACTCCATCTACCCATCTTGGTTCTGTAACCCTTAATGCCCTTGCCTAACAAAAAAAAAAATCGATCAATCTCCATTTTGAAATTTTCCAATTTCCATCTCTTTCCTTTTCATTGTAACTGGGAACTGAGTGTTCCCCAAGTGCAACCAAGAAGAAGAAAAAACAAACTTGCATTTATATCGTACCTTTCATGTCCTCAGGATGTCCCAAAGCATCTCACGGTGAATTAATTACTTATGAAGTGTCGTCACTATTGTTATGTAGGCAAATGCAGCAGCCAATTTGTATGCAGTAAGGTCCCACACACAGCAATGAGATGAATGACCAGTTATTCTGTTTTTGGTTGAGGGATAAATGTTGGCCAGGACAACTCCACTGCTCTTCTTCAAATAGTGCTCTAGGATCTTTTACATCCACCCAATAGGGTGAACAGGACCTCATTTTAACATCTCATCTGAAAGACAGTGCAATACTCCCTCAGTACTGCACTCGATTATGTGCTCAAGTCGTGGCATTGGGCTTAGAAATGACAACCTTCTAACTCAGAGGCAAGAGACTACCAACTGAGCCAAGGCTGACATTTTGAGGTAAATCTGCCCTCTAGTATTGTGTCCTGAAGAGAAGAAAAGAGATTAACTAATAAAGAGTCAGAATGTGCAAATATAACACAAATGATTACAGCTGTTATGTGTTCAAACTGGGGCACTGCATGCTCAATAACAAAGTTACCTTGGTAGTACAAAGGTAAAAGTCTGGTCTTTATCAATCAAATAACAATCAGTTGACTTGTGCTCCCTAGATATCAGCATTGAAAAAAACTGAAGCTGTTTCACTCAGACCTTCACAAGAGATAGGAGATGCAGTTTTCTGTCATCCTGTGCGTGAGCTGGATGGTAAAACCTGTAAAACCTATAAACTTAATACAACTGCAAGAAGGAAAAGTGAGCGTCACATGTATGCTCTGGAAGGCATGGATGTATGTCAACTCACTGTGGCATAGCAAGGAACAAAGCAAACAATGTTAAATTATTGTCATATCAGTTGAGTATAAGTTGGCAGATGTCATGCTAACACTGTACAGTACCCTCCATCACTGATTACTTGCTCCTTCTGGTCCAACATTAGTGGTAGCTTCTTCAGTCACCTCAACCCTGCTCTCTGGAACTCCCTCCTTCAGTATCTCAGCCTAGTCACCTCCCTCCCTGTTTTCAATAACTTCCTTAAGCCACTCCTCTTTACCATGCTTTTGCTCCCTCCCATCCCTGACTCAGTGTCACTCACTCTCCATCAATCTGTAATGTGCTCTGAGACATGTTTATGTACATTATGGAAATATGAGTGTTGGTCAGACACACCTTGAGTAATGTGTTCAGTTTTGATGAGCAAGGCATCAGGGAAGCATTCAAACCACAGAAGTGGCACAGAGAAAAGTAATCCTTAGAATAAAGGCCTGAGTTACAAGGAAAGACTGGTGTTCTTTAACCTTGAAAGAAAGCAACTGAGCACAGCTATCAAACAACATAGCTAAGGCAAATCTGGAACATTGCTCCAAGCTAAGCCAAGACACTGGGATAAGAAGGTATGAGCTAAATCTAGTGAAAGGGCAATTCAGGGCAGGTGTGAGGAAGAACTTCTTCACACAAAGAGTAATCAACACTCGGAATGGTCTTCTGGATACAATATGTACGCAAAGTCCTTCAATTTATTCAAGATGCAATTAGATGATGGGACTGGCCTGTAAGGTTTTTTATTCTGGTTGGACGAGCTACGATGGTTCAGATTGCCTCTCATATATATCGTTCTTTTCTTTTTACCTATCTATCTATCTATCTATCTGTCTATCTATCTATCTAACATGCATCTAGGGAGACATTCCTCATTAGGTAATTTATAAAAGACTGTTGTATGTGAATGATTAGTTATTCAAACCATGGGATTGTATCTAGCTGACAACAGGATTGTAAATTAAAGAAACATCACGCTAAACATAATTTAAGGATTAAATGCATCACACTTAGTTATTAACTGCTGGAATGCACTGCAACCTGGTGCAGAGAATGCAGAACTAGGTGAACTATGTGATACAGAAGTACCGTGTGATCGATACTGATCTTATGTAGAGAGAGTGTAGAGCAGGGGGTGAACTTTCAAAGCTTAAAAGTTGTGAAAAGAGAACTGTAGCTGACAAAGAACTGCAAGTGTTCAAGGAATAAAAACAGAAAATGTTGGAAATTCACAGCAGGTCAGTCAGCATCCGTAAGGATGTGGCATTTCTGGTGTGTACCCTTCATCCCAATCTCAGCAGCTACGTATTGATATCCTACCAGCATCCTAAGGTACAAATAGATCAAACAAATAGAGGGATATGAACTTGGTGCCCAAGACTGGGGGAGATAAAATAACTCAGATGTCTTAACTACACATATCAAGAATGCCTCAGGATTTAATCCCCAGTCTATGCTGAGTTAGGAGATCTCAGCCAGAGCATTGATAAGGGTGCTGTAGTTAGTTTTAGTTTCCCTGGGTTAGGATTCCCATTCCTGGCTCTACTGGAAGTACATGTCTGTGCATGTTGGCTGAAGACAGGTTTGGGATTAGTTGTGATACCTCCCATGGTCAAACAGCCTATTGACACTCAATATGAATAATGACCACTTGGGTGTAGTACTGGAGGGCCAGTGGAATTGTATTCTAGAGAAGGGGAGGAAAATTGCATACAGAAGGAAAATGAAGAAAATTAAGTGAGTGGATCCTGTACATAGACCTAAACAGTGGGTGAACCAGATGAGCTCCCTAACCTGATCTTGTTCCTACCTTCTCAAGTACTTGTGCTCTAATATTTCCATGTTTTATTTAGTACAGGATATATTTGAATGATTTTGTCAGACTTTGAGGCATAGATGGGAAAGACTGATAACAGCAGGAGAGTTTCAAAAAAATAAACTGAACTTTTTGCCTCACCTCCCGCAGGAATTAGTCTGTGACTTTTCCTGAAGTATTTTCCATGAGGGTGGGTTATACATTTTACAGCTGAGATGGTGCCAGTAAAGTGCACTTTCCTATTTATGGTATTTATTATCTTAGCCCATTCTCCTACTCCTGAGGCCCAGTTCATTTCAGGCAACCAGCTCCCTCTCCTCTGGCAGTGTTATTCTGTATCAAGCCATCAGGATATGCACAAGTGTAGCTCACAGTGGATCCAATTCTCTCTCTTGTTCCCAATGGGTAAGCATCTGACCTCCCCAGAGACACAGTTGGGATCAGCAACTCACAAGGAGGGCAATAATGGGCACAATCCCATGTCCTACCACGTTGGCACAGCACATCAGAATACTTTTATATTTAACTAAGGCTGTTAGCATAAAGTTAGGCAAGTCTTTCACCATTTTGAGCTTGCTTCTTCAGTTGTTGCTGCTGAGTAATGCTGTAATCAGTCATCACTCAAGTCAAACACAAAAACAAACAGTAAAAGCAAGTTTCAGTAGAAGGTCATCAAACAAAAGTGCAAACTGAGGACATACTGTAAGTGGCAAAATATTAGCACAAAGAATATTTTGCACATACAGAGGCTGCAAAGTACTTTTGTGCATAGTTAATTTTGCTCATAGACAAAAAGTGTACTGCACTAAATTTAAATTTGTGGTAACTTTAACTGAGTGACTATAGCAAAAAATTTATTTGACAGCAAAAAAGTTCCTGATTCGCAGCAGTGCTTCTTTCCACTTTACAATGTCTTTCTCTTCTTTTTTGCTACCACCAGCTCTTTCAGTAAATAGAAAGGCCACTGCAAAGCATTACTGGATTTCTCAAAGGAATGGAAACCTCCAGAAGCCTCCTCCATGGACAGGAATTTAATTGTCTGCTGAATGGACCGATTTGTCCAGCTTTGTAAAAAAGGAGCCAGCACTTGGGTAAGCGCCAGCTGCGAGCCCACCGCGACTGTTTCACCTGTCGTAAGTGGCCAATAACTCTTGTCCGTCCCTTGTTTCTGTCTTTCCCGAAGGCACAGATTTATGTGGGGTACAGTTCCACACCCACTGCCACGCATAAAATTTCTTGCCTCTGAAAGCGTGTTTTGCTTTCATCTATTAATTTGGTTCAGTGAGAGGTATTATACTATAGTGAAATATCATGGAAGAAGTTGGACCTCGTTGCATCCATTTTACGGGCATTAAACAAGCACAATCAGGCCCAATTTCAGGGACAAACATCCCGAAATTGAGTCAGGCCATTTTTCAGGTGTCCAGGGCGGCTGCCTTAAACAGGGTTAGGCCCCCTGCCTACACTAATGAGGGGCCTAAGGCTGCCATGAACGGAGCAAGCATTGGGCTTGCTCTGCTCAGGTTTTCAGAGGCTGCCACTGAAGAGGTAAGTTTAATTTTTTTTTAAATTGATGTGGAATTCAATTCTTTAGTCGGTTGAGCTGCCTCTGGAGACACGATAGGCACTGGCAGCTCACCATAATTATTTAGATGAGGACCGAGGATCAGTTTCTAGCGATCCTCAGGCCACCGTCTTTGGGCACAGGGATAGTTCCCTTTATCCATTTGGCGCCTGAAAACGGGCCTAAATGAATTTCTAGGCCATCATGTCTGCCCCTGTAGGGACCAGAGTATAGGCAGTTATGTCACAAGGGCTGAAAGTGAACATACAAAGAAAGGGGCAGTGAAAATCCCCATTACACCCATTATATCATCACATTATAGCAAATGGTTTCAATAATCTCAAAGATAGCATGGTATAATACATTTGTATGTATAAATTGAGGGAATGTTGTTCATGTAGGGTAAATAATTATGGACAGGGGCTCAAATGGCCAACAGATGCAATCAATCACTTCTTGTAGTTGGAGAAAGCTAAATTTTGGAGACTGCTATTCAATCATGAGCATTGTATCAGAGGTAGACAATATGGACATCCCAGGACTCTGCACAAAGACTGGATCCATCTTCAATTGTTGACCTTTTCTTTAAACTAGTAATAATTTGAAATGGAAGACCATGTATAAAATGCTGTCATTGACAGAATCCACAAGGGAGGGGCTTTATTCGCATTTGTTTAACAGCTGGGCCCATCCGTTCATGATTCATGTGCTTCGAAATGGATACAATCCAGCCCAAAATAGATCAGAGTACCACTAAATTATTTCTGTTACTGTCAATCATCATAAGAGTCTGTCCTCTCTTGCTCCATCTAGTTATGATCTGAGCCAAAGGTCAAGTATTAGATGGCAAAATTGCCTCCAGCCCAAATACAAGGTCTGATATTTTCCACTTCCATACTTTTGCTAATAGATGACCAATATTCTCGTGTCAGAAATAAATTTGTCTGCTATTTATTGAAAAGCCAAGTACTGTATTTAGACGTTTTGTACCCCAGTCATAAATCATGAACAGTTCGGTGTGGTAACTCAACAACTATATTTACTAGGAGTGTCAATATGCACAGTTCATGCTCCCTTACCCTTTGTAAGTGATGCTTACAGTCTCTTGTACCAACCATAGATACACATAAGACCACACAAAAAGTAATCTCAAGGTGGCTTCTCTTAGGGAAATAACATGGAAATGTTATGCTTATTAGCTTGTGCCATAATATTGTGCAATATAATTGTAGAGAATTCCAAAGTTACTTTGTGAACTCTGAAGATTTTTGCTTAATTCGAGACCTTTTGAGTATGAATAAAGGATTTCAGGCAAACAGCTGAGAAACACCTCATCACTGCTAAAATGAATTTAGGGGGCACAAATTTAAAGTGATTGGTAGAAGGATTAGAGGGGAGCTGAGGAAATGTTTTTTCACCCAGAGGGTAGTAGAGGCAGAAACCCTCAACTCATTTAAAAAGTCCCTGGATGTGCACCTGAAGTGCCCTTACCTACAAGGCTATGAAACATGTGCTGGAAAGTGGGATTAGGCTGGGTGGCTCATTTTAGCAGGCGCAGACACGATCGGCTGAATGGCCTCCTGTGGCGTAAATTTTCCATGATTTTAAGTTTACTCTTTTGATCTCTCATTTGAGACAGACAGATTACCTTAATTGCAACAATAAAAAATGTGTGCTGTGACTGCAATTCACTTGCATTTGCTTGGTTATCCATTTATCTTTTAAGCAGATACTTAACAAGACATCATTTATTGTATTTAGACCCATGTCCAATGATACTTTAGAGTCAGGTGGTGGCTTCTGTTTATTGAATCAGCAGGACCTCATGTCAGTACGCTTAATTTCTTGAAAGAACTGGGACAACGACAAATAGCTGGTGTCGCGCATGACAATTACTGTAATCAAAAGCACACAAATAGCCCTGCACCTTGACCTGATGGTTTGCAGCACTAACCATGTGGCAGGCAGGTGGGTTGTAAATCTTTGGAATTCGCTACTCCAAAGGGCTGTGGATGCTGAGTCATTGAATATGTTTAAGGCGTGTCTTAAAGGAGGAGAGAGAGGGGAGAGGCGGACAGCAAAAGGTAAGGCGCAGAGCAAAAGGTAAGGCGCAGGACATAATGTTGCATATAACAAATCATAGAAAAGATACAGCACAGAAGGGGGCCATTCGGCCCATTGTGTCCGTGCCGGCTCAAAGAACAACCAGGTGCCCATTCTAATCCCACCTTCCAGCACTTGGTCTGTAGCCCTGCAGCTTACAGCACTTTAGGTGCAGGTCCAGATACTTTTTAAAAAGAGTTGAGGGGCCCTGCCTCTACCACCAATTTGGGCAACGAATTCCATACACCCATCACCCGCTGGGTAAAAAGGTTTTTCCTCATGTCCCCTCTAATCCTTCCGCCAATCAGCTTAAATCTATGTCCTCTAGTTCTTGAACTCTCTGCTGGGGGTAACAGGTACTTCCTGTCTACTCTATCTGGGCCTCGCATAATTTTGTACACCTCAATCAAATCACCCCTCAGCCTCCTCTGCTCCAAGGAAAACAACCCCAACCTATCCAATCTCTCCTCATAGCTGCAATTTTCAAGCCCTGGCAACATTCTTATAAAATCTTCTCTGCACTCTCTCCAGAGCAATTACGTCCTTCCTGTAATGTGGTGACCAGAACTGCGCACAATACTCCAGCTGTGGCCTTACCAGCGTTTTACACAGTTCCATCATTACATCCCTGCTTTTGTATTCTATACCTCGGCTAATAACAGATAGCATTCCGTATGCCTTCTTCACACCCTTATCTACCTGTACTGCCACCCTCAGGGACCTGTGCACATGCACTCCAAGGTCTCTCACTTCCTCTACCCCTCTCAATATATTGCTATTTACTGCATACTCCCTTTTACTGTTTGCCTTCCCTAAGTGCATTACCTCACACTTCTCCAGGTTGAACTCCATTTGCCACTTTTCCGCCCACTCCACTAACCCATTGAAATCTTCTTGGAGTCTACAGCTATCCTCTTCACTATCAATTACACGGCCAATTTTTGAGTCATCTGCAAATTTGCCAATCATGCCCCCTACATTCAAATCCAAATCATTAATATATACCACAAACAGCAAGGGACCCAACACTGAGCCCTGTGGCACACCAATGGAAATGGATTTCCATTTGCAAAGACATCCATCAACTTTTACCTTTTGTTTCCTGTTACTGAGCCAATTTTGGATCCAATTTGCAACATTTCCCCGTATCCAATGGGCTTTTACCTTTCTGACCTATCTGCCATGTGGGACCTTGTCAAATGCCTTATTAAAATCCATGTAGACAACATCCACTGCACTACCCTAATCAATCCTCCTAAAGTATGGTGCCCAGAATTAAACAATACTCTAGCTGAGGCCTAACCAGTGTTTTATAAAAGGTTTAGCATAACTTCCTTGCTTTTGTACTCTATGCTTCTATTAATAAATTGTAAACAATTTTACAACACCAAGTTATAGTCCAACTATTTTATTTGAAAATCACAAGCTTTCGGAGGCTTCCTCCTTCCTCAGGTGAATGTGGAAATGAAATCCTCGAACCTATCGCATTTATAAAGCACAGAACAATACCTGGTGATTACAGATAGTCTTTCCAACTGCCCGTTGCCAAGGCAATCAGAGTGTTCAGACAGAGAGGTGTTACCTACAGGGCCACCGAATATACAAACACTAAAAAAAAAGAGGCAGAAACATAGAAACATCCGGAAGGAAGAGAAAGACAGCAAATGACCCGTTATATTAAAAACAGATAACTTTTGTTCGCTGGTGGGGTTACGTGTAGCGTGACATGAACCCAAGATCCCGGTTGAGGCCGTCCTCATGGGTGCGGAACTTGGCTATCAATTTCTGCTCGATGATTTTGCGTTGTCGTGTGTCTCGAAGGCCGCCTTGGAGTACGCTTACCCGAAGGTCGGTGGCTGAATGTCCTTGACTGCTGAAGTGTTCCCCGACTGGGAGGGAACCCTTCTGTCTAGCGATTGTTGCGCGGTGTCCGTTCATCCGTTGTCGGAGCGTTTGCATGGTCTCGCCGATGTACCATGCTCTGGGGCATCCTTTCCTGCAACGTACGAGGTAGACAACGTTGGCCGAGGCACAGGAGTATGAACCATGCACCTGGTGGGTGGTGTTCTCTCGTGTGATGGTGGTATCTGTGTCGATGATCTGGCATGTCTTGCAGAGGTTACCGTGGCAGGGTTGTGTGGTGTCGTGGACACTGTTCTCCTGAAAGCTGGGTAATTTGCTGCGAACGATGGTCTGTTTGAGGTTGGGTGGCTGTTTAAAGGCGAGTAGTGGAGATGTGGGGATGGCCATAGCGAGGTGTTCGTCGTCATTGATGACATGTTGAAGGCTGCGGAGAACATGGCGTAGTTTCTCCGCTCCGGGGAAGTACTGGACGATGAAGGGTACTCTGTTGGTTGCGTCCCATGTTAGTCTTCTGAGGAGGTCTATGCGATTTTTCGCTGTGGCCCGTCGGAACTGTCGATCGATGAGTCGAGCGTCATATCCCGTTCTTACTAGGGCCTCTTTCAGCGTCTGTTGGTGTCCATCGCGTTCCTCCGCGTCTGAGCAGACCCTGTGTATTCGCAGGGCCTGTCCATAGGGGATGGCCTCTTTGACGTGGTTAGGGTGGAAGCTGGAAAAGTGGAGCATAGTGAGGTTGTCCGTGGGCTTGCGGTAGAGTGAGGTGCTGAGGTGCCCGTCTTTGATGGAGATTCGTGTGTCCAAGAAAGAAACGGATTCTGAGGAGTAGTCCATGGTGAGCTTGATGGTGGGATGGAACTTGTTGATGTTATCGTGTAGTGTCTTTAGTGATTCTTCACCATGGGTCCATAGAAAGAAAATGTTGTCGATGTATCTGGTGTATAGCGTTGGTTGGAGGTCCTGTGCAGTGAAGAAGTCCTGCTCGAACTTGTGCATGAAAATGTTGGCGTATTGGGGTGCGAATTTGGTCCCCATGGCTGTTCCGTGTGTTTGGGTAAAGAACTGGTTATCGAAGTTGAAGACATTGTGATCCAGGATGAAGCGGATGAGTTGTAGGATGGCGTCTGGAGATTGGCTGTTGAGTATTGATGCTGTCGCAGCGATGCCGTCATCATGGGGGATACTGGTGTAGAGTGCCGAGACGTCCATCGTGGTGAGAAGTGTTCCTGGTTCAACTGGTCCGTGGGTACTGAGTTTTTGTAGGAAGTCTGTAGTGTCGCAACAGAAGCTGGGGGTTCCCTGTACGGTGGGTTTCAGGATGCCCTCGATGTATCCAGAGAGGTTCTCACACAGGGTTCCGTTGCCTGATACGATAGGACGTCCGGGTGTGTTGGCTTTGTGTATCTTTGGGAGGCAGTAGAAGTCTCCCACGCGGGAAGTACATGGGATGAGAGCGCGTAGGATGCTTTGAAGGTCTGGATCGAAGGTCTTGATCAGTTTGTTGAGCTGGTGGGTGTGTTCTTTAGTCAGAGCTACGGGTAACCGTCTGTAGTGTTCCTGGTTGTCCAGTTGTCGGTATGCTTCTTTGCAATAGTCCGTTCTGTTCTGTATGACGATGGCTCCTCCTTTGTCCGCTGGTTTGATGACGATGTTGCAGTTGGTCTTGAGAGCGTTGATGGCGTTGCGTTGTGCTCGGGTGACATTCTGGACTGTCTTCTGAGTGCGGCTGATGAATCTGGCATTGACGCATTTCCTGACAGCTTGAGCATACATGTCAAGCTGAGGGCAGCGACCCTCCGGAGGAGTCCAGTTTGACTCTTTCCTCTTCGGTTGCTGTACCGCGGATCCCTCTGTCTGCTGTTCCGGATCGTTGATTGTCTCATTGGGTTCGCGGCTGAAATCTTGGGGTTTGTGGAAGAATTCCCGGAGCCTCATTCTCCTGATGAATTCCTCTGTGTCCGCCGCGAGACTAATGGGGTCCATTTTGGTAGTGGGGCAGAAATTGAGCCCTCGGCTGAGAACTTCGATTTCGTCTGGTTGAAGGGTGTGGTCGGACAAATTGACGATAGACTTCCCTGTGGTTGCAACCGTGGTACCAGGGGAAGCTTGGTCGATGCTGGTGGTGATGCCGAGTTTCTCAAGCCTCCTGCTCTTGGTTTTCATGTAGGCAGCGTAGTTCCGTTGCCTCGTCTGTTTGGCGGTATCTCGTAGCTGGTCTGCTGTGTCCTGAGTACAGGTTGAGAGTATGGACTCTATCATAGTTTCGAGGTTGCGGCGTCTGCTGTAGAGTTGGTGTACGAGATGGTTGCGGAGTGTGCGAGAGGTACGACGGCAGAGTCTCTCAGCGTAATCCGAGTTGTATGTGGACACCTACAGACGCTGAAAGACGACCTAGTAAGAACGGGATATGACGCTCGACTCATCGATCGACAGTTCCGACGGGCCACAGCGAAAAATCGCATAGACCTCCTCAGAAGACTAACATGGGACGCAACCAACAGAGTACCCTTCGTCGTCCAGTACTTCCCCGGAGCGGAGAAACTACGCCATGTTCTCCCCAGCCTTCAACATGTCATCAATGACGACGAACACCTCGCTATGGCCATCCCCACACCTCCACTACTCGTCTTTAAACAACCACCCAACCTCAAACAGACCATTTGTTCGCAGCAAATTACCCAGCTTTCAGGAGAACAGCGTCCACAACACCACACAACCCTGCCACGGTAACCTCTGCAAGACATGCCAGATCATCGACACAGATACCACCATCACACGAGAGAACACCACCCACCAGGTGCATGGTTCATACTCCTGTGACTCGGCCAACGTTGTCTACCTCGTACGTTGCAGGAAAGGATGCCCCAGAGCATGGTACATTGGCGAGACCATGCAAACGCTCCGACAACGGATGAACGGACACCACGCAACAATCGCCAGACAGGAGGGTTCCCTCCCAGTCGGGGAACACTTCAGCAGTCAAGGACATTCAGCCACCGACCTTCGGGTAAGCGTATTCCAAGGCGGCCTTCGAGACACACGACAACGCAAAATCGTCGAGCAGAAATTGATAGCCAAGTTCCGCACCCATGAGGACGGCCTCAACCAGGATCGTGGGTTCATGTCACGCTACACGTAACCCCACCAGCGAACAAAAGTTATCTGTTTTTAATATAACGGGTCATTTGCTGACTTTCTCTTCCTTCCGGATGTTTCTATGTTTCTGCCTCTCTCTCTCTTTTTTTTTAGTATTTGTATATTCGGTGGCCCTGTAGGTAACACCTCTCTGTCTGAACACTCTGATTGCCTTGGCAACGGGCAGTTGGAAAGACTATCTGTAATCACCAGGTATTGTTCTGTGCTTTATAAATGCGATAGGTTCGAGGATTTCATTTCCACATTCACCTGAGGAAGGAGGAAGCCTCCGAAAGCTTGTGATTTTCAAATAAAATAGTTGGACTATAACTTGGTGTTGTAAAATTGTTTACAATTGTCAACCCCAGTCCATCACCGGCATCTCCACATCTATTAATAAAGACAAAGATCCCATATGCTTTTTAATAGACTTCTCAACTTGTCCTGCCACCTTCAAAGATTTGTGGACATACATCCCCAGGATTCTGTTCCTGCACTCCCTTTAAGATTTTATCTACACATTTGAATCAGTTTATCATTTTAAAGATCTCGATTAGATCACTCCTCAACCTTCTAAACTCAAGGGAATATAAACCAAGTTTATGCAACCTGTCCTCATAATTTAACCATTTAAGCTCCTGTATCATTCTGGCAAATCTGCATTGTCCCCTTCCAAGGCCAATATATCTTTCCTGAGGTTCAGTGTCCAGAACTGAATGCAGTACTCCAGATGGAATCTGACCAAGGCTCTGAATAACTGAAGCATCACTTCCTCACTTTTGTATTCCAACCCCCTTGAGAAAAAGGCCAACATTCTATTAGCCTTTTTGATTACTTTTGTACTATGCATGAGCATTTAGTGATCCATGCACATGGACACCCAAATCCTTTTGCTCCTCCACAGCTCCTAGTCTCTCACCATTAAGAAAATATTTGGATTCGACTTTCTCGGATCTAAAGTGGATGACCTCATACTTCCCCACATTGAATTCCGTCTGCCATAGTTTAGCCCACTCACTTAGTCTGTCTATGTCCCTTTGTAACTCAGCTCCCATCTACACAACTTACTGTGTCTCCTAACTTACTCATCTGCAAACTTGGAAATACAACTCTTTATTCTTTCATCCAAGTCACTAATACATATGGTGAAAAGTTAAGGCCAATACAAATCCCTGAGAACACCACTTTAACCCCCTCCCCCCAACCACCACCACCACCACCACCACCCCCCAAATCAAAGAACATTCCCTTTATCCCTACTCTCCATCTCCTACCTCCAAACAAATTACCAAACCATGTCACAAGGTTACCTCCAATTCCGTGCCCTTTCATTTTTGCTAATAATCTCTTGTGCAAAACCTTATCAAATGACTTCTGGAAGTCTATATAGACAACATCCATAGACACTCCCCTATCCACCATGTTGGTGGCCTCCTTAAAAAAAATTACCTAGATTAGTCTAACATGACCTACCTTTACAAATCCATGCTAGATAGGATGACCTCCATTGACAAAGAGCCTGAAAATAAACATTTCACAGGCTCTGGTCATCAAAATTTCTTAGCTGCTTAAGAATTTATTAGTCCATTACCCCACCCACTCTCCTTAATGTCGCAACTGGAGTCTGCTGGATCAGGGGAAGGTCACCTCATTTAAATACCTCCAGCCAACGTTGGCTCATTTGCTGACCATTGGCTGCCTTTGTAAGGGAACCAAAAAACATTCCAAAACTTTTCAAATCTTTGGGAATCCAGGCTGTCTCCTGGGCCTGGACCCCCGTGGGACACACAACCAAACAGCAACCTGGTACTCCTGGGACATACTGCTGCCAATGATGTGTCGGGTCCCTATAAGATCCAGGGGTCACAGGAACTCCTGGCGTTGAGTCCCTGTCCCCGGTCGCTCCTCTGCCGCTGGCATTGTAAGGTCAGGCTGAGGAACCACCCATTACAAAGTCCATGAAATCCCCGACCTATGGCGAGATCCAGCAAGTCTGGGAGTTACCCGTTTATTCCAGTGTCAATATATGTCCAGCAAATGGGAAATTTGTTACAGCATAGGGCAAAGTGGTGGGTGGTATTTCCATCTCTTTGTTTGGAACACTGATAAGTAGCTTTGTTTCTGTTGTATGCAAGGGGAAGGGAGGTGTTGGTCCATCAGGAGTGGACTTTCTTTGCAGAGGGTTCTATGAAAGACTGGTTGCAAAATGGTGACGGAGAAATGCAACAGACAACAAAAAATCCAAATGGGGGTGAGGGGGGAATAAACTCTTCTGTCCTCAATAATTTGTTAGTGTTATTCTTTGCTCAGTTGATAGCACTTTTTCATCAGAGTAGGAATATAGTGGATTTATGCCCCACTCTAGGAATCGAGCACATAATCTAGCCTGACTTCAGTGTTACGCTAAGGGAGTGCTGCATTGTTGGAGGTGCCGTCTTTCTGATGAGATGTCTGTGATCCTGTCTGCCTGCTTAGGTGATGTAAAAGATCTCATGGCACTCTGAAGAGCATGGAGTCCTCTTGGTGTCCTGGCCAACATTTATCCCTCAGTAAACACCACCAAAACAGATTATCTGGTTATTTATAGAAATTACAACACAGAAACAGGCCATTTGGCCAAACGTAGCCATGTCAGTAGTTACCTTCCACACGAGCAAATAATCCTAATCAGATTTATCTAACCTGTTCCCATATCTCTTCATTCCCTTTTCCTTCATCCTCCTATACAATCTCATCTTGAATGTTGACAGTTTCTGCCTCAACCATTAGTCGTGGTAGTGAATTCCACAGTCTCAACCCTGTGTAAAGAAGTTTCTCTTGCTCTCTGTTTGAAATCTCTTACATTTAATCTTGTATTTATGGCCCCTCAATTATTATAAATAATCTGCTTATATCTGCCTTGTCCCATCCTTTCATAATTTTAAACACTCCTGTAATCTGCATTGTTCTTCTTGCTGTTTGTGGGTCCTCACTGTGCACATGTTGGCTGCTGTATTTGCCTATCCAACAACAATGACTACACTTCAAAAATAATTAATTGGATGTAAAGCACGTTGGAATGTCATGAGGTCGTGAAGGGTGCTTTATAAATCCAAGTTCTTTCTTTAAAAGAAATAGGGGCAAGACCACTGATTATTGGTTTTCACAGAAAAAAAATGGATGGAAATGTGGAAATCGATTCCTAATACACTGGTAAAAATACTGAGATCAAACGTTAAAAAAAATGGAATTTGGATTACTCACTGTAAATTGGTAACCCTAAATTATGGGCATTTGAGTGCTTCTATTACACTGTTCTGTTGCTACATAGCGCCACCCACTGACTATAAACCAGCCACAATACAACCTAAATAAGAATTACATAGGCTGAAATTGCAGTGCGTGGTATTATTGGCCCAGAAATTACTTTTTTTTTTAAAAAGTGAGCTCAACAGCACTCACCGTTGTTAGTGGCAAAATCAAGGATCAAGTTCTGGCATTTGTATATGTGCAGTGAAATGCGGAAATCAGGAACTTGCTCCTCCTGGTTCGCCAGCGATAATGACAGCTTCGAATTAAGGGGATGTCGCTGGCTGGAATCAGTGGAAACAATGCACCAGCACCAGCACGCTCATCTGCCCAGCTGGAAAGTAACTAATATCACCACAAAACAGGTACGCTTAAAACAGGTTCGCTGTCTATAACTGTTTTTAGATTTAGTGTTGTGCCTTTCACTTTCTGAATTTTACATTCCAAGCTTGCAGAAACTGTTCACAGAGTGTCAAAAATGCTGCAATATGATTGGTCAAGGGGAGAGCGTGATCCTCTTGCTTCATCCATGGGTCTTAGTTTCATTGAAGCTAACGCTGGGCTCTTCACTTCCTATTAGAGGATGTGCACCCAGTGAAGACCGCGGTACATTAGAGAGTTGTTGGGAGCATGGAATGGTTTGCCAAAGGGAGTGGTTGAGGCAGAGATCATTGCATCTTCAGGGACATTTGGATAAATATTTGAAGCAGAGTAAGATACAGGCTTTGGGGAGAGAGCAGGGCAGTGGGGTTAGTTTTGGATTGCTCTAGCAAAGAGCTGGCACAGACATGATGGGCTAAATGATCTCCTTCTGTGCTGTAAACTTCCATAGTGTAAATAGAGACCAGTGAGAGACAAACATTTTAACTTTAAAAAAAAATTACATCCCAACTTTTGTGACAACCTTAACAATCATAGTATCATAAAAACATAACTATTTTATTAATTGCTTTTCTTTATTCTTTCCCTTCATTTAACTCTTTCCCTCCTCCCTCACCGTTTCTTGACTGAAAGGGTGGGTAGGCAATCTGCTCTGACCCTCTGCTAAATCAACTGTTGAGCGACGTGAAGGGTGATTTGTTCACTGATTTTCCCTCATCCTAGTAGGGACGTCCTACATGTTCACTGAGCATCTCCACTCAATGGACTGAGTGAGACTGGGTCCTATGAAAACTGGTCAGGTCTGAACAGGATTTTTTTTTAGACCTGTGAGAACAACGTAAGGACTGAGTTCAAAAAGGGCATCTTTCTGCCCACACATGTGACTTGAAATAACACTACACTGGTCTAGTGAGTCAAACTAAAGTAAATGGAGGTTCTGATTATAAAGCTTACTTGTATTGCATGAAAGCCCCTTCGTTGCTGTTGTCTTTTCCATTTTGATTTCTTGTTTTCCCCCACAGGTTGATGTGTTTGTGTGTGAGAGCAGTTGGCAAAAATGGAACTGCTTCTGATATTTGCAAGCTTGATGCAGTCCTTTGTATTTTGGGTGCCAGATGTAGCTAAACTGTCAATGGAGAGCAAATTTGGTCTTACATTGGCTCATTGTCCATTCACAATCCACATTTCAAAATGTCAATGGAACTGTCTGTCCAATGATGGCCATTCTTGGAAACAGATCTGTGAGGATGAGAAAGAGGATCGTTTGAACATTCCAATATGAAATATTAGTGAAGTGATGAGAGTGCCAGTTACACAAGGGACATCACAAAGAATCTGCATAAATTAAACTAGCCAAAATATTTGATGCTATGCCTCCCATAGGATTTGTATATCCATAAATATAAGAATCACCAATAAATCCAATAGGGAATTCAGGAGAAACTTCTTTTTCCAGAGAGTGGTCAGAATGTGGAACTCACTACCACAAGGAGTAGTTGAGGCAAATAGCATAGATGCATTTAAGGGGAAGCTAGATAAGCACATGAGAGAGAAAGGAATAGAAGGTTATGCTGAGAGGGTTAGGTGAAGAGTGGTGGGAAGAGGCTCAAGTGGAGCCTAAATGCCAGTATAGACCAGTTGGGCTGAAGGGCCTGTTTCTGTGCTGTATATTCCATGTAATTCTGTGCAATTCTATGTATTAGTTTGCAGTGTTAATCACCCTACATTGGATTTCTAGAACAGTCTGTGGACCAATATTCATTTCAGAAATTCTTTGAGTTAGTGTACAGTCTTTTAAAATTGATTTTTTTTTCAAATCAGTTACCCCTATCTGTAAACAGCCCTTCTCCTCTTACCCCCACATAGTCACCTCCAACGTGCATGGTCCTCTCCTATTCCTTATGCTGCCTCTCAGTGAAATAATCCATAAGCATGGGGTCAGTTTCCAGATGTATGCCGATATACCTCTCCACTGCCATCCTAGACACCATGACTGCTGCTGGGCTGTCTGATTGACTCTCAGACATCAAGTCAAAGATTAGCCAAAACTCCCTCCAGTTAAACATTGCCAAGATCAATGCCAGCCTGTTCGATTCTCACCAAAAGCTGCTCTCTTTCCCAATTCCACCGTCCTCCCTATCTGCTCATTCAGTCTGAGTCCAATGGTGTACAACCTTGACCTCCAGTTCGACTTTGAGCTGAACTTCAAACCCCACATCCAGTTCATTGCCAAGACCTTAGGATAGATTTTCAACTTGCTGCCCGGGTGTAAAATTGGCATTGTAGACTGGCCATTACATAAACCACCTGATTTTGTTGCCATCGATTTCAATAGAACAAAAATTGGGAGGTTTCTATAAACAGACACCCAATCCGCTCCACCAGGTTACTGCCTGGGCACAAGATGAAAATCTTGTGTTTCCACCTTCTATTTCCACCTTCAAAACATTACCAGTTTTTGTCCCTGCTTCATCCCCATGGATGCTGATACATTTATCCCTGTCTTTGACTCCTCTAAGCTCACATTTTATGGCCTCCCAAGCGCCAACTCATTCAGATCTCCACCTAACCAATGCTAAATCCAGTACACACGTCACCTGTTTTTGTCAAGCTCCACTGTTCCTCTCCCTCCTCTAATCCTTCTACCAATTACTTTAAATCTATGCCTCCTGGTCACTGACCCCTCTGCTAAGAGAAATAGGTCCTTCCTATCCACTCCATGTAGGCCCCTCATAAATTTTATACACTTCAATTAAATCACCACTCAGCCTTCTGTTCCAACAAAAACAACCCTTGTTCAATGACACCATTGCCTTGCAACCCTCCTTGCCTTGCACCATCATCCCTTTTGAATCACTCCTGCCCCCTACCCTATCAGAGACATTCCCTTTTATTCTTTCCTCCCCTTCTTGCCCCCTTTCCCTGGCTCTGTACTTGCTTAAAAACTGTTTAATCTTCCGTTTTTTCCAGTTCCGACAAAAGTCAATGACCTGAACCGTTAACTCCATTTCTTTCTCCACAGATACTGCCTGACCTACTGAGTATGTCTCGCATTTTCTGTTTTTATTCCTGACTGATTCATCAGGAGCTCCTCCCCATACAATGATTGACAGGACGGGGAGCTCCTCCCCCACCACAATTGAACAGGGCGACCCAATCCCGAGGGATATAATGACTGATGGAGCGGGAGCTCCGCCCTATACAATGATTGACACGATGGAGAGCTCCTCCTCCTACAATGATTGACTGAACAGGGAGAGCCTCTGCCCTGTGCTATGATTGACAGGCCGGGGAGCTAGTCCCTCAATATTAGCGGCTGCATTAACAGCTCCAGCAAAGTGGATTCAGCGCTGGGCACAATGGCGTTTGTCACCCACCAGTTCCTCAGATCCATGTCCTCTACCAAGAGCCTGGCCATTAAACACGTCACGGTGATCGGCGGCGGGCTCATGGGCGCTGGCATTGCGCAGGTAATAGGTTCGAATTGAGCAGTGATCGAGGACACTCGTCCAGCGGCTGGGCGGTGACAGCAATGACCACCCTCCCTCCCCCTCTCAGACTCACTTTTCGGCCCGGTAACTTACGAGTGAGGCAGGGGACGCGGCGATCCTCGCCCCGTGGCTCGCGAGCTGGGTCCGTTGGGCGCTCGGGGCCGGGTTTAAAATTGAATGTTAACGACATCAGGGCCAACGTTCGAATGGAGCCGCGCGCGGTCCGTCCCTCCCACATGCTGGGGCCGGGCTCAGGACAGCGGGGTGCATTGATCTGGGTTACTGTCTTAGTGGATTCTCCATACTATATAAACCGTTGCATGTTTTGGTTGCGCAGTTCCTGCAGTAGGATCGACCTATTGTGATCAGGGCACGTTTAAAAAAAAAACTTGCATTTATATTTGTCTAATTCATTCTCAGGATGTGACTAGCAAAGCAGGCATTTATTGCCCATCTCTAGTTGCCCTTGAGAAGGTGGTGGTGAGCCACCTTCTTGAACCGCTGCAGTCCGTGTGGTGAAGATGCTCCCACAGTGCTGTTAGGTAGGGAGTTCCAGGATTTCGATCCAGCAACGATGAAGGAACGGTGATATACGTCCAAGTCGTGATGGTGTGTGAGTTGGAGGGTAACTTGGAGGCAATGGTGTTCCCATCCACCTGCTGCCCTTGACCTTCTTGGTGGTGGAGGTCGTGGGTTTGGGAGGTGTTGCCGAAGAAGCCGTGGTGAGTCGCTGAAGTGCATCCTGTAGATAGAACACACTGCAACCACAGAACGCTGGTAGCGGAGGGAGTGGATGTTTAAGCTGGTGGATGGGGTGCGGATCAAACAGACTGCTTTATCCTGGATGATGTCAAGCTGCCTTCACCTTCTCAGGACATCCCAAAGTGCTTCACAGCCAATTTTGAAGAGCAGTCCCTGTTAAGGCAAATAATGCAGCCAATTTTTTTAAAAAAATCTTTGTTCTTGGGGAGTGGACAAGCAACATTTATTGCCCATCCCTGGCTGCCTTGAGGGCATCAAGGGTGTTAACCATGTTAGTATGGGACTGGAGTCACGTATAGGCCAGACTGGGTAGAGCTTCTGTTGACCTGCACGATGTTAGTGAACCAATTGGGTTTCAACTGTGTTTCAACATTCAAATTACCAGATGCATTGGATTTAATTTCTCAAATTGCTATGATGGGAATTGAACTTGTGACCTCTTGGTTGCTAGTCTAGCACCATAACTACCATACTTGCGCACAGCAAGGTGAAAGCAGATTAAATGACCAGGTAATCTATTTTCGATGGTGTTGGTTGAGGGATAAATGTTGGCTACAATTTTGAAAAAAAATCCCCCACTCTTCGAATAGTGCCATGGGATCCTTTACATCCACTCGAACAGACAGACAGGGCCTCGGTTTAATGCTTGATCTGCAAGGCGACGCCGCTAATAATCCAACATTCTGTCAGTCCTGTGCTAAAGTGTCACTCAGTTTAGATTATGTGCTCAACACTCAGGAGATGGCTTAAACCCACAACCATCTGACTCTTGAGGGAAGAGTGCTACTAACTAAGCCAAACTGACACTTAAGTGTTATGTTTTAAAACCCCCGTCTCAAAAAAAAGGCCACTACGTAGCCTCAAAAGAAAAGTTCACTTTTTTTTGCAACTTGCAAAATATTAAAGTTAAGCTAGAGTGTACCAAAAAAAAGTGAATCATAACTGTATAGAACACCCTAAAGCTGCTGTATGGGTTCAGGTGAAGCGCTTTACGAATATAATGACATTGGAATGGCTTTAATTCCTTTTTTTTAAAGAGTTGAAATAGACTTTGGGTTCAAAGTTTGCCTGTTGGCAAATTAATTAATAACTAAATTTTAAACTTAAATTTAAACAAAGCCAATTACGTAGGTATGAGGGGCGAGTTGGCTAAGGTAGATTGGGAAATTAGATTAAAAGATACGACAGTAGATAAGAACTGGCGAACATTTAAATAAATAATTTATAACTCTGAACGAGTATACGTTCCCTTGAGGAATAAAAACTCCATGGGGAAAGTGATCCAATCATGGCTAACTAGAGAAGTTAAAGATAGTATTAGATTAGAAGTAGATTCTTACAATGATGCCGAAAAGAGTAGTAAGCCTGAGGATTGGGAAGGTTTTCAAAATCAGCAAAGGATGACCAAGAAATTGATAGAAGCAGAAAATTGAATATGAGAGTAAACTAGGAAGAAATATAAAAACAGATTGTAAGAGCTTCTACAAGTATGTAAAAAGGAAGAGATTAGTGAAAGTGGGTACGGTAGCATAGTGGTTATGTTACTGGGCTAGTAATGCAGAGGCCTGGACTAAAATCCAGAGTCATGAGTTCAAATCCCGCCATGGCAGCTGGCGAATTTAAATTCAATTAATTAATTAAATTCAATTAATTAAAATAAAAATCTGGAATTAAAATACTAGTATCAGTAATGATGGCCATGAAACTACCGGATTGTCGTAAAAACCCATCTGGTTCACTAATGTCCTTTAGGGAAGGAAGCCTGCCGCCCTTACCCGGTCTGGCCTATATGTGACTCCAGACCCACAGCAATGTGGTTGATTCTTAATTGCCCTCTGAAATGGCCCAGCAAGCCACTCAGTTGTAAAATCTCGCTACGAAAAGTCATACTAAGAATAAAACCGGACGGACCACTAGGCACCGGACACGACAACGGCAAAACACCAAGCCCAGTCGACCCTGCAAGGTCCTCCTTACTAACATCTGGGGACTTGTGCCAAAGTTGGGAGAGCTGTCCCACAGACTAGTCAGGCAACAGCCTGACATAGCCATACTCACAGAATCATATCTTTCAGCCAACGTCCCAGAGTCTTCCATCACCATCCCTGGGTATGTCCTGTCCCACCGGCAGGACAGACCCACCAGAGGTGGCGGTACAGTGATATACAGTCAGGAGGGAGTGGCCCTGGGAGTCCTCAACATTGACTCTGGACCCCATGAAATCTCATGGCATCAGGTCAAACATGGGCAAGGAAACCTCCTGCTGAACACCACTTGGAGGAAGCACTGAGGGTAGCAAGGGCACAAAATGTACTCTGGGTGGGGGACTTTAATGTCCATCACCAAGAGTACCTCGGTAGCACCACTACTGACCGAGCTGGCCGAGTCCTGAAGGACATAGCTGCTAGACTGGGCCTGCGGCAGGTGGTGAGCGAACCAACACGAGGGAAAAACTTACTTGACCTCGTCCTCACCAATCTACCTGTCGCAAATGCATCTGTCCATGACAGTATTGGTAGGAGTGACCACCGCACAGTCCTCGTGGAGATGAAATCCCGTCTTCGCACTGAGGACACCATCCAACGTGTTGCGTGGCACGACCACCGTGCTAAATGGGATAGATTCAGAACAGATCTATCAGCTCAAAACTGGGCATCCATGAGGCGCTGTGGGCCATCAGCAGCAGCAGAATTGTATTCCAGCACAATCTGTAACCTCATGGCCCGGCATATTCCTCACTCTACCATTACCAACAAGCCAGGGGATCAACCCTGGTTCAATGAGGAGTGTAGAAGAGCATGCCAGGAGCAGCACCAGGCGTACCTAAAAATGAGGTGCCAACCTGGTGAAGCTACAACTCAGGACTACATGCATGCTAAACAGCGGAAGCAACATGCTATAGACAGAGCTAAGCGATTCCAGAACCAACGGATCAGATCAAAGCTCTGCAGTCCTGCCACATCCAGTCGTGAATGGTGGTGGACAATTAAACAACTAACGGGAGGAGGAGGCTCTGCAAACATCCCCATTCTCAATGATGGCGGAGTCCAGCACGTGAGTGCAAAAGACAAAGCTGAAGCGTTTGCAACCATCTTCAGCCAGAAGTGCCGAGTGGATAATCCATCTCAGCCTCCTCCCGATATCCCCACCATCACGGAAGCCAGTCTTCGTCAATTCGATTCACTCCACGTGATATCAAGAAACGGCTGAGTGCACTGGATACAGCAAAGGCTTTGGGCCCCGACAACATCCCAGCTGTAGTGCTGAAGACTTGTGCTCCAGAACTAGCTGCGCCTCTAGCCAAGCTGTTCCAGTACAGCTACAACACTGGCATCCACCCGACAATGTGGAAAATTGCCCAGGTATGTCCTGTCCACAAAAAGCAGGACAAATCCAATCCGGCCAATTACCGCCCCATCAGTCTACTCTCAATCATCAGCAAAGTGATGGAAGGTGTCGTCGACAGTGCTATCAAGCGGCACTTACTCACCAATAACCTGCTCACCGATGCTCAGTTTGGGTTCTGCCAGGACCACTCGGCTCCAGACCTCATTACAGCCTTGGTCCAAACATGGACAAAAGAGCTGAATTCCAGAGGTGAGGTGAGAGTGACTGCCCTTGACATCAAGGCAGCATTTGACCGAGTGTGGCACCAAGGAGCCCTAGTAAAATTGAAGTCAATGGGAATCAGGGGGAAAACTCTCCAGTGGCTGGAGTCATACCTAGCACAAAGGAAGATGGTAGTGGTTGTTGGAGGCCAAGCATCTCAGCCCCAGGGCATTGCTGCAGGAGTTCCTCAGGGCAGTGTCCTAGGCCCAACCATCTTCAGCTGCTTCATCAATGACCTTCCCTCCATCATAAGGTCAGAAATGGGGATGTTCGCTGATGACTGCACAGTGTTCAGTTCCATTCGCAACCCCTCAGATAATGAAGCAGTCCGAGCCCGCATGCAGCAAGACCTGGACAACATCCAGGCTTGGGCTGATAAGTGGCAAGTAACATTCGCGCCAGATAAGTGCCAGGCAATGACCATCTCCAACAAGAGAGAGTCTAACCACCTCCCCTTGACATTCAACGGCATTACCATCGCCGAATCCCCCACCATCAACATCCTGGGGGTCACCATTAACCAGAAACTTAACTGGACCAGCCATATAAATACTGTGGCTACGAGAGCAGGTCAGAGGCTGGGTATTCTGCGGCGAGTGACTCACCTCCTGACTCCCCAAAGCCTTTCCACCATCTACAAGGCACAAGTCAGGAGTGTGATGGAATACTCTCCACTTGCCTGGATGAGTGCAGCTCCAACAACACTCAAGAAGCTCGACACCATCCAAGATAAAGCAGCCCGCTTGATTGGCACCCCATCCACCACCCTAAACATTCACTCCCTTCACCACCGGCGCACTGTAGCTGCAGTGTGCACCATCCACAGGATGCACTGCAGCAACTCGCCAAGGCTTCTTCGACAGCACCTCCCAAACCCGCGACCTCTACCACCTAGAAGGACAAGGGCAGCAGGCGCATGGGAACAACACCACCTGCACGTTCCCCTCCAAGTCACACACCATCCCGACTTGGAAATATATCGCCGTTCCTTCATTGTCGCTGGGTCAAAATCCTGGAACTCCCTTCCTAACAGCACTGTGGGAGAACCGTCACCACACGGACTGCAGCGGTTCAAGAAGGCGGCTCACCACCACCTTCTCAAGGGCAATTAGGGATGGGCAATAAATGCCGGCCTTGCCAGCGACGCCCACATCCCGTGAACGAATAAAAAAAAAGAACGTGGGTCCCTTTGAGGCAGAGACAGGAGAAATTATAATGGGGAATAAGGAAATGACAGAGACGTTAAACAAATAGTTTGTATCTGTCTTCACAGTAGAAGACACAAAAAAACAGAAATAGTGGGGAACCAAGGGTCTAATGAGAGTGAGGAACTTAAAGTAATTAAGATTAGTAATGAAAAAGTACTGGAGAAATTAATGGGACTAAAAATCGTCAAATTCCCTGGACTTGATGGCCTACATCCTAGGTTTTTAAAAGAGGTGGCTGCAGAGTCAGTGGAAGCATTGGTTTTGATCTTCCAGAATTCCCTAGATTCTAGAACGGTCCCCATGGATTGGAAGGTAGCAAATGTAACCCCGCTATTCAAGAAAGGAAGGAGAAAGAAAATAGGGAACTATAGGCCAGTTAGCCTGACATCAGTAGTAGGGAAAATGCCAGAATATTATTAAGGACATAGTAACAGGGCACTTAGAAAATCATAATATGATTATGATGTGGAGATGCCGGTGATGGACTGAGGTGGACAAATGTAAGGAGTCTTACAACACCAGGTTATAGTCCAACAGCTTTATTTGAGATCACAAGCTTTCGGAGCTTTCCTCCTTCGTCAGGTGAGTGAAGTAGGATTCCATAAAGGCACAGCATATATATACCTGACGAAGGAGGAAAGCTCTGAAAGCTTGTGATCTCAAATAAAGCTGTTGGACTATAACCTGGTGTTGTAAGACTCCTTACATAACATGATTAGGCAGAGTCAACAAGGTTTTATGAAAGGGAAGTTGTGTTTGACAAATCTATTAGTTTTTTGAGGGTGTAACTAGCAGGGTAGATAAAGGGGAACCAGTGGATGTAGTATATTTGGATTTTCAAAAGACATTTGATAAGGTGCCACACAAGAGGTTGCTCATGGGATTGGGGATAATATACCAGCATGGATTGAGGATTGGTTAACGGACAAGGCGCTTCACAGGAGCGGTTTTCAAACAAAATTTGACACCGAGCCATATAAGGAGATATTAGAACAGGTGACCAAAAGCTTGGTTAAAGAAGTAGGTTTTAAGGAGCGTCTTAAACGAGGAGAGAGAGGCAGAGAGGTTTAGAGTGGGAATTCCAGAGCTTAGGGCCTAGGCAGCTGAAGGCTTGGCTGTCAATGGTGGAGTGATTAAAATCGGGGATGTGCAAGAGGCAAGAATTGCAGAAGCGCAGAGATCTGGGAGGGCTGTAGGGCTGGAGGAGGTTACAGAGATAGGCAGGGGCAAGGCCATGAAGCCTCACAGTGTCCAAAAATCCAGTTTTTAAAAAAATCAGTTACCAGTTTGAACTCTAATCTTATCACAAGTTGTTTACATTTTTGAATGTCTGACTACATATTTAATCTTTATTTCACAATATTGTGGTGCTGGATGGGTGTTAAAGAAAAAAATAGCGAGCTTTGCAATTACATATCACTTTTGGGTTTTTTTATACTATTGGATGAGGGAGGAATGATTGGCTTCAACACTGGGGGAGCTGCTTGTACTTCACAATAGTGCCACAGTGTCTTTTTAGTCCATGGAACAGACATACAGTTGCTCAGTTTAATGTCTCATCTGAAGGCCGGCACTTCCAACAGTGCAGCACTCCCTCGGTACTGCATTAGAGTTTCAGCATTGGTTATGTGTGCAAATCCTGGAGTGGAACTTGAACCCACAACCTTCTGATTCCAAGATGATAGTGGAATATCTGTAGAATTTTTTTTATTCGTTCATGGGATGTGGGCGTCGCTGGTGAGGCCGGCATTTATTGCCCATCCCTAATTGCCGTTGAGAAGGTGGTGGGGAGCCGCCTTCTTGAACCACTGCAGTCCGTGTGGTGACGGTTCTCCCACAGTGCTGTTAGGAAGCGAATTCCAGGATTTTGACCAAGCGACGATGAAGGATCGGCGATATATTTCCAAGTCGGGATGGTGTGTGACTTGGAGGGGAACGTGCAGGTGTTGTTCCCATGTGCCTGCTGCTCTTGTCCTTCTAGGTGGTAGAGGTCGCGGGTTTGGGAGGTGCTGTCGAAGAAGCCTTGGCGAGTTGCTGCAGTGCATCCTGTGGATGGTACACACTGCAGCCACTGTACGCCGGTGGTGAAGGGAGTGAATGTTTAGGGTGGTAGATGTGGTGCCAATCAAGTGGGCTGCTTTGTCCTGGATGGTGTCGAGCTTCTTGAGTGTTGTTGGAGCTGCACTCATCCAAGCAAGTGGAGAGTATTCCATCACACTCCTGACTTATGCCTTGTAGATGGTGGAAATGCTTTGTGGAGTCAGGAGGTGAGTCACTCGCCGCAGAATACCCAGCCTCTGACCTGCTCTTGTAGCCAGATTATTTATATGGCTGGTCCAGTTAAGTTTCTGGTCAATGGTGACCCCCAGGATGTTGATGGTGGGGGATTCGGCGTTGGTAATGCCGTTGAATGTCAATGGGAGGTGGTTAGACTCTCGCTTGTTGGAGATGGTCATTGCCTGGCACTTGTCTGGCGCGAATGTTACTTGCCACTTATCAGCCCAAGCCTGGATGTTGTCCAGGTCTTGCCGCATGCGGGCACGGACTGCTTCATTATTTGAGGGGTTGTGAATGGAACTGAACACTGTGCAATCATCAGCGAACATCCCCATTTCTGACCTTATGATGGAGGGAAGGTCATTGATGAAGCAGCTGAAGATGGTTGGGCCTAGGACACTGCCCTGAGGAACTCCTGCAGCAATGCCCTGGGGCTGAGATGATTGGCCTCCAACAACCACTTACATCTTCCTTTGTGCTAGGTATGACTCCAGCCACTGGAGAGTTTTCCCCCTGATTCCCATTGACTTCAATTTTACTAGGGCTCCTTGGTGCCACACTCGGTCAAATGCTGCCTTGATGTCAAGGGCAGTCACTCTCACCTCACCTCTGGAATTCCGCTCTTTTGTCCATGTTTGGACCAAGGCTGTAATGAGGTCTGGAGCCGAGTGGTCCTGGCGGAACCCAAACTGAGCATCGGTGAGCAGGTTATTGGTGAGTAAGTGCCGCTTGATAGCACTGTCAACGACACCTTCCATCACTTTACTGATGATTGAGAGTAGATTGATGGGGTGGTGATTGGCCGGATTGGATTTGTCCTGCTTTTTGTGGACAGGACATACCTGGGCTATTTTCCACATTGTCAGGTAGATGCCAGTGTTGTCGCTGTACTGGAACAGCTTGGCTAGAGGCGCAGCTAGTTCTGGAGCACAAGACTTCAGTACTACAACTGGGATCTTGTCGGGGCCCATAGCCTTTGCTGTATCCAGTGCACTCAGCCGTTTCTTGATATCACGTGGAGTGAATATAATTGGCTTCTGTCTTGGTGGGGATATCGGGAGGAGGCCAAGATGGATCATCCACTCAGCATTTCTGGCTGAAGATGATTGCAAACGCTTCAGCCTTGTCTTTTGCACTCAAGTGCTGGACTCCACCATCATTGAGGATGGGGATGTTTGCAGAGCTTCCTCGTTCCGTTAGTTGTTTAATTGTCCACCACCATTCATGACTGGATGTGGCACGACTGCAGAGCTTTGATCTGATCCGTTGGTTGTGGAATCGCTTAGCTCTGTCTATAGCATGTTGCTTCCGCTGTATAGCGTACATGTAGACCTGAGTTGTAGCTTCACCAGGTTGGCACCTCATTTTTAGGTACGCCTGGTGCTGCTCCTGGCATGCTCTTCTGCACTCCTCATTGAACCAGGGTTGATCCCCTGGCTTATTGGTAATGGTAGAGTGAGGAATATGCCGGGCCATGAGGTTACAGATTGTGCTGGAATACAATTCTGCAGCTGCTGACTGCCCACAGCACTTCATGGATGCCCAGTTTTGAGCTGCCAGATCTGTTCTGAATCTATCCCATTTAGCATGGTGGTAGTGCCACACAACACGTTGGATGGTGCCCTCAGTGTGAAGACAGGACTCCATCTCCACGAGGACTGTGCGGTGGTCACTCCTACCAGTACTGTCATGGACAGATGCATTTGCGACAGGTAGATTGGTGAGGACGAGGTCAAGTAAGTTTTTCCCTCGTGTTGGTTCGCTCACCACCTGCCGCAGGCCCAGTCTGGCAGCTATGTCCTTTAGGACTCGGCCAGCTCGGTCAGTAGTGGTGCCACCGAGCTACTCTTGGTGATGGACATTGAAGTCCCCCAACCAGAGTACATTCTGTGCCCTTGCTACCCTCAGTGCTTCCTCCAAGTGGTGCTCAACATGGAGGAGGACTGATTCATCAGCTGAGGGAGGACGGTAGGTGGTAATCAGCAGGAGGTTTCCTTGCCCATGTTTGACCTGATGCCATGAGATTTCATGGGGTCCAGAGTCAATGTTGAGGACTCCCAGGACCACTCCCGCCTGACTGTATATCACTGTACCGCCACCTCTGGTGGGTCTGTCCTGCCGGTGGGACAGGACATACCCAGGGATGGTGATAATAACAATGGCACCAACTGGAATATCGGAAAGGTCAATGATGAGAAAAGGCCATTCATTTGCTTCATCAACCCTGACCCTCTAGTATTTCAGCTCACTCAGCCAAGCATCCAATTGCATCTTGAACTCCCCTAAGGTCTGTTCTTACCTAATAGATCATTCCAAACATTTATGTTCCTTTGAGCAAATAATGTTTTTTCTAAGATCTGTTTTAAATTTCCCCTTGTTGAATTTCTGAAATTTCCTCTATTGGTCTGATAGAAACATAGAAAATAGGAGCAAGAGTAGGCCATTCGGCCCTTCGGGCCTGCTCCGCCATTCAAAATGATCATGGCTGATCGTCCAACTCAGACCCCTGTTCCCACTTTTTCCCCATATCCGTTGATCCCTTTAGCATTAAGAAATATATTTATCTCCTTCTTGAATACATCTAATGACTTGGCCTCCACTGCCTTCTGTGGTAGAGAATTCCACAGGTTCACCACCCTCTGAGTGAAGAAATTTCTCCTCATCTCGGTTCTAAATGGCATGCCCCGTATCCTGAGACTGTGACCCCTGGTTCTGAACTTCCCAACCACCGGGAACATCCTCCTTGTATCTCGTCTGTCTAGTCCTGTTAGAATTTTATATGTTTCGATGAGATCACCTCTCATTCTTCTAAACTCTAGTGAATATAGGCTTAGTCGACCCAATCTCTCCTCATAGATCAGTCCTGCCATCCCAGGAATCAGTCTGGTAAACCTTTGTTGCACTCCCTCCATGGCAAGGACATCCTTCCTCAAATAAGGAGACCAAAACTGCAGACAATACTCCAGATGTGGTCTCACCAAGGCCCTGTATAACTGCAGTAAGACATCCCTGCCCCTGTACTCAAATCCTCTTGCAATGATGGCCAACATACCATTCGCCTTCCTAACTGCTTGCTGCACCTGAATGCTCGCTTTCAGCGACTGGTGTACAAGGACACCCAGGTCTCGTTGCACCTCCCCTTTTCCCAATCTATCACCATTCAGATAATAATCTGTCTTTCTGTTTTTACAACCAAAGTGGATAACCTCACATTTATCCATGTTATACTGCATTTGCCATGTTCTTGCCCATTCACCCAACTTGTCTAAATCACATTGGAGCCTCTTTGCATCCTCCTCACAGCTCACATTCCACCCCAGCTTTGTGTTGTCTGCAAACTTGGAAATGTTACATTCCGTTCCCTCATCCAAATCATTGATATATATTGTGAATAGCTGGGGCCCAAGCACTGACCCCTGCGGTACGCCACTAGTCACTGCCTGCCAACCGGAAAAAGATCCGTTTATTCCTACTCTCTGTTTCCTGTCTGTCAACCAATTCTCAATCCATGCCAGTATATTCCCCCCAATCCCATGTGCTTTAATTTTGCACACTAACCTCTTGTGTGGGACCTTATCAAAATCCTTCTGAAAATCCAAATACACCACATCCACTGGTTCTCCCCTATCCTACTAGTTACATCCTCAAAAAACTCCAATAGATTTGTTAAGCATGATTTCTCTTTCATAAACCTATGCTGACTTTGTCGAATCCCGTTAATGCCCTCCAAGTGTTCTGTTGTCACATCTTTTATAATAGACTCTAGCATTTTCCCCACTACTGATGTTAGGCTAACTGGTCTGTAATTCCCTGTTTTTTCTCTCCCTCCTTTTTTAAATAATGGGGTTACATTTGCCACCCTCCAATCTGTAGGAACTGTTCCAGAGTCTATAGAATTTTGGAAGATGATCAGCAATGCATCCACTATTTCCAGGGCCACTTCCTTTAGTTCTCTGGGATGTAGATTATCAGATACTGGGGATTTGTCAGCCTTTAGCCCCATTAATTTCCCTAGCACTATTTTTTTACTAATTCTGATTTCCTTCAGTTCCTCCCTCTCACTAGACCCTTGGTTCCCTAACATTTCTGGGAGGTTATTTGTGTCCTCCTTTGTGAAGACAGAACCAAAGTATGTGTTTAATTGTTCTGCCATTTCTTTGTTCCCCATTATAATTTCCCCCATTTCTGACTCTAAGGAACCTACATTTGTCTTCAATGATCTTTTTCTCTTGACATATTTATAGAAGCTTTTACAGTCAGTTTTTATGTTCCCTGCTAGTTTCCTCTCATACTCTATTTTTCCCCTCTTAATCAATCTCTTTGTCCTCCTTTGCTGAATTCTAAACTGCTCCCAATCCTCAGGCTTGCTGCTTTTTCTGGCAATTTTATATGCCTCCTCTTTGGATCTAATACTATCCCTAATTTCTTTTGTAAGCCATGGTTGAGCCACCTTTCCTGTTTTATTTTTGCGCCAGACAGGAATGAATAATTGTTGTAATTCCTGCACACGTTCTTTAAATATTAGCCATTGCCTATCCACCGTCATCCCTTTTAGTAAAGTTCCCCAATCTATCATAGCCAACTCGCATCTCATACTTTCATAATTTCCATTATTTAGATTCAGGACCCTAGTTTCGGATTCAACTACTTCACTCTCCATCTTAATGAGGAATTCTATCATGTAATGGTCGCTCTTCCCTAAGGGACCCCGCACAACATGATTGTTAATTAATCCTTTCTCATTGCAAAATACCCAGTCTAGGATCGCCTGTTCTCTAGTTGGTTCCTCAATGTATTGGTCTAGAAAGCCCTCACGTGCACACTCCAGGAATTCCTCCCCCACAGTATTATTGCTAATTTGGTTTGACCAATCTATATATATATATTAAAGTCACCCATGATTATAGTTGTACCCTTCTTACATGCGTCTCTAATTTCTGTTTAATGCCCTCCCCTACATCTCCACTACTGTTTGGGGGCCTATAGACAACCCCCACCAACGTTTTCTGCCCCTTGGTGTTACTTAGCTCCACCCATACAGATTCCACATCGTGATTTTCCGAGCCAATATCCTTCCTCACTATTGCATTGATTTCCTCCTTTACTAACAACGCTACCCCACCTCCTTTCCTTTTTTGCCTGTCCTTCCTAAATATTGAATATCCCTGGATGTTCAGTTCCCATCTTTGGTCACCCTGCAGCCATGTCTCTGTAATCGCAACTATATCATAACTGTTAATATCTATCTGCGCTGTTAATTTATCTACCTTATTGCAAATGCTCCGCACATTTAGACACAATGCCTTTAGACTTGTCTTTTTAAGATTGCTAGTCATCTTAATTTTATTTTGCACTATGGCCCTATTTGTTTATCACCCTTGTTTTCTCTGCCTTCCACTATTGCTTCTTCCCTTTCTGTCTTTTGTTTCTATCCTTGTTTCCCCCTCCTCTGTCTCCCTGCTCAGGTTCCCATCCTCCTGCCATTCTAGTTTAAATCTTCCCCAACAGCACTAGAAAACACCGCACGAGGACATCGGTGCCGGACCTGTTTGGGTGTAACCTGTCCTGCTTGTACAGGTCCCACCTTCCCCAGAACTGGTCCCAATGTCCCAGGAATCTAAATTCCTCCCTCCTACACCATCCCTGCAGCCATGCATTCATCTGGTCTATTCTGTTCCTAGACTCACGAGCACTTGGCACTGGTAGTAATCCTAAGATCACTACCTTTGAGGTCCTGCTTTTTAATTTATCTCCTAACTCCTTAAATTCACCCTGCAGGACCTCATCCCTTTTTCTAACCTATGTCGTTGGCACCAATATGGACCACGACTACTGGCTGTTCACCCTCCGCCTCCAGAATGCCCTGCAGAACTTAAAGTAATCTGGGTTCACCTCATTCTTAACCTCTCCAGACTATAGACCTTTCTAGACTATAGAGCATAAAGTTCTTTCAGCTTTCTTCATAGCTCATCCCCTTTACACTTGGAATCATTCTATTTGCTTTTCTTTGCACCTTTTCCAATGCACATATACCCCCTTTGAAATGGGGCGACCAGAAATGAACATAGAATTCGAAATGAGGTCAGACCAGTGCATAAACCTCTGTAGGCTTATTTTGTACCATTCTGGTTTTGTGTCCCAACATTCTGGGGTTTCTTCTTGCTTTTTTTTAATTGCTTTTCTATTTTGTTTTGACACTGAAAGTAAGGAATCTAAAGCAAATTCATAGTTTGCTGAGTTAGTAATAACTGAAACGAACAGCTGGTGATTAAAAGCAACCGTTCAGATACATTTTTGTTTTCTTAAATGTTTATTACATTTTGCATACTTTGGAGCCCTGGAACATGTGCCCATGGTATTCTGCATGTTGAGTGCCTATTTTACACATCGACCCAGGAGGCACCAAACAAATCTCACTGGGATGAAGTTAAAATAAAATTGAAGGGATTTTGTCCCTGGTCAGTCTTGTTTCAGAATGACTTTGATAGGAGTTCTGAGAATAGGATTAGTATGTGAGTAAACATACTAGTAGAAGAAAATACCTTTATAAAGAGACGTATTGCCCTTTTTTATCCAAAAAAACCAACTTGCTGGTGTTTTAAACATTGCAATTAATAAAGATAAAAATTTGTATTTTGTTTTCAGATAAATAATATCACAATAAACCTTTTAAGGAAGGCTTAATAAATACATTTCGGGCAAGTGTGTTCTCTTTCCCCTCCTCAGTTTACTAGATATATTGCCAGCATCTCGAGCAGGTTTAAACCCAGTTAACTGGTGAATATTATTTGGTTCATCTAGTTGGTTCATTCCTAAACATAGAATCGTAGAATGGCACAAAAGGAGGCCATGTGGCTCATTGTTTCTGTGCAGGCTCCACATCGTAGCTATCTAGTCTGCTTTTTCCTGACAGCTCTTTAATATTTCTCTTCAAGTTTTTTGAAGCCACTTGGGAATGTCATGTTTTAATAATCCTTTTTTGTGAAAAAAAAATCTTTCAAGCTTCCCCTTTATGCTTCTAGTACTAATACTGGCTAGGAAAAAAGTACACTGCTATAAAATACTTCTAAAATCTGAGATTTAACACTTTTGAACGAGATTTATATATTAATGCATTTTTGTTTACTTTTTAAAATAAATTAATGTTGATAATAGAGTATATGGTCCAGCAGCCTACCTGTAGTTTGACACCTTAGAGACAACTCCCCTTTTTTGTTGCTTTATTCCTCATTATGTTTTTGCCCAGATTCTAAAACTGACATAAGCTCCCCCCAAAAAAATTTACAACTGATAAACAGCCCCGAATAAAGGTCACTGTTTCAAGGTGACTAAATTTATCAAACTCCTTTTTATTACATCGGATTTAGGATTTTTATTGGTGTTTTGGGATTATATTCTGCAATCCAGTTTGTTTTTTTGTTAAATGTTGCTTTTTGTTCACCATCACCCAAACTATCTCACTCTCCCCACCAAGTAGTATTTCTAAACATGAACAACTTTTCTTCCACACTTTTGCCCCCTAACATTGATGTCCAGTTTTCTTAGCTCACCCCTCATCCTTTCAAAATCTGCCTTTCTACATGAATGTTTCAGTTGTACTCATTCTCATTTCCATCATAAGCCTAACATTAAACTCCACAACATTGTGATCCCTGTTTCCTACATCACAACAGTGACTACACTTCAGAAAGTATTTTATTGGCTGTAAAGCGCTATGGGACATCCTGAAGTTGTGAAAAGCACAATATAAATGCAAGTTCTTTCTTTTCGTTCTGTTGCCAAGCTATTTTCTAACTCTGATCTGCTCTACCAAGTTTGGCTATTCCTTCAGAGTCCAATAGCACCCTTGCTTGCGTGTAACGTTCCAATATTTTCTCTAGGATTATGTTTTCACTTCTATTGCATCTGTTTATTGAATTCCCAACCTGAACCTGGTAAATTGAAGTTACTCATAACACCTTCCCTTGTTTGACTACGAAGCTCTTTGTTCTGTCCTGCCTCCTGGCCTGGTTGATAGCAGGCACTCTTGAGTTGGGAGAACTCATATTCTGGGGTTTCATTATACTGTGTGATTGATTAGAGGTGACCTGGTATCAATGAACATTAAGCCCATATAGACTGATGAGTTTGTTCACCTGGAGATAAATGATCTTTTGAGTATTGTTAAGTTGGCTCAGACAAAGTGTCACTGATGGACAGATGTTTCTGCTTTTATTAGGTAGCTGCTGCAACAGGACACACAGTGATATTGGTGGATCAAGCTGAAGATATCTTGAAGAAATCAATGAAGAAAATTGAAGACAGCGTTGGGCGCATAAGCAAGAAGAAGTTTATAGATAAGCCTGAGGTGATGCTTTTACATTAATGAATTTTGTAGAAGTTTGTATACTAGTTCAGCAAACTTTTTAATATGTATTGACAGTAGCCATTTCAATGAAAGCTTGCCAAACAGTATTCTTGTAAGCTTTGATAGTGGACCTCTATTGTCACTTGGGTATGAAATGAAAAAAAAGTTTACTCTGTATTTTATCCCGCAAAGAATCTAGCAGCAGAAAATTCCACAGGTCTGTGGGAACTGTATGATTGCCCATCAGATTTGAGTGAAGTAATTGGTCAATGGAAACTATGTGGCCATTAAATCTCAGCTGATCATTGGCCGTAACACAGTTACTAAGGGCTAGTCTTTTTATTCTTGGCCAGTCCCACTCCTAAAACAGGCCCTAGACTTTACGTTTTTTTTAACTATTGCTATTGCACCTTGGCCTCCACATCTTGGCTTTGCCTTTTCCTATCCATCATTTGGTCCCACAGTGATCACAGTCATTCTGAACTTTCTTATTAGATGATTGTGTTTCACTGATTTGTCTTGTCAAATCAGTACAATTTCCCACTAATGTGGAAAGCACACCCTATGCACTGGGAACATGTTGAATATTCAGTCTGTTTTGTTCTGTTGCTGACATCACTTCCCGTTTCAGTATCAGTCAAGCTTTTCAGAAGTCAGGAGTAAGTTTTTGTATGTAGTGTGTTTTGATAAACTGTAACAGATTTTTTAAGAACTGTTTTGGATAGTCTAAATAGTGATTAGAAACTAATGTTTTTCCCCCCTTTTGCAATTCCTCCCCTTTTCGTTTGATGGGATATGATTCACAGGCTTTGTTTGCTGAAATGGCCATGCTTCATGTGTTAGCCTTCACATTGAATGTTGATGGGTTATAAGTGGGCATCACAACTGAGCCTAATCCTGTCCTATCTCCATGTGCACGCATGTACACTTCAAATAAGGAACTGGAATCCTGGTGGAATTTTCCCCGCTTAACCCACGGCCACCAAGACCAGTGTTATTTTCCTTCTGCCACCCTGGTGGAAATCTGCTAACTCGGCACAACTGCGAATCATACACGGGGCCATTGCTAATCTTTACGGGTCAAAGCTATTTGGGAGACGTTTTAGAATCCTATTTTTTTTAAAAACTGTATGTGAAAATTGAGTGTTTACTGTTTAGTATCTGTCATCAACTCCTGTATGTTAAGTTAATAAATATGTCATGCAAACAGTTTGACCTATTGGCTTTAGGATATCCTTCTTAATTGTACTACTGTATTGGAAAGTTGATTATCAGAAGCCACTAATCTAAGAAAATGATTTGAAGTTATTAATTTACATTTCTGTTGGGGGACTGTACTGGCAGAAGCTCTCAACTGCACTATTAACTATTATTAATTTTCTCTGGAAATTTTCTCCCTTCCTGTCATCTCCTTCAAGGTCTAACTCCATGCTATGGGGTATGTTTCCATTTGCACCCTCTGTTATCTTGCCATAGTGCCCTTCTTCATGTGTAAGCCTTGATGGTGAATGCTGGCATGCTGTTTGACTATGGAGGACAAATCTCAGGGGCATTGAAGCAAATTATAGTGTCCCACTTACACTCTGGGTAAGATCTGCTATTTCAGCACAGACCAGGGATCGAACCTGCCATCTTCCTGGCTCCAAATGGGTCAGTGGCTGCACCATCAAGGTTGTGTACTACAACATTTCTTAAAAGTACAAATGTATTCTGCTGATTCTACACCATAATTTCTATATGTTGTACACTTGATGGTGTGTCTGTTATTCCATTTTCTAGTTTTATGTTTTATGCTGGTTAGAAGCAGCTTTTGGAGCAAATGTTGAGTGTTGATATGCCAACATAAAGGTACGGTCCAATATACCATAATTGAGAAACCTATACAGCCACTTTTCTAAACATGTACTGCCAGGGCGGCATCTAATCAGCAATTGTAATGCAAAAAGAAAGTAATTCTAAGGTGCCAACATCTCTTTATAGAATGTATGTGATTATGGAACTGATCAGGGACAACAAGGACTTGAATTTTTATAGCAACTTTTAATACAGAAAAATGTTCCATTGCACTTCAGAGATGTAAGGAAAACTGATGCCAAGCCAAAGAAGGAGATTTGGGAGGGGTGACTTTAAACTTGGTCAAAGAGGTTGTTTTAAGGAGGGCTTTAAAGGAGAAAAGGAAGGCAGAGGGGTTTAGGAGGGGAATTCCAGAGAGTTTGACCTAAGTGGCTGAGGCATGGCCGCCACTGGTGGAGTGAGGCGGGGAGGATGCTCAAGTCACTGGGGTGAGAGGGATGGAGTTTGATTCAGAGGGTCTGTAGCACTGGAGGAAGTTACAAAGATGAGTGGTGAGGCCATGGATGGATTTAAACACAAGGATGAGAATTTTAAATTTGAGGCATTTGGGACACAGGAGTCAATGTAGGTCACAGAGGACATGGGTGATCGGGACTTGATGTGGGATAGAGTACAGGGAGCAGGGTTTTGGATGAGCTGAAGTTTATGGAGGGTGGGACGCCAGTTTGGAAAGCACTGGAGCAATTGAGCCTGGACAAAGGCATGTATGAGGGTTTCAGCAGGAGATGGGCTGAGGTGGGGTGGAGGCAGGTGATGTTACTGAGGGAGAATTGGGACTCTTTGTGATGGAGAGGAAATGAGGTTGAAAGCTCAGCTCAGTATTGAATAGGATGCCAAAGCTGTGAACAGTCAAGTTCAGCTTGAGACAGTGGGCAGGGAGAGAGAAGGAATCAGTGGTGAGGGTACCTAAGTTTGTGGCAGGGGCTAAAGAACTATGGGCTCTAGCAAGGGCTATGTTTAACTGCAGCAAGTTAAGGCTCATCCAAGACTGGATGTTGGACATGGAAGCTGATAATGTAATGGATGGCTTGACAGTGGCGAGGTAGGGATGGGTGTTCTCAGCATACATGTAAATGCTAATCCCATGTCTGGGGCAGCATGCAGATATGGAAGATGGAGAACCCAAGGATGGATTCTTTGGGGGACTCCAGAGGTGACAGTGAAGGGTTGGAAAGAGAAGCCATTGGTAGAGATGCTCTGGCTACGAATCAATAGGTAAGAGTGGAACCAAGTGAAAGTAGTCCCACACAGCTGGGCATTGGAGGAGAGGTGTCGGAGGAGGATGGTGTGGTCAATGGCTTCGAAGGCTACACAGAGGTCAAGGAGAGATGAATCAGGCACAGATCTGGGAGGCAACAACACATTCAAGGACCTTGGGGAGGAAAGAGAAGTTGGAGATGCAGCAGTAAATGTGGCCTTGCCAGCATCCCTCACATCCCAAAAACAAATGAAAAAACAACTTGATCTGTTTTCCTTTTCTTCTCCCTATGCACCTCAATGTATGTGTCCAAAATCGGGATCTTTCTGTGTTCAAAATGATGGATGTGAACTTTCATCCTACTGTGGCGCAATATCTGGGGTACCAATGTATTAAGCTAATCATAAATCAGATTCCTTTTTTATTAAGTCTGTTAGGACTCCTTATTACAGTGCTCCATGTGTGGAATTGAGTGGTAATTGCTGTGACTGTCTCGCCTACTTATTAGACTATATTTTTTCTTTTGATCTAAAACTTCAAAGCTTGAATTTAGGCAAATCAGGCTTTTTGGAACAGCCAGGATTAAACTTTAGAACTTCTGCTGTAGATTGCAGTCTAACCCCAGTTTTTTCTTTAACAACCACAGCTAAGTTGGAAAAGGAGTTATTGTAATATCTGGTTTGTAGCCATTCAGATGTGTCTCTGTAGACTGGCATGAGGATAGTCTGTTTAAACTGATGTTAAACACTGTCCTTGGTGGAAGTGGTTGAATTCCATCTGTTTCTGTTGGCTCTTGAAACTGTTACAGGAGAAAGAATGCCTTGAGTATTTTCAGAATAAAATACTCCTCCCTCTGTACAACTTTTTTTAAAACTGAGGGACAAGTCTCCAGCCTCTAAGCAGATAACTTCAGTTTAGTAACTGATTTTCCTACCTGTGCAGTCTCGTTACTTTAGGTTCCCTATTTGTGCCTGGAGCTACTCTGATAACATGGTTATGGGGACATCCAGGAATTGCTTCGTTCACGTATATTTAGGACTGATTACAGGCACTTGTGCTGGGAAAGTTAGTACCAGGATGGCATTTCCGCATCATCATCCAGACCCGTCTGAACAGCTAATTTCAGTGTAAGTGAGTGGAAGTATGCCAGGATGTACATGGGCTGCCCCAATAACATACATCATCAGAGCACCTCTGGGTGGAAGTGAGTATATGGGAGAATGTTCATGGGTGGGGAAATGAGTTCCTAAATTTCTCAATTTAAAATATATAATAGCTGAAGTATTTAAAACCTTCCAGGATTTCTTTTGAGTCTAGAAATGTTCATGGTTATATATAATTAATAATAACTGTGGCATGGAAACAACCACTCTATTCTCAATTTAAGCTGCTTTGACAAGTTGCAAATTGTCAATGCATCGTCATAATGGTTTAACTTTGCAGTGCCATTTTAGAATGTAGCAATGGGTAACCTATTTTAATAATCATTCACTGTACATTGTCACAGGGTTGCTGACAAAATTGTGACTGAACATAAGTGGGAAGGACAACTGGATCTTGTTGTTCATTACTGCTCTCTTCCAACACTGTAGGCTGGTGCAGAATTCGTGCAGCAGACGCTTCAGAGAATCAGTACCTGTACAGATGCTGCTTCTGTAGTGCACAGCACGGACCTAGTCGTGGAGGCTATTGTGGAAAATGTTAATGTTAAACAGGAACTTTTTAAAAAACTGGATAAGTTTGCTTCGGAGTAAGTATTTGAATTATATTTTATTCTCCCAGTGAAATAAAGAAAGAAAGACTTGCATTTATATCACGCCTTTCAGGACGTCCCAAAGCGCTTTACAGCCAATTAAGTACTTTCTTGAAGTGTAGTCACTTTTGTAATGTGGGAAACGCAGCAGCCAATTTTCACATAGCAACGTCCCACAAACAGCCAATGATATAAATGACCAGATAATCTTTTTTTAGTGGTGTTAGTTGAGGGATAAATACTGGTCACGACCCTGGGAGAACTCCCCTGCTCTTCTTTGAATAGTGCCATGGAATCTTTTACATCCACCTGAGAGGGCAGACGGGCCTCAATTTAACTTCTCATCCGAAAGACGGTATCTCCGATAGTGCAGCACTCCTTCAGTACTGCACTGGAGTGTAAGCCTAGACTATGTACTCAAATCTCTCACTTAACAATACTGGTTCTTTTTTGAATAACTGATGTATTTTGCTAAATAAATACTGATGGATCCACAAAGAATATTGGAAAAGGGCCTTTCCAGTATGCCATTTTTGTTCATTAGTGAACTGATCATAACTTCAAGTTGTAGGATGTTTCCTCAATATTTTTCAAATAAGCTCATTATTGTTATACAATAAGGCTATGCTGATAATTCTCAGGTCAGTAATTCTTGATTCTTTGTAAGTGCAGATACTGTGTTCATCACTGAGGGAAGAGGGGAAAAACTAAAATGTAATTTTTCAAAGTGAAATTGACACATTGGATTTTATGATGGCTGAATTGGTACATTGTGGAAATGGTGGTACAGCTTTTTAGTAATCGGGGAACCTAGTGAATTTATAGAGATACTGGAATCGATTAAATCTACAGCAATAATTATTTTGGTTCTTGGAAGTATTTACTCTTACCCTTCCATCATTGTTAAGACCAGGGGTTTTAAAATGTAGTTTTAATGGAAAATGAAAAGCAGTAAGCTTCCTTACAAGTATTTTGGTGTTTTGAAGGCGTAACTTTGTTTTCTTTGTTACCCTGATAGGAGTACTATTTTCGTGAGCAATACTTCATCACTGCCAATCACAGAAATAGCAAATGCTACAACCAGACAGGACCGGTTTGGTGGGCTCCATTTTTTCAACCCTGTACCCTTGATGAAGCTAGTGGAGGTTTGTTTTCATAGTTTTCTATTATCTGCAGAGACAAATGGAAAGGGTAAAAAAACTATTCCTAGCTATCTTTTATTAAATTGAATCAGAGAGTCATTAGTCTGTGTTTTAATCAGAATATCAAAGCTAATGCTTTACCAATGTCAATTGTGTTCTGTAGAATATTCTGAATATTTAGTTTATTAAAGCTCAGATGACTGAGGAGAGAACCTCTGCTATTTAAGACTCCCTCATACATCCTAGAGGTGTGGTATCAAAAGCTCTTAATCTTTCCCCAAATATATAGCATGGATGCTTGTGATAACTACTTTTTGTTTAAAAATTGGCTCTGAGGATTGGTTTAAATATCCACTGCATTTTCCTTCTTCCCTTCCTCTCGTTTCCCAAAATAAAGAGTGTGAAATGCAGAACACCTAGCTAACACAAGTTGTTCTGTAATGAAGTTCGGAGCTGTTTGTTTAAAGTTTCAGTTTATCCCAGAGACTTGGATAATTCATTCACCCTTTTCTTGCTTGCTCCATTTTCCTTGCTTCTCTTTTTTTATCCTTCCTCTGCCCATTCTGCACTGCCTTGTTTAGCTACCTCCATTTCTTGCATCCTATTTCTGTTTCTAATCACCCTCCAGGAAAGTTGGAGAGTACAGAGCTCCACTCTGGGATAAGGGACTTAACCAGCCATATTAACACTTGTGAAACTAAGTGCAGTTGAAATTAAGAGCTGTTAAAGAGTGTTACTCAGTTTTTAAAACAATATTACTTTGGCATGTTCAGTTTTGTTTTGCACTGTAAATAGCCTCAAGTTTAATTGCTTTATTGCAAAAGTTTTTGTATAAATTAAATCTAGAAAAAGTTTGGGATGCAGTTCCTTGAATGGGTATTTTGTTGTTAATGGGTTTATTCTTGTTAATGTTGCATTTTTTATTTTTAAAAAAATCTTTATGAACAGGTGGTTCAGACTCCAATGACCAGCCAGCAGACATTTGAAGCACTAATGAATTTCAGCAAAACTTTGGGGAAAAAACCTGTGGCTTGTAAGGTAAGTTACTGCCTGCACTAGTTACCTTTTTCTTCACAATGAGCTCTAGGTACTGCAGTGGTTTAGAGACTGGTATATCACCTCTGGGACCTGGTTTCAAATCCAGCCCAGCCTGATGGGATGAAAGTTTCCTCTGTCTACTGGCTTTAAGGGTTAAATGCAAAATCAGTTTGGGCAGTCTCAACTTAATTCCTAGTCCACATAGGTCCATGGTACAAAACTATCCCTAAATTGTCAGTGTTGCCTCAGATGCCACAGCATGACCTATTTGGGTTCTATGTGCTGTACTGGCCACCATACCACTAGAGAGATTGCTGCTGAGAGAGTGTAGCTTAGGGTAGCAATGATGATGCCAGGTCTTGTCAACCTTGTTTATGAAGAAAGGTTAAAGTTAACACATATAAGGTTGTGTTAATTCTATCCATATGGATTCTATCTTAAATAGGAAGGGAAATGATACAATTCTCAGTGTGCATTACAGGCTACTAAATAGTGGATATGAGAAAGTGAGATCTGAGATAGTTCTGAAAAATATGCAACTGGGCAATAATGGGTTAATTTAACTATCCCAAAATAAATTGGAATAAAAGTAATGCATGTGATCATAGAGGAACACTTATTAGAATATATCCAGGACGACTTCCTAGATCATTATGTTTCTAGTCAAACAAGAAAAGAAGATTCCCTAATTTGGTTCTGGGAAATGAAGTGGGACGAGTAATTGATGTGAGAGTAGGAAAGCAATTGGGAAATAACGACCACAACATAGTTAGATTCAATGTAACAATAGAAAAGGATAGTAGTCAAAGATAACAGTGCTGGCCTGGAAAATGGTGAAGTTTTTAGTGAGCTAAGAAGGGATCTGGTCCAATTTAACTGGGCAGAAAAGTTAGCAAACAGGTTGACGGACTAGCAGTGGGAAATTTTCAAATATGAGATGGATAGAGTATAAAATAGGTAAAATATTCCTGTAAGGCAAAAAGAGGATACATTAAGGAATAGAGTTCTGTGAATAAATAGATTAAAACTAAACTGAAACTTAAAAGGGAAGCATGTATAACATTTAAGGCCATCAATACTAACAAATAATTATGAAGAATATAGCAAGTGTAGAGGGGAGGAGAAAAGAGAGATTAGAAGGACTAAAAAGAAATATGAAAAAAAGGCTATAGAAAATATAAACAGAAATAGGGCTTTTATAAGCTTGCCAAAGGCTGATCCGCTACTGTTAGTTTTACGCCCTGCCGAAGTTGAAAATTCAAGATAAAATTGGTGAGCACTTAAAAATGAATGGGTTGAAAATTGTACGGGTTGTACAACAGGTGGACGATCCGCTGTACCAGATTACTGCCCAGGCGGTGAAGGTAAAAATAATCCCAATAGTGTATATGGATGAGAAGGGTCCTTTGGCCTATTTTAAGAAAGGCCCTACAGTTCTCCCATTATTTCATCTAGCTGTATCTTGAATTAATCCAGGGTATTCGCCTCCACTACCCTATCAAGAATTCTGGTCCATATGTCATTCACTCTGTATGACAAGCTTCCTGACAATATCAGTCCTAAATTTGTCTTTTACTAGTTTGAGCCTGTGTTCCCTTATCCCACTCATGGTTTAGTTTGCAGTAATTTTCCAGACTTATCCTTTCTATTTACTACCTCGTATATGTCTATAAGTTCACCTCTCACTCATCTCCTTTCAAGGCTGAAAGGCCTCAGTTTCTCTGGTCATCCTCTGACACTATACATCAGCCTCATGGCTCTTCTTTGAACTGCCTCTGGGGCTTGAATGTCTCCTTTATGTCTCACTGGCAAGAACAAGGTACAGTACTCAAAATATGGTTTAACCAGAGCACTGTACACTTTGAGCATGATGTCCTCTAACTTTTTAAAATTATATAGTTCCATTTGTATATAATTCCAAGTGTAGAACGCAGACTTTTTACTTGCTTATGAAATAAATTCTGCATTTGATAATTCTTGGTTGAGTATTTAGTTTTATGCAATGTATAATTTAAAAATGAATTTATCATTTTATTTACTGAGACCCTTATAAGCATGAAGGGAGCTTTATTACTGATTCAGGATTTTATTTAACTTGCTCTTTCCCCATAGGATACCCCTGGATTTATTGTGAACCGTCTTCTGGTGCCGTACTTGATGGAAGCCGTCCGGCTACATGAGAGAGGTAATTAAAATTTAAGCCATGCAAGATTTTTAAAAACTAGGTATTGGAAAGATATGTTTCAAATGACATTCGATTTCCCAAAATGAGAAGAGCATTCTCTATTTTTCTCTTCCATAGCAAGAACTTTGTATGTTTTAATTTAGCACAGGTGGCAAAATGTTACATGCTGTGTAACTAACATCTGTCAAAGCTTGCTTGCCCCTCACCAGGCTAGCGGGTAGTGACTTCAAAGCACAATTAAACCAGAAATGAGTCCTTGTACAAAGGATTGCACAAGATCCTCAATTTTTGTAAGAATCCATTTGGCTTTAGAACCTCATTAGAGGTGTTGAGCTATCTCTAATTTTGTGACCCTTCAAGATTGCTTATAACGATTTATATTTTCTGCTCTCCCTACTCCACTTCCAAAGCAAACCCTCTGCCCTCATGTTTCTGCAGTTAAAACTAACACTTCTATGGCAGTGATGCATAGGGCAATAAAAGGTTAGCCCTGTTTTCAGATATTTCATTAGACTGGCTCAACAAAAACTTAGTGAAGGTGTTTTTTTATAGAGTTTGATTTCGGTCTCCAGTATTGTTGATGCTTAAACTTTGGCAAGAAGGAAAACGGAATTGCAGCTATTCTTGCCACTGTGATAGAAACAGATTGGTTTTATAGAACTTTGCTATAATTTCCGTGCCCTTCCTAGAGGGTGAAGTGGATTTCCTTTTGAACTATCTGTAGTTTGATTTTATATTGAAAGTAAAAAGCACCACTGTTGAGTTTATTTCTTTGCTCCACCCCAGCAGTTTAAAAAGAAATCAATATGCAACAGGGCTGTCAGTCAAATCCTGACTTGGGTGAGTGAGTTTTTTGCCAGAGTAAAGCTTCAACTGGAATGCACGTGATCTAGGGAGGGGGAGACTTCATGAGACTTGAGTTGAGGCAGAGAATACTTCGGAAAGATTGTCTGAAGGAAAGGAGATAAAATGAAAAACAAATTTGCCAGATGATAAGGGAAAATTTCAGCTTGACCATCGAACTGAGGAAAAACTGGCTGGAAGAATGGTTCTTAGTTGTTGTTACATGCAATGAAGAGATTTGAGATCAAATAAATAAAAGATGGTTGGGGAAGGAGGGAGTTAAATGTTTGTTAGGGACTGTCTTAGTTTTAGATGGCTATACAGGATAAGCTAATTTATAATATCTATGTACAGTACTGATGGTATACACACTGCATTATGGCTTGTGTAAATTGAGGGGAGAGGAGATAGAAAGAAAGAGATTATCACTACCTCCCACTTTCAAAATGTATCGAGAAGCTCTATAGAGTATAAAGCTCCGGTTAGACCGCATCTGGAGTATTGCGTTCAGTTCATAGCACCGCACCTCAAGAACGATACATTGGCCTTGGAGGGGGCACAGCGCAGATTCACCAGAATGATACCGGGGCTAAAAGGATTAAATTATGAGGACAGCCTGCACAGACTATTCTCTTGAGTATAGAAGATTAAGGGGTGATCTAATTGAGGTGTTTATGACGATTAAAGGAATTTTTAGGTAGATAGAGAGAAACTATTTCCTCTGGTAGGGGAGTCCAGAACCAGGGGGCATAACCTTAAAATTAGAGCTAGGCTGTTCAGGAATGATATTAGGAATCACTTCTCACACAAAGGGTAGTGGTAATCTGGAACTCTCCCCAAAAAGCTGTTAAGGCTGGAGGTCAATTAAAAATTTTGCTGGGCCAGATGCCCATGAATGTTATACCAGTGAAATGTGTTTTTTCAGTCATTAGATGATTAAGTGCTGAGTTAAAATGTTTTAATAAAGGGGTTGCTGTCTCCAGAGATAAATCGGATGTTATTCCTAACACAAAGATAAACCCCAGGCTTCTCTTGGGTTGAGCCTCAAGTGAAATAAACATATGTGGTGCTGTACTATTTTATTTAGAGTGCTGATAATCAGGTCCCATTTGCCTTTGATATTCTGTTGCTGGGCATTTGTGAGAGATCAAAGTAGCAATTGGGTTGTAATCAGCAGTAACTCTGACCTTGATACTCTTTTACCTCACTGTAGAAAATAGTAGAGAGCATGAAACTGCAAAGCTTTGACCAAAATAATGCATCCTTAATGGATCCAGAATATTCTGTGTCTTGTTCTGCTTTATTTTCTGAGTTAATATGATTGAGCTTTTTGTGCCTACAAAGATGCAACAGAGCAATCTTTCCGTTGGCATGCTTTGAGTAAAAATCTGATGAATTTTATATATCGCTCTTTCTGCTTGGTACCTTTTAACTGTGCTTGGTATCTTTTTACTGTACACTCCCTTAAGTATCAGTTTATTGGGTTTATTTTACTTCAAAATATAGAGACTATTTTGATGTTTTTCCAAGGTCATGGATCAAAGGAAGACATCGACATGGCAATGAAGCTGGGTGCAGGATATCCTATGGGTCCTTTTGAATTATTGGATTATGTTGGACTTGACACCAGCAAGTTTATTATTGATGGTACGTAGAGTGAAGTCTTTCTTTACTAATGTAGCCTTTGCCTGTAATTGATGTAATTTAGCTATTTATATATAAAAAAAAGATTCCTCCAATGGAGTTTAACCTCTGCACAACTATGGTTCGTGATTTTGTCAAGGCCACACTTAGCCTCTGCCTGACTTTAGTTAGTGATGTGATTGACTGGTGAAGTGCTGGAGGGTGGTGATAGGCACCCTTAGTACCAGCCGGATGAGAAGAGGGACAATGAGATAGAAGAGGGGTGCAAGCCATAGTCAGGCAGTCAAATGATTGGGGAAGACATTGAGAGGAGGGCGAGGCCAAAGTGTGGAAGGATTAGCCAGCACAACACAAGGCACCGGAACTATCGCCAAATGTAGATCACTGAACAGACCTGTCATGGCCGAACCTTTCAAACTGATCGAACCTGCTGCTCCTTCACCAATCACCTTCCGGGTGTGCCTGTATGTTTGAAAGTTCAGCAAAATTAAGGGACAGACCTCCCGCCTGCACAGGTGGCTACTGTTTCTAACCCTGAACCAGTCTTGAACCACTTGAGGGAGGTGCTCGACATGCCCACCCAAGAGGACTTTGAGGCAATGTGATGGCTGACGACCAGGTGGTTAACAGCAAGCTGCTATCTGACTCTGATCAGTTTTATAGATGCAGTGACAGAGGGTGACTATGAACATGGCTAACCTGTAGTCAAGCCAACAGCCAGGTTAAAAAACATGGAGACCACACCTCTTCCTGCATTGTGGTAATCACAGTACATCATGAACTGGCTATCTTTGTCAACCTTGTATTGAGAGGCGAGCCCTAAAGGGGGAAAAAATGGGGGTGGGGGGGGAGGACTGCTTTCATATTTTACAGTTTGATTTTTTTTTTTGTTTGATAAAAACTTGTTTAGTTGTACTGGTTTCTCTTAAATGAAAAATGATACATTTTGTCCAAAAATTAAAGGCCCTTTTTTGTATTAAAGTTTATTTGAATAGTGAACAAGCTAAATCTTGTGCTAATACGGTATCCTCTCTGAAGCACGTCGCTTTATTGAAGATATCATGTTCCAACCACTAAGTATAATGCTTATTGTAATGTGCTATGGAAACTGACCAAAAATCCTGATGTAATGAAAACCTGATGTAATGAGTCACTTTTACGGCCACGCCTGTTGTTAGAAACGGGTTCGACTGCACTCGGTTTTGGTGTGAGTACGTATGTAAGGAAGCTCAATGCCTGAACTTTGGAAGGATCCCAAATTATCCAGTCTGCTCATATTCAGTCTTGACAGCACATTGGTGGTGATGCTCATATATCTGCATATAATTTCCCAGTCCCATTTTTGATCTCTATGTAACATAAGTATGGTTAAATGCAAGTTTGATTGTAAATAACCTGTTCATTGCCTAAACTATTGTGCGTAAGTGTGTGATGATCCTAGTGTGTCTTTATAATGTATTTTAATCTTTCTTACAAATAGTATTAACGGTTCATTTGCAGCATTAAATGGAGCATTTTAAAATTAGGGGAATAGGTTGGAACACTGTGCTTTCACCTGTTTTACTTGGTTTTTTGAGTATCAAATGTTTTGTTCCTGAATTCTTGGTCAACTCACCAACTGCTGCTGAGAAGATAAACATTCAAGTGACCTTTTCCCTAGTCTGGCTCCATTGCTACAACCACGTGATATGCAGCAGCCTGAATAGGATTGCAGTTTTTCTTCCCCAGCTGTGTGAAGGCACGTGGGTTCCCCTTGAAGTAACCCCATACCAGAATGGCGGTGATTACAAGCTCAGCAGCAAGCGGGAGCAAACCTTTCTTCTTCGTTGCCTTGGCATGACATTTTTATGCTTCCAAGCACTGTGTACCTCTAAATCACCTCTTGTAGGACCTCTACTGCTGATCTAAAATGATATTCATACTTTTAAAATCTGATGCACAGGGTGTACCATCGTGTAAGGATTTATAACCTGTGTATGTATCTTGTGCAATGTTTTGCTGGTCTGATTTTAAAAGTCACGAGGGTGACATGTATTCTAGTTTTTATGGTAACAAACTGTTGTCAATTAAATAATTAATTACAATCAGTATTAAACTGATCTGGATACAGTTGAAGTTGCTATTGCTTTTAAAGATCTTAACTTGAAATCCTCCAAATGTTATTCCTGGAATAATTCTATTACAATAAACGTACAGTGCTGAAGGAGTGACCAGTAGGTGGTGCTATGGTAGTGCATGAATCCTTTTCAAAAAGTAAAATCCCTGTGGGCGTGTTCTACATTTGCACTCATCAGGCCTTCTATATCCTGGAACGTTAGTCAATTTAAAGTTGGTAGGTTATGAATACTAGATAATATGGCAACCTAGTACTCAATGACTATAATATCAACCTTGGGGAAAGGTCTTAATTTCTATTGAAGACAGCATATTGAACCACTTTTTAGAAAAGGACTTGGTTTTATTAATGAAGGTGGTTGTGGGCTAAGCTTCCTGCCAATTAAGCATCAGTTGCAGCCTACTGCTCAATAGTTAACCTGACATTAGATGATATCTTAAGTACTGAATCTTGACTTAACTTTTGCACTTTTTAATTTATTTTCCAAGTGAGCCCAATATATATAGGTGAAGATCCCATTCAGGGTGGGACCATTTCCATTTCTCTCCTCTTAGTGCTGACTCTTGTTGGGCTTTGGTTGCACTGGTTCTGGCTTTCGGGGCTTGGGTGGCTCCAGATTGGCTTCCAGGCTAGTCTGATGTGCAAGCCCCTACTGCATTGAAAAAGATCCTTTCCAGGATGCTCACACCCCTCTGTCCATAACATTGTTCACCTGGAGCAGCTGAGAAGGGAGTGACCCAAAGTTCTCCTTAGAGCAGAGAAGGTTAAGAGGAGATTTGATAGAAGTGTTCAAAATCATGAGGGGTTTAGATAAAGTAAATAAAGAGAAACCGTTGCTATTGGCGAAAGGGTTGAGAACCAGAGAACAGAGATTTAAGGTGATTGGTAAAAGAACCAAAGGCGACATGAGGAAAAACTTTTTTACGCAACGAGTAGTTATGATCTGGAATGCGCTGCCTGAAAGGGTGGTGGAAGCAGATTCAATCGTGGCTTTCAAAAAGGAATTGGATAAGTACTTGAAGGAAAAAAATTTGCAGGGCTACGGGGAAAGAGCGAGGGAATGGGACTAACTTTATTGCTCTTACAAAGAGCTGGCACGGGCTTGATGGGCCAAATGGCCTTCTGTGCTGTAACCGCTCTATGATTTCCAGGGATAACAAATTCAACAGTATTTTATAATAGTTAACAATTTTCAGACAGATTTGGAGGAGGGAGAGATAATTTGAACACAAGTACTCTCACTAGACTTTCCTGACCCTTTTAAACATTGTAGTTGCATAAAGCAATGTGGTGACAAAGTTACATGCATCTGAGGGGTGGGATATGGGATCATGTTCATGATTCCCACGTGGTGACTTAACCTCTCTGTGGTGATTGAAAATCAAGGGACAGTAATCAAAGCCGCACTCTCCCCTCAACTATTTGCATTTATATAGCGTCTTTAACATGGAAAAATGAATCAGAAGCAAATACAACAGGCCACAGAAGAAACTGGACACCTGGGAGTAGATCATTTCCTTGTGTCATGAAGAAAGCTGGGAGCATGTGGTGCTTGTTAATGCTACATAGATTAAAATCCTAATACTGTAAACTGTTAAACAGTATTCTGACCAAACAGTTGAAACCCCTGAAATGTTGCCCTGAAATGTTGAAATGCTGATTTATGACAGATACCCGCATCTGCCACCGATTACAACATTGCTTCAACTGACAACTGTGGAACAGATTCTGGTATATATACACGCCATATTGCTCAGCAGTCTCCTTGGCATCTTGTTCCAGAATGATATCCTGTTTTGGGGGAGGGGGTGATATATATTTTGTTCATGTCATAATGAAGTAACTTGGAATTATGGCTGTGGATTTGTGTAAATTGACCACTGTGAGCGCTAATTGGAATTGTGTCCTGCTGTCATGGTGCTAACTGGCTTACAGCCATCATTGAACAAATCAAGAAAACCACGTTCATGTCAGATGAATTTTAATGTAAAGTGGGGAAGTAACCCGATGGGTTAAAAGTGAATTGTGTCTTGATGTACTTTTTACATCCTGATTCAGTCTGTTAGTGAATCTTGCACAGACCAGAACAACTTTCAAGAATTGCTTGTGTTTTTTGGCTTCCCTCAACTACACAAAAAGGAAGTGTTTTTATACCATGAGCTTTCATTGACCACAGCCATTTTTCTTCTTAGGATGGCATAAGATGGATCCAGACAACCCTCTGTTTACCTCCAGCGCTCTGTTAAATAAACTGGTGGATGAAGGAAAGCTGGGTAAAAAGACTGGTGAAGGCTTCTACAAGTATTCCTAGTAGGCGAGGTGTCTTGCTGCTGCACTTTTTCTACACTAAATCATGCAAGCTGTCAGACTGTTGTCTCTGTGCTTAATGCTCTTGCATTTACTTGGTACAGTACACTGTAATATTTGTACAATGTAATATTTTCAAAATATTAATATGGCTGCAAACTGAATAATGCTGACCCAGCCTGGTGTAGATTGAGGTATGTAATCTTTTAAACCACGGTTTTTAATTTGTTAAATTAATTGCTTCAATGCATAGAGGTGCCTTAAAAATTATTATACACACAAAGAAATCTTTGTTCTTCCTATTGATGCACTTGAAATGTCCTTGGGCATTGAATTTGTAAGATCTTTTTTCACTTTTCAATTTATCAATAAAATGCCACTTGAATTGCATAATTCAGATCCCATTTATATTTATTTTGTATTATTTATATTTACTTTGTATGTTGCCTAGTCCCTATGCATGATGTGGAGATGATGGTGATGGACTGGGGTTGACAATTGTAAACAATTTTACAACACCAAGTTATAGTCCAACAATTTTATTTGAAATTCACAAGCTTTCGGAGGCTTCCTCCTTCCTCAGGTGAATTCACCTGAGGAAGGAGGAAGCCTCCGAAAGCTTGCGAATTTCAAATAAAATTGTTGGACTATAACTTGATGTTGTAAAATTGTTTACAATAGTCCCTATGCATCATTTAATTCCTAAGTGACAGAAAAAACGTATGACAGATAACCCTCCAGCTTCCTTTCTCCATGACATCCGTCTCTTTAAACACCTCTCCTCTGTCCCCTCCACCCTCTGCTCCAACCACAAGTGTGAGGGGCTCATGCACTTCTTTGTCACTAAGATTGAGACCATCTGTTCTGCCGCCTCTGCTAATTTGTTCTCATTCCTTTGCCCACCAAGCCAAGCCTCACTCCAGGCTCCCCCAGTCTTAGTTCTGAACCCCCGTTTCTCTCTAGTTTCTCTCCCATCTCCCATTATGCCCTCTCAGCTCAGTGCTTGCTTGATTCCATTTATACTAATCCAGTCCTAGTCAGAGCATCTCCAGCAATGGCTTCTTTTCTCCGGGACCCCCGCCCTCCATGGTCGCGATCTCCCCCCGCCCCAGATCTTACCTCTGGCCCGATTTCCAGTCTTCAATCTGGCGAGCTGCCTGTTCGGCACCCTGCAGCTCACCTGGCGAATTTAAATGAGGTTGGTGCTTCTAAATTACGTACGCCACTTCGTTGGTCTTTTCCCCCTAGGTTCAGTACACTCAAATCAGCCGCATTGGGTTGTACTTAGTGTCACTGTCCGCCACAAGTGCAAAGTTAGTCATCTTTCCTTTAATGAACACTTTTCTATCATGTTCTATTCCAGGCTATTGCAGTATTATTTCTGATCTCTCCTCTCATGACAAAAAGACTCTTAACAGAAAACCTATTTTGAAACACTGAAGCCACCTCTCATTAGTTGCTGTGAACCTGTTGTAATAATGGACCAGAATTTACTGTCAAAATAACAGTGAGACTAATGGCGCTCACTGTTATTTATGCACAAATCGGACAGCAACTTCAGGTGAGGGAAGATGCGCAGTTAAACTTGAAAATCCTAAAGTTGCTGTCCGAGAGGTTCCGCTCCACCATCAGTGTCACGAAAACGGCATCTCACTGTCTGACTCACCATTGAAATACATTGAATGGCTTGAAGTTCCTGTATTTGCATGGTAGATACGAACTAAACCCGCCACAGACAGTTAGATCTTGTCCTTTTCATTTAAGTACTCTTTTTAATGGCATGATAAGCCTCAATTACTGCCAAACAACCGCTCTGGGACTGAAAATGAACTATTATACAGTGTGGAGTCTCATATCTTCAGGTTTTAATTGTTGGAGATTGTAAAAAAAAGTAAGTACATTTTTTAACTTTTTCTTTCTGTGTCTCTCTCTTAATCCAATGTTTCTTTCCCTCTATTTTGCTTTCAGTACATGATTTGACATTGAATTCACTATTCTAACTTACACTTCCTGGTTCAGACTACGCTGTTCATTAATGATTCTTCAATATGATTGGTTAAGGAGATACACAGTTGGTTGCCTTGTTCACACAGGTCCCAGCTGCCCTGTAGAGGTGCCGTGTTATTTGGATCTCTACCTTCCAGGACAAAAGCTCATGGAAAGTACACGAGCAAGGGCAAGTCTAATGAACGGCTACAGTAAATTCTGGCCCAATGTTTATAATCCACAGACCAACTTCCAGTAAGTGATTCTGTAAATTTTGGCTGCTGGTGCTGTTGAATTCATCTTGGTTACGTTGTGCCGTGCTTACCACAGTACCAGCAACAACCCAAATACTGTGCTTGTGCATTTATTTCCGAACTGCAATTGCGACTTTGTTTTTGCTTCCTCCACACACTGTAGGAGTGTAGCCTAGCTTGAGGAAAACCTGGTGAAACCATGTGCTGTATCTGCGCATGAAAATATCTTGACATTTCAGAGAGCGAGTGCCACACGTGGCTTCCTCCCATCTTCTATAAAGTACTTGGACTGCACTATTGCAGCTTTATTTTTCTCCAGGTTCTTTGCTCTGTGTGTCGGACCTCTTGTTGCCAAAGCTAAGTGCAAAGTTTCTAGTCTCTTTGCTAGAATAGGTTGGATTAGACTGACAGAGAATCGAACAGTGTGTTAATTAATGTTGCAGCCCACCTAGTAGAAAGTACTTTGAAGATTACAAACTGTAAGGCAACGAGAAACCGCCTCAGCTACTCTTTCCTAGTAAGTGGCTCAAGAATCTCATGTGAGACTTGAATTAGGACCTGCCCTAGGGCAGAACACAATGGACAATGGACATGAGGGACAAAGAGAATGTGTGAATAGCTGAGGAGCTGGGGGAAGGGAAGGAATCAGATAGAAATGGAAACATAAAAAACTGGTAAAGCAGAGTAGGCTCCAGCAGCCCAGAAGAGGGAAAAAAAGCAGGTCGACACCAAGGGTGCAGATCGCTCTGCCAGCATGGTGTTCCAATGGAAGGCCCCAAGCACCAAGCCGTCCCTCTAACTACCCCTGGAAAACACCAACACACCCATTCCACAGTAGTCGCCCTTCCTGCTGAAAAGAAAGTGGGATCTATGGTTAAGGCTTGAAGTTGTTACGGCCAGAGAACCACAAAATGCCTAATAGAAAGATATGATGCTGTTCCTTGGGCTTGTGTTGAGCATCATTCGAAAAGTGTAGCAAGTCAAAGACAGAGAGGTCAGAGTGAGAGTGGGATGGGAATTTGAGTGGCCAGCGACAGGCAGCTAGGGGCCGTCCTTGCAGATGGAACAAATGTGTTTGGCAAAGTGCTCACCTAATCTGCCTATATCTCTCACTGTAGAGGAAACTGCACCGTGAGCAGCGAATACAGTATACTGTGGTTGCACAAAATATACGTAAACTGCTGCCTCACCGGGAAGCCCTGGACAGTGTAGTAGGAAGAAGTGACTGGGCAGGTGTTGCATCTTCTGTGCTTGCAGGGAAAGGTGCCAGAAGATCAGGTGGTGTGGCTGGTGGAAGAGTGAACTGGGGTGTGACGGAGGGAACTGTCCCTTTGGAAAGTGGAGGGCAAGATGTGTTTAATTGTGGAGGTGGCAGAAGACAATCTGTCAAATGTGGAGGCTGATGGTGTGGAAGGTGAGGACAAGGGAGACCGTATCATAGTTGTGGTTGGGGGCGAAGGGGAAGAGAAAAGGGATGAGGGCAGAAGCGCGGGAAATGTGGTGGACTCGGTCGATGGTCAACAACCATAGTGAAGGGGAATCCGTGGCTGAGAAATAAGGGTATTTTGGAAGTTTTGGTGTGGATGGTGGCTTCATCAGAGCGAATGTGGCAGAGGCGGTAAAGCAATGGACTCCTCCTGGGAAGTGGGAAGAAGTATAATTCTGGTATGGAAGCAATCATGGGCAAAGTACCAAAGTAATCTAGTTCTAGGATAAATTTTTGAAAGGGGAAGCAGCAACGTCAACCTCTCTCAGCACTCATCCCACCCACTTTACTCTCCAGCCTCCTCCCGATAAACCTGTCCACCCTCTCTGTCCCCGATCTACTTAGATAATCTCCTACTTTAGGTCCATTCTGTATCATCCTTCAAAATGTTTACTTAAGACGGCTCTCCCCATCCACAATCTCATCTTGGATTGAGTCTTTCCTGAGCCTGACCAAAATTTGGATCACTAATGATGTCTTTTTCCTCCTTACTGAAGCCACTCTCTGGGCTACACATTTCGCCATCTGCCCCAACCAAATTCCATGGTGGCTCTCATCTTCAAGTGCTAGCTTGGGCTATCCTTCTATTCCTTTGAGGAGTTTGGGGCACCCGCACCCATTGGACGCAAGTACCCCGCTGGATATGAATCCAGTAATTAGAGACCATATATTCTAGTCTCCTGTCTGGAGTGGGGCTGGAACCCAACTCATCTGACTCAGAGGCGGGAATACAACCACTGAGCCAGAGGTCTCTCCATCTGGATGCAAACACCCCGCTAAATGTCAACTTCAGTATTTAGAGACCATGTTCGGGTCTCCACTCGCCGGAGCTGTCTGGAGTGAGGCTTGAACCCTTCACCTTCTGACTCGGGGATGGGAATGCTACCACTAAGCTATTTACCTGAGGAAGGAGGAAGCCTCCGAAAGCTTGTGAATTTAAAATAAAATTGCTGGACTATAACTTGGTGTTGTAAAATTGTTTACAATTGTCAACCCCAGTCCATCACCGGCATCTCCACATCATAAGCTAAAGGTTCACTCTCTGTGTCATAAATGTCTTTGATTTCTTTGCTTTCTCTCACTATGCCTCCTAGTGTCTCATGCTAATAACATTTCTGTCATTTAACCATCTCCTGTTTTCCACTCAAACATTTTACAGGTCATTCTATTTCTCTTCTCGTGCGTGTGTGTGTCTTTCCCCCTTCCCTTTATTCTGTTCATTTATAAATGCTGTTCCTCTGTAATATCCTCCAATTCTGATGAAGGGTCCACACCTGAAATGTTGATTTGTCTGTTCTCTCCACAGATGTTGCCTGACTGACTGAGCGTCTCCAGCATTTTCTGTTTCTCTTGCCGCTTCCATATTCTGTATGAAGCCATCACCACATTGCACTACATTATCTCTGTGCTGTTGCTCTCACCACCTGCAGCAGTCTGCTGTATTGTGGTGCACCTACAAAATTTGCAAATGCTGTTTCACACATTATAGATAATTGCATCCCAGCCTCCTGTGGAGTGCTGCAGGGAAGAGCAGCACATTTGTGCTGAGACAGGGAAGAGTGCACTTTTCCTTGGAAATCAAGAGATTGTTTACCTCTGCAACCCAGCAACTAGTCCATGTGAGACAAAGGAAGGTCTAATCTATAAATTACAGGCTCTGCAGCTTCTTTCATGGCCCATGTTACATGAATCAAAAATATCAGATAATACATCCCTTGCCCCACCTCCCACCAGAGAAAATGCTATAGTAGCCGCTCTCCTCCACTTCCTGTCTCTTCAGAATCTATCCTTGTTGAATTCTCTGTCTTTCCCTTTTCCTCGATCATGCCAGCATAGTTTCCCAAATCCTGTGGCATATGACAGAAAAGATTTTGTTACCACTATGGGCCATTTTAAAAGTGCCGTGGAGAAATTTGGGATCATCTTGCTTTAGTAAACAGCTGATTCATTGTTGGCTGTGTCGGTCCTGGGGAGAGGACAAGGTTATGTGTAGGTTAGTTCACTAAACTAATGGCCATATGAGACCTTGGTTGGTCTTTATAAATGAGCATAGCTTTAGTACAAGTACTAACCCAGCTACTTAATGCTCTCATTGTGAGACAGTATCAAGTAATTTACAAACCTTACATCAAAGCAGTAATGAAGAGAGATTCAAAGGCTGCAACTTTCAGTTTTAGACACATTCACATCATGGATTCTGAACCTAAGAGTTCAGTGATAGCCATTTTGCAGATATGCTTAGCATTATCTGCTAGATTTAGCAGAGGAAGTTGCTGTCAAGCTTCTAGATCTCTTATTTGATAGGGCTCACCTGTGATAACTTGACCCAGAATAAAGACCAACGGGAAACTACGAAAAATGTGCCAAGGTTAAATCACAAAACTTTGAATACGTCTTAAAAATAGTCTGGACTTCAGGATTCAAATATAATTTTGTATTCACGACTCCTATCTCAGACTAATGTTAGATTAATATCCTGGAATGTCATTTCATTATAGAACTATACAATTATAGAAGCTTGCAGCAGAGAAGGAGGAATACGCGGGCTCCTTGCTCGAGCAATCCAAAAACAACCCAACAGCTCTGCTGTCTCCCCATAGCCTTGTATCTTTCTCTGCTTCAAATATTGATCAAATTTCCCCTTTAAAATCTCAATGGTCTCTACTTCAACCATTCCTCGTGGCAAAGCATTCCAAATTCCGGCAACCCTCTGAAAAAAAAATTCTCCTAACCCCTCTCCTCACTCTCTTAGTGATGATGTTAAATTGCAGACCCCTCACCACCGAGTCCCAGACCAGAGGAAAGAAAGACTTGCATTTATATAGTGCCTTTCATGACCCCAGGACGTCCCAAAACGCTTAACAGCCAATGAAGTACTTTTTGAAGTGCAGTGACTTGTAGGAAATGTGGCAGCCAATTTGCACGCAGCAAGGACCCACAAACAGCAATGATATAATAACCAGATAATCTGTTTTAGTGATGTTGGTTGAGGGATAAATGTTGGCCACAAAACTTGGAGAACTCCCCTGCTCTTCTTCAAATAGTGCCATGTCCACCTGAGAGGGCAGACGGGGCACGCCTGAAAGATGTCAATCTGAAAGAAAGCATTGTCTCAAGATGGCATATTAAACCAGTTGGCAAAGGGTTCTGTTGTAAGCATCCTCTCCACTCCTGCTGAACCTAATTTGGTATGGAGGTTCAGGATCTGCCCCCACCCACCCATCTCCGAGTTCTTTTGGCAACTTCGGGAAAAATCTCCCGGGTTGCTCGCAGCAGTGTCTGGAAGATTAACCTTTAATTCCTGGAGCATCCAGGACAATCCAGGAGGATTGGCAACCCTAACCAAGGGTAATCATGGTCTCCTGGTACTTGTTTGATTGCCTTAGAGAGTCAGGGAAGAATTTCCCAGAGACCATCCTGAAATTGGCCAGAGGTTTTTGTCTCTGATTTTGCCTCCTCTAGGAGTTAGTGGTTGGGGAGTGTGGTAAATGAGGTTACACCATCTACTGAATAGGGTGGACCTGATGTTTTTTTTCCTCGTTTCTTTTTGTATATTGGTGTGAAGCTAATAGCTTGGAAACTACATAGAAAAATTTTAAATATAGCCCTTATAAGAAAAGATTGCAGAGATTATCATGGTTCTACATAAACCATTGAAATGTATATCACTAGCATTAAGATCACATGATCCTTGCAGATGAGGAAGGCCATTTGTCCCATCTTAGTTCATTCATTCAGAATGACTATACATTCCCACCATTGCTGCATCTAATTGTTTCTTAAATAATTCCAGGGTTTTTGCCTCCACCACTCTGCCCGGAACTTCAGTGTTGATCAACTCTGCATGAGAACATCCTGATAGTCCTAAAGTTACCTTTTGCTAGTTTGAACCTATGTCCCCTTGTCCTACTCCCACAGCTTAATTTAAAATAGTATTCCAGGTTAACTTTTTTCTTATCATTTAAGACTCTACAAATCACCTCTCAGGCACCCTGTTTTCTTGGCTGAAAAGCCCAAGTTTCTCCAGTCTTTTCTCATAACACAGACTCCTGACACCGGGGATGAGCCTGGCGGCTCTTCTCTGCACTATCCCCAGCGCTTGAGTGTCTCCCTTGTTTCTTGGAAACCAGAACTGGACACAGTAGTCAAGGTGTGTTCTGACCAGAGCATTCTACAGTTTGATCATGATTTTCTCTGCCTTGTATTCTATCTTTTTGCTATAGTTCAACATTCTTTTAGCTTTGTTGATTGCTGCTCTGCATTGGTTGGACATGCTAAGCATTGAGTCAACTATGATTCCTAGGTCTCTTTCAGCTTCATCCCTGGTGATTACAATACCATCCATGCAGTAGATATGTCACCCATTTTTCCTTTGTATGTAAATTAGATTTGTCCTTTGGCACCAAGAGCCTACTATGTGGGATTCTCTCAAATTCTAGAATTACTAATGGCCCAATAAAATCAATACAGACAGAAATTTAACCAGCAATAGTATGCACACTAAGGACTATGATATAAGGCTTGATATGAAAGGAGTCAAAGCAGCAGTTAATTTGATGCTTTAATTTTATTATATTTATTCAACACTCTAAACTTTGCCCTACATGAAAAAGTTGATCAAACGCATACCTGGCTGAGAATTTATAAAAGCTGAATTCTTTGTAAGTACAATAGCTTTAACTGATAGTGCACCCACACTTTCCCGCTAAGCTGCAAAAAAGCTTCACTTCAATAGACTGAGTGGGTTGGGAAAACTAGTTAAAACATTCCATCCTGTGTGTGGTTTTGTGTTATATTTGTGTGGCCTAGACTTGAGCTGACACGCTTGCACTTTTTAAAAAAATTTGGTTGATTAGATGAGAGATTTTGATAAACTGGTAAAGTGAGCAACATGCACAAAAAATCTTCCAGTGTGAAAGTGTCAAGGGAAAGTGCTTGAAATCATTTAAAATGTCGCGCAGATGGGGTGAGGCGAAAAGTACACACAGATATGCAAATGTCATTGTAATCTGCAATTACTCAAACCTTTTCTTTGAATTTAAGATTACAGTCAAAAATGTAAAAGAGCTCTGGTTGATTCATCAATCAAAGCCTTTTTGTCCTCAGTGACATGCTAATTGATTAAAGGGCTGTTGTGAAATGTCTCATTGGGCTAATTTATTTCTCCCAAAAGCAAACTAAAAGTTATTGGGGTAGCAATGTAGTTCTGGTACTGGGCTAACAATGCAGAGGTTATGAATTCAAATCCCACCATATTAAAAAGAACTGGTAATTAGTGGACCGGCGCTGGAAAAATGACCACGAAAGCTACCGGATTGTTGTACAAAAATCCAATGACCTAGTAATTGGGCCGCCGCATAGTGCCCGTTTCTAAGGTGCCACTCAAGGACCCAAAATGGCATCCAAGGTGCAAGCACGCACTTAAAATCTGTGTGCAGGAGGGAGCACTCGCATTAGTATCGCACGCCGGCAAGATGCAAAGGAGGGGGATAATCACCTGAATGAGTGTGCAACGCTGCTTGCAGGACACGATAGCCATTTTGGAAGAACCTCGCTCAGCACAGCATGACACTAAACGGCATGAAGGCCCCCTTGCCAGTGGTATTTAAAGGACTCATGTAGGATTTACAGGTAAGTTGCTGGTTTACTACTTCTGGCTACTGTTTGACTTCTAGGCATTTGTTGCTGAGTTCAAGCACTGTTCAAATTTTTCTGCAGAGAGAGAGAGGTCTGGCTGTTCTTGCTCTCCTGTTGCCTCCTTCACAGGACGTGGCTGGCCTGATAGGGTGGCCTCTGGGAATAAAGCGTGGCTGGGAGCAGGAAGAAAGACTCCATAGAGCAGGACATGCTGCCAGAAGAGGGAGGAGGATAAGAGCACTCAGCAGGAGGCCATATCCACAGGGTCTTCAGAGAGCACTTCTACCTCAACTTCACTGAGGGGCAATGTATGAGGCACCTTCGCTTTACCAAGGAGGTTATTACTGAGCTATGACAGCTGCTACCTTGCATTTATATAGCCCATTTCACAACTTCAGGATGTCCCAAAGCACCATATAGCCAGTGAAGTACTTTTGAAGTGTAGTCTCAACGTAAGAAATGCAGCAGCCAATTTTTTGCACAGCAAGGTCTCACAAACAGCAATGTGATAACGATCAGATAGTTTGTTTTTTAGTGATATTGGTTGAGGGATAAATCAGTACTGCACTGAAGTGTCAGCCTAGATTATGTACTCAAGCCTCTGAGACTTGAACCCACGACCTTCTGACTCAAAGACGAGAGTGCTACCATTGAGCCACAGCTGACACCTTCAATAGTTGGAAAAGGTAGCAACCTGGAGTTGTTGGTGGTGGAAAAGAGGTAAAGTTGCGTGTCAACGACGTACATGTGGAAGCTGACTCGGTGCTTCGATGTGGATGACGAATATGACCAAACCAAATATAGAGCGTGAGGCAGAAAGAGGCTGAAACGTTCTTTCAGGGGGAGGGGATATTGAGAACTTCCCCCCACCCCTGAGGCAGACCAACTTCATCCAAGATCCCTGACCTCCTGGAACAGGCTGGCACCCTACATGCGCCATTAATGGTGCAGGCACCCGCTGGGGGGCTGCAAAGAAAGGGACCACCCGAGCCTACTAACTTTAGTAGGTCCTAAGTGCTCGGGTTGCAGGCCCATGGATTTTTGGGGCCTAGATCTTATAAAGACCAACAACTGTAAAGCTAGGATAGAACATTGTTCAACAAAATAAATGATAGGCTATTAAACCTTAACCATATGTGAGGAGGTATTGTATTGGCCATTGTGTGTAGCAATATTGTAATTCTATTCAAAAAGAAAGTGTTTACAATGCTGGTACACAATGACCAAAGTAATTCTCCCCCATAGTGTGATATTGTGTTGGATAAAATTTTTAATGACGAACTAAAAATGGCTACTGATGAGAGTCCATTTAAAAGGATAAAAATAGGGACGATTACCTGGATTTTAGCCAAAAGTCTCTTAAAGGGACTGGCATTCCTTGTATACTCCTTTTTAAATAGGTAGACTTGCCAATGTTAGTATGTGGAGTATAAGGAATGAAGAAGGAACAGTAGAGAAAGAGAAAAACAAGAAAAATGGTTGCAAAAACCTGCCTCGGTATTCATTACAAATGAGAGGGACAAAAAAAATCAGCATGAAAGATAGTGAATAATAAAGTACAAAAAGAAAAAAGAACGAACTTACATTTATGTAGCATCTTTCACCCTCCAAAGAGCATCACAACCAAGGGACTATTACTTAAATGGAAAGACAATAATTGCATGGAAAATGAAAGAGATCTGGGGATCCTGATTGACAATAAATTGGAGATATCGCAACAATGCTTAGTGGCAGTGAGTAAAGCAAATAAGATGTTGGGATGTTTTAAAAGATAAATATTGAGCCAAAATAGTGTGTTAATCCTGCCACTTTACAAATCATTGGTGCAACCACACTTTGAATACTGTGTACTCCACCACAGTACAAGGTTGAAAGGCAATATGATTACTGTTTTTAGGATTCTAAAGGGACTAGATAATGTAGACGATGACAAGCTGTTTCACCTTGTCCAGAACAGTAGAACCAGAGGACACAGCCTGTGCTTGAAGATGGTTGGGGAGGGGGGGGTGATAGTGGAATTCAATACTAACCTGTGGCAACATTGGGGTAATTTTAACCTAACTCTCTGGGCGGGAAACCCACGGCATTGGGTAGAACGTCGGTTTTACACCCAATGTTAGTCTCCGTTGACTTCAAAATCTAATTGATAAAATAAGGGAACAACTAAACTGTATTCAAAAATATACAAAGAAAACAGAAGTGAGATACAGTGCAAGTGAAAAAGAAAAAGCTGTGAACCTCCCAATAGCGAAGCTTGTGGACCTGCCTTGAGCTAACCCCAACCCCAAGGTATTATTAGCCCACTGCCGTGGCATGCACAGACAGAAAACCAATGTGGGTTGAGCCCAAAAGAATTCATTTACTCACTGAAGCAGAAGTAGGAGAAATTCTCCAAAATCTGTTCCTCGATTCTTGAGACACTGCCAACAGTTTACCAACAACAGGTGCCATGTCAGACGCCTCAGCCAGCGCACTTACAACACTTGCTCATGGAAGGTTGCAGAGCTATGACAGCATGACCTAAAAGATCTGATGGGCATCGTCATCACTGCAACAGGCTACCTCAGTTGGAAAAACCAACACCACTTGTGGACGTCAAGCAACGTTTTTCCCAGTAAGGCTGAATCTTTGATCATGACCCAGTGAAAACCAATAGCACTCACCAGAACCAGCCGCCAGGGCTGTCTGTCTGCCACTATTCAAGGCTCACTTCCCATCACTTTGTACCTCTGTTTTATGTACTCCCAACCACATTTACTGTATATTCTATCAGCATGTAACTAATAATTGCAGTAAAAAAATAGTATTTAAGAATATGAGAATATTAAAAAAATACATTAAACTACCTCATGCAAATCAACATGCAAAGCAAATCATTGTGCATGGCGCTGCACGGAATTTTTTTTGTGAGTTCTGTACTTGTCAAGGAAGAATGCTAGTTTGGAGAATGCAACATCTTCCATTTCAGTGTCAACACCCAGTCCTACAGGTCAGTCAGCATCTGTGGAGATAACAGACAGGTTAACATTTTTATGTGTGGGTCCTTCATCAGAACTGGAGGATAGTACCAACAAACAGCATTTAAAAAAGGAACAGAACAAAGGGAAAGGAGAGGGAAAACATGCACACACGCCCACATACACGCAACCCACACACACGCACATCCACACACGCACATCCACATGGACACCCAGACACACTCGCACACCCACACACACGCACACCCACACGGACACCCAGACACACGCACACCCACACGGACACCCACACACGCGCACATCCACACACACGCACATCCACACGGACACCCACACACACGCACACCCACACACATGCACACCCACACACACGCACATCCATACGGACACACGCACACCCACACACGCACATCCATACGGACACCCACACACACGCACACCCACACACGCACATCCACATGGACACCCACACACACACGCACATCCACATACACGCACATCCACACGGACACCCACACACGCACACACCCACACACGCACACCCACACACGCACATCCACACGGACACCCAGACATACACGCACATCCACACACACGGACACCCACACACGCACACACCCACACACGCACATCCAGACAGACACCCACACACACACACATGCACACCCACACACATGCACATGCACACGGACACCCACACACACATGCACACCCACACACACTCACATGTATATGAACACACACACATACCCATATGCAGACACATGCATACCCACACACACGCGCATACCCACACACACACATGCCACACACAAGAAGAAATAGAATGACCTGTAAAGTGCTTAAGTGGAAGACAGGAGATAGTGAAATGGCAGAAGTGATATTAACATGACAGTTGGAGGCATAGTAAGAGAAATCAGAGGAATTAAAAGACATTTGTGAGAATGTGTGAATAGCTGAGGAGGTGAGGGATGAGGCAGGTTGAAATGGAAGCAGGAAAATCTGGCAAAGCTGACGAGGCTCCAATGGCCCAGAAGCCTGAGAGAAGAGAAAAGTAGGTCAACATTAGGTTGCAGACCACCCTGCAGCACTGTGTTCCAATGGAGATTCCCCACCACAAGCACCAGCTCATCCCACATCGCCAGCACTTCTAGCCAAACAGAGAGTGTGTGCTATAGTTAAGGTCAGGAATAGATAAGAACATGAGAACATAAGAAATAGGAGCAGGAGTTGGCCAATCGGCCCCTCGAGCCTGCTCCGCCATTCAATAAGATCATGGCTGATCTGATCCTAACCTCAAATCTAAATTCATGTCCAATTTCCTGCCCGCTCCCCGTAACCCCTAATTCCCTTTACTTCTAGGAAACTGTCTATTTCTGTTTTAAATTTGTTTAATGATGTAGCTTCCACAGCTTCCTGGGGCAGCAAATTCCACAGACCTACTACCCTCTGAGTGAAGAAGTTTCTCCTCATCTCAGTTTTGAAAGAGCAGCCCCTTATTCTAAGATTATGCCCCCTAGTTTTAGTTTCACCCATCCTTGGGAACATCCTTACTGCATCCACCCGATCAAGCCCCTTCACAATCTTATATGTTTCAATAAGATCGCCTCTCATTCTTCTGAAGTCCAATGAGTAGAGTCCCAATCTACTCAACCTCTCCTCATATGTCCGCCCCCTCATCCCCGGGATTAACCGAGTGAAGCTTCTTTGTACTGCCTCGAGAGCAAGTATGTCTTAAGTATGGACACCAAACTGTATGCAGTATTCCAGGTGCGGTCTCACCAATACCTTATAGATGCAGAGTAAAGCTCGGTCTAGTCTGCTCCAACAACATGCCTCAGTCACAAACTCAAAGAACACCCTCTACAGCTCCAGTGAGTAGCCAAGCCATACAGAGTAGGATGATCCCAGGTTCAATGCCTTGTCTGTGCTGAATTAGTAGATCCATCCAGAGAGGGAGTATGGACATTACAAATGACATTAGCGGACTTCAGTTCGGGAAGGAAAAATCAGCCAGGGTCCCTGCTTCTGGCTCCTGTCCAATTGGCAGTTGATGATCGGATTAGGTTCAGGTATGATGCTCCCTGTAGTTGAATGGCCTCTTTTGGCACACCCATGAAAAAGTCTAATTTGCTTGTTCAACCATACCCTAGCAAGGAATCAAGAGGGGAGAAGATTGGTGCAAAAAGGACGAAAGAAAGAATCGAGCTTATAAAACAGGCCTCACCTCACGTATTGTTGAGATTGTTTCTTGTGTGTGTATCAGACTGATCTGCAGCTCGTGTGTGGGCTGCATTGTATGATAACCTACGTTTCTTGTGTTTTAGTTATCTCCCCTTCACCTCTAAATGCACTGACGCCTGCTGAGATACAGTTGCACAGGTGCCATCCAATACCTCATTCAGGGGCCATTCTTCAAGTGGGAGGTCCAACAATGAGTTCTAGCAGGCAATTCATCACTGCCAAGTTCTCATCCAATGACTTAAAACTTTTATTTTTATTTTTCCTCAGAATATGAGCGATGCAGGCAAAGCTGGGTTTATTGCCCATCCCTAGTTGCCCTGAGAAGATGATGGTGGGTCTTCTCCTTGAACCAGTGCTACTCCCACAATGGTGTTAAGTAGGGAACGCTAGGATTTTGACCCAGCGATGATGAAGGAACAACAGTATGCCTTGGAATGTTTTTCTACGTAAAAGGCGCTATATAAATGCAAATTGTTGTTGTTATTGTAAGTCTCCAAGTCAGGAGAGTGTGACTCAGAGATGGTAATGTTTCTAGGAAGTTGCTGCTCTTGTCCTTCTTGGTAGTAGAGGTCACGGGGCTAGGAGCTGCTTTCAAAGTAAGCTTGACGAGTTGCTGCATCCTGTAGATAGTACTTAGTAAAGCCACAGGTGGAGAGGTGGAGATTAGTCAAATTTGCTAATGATCCTAAATCGGAAGGGGCAGTGGAATCGAAGGAGGCAGCTCAGAAATTACAAAATGAGTTAAGCAAAATAAGTGGACAGAAAAAATGGGAGATCAGTGAAGAGAAACGAGTAACCTTCCTTCTCTCAGCTCTGGGTTGTTGCCATTCAAAGCCCCATCAAGTCTTCAGAAGATATTTTTCTAGCGAAAATACCCCGACTTTCTGGTGGACAACGTAACAATATTGAAAAAACTCTAATTTTGTTTCATAGTGAATAATAATACATTAACTATCTTGAATTCTTATTCCGCATAGACATTTCAGTTTGGCATAACAAACAATACCTAGCATATTGTCTTATGTCTGTTGGCAATGATAAAACCTGGTCCAAGCATGACTCATGGCATTGGCATCATACAAGATCAGAATGTGGAGTCTTATTGAACAATTGTACCATTGAACAAACAGTCCCTAGACTTTCCTGTCCCTTGGAGGGAAAGAACAATCTAGAAGGAATACTATTTTCTGAAAGAAGTCTCACATTTTATAGAAGTAAATAATAAATTTAGGAGAATTTTGATTGAAATTTTTTTAAAAGTAAGATTTCTCTCTCTGCCAGGTTGCTGTGTTGACGTCATTGACGGGAAGGGTCCTGAACCAGCTCCTTAGGAAACAGTGGGGCCTGAGACTGCAGAATGGTTTGACAACCGCATTATCTCCAGGAAACCACGCTACTGGTGAATTTATCCTGTAATTATTATATTCTTTGTACGTGTAATAAGCTTTTGCATTCAGCCTTTCTTTTGTGCACTTACAACAAAATCAAAAATGAGTTGTATTTATATAGTGCCTTTAATATCCTAATGTGCTTCATAGAGAGTGAGGGGAATAAAAAGCCTTTGGGACTTACAGAGGAATTGCTACACGAGAAAAGATCAAGGTTCCATCTAGTTCGCCTTCTACAAAAGCATGATACAACGATAATGGAATTATTGACTAATCATAGCAATCAATCTCTATCAATTAGCCTACAACAGACCCAGACATGAGGTGAGGAAAATCCCAGTGGTGGAGAGCTTTGGGAACCATAGGTCCAAAGTCACCTGTTCCTCCCAAGCATGTTACACTTACCATATGTCATGTCTCAAATTACTCATAAACTGTATCCCAAAATGTTATCTATCTAATTTGCATTTGAGTGAATCAATACTATCTGATTCCACCATCTCCCTAGATTGACCACTTGTTCACTTCCTACAACTAAGGACACAAAATAGTTACTGAGGCAGCTGTGGTGTGTCTCAGTAGCTGATTGTGACCCTAATACAGAATAATCAGTGTTGCAGGGAGTTATTTATTGATAGGCTTCCCCTATCTGTCAGCAGTGTTCCTCATTTCAGGTAAAATCAGTTGCGCATCACCAGTGAGGAATTACCTACCATTGTCAGATGCCCTGCAAATAGTTGCAGCTGAGACCTATCATAACAACCGAAAAATTCTTCTTGAGATATTTCAGTACCTGCCCTGTGTTACTGTAGTTATGGAATAGCCACACGATGGCAGTATGAGATAAACATCTCCATCTGTCACTTAAAGCAGTGATTAGCTCTCCCATCAGCTGCTGACATCTTATCTCCTGCTTTTATGAAGGTACTGACCCCTTGCTGGTGTTCTGTTCCAAGTGTGGCAGTGGCCTCACACTACATTGCCCAAGTCATTCTTTATGTGTGAGTCTGAACACTGAGCAGGGTATTTGACCAAGGTTGGACATCACACTCAAGCCTCAATATACCCTCACCTGAGCTTGATATCCACAAGTGCACCATCCAACAGGGGTTACTGGATAGTGATTTGGAAATGGATCCCTGGCCGCTGTGAATTCAGGTCTGCAGTAGATACCTTCTTGGGTTCAGTGATATCAGTTGCTTCCATAAGTGGTCAGAGCGTCTTAAGTTTATGGGAGTTGACTAACCATACCCTATATATACTTTTATGATAGCAGGACCCGGGGGTGTAACAATGAAACCCCCTTGTCATCAGGACTGGATCACCGTGTCTTTTGCACAGGTATTCTTCAATCTCTCCAAAGATAGACTGAGTCAACGTTGGATGAGCAGAGACTTGATTCAAATTATTGAGATACTTTATTCTTCAGTAAGGTGAATGCACAGGGTAGAAGTTATGACCAGATTTGCTTAGTTCAGTTGATGCAATTTATCTTCATGTGATCACATGAAAATAATGAAAACGCTATGCTACCCCACTTCTGTAGGTCGTCTTACTTCAATTAAACAGATCAACCCTCAACATTCTAACTTACAGTCCAAGACAGGATCTCCTCTCCCTTCAGTCTCCTGTCTTTTGCAGCCTATTGCTGGCTGACTGCCTGTGCAGCAATCTGTTTCCCAAAAGCCAGACTGCTTTCTGGTCACTGTGCCTCTCTTCTTAACTTCTGCTTCACAGACAGACAAAAGATCAAAGATTTTCCAACAATGGTTGAGAGGTGTTTCCAATTACCCAGATAAGCTAACAAATCGCTTGTTGCTTAGTCTCTACGGAGAACAACTTCCGATTAAGCATATTAACCACCTGACTTCTGATCTGCATCCCAGAGGCTGTCCTGAGAAACTAACCCCTTTGAAGCTTTAACTTAAAAGCACATTTTAAAATGTAAAATAACTGATGCGTAGCTCCTTTCCATGGAAAAATGATTTTAAAAATCCAGAAACATGATACAGGCTGATCGTTTCCCGTCTAGCCCAGCCCAGCCCAGCTGTGTGTGCTATGCCTCTATATTGGTAATGGAAGATTCAATGGTTCTATTACTGCAAAGAGCACAACAAATAATCAAAAATTAATTGTGTTGTCTTGCTGTCATCCAACTAAAAGCAACTAACTCAGCACAGAGCACATTTTGAACTTGAGATCTGCCTGGTCTGTGTGACTCAATTCTGTGGGTTGGGGGCAATTTAACAACTGGTTCAATTTTGTACCTCAGATGTAAAATTACGACTATATAGAAATGCATTCCTTTTATTTACTTTACATCGAGTTACATTGAGTCTATATCACAGAAACAGGCCATTCGGCCCAACTGGTCTATGCTGGCATTTATGCTCCACATGAGCCTCCTCCCACCCCTCTTCATCTTACCCTTTCAGCATAACCTTCTATTCCTTTCTCCCTCATGTACTTGTCCAGCTTCTCCTTAAATGCATCTATGCTATTTGTCACAACTGATCCTTGTGGTAGCACGTTCCACATTTTTACCACTCTTTGGGTAAAGAAGTTTCTCCTGAATTCCCTATTGGATTTATGAGTGACTATCTTATATTGATGACCCCAAGTTCTGGTCTCCCCCGCAAGTGGAAACATCTGCTCTACGTCTATTCTATCAAAGCCTTTCATTATCTTAAAGACCTCAATCAGGTCACCCCTCAGCCTTCTCTTTTCTAGAGAAAAGAGCCCAAGTCAGTTCAGCCTTTCCTGGTAAGTATATCCTCTCAGTTCTGGCATCATCCTTGTGAATCTTTTTTGCACCCTCTCCAATGCCTCTATATCCTTTTTATAATGTGGAGACCAGAACTGTGCACAGCACTCCAAATGTGATCTAACCATGGTTCTATACAAGTTTAACATAACCTCTCAGCTTTTCAATTCTATCCCTTTAGAAATGAACCCTTTTAATGGCTTTTTTAATGGCTTTATTAACCTGCAGCACTACTTTTAGTGATTTGTGTATCTGTACCCCCAGATCCCTTTGATCCTTTACCCCATTTAGACTCCTATTATCCAAGCAGTAAGTGGCCTCTTTATTCTGATTTTAACCCCCTGGGTCCGACCATTATAGGCAGCGTTCAACTCATCGGGTCCGCACCGACCTTACGCCACATGCCATTTTAGCAGGCAGTTTTGGCCAGCGAGCGAGGATCTCGCTCCAGGCAGGGGAGGGTGTCATTAAGATTCAAAATCATTAAATAAATTCAGCTACATCATTAAATAAATTTAAAACAGAAATAGACAGTTTCCTAGAAGTAAAGGGAATTAGGGGTTACGGGGAGCGGGCAGGAAATTGGACATGAATTTAGATTTGAGGTTAGGATCAGATCAGCCATAATCTTATTGAATGGCGGAGCAGGCTCGAGGGGCCGATTGGCCTACTCCTGCTCCTATTTCTTATGTTCTTAAAAGTTGGGGTCTGATGACGTCATTTTAACTTTATGTCATGAGGTCTCACCAGACAAACGCGGTGCCAAGAAGCAGCAAGAGGGCCGGAAAGGTAAGGAACAGGAGTCATCCTCCAGGTCTCACAAGAAAACCTAGGGCCCCGTGCTTCCCTCCCCTGACCGTGATCAATCAAACCCCCCACCCCAACTCCAGCCAGGAGCCGTTCTCGCAGGTCTATGGCCGCAACCTCCTGCCCAATCCCCGCCTGTCGGCCATTGATCTATGACACTAAATCTCTGCTCCTTTGTTCTGAGCTTTGCACCCTGGGAATAAACGTTCTCCGGGCACAAAGCACATGGAAATTGACCCTATTTATATAATACGCCTGTCCTTATTAAATTCACAGTGAGCAGTGCCACAGGAGATCAGCTAGTTTTATATATTATGAACAGCAGGGGTCTGAAGATCAACCCTTTCCATGTAACCTCCTTCCAGCCTGAAAAGTTCCCACTTATGGCTACCCTACCCCCTGTATTCTTTTAAAGCCAATTTTCTATCCATTGCTGTACCTTACTGCCTGTCCCATGACTCCTTACCTTAGACATCAGTTATCAGTGTAAAATCTAGTCAAAAGCTTTCTGGAAATCCAAGTATAACACATCAACTGCATTTCCTGTGCAGTGACTTTGAAAAACTCTGGCTAATTGAATAACTATGACTTCCTCTTTCCTGAGTCCATGAATTCCACCTTAAAGGAATTGCTTTAGGTTACTCTCCAAATCCAGAGATTTGGATCGCAAGAACATAGGAACATGAGTCAGCCATTCAACCTCTCGAGCCTGTTCCGTCATTCAATTAGATAATGGGTGATCTGTATCTTAACTCCATCTACCCACCTTGGTTTCGTATCCCTTAATACCCTTACCTAACACAAACCTATCAATCTCAGTTTTGAAATTTTCAGTTGACCCCCAACATCAACAGCTTTTTGGGGGAGAGATTTCCACTACCATTTGTGTGATAAAGTGCTTCCTGACATCACCCCTGAACAGCCTAGCTCTAATTTTAAGGCTATGCCCCCTTGTTCGAGACTCCCCCACCAGAGGAAATAGTTTCTCTCTATCTACCCTATCAACTCCTTTAACCTTCGTGAACACCTCAATTAGATCACCCCTTAATCTTCAATATTCTGGGAAATACAAGCCTAGTCTACGCAACTGGGTCCTCATAATTTAACCCTTTTAGTCCCAGTATTAGTAGCTTCTCCCAATTAGTCAGCCAGTGTAACTTACATAAGAACATAAGAAATAGAAGCAGGAGTAAGCAATTCAATCCTCAAGCCTGCTCCGCCATTCAATCAGATCATGGCTGATCTTCAACCTCAACTCCACTTTCTTGCACATTCTCCATATCCCTTGATTCCCATAGAGTCCAAAAATCTATCGATCTCAGCCTTGAATATACTCAACGACTCAGCATCCACAGCCCTGTGGTGTAGAGAATTCCAAAGTTTCACAACCCTCTGAGTGAAGAAATTCCTCCTCATCTCAGTCTTAAATGGCTGACCCCTTATCCTGAGACTATGCCCCCTAGTTCGAGACTCTCCAGCCAGGAGAAACAACCTCTCAGCATCTACCCTGTCAAGCCTCCTCAGAATCTTATATGTTTCAATGAGATCACCTCTCATTCTTCTGAACTCCAGACAGTATAGGCCCATTCTACTCAACCTCTCCTCATAGGTCAACCCTCTCATCCCAGGAATTGATCTAGTGAACCTTCGTTGCACCGCGTCTAAGGCAAGTATATCCTCCCTTAGATAAGGAGACCAAAACTGTACGCAGTACTCTAGATGAGATCTCACCAAAGCCCTGTATAATTGTAGTAAGACTTCCTTACTCTTGTACTCCAACCCCCTTGCAGTAAACTGTTGTTAGGGAGAGCCTTGCTTTCTGCTCTACCCTGTACGCATTTCAACCATTTCTTGTACGAGTTAAACGTGTCACTAGCCATTCCTGTTGCCCAGTTGCTAGTAATCTTTCTGCATTGTCTGGTCAGAAGACGGTCAATAACCTTCAGCCAAACCTATAAATAATCACTTGCAATTGTAGTAACCACTGACCAAAACCAAATGATTATTCACAGCTGTTGCTGCTGGAATTCTGGCAGTAATATGTGAGGTAAAAGTCAAGATTGTGAGGTTTTTTCCAAAGGTTAATTATATTTTGGCTTTTTTGTCTCCTTCATGGAGAGGAGAAAAGAGCATTTAATGTAACGGTGGTTTAACAGTGATATGAGTCTTCTTCATAAATACAAGTGCTCTATTCAAGACATGGGAACGACACTGAAAATGGTTCTGCCTTTTTAAAAAAGCAGGGAAAGAGGTTTAATTTCCATACCCTCCATCGACGGAATACAAACTGCGATGACAAACAACCAACAATTTAAATAAGTGTACATTGATCTTCACTTCCTCTGTGCCCCCGTGCCTTCAGATCCATTGTGGCTCAGTTGGAGGCAACGTAACAAATGAAGTCCTCCGATACTCTGCTCTCAATGTATAAAGGTGCAGTTTGTCCTTTAACGTGCAGCTCCAGTGAATGTAGCTTTCTGGGGTCGAAACACCTGTAGAGTTAATTCAATGCAGGAGTCTGGGTTTGAATTCAATCAGTTGGTTGATTTCTGATCATCTGCCTGTTAAAGGAGCAGACTTGTGTTTTACTTTTGACTCAGTCAATTAATAAGAGAACAGGGGGTATTGAAATCTAGAAAGGATATTCAAGAGGCATTGCCAAGGTATCCGTAGAGATTTTGAGTCAGCTTCTGCATGTATGGTGCAGCAGTGAGTGCCTGAAGCTAATATGGGACTAGATACGCCCTTAATGATCTATCTGCGATTGCATTCTTTTCTCATATGTTATGAATTTTGTGATGATTAAGAGGAGCACAGGGAACTTAAAGCTGTTTTTGCATCCAGTGACAATATCAAACACTTCTAAGGCAGGTATAGGAAAGGCTAGAGGTCATATAGAGTTCCCCATACAGTGCCTCAGGAGGATGGCTGAAAACTAATCTTGTATCTGTGTAACCTTTCCATTTCCCACACTATCTGTCATTGTGTTGCACAAGGACTAGGATTGTCAATATATAGCCATGTTTTGTGCCATGGTGCTCAACTATGATTAAGATTAGGGTACAGTAGCATGGTGGTTATGTTACTAGACTAGTAATCCAGGAGACCTGGACTAATAATCCAGAGTCATGAGTTCAAATCCCTCCACAGCAGCTGGGGAATTTAAATTCAATTAATTAAATAAAATCTGGAATTAAAAAAAACTAGTATCATTAATGGTGGCCATGAAACTACCGGATTGTCGTAAAAACCCATCTGGTTCATTTATGCCCTTTAGGGAAGGAAACCTGCCGTCCTTACCCAGTCTAGCCGAAATGTGACTCCAGACCCACAGCAATGTGGTTGATTCTTAATCGCTCTCTGAAATGGCCAAGCAAGCCACTCAGTTGTACAATCTCGCTAAAAAAAGTCATAATAAGAATAAAACCGGATGGACCACTCGGCACTGGACACGACAAAGGCAAACCAAGCCCAGTTGACCCTGCAAAGTATTCCTCACTAACATCTGGGGACTTGTGCCAAAATTGGGAGAGCTGTCCCACAGACTAGTCTAGCAACAGCCTGATGTAGCCATACTCAGAATCATACCTTTCAGCCAACGTCCCCGACACTTCCATCACCATCCCTGGGCATGTCCTGTCCCACCAGCAGGACAGACCCACCAGAGGTGGCGGTACAGTCATATACAGTCAGGAGGGAGTGGCCCTGAGAGTCCTCAACATTGACTCCGGACCCCATGAAATCTCATGGCATCAGGTCAAACATGGGCAAGGAAACCTCCTGCTGATTACCACCTACTGCCCTCCCTCAGCTGATGAATCAGTCCTCCTCCACGTTGAGCACCACGTGGAGGAAGCACTGAGGGTAGCAAGGGCACAGAATATACTCTGGGTGGGCGACTTCAATGTCCATCACCAAGAGTGGCTCGGTAGCACCATTACTGTCCGAGCTGGCCGAGTCCTGAAGGACATAGCTGCCAGACTGGGCCTGCGGCAGGTGGTGAGCGGACCAACACGAGGGGAAAAACCTACTTGACCTCGTCCTCACCAATCTACCTGTCGCAGATGCATCTGTCCATGACAGTATTGGTAGGAGTGACCACCGCACATCCTCTTGGAGACGAAGTCCCATCTTCACACTGAGGACACCATACAACGTGTTGCGTGGCACTACCACCGTGCTAAATGGGATAGATTCAGAACAGATCTAGCAGCTCAAAACTGGGCATCCATGAGGCGCTGTGGGCCATCAGCAGCAGCAGAATTGTATTCCAGCACAATCTGTAACCTCATGGCCCGGCATATTCCTCACTCTACCATTACCAATAAGCCAGGGGATCAACCCTGGTTCAATGAGGAGTGTAGAAAAGCATGCCAGGAGCAGCACCAGGCGTACCTAAAAATGAGGTGCCAACCTGGTGAAACTACAACTCAGGACTACATGCATGCTAAACAGTGGAAGCAACATGCTATAGACAGAGCTAAGCGATTCCAGAACCAATGGATCAGATCAAAGCTCTGCAGTCCTGCCACATCCAGTCGTGAATGGTGGTGAACAATTAAACAACTAATGGGAGGAGGAGGCTCTGCAAACATCCCCATCCTCAATGATGGCGGGGTCCAGCACGTGAGTGCAAAAGACAAGGCTGAAGCATTTCCAACTATCTTCAGCCAGAAGTGCCGAGTGGATGATCCATCGCGGCCTCCGTCCGATATCCCCACCATCACAGAAGCCAGTCTTCAGCCAATTTGATTCACTCCACGTGATATCAAGAAATGGCCGAGTGCACTGGTTACAGCAAAGGCTATGGGCCCCGACAATATCCCGGCTGTAGTGTTGAAGACTTGTGCTCCAGAACTAGCTGCGCCTCTAGCCAAACTGTTCCAGTACAGCTACAACACTGGCATCTACCCGACAATGTGGAAAATTGCCCAGGTATGTCCTGTCCACAAAAAGCAGGACAAATCCAATCCGGCCAATTACCGCCCCATCAGCCTACTCTCAAAGTGGTGGAAGGTGTCGTTGACAGTGCTATGAAGCGACACTTACTCACCAATAACCTGATCACCGATGCTCAGTTTGGGTTCCGCCAGGACCACTCGGCTCCAGACCTCATTACAGCCTTAGTCCAAACACGGACAAAAAAGCTGAATTCCAGAGGTGAGGTGAGAGTGACTGCCCTTGACATCAAGGCAGCATTTGACTGAATGTGGCACCAAGGAGCCCTCGTAAAATTGAAGTCAATGGGAATCAGGGGGAAAACTCTCCAGTGGCTGGAGTCATGCCTAGCAAAAAGGAAGATGGTAGTGGTTGTTGGAGGCCAATCATCTCAACCCCAGGGCATTGCTGCAGGAGTTCCTCAGGGCAGTGTCCTAGGCCCAACCATCTTCAGCTGCTTCATCAATGACCTTCCCTCCATCATAAGGCCAGAAATGGGGATGTTCGCTGATGATTGCACAGTGTTCAGTTCCATTTGCAACCCCTCAGATAATGAAGCAGTCCGTGCCCGCATGCAGCAAGACGTGGACAACATCCAGGCTTGGGCTGATAAGTGGCAAGTAACATTCGCACCAGACAAGTACCAGGCAATGACCATCTCCAACAAGAGAGAGTCTAACCACCTCCCCTTGACATTCAATGGCATTACCATCTCCGAATCCCCCACCATCAACATCCTGGGGGTCACCTTTGACCAGAAACTTAACTGGACCTACAAGAGCAGGTCAGAGGCTGGGTATTCTGCAGCAAGTGACTCACTTCCTGACTCCCCAAAGCCTTTCCACCATCTACAAGGCACAAGTCAGGAGTGTGATGGTATACTCTCCACTTGCCTAGATGAGTGCAGCTCCAACAACACTCAAGAAGCTCGACACCATCCAGGACAAAGCAGCCCGCTTGATTGGCACCCCACCCACCACCTTAAACATTCACTCCCTTCACCTCCGACGCACCATGGCTGCAGTGTGTACAATCCACAGGATGCACTGCAGCAACTTGTCAAGGTTTCTTCCACAGCACCTCCCAAACCCATTTCCTCTACCACCTGGAAGGACAAGGGCAGCAAGCACATGGGAACTCCACGACCTGCATGTTCCCTTCCAAGTCACGCACCATCCCGATTTGGAAATATATCGCTGTTCCTTCATCGTCGCTGGGTCAAAATACTCTAACTCCCTTCCTAACAGCACTATGGGAGAACCTTCACCACACGGACTGCAGCGGTTCAAGAAGGCAGCTCACCACCACCTTCTCAAGGGCAATTAGGGATGGGCAATAAATGTTGGCCTCGCCAGCGATGCCCACATCCCCATGAACGAATAAAGAAAAATTAGTCATAACTCATTTAAATTATGCAGTCGGCTATTCAGCCCCTCGAGCCTATTCTGCCATTGAATTAGATCGTGGCTGTTCTGCACCTCAATTCCATTTACCTGCCTTTGTTCCATTACCCTTAATACAACAAAAATCTATCGATTTCAGTCTTGAAAATTTCAATTGACCCAGCATCCACAGCCTTTTGGGGGAGAGAGTTTTAAATTTTCACTACCCTTTGTGTGAAAAAGTGCTTCCTGATTTCACTCCCAAATGGCCTAGCTCTAATTTTAAGATTGTGCCCCTTTAGATTAGATTAACATTAGTCAAAACTCATTTCAATTATTACCACGATTATATCAAGACTTGGATGCTATAATGCAGGTCAAGAACAGACACACCAAGTGGAGTTGCGTTAGTTATATATTGTGTGTAAAATTCTAAAAAAAATAATTTTGTAGATTCAGACAAATTGGGCCAGAAATCGCTGAAGAGCGCTCTCCGTTTTTAATGGCGAATTGAAGGAGCAAGTTCCCGCGTTTGCACATGTGCAGTGAAACGCGGAAATCCGTAACTTGCTCCTAGTGCTTCTCTGGTGATATGATAGCATTAAATTAAAGGGCCATCGCACGCTGCAATCAGAGAAATCATTGAAAAAGCACCAACTTGCTTATCTGCCCGGCTGGAAAGTAACTAATTATGCCACCAAACAAGTACGCTTAAAAATGCCAGGTCTAAACTAAGTTTTAACAACGCGGTAAGTCTTAATGACTGCCAAACAACTAAAAATTAACTTCTAAAAATGTGGAGTCTCATTACTCCTTATTTTAATAGTTTTTAAGTCATTAAAAAAAATATTTTTGAAAATTAAATTTTTTTTAACTTTTCCTTTCTGTCTCTTTAATTTAATTCAATTATTTCTCTTTATTAAATTTTTTTTTTTTATTTACAATGACATACAGAGTACTAACTTTAAATGAATGAAGTCTGCTTGCCTGCTTGAGCAATGCAGCCTGAATCTGTGCTCTTGCTGACAGGTTTTGTGTCTCCTCACAGACCGTTCCAGTCGTGCGGCAACTCACGCTGCTCCAAGGCGCACAACTTTTTTAAAGTTCAAATTCAAGCAATTCGACACCACAGAGCCCCGCAGTAAATATTTTCGTTAATTTAATTCGCAGAAGCTGCGGTGAGCATTGCCTCGCCGCCTGGAGCAATTTTTGGCCCGTTATGTATGCTTCTGTGGACAAAAAATAATTACGTAACATTTTAAAGCTATCTGTCCATAATGGGTCATCAATCCAGACTGTGCCATCACGAGATGTGGAAGACGGAGTGTGGGAGAATGCGTAAGTATACTCACTTTGCCTGACCTGGTTAGGTCATTAAAGCGCTTCCTGCACTGGACCCAGGGTCGGCACACATAGCCGCTGCTGCTGACCTCCTCGGCCACCTCCAGCCAGGCCTTCTTGGTGGCAGAGGGAGGCCACCTCCTCCCATCAGATGGGAAAAAAATTTCCCTCCTGCTCCTCACCCCATCGAGCAGCATCTGGAATGAGGAGTCAGAGAACCTTGGAGCAGCCTTGCCTCTGGCCTGTTCCATGCTCCCAAAATGTTTTTTTGCTCCAGGAGGAGCATTGGAGGACTGCCCCTTTAAATAGAGCTCCTCCTGCTGACAGCCTGTGATGTGGATGCACAGTGCACCCGCTGCGCAGGTCTGGAACGGGAAACCCGGAAGCATGCGCCCAGTCGACCCCCCGCTGCCAACCGCCTCCCTCCTAATATCGGGCCCATAGTGTCTCTCACACACACACACACACAGATGGACACGTACAAACACACACATTCCAGCCAAGGTTCTAGGTAACAATCTGGAGCATCAATCAAGGTTGACTTTCCTCTCCCTAGCCCAGGAGCACTGCAACCAATTACAGTATTCCTCACTGTCCAGTCTGAGTTCAGCTAACACTACAGACTAGGAATCACACCACAGGCCTTTATGATCTGTGTGCCTCAGTTAGCATTTTGCCATCAGAGAGCCTTTTAATTAACTTTTTCAAAATCCTCAGTGTAACACTCAGTTCAATTGGAAGGCTCCAAAAATGTGTTGTTGCCCTTGGCTAGAAGTGTTTCATCAAGGATCTTTTTGCCTGTGAAGAAATTTTTTATTAATATTTTCTGTTTTCAATTTCAGTATGCTTTTTAATAGAAACTAGTTGATCTCTTGTGGCGTTGCACACGGGGAGTCAAGACTAAGTGTGGTTTTCAGGTGACACGGGGTTAGAGGTGCTGGGGATAGTTGGCCCAGGGAGCGCAGACATAATTCAGTCCTTATTTTAAAGTTATATATTCTGTCCTTATTTTTGTATAATACTTTGATTTTATCTTAAGAGTTAAATAGCAAAACCTATGGCAATTTGGGAAGCAGATAACTAGAATTGGTTGGACCATAGGAATTTCTCTGCAGTACAGGCTGAGCAACTGGGAGATTCAACACTAATGTGCAACAGTGCCACCGATGGTGGGATGATGTAATTACAGTGTAACAAGTTTACATGGGCAGTTCCCATTATAAATGTGGACACAGAAATTTATAATGGAAAAGTTGACAGGTGTGTAGATGTAGGATTTTTAATAGTTAACAGTTTGCTGCTGACTGGCACTGTGTTTCTCAGTATTAGAGACATTGCTAACAACGGTCCAGGTTTTTCAATGGTTTTCTGTTGTGCTTAGCAGTGTTTTGGTGGAAAAAAGCAGGTCTAAATTCTGTGTGGTTAAAATATAATCTCTGTTGTGACTTCTCCTTCATTGCTATTTGTAACTCTTCATTGCCAAACTACTGAGTCATATCATTTGCTCAGAATAAGTAGTTCATTTCTAGTTTATTAAAGTAGTAAGTCTGAATAAATTTAACTAACTAGTCAATCTCCCGTGGAGTTGCACACAGGCAGTCAAGGCCAAGTGTAGTCTTCAGCTGAATTGGGATTAGAGGCTGAAGGATAATTGGAGCAGGACGTGCAAATATATTTCAGTCCCCATTTTAAAATGAAACATTCTGTTCTTATTTTTATATTTCTATTATAAATCCCTATATCCATATTTATAATGAAACACCTGCACTGGCAGGATAGTGTAATTGCAGTGTGACAAGATTACACAGGCAATTTCCATTATAAACATGGACATAGGAATTTATATTGGAAAAAGTTGACTGGAAAATCATGCAGACGTAAGATTTCTAATATATTAATGACAGATATCTGTATAGACCAGAGTAGGCTCACAATTCACAGCTAACAGTAAGCCATGATGGCAAAGGTTTGGAAAGTTGTGTTTTAACAGTTGAACAGTAAATGCACGTGATTACCATCAGAAAACAGTGTCTTTATGGTCAACGTTTTGAATAAAGGGTAACCTAAAATGTTATTACCAAATGTCTAATTTATGCAATTTTTTAGCTCTACTGACATAGTTTGACAAAGATGTAAGAAGAATGTGTGGTGAAATTAGCACAGGACACTGGCTCAAAAGGAACATATGGAGAACAAGCTTAACGTTCCATAATAGTCGATCTGATGAAGGGTTCGCACCTGCATTGTTAACTCCTCTGTTCTCTCCACAGATGCTGGCTGACCTGCTGAGTGTTTCCAGCATTTTCTGTTCTCCGCCCAGTCTTTCAGGCTTCTTAACACCTGGAGGTGGTCTCTCCAATGGATTTACAAGGGAACTGTCGGTTGGAACGGGCACTAATTGGAACTCATAGAGTAAAGAATCTCATCAAAACAAGTGATGCAAGGAGGGTGAGATGATCAGAATAATTCATTTATGGCTGTAAAGTGCTTCACAAGCAGATCTTAAGCTGGGCAGAGGGCTGTTGTTTGCTGTCAGAAGTGTGGACATAACAGTGGGAGAGATGCAGCACCAATGATGGCAGAAATTACTAATGAAAGAGCAAGCAGATAATGAAAGGTAACTGCTATCCAACACCTGCTCCAAGTGAACAACTAGACAGTGAAGTAAGCAAGGTTGCCTGGAATCATAGGAACATATGAAAATGACAGGCAGGTAAAGACCACCTGGTCCACCAAGCCTGCTCCATACAGCCGTGATGCCTGAAACATCTTGATAAGACTTCCCCTACCCACCAGCAGCCGTGTAATCTCCTTGGAGAGGCAAAAAATAACTGATAAAAATCCAAGGCCAATTAGGGAAAACAAAAATCTGGAAAATTCACCCTTAGGTCATCAACACTAGTCCAGGAGGCCATATTGACCATGCTTATATTACCTGGTATTTCACCTACCTTTTGTAAGATGTGATCTCCACCCCAGCCAACAACTGGTCCCACTCGCTACGTTAAAGGCGCTATATAAATGCAAGTTGTTGTTGCTATATGCCATGGAATTTGCCACAGATACATTAGTAATCGTATTTTAAACAGCTAACACCTCGATTAATAAAGCGGAGAGAAGAATTTCATAAGAACAGGTTGTGTTGAAGCGCTAGTGTCCCATGGTGCAATGTCAGAGCCGTGGTCTTATATAATATCTTGATGTTCTGCAGAAATACTGCAACATTGCTATGGAATGGAATTCCTTGAAGAACTGGAGCCTCGGAGTGGACCTAGGATGTGTGGGGTGAAGGAGCTCGACCGACTGCAGAAAGTCCATCAAACCAGGTGGTTGCTTCTTGGTAATAGGAAACTATTCACAAAGATCTGTCAAGCTGTGCAGTAAAAAATACAACAATGGGCTAGATTTTAACTTAAGGCTGGGGTTTCTAACGGGCAGTAGCTGATCGGCCGTTATACACCCCACCTGAGTGTCCATTCCAATGACTTTAATGGAATTGAAATGGGATGTAGAACAGGCTCCGATCTGCTACCCCTCCTTATCCAACCCTACCTTAAGTTAAAATCTACCCCATTGTTGCAGCTCGCCCAAACCTTTTCAGTACGTACCTCATTTCCAACACATGACTTATATAAAACGAGTGTACGATCATATAGCACAATGTGCACCCCTTATTCAAAACAAGGTGGGGATGATTTTGACTTTGGGCAATAGTGTAAAACGGGCGGTATCAATGGAAATGAAAATGGGGACAGATGTATATCGGGGCAGCTGATCCGATTTCGCTCGTTTTACACTATCGCCCAAAGTCAAAATTACCCCTCAACCCGTGAGTCTTGTATTTTCGATAGAAATACAAGTAATCTTTATGCACTATTGGCTTAATGTTGCAGTTTTGTGGTAGTATAAATCCTGTTCACCAATGAGTGTCGGGGAACTAACCCCTCCCCCAAGCTGCTCTCCCTCCCTGTTAGTGCTGTTAAAAGCAATGGTGTTTTGTTTGTAGCAAAGGAAACTACGGGTGAGCAGAGAATGCAATCACATGGTTTAGTCACACGTGGTATTCAAATGATATTTAGTTTGCGTCACAAGTTTGAGGTTACAGACAATGGCAAATTTACTGCACAGTATTTTTCCACAAAAAAAACACACAAACGTGTAACATATTTGAATTTGGCAAACTGTACATAAAAGATTTGAACCACTATGACATTTTTTTTATAAAGGTAATGGTTTGAACCCGTTATACCGTAATCAATTACATGGCACCAGACATGCACTTTTGACAAAAAAATGTAACACTAAGATCTAACTAGGAGATAATTACAACATAAAGAGACAAGTATGTAACAACGTAAAACAGGATTTTAAAAAAATAGCAATACAAGTGCTGAGTTTTCTAAAAAGGGCACTGCACCAGTGTATGATGGCATAGCTTATACAAGGTCTACGATTCTGTATATGAGAATAATAGTAGCAACGATGCTAACCCCCACATGATGATTTGGCATAGTGGGGGGAATTTCTATGGTGATGCTCTTGCTCGTCCACTGTAGCTTCGGCAAAAGAGCCGCCAAGCCTGGAAAAACAGCGTTTTTTTTAACACCACTTTTCTGGGATTTCCACGGCTTTTCTGCTAAAGTTACCATGGATAAGCAGGAGAATCCTCATAATAATTCCCCCTGTGTTTACTGAGCTCTATAATACACCGTACAGAAGCAAAGAGCTCAGTATTTGATACAAATAACACAAGAAGGACCATGTCTTCCTGCTAGCTCTTCTCTGGCAGAAACAAAAGGGTTTTCTTACAAACTTTCCTGATCTCTAGGTTCAATTAAAAAAAAATAACTATCACTAAAAATATACACCGAGAACTAAAGAAAAGTAAAATAATTAATGGGGAAAAAAAAGCTTTCAGTTAAGGAAAATAAAATAAAACGAAATCTATTTGCATTTTATTGCTGAACAAAAAAGGCCCAAGAGGCCATTTTCTGGGTCTGATGTCCAAAGTATTTTCCCTGTGATGTTTGGGTCTTATACTGGCCGTGTGTAATCGTGATGTGGGTCGTAGTGCGCCTGCCGTGTAGTAGTTGATTTGTACAGGACAGACCATAATTCAAACTGCGAGAGTAAATACAAAGGGTTTATTGGTTGACAAAAGTGGATGGGGTTCGGCAAAAGTGGATGGGGTTCGGCAAAAGTGAATGGGGTTCAGGAAAAATGAATGGAGTTCGGGAAAAGTGGATGGGGTTCGGGAAAAATGAATGGAGTTCGGGAAAAGTGGATGGGGTTCGGGAAAAATGGATGGGGTTCGGGAAAAGTGGATGGGGTTCGGGAAAAATGAATGGAGTTCGGCAAAAGTGGATGGGGTTCAGCAAAAGTGGATGGGGTTCGGCAAAAGTGGATGGGGTTCGGCAAAAGTGGATGGGGTTCAGCAAAAGTGGATGGGGTTCGGGAAAAGTGGATGGGGTTCGGCAAGAATGGATGGGGTTTGGCAAAAGCGGATGGGGTTCAGCAAAAGTGGATGGGGTTCAGCAAAAGTGGATGGGGTTCAGCAAAAGTGGATGGGGTTCGGGAAAAATGAATGGAGTTCGGCAAAAGTGGATGGGGTTCAGCAAAAGTGGATGGGGTTCAGCAAAAGTGGATGGGGTTCGGCAAAAGTGGATGGGGTTCGGGAAAAATGGATGGGGTTCAGCAAAAGTGGATGGGGTTCAGCAAAAGTGGATGGGGTTCAGCAAAAGTGGATGGGGTTCAGCAAAAGTGGATGGGGTTCGGGAAAAATGGATGGGGTTCGGCAAAAGTGGATGGGGTGCAGTGCCTTGGTGTGCATTTTGGGGGAGGGAGGTTGTGCTGCACAACAGCGAATGGCAATCTGCGACAGAGCAAATGCAAAAGAAATCACCGTATTATCGCAGTGTCCACGCGTCTGTCTGGGGTGAAAATGATGTCAAATATGGATTTTGTTGAAGGCGAGAGGACAGCAGACAGGTGAGTTGAGGTCGTCAGCAAGCCTCCATCTCCAGAAACGGGTCTGGTGTTGCTGCTTATGCCTTGCAAGTCGAAAATGTATTTCGTTTTCCTAAAAAAAAGAAAAGGTTCTTATCAATCTGAATAGATACTGATATAAAACCCTAAACACCATGGGGCATTGTCACAATACTGGATAGGAGGTGAATCCCTTCCCTAACACAGCAAATCATTCATTAGCTAATGTGCCAGCCTTGGCTCAGTGATAGCACTCTCACCTCCGAGTCAGAAGGTTGTGGGTTCAAACCCCACTCCAGAGACTTTGAGCACATAGTTAAGCCAAAGCCTCTGTGCTGTGCTGAAGGGGTGGTGTCTTTTGGATGAAATGCTAAACCGTCAGATGTTAAACGGTCCCGTCTGCCCTCTCAGGTGGATGTAAAACATCCGATGGCACTATTTTGAAGTGCAGGGGAGTTCTCCTGGTGTCCTGGCCAACATTTATCCCTCAACCAACACTTAAAACAGATGATCTGGCTATTTATTTAATTGCTGTTTTTGGGACCTTGCTCTGTGCAAATTGGCTGCAGTGTTTCCCTACATTACAACAGTGACTACACTTCAAAAGTACTTCACTGGTGGTAAAGTGCCTTGGAACGTCCTGAAGTTATGAAAGGTGCTATATAAATGCAAATTCTTTCTGTATAATATTTGATCAAATAATAGCCAGACTCATGACTAGACTCGGTCATACAATCCAAAGATGACAAATTTACAGCTATAGCAGAGCAGGAAGTTGCACAGCCAAGCAAATAAGTGACAGTGGGGAGAAACGACGATAGATTTGCACCAAATGGCTATGGCAGAATTTCACAGGTTTTCAGAAGACTGACACAGACCTAATTTCCAGAATATTGAAAAGAATCACTGGCCGAGGCTTTCCTGCTCATCAGGTCGTGATTCCCGCGCATTCACTTTAAATAATGGAAAACCGGGGGCTCAGGGGGTGTGAAGCAGGAAACCCCAGCTACTCATTAAATTAAACGTGGTTGGTTGCCCCATTGCAGTGGCGTGAACCTGTGCTGAGTATGCCTCCCTCAAATGCAGACTAAAGCTCCCTCTGCTCTGCATCAACAATGTGATTCAACGCCAAACTAAAAAGATTCTAGTATAATTGTTATTGTTTTCTCAATGGCAATGCTAATTTTCTACCAATTTGTACCCAATCATATGTAGTTCTGTGCTGTGGACTTGCACCTTCTAAAGGAACTGGGACTGTTCCAGATTCACTTTACTTAGATCCAACAGACTTTCATTCCATCAGATGAGCCTGCATTTGAACGCAGGCGTCAAAGGTACTTTAGCTATGGCACTATGTGAATTCAAAATAGAGGACACTTTACTCTACACTTGGATGCGTTAATTCCCTGCACCACCCTGTGCCCCAGATGCTTAACATAAAATGCTGCAAACACTCAGCAGATCAGACAGCATCCCTGGAGAGAACAGAGGAGTTAATGTTTCAAGTATGGACCCTATGTCAAAACATCCCTTTGACATCTTCTTCTCCAGCCATGTGGCCTCTCAAGCATGCTCCGCCATTCAATAACATCATGGCTGATCTTCTACCTCAACTCCATTTTCCCACCCTATCCCCATATCCCTTGATTCCCTTAGTGTCCAAAAATCTATCGATCTCAGTCTTGAATATACTCAATGACTGAGCATCTGCAGCCCTATGGGGTAGAGACTTCCAAAGATTCACAACCCTCTGAGTGAAGAAATCTTTCCTCATCTCAGTCCTATATGGTTGACCCCTTATCTTGAGACTATGATCCATAGTTCTAGACTCTCCAGCCAGGGGAAACAGCATCTACCCTGACAAGCCTTCTAAGAATTTTATACGTTTCAATGAGATCACCTGTCATTCTTCTAAACTCCAGAGAAATAGGCCCATTCTATTCAATCTCTCCTCATAGGACAACCCAGTGAACCTTCGTTGCACTGCCTCTGAGGCAAACATATCCTTCCTTAGGTAAGGAGGCCAAAACTGTACTTCCTACAGGCTCGCTGCTTAATTGCAATTGACGTGTCCCCTTTGGCTGTCTTGCTTGGACTAAATTTCACAATGGATCCTTCACTGAATTAACATTGGTGCCCAGAAACTCCTAATCTGGGAGTCTGGACACATATTATTTTACTGAAATATATCTTTCTCTATTTATCCATTCATTCACACTTTCTTTTTTACATTATATATTATTACAGTATAAAATTAAAGACTTCTGTCAGCGCTACCAATTCTATTGTAGAGTTGTCATTCACAGTGTGGGCCATGAGCAGGGAGGGGTGAATGTTGCCCAGGACAGCAGGAGAAGTCCCTGTTCTTTGAATAGTGCCATGGGATCTTTTACATCCACCTGCATCGCTCAAACACCTGGGCCTCAGTTTAACGCCTCATCCGGAGCACTGATTCAACACAAACACTTAAGGGGTTGAATTTCCACAGGGGTCTCCCTGATCTCCTGCCGCCTCTCCGGGGTTTCTGCCAATCTTCAGCCAAAGTTACAGTAGGAGATCAAGAGAATCCCCACTAAAGTACCAGGAATAAATCTCAATATCGAGTGGAATCGAAACGTAAAAATTTAAAAAGGACCAGGGAATTCCATCCTTATCATCTGGGTGAGGGGCCGAGTCAACAGCATGTTTGGAAACAGTATTTTGGGCAGGACAGGTCAGTCAACGTGTCCTCCTTACCTCCCTCCCTCTCACTGTTTGCACCTATGGTGAAAACTACCTCAACTTTTCCCAAAAATATTTTCATTATATGTGAAACCCCGTACACCTGCAGGGGCCCCCGTTAAAAGCTGAAGACCCCCTTACAGTCACTGGATTTGCTGGTGCCCTAAGCCAGTTCTGAAGGAGGAAAATCTTTGTCAAAGCATGTTCACAAAACCGTGCCCCTTTAAAGTCTCCATTTCCTGTTTCTGAAAACACAATCGCTGTTAAAACAGAAAGTGACATCAACACAAAAGCACATCCGGTTCCTTCGATGCTTCTACAAGTTTCATTACCCACTATTTCAAGGTCAGATCATTTAATTTTCAGCCACGATCTCTTAATCTTATTCTTTCTTATTTCGCACTAACAGGTTGATCATTATCGCACCACGGTTTCGCGCTACAAGTCCTACGCTCACCCCACAGTGTCACCCTTGCCTCGAAGTTCTTTCCCTTCTAGTTCCAATCCAATCGCTCTCATCTTCAGTATCTTATAAAGATGGTGGTGGGCCTTCTTCCTGAACTGCTGTAACAGTTTGATACCACTGAGTGGCTTGTTAGGCCACTTCTGAGAGCAGTTAAGAGTCAATCACGTTGGTGTGGGACTGGAGTCACATATAGGCCAGACCAGGTAAGGACGGCAGGTTTCCTTTCCAACAGGACAGTAGCAAACCACTCAGCCACTCAGACAGGCCACAGGATGACAGGTGAAGGCCATGGCAAAATGTCACACTGGTGCAGTAGGGGGAGATCTTCTGTGACTGCAGAAAGTTGCAGGAAGAATTGCTCTGGTGACTAGTTGCAGCTCAATTAAACCAGCATCACCAGTAATTTCCACAGCGGGGGAGGGGGGGTGTTCTCCCGTATCCTTGGTGGGAGATTGGTGCAAAAGCCAGAGAAGTACAACAACTTGAATTTATATAGAGCCTTTAATCTAATAAACTGTCTCAAGGCGCTTCACAGGGGCGTTATCAGACAAAAAAAGAGGCGTAAACAGCTGCTCCTCAGGGGTTCCCACTGAAGTTGTAGCAGGAGATCGGGAGACACCTGTGATATGCTTACCCCATATAGCAACCAGAGAACCCCCCCCCCACCCCCCGCTCCCACCTTGGGCAGAGTACAGAGAGCTTTACTCTGCATCTAACCGAGCTGGACTAACTTGGGAATTCTTGATGCTGACATTGTGTATGCAAAAAGGATAGTGTTCCATTCTTCAGGATAAGAGCTGGAAGCTACTGGGCCAGCATGGGGCCAGCAGTGAGTAATGTGGGGCAAGAAACCTGAGGGAAAAGAAACTCACGCAAATCACACAATAAATGGAATCAAAGGCACTGAAGCTTCTGAACTTTAGCTACAATAAACACTGCTCTGTTGGCTGTTGTGGTAGCAACTGAGTGCTTCAGAGATAGGAAATGACTAGTCATACATTGTTTAACGCCAGTCCTCGATTGGAATATTGCATTCAGATTTGGGTGTCGCAATTTAGGATTGATATATTGGCCTAGAGAATAGGACAATACCTGGGATGAAAGGACTGAATAATGAGGAGAGAGCAGGTAGCTTTGGGTTATATTCCCTGGAGATGAGGAGGTTAAGGGGTGTCCTGATTAAAATAACAAAGAGAGCTGATTGGAAACAATTCTTGTTGTAGGGGAATCCAGAAAAAGTGGACAGAATCTTAGCTAAACCAGCTTAAAGTGAATACAGGAAAAACTACTGCACACAAATGGTTGTGAGAATGCAGAGCTCACAGCCCCAGATGGCCATAGATGCAAAGTCAAGCCTTGGCTCAGTTGGTAGCACTCTTGCCCCAGAGTCACAAGGTTGTGGGTTGAAGCCCTACTCCATGATCTTGACCACATAATCTAGACTAACACTTACATTGTTGGAGGTGCCATCTTTCAGATGAGAGCCCTGTCTGCTTTCTCAGGTGGATGTAAAGGATCCCATGGGACTATTTGAAGGAAGAGCAGGGGAGTTCTTCCAGTGTCTTGGATCAATATTTATCCCTCAACCAACACCACCAAAGCTAGATTAACTGGTCATTTATCTCATTGCTGTTAGTGGGAGCTTGCTATGCACAAATTGACAAATTGGCTGCTGTGTTTGCCAATATATTAAGTGACTAGACTTCAAAAGCACTTAATTAGGTGTGAAGCGCTTTGGACATCCTGAGGATGTGAAAGGTGCTATCTGAATGCAAGTTCTTTCTATGTTTAAAAGGGACTTGATGGTGTCATAGGGACAGAAGTAGGCACTCAGCCCCTCGAGCCTGTTCTGCCATTCAATTAGATCATGGCTGATTTGTACCTTAACTCCACTTACCCGCCGTTGCTCCATTTGGCTTGATACCCTTAACTAACAAAAATCTATCGCTCTCAGTCCAGAAAATTTCAGTTGACCCAGCATCCACAGCATTTTGGGAGAGAGAGTTCCAGATATCCACTATCCTTTCTGTGAAAAAGCACATCCTGATTTCACTCCTAAATGGCCCGGCTCTAACTTTAAGAGTATGCCCTCTTGTTTTGGATTTCCCTCACCAGAGGAAATAGTTTCTCTGAATCTACCCTATCAAAGCACTTTACCATTTTAAACATCTCAATTAGAACACCCTTCAACCTTCTAAACTGAAAGGAATACAAGCCAAGTTTATGCAAATTGTCGTCATCATTTAACCCTTTAAATCTCGGTATCATTCTGGTGAATCTGTGTTGTACCCCTTCCAAGGCCAATATATCTTTCTTGAGGTGTGGTGCCCAAAACTGAATGCAGTACTCCAGATGGGATCTGACCAAGGCTCTGCACAACTGAAGCATCACTTCCTCCCCTTTGTATTCCAGCCCCCTTGATATGAGAGCCAACATTCTATTAACCTTTGTGATTACTTTTTGTACCTGTGCACTGGCTTTTAGTGATCTTGTACATGGACACCCAAATCCCTTTGCTCCTTCACTACTCCCAGTCTCTCACCATTAAGAAAAGATTCCAATTTGTCTTTCTCAGATCCAAAGAGAATGACCTCACACTTTTCCACAGTGTCATGTGACCGGTCGAGCCTGGCCACGTGCCCAAACTGCGATAAACGCCTTTGGGCAACCGTGGCACTTTAGGGGAGGTTGGGTGGTCACCTTTCTGACCTGGCTATTGGTGACACGGTCACACCACCGAATGCAGCAGATGCGTGAAGAAACCACTGGTCTGCTGCGGTTTTGTTTTGTGCCCGGTCTGCTCGCGAAATAATCCAAGTCTCCAATACATACGGGTGAAAGACTGCTGACAATCAGGAGGACAAGTCAACATTGAATGAAACTGGAAGGGACAGGGTTTGCCAACAGAATGTTCTCTACATTCTTGTAATGTGCATTCAATGGGCAAACCTGCCCATTGAACCACTTATGGTCTAATTGTGTAATCATGAAAAATATTTGGCATGATTAAATAAGAACTTTAAAGAGGGAGAGCGATGTAGCAAGACATTCAGATATGTCACAGAATTTTTTAAAAAACACAGCTACATTCACACACATTGAAGCTCCAGTAACCACAAGTAGCCATCGCAGTTATTTATTTGTTTGGTACATTGTATTTTATTCCCTTTCCTTTTATAAAGGGTGAAATACAATAGTTATCTGCAATGTAATAGTGGACTCAGCATAAAAGCTTCCCATGTCACTGCGCTAAAATATTCACCTACAGCCTCTCCGCACGACCTCCTCATAAGAGACTACCTCAACACAGGTCGACTGCTTACGGAGGAAGAGTTTGTAGACTGAAGAAGAATTTCAAGCGCACATTAACTACAAAACACGAAGATACATCAAAAACCTACAAGGATGGTTCAACAAATTATTTATTTCTTATTTACACACTTTTAAAAAAATCTTTGGTTTAAAAAGAGTATTAATGGAATTTTCTAATATCTTCAAGCAACAGGAAGCCTGAACAAAAAAAAAAGCAACGTCACCAATGACTCCGATATAAATAAAAAGACATTTCAACAATCCCCTTCACAGCCCTGTTGAAATGCAGCTTTGTTTTATATTGCACTATAGTAAGTGCACAGCTCACAAACGCATGGGTTTAGCAATAACTGCTAACAGCAGACAGCTGGTGACGGGACGATTACACGTAATCTCTCCACTTCGCATCATATTGAAATGGAGCTTCAATTGGAAAAGAAACATGGAGAAAAAGAAAAAAAACAAACAAGTGAGTTGTGGTAGCATGTGCCGGCAACAATGTAGGTTTGCCTTCTGAATAAAAGACTGACAAGATGTCGGAGAAGTGCTGGTGGGAAGAGATTTCATTTATTCCGCCCCTTGTTTCATCCCTTACAATTCCAAAGACGTGCCACGGGTTACTCTTCCCAGGAAGGCTTTCTTGTCAGTCTCACATGACAACACTTGGCTTCTTGCAGAGGAAAAGGCCTTTCGGCTCCCAGCCAGCAAGTTCCCAGCAGCAAGGCAACACACACGGTCATTCAAAGCTGCTCCACATTAGCAACGAAGAATGCGTTTCCTCACTAGAGGAAATGAGATGCACTTCTGTTGGGATTCTCTGATCTTCGGCACCAAACAGCAACTGCCCTTTGATGTCAGGAGGTTAAGACAGTTTATCCTGTACTCGAGTCCTGGACTCGAGTCTGTGCTTCTTAAGCAGAACCCTAACCTCTGGCAGGATCAAAGTGCAGTCGTGTTAATTCCAGTTGCATCTTGCCATTGAGGTTTCACATGAAAGGGATCTTTTTTTCTTATTCATTCTCGGGATGTGGGTGTCACTGGAAAGGTCGGGATTTGTTGCGCATCTCAAGTTGCTGAGTGGCTTTAGTAGGGCCACTTCAGGGGGCAGTTAAGAGTCAACCACGTTGGTGTAGGACTGGAGTCACATATAGGCCAGACCGGGCAAGGACAACAGGTTTCTTTCCCTGAAGGACATTAGGGAACCAGTTGGATTTTTACTGCAATCCGACAGCTTCATGGTCACTTTTACTGATACCAGTTTTTTATTTTTCAGATTTTTAAAAAACTCAATTTAAATTCTCAAACTAACACGGTGGGATTTGAACTCAGGCTCTCTGGATTATTAATCCAGGCCTACTGAATTACTAGTCATAATCACTACACTACTGTACAACACAAAAAAAAAGATTTATAGTGCCTCCACATGAACAAAGGATAAACCACACTAAAAACTAAAAAAAAACAGCTTTTGACTTTATTTTTAAAATTCCATTATTCTTAACAAACCTGCTTCAAAAGAAATAAGTATAGTGATACAGCTCACAAGAAAGCTTGCTCAAGAATCCCTGCAGTGCCTGCAATGTAAAAGGTTACTCTGCCACATATCTGTCCATCAGTTCAATCAAAACACTCATTATTAAAAAGACACCATTGAATATTTTGTTCCAGTTTTTTTTCAATAAAACAATCCCCCAGTAGCTCTAACGAACGAGCCTCGGTGTCCCAGAGTGGCTCAGCTTGAACTGCCAGCTCCTGCTCACAGGGTAACACCGTGACCCTTACTGCGTGAGTTCAGCTGGGTCACTGCGTGGAGCAGTCCATCTGCTGGGAGCAGAGTGGAGGAGGGCGGAGAGGAGGAGGATTGGGGAGGGAAAACACCAACAGGTTCAAATCAACCCCCTTGAAGCACATGTCCCATTAACCAACAACTAAATGCCATTGATGGTGGCATCACAGTGCTTCTGGAGGTGAAGAATGAAGTGCAATAGTGGCCAGAAGTGGTAAGAACCAAACGCTAGGCAGGGGTGGGGGGGCTGGGGTGAGGGTCAAAGTGGGACTATACAAATTTCCTTTCTGCTGAACAAGGTCATTGACATTTTTTGATGAACAAGGTACCTGAAACCTATCCAATATATTTGTCTTAATATCCTCCAATCCCATTTGCGGTATCATTTCTTCAAGTACTTAAAGCAATGACTGTGCACGTGTACCGTAGCAGGGGACTGAGAACTCGCTTGGAGGGTGAGCTTGCAGATAAAAAGTCTTTCAAAAATGACCTGACTGTCCTCAATTCCTCACTACGGCACACGTGCAAAATGAGTCCTTGGATGAAGAAAGGGGCCCCACTTTCTTTGTGTGTACATAAAGGGCGCTGGTTTTCACTTCAGGCCAGGAACAGTGTGCGGTGCGAAACGCAGGCCGGTGTGGCGAGCGTCTCCTCGGTAAGAGTTTGTGAAGGAAAAAAAAAAGGAATTGGTCGGGAGCCAATCAGAACACGGGGTTGTCCAGCGGGTACGATCGAATTAAAACGACAGTCTTGACAGCAGCCCAATTGCTCAAGTCGTTGAGTGCTTAAGTCCCAACCACAAGGTCCCAAGTTCCGAGTCCCAGAGCTGCCCGCCACTCACTCAGAACTGTTTGCCTCAGTTGGGTGAGTGTTTTATTTTTGCGTGTCAGTTTTTCAGGTGGGCTGCTAGATGGAGCACCACTTAGAAGAGAGACGTTCCATCTCCGGAGGAGGGAAAAAACTGACATCATCTGGCTCACCCCACTTGACCTGCGCTTTCTGCTGGCTGACGATGGAACAGCGCTGCTGACAGTCCCGAAGTAGTCTGTGGCCCAACCCATCCTGCTCTCCTGGCTGGAGGAGGAGGAGTTTTGGTGAGTGGCCTGCGAGAAGGAAATAAACAAATGAATAAACGGGGAGTAAAGAGAAATCCAGAAAGAAAACGCAACTTTAAGCACATTTACGTAGGGAAAAAAAAAGCTGCAAATATTTTTTAAATTCCCCGCAATGATTTTCAAATGCAGAGGGGACGTCTCGGGCGGGTGTAAAATATCCCATGGCACTATTCAAAGAAGAGCAGGGGAGTTCTCCCCGGTGTTCTGGCCAATATTACCCCTCAAACAACACCTAAAACAGATTATCTGGTCATTATCTCATTTGCTGTTTGTGGGAACTTGTACGCAAATCGGCTGCCGCGTTTCCTACATTATAGCAGTGACTACACTTCAAAAGTACTTCATTGGCTGTAAAGCGCATCGGGACATCCTGAGGTTGTGAAAGGCGCTATATAAATGCGAGTCTTTCCTTTTTGTTCTTTCTATCCATCCACTCCTGCTGGACAGTGCTTGGTAGTGCGCTTGTAAGTGGATGTCAGGTGAGGACTGGTTTAAGTTTGGCTGTGGATGCCTTTTACATCGAGTTACATCGTGAGTCTACAGCACAGAAACAGGACATTCAGCCCAACTGGTCTATGCCGGCATTTATGCTCCACACAAGCCTCCTCCCACCCTACCTCATCTAACCCTACTGTAGATGAATAGCCCTCCAACACTCACTCTCAGGGCTCACCTTATCAAGAATAGCAACTTTGGTGAGGGATCAGAGGGCATTTAGTGACCATGAACTCGCATCCCAGCAAAGAGTTGGTGCTTTCACGAGAGAAGGAGGAGAACAAAATTAAACACAACAGCTAATGGCTGCCGATAAATGGATAATGTGAGTTTGCTCGCCTGTCCTACTGGTCTCTCAAGTTTCTTCAGTTCTTCCACAAATTTCTCAGGTTTAGTGTAAGCTGTGAGTAGCAACAAGACTCTCCAATTTTGGATGTTTAAAAGAATAAATTCCTCAAAGGTGACTTCACCCATTCAGCCCCGGATAGCAAAGTCTTCCAGTCAGACGAGCTTTCCAGCTCAATACTTCCCCGCCAACTAAAGATTAGAAACTTTCTGTCTCAGAAATCAAAGTGTCCCTGAATAGTCGGAAGTACCGTATTTCAGATGCGATGTTAATCCGAAGCCCTGGCTGCCCTCTCAGGTGGATGTAAAAGATCCCATGGCACTGTTCGAAGAAGAACAGGGAAGTTCTCGCTGGTGGCCTGGCCAATATTTATCCCTCAACCACCATCACTAAAACGGATGATCGGGTCATTATCGCATTGCTGTTTGTGGGACCTTGCTGTGCGCAAATTGGCTGCTGCGTTTCCTACATTACAACAGTGACTACAATTCAAAAAGTACTTAATTGGCTGTACAATGCTTTGAGAGGTCCTGAGGTTGTGAAAGGCGCTATATAAATGCAAGTCTTTCTTTCTTTCCAACTTCTTGAATGATTAAGCAAGCTGAAAAGCAAAAAAGCTGAACCGAGGCAGTGATTTTATTCCATCTTTAGCAACCTGCTCCTCAGGACCAGAGTACCACACCACCAATTCTCCCTGAACATTTGTAAGCACCCTATTTACATACCACAACTCTCTTACACACCTGCACCATTTTATCTTACATTGACACTTGTATGTTTAGCCAATGTTCTGTCTGGAGCAGACGTAGGTCCCACTGGACCTAGCATGGTGCTTCGAGTAGAATCTCCTGGGCAGACTCGATCCTGAAATTCTGGAGCTGCGGTGGGCATAAAAAGTGCCCTCCCCTGGACCATAATTTCATTTCATCGGGGCAGAAACGCAGTGGGTCAGGTCTCCCACTCAAATTACACCTTCCTCCGCTATTCCTGCCAGACTTAATCCAGATTTGTGCTCCCCAGATCGTGCAATTTCTGGGCTAAGATTTCAAGGTTGATATTTTTGTTTCCATAGATTGCAATCACAGCCCGACAGATTGATTTTCTTCACGTTCCTGTAAAGCGTGGGACTGCCTATAAAATATTTTCTCCTCTTGCACCTTTCTTAAGAACCCTCCCTGGCGCACAGCACCCCTGGTTGAGATTGTCCTCCGCCAGTGCTGCTCTGAACTTTACCTTTATGCTGTGTGCATTAACAGCCTAGAGTGAGTCTCACCTCTCCTTGTCCTTCGCTCAGCGTTTCTCACAGCAGTACGGCTGAGATCTTACTTTGCTCAAAATGATCGTTATGCTTTCCTTAATCTGGTTTGGTGAGACTATCCAGCAGGGATTGCTGGATAACGATAAGGAGCAGGAACCTTAGCCGACTTTTTCCTTCCCTGTTATTTAAATGAGGAGTCTGCAGAGAAGGAGGAGCTTCGCCTATTTTAAAGAAACCAAAAGGGGTTGATGCTGGGTCGCTCCGCTGTCACAAACAGAAAGGCAACTGCACAAGTGCCCCTCTCAAACTGAGGAAGGAACACTTCCCCAGTGCTGAGCGTTTGGGCTAATTGTACCATCCCTATGGCCACACTGGCGGAGATCAGCAAATCCAGCACGGGCTGTCAATCAAACCTGAGAGCCTCCTAGTCAAAAGAGCTGAGCGACGCACTGGATAAACTCACTAAACTACCACTCCATCATTTGGTGTGGAGAAGGAGAGAAAAAACAAGCCACAATGTGGCCTGTGGGTCCCATTTTCACTGTCTGACTCTCAAGGCTTCTCTTTGCTTTGTTCCACACAGCTATAATTTGGTTGCTCTCACCAGTTCTGGGTAAGTTCTAAAAACAAACTATCGGTAAGATCATCAATAGGAGCTTCGTGCACCACTGCAATTCGATCCAAATACCTAAACGTCTACTTGGCTCAGTTAATAGCACTCTCATCGCGGAATCAGAATGTTTGTGAGTTTAAGTTCCACTCCAGGACTTAAGCTCCTAATCTAAGCTGATACTCCAGTACTGAGTGAGTGCTGCGCTGTTGGAGGTGCCGCCTTTCGGATGAGACGTTAAACCGATGCCCCGTCTGCTTTCTCAGGCGGATGTAAAAGATCCCATAGGACTATTCAAAGAAGAGCAGGGGAGTTCTCCCGGTGTTCTGGCCAACTCAACCATCATCACAAAAACAGATTACCTGGTCATTACCTCATTTGATGTTTGTGGGAGCTTGTTGTGCACAATTCATTGGCAGTAAAGCACTTTGGGATGTCCTTAGGATGTGAAAGTTGCTATATAAATGCAAGGTCTTTCCTTCTGCTTCGAATGCCCATGATGACAGCCACGGAGATCTCCATTTCCCAAACCAACCCACCAAGAACTGAAAGGAACCGTAACAATAAGAAAAGGTGGGCTTCTTCCAGTTTTGACGAAGGGTCATGAAACGTCAACTCTGTTTCTTTCTCCGCAGATAGACTGCCTGACTTGCTGAGTATTTTCAGCATTTTCTGTTTTTATGTCAGATTTCCAGCAGCCGCAGTAATTTGATTTTGAGAAAAGGTGGGGCAAGGAGATGGAGAATTCATATTTTCCCTTTGGTTTGAATACTGCTGTCCTGCGCTAAAGGAGGAGGTTCGAGCTGGGAAGTTGAGGGATGTACTTTCACTGTCAATAGAAAAAGTATAAAAATCTTCTGCCTGATATTCTGTTGATTTTCAGGTCCTCGGAGACCTTCCATTTTGGGCCTATAATCAAACCAGGAATGACTTATGGAGACGCCAGGAAGTGACAGCAGCAGGAGTTCCATGGTTTGACATTTGGGTCTTGATCAGGAGAATCTCCAGTTAGAAACAGCTTCCAATCAGTACTGACTTCTCCCAGTTCAGTCTGGCCCCAGACGCTGAGCTGTGAGCTTCCCTATGAAGTTGCTTCCTGAGGCGTCCAATCCATACTGGTGTCCAGTGGAGAAGGCCCAAAGTACTGAGCCTTCATTTCAAGGGCTGGAAGTTAAGATTCAAAAGGTACTTTTTTCCTTTGGATGTGGGGAGTAGGGAAGAGCTTGCAGTGATAATGCACCTGATCAGAGTCTCAGGATGGCCCAAAGATCTTCACAACCCATAACCTACTTGTGAAGTACAGTTATTGTTATGTGGGCACAAACAGCATTTAACAACTGAAGTAAGTGATCTATTTTTGGTTCAGGGAGGAATGTTGAGCAGGACACCAGGAGAGTTCTTCGTTCCTCTGTGAAAATCTTTTACAACCCAGTTTAACATCTTATTCAAAAGAGATAGCACCTCCAACCATGCAGCACTCCCTCAGCAGGGCACTGGATTGTCAACCTAGATTACCTTCCACATCCTGCAGTGGGGCTTGCACCCATGGCCTTCTGGCTCAGAGGCAAGAGCATTGGATTCCGTCTATTAAATCTCCCTGCTGCACACACACACTACGCTGCCCTGTGTATTTATCAGAAAACACTCAAAACGTGGTTACAATTTTGATTTAATTACATTTACATCACTTCAGTTTGCAGCATTTGTGCTTCAGGTAATAAATATTTGACTTGATTCTGTCTTCTGTCAATCGTGGTGATTTTATATATAAATATTGTAGATACAATTTATAATTTATTTTATACATATAAATTTATTTATTTAAATAATGTCATTCAATAATTCTTACCAAACACTAAGTCTGCCTAAAGCACTTTGAAATTCATGATTTAGTTATTTATAATGCAAATGACACTTTCCGCATATTATAAATAAGCATTAAAATTGATTATATATTTTTTTAATGCATTCTTTTTTAGAAACAAAATAGTTTAAATAGGACAGGTGGATATGAATGGATTATTTATTTTAATTAAGGATTTCCCAGTAGCAAAAATTGTGTGGCAAAGCTGCTTTTCAAATGCAGCTCACTTTATCACAAATACCCAGCCCTGAGAAACCTTCAGTTACAGGCAACTTCTGTTGCTCAACCCAGTATTGACTGATTCCTGACACAGGATGTGTTATAAATGATCTATACAGTGCATACTACAGGGAAAAAAAAGGTTAGCCAATGCATTTTATTGTGGTGCAATACTTGTACTTTATCATCCCAAATTTTTCCCACAGGTGCCACCATCAGTGACAGGCCTGTAGCCAGCAATACTTCACCTGAATGCCATTCTGTTCAAAGATGTTACCCTAGAGGGGTCAGCCTTGGCTCAGTGGGTAGCACTTCCACTCAGAGTCAGAAGGTCGTGGGGTCCAAGACCCACTCCAGAGACTTGAGCACATAATTTAGGCTGACACTTCAGTGCAGTACTGAGGGAGTGCTGCACTGTCGGAGGTGCTGGCATTCGTTAAACCGAGGCACTGTCTGCCATCTCAGGTGGACATAAAAGATCCCATGGCACTTTTTGAAGGACAGGGGTGTTCTCCCGCTGTTCTGGCCAATATTTATCCCTCAACTAACTTCAGTAAAACATTACTTTATTGCTGTTTGTGGGATCTTGCTGTGTGCAAATTGGCTGCCATGTTTCCATACAATGACTATACTTCAAAAGTACTTCATTGTCTGAAAAGCACTTTGGGATGTCCTAAGGTCGTGAAAGACGCTACATAAACGCAAGTTCCCTTTTTCTTTCTATGTTTGGGAGGATGGATTCTAAAATTATACCCACTAACCGTCAGTGTTTCCCATCGCATGTCCACAGGTCAACATTTACAGACGAAGATCAACGTTCTTTTCAAACTGCCTAAGCACTAAGCTCTGGAATTCCCTCTCGAAACCTCTTCGCCTCTCTACATCTCTCTCCTCCTTTAAGTCGCTCCTTAAAACCTACCTCTATGACCAAGCTTTTGGTCATCTGTCCTAATATCTCTTTATGTGGCTCAGTTTTAAATTTTGTCTGAACGCTCCTGCGAAGTACCTTTGGATGTTTTATTACGTTAAAGGTGCTATATAAATGCAAGTTGTTGGTGTGGTTGCTCGTGCTGACCCCAGGTCGCCCCACAATGCTGCGGCTGTATGAAGGTCTCCTGCGCACGAGCAGCCACGAGATTAGACCCCTCCGGTACTCTTTAGGAAATGTGAGGGACCCGATCCACCACTTAAGTACAAACATCAGTCTGGCAATGTGGCACTACCCATTGGAGCATCACGTATCATCAGCCTGTTTGTTTCAAAGGCTTGTTTGGGGGATGGCTCCAGTTTCTATGAAGTTGAAACTTCTGGAACTGTGGATTATCGAACCTTCACAGGAAGAAGTCCACTTCCTTTATTTCTGTGTTTCAACATATTTGGTACATGAGTTGAGATAAATCCACTAGTGTCAAAGGATTATCTGAAATCACTCTGATAATTACTGCCCCACTCTCACAAAAACCTCCAAGGGCACAGCCAGAATCCTGACAACAACGGCCAACTCTTCGGCACAAATACCATTTTTTCACCACAGTACCGAGAGGAAACTGCCAGAAACAGGGGCGGGATCCACCAGCAAAGACCAATTCAAGGTGTCGAGCATAACTCAGTGGAAGCTTGGAGAGGATCAGAAGCTCCTGTAGCACAGGGAGCAGTGGCTGCTCTTCTGTCTCCCTCCCAGTTATCCTAGTAAATGGTTTTGTATTTACTGCACATTCTTCTATGTGTTAATTACTTTTGGATATCACACAGCGGGGATAAATTATAACAAAGTGCTCTCTGAGTAGAAGGTGGTGAGGACGGGGGGGGGATGGGGAGAGGGGGGGATTGAATGTGGGACTTGAATTGGGATAGAGGAGGCCAATGGAGTTTTGAATGAGTTGGAGTGTGTGGGAGGAGCTGAAAGGCAGACAGTGACGGGAATGTGGAAGATTCAAGTCTGGAGGTGATGAAGGTATGGATGAGAATTTCAGCAGCGGTGGAGGTGAGGTAGAACTTTTCAGGTTTCTTTTGCTTCAGGATTCACTAGCTGAATGAAATTCTTATCACCACTTTCAACATCTTAAAAGGGAATTTTATGTTCCCGGTGCACAGCAGATTGTAGAATTCATCAGCATACCTGATTTGTGGTTTTGCCGATTTTCCATTACTTTTTGTTGACAATGTTAATTATCATTAATGATTATTTCTTCATAATAACATCAAGTTACATCAAGTCTACAGCACCGAAACAGGTCATTCGGCCCAACTGATCTGTGCCAGCATTTATGTGCCACACGAGCCTCCTCCTCATCTAACCCTATCAGCATATCCTTCTATTCCTTTCTCTCTCATGTACTTCTCTGCCTTCCCCTTAAATGCATCTATGCTATTTGCTTCAACTACACCTTGTGGTAGCACATTCCACGTTCTTACCATTCTTTGGGTAAATAAGTTTCTCCTGAATTCCCTATTGCATTTATTAGTGGCTATCTTATATTTATAACCTCTAGTTTTGGACTCCCCCACAAGTGGAAACATTTTCTCCATGTCTACCCAATCAAACCTTTCATATCTTAAAGATCTCTATCTGAGGCTGAAGGGTGACCTCTTAAAGACCTGAGGTCACCCCTCAGCCTTCTCTTTTCTAGGGAAAAGAGCCCCAGCCTTTCCTGATAAGTATATCCTCTCAGTTCTGGTATCATCCTTGTGAATCTTTTTTGCATCTTCTCCAATGCCTCTACATCCTTTCTATAATATGGAGACCAGAACTCTGCACAGTACTCCAAATGTGGTCTATCCAAGGTTCTATACAAGTTTAACATAATTTTACTGCTTTTCAATTCTATCCCCCTAGAAATGAACCCCAGTGCTTGGTTGCCTTGCCTTTTTTATGGCCTTATTAACCTGCATCACTACTTTTAGTGATTCATGTGTCTGTACCCAGAGATCCCTTTGCTCCTCTACCCCAATTAGACTCTAATTATCGAAGCAGTATGTGTCCTTTCTAAACTTCCTACCAAAATGCACCACCTCACCCTTATCTATATTGAAATTCATTTGCCAATTACATGCCCATTCTGCAAGTTTATTGATGTCTACTTGCATTTTGATGCATTCTTCCTTAGCATTAACCACGCCCCCAATTTGATATCGTCCGCAAATTTTGGAATTGTACTTCTGATTCCCAGATCCAAATTGTTAATGTGAATTGTGAACAACAGTGGTCTCAGCACCGATCCCCGTGGAATATCACTTCCCACCTTTTGCCAGTCTGAGTAGCTGCCCTCAACCCCCACTCTCTGAATTCTGTTTTGTACCCAGCTTGCATGGCGTCTACCTGGAAGGATTTGGAGAGGATTCAAAAGAAGTGAGAGGAGCAGTGGACCAGCTGATCAATTGTAGGATCAAAAATGGTGGCAAATGCACCAAATAAAGAGTCATCACAAAAAATATTCTGCAGGACGTAGCCCCCAGATTCCCCCCTCCCCAAAATAAATCTTGTGCCTTCAACACTTGTATCCTCTTAACATTTCACCCCCCATCCAATGCAAGTGAAGAAATGTTTGTTATATCTACAGCTCAAGGTACAAGAAACCCATTGCACGTTCAGTGTAATTATCTGTTTTCACTTGTCATAGGCTTATATTCAGTCAGGGCTCTTCTTCTGATTAGACAGCATTTGGAGGAGGGGGCTGTGCCAGCTTTTTTTAAGCTGTTGGACAGCTTTTGCTAGTCTTCCGGATTGGTATTTGTGCATAATTCTACTGCTGGGTAGTTTGCACAATTCAATTGGACACTATTAAGCTGACTTTCCAACAAAACTCTGCTGCCTGTATCCTGTCCCGTAGCAAGTCCCACTCACCCATCTCTCCTGCCCTTGCTGACCTACATTGGCTCCCAGTGCCCCAACGCCTCCAATTTAAAATTCCCATCCTTGTGTTTAAAATCCCTTCATGGCCTCAACAATCTCAATTTATGTAACATCCTCCACCCCTACAATCCCTCCCGTTGGCCATGCCTTTAACTGCCTAGGCGCCATGCTCTGGAATTCCCTCCCCAAACCACTCCCCCTCCCCATCCTCTAGAATTAATACATTCTGAAGCTAAGCCCAGTTTCTGAGTTTAATTCAATTAAAAAAGAATTTGGACCACTTGTTTTATGTCAAACTCACTGCACTGTTTTATGATGAAATGTTTGTTTTCTGGGAATCTACTGGTGCCAGAAGATCTGTACTGATGGGGACAATTGGATTTGGCCAGTCTGCTAATTATGTTATGGACACAAATAATTAGCTGTTTGGGTTTTCCATGAAAACCAAGTTTTAAGACTTTTCTTTTAGTTTTCTTTTCCCCTTCCTGGTTCAATTTGTTTTGTTTTAAAACCATCTCGTTGATCAAGCTTTTGATCTCGCCTCCTAATATCTCCTTCTTTGGCTTGGCATTCGTTTTGTTCTGATTACACCTCTGTGAAGCACCTTGGGACATTTTTCTATGTTAAAGGTACTGTATAAATGCAAGCTGTTGTTGGTATGGCCTTTATTCACATGTAAGCCTGGTCACTGTTGGCAAGCCATCAACTACAGGGTTTCCTGGATAGGGATCAGGGCGAGGAACAGGTATCCTAGAAGAACAACAACAACTTGCATTCATATTGTAACTTTAATGTAGGAAAACATCCCAAGGCGCTTCACAGAAGTGCAATCAGGAAAAACATTGACACTGAGCCAAAGGAGGAGGTATTAGATGGGGTAATGAAAAGCTTGGTCAAATAGGTAGGTTTTAAGAAGGGTCTTAAAGAAGGAGAGATTTAGGGAGGGAATTCCAGAGCTTAGGGCCTGGTTGGCTGAAGACACGACTACCAATGATGGGGCAAAGGGAGTGGGAGATGCATAAAGGCCAAAGTTGGAGGAACACAGAGTTCTTGGAAGGTTGTAGGAGGTCACAGAGATAAGGAGGGGCAAGGCCATAAAGTGGTTTTAATGCGAGGATGAGAATTTTATATTTCAGGCGTTAGTGGATCGGGAGCCAGCGTAAGGTCAGCTAGTTGATTTTCCCTTCCTAACCCAGGGTCACTGATGCCAATTGGAATGCCCCACCAGCCCAGCTGAAATCAACTGTCTAAGCACCGACTGGGGAAATCGAATCTGGGACTCTCATGGTCTGTCTGGCTCACCTACTCACTGAATAAAGTCACTAAGCCATTAGAGGAGCCCTGTATTTCTCTTTTGAATTTTGAATAAATACCCTTGATTCATGTCAGACTGAGAACAGTTGAGTTACAACTAATTCAGCGATGTTAATCAATCAATACTCAATTGGCAAATGAAAGTTGTCTGCAGCTAGTTGCATCAAAATATCTTGAAACTATGTTGCATTATCCTCAATTTAGCTTGAAAGTAGTCAATCAAAATATGGTATTGTCCACAGAGTATCCCAGATTGGGAGGGTATCATGGTGCTTGATTTTAACTATTCAGCCATGCTCATGGAGCAAGTGTGGAATCAACTGTTGTTTCTCCTGAAGTGCCTGATACTGTGGATAAGCGAGGAGATCACTTACCATCACAGTGAGCTTTTGTGTGTGTCCAACTGAACAAAGTTGCTGGTGTCAGAAATTGCATGTAGCTCACTCAGGTAAAAGGGCATCACCCTATTGTCCAAAAACCATTCTTCTTCAGAGTTGTGCACAGGAAGTTCCTTTGAAACACTTCCTGTGGTAGACAGAAAGTTCTTTTGCAACTATTTCTTCCATTTTCTATTGAGTAATCATAAATCTGTATGCAATCATACCAGTGACAACATTTTATAAATAAATAAAATCCCAACACTTGTGTGATTTTTAAGTAGGGTGTCCATTTCCAAAACAGGAACCCTTCCTGAGGGACAGGCCTGAGAGGCACACCATGACAATGTCCCTCTGTGCACTATTTCCTGCCGATTTCGACAAAGGCTCCTTCACGGTTGAACACTAAAACAAAATTGCTACAATTGCAAGTGACCCTTCAGCTTATCCACATTAACAAATAGGGTAGAGCAGCCATGTTTCAATGGAGCGGCCATGTTTAAATAGGGTGGCTTTGTTTCAATGGGGTGGCCATGTTTCATTGGGTGGCCATGTTTCATTGAGTCAGCCATGTTTCATTGGGGTGGCCATGTTTCAATAGAACGGCCATGTTTCTTTGGGGTGACCATGTTTCATTGGGGCGGTCATGTTTATAGGGTGGCCATGTTGCATTGGGGCAGTCATGTTTATAGGGTGGCCATGTTGCATTGGGGTGACCATGTTCAGTTGGGGCGGTCATGTTTCATTGGGGTGGCCATGTTTCAATAGAGCGGCCATGGTTCGTGGGGGGCATATTTCATTGGGGGGGAGGGGGGGCATGGTTTATTGGGGTGGCCATGTTTCAATGGGGTGGCCATGTTTCATTGGAACTTTGGCCTCGTCCTACAGATTTTGGATCCACCCATTAACCAGCACCATTCACGATATTTGTGGTTTATTTAATTTTTTTTTAATGAATTGCATGCTTGAACTTCTCTTGTTTGAATTTTTTTATATTCTCACCATTCTTGTCAACTCACCTGCACTCGGTTATATTGTGAGCATTCACACTCCCGTTAATAGACATGAAATCGTGTGGGATCTGCTGACCAAAATTCCCGATATGCATTGATGACAGGGGAAGCTCTGTGCCAGGTGTGCAAATTGGTCAAATTTACCCTGCTGTGAATTCTTAGCCTGAAGACTTATCAGTGTGTCCAGTCAGCATGGAAAGGCAAAGTAAAGGAATGTTCGAGGCAAATATATGTCAGTAAATATATATATGTAAATTTGTAAATTTATGTAAATATGTGAATAAGTGTAAATATATAAAAAATATAATTTGTATATATAGGTATATAAGTAAATGTGTGAATATATGTATATATCTAAATGTATATTTCAATTGTAAATATTTCTATGTTTTCAGGCAGAAGTGTTTTGCCCGACTGTGAATTCTTTTTCATGAAGAGAAACAGGAAACAACTTGGAAACAGTGGGAGTCATTTTAATTTTGTGCGATAATGTAAAATGGGCGATGGGGAATCGGCAGCCCGTTTTGCATCTCTCATGATTTTCATTTCCGTTGACTTCAATGGAAATAAAAATCGTGAGAGATGTATAACGGTTTGCTGACTCGCTATCACCTGTTTCACACTATCGCACAAAGTCAAAATTACCCCCTGTGACTTTAACAGTATTGCTGCTGCTTCAGGCATCTACGGCCTAAAGAATACCTAGCAGGATCCTCAAACGGGGGCACTTGTTGGGTTTTATTGTAAAAAAAAAGTTGCATCCCGCAGAATTCATCTTTTCTGTTGGGTGATTGGGGAATTAAATTAAAGATGTTAGCAGCTCTCAAAATCTGAATCCGCTGCATTGTTCAGTTTATTCACAACAGCGACTTGCATCTTTAGCGTGGAAAAACATCTCAAGGCACTACACAAAAGCGTAATGAAGACAAAATGGTTGCTGAGCCAAAGAAGGGGTAATCAAAAGCCTGGTCAAAAAGGAGAGTGTAAGGAGGGTCTTAAAGGAGGGGAGGGAACTGGAGAGTCGGAGAGGGTTAGGGTGAGAGTTCTACAGTGTGGGGCCTAGGTGCCTGAAGGGTGAAGGAAAGGGGAGAAATGGACAAGAACCCACCTTCAGAGGAAAGGAGATTTCTGGGGGGGAGGGGAGAGAGGGATTGGAGGGCGGGAAGAGATTACATAGAAAGGGGGGGCAGTACCGTGAAAGGATGTAAACAGAAGGATGAGAATTTTAAACTTGAGGCATTGGAAGCCAAAGTAGGTCACTGAGGACAGGGGTGATGGGTGAGCAGGACTTGGTTTGGGATCAGATACGGGGCAGCAGAGTTTTGGATTAGCTAAAGTTGACCGATGTTGGAGGATGGGAGGCCGGCCAGGAGAACATTGGATTGGTCGAGTCTTGAAGTGACAAAGAGTATAAGAAATAGGAGCAGGAGTAGGCCATATGGTCCCTCGAGCCTGCTCCGCCATTCAATAAGATCATGGCTGATCTTCTACCTCAACGCCACTTTCCCATCCGATACCCACAAAGGCATGGATGAGGGGTTCAGCAGCAAATGGGTTGTGGTAGGGGCAGAGGCGGGTGATGTTAAAGAGATGAGGTGGGGATTTAGTGTGAATTTGTTGAGAAATGGCATAATTCTCTGTTCAACATGAAGTCTGAAGCCAAAACGGAAACAAACTTGCTATTGAGATCTAACTTTGATTAGCGGCTTAGACCAGGATACAATTTGATCATCAGCTCATAAAAGTGTTTTGCCTTCTGATCTTCCGCCTCAGCTTTCTGCTCTCACTGTGCCATACATCTCATTTGATTAAGAGGGCAGCCAGCCAACCCATTCCAAGGGCTCTAGTCAATATAGTACAAGCCTGCAGGAGGCATGCGGGAACTGCCATTGTAACAACTCGCCTCTGACATTTGCTCCCTGTCTAGTTGTAGCTCGCCACCCGCAGCGATTCAATGGAGACCAATAATTCTACAGAGTCGGGGAGGAGCAAAACTGCACTCTACCACCTAGTGGGACATGACTATGCTGCCCCATTAGGTTGAATTAAGTTCAGTGCCTCTGGGCATTCTGATGTTTGAGTTTTTTCTCTTGAATTCAGGTTCAAAACGTTAGATGAAATAGGCTGCCATCTTTCTCAGTATAGTAACAAGAAAACTTTGGCCTAGAAATTGGTTATAGCCCGTTTTGGGGGGCATAACCAGTTGTGGGCAGACAGCGGACTTCCCCAACCGGGAGGTTGTACAAACGTTAATGCCTCACAAATGTTAAATGCAGAGGAGCACAAACCATCGACTGGAAATGAACTAATAGATTAACCAAATTTTTAAAATTCTAAACGATCTACTTGGGGGTTTCGATAGTAAAGCACTGAGGGGCAGGTGCGCTGAGGCAGCATTACAGGCCAATACAGTACTCTGCTGTTCATCTCATCATTTTTCACAGAGAGTAGGGTGCGTTTGTTCCTGTTTCACATGTTTCATGCCCAGCAAAATCACACGGGGCTCACAACAAAAAGAAAACACATATCATATCATGGAGCACAAACGAGATCTTGTTCTCTTCAAATCAGTTTCCGGCAGTTGGAGCGAAAGAAACAAGGTTACACTGTCTGGAGACCTCTGAAATGGTTGCTACAAATAGCTGCTCTCGTCCATTGTCTTGTGATCTGTTTGCAAGCTTCAGGCTAGTATCACAAACCTAGAATGAACTGGCCAGTGAGCTCAGTGTCTGACCTGCTTTCAGTGAAGATCACAACAAAGCGGCTGATCCAATCTTAAAACAAAAAAATATAATTACAGCAACAATTGGAGTCATTCACCCAGGAGACAATGAAGCTTTGATTTTAGTCTATCTGCTGTCGGGGCAACTGAGCGACAATTACACACATACAGACTTCAACAGAGGACTGCACAAAAGGACCAGGGAAAGAGCACTCCAATTTCAAGCATCCTACAATGTCTGGGCCTTGTGGCTGTCCAAAGAATTCCCACCCCCAACCCCAAAAGAAAGACCATTATTCTCCTAATTCCCGGCAAAGCGAGCAAATTCAATTCTGTATTTACTCTAAAATTACCTTAACCCAGAGGCGGTTCGTCAGGTGAAAGAAAGAACTTGCATTTATACAGCACCTTTCACAACCTCATGACGTCCCAAAGTACTTTGCGGCCAATGAATTACTTTTGAAGTGTAGTAACTCTTGTAATGTAGGAAATGTGACAGCCAATTTGCGCACAGCAAAGTCCCACAAAGAGAAATGTGATAATGACCAGATAATCTGTTTTTTAGTGATGTTGGTTGAAGGATAAATATTGGCTAGAACTCCACTACTCTATGTTGAAATAGTGACATGGGATTTTTTTATGTCCACCATAAGAAAGCAGGCAGGTTTAACATCTCATCCGAAAGACAACATCTCTGACAATGCAGCACTCCCTCAGTACTGCGCTGGAGTGTCAGCCTAGACTATGTGCTCAAGTCTCTGGAGTGGGACTTGAACCCACAACCTTTAACTCAGAGGCAAGAGTGCTACCCACTGAGCCACAGCTGACAACAGTGGGGCCCTCCCAAACCTATAAGTGTCAGATTCGCAATGACTGCGAATGACACACACGTGAAAAAAAAACGTTTTCTGTTTTGGAATATTCTGTGCATAAAACAGCAACTTGCAGCCGAAAGACCGTTCGCCAAAAAGAAAGCATTCTGTTCGGATTTTTTAAGCTTCTCCTCGGGGTGACTGGGGCCTCCATTCCTACTTTGCGGTGCGCGCTTTTGATGTCACTGAGCGCGCGCGAAGGGCCTGTTGCCACGGTGACGAGATGGCTTGGTTAGGCGTGTATAGCATGTGTCTCACCTGCCAAAAAGATCAGCAGCTGTCACTGCCACTACCCGACGATCCTAACGAGACAACCATGATTCAAGATGTGCGCCTAATAATAGCGAACCAGTAAGATGAGAGCCTGGGCCTTTGCTGATCTTAAAGGAGGACAGCTTATGGATAAATATTTTCAGTATAAAGCACTCTCCCTCACTTATAGAACAATAATCGAGTATAAAATCTCCAACACTGTAATTTTCAGATTCATTTTTCACCCCTTGTACTAGGCTAATAACCTTCCAGGAAACTGCTCCCGATCTCAAGATCATCAACAACTCGGGCTGGTGTCAAGAGCCAATTTTGACATTTCACCATGAAGATGTCCCTGACACACCTGTAAACTGTATCATCAGACTTACCCATGGCAAGTCCTAAGCAGGGGAATTTAACAGCATTCTTTCATAATGGGTAAGACAGAGGAATACAAAGGGATATTAGGAAAGACTAAACAGGCTGGGGCTCTTTTCTCTAAAAAAAGAGAAGACTGAGAGGTGACCTGATGGAGGTCTTCAAGGTTATGAAGGGGTTCAGTAGGGTAGACGTAGAGAGGATGCTTCCACTTGTGGGGGAATCCAAATCCAGGGGCCATCAATACAAGATAGTCACTAATCCAATAAGGAATTCAGAAGAAACTTCTTCACCAGACAGTGGTGAGAATGTGGAAATCGCTACCACATGAATAGTTGAGACGAATAGCATTGATGTATTTAAGGGGAAGCTAGATAAGTACATGAGGGAGAAAGGAATAGAAGGATATGTTGATAGGTTGAGATCAAGAAGGGTGGGTGGAGGCCTGAGTGGAGCATAAACACCGGCACAGATCTGTTGGGCCAAATGGCCTGTTTCTGTGCTGTAAAATTCTATGTAATTCTACGCATTTTATATTACAATATCTTGGCAATTAAAATTAAGCAGAGAAAACCATCGGAAGTAAAGCTATCTACCACTGAACCCCATGGACACGTGGTAGAATGAGCTTCCTTGGCCCCCTCCTTTTACATCTAATTTTCTCCACAGGCCTCTTACCCAACAGCTCATACTTCAAGTGTGAGCCTAGATAGTGAGTGTTAGCAGGCTGTTTGACTGCAACAGCCATCACAGCTCGATCCTGTCTTCACCCAAGGTCCACACACGTGCATCAACCAAAGGGTCACTGCAGAGACATCTTAACCCAGGGCACGAAGACATTAAATTCAGAGAGCGTGTACAGCGTAGATTCATCAGGATGATGTCAGGGATGTGAAACTATTGCTATGAGGAGAGACTTTAGATACTGGAACTATTTCCACTGGAGCAGAGAAGGCTAAGAGGAGATTTAATAGTTTTTAAAATTATGAAGGAGTTTGACAGAATAAATGGTATAAAGCTATCCCTCGATAACCTTATCTAACAAAAATCTCTCGATCTCACTTGAAAATATCAATTGACCCAGAATCCACAGCCTTTTGGTGGAAGCAAGTTCCAGATTTCCACTAACGTTTGAGTGAAAAAGTACTTCTTGATTTCACTCCTAAATGGCCGAACTCTAATTTCTAAGATTATGCCAGCATGGGCGGGGAATTGAATCTGGCACTTAACTGAGCTGTATATTCAAGAAAGACAGAAAGAAGAAATGGAATACTTGCATTTATATAACGCCTTTCACAAGCTCAGGACGCCCCAAAGCGCTTTACAGCCAATTAACTACTTTTGAAATGTAGTCACTGCTGAAGTGTTGGAAACGCGACAGCCAATTTGCACACAGCAAGCTCCCACAAATAGCGATAAGATAAATGACCAGATAATGTGTTTTATTCATGCTGGTTGAGGGATAAATATTGGCCAGAACACCGGGACAACTCCCCTGCTCTTCTTCAAATAGTGCCATGGGATCTTTTACATTCAACTGAGAAGGTAGCCGGGGCCTCGGTTAAACATCTCATCCAAAAGATAGCAACTCCGACAGTGCAGCACTCCCTCAGTATTGCACTGAAGTGTCAGCCTAGATTATAGACTCAAGTCTCCTCTATTCGAGAAAGGAGGGAGACAGAAAGCAGGAAACGACAGGCCAGTTAGCTTAACATCTGTCATAGGGAAAATGCTAGAATCTATTATTAAGGAGTTTATAGCAGGGCACTTAGAAAATCTCAATGCAATCAGGCAGAGTCAACATGGCTTTGTGAAAGGGAAATCGTGTTTGACTAATTTATTAGAGTTCTTTGAGGAAGTAACAAGCAACATGGATAAAGGGGATCCTGTGGATGTGGTGCACTTGGATTTCCAGATGGCTTTTGACAAGGTGCCACATCAAAGGCTACTATACAAAATAAGAGCTCATGGTGTAGGGGGGTAACATATTAACATGGATAAAGGATTGGTTAGCTAATAGGAAACAGAGAGCAGGCATAAATGGGTCATTTTCAGGTTGGCAAGATGTAATGAGTGGAGAGCCACAGGGATCAGTGCTTGGGCCTCAACTATTTACAATCTTTATCAATGACTTGGATGAAGGGACCGAATGAATGGATGCTAAATTTGCTGATGACACAAAGTAAGTTGTGAAGAGGACATAAGGAGTCTGCAAAGGGATATAGATAGGTTAAGTGAATGGGCAAAAATTTGGCCGATGGAGCATAATGTGGGAAAATGTGAACTTGTCCACTTTGGCAGGAGGAATAGAAAATCAGTATATTATTTAAACGGAGAGAGATTGCAGAACTCTGAGGGACAGAGAGATCTGGGTGTCTTAGTACATGAATCACAAAAAGTTAGTATGCAGGTACAGCAAGTGATTAGGAAGGCAAATGGAATGTTGTCATTTATTGCAAGGGGAATGGAATATAAAAGTAGAGATGTTTTGCTGCAGTGTACAGGGCATTGGTGAGACCACATCTAGAATATTGTGTGCAGTTCTGGTCTCCTTATTTAAGAAAGGACATAATTGCTTTGGAGACGGTTCAGAGAAGGTTCACTCGACTGATTCATGGGATGAGGGGTTATCTTATGAAGAAAGGTTGGACAAGTTGGGCTTGTATACACTGGGATTTAGAAGAATGAGAGGTGATCTTATTGAAATATATAAGATCCTGAGGGGACTAGAAGGGATAGATGCTGAGAGGATGGTTCCCCTTGTGGGAGAGACTAGAACTAGAGGCCACAGTTTAAAAATAAGGGGTCTCCCATTTAAGACAGAGATGAGGAGAATTTTTTTCTCTCAGAGGGTCGTGAGTCTGTGGAACTCCCTTCCCCAGAGAGCGGTGGAGGCAGGGCCATTGAATATTTTTAAGGCTGATTTAAATAGATTCCTGATTAACAAGGGAGTCAAAGATTACAGTAGGTGGAAAGTGGGGTTGAGGTCACAATCAGATCAGCTATGATCTTATCAAATGGCAGAGCAGGCTCGAGGGGCCGAATGGCCTACTCCTGCTCTTAATTCGTATGTTCGTATGAGTGAGACTATGAACCCACGACCTTTTCACTCAGAGGCGAGAGTGCTACCACTGAGCCAAGGCTGACAGCAGCTGAGCTACTAACCAGTGTAACTAAGGAATCCCACAGTATACCCCAACATGTAAAGCTCATTTTTCCACACTTATTAGGGTTATGGAATTAAAATGAGTACAGGTATTGCATGCTACAGGATGAATGTGAATTTATCCAACAAAGCAATTTTGATCTTTAACAATTTAACGCCACCCGATACTTGATACAGGATCCATGCCACACAGAAATCAAGGTATAAACAATGAGGTGACTTGGAACACCCAGGAGCAGTGTTTGTACTTAACTATTTACCTGAATGTGGGCTTCAGGTTCTGTAACAGCCACACGGCCCCCCACCCCCACAGCATCTCTCGGCAGTGGTTCCGGAATTCTTTTGGCCGTGTGAGACACCACCATAACTCACTGAGGTACACAATACCCTGGTGTTCTAATCAGCTTCGTCTTCATAAATGAGCTGTCACCAGCACCGCTGCCAGTGAGAGAGCCTGCATTTATGCTCGACGAGCACTACTGGAAAACAATGTTAGGGTTTGCGGAAGGATTTTCTTTCTCTCTAATTTTGACTTACTTTCAAAGTTACCCCTCCTCCCGCTCCTCATGTTACGGATGGGAAATGATTCAATGCCAGGTGGTCTCAGCAGTATTGTCAGGCATTAAAAGGTGGGGGGGGAGGGTTCGGGTTGAGGAGTAAATATATTCACTCAGTGGCAGAATGAGGATTCAAACTCATGAGGTCTTGACAATATTTGCATTGAATTGGATCGAGATAGTGGAGGGGTGTAGAACAGAGGATGCATTCGAATATCTGACACATTCAAATATCTGAGGAAGGTCTGCAGGCACTTGGACCAAACCCAAGAGGCATCAAGGCAGATGAAAGGAAAAGGACAGGACAGGACTTGCACTTACATAGCACCTTTCACGACCTCAGGATGTCCCAAAGCCTTTTACACCGAGAGAACTCCCCTGCTCTTCTTCAAAGTAGTACCATGGGACTTGAGATGGCAGACGGGACCTCGGTTTAAAGTCTCACCTGAAAGGTGGCACCTCCGACAGTGCAGCACTCCCTCGGTACCACACTGGAGTGTCAGCCTAGATTATGCGCTCAAGTCTCTGGAGTGGGGCTTGAACCCATGACCTTCTGACTCAGAGGCTGTTTAAACACAAATGGACCGATAAATGTGATTCTTTAAAATTAACTCTGAATAATAAACAACTATTTATGAACGCTTGCCAATACTTATTTACAATTCATATCAAAAGTCGTAGCTGAGTTGCAATGCTTCCACCCTATTTTGGGTTGCATTCCATTCTGACAGTATATAGGAAAGGTATACAGGTAAATTTGTAGAAGTGTACAAGTGACATTTTGTTAAAAGGCTGATGAAATTCTGTAAATTTTGTATTAGAAAAAAGCTAGAATACAAAGGCAGACGCAGAAAGAGCGAGAGAGAGATTTAAGCAGGATACACACGGAATAGGATAACTTTGGACACATCCCACTGGCAGACTGCGACAGCTGTGGATAGAGGTCAGGATCAGGAACTTTGCATGCAACCACAGGCATGTGTGAATCCCCCCCCCCGCAAACACCACTAATGAGTACCCACATCTGAGGCTCCACTGGAGGGGCCCCCACAGCTGAAGTCTGGCCAGCTGAAGGCAAGCCCGAGCAAGGTGTAATCCAACAGTGGAAGCCAGCAGAATCAAAAGCACAATTACAGCTCTTCCAGCTGTGGTTAGGCTTCAAACGAAATGCGACGAGAAAAGATTCCAGCTGACGGGGAGAGTCTAGTCCTAATCCACAATTGCCACTGCTGTCTCTTTACATACACTGTTGCGGGATCATTGTTTTATCCCACAAAAAGTAGACGTACTCTCTTTCCAGCAAGTGTTTTCTCAAGGAACACAAAAGAGCATCCTGTCAATTGGTTTAGTTTTATTTATTTTATGTGTCTGTGGGGTGGGGAAGAGAGATAAGGAGGTTAACAATTTATTAAAGAAAATGCTCATGACTCAAGATGCTTTCGTTACGGCCACTTTGACTTTTAAGAAATACTATTTTCTTCCCTCCTACTGGCGATGACTTATCTCTGGGGTCCAGTTCTACGAGTGCTGGCCTCAGCCAAGCAGCTGTTTGACATGTGTGAGCCTAGACAGTGTCAGCAGGCAATTCCACCATGGGGGGGGGGGGGGGGGGGGTGGGGCCAAGCCCAATCTCGTCCTCACTGGACGTCCGCAATGCACCCTTTCCAACAGCCCAGACAGCGATCAGAAGCGAGGGCTGCCAGCTGATCTTTTCCCTTCCAGCCCTTGGACGTAGCTAAAGTCAACCATTGCTCTCCTAATGAGGTGAGCAGAACTGAGTCTGCCAGCAATTTGTTTTTCTAAAAGCTAACAAAATGTCAGCATTTAAGTTACCCACGCCACCAGGCCTCCCAGCGGAAAGAACACGGTCGTTGAGACGTGTGTAACTGGCACAGAAGTTCGAGTTCAACCAAGAGGCTGTGTCAGGTCACAATAGCTCTCATTCTGCAGATCAGTGGGTGTGTAAACACCAAGCTTCCTGTTTGCTTGAAAGAATCTACCTGACATGTTGTTAACCACTGGCCTGTTTGTTTACATGTGCAGGCGCTCTGAGATAGCAGCGTTGGCTGAATGCATGCGAGATTCGGGTCTACTTATCAAAAGCCTTGTCTGCTGAGAGCTGAGCGTGTAGACTGATCAAATCTGGCAACAATCTGAACATCATTCTGGTTTCGCCGCAAGCGTTTTAAAAAAGAAAAACAAGCAGCGCACAGCCCAAATTGTCTGACAAGAGACATGTTAAAGGTGCTGTTTTTCATAAGGAGCTTTCCAGTGCACTTACCGAAAAAAAGTCAATCTCCCGTGGTTTTGTCACTGAGATAAAGCCAAGTGCAGTTGAATTGAGATTAGAGGGTGGGGGAATAATTGGAACAGAGTGCGCTGACATAAAGAGGGTGAAATTCAAATTCAGCGGGGGTGTAAAACGGGCGGTGGCAAATGGGCCACCCATTATACACCCCCCCGCTCAACTTTCCTTCCCATTGACTTCAATGGCCGGGTGTAAAACGGGTGGCCGATTCGCTATCGCCAATTTTGCCCCACCGTCTAAGACCAATTTCACCACCAAAATGTTCAAATTTCGATTATAATTTCCTATGTCCACATTTATAATGGAAACAGCCTAAGATAGCAGTCTGAAGTGATTATACTTCAGCTGAATTGAAGATAGGGAAAATTGCAAAATCATGAAAATGCTCAACATTCAAAGTAAGTAACTCACACTGTCTATTTACAGATAGCGGATTCCTGCTTTGTTTTACTTGTGGAAATCGTCGAATAATTTGAATTTATATGATCTTTTCACTCAGGGATTAAAAGCCCAGATTCCACTGCCAACTGTATCATTCTCTGCACATTTAAAAGCTGGTGAACTGCGTGCAATGCTTCAGAGCGTTAGGAAACAGGTTTGAGAGTCCCAAACATGTCTCTGTGATCTTAGGCAGGAGATTTATCCACAGAAAGGAAGAGGGGGAAAAAAATGATAAATCGACTCAGTCTCCAGATTTTGAGATGCTCTCACACAACTCTTAACAGGTGGTTATAGAGCAGTACTGGGAAAGGCTCGAGGGAGAATGACGTGGAAAAAAGACACAGAGAAAATATTAAGACACGGAGAAAAACTGACGTAGGAAAAATGACGCGCGGAAAAAATATGATGTCCCCAAAAAAATGATGTGCCACAAGGGTCATGTGGACAACACGTAGAGGAAGAAATAAAACACTGAATACATATAAATAGAGGGAAGGAAAGAGATGATAGATAGCACAATAAACACGGTACACACCTAAACTTCCAAAATGTTATAACATGGTAATGGCTACATGCAAAAAATTCTACATTTGTAACCCCTGTGCTGACCCAATGACACCCACACTACAGTGCTCAGACAGTCCATCAGTGATCAGCCTGGACATCAGTCGACAATAACAAGCGTCACCAACACTGGCTGTTTTCCACAGATGTGCAGCTACAAAAGCCACAGCTTCATGATCTTTTTGCTATGCACTTTGATTCCTGATTTTAATGGGGCAACAACTTCAATAGATAGCACAATGTGCATTTGTTCAGGCATTTTCAAAGAAGAACAGTGAGGCTTTGAAGGGTGAAGTATTCAGTGGGGAAAAGGGACTGGATTCTTTCTCCTGCTTTAATATAAAAAATCGTTAGTTCTGAGAAAAATTTTTAGCAAAGAAATTGGTGCATTTAATTGTTCTTCAGCTGCATTGTAACTCAATCACAAACTAATGATTATCCTATCTTAAATGATGCTTCTTCCTCCAACAAAATTAACTGTCACTCAAATCTCTAACTGCCTCCACCCACCCCCCCCCCCCCCCCCCCAGTTTCCCTGCACCATTCCCTGCCCTGGACAGGATCCAGCTCAGCTGTGATGCCCTCCTTGGTTAAATAGTTTATCCACACTCAACGCCTGAACTCAAAGTTGGAAGCCACTTGAGCGAGAGATGGGTCAATATCCACCTTGATCCAGCTGCTAGAATATTGCAAGAGAATGGCCAGGGTTGAGCTCAGAAATATGACTGATCTATAGTTTTATGCATTTTTTCTGTACACGAATCAGCATTAGAAATTTTAATAAAGCTCACTTTTATACATTAGTAAGGAATCTTACAACACCAGGTTATAGTCCAACAGTTTTATTTGAAACTATAACCTGGTGTCATAAGATTCCTTACATTTGTCCACCCCAGTCCATCACCGGCATCTCCACATCATTATACATTAGTGAAATTACATGCAACAGGGAGAAAAAAGGCCACGATTCTCAAATTAAAACCTTTTAAAAAAAATAGTTACATTTCTTTTTTCCCTCTTCTGCAAATCTTGTCTAAATGCCAACAAAATGACCTTAGAAAGTACAGATTGTCTGGTGGTACAGTGCAATACGGTAATTCCTGCATAAGGTATGTTCTTGATCTCATCTTGTGGGGGAGGGGGAACGGAGCAGGGAGGGGGGAAGAAGATTAGAGATACTCATGTGGTTGAAGCACCATGAGGTTTTTTTTTAGGTGCTATATAAATGCAAGTTGTGGCTCTTGATTTGCTCTCACTAACCTCCTACTTCGCATGGGTAGGTGCTTGCAAATGGATCGTGGTTAGGAAACTGCACTTGCTGCAGGGAAAAGGAGGTCAAATGGGGATGGTGAAAGTAAGGTACAAGAGGTCTCTTGATGGCGTGGTAAAGACACCACCTACTGTCGCACTAACCCATACGGACTAGGAGGTCACCGGTTCAGTCCCTGCTTTATGTCAAATCAGCCTCGGTGCCCCTGGGCTAGGGAGGGCAAGAATCGGTGGGACTCACACTCCTGGTTGCTACCCTGGACTGGAAAGTGCGTCTGAGTGGACGTCAACAGGATCAGGCTTGGCTGTGGTTAAAGAGCCCATCTACACTCAACGTCAAAAGAAGGGCCATTTTACATCTTTGCATTAAATTTTAAAACATGGTTGGGTGTCATTTTCCATGAGAAGGTGCCACCCTGTATCATGTGCCAGGGATGAGCAGTTGTTGATTAAGAAAGGAAATTCTTGGTAATTCCTCCCCTCACCAGGGATCATTAATCTTTTGAAACGTTTTGCGTTCGAGACTCTTTGACTGCATACCAGAGACATAAAATCAAAATTAAACACCCCCTTTCACGACAACATGTCTCTCCAGTGCCCGGGTTTAGACTTGGTATGAGAATGGTTAACGTCCATTGTAAAATTAGGAAGTTATATGAGGGATTTTTACCTGTAGGATAATATAGTGATGATTTTAGAGAGGTTTGTCCTTCCACTGCAACTACTGCAAATACAGGTCCAGAGGAGCAGGTTTGGAGCCCAGTGTGGCCTTGTGCCCATGTTTGTCACTCACTTTAACTTTGTTACCAATCCCAAATGGTCACATTATTACTGCTGTGAATGGTGAATGTGTAACACCAGCATCCTTAGTTTATGTGTTCAGAACCCTTCATGGCCTCGCCCCTCCCTATTTTTGTAACCTCCTCCAGCTCTACAACCCTCTGAGATCTGTGCGCACCTCCAAGTCTGGCCTCTTACGCATCCTCAATTCGTTTCACCCCACCATTGGCGGCCGTGCCTTCAGCTGTCTAGGTCCTAAGCTCTGGAATTCCCTCCCTAAACCTCTCCGCTTCTCCACCTCTCTCTCCTCCTTTAAGACCCTCCTTAAAACCTACCTCTTTGACTAAGCCTTTAGTCATCCGTCCTAATATCTCCTTCTTTGGCTCGGTGTCAATTTTTGCCTGATTTATACTCCTGTGAAGCGCCTTGGGACATTGTTGTTGTTGTTGTGGTCTCTAAATATTAGGGAGCAACTAGCAGGGTCTTTACAAGAGCAGAATGCATAAAAATAGCGGAGCAATTTGTAATCTGGATTTTAAGGCATTTCATCATTTAAAATGTTAATTATTTCATCTAAATGTTAATTTCAAGGGAAAAAAAATCAAACTTTTTTAATATAAACCATGCAAGCAGATCAAATCAAACTACCATTCTTAATGGTGACATACAGGGCCTGGATTTTTAAACACAAGTATGTCTACAGCTTCTGAATTTATTTGGTTCACCTCTACTGAAATTAGGAGGAGCCATCTCCAGCACCCACACCATTTTGTGTTTACAACATCATAGAAAAATGTGTCTTTAAAACTTCTCATGACACAGTTTCAGAAATTGCTTTATGCACAAAGCACTAAATAACTTTAAAGCATCAAGTTGTCAGGTTAAGAAAAAAAGTAATGACAACAAACCCTTCTCGGCCTCATTAACATTCGTTATTTATCCAACGCTGCTGTACCTAACCAATACAGACACAGTGGGCCGTACAGTGACAATTTTGAAAGGTGGCTTTTACGAGAGGACTTGAAACACATGCCACCAGCACCACGGAAAAAAAAACTAAAGTGTCGACAGCCGTGTTATCTGTTCTGCGAATGTGGAGGCTCGGTGCCTGTTAAGATCAGTGCACATCTTCCTAGAAGTGTACCTCAGCAGCCCTGCTACCACAGCGGGTATCGTTCACTGGTGCTGTATCAATGGAGGCTGTGGTCATTGGTCTGTGAGTTAACACGACTTTATCAGCTGCCTAATCTAACTGTAAACATACAAACACTACACTGTCTCTCTTTAACATGTTCACTGACACTTCAGCAGCTTCAAGTTCTCATGTTACCTGCACACAAGATCAACACTGTTGCAATACCAAAAATAATCAATTTCCATTCTCCATCCCATAACCCCCACCCCCGCCCCATGTCTTATTGGCACATTACAAACTGCAGGGGCTCGGTATTTAAAGATTTAACACTCGTACATATTGAACTGTCTTGCAAGTTATAATGTCAAATTTATGCACTGCAGTAAAAGAACCATTTTACACACTTTCCAGACAAGATATCAAAATAAAAACTGAGCGCGATTGTCACCAGTCGGTTTACTGTTTTTTTACTACAATGCTCGACACTTCTTTCGGGGCGGGGGGTGGGGGGGTTGAAGGTATTACAAGGGCCACGCACTTCTGAGTAATCGAATTGCGCGGACTCAGGAAACGAGAGGCGAAGAAAAATGGGGGAATCCAGGGAAGGTGCCAAGTGGGAGGAGATATCTGCATTATTAAATTCCATGTTATAGTCTGCACGGAGCATGAATAAAGAAACAAAGATATTTTATCTGTGCACGTGCTAATACAGGGAGGCGAGTTGCTGACTGCTACAGGGAACTAAATCCGCTAATCCTAAATCCATCGCAGCTATTGGGATCTGCATAGATTTGCCACAGTGGGAGGGGAGCTGTGTGCCAACTATTAGACATATCAGAAGAGCAGTAACGTTTGAGAAAATAGCAGTTAACTGACACCTACATACTCAGTTTAAAATATTAACAAAAACAAAACAAAACAAAACAAAAAACACCACAAATGTTAAGATTCGATTCTGTTGCAGTTTCAAATCTTCTCGCCAATCTCTGCCCTGGTCTGGGCAGAAGAAAAAGCCTTGGACAATCGATGTTAAAATTCTTAACAGGCGCTTCAACAGAGGCACAAACAAAAAAAAATGGGCGCTGAGCCAAAGAAAAAGATATTAAGAGGGGGAGACTAAAGCTGGGTCAGAAAGGTGGGTTTTAAGGAGGGTCTTAAAGGAGGGGGGGGAGGGAGGTAGGTGGAGAGGCGTGGGGCTTTAGGGATGGAATTCAAACAGTGAAACAAAGATAAGGGGGATGCACAACAGAGACCATGTGGATCGCCCACGATGGTCTCCTGCCCAATACAAAAGGCAGTAAATAACCATACTGTCAGGATAAAACTAATGCATTATTTATAACACCTTTCGGATAAGACAATAAACCAAGGCCCCGTCAGGTGGACACAAGAGATCCCATGGGACTATTTCGAAGAAGAGCAGGGGGTTCTCCCTGGTGTCCTGGCCAACATTTATCTCTCAACCAACATCACCACAACAGATTATCTGGTCATTATCTCTCCTGTTTGTGGGATCTTGCTGTGCGCAAATTGACTACCATGTTTTTTACATTACAACAGTGACAACACTGCAAAAGTATTCATTTGCTGTAGAGCACTTTGGGATGTCCTGAGGTCGTGAAAGGCTCTCTATAAATGCAAGTCCTTCTTTCTTTTATTTATAAAAACGATACTTAGACAAAAGCAGAGAAACGCAGCAAGAATTTTGCAGTACAGTTCCAACAACTTGCATTTATATAGCGCCTTTAACACAGCAAACAGTCCCGAGATGCTACACTGTTGGGAGTCAGACCCGAGCAGAAGTAGAAGTGCAAGCAAACAAAGTCAGAGACGTAGGTTTTAAGGAGGCTCTTGAAGGTGGGGAGAACGTAGCAAGGCAGAGGGGTTTAGGGAAAAAGTTACAGAGTGGAAGGGCAAGATGGCTGAAGGGTTTGCCCCCAATGGTAGAGCTGGGGTGGGATGGAAACGCACAGGCTTCAAAAGTCAGAGGATACGGCAGGGATGTAGGGTTGGGGGTGGCAAGGCCGTGGAGGGCTTTGAAGAGGAGGGAGGGATTTTACAATCAATGCATTGAACCACCGGAGGTGGGCAAGGATTGGGAGGGATAGGTGGGTGGGATTTTGCACAGGATGGAGCTCCAGATGAGTTGGGAGGTCAGTGAAGAGGGTATTGGAAAAAATGAAGAGTCGGAGAAACAAAGGCTTGGCTGAGGATCTCAGTGGCAGTGGGGCAGCGACGACAATGTTTCGGAGATGGAAGTAGGATGTCTTGGTGATGGGCTGGATGCAGGTTGAAGCTCAGCTCAGGGTTCGACAGAACACCAAGGTTGTATACTGTTGGGTTGAACTTGAGTGGCCATCGGGGATGGGATCAGAAGCAAAGGAGGTGGAGTTTCAGGATGGTCCTGCTGACATTGTGCGGCAAGAAACTCTGGTTTACCCACAACTCTTACGTCGAGCAGGCCGTCCGACAGCACGGTGACAGTCGTGGAATCGAGGGTAGTAGTGGAAAGCTGACAATCACTGTCCAAACGCTTCACAACACACAAAACAGTTTTAAAAGAAGAAATGTTTGTTGCCCTCTTCAGTGGCTTTTCATCGAGTCTCTGACCAAATGCTATGTGAACATTAATTCCACAGGGTCCCTCTTGTCTGTCTCACACGGACCAGGCAGTGCTGAGCAGAGACTAGTGTACCCCAGAATTTCGTAGAATTTACAAACAAAAACAGGCCCAACCGGTCTATGCTGGTGTTTATGCTCCACACGAGCCTCCTCCCACTCTATTTATGTCATCTGACCCCATCAACATATCCTTCTATTCCTTTTTCCCTCATGAACTTTTCTAGCTTCCCCTTAAATGCATCTCTGCTTTTTGCCTCAACCCATGTGGTAGCGAGTTCCACATTCTCACCACTCTCCGAGTAAAGAAGTTTCTCCTGGATTTCTTATTGGATTTATTAGTGACTATCTTGTATGGCTGCATATAGTGACACCACAAGTCCCGGCCAGAATGAAGATGATTGGGTAATTCCCCCGTCAATCAAGACTGCACTGCTGTAAGTGACTGGGATTGATTTTACACATATAATTTGTATTATGTAACTATCCTCCAACTCACTGCATTTTGCTGGAGAAATAATCCTGCTTTTATCGGGAGACTCTGCTGTAGTTTAGGTCATGCGTTCTGTTTGCTGCAGTTTGTGCAGACTATTTAAGTAGACTCTGTTGAGTAAATAGACTGTTTGCTCTGGTGCACTGTTTAAATAGACTCTGTTGTTTGCTGGGTAAATAGATTTTGTTTGCTGTAAAAGAGACTACTGTAAGTCCTGCCTTAAGACCCGCCTCCAACTCACTGGCTGACGCAATGGTGTCAATACTCATTTTGATCTTATATTTATGGCCCCTCGTTTTGGACTCCCCCACAAGTGGAAACATTTTCTCTACTTCAGAGGTGCTGCCCTGTCGCATAACAGTCTTTAGTTTGGCGTTGAAGCATTTTTTGAACATTAAAAAGATTCCTCTCCATTGCCAGGCAATTAAATTATTAACACTTAAGTCGAGAAAGGAGAGCAGCAGTTTCCTGTCATCTGATGGTTCGCTTGCTTTTTGTCACCTGACTGCACAAAAAACTATTCAGCGAGGTACAAACTGGTATGCGTTGCGCCCATTTTTCAGGCATAAAATGGGCGCAAATCATACCAATTTAGCAGTGGGTCGGCCTGTGCCCAATCTGCACAGGTGTTGGACCCACTGCTGATTTCACGGGGGTCCATTTTTTAGGCATTCTGGGTGGCGAGGCGGAGAGGTTTAGGAAGGAAATTCCAGAGCTTAAGGCCTAGGTGGCTGAAGGCATGGCTGGCAATGGGGGAGCAATGAAAATCGGAGATTCACAAGGGGCCAGAGTTGAAGGAATACAGAGTTCTTGGAGGGTTGTAGGGCTAGAGGGGGTTACAGAGTTCAGGAGGGGCAAGGCCATGGAGGAATTTAAACACGAGGATGATAATTTTAAAATCAAGGCATTGGTCGACCGGGAGACAATGTTGGTCAGAGAGCACAGGGGTGATGGATGAACGGGGCTTGGTGCGAGTTAGGATAAGGGCAGAAGAGTTTTGGATGAGCTTAAGTTTATGGAGGGTGGAAGATGGGAGGCCGCCCAGGAAAGCATTGGAATAGTTGAGTCTGGAGGTAACAAAAGCATGGATGAGGGTTTCAAGCAGCAGATGGGCTGATGCAGGGGTGGAGATTGGCAATATTACGGAGGTGTAAGTAGGCGGTCTTGGTGATGGAGAGGGTATGGGGTCAGAAGCTCAGTTCGAGTCAAATAGGACGCTGAGGTCTGAGGCAGGGGGAGGCAATCGGGAGGGGGCAATGGTTGGCCAACAGCTGCCCACAGATGTTTTGTGGATCCGGGAGGAACATTTCTGCTCCTTTCAACTCTACGATAAAGCAACACTGTGAGATTTTGGGGCCTTTTTTTTGAGCGACCTCTAGCAGTTAAATGGCCCCAACTAAGTAGTAGAAAGAAATCATGCAGGCCTCTCTCTCTCTCCCTGATCACCATCCAGTGACTCTTGCTAGAAAGTACGTAGCTGGTGGGTGAAGCCAAGACCACCACCACTGGTTAGGCAGCTCAAGACCCGGAAATACCAGTCGGAGCTTGCGCATCGCAAACTCCGACTAGGGCAAATGAATTTGGGAGTGCGGGTCTGAAATGAGCTCAGGAGCGTTTATGTCAATATCGAAATGAAACCTGGGCTCAGTTCAGGCAGCTGCCAAGGACGCTTAAAAAAAAAGGCCTCGACCAATTTAGCAGTGGCCTGAACGCCTGTGTAGATCGGGCGCAGGCCTCTGCCATGTTACATTGGTTATCGGAACGCCTGTTTTAGGCCCATAAAACAGGCTCAACGATGTTAAATTTAGAACCCAAGAACTCTTAAAGACACAGCTGCCCAAAAGCAACTGTTAAAGCATATTTACCTTGTCACGTAAAAAAATCTAATGAAGAAAATGACCTTATTTGAAGCTTGACGAAGCTCGTGATCCACCACAAAGTCATAATCTCTAATTCTGATAATTTTTAAATACATGGGCCCTCCCCCACCCAAGTATATCATCCTTTGTATTCAGGCCTGGGCGGCAGCCAATATTTTCCACGCACCAGGAGCAAGGATCCCAGCTTGCTGCCAATGCACGTTGGAAAATTACCCCCCAGTGTGTATCGGCTGGTTGTTCAACTGTGCGGGGCGTCGCAACTGATTCTGGTCATGGCTTCACCCACCAGCCACATACTTTCCAGCAAGAATCACTGGATGGTAATCAGGAGAGAGAGAAGCCGGCTTGATTTCTTTCTCCTACTTAGTTCGTGCCATTTAGAAAATGGAGACCAAAAATCAAAAGAATTTAACTTTTAAAAAAAAAGTCTTCTCTCCATCTAAAACAATAATTGGGACATTGGGGCATTTTAGAATCAGAGACATTAAGGTTAATCCTCAATTGACAGCGTCAGCACATGCATTTATGTCCATGGTGTAATGCGTGCATTACAACCTGATTTTGATCTGTGTACTTTGCCTTACTGTGGAATTCATTCAAAATAAACCCCTATATCCAAAATGTTTTATTTTTCAGTTAACAATGGATCTGTCATGAAACAACAACAACAACTTGCATTTATATAGTGCCTTTAATGTCGTATAATGTCCCAAGCCGTGTCACAGGAGCATTACCAGACAAAATTTGGCGCCGAGCCACGGAAGGTGATATTAGGTCAGGTGACCTAAAGCTTGGTCAAAGAAGTTTTAAGGAGCGTCTTAAAGGAGGAGAGAGAGGCGGAGAGGTTTAGGGAGGGGATTCCAGATTTTAGGACCTAGGCAGCTGAAGGCACGGCCAATGGTGGAACCGCTATTAAGAACACCGGGAGCTGGGTGGGGGGGGCTGGCGATTAAATTAATCTTGGGTGGTCTTGCAAAACGGCGATTTTCCTTTCCATTGAAAGTCGAGTGGGATGCAAGAAATGAAAGTCGAGCGGGATGCAAGACGGGCTGCCAATTCTCGCCACTGCCCGTTTTGCGTTTCCGTCCAAGACCAATTTCACTCTCGCCAACTTTATCGCTAGGAGTCTTCACAACAGAACCGTGGAAAGATGCATCAATGCACTCGGTTTGTAATCAAGTGGATTTTTGAATACTACGCCTAGATGAAGCATTAAGTGGCCCGATGAGCTCAGTCAACAATTACAGCAGCGGGCGGATCGTATCGTATCGGTTATAGGTAAAAGCAGCAGCGATCGGCCTGCTAGCTGCAAAGTTCCAGCTCCTGAAAGGGCCAATGATAAAAGGGTAAAGCTAAGTGACACACTTTTCTCAGAGAACTCCCTGCCTGCTGTTAACCGTCCCGCTTGCCCTCTGTGCCCGTGTCACTAGAACAGGAAGGACTCACTTTTAAGTTAAAACTAAAAGATAATATTAAAGTTAAGTAAATTTAAGTTTCACTGACACGCTCCATTAATTTCTGCGGGCCGGTTTCTCCCCATCGTCCGCCATAACCTCGGTGGGAAATTCTACCCCGCACTCTGGCTTGGCGAAGGTTCTGTTGTCATGTTTACGCTTCTGTTTTGGTTCTGTACAGTTCCCTCTATGTCAGACTTCTCACCCCGCCCTCCATCGTCGTTGGCTGTTAATTCAGCCACAATCCTTATCCTCACTTGCCAGTCTTGGCTCAGTTAGTAGTACTCTTGCCTCTGAGTTAGAAGGTTTTGGGTTCAAGACCCACTCCAGAGACTTAAGCATGTAATCTAGACTGAAATTTCAGTGTAGTGTTGGAGTGCTGCACTGTTGGAGGTGCTGTCTTTTGGATGAGATGTTAAACTGAGGTCCCATCTGCCCTCTCAGGTGGATGTAAAATATCGTATGGCACTATCTGAAGAAGAGCAGGGGAGTTCTTCCTGGCCAATATTTATCCCTCAACCAATATCACTAAAACAGACTATCTTGTCATTTATCTCATTGTTTGTGGGACCTTGCTGTGCACAATTGTTTCCCTACATTACAACAGTGACTACACTTCAACAGTAATTGGCTGTAAAGTGCTATGGGATGGCCTGAGGATATGAAAGATACTATTATAAATGCCTGTCAAATCCTTCCTTTTGAAGACACAGCAACTGCTGAGCAATGGGATAATCTGCCTCAACACCCAAACATGAAGAGGACCTCCCATGAGGCAGATAATGGTGCAAAGCCCACGGAATGAGGGCAGCAGAAGCACTACTAGAAGGATAGGTCATGGTCAAGGGCAATTAGGGATGGGCAATAAATGCTGGCCTCGCCAGCGACGCCCACATCCCATGAACGAATAATAAAAAAAGTCCTCCTTTTGTGGATATTTTGATGGCTTGGCTCAGTGGTAGCACTCTTGCCTGTGAGTCAGACGGTTGTGGGTTCAAGTCCATCACAAAGACTTGAGCACATAATTTAGCCATAACTTCAGTGCCGTATTAAATTGTTGGAAGTACCAACTTTTGGATGAGACCTCAAACCAAGGCCCTGTCTGCCTGGTCAGGTGGACACAAAAGATCCAACAACGCAATTTGAAGAAAACAAGAGAGTTGTCCAAACCATTATTCCTTCACCAATCAAAACTACCAAAAAACGATTATCTGGTCATTTGCTCGTGAGATCTTGATCTGCTGAAATTAGTGGTTGTGTAAGAATGACTGCCCTTCAAAAAACAATTCAGTAGCTGTGAAATGCTTTGGGATAGCTGTCCTAAAGTTGTTCTACACATACCTCTTCACACTGTAGGGGAATTAAGGCACTGTTTGTTTATGAGGTGTCTGCGTGAAGGGACGAGAGTGGCTTCGCCTTCAGAGACCACATTTCTATCACTACCGTGGAATACTGGAAGTGCTAATGTCTGAATGACCAAAGGGAAATTAGCTGTAATTAAATGTTACTGGCAGGTCCTTGGGCTGCTCCCTTGATCTGCAACATGACATTCATCTTCTTGGTAATTTCCTTCCAGGTCGTTCTCTTCACAGCTAAGATTTGGACAATCATTCTAGCCGTGAATGCTTTTGCTTCTAATCCTCAGGACCTCCTCAACAAGGAAGTCAGCTTCTGTGCCCTAAAATAGCTCCCAAGCTGCTCCTGATCTTGTTGGTCACTCATTCTATCCTCCTTGTTAGGAGCGATCACTAGCACTATCACAGGGTTGCTCTTTGGTACAATCGGTGTCTGCACTGTGAAGAACATCACCTGTGTCCAGTGGTCTGTTTTCCTTTCATGCTACTGCTAGTGAAAATTGAGCCCAATGTCTTTTATGGCATAGTCTTTTTAAAATTGTCTTTCTCTCTCGTAATATCGCCAAAAGAGTCTTATGTTCAAAATTACACAACTAAATGGAAATATCCTGTATAAATATATTAATAAATAAAGTATCATAAAGTAATATTATTTTGGCTATAAACAGATACACAGAAATTAGAGGTAGGACTAATCCATAACTGTTGAATCTGAACAGTGAAAGTGGCCATGAAGTTCTTGGATTGTTGTAAAATGCCAACTGGTTCACTAATGTGCTTTGGAGAAGGAAACCAAATGTCCTTACCCGTCTGGTCTGAATGTGACTCCAGTCCCAAAGCAACGTGGTTGACTCTTAAATGTTCTCTGCAGTGACCTAGCAATCCACTCAGTTATATCCCCACCTTCTCATAGCAACTGGGGATGGGCAATAAATGCCTGCTTTGCCAGCGATGCCCGTATCCAGAGAATGAATTTAAAAAAACACTCGGCGAAAGCTGGAAGCAGGTCTTTTTCCTGCAGTCGCTTGTGTCTTTTGAGCCTGAAAGGCTTGCATTATTTCATCTCCTTGCTGCTGACGGTGGTACAAAGATTTCCCCGCTGCTGAAATCTGCTGCTCCCTGTCACTGCCGACACTTCCACCCCTCCCCTTTAAGGTGCTGCTGCAGGCCCATGATGATTGGCTGCCTTGCACTGCATCCAACTTAACAACAGCGAACCACTGAAGATCTATGATTGGAAGGAATGGCCAGGCATTTTTGATTGCAGAGGTGGAATAAACTTCGCGACAGGACTGGACCTTTACATGGCCAGGAGCTGAGGTAAGGTGCAAAGTATGAAAACTCACCCTTAGTAAGAACACCAGTGCCAGCTAGGCTCAGTGTCAGCACTCTAACCTCTGACTTAGATTATGATTTCAAGCCCCACTCCAGGGACTCGGGCAGGTAATCAAGGCTGAACTTCAGTGCAGTACTGAGGGAGTGCTGCATTTCAGGTGAGACATTAAACCAAGGTCCCATATGCCTGCTCAGGTGGATGTAAAAGATTTTTTGAAGAAGAGCAGGGGAGTTCTCCCCGGTGTCCTGGTCAATATTTATCCCTCAACCAACATCACCAAAAACAGATTATCTCGCCATTTATCTCATTGCTGTTTGTGGGACCTTGCTGTGCACAAATTGGCTGCCACATTTCCTACAATGCAACAGTGACTACATTTCAACAGTTCTTGGCTGTGATGTCCGGAGGATGTGAAAGGCGTTATATAAATACAAATTCTTTTTAATTTTTAATTTTCTTCAATGTCTGCGATCACACACTGTACTGGATGTCAGGGTCTGTCACGAAAGATTATGAAAATAGAATAAAACTGCTAATTCTACAGTATATTTAAAATTAAATATTTATGTTTTAAGGTAATTGACAAAAGAACTAGGGGGGAGATGAGGAGAAATGTTTTTACACCGCGCGTTGTCATGATCTGGAATGCACTGCCTGAAAAGGTGGTGGAAGCAGATTCAATAATAACTTTCAAAAGGGAATTGAATATACACTTGAAAAGGAAAAGTTTGCAGGGTTATGGGGAAAGAGCGGGGGAATGGGACTAATTGGATGGCTCTTTCAAATAGCCGACACAGGCACGATGGGCCGAATGACCTCCTTCTGTGCTGTAAGATTCTACGATCGTGATTTTCAGGCAGTAACCTCACCTTAATACTTAGATGACAGCTATGAACTATTCAAGCCTCACTCGTGTGGTTGATTGCACTGTCTAAATCCCTAAGTGAGGTTACGCAATGGTTGAATAGGTCAGCGGGGTTACAGTGATGTGTGTGATCCAACATAAGTGGCTCTAGTGCTATTCACAAATGGCCTGAAATTCCAGTCCGGGCTAAGGGATCCACCATTTTCTGGTGGGGGGTGGAGAGGGAGAGACCTGGAGTGCAATATAAAAGAAGCTGACGTGAAGGCATGCCCACAAGATCAATACTAAGGAGGCCACTTGGCCCATCAAAGCTCCTCAATACAGACAAAAGACCTACATTGCTCCCTCATACATCGTCCCACTGATTCTTGATTGAGTCTTGGGTTCTCACCTTGACTATCCTACCCAAAAGACAATTCCAAACATTGATCACTCTTTGAAGAAGTTCTTCCTTGACATCTGTTCTTAACTCTCCTTTCACCAGTTTTAACCCACAATCCCTTATCCTGTATTCTAACATACCTTGAAGTAATGCCCCTGATTAACCTTATCTATGCCATTTAATATCTTGTATATTTCTCTAAGGACCCCACTCTTTCAAGGTTAAATAGTCTCAGTTGTTCAAATCTGTACCTTCATATAAGCGCAAGATGTCAGCCCTCCAATACAATGGGGGTGTATAAAAGGTGCAATTATTTGTTGGAAGACAAAGTTCCACAAAGATTTTTCTTGTTACTTTATTTTATATTGCAGTTGAATTTTTTTCTCCAATATATTTTTCCTCCTCTTGTGTCAACTTTCTTAAAGGCAGAGATTCATCCTGGGGTATGATTCCATAGTCTTCTAGTACAGCACCCAAGTGACCACTCAACGGGCGAATCTGGCCCATGAGTGGTGGCAAACTATTCACCCATGGTGGGGCTACACAATGGAGTCAGATCCTGCCTTCACCCAATATCCACACGCCCATAGTTTTCAGCAGGGGTCACTGGATAGGTCAAGAGTGGGATTCATGGCTGATTTCCGCACCCCCCCCCCCCCCCCCCCTTTCCTTAGGGCAGGAGCACTGAATCTGACAATAGCATTCCCATGGCTGCCCCACCTTAGATTAGATAACTCAACACAGACCGGGGATTGAACCTGGGAATTTCCCGGTCTGTATGACGCAGTAACACACCGTAAGTGCTGCATTTCACTTTTGAGCCAGTCACCGGGGTCCGTTACAAATTAAAGACAACACACAGTTTAACTAAGGAGTTTCTCTAGTGAATTAGTTTCAGCTTCACTTGTTACATAGGGAACAAGCTTTAAACAGTCTGGCCCTCCCAAATCCATATATAATATACATCCTCCAACCTGCATTGCATAGTTGGTCCATTCCACTGTCACCTCCACAGCCACCATCAATGAATGTAAGGATGACAATGAATGTCATCAAGGTGCCTTCATTGATGGTCATGATGTGGAGATGCCGGTGATGGACTGGGGTGGACAAATGTAAGGAATCTTACAACACCAGGTTATAGTCCAACAGTTTTATTTGAAAATCACAAGCTTTCGGAGGCTTTCTCCTTCACTCACCTGATGAAGGAGAAAGCCTCCGAAAGCTTGTGATTTTCAAATAAAACTGTTGGACTATAACCTGGTGTTGTAAGATTCCTTACATCTGTCCACCCCAGTCCATCACCGGCATCTCCACATCATGACCATCAATGAAGGCACCTTGATGATTATCTCGTCAGAGGTACAACTGGTTTCTTCCCCATCCCCCACCTCCCAGAACTGGAATGCAGTGACTGCACTCCACCTGGGAACCAAAATTCATTCAACCGACGGAAACGGATTTCAGTGTAAAACTCATTTGCTTTGGCTGAGTGAGTTCTGTTGGCTCCCAATTAGCCAGGATACCTCAAGTGGCATCCTATCTAATCAATGAATATCAAACCCAACAGTCACAATTGGTTTGTAAGCTATTTTCAGTGCAATGGTTTACTTTCTTAAAAAAAAAAGCAAAATACAATTTAGAAGCAGGTTGCTGAGAGCTCTTAAGTCAACACTGAACCGTCACATAGAATCCAGAAGCCATAACAAAGTTCAGCTGCAAAACTTAGAATGTGCAAAAGTGAAAAAATAAATGTTATGTGAATGCAATAACTAAAAGGACAATTCAACATGTTCTTCCAGTTAAATCAGGACAAAATTTCAGGGAGTTACTGTGAAAGTTACAAGCTAACGCACCGCCAAATGCCATCAACGCAACACAGTAGTGTTTTGTTACAAGTTGGAGCATACCAATTAAGAACGTTACAGTCAAGAACTACTGAGGTCACAATGTCCCACGTTTTAAAAGTTGCCCTTTTATCCCACCCTATTCAGGTGTAATGCTGAGGGGGGGGGCGGGGGGAGGTGGGGGAGGGAGAAAAGAGAAAAAGGTCTAACAGGTGTTTCAGAAAACCCTTTCCCAATGTGATCGGACCGAGTTTACCCTGTAATGGATGTGGTGAGAAACAATGAAATCCAGCAGATCACGGGACTGTGTAAGAGACAATCTTCACGCTGGATCCACACTAAAATGGGAGGTTTTCGTTCAAATGAGTTGCCATCTCTGGCACTCATTTTATTTTATTTCTTACCTGAGGTGGTTTCCTGCATCTTTTCACGTTTCCTCTTCTTCTTCTTTCCCTTCAACATTTGAAACAAATTCAAGATATTTTATAGATCAGTTATTGACATAAATTGAATAATATTGCAAACGAACCCACAGGAAACAGGTGGGGGTGAAATTGGACTTGGGCAGTGGCGCAAAACGAGCGACAGTGAGTCGGCAGGCCCGTCTTACACACTGCCCGACTTTCTTTTCCGTTCCCGATTCGTTATCGCCCTTTTTGCCCCACTACTGAATACCAATTTCACCCCTAATGTCAGCGTTGTTTTTGAATCATGTGGACACACAAGATCGTAACCTAAAATATTTAAACTCGCCCGTCCGGCAGGGGAGGGGCAGTTAAAATGAAGCAGGTGAAACCAGTTCCAATTTTAACATGCCTGATTTTACAGGCGTACGAGGTGCCCGCCCGAGTCAGCCAGGAACCTCTTACATTTATGCAAATTGGGGTCCGATTATGTCAATAGGACCCTGATGCCATCTTAATCAGAAGGACAGTGGGATGCCTGCAGCGATCGCCCTGAACCTAGTCTGAAGACCGAAGAGGCCCTGTGTGGGAAGTTTAAAACTTTTCATTTGTGGGGCCCGGAGGAGCAGGATTCTCCATGAGGGAAGCTTAGGACTCTCCTCCCTCAGACCACCCCCATCTGAACCACTGACCACCCAGGACCCCCGCCCCACTTGGGCCCCACTTTATGCAGCTTCCCGACGACCTCCCTCCCATTGTGGGTGGGAAGTGGGCCAGCAGCATGTTTAACGAGGCGTGAAAATCGGCCAGACCTCCCACTGCCGCTCGCGGACGGGGCCAGTCACCCACTAGGCTGCTTTCCCGTCAAGGAGTTAATATTCCCACAAACCTGTCTATGGATCACATCAACAAAAACAAAGCAAAAAAAAAACTCACGAGGAAATCGGATAAAGGCAAGTGAAAATTCAACCATTGTGAGAGTTCACCTACACGTGCTGAATTTGCACACACAAATGAAGTCTTATGGCAGGCAGAGAATCACTGGAGTTTGGAGCTCCAGTCACTGAGAAAAAACAGAAACAAGCAAAGCTACCCTCATTATAAAAGAGGCTCTCAAGCGCCTAGTGTGCTTTGTAACAAGACTCATATTACAGTGAAGGTACTGTAACAAATGACATGAAGACATCAGGAGCCAAGGTCCAATAGCTTTGTAACAGAGAGTCTATTCACAACCTCACAATGAGGTAGGGGGTGTGTGACTCAATCTGGGCAAAGGATAAAGAAGTGTCCTTGCAATCCTACCTGTCTAAAATACTAACCTCCCCTTGTGTATGCTTTTGCCTGAAATTTAATACAAGAATGCATTTTTATGAGGCTTTGCTAGACACCGCAAGGACACAGTCAAATAGCTTTACTTGATTTTATTTCAATCGCTCCTTTATGTACTGGGTTCAATTCTGAGCTATGTAATTTTGTAACATCTGTCTGATTAATACTGAAGTCAAAATCCATCTTTTGTAAAACTGGAAAGAAGTGGAGCAACTTAACCGGAATAAAAATGAACTGGGCTTTCAGATTCAATTGTAAAGATTCGTTGTGGTCCCCAATAGCTCAGCCGGTTGGAGCAATGAGCAGCTGAATCATATAGACCAGGAAGGACCCAAGTTCAATCTCCAGTTAGTTGGTCGCACTGTAACTGGCCTCAGGATCCATAGCTTACCGAGGGGAATAATCCACTCAGGTTCTCGCTCTCGATCGCTACTTGAGTTAAATGTCGGGTGAGGCTCTGATCTCCTCCCTTTGATTGAACAGCCTGACAATACTTGGCTGCCAAAGCCCACACTTGCACAAGGTAAGAGAGGGTGACTGTCACATGGAGCCACAGCTTAGTAAGGAGTCAATGCCTTCAGGAGAGAAGGACTGGAGAAAACTGGTGGAGAAAAAGGAACGATTTGCTCCATGTCCATTAACTTAAATGAGCACCATCTTCACGAAAGAGATGGGGTAGTTTTCGTTTTCACTGCTTGGACAGTAAACTAGCAGGGCGGATCTGCGGCCTGTTATAGAAACTACCCGGTTTTCTTCGTTGATCTATAATTGTCTGGCTTACTGCCCGAGCATTGAAGAGATCAGTTACCACCAGTATTTGGCGAAGCTTTATCTGTTCATTTGCAAACACACATCAATCCCATTGAAACATCTCATCCTGCTCGTAACGTGACAGTGATGAAAATGACATGCGTCTCCCCTCCCTCCCCAAGGAAAGGTTTACCAAATGCTTTTTCAGTGAACTCCGTACCTTTAAACAAGACTCACTCTTTACCAGTTACATACATGCCAATTTGATCGTTTGGAACAATTTTTTTTTAAAGCAGTTTCTTGAAGTCCTTGCTTGCTGGGCAAGACACCATCTGCACTTGCTGCAAAAACTCACAGCTGCTAAGTCACATTATAGCATAATGCCCAACGATTTAAATAAGTAGTAAATTTTTAAAAATCAAACAATCCCGACCATCAAGCCAGTTTAAACGATTCAACAGTCTATGAGTTGTGTGAACCTCACATTTACTGTCTAGTGAGGTTACCTATTGCTTTGAGCCTAATGTGATTAAACATGAGAGTGCTCCTTATTAAAGAGCAGAGGTGGTGATAATGGGGGATAATACTATTTTTTTTCAGGGATGTTGAAGTTATTTGAAGCTGGAAATGTGTGCTAATTCTTTTATGTACAAGTTGTAAGCTCCCTCTTAGAAAAAGATAAAAGGAGTAAAAGAAAAAGCAAAAGGTCTTTTCAGGTATTCAGATAGAAACACAAGAAACTCACATAGTTATCCCGAGCGGACCAGCCTGGGTAAAGCTGCATGTGAAGTTGCCGCTCCTTGCGAGCCAGTTCATAGTACTTTGCTTGCTCTTCACGAGACAAAGCATGCCACTGTAACAACAAGGAGAGGTGGGTGGAAATTACTGAAACATCCAGTTGGGGGAAATGAGCATAGAGTAACTGGTTAGAAATGGATGACCACAGTTCATTTTTATCGAAAGAAATCATTTTATTTGCGAAAGGAAATCATTCCAATTGCAGGTATCTAGGCTGACATTCAATCATGATACAACCTGTTCATACACAAGGAGGGTAATTTTGACTTTCGACAATAGTGTAAAACGCGCGATATTGGCTCGGCCACCTGTTAAACACCTCTCCCCATGTTTGTTTCTATTGAAGTTAACGGGAATGGAGGTTTACAGGAGAGGAAAGAGCCAGCAGTACTACCCATCTCTGATCAAGCTGGCTGACCTAAGATACATTCCCTAGCACTCATTCCGACTTGCAGGAAAGGAATCTCCAAGCTAGAAGACGTAAGAGCACCCACACTGTCTACACTTTCTAATAAGCATCTCTAATTTCTGTTCTTTCCTACTGACAGGCAAGATGTCATTCACCCATGCACGCTGATCTTTCACAGAGGTCCTGGTGTCACATTAGGGTTGCTAACCCTCTCGGATTGTCCTGGAGTCTCCAGGAATTAAAGATTAATCTCCTGCTGCGAGCAACCGGGGAGAAAAATCATCGGGGCATTAAAAAAAATGGTGACTTTTTCTTTTTCATTTTCTTTGATCACTTTTGTTTATTAATTATAAAAATATTGGAAACGGGTAAAAAAAAGGCTGTTTGACTGCCTGTCAAGAATCATCCAATCGGCTAACCCAATTGGCATGGGAAGCTCCAAGATGGATGTGTTGGGTGACCAATGGCGGGAGGTCATGTGATGAAACCTCCTGTAGTTTCGTCCAACCAGAGTTGGCAACTCTAAGTCACGTGGAGTCTCTATGGTTTGCACAGGTAACTTAAATACCCAGGAGACTTCCCCATAAAGCAGTTCCCTTGATTCATTCTCAATTCTCTCTGCCTCCCCTCCTCCACATTCACCTTTCTACAATAAAGAAGATTGTAACTGATGTACACTTCAGATTCACCCTGCAGTACAAACTTGTCAAATCCAGAAGGGGGTCGTCAATGGCACTTTTTTTTTGTTACGTATCAAGTGACAGAACAAAGGAGTATAGCCGGAGGCAATGGTAACTGTAGGGGCCGATATCTCTTAAAACTGACACTGGTGACTTTCGCAAGGAATGAAAGGCTAGGATTATTTGTGCAGGAATGCCAGCGGGCTCGCCCAGGACCTTTCTGTGACCTAACCTCGATCCCATGTGGTTTACCTTTACATCGCCAATGCTGAGCTGCTTTCCTCTAACAGTGTAGTAGCCACAGTCATTACTCACTGGAATCTGTCCAGCTCTGAGATTTGAGAAATGATGGGATAAGAGAGATGGGGTTGCCAACCTTCCAGGACTGTCCGGGAGTCTCCAGGAATTAAAGATTAATCTCCCGGACACTGCTGCGTATAATACCCAGGAGGAAAAAAAAAAATCACAGGATCATTAAAAAAAGATTGGGTGTTTTTCTTTCATTTTCTTTCGTTTATTAGTTATAAAAATATTTGGAGATGGGAATGAAGGCTGTTTGACTGGGTGAGGCAGTTTGTGGTGGGATGAAAAGTCCTGGGATGGAAACTCCAGGAATACGATCAACCTGAGTTGGCAACCCTAGGATGAATGCTTATTTAGGATTGGAGTTGACCGGCTGCAAAGGGCAGTGGCAGAAAGAGTGAAATGTAGCAAAATGACTCAAAGAAACGCCAGAGTGAAGTACACCAGGAGTGATATGGAGCGACTCCAGGAAAGCTGCACAAGCCTGATTTCCTACTTTTGTACCGTGACTGCACCTCTACGTGGGCTTATCCTTAGACTGTTGCAAGTAGACCTATCGCGCAGGGAATGGCTACAGGTCCAAGGAGAAGACAGGAATGGGCACAGCTATGGAAAGCAAACTCGATCCAGCTCACTACACCGGCTGCAGGATGGGCACTGGTCTAAATGCAACTTCCAACAGGTTACAAGATATGGAGATGCCGCACTTGACTTTTTTTTTAGGCTGCAGAATGCCTACTCACCCTTCTGCCGAGGATCTGATTGATGGCTGCGCTCTCTTTCAATGTACACTCTGCCACCACATTCGCTCTCATCTCCTTCATGTATAACATAAAGGCATTGAGAGGCTTCTTGATATGAGGTTTTTTGGCCTCTTGCTCCTTCCTCGTTTCATGGTGAGGTTTTCTGTAAGCAAAAAAAAAACATACTGTTCACCAATTGAAATCATTCCCACGGTTGGAACATTTACAAAATCGTTCTGCCTCTCCTCCATTCTCCCCTTAAAAAGGAAAATGTAAATTTGCACAGGTTTCTAATGGTGCCCCTTCCCTCCTCCCGAAATAAAAAAAAAATCAGCAGCAAATCTCCAAATTGTCAACCTACATGTTCATGAGTTCAATCTCATTCTGAATGGGTTCTTGCTTGATTTGGTGATTCACAATGGCTGGGTGAGGAATTCCAGTTGTATGGGAATTTGAGTGACCAGACACCATGGGATGTGAAAACCTGAATTGGGGTAGATAAAAAGAAATTAAATTGAACACAGCACCAGACCCTCAAAATCACAACTGTACTGGGGTATCTTGGGGTTGAACGTACACAAGACGAGAGAAAGCAGCATTAGCAAAGGCTGTAGCAAGTCTGCCAACGATCACATACTGGGTGAATAAATACAGACGTATATACAAAGCACACTTTCAAGCAACATCACCCAGTGCTACGCAGAAGTTTTCATCCAGACAATGAACTATTAGTGCTTTTTTTTAAGCCAGCATGTAGCTATGGTCAACTGGGCAATACGCAAATAGAAAGGATGGCAAGCTTCCAAATGACCCAACCTTTATCCAGTTAAAACTTCAGGAGGTGGTTACGAGCCTAAACCAGGCTGTAAGGTGCGCCTCTGTTCAAAAAGTACATTCCCCCTCGTGGCATTAATCTGAGTCATCGACATGGTCGTTGGGGAGTAGTGCTTGTGAGGACAAGTGCAACTTGAACGCTGCTCTTTATATGCACAGTCGGGCTCTGGTTCCAATTGGGCTTGCCACGGGATCAATGCAGGTGTCATGTTTTGGCCTGACTCCAATGGCCGCTATTTGTATTCGGACCCGGGAAGAGCTGGGTCTCGGAACATCCTTGGAAGCCTTCTTTCTGTCGATGATTTTGCACCTGCAGCTGAGGGTCCATTATTAATGTGGAAATAACATCAAAGGAAGATTCACTACAGTGCAGAACACCGCGAACAAACCCAGAAGAGGCCACGTACTCCGTACTTTTGGGGGTGGGAGGATGGATAATGTTAAAGGAACGGGTGAAGCTCAATTTCATTTGGTACCACAGCTGTACACAGAAATATAAAGCAGCCATGTTTTATTGGAAAGTCTAGATGGGTCAATTTGCCAGAGAATAGCCCCCTGAGATCATACATAAAAGGGAACAATTATCATCGAGCATCATCCAGTAGAAAAATATAGTTAACGTGCGTCGCAACTTGCCAATTGTAAATAAGGAGCAACTCAACAAAGCAGTTTAACACTTCGTTGTGCAACAGGGTAATTTTGCCAGCTTACTCAGAGACTGCCTGATTGCAGTGGATCTCGATCTCTGTTGCAAAGCACCCAAAAAACCCGCACCTATATCGAAGGGTATTCAACTGGGCTCAGGGTCACCTAGAGGAAAGAAAACTGTATCCTTCATTTAAAATAGATGAGCACCCATCTATATCCATCACTCTTTGCAACATAAAGGAAACGTGGACAGTCAGACTACATGAAAATGAAGCTCATTCAAGGCCAAACAGCAGTAACAATCCACATACGCAGAGGCCCAGGCAGTGTTTGGTAGGAAACTTTAAACATTACTGGCGAGAGCTTGCCTTTCTGCAATTATTCATTTTTAAAGCAGTAGGGTGCCTAATTTAAAAATAAAATTCCATTTCCCCAAAATCAACCTTATCTTTTGGGGAGGGATTAAGAAATGCAGGGAAGGAGTGAGGGGAGCAAAGAGTTGATTCCTGTCCCCTTTATTTACCGAGAACTAACGATTTAAAGTGCATTACGTTCATTTTCTTTCAGAACTGTCAATCGACCACAAAGGTGTGATCACCACAGGCTGGAAACGGCGACCATAGTCACAGCTACAAAGGCTGAGTCTCAGCTGTGGAAGTAAACAAGTATCAAAACTCGCAGTTGCATCGGTGCCTCTCGCACTGAAATGCCCGAAAGCACTTCACACATTTGAAGCCCAGTAACTGTTGTAGAGGCAAATGCCGCAGCCCTTCTGCACTCGCGGCCTCCCACAGCCCTGAGATGAATGCCCAGTCTGTTCTGTATTGGTGGAGCTCGCTGATGACGAGAATGCCAAGAGACTGCCCAGCTCCTCTTGGAATGGTGCATGAGGCCTTCAAAACCCACATGGACCCACGCGACAGGCAGGCAGGACCTCGGGTTTTTAATGTCCTCTTTGTACCTTAGTGCTGCAGCAGAACTTTTTAGAAGCTCCGGTTATTTTAGGTGGAATAAATGTTTCAATCGATTGGTACATTGAATTCCCAATCTCAGCCAGGGGGAGGTGCTGAATGGAAGGAGAGAAGTGGGGTGCGGACTGCAGTGGAGGTGGTTGCCGGGGGGATGCTGGATGGAAGGGAGGTGGTTACCCTCAGGGTTGAAGGAATTAGTGGGGCCACAAATCATTCTTACACATCTCCTGATGGCCTGTTACACAGCAGCATTGGCGGGGGCAGGGGGAGGGGGGAAGTGGGTGCTGAAAGAGATCACACTCTCTCATTTATGTTCGGAGGACGAGTGTGTGGCGAGGCTAGTGGACCAGGACAAAAAGAAAACAAATTTAACAAACAGGAAACTATTTTTTTCTTAAAGAACTCTTGACAGGCAATTGCAAAGCAGCCACATGTATGCACAATACATTAACTGTGCATGGCATGGCAGATGAAATGTTGCAGAGTTGGCCAGCGATGCACTGAGTCTTTCGTTTGGTTCACACAGAGCTGATACACTTCTCTTTTCACTGTTCTCTCTTTCCTAAGTCCGACGAGGAAATTATCATCTCAATTTGAATAATTTAGTTTGAAGGGTTCAGTTTGACCGACTTTGAAAGAGGACAGGATAGTTTTTTTTAAAAATACATATACGTCAAATTAATTTTTGCTGCTTGCTAATTTCTGCCTGTGAAAATTCACAGTTACGTCCCACAGCTGTTGCATAAGATGTTTATACAAGACTGTGTATTTTTTTTTTAAAACTTCAAAGTATAATTAAGGGATTGCACTTTATTATTGAGTTAAATTAAGATATTCTGCCTGTGCAATTTGGTTCAACAGAAAAACATGAAAGAAGAGCAATGGGAAAAGTTGTTTTGAGCAATTAAGAGCGAAACTACACGATGGTCTTTTGTTGTTGTTGTTCTGTGGTTAAAATGGATTATACTGTAATAATTGTGCTTTCAATCAGATAACAATTCTAATTAATTTTAAGTTTGATGCTCATGGCAATTTAAATATCTAAACAGTTGAATGAATGGCTGTTATATATTTCCTATCCATTTTTTGAAGAGCATCAGTTTAACACAATGTTATCTCAGTTAACTTGAATTATCCTTCCAATTAAATGGCCAATTACAACAGGACAAACACAACATGGTCACCACACCACACCGTGTCTGCCAATACACCTGCTCCTTGGCCCTACCAATGCTACTTGAGCCACTAGCCGGCAAGGGGGTCTGGCCTCCCATTTAACTCCCTCCTGGGAGGGTTGGAACCTGATTGCGGGGCTAAGTTCAGGACCTTGTTGTGTGGGGAGGCCTGTGGCCCGGGACCTGCTTCCTGCCCCTCTGATGTAGGGCATGTTGAAGCAGCAACACTCTGTGCCACCCTGTTAAACTCTCGCGGACCAGTAAACTAATGGGGTTGTAATTTTATCATGGGGGAAACCGTGGATTAATAATGATTAAGATGTCATAAAGCCATTCAGATCACAGTAAAGATCACAAACAGTGGCGGATCTGTTTCGTGGTAGCCAAGCTACGTTTATTTTGCTAAATTCTTTTCTCCACCCCCTCCCTCATTTCACTTCTGTTTCTATACCTGCGCCTTCACTTCTGTCTTACTCTCTCTTCCATTTTAGTCTTTCTCTTTGTTACTTCTCTGTTATCTCACTCCTTCTGTCTCTCTCACTTCCTTCCGTCTCTCTCACTTCCCTCCTTGTCTCCCTTCCCTCGATCTTTCTCTCCCTCCCTGTGTGCATTTCTCTTTCTTAGTTCCATTCCCCACTTCCCTCCATGTCTCTCACATCCCTCCATGTCTCGCCATCTCTCATTTCCCTCCATCTCTCTCTCACTCTTCCCTCCATCTCTCTCTCACATTCCTTTATCTCACTCTCGCTCTTATTTCCCTCGGTATCTCTCTCCCCTCCATCTCTCTCGCGCTCTTCCCTCCATCTCTCTCTCTCACATTTCTCTGTATTTCTCTCTCATTTCCCTCCATCTCTCGCTCACTTCCCTCTGTTTTTCTCTCACATTCTCTCTTGTCTCTCTCTCTCTGCCGCCTCCGTCTCTCTCTCTCTCAATTTGGTTTGCCAAGGGGTGGATCTTATTGTGATTGACATGGTCTGCAATCAATTGAGAGGAACCGTTGAGCAGTTGCAGGCTTTTTTTTAAATAAGAAGCATTAAAATTAGTGTCCATGGCAAAGTTATTGCTGTAGTGAACCGTTACTGGTTAATACTACTGGAACGAGAGAAAAAATAATAATTTGTAAAAATTACTTTATACTGAAAAGCATTTGGGCTCCCCCGTAAGTTACTAAATATTTTTCTCCATGTATTTTTTGATATATTTTATATACGCCTAATTTATTGTGCTGAGGTTTTGAACAGGAAGCTGCAAATATTGATATCAATGTCGAAGAAGCCATCCAGATATTTCTGTGCTCCCACAACACTGTGACATGGTGATGATGGAGCAGAGTACTAGCGTTGTGTGACACAGGCGTTAATTGGACCCAGTTAGCAGATAAGCAAAAGTAAGTTCAGTCGCAAACAAGGCAGCAGCTTGCCCCTCCACGTCAAGAGCCTCTCAGCAGTTTTTACCTGCTGCACCTACCTAGATATGGAAGTGTTGACGGGAAGTGCTGTTGGATAGGAATGCCTGAATCCACTTGTGGCTGGATAGACAGGCTGACCTTGCCTGGGGTTGGAGAGAAAGGACCCAAATCAGCCAGCTGGCTTTTATTTCTGCGATACTCAGTTCTCTTAGAAACCAACAGCATGTCCTTACAGCTACATTGTACAAAACCATACCGCCCCCAAAAAAAAGCCTTAAGTCAGTTCCCTTTGTACAATTAATCAAATTAAAGATCCTGAGTTCTGACAAAGGGTCCACACCTGAAAAGTTAACTCCACAGATGCTTCCAGACCTGCTGAGTGTTTCCAGCATTTTGTTTTTGTTTCAGGTTCTGACTCTGTGTGTTTGTGTGTGTGTGTGTACGTCTGTACAAGGGTGTGTGAGTGTGTATATGTGTGCATGCACATGTCTGTGTGTGTGTGTGTGTAAGTCTGTGTGAGTGTGAGAGTGTGTGAGAACATAAGAAATAGGAGCAGGAGTAGGCCACACGGCCTCTCGAGCCTGCTCCGCCATTCAATCAGATCATGGCTGATCTTCTACATCAACTCCACTTTCCTGCCCTATCCCCATATCACTTGATTCCCAAAAATCTATCGATCTCAATCTTGAATATACTCAACGACTGGACATCCACAGACCTCTAGGGTAGAGAATTCCAAAGATTCACAAACCTCTGAGTGAAGAAATGTTTCCTCATCTCGGTCCCAAATGGCCGACCCCTTGTCCTGAGACTATGACCCCTAGTTCTAGACTCTCCAACCAGGGAAAACAGCCTCTCGGCATCTACCTTGTCAAGCCCTATGAGAATTTTATACGTTTCAATGAGATCACCTCTCATTCTTCTAAACTCCAGAGAATATAGGCCCATTCTACTCAACCTCTCCTAATCAGACAACCCTCTCATCCCAGGAATCAATCTAGTGAACCTTTGTTGCACTGCCTCCAAGGCAAGTATATCCTTCCTTAGGTAAGGAGACCAAAACTGTACACAGTGCTCCAGGTGCGGTCTTACCAGAGCCCTGTATAACTGCAGTAAGACCTCCTTACTCCTGTTGAGAGAGTGTGAGAGAGTGTGTGAGAAAGTGTGAGAGAGTGAGAGTGAGAGAGTGTGAGTGTGTAAGAGAATGAGAGAGTGTGAGAGAGAATGTGTAAGAGAAGTGAGTAAGAGAGTGTGAGAGAGAATGTGTGGATGTCTGTGTGTTTGTGAGAGTGTGTGTGAGAGAAAGGTGCGTGTAGATGTGTGTGTGTATTTGTGAGAGAGTGTCTGTGGATATGTGTGTATGCCTGTGTGTGTATGAGCGTGCGAGGCAGAGTGTGTGGATGCCTGTGTGTGTGAGTGTGTGTGAGTGAGCGTGTGTGTGGATGTCTGTGTGTGGATATGTGTGTTTGTGAGTGTCTGTGTGTGTGAGTATGTGTGTGTGGATGTTTGTGTGTGTATGGATATGTGTGTATGGATATATGCATATGGATGTCTGTATGTGCGCTCGTAAGTGTATGGATGTCCGTGTGTGTGTGTGTGTGTGTGTGGATGTCTATGTGTGTGTGTGCGTATATGTCTCTGTGTGTGAGTGAGCGTGTGTGTGGATGTCTGTGTGTGTGGACGTGTGTGTGTGTGTGTGTGTGTGAATGTGTGTGAGTGTGTGTGTGGATATCTGTGTGTGTGAGAGAGAGTGTGTATGGATATCTGTATGTGTGGACGTGTGTGTGTGTGTGTGTGTGTGAGTGTGTGTGTGGATATCTGTGAATGTGAGAGTGTTTGTGTGGATATCTGAGTGTGTGTGGATATGTGTGTTTGTGAGTGTGTGTGTGTGTGGATGTCTGTGTGTGTTTGCGAGTGTCTTTGTGTGCGTGAATGAGAGTGTGTGTTTGGATGTCTGTATGTGTGAAAGTGTGTGTTGATGTCTGAATGTGTGTGGATATGTGTGTTTGTGAGTGTGTGTGTGAGTGAGAGTGTGTGTGTGGATGGCTGTGTGTGAAGAATGGGCACCGCTGAGCTACCAGAGGTCTCCTGACACAGAGAACCATACCTCAGCCAGAGTCAGTGCCTTCAGGTGAGAGGAAAAGAAGAGAAAATGCAGTCAGTGTATGGATCTGCAAGGTAGAACGAAATCTTGATCACAAACATTGAGTCCAGTAACTGGATAGAGTTCCTTCAATAGAGATGCAGGAGCAGCAACAAATCCTGGAAGGGAAGGCGTAGGGAAGGAGAAACCCATAACAGTGCATGTAGGGACTGGAGGTGATGCTTCAACAGCAGTAAGATGGACATAGCATCTGCTGCTTGTTTTTGTTGGCACAGTAAGATACCAGTTTTAAGTCAGAAATTTGAATTTGTAGGACAGGTGGCTTAATGGAGAGTGGTGCATCGTAGTGTAATGGTTATGGACCTGGACTGATAGCCACGGGGACATGAGTTCAATTCCCACTACAGCAAGATGTGAAACTTAATTTACCAAATCTGGTAAATTATGGACTAGCAACAGAAAAATGACAATGACAGCTTCTAGAGTGTTGTAAAAACCCAACTGGTTCACTAATGCCCTTCATTAGGGAAGGGAACTGGCTACTCCTACCTGGTCTGGCCTACATGTAACTCCAGTCCCATGCTATGTGGATTGACTATTAATGCCTTCTGAAGTGGCCTTAGCAAACTATGCAGTTGGAAGGCCCCAGGGCAACTAGGGACGGGCAATGGATGCTCCAACGATGTACACGGTAGAAGGGGTGAAAAGATTTTCAGCCCCTTGAGGTGCAGATTTTTGTTTTTTGGTGGGGGGGGTGGGGCAGGTTTGGAAAAGAGTCTGACTTGCAACAAAGGTGAGAGTGTCAAAAAAAACTCTCGATTTTTTGAGGTTAATACTTTATGGACAGCCCCTTGCTAGGGAAGGCTATTGAAGGGACGGTAAAAATGGGATCAAAAGAGCCTTGGATGCATTTCTGGAGAGTGGAAAGATTGAGATATACGGTGGGTCGAGTGGTGAGTTTGACATCTGTTGAAAAGGGACAGACTAGTTTCATTGAATGGCCTTTTCCTAGTCCTCAAACTCTGTGGGGGTGAAGTTGGCCTTGGCCGGTCGCACTAAACGGGCTCATAGCGAATCGGCAGCCCGCTTCACGCCACAAACCGTGGAAAAGAAAATCTGGCGCAGTGCGAAACGGGCTGCCGATTCGCTACGAGCCCGTTTGGTGCTACCGGTCATGTCCAGTTTCACTCCGTGTGCGTGTGTGCCAGAGCAGCAGCAGTGAGTGAGAGAATGGCTCAGATCGGGGCTGGGGGGAAAGATTGAAATGTTGACGACTGGCTTTAAAAACTGGTCTTGAACTTAGAGAAATCAAGATGGGAGCCTTTTTAAAAGGTATGCACACAAACATATCAACACGAACCTTTGTGTGACGGTAACCCTGGAGTTTTCATTTAATAACTCTCACACAAGGATCTTCAAGGCAGGTTTGTTTAGCTGCACATTCAGACACAGAATCATAGAACGATACAGCACAGGAGGAGGCCATTCGGCCCGTCGTGCCTCTGCCAGCTCTTTGAAAGAGCTATCCAATTAGTCGCTCTTTCCCCACAGCCCTGCAAATTTATCCACTTGTTGTATTTATCCAAGAGTTTAAAATATTATGTTTTTATCCTCCTTCAGTATTTTGAAAACAAACTATGAGAAGAAAAAAACCTACATGAAGTTGAGGATTAATTGCAAGTTTTTTTTTTGTCGGAAAGAGAAGTATTTGGACCTGTTTGGATAGAAAAGAGTTAACAAAGCCACTCAGGAAAATGGTCGTTTTGCTTAGATAGTACGCACAACTCAAATCAAAATCTACTGTCAAGTCACTACTGTAAAGACAAATCTTCAGACATTTTAGCCCATCTTTGTAATTGTTTGTAAAAATAAATGATTTACACTTCACTAAAGCCAGGTAATAAGAAGACTCTCTGTGTGGTGATTAGCACGCGTGCTAATCACAATCAACACGAATATATTTGATCATGAAAATATGTTGAACATCAGGTCTTGTTTAGGGCACTGGCTTTAATGTCAGAAGGCATCGTTGTCAAAGCTTCATTGTACAACTCTCATCAAACAGTCAACTTGCTGAATAAACCACAGTTACATATGGTTAAAATACTGTGACTGATGCTTTCACATTTAACACCCTGGTGAGATACTGCAGAACTATTACATGCCAATTCTGCAAATTTGAACAGATATTTTTGGCTGTGCATATCTTTAACTTCAGACAGGATGTAACCGCACAATTAAATGGTCAGAAATGGACGCTTGAGAGTCATTTACAAAGTGTGATTAAGTGGACCAGGTAACAATCTAAAACTGACAGTGAACCTCATGTGCTACCAAATCAAAGATCGGGGGTCAAACCTGGGATTGTCCTCGTCTGTATTGTGCGGGGCAATACCCCGCAAAGGCAATGGGGAGCCCTGACGTGTCTGTTGCAATCTTCACGTACTTGGCTACATGTGTGCCTATCGCAACACTATCTGGGGTGTCTTGAATATTTACTTAGTGCGCATGGGAAATTACAGAGTTGACGGCCTGCTACATATTCTTTTTTCTAAATTTAGCAATTAAAGTCTTACAATGGTTGCAAGGCAGTGTCAATTTCAAAGTCTTGAAACAGCTTAAAAAGAAAGAGCAGGACTTGCAACCGGCTCGCTTAAGTTCAAAGGAAACCAAGGGCTTACCAGCTGAGAGGAGGTGTGAGCTGTCCAACAGCACCTGGAGACAGGGGATAGAAGGTGGGGATATCAGGACCTGGGGGGTGTCTGTGCATGCCTGCAGGGGGGAGGAGGGGTTCAGGTTAGAACAAAACACAAGCATATTAGATTTCCACAAAATGAATAGGATGTGCATCAGACGAGAAATAATCAGAAATTACCTTTACAGCTCTTCTTTTTAAAAACCACCTCGGTGGCACTGAACATAACCACTACTTATTCAAGACTAACGACATTACTTCTGTTTCAACTTAATTAAGATAGATTAAGTCATCATTTATCGCAGAAAATAAATTTGATAATAAATGTTTTTCATAATTGCCTTATTTGGGAAATGACTGATATAATTTTTTATTTAAAGTATTAGTAATGAAGCAGTTCATTTGCTGTTTCATCTTTAAATACTTTGAATTAATTTACTATTCCCCAGTTGACAATAACCTCTGCATACACCTGAATGAGAGAACTAGAGTCGACATCACTTAAGGTATTTAAGATAATCATTCTTCCCTCATGAGAAGTGCTGAATGTGATTACGTGTCTTTTGGTCTCCGCTGTTGAATCATCAATTCTTGGGATTTCAGTTCACAGAACCCCCAACACAGGGCAAGAATGAAATGTCTTTGACTATTATGGAATACCCCATGAAGAAAAGCTCAGAATGTGGTTATCTATCAAAATAAATCTCCAGACTATTCAAAATCTGTCTCATTCAGTGTCAGCTTGTCTGGATGGCTGTTTTGCTTTTTGCTGTCCCACTCAATGTATTTTGAAAGTTATTTAAATACAAAGGGTAACCTTTAAAGAGAATTCTCAACAACAACTTGCATTTATATAGCGCCATTAACGTAGTAAACCGTCCCAAGGAGCTTCACAGGAGCGAATATCAGACAAAATTGGACACCGAGCCAAAGAAGGGGACAATGGAACAGGTGACCAAAACCTTCTCCTCATGATGAAGTGATTGGTAAACTCCACATACGATGCACTGCTGTAAGTTTATTTGAAATGCACTTTTGTGCCACTTGTGAATGATGACATAGCTAATCTAACTCTGCTCTCTCACCAACACCCCTCACCCCCAAAAAATCGGCAATAATTTTTTTATGATGATAGTGCTGGACTCAAGGGTTAAATTATGAGCAGAGATTACACAAACTAGGCTTGAATTCCCCAAAATTTAGAAGATTAAAGGGTGATTTGATCAAAATTTTCAAGATATTAAGGGGAACTGATAGGATAGATAGAGAGAAACTATTTCCGCTGGATGGGGATTCTAGGACTAGGGGACACAGCCTAAAAATTAGAGCCAGGACTTTCAGGGATGAAGTTAGGAAACACTTCTACACGCAAAGGGTAGCAGAAGTTTAGAACTCTCTTTCGCAAACGGCAATTGATGCTAGCTCAATTGTTAATTTTAAATCTGAGATTGCTATATTTTTGTTAACCAGAGGTATTAAGGGATATGGGGCTACGGCAGATATATGGAGTTAAGTCACAGATCAGCCATGATCTCATTGAATGGCGGAACGGACTTGAGTGGCTAAATGGCCTACTCCTGTTCCTACGTTACTTGTGAAAACGGCTCAAAATTCGACCTTTGTTAAGCAGCAGCCTAGCAGCTACTCTCGATCATTGGGGTAGATCAGCACAGTACAGAATGTGCGCCTCAGACAGTCAGCACCAAGTTTGAGGGCTTTTCTGAATATCAATCCTTCCTTTAAAAGACAATTAACTTCTAAACTGTTTTTCACTTGGAGCTACGGATCACCTGGTGGAGATGCTCATTTCTGAGAAAAATCAATTATGGGGAACAGCAGCTTTAAACACATTTCAGCAAATGGTAAAAACTGAATATAATCCTTTAAGCTTTTCTGACAAGACATCTTTTAATAGTCGATATGACGGAGTATGCTCATCAGTCAAATAATAGCAGCAAAGAAATCGCAGGGGTCAAGAAGGAAACAAAAACAGGCCTCCTCTGGAATAAAACAATCCTAACTGGATTTTCATAGGCCGTAGTTTGCTTCAATTATTTTTAGTTCTCTTCTTGAGAGCTGTGATTTCTTAATCTTCACTAATGGGTATGGCAGCTACTTTAAAAAGAGTGCATCATTCTGGGTTTAAAGTTTTGGCACAGTGAAGTGTGAGCAATGGAAGAAAAAACATGGGAGACTTTATTGCGACATTTCCAATTTTCTTTCCCTGGCATTTGCGTCAGCTTCAATACTTACTGTTCCCTAAAGAAACTGGAATTAAAGCGTTACACAGTTTCTATCACTGGTTTTAAAAAAACCACAGGAGGTCAATGAAAAAACGATTGTTAATGTGATAATAACTCTTCCCATGTCCTGAACCAAAGTGGACAATTTCAACTTCCCAGATTCCCAGGACAAGTGTTTTTCAGTTTTCTGTTTGTGCCCAGGGTTCCCAGATGTATAGAAAGGAATACACTGTGGCTACAAAACATTACAAAGCCAGTTGTCAGCTATCTCTCTCAAGACACAGGGTTTTCCAGCATCTGCAACTTTACAGGATCAGCAGTTAATTAAGAATCATTTTCAGCCCCTTAATGCTAGCACTTGATATGATTCATTTGCCTCACGATTGTCACTCCAGCTCATACTAAGCTCTTCATCAAGCTGATTCCTTAGGGCTTCAAGGTCAAATAGTTTTGCATGTGTAGCATTTAACAGCCAAAGCTGTGCCGGGAGAACTCTCTCAACTGACAACCCGCAAACATAAAGCCCTACAGCTTTCAGAAGTGCCTGGCAGGATTAAAACAGTAATCCCAAATAGACGTTTGCATTTTATGGTATACCTGAAAACATCCCCTCAGGATGTCTCTGCTAACTCTGTAAGATGCAGTGTTTTTCACATTAAATACCCCCTCCCCGTAAGACAGACGTACACTTCCTGTGAGGCAATTGCTGACACTGCATCATCTCGGAGCTCTAACCGAATCTATCTCTCGATAAATGGGACGGTACACTGCTTATCATTGCACGAATACAGATCGACTTGCGCGTTTCCCACTGTCATCTGGATCAAATGACCTGGGCAGATTTTTAACCTTGATATAAGTAACCTAATGTAAGACAACCCGCAGATACCAGGAACAAATGGTTAGTGTGGAAGGGGCAGGGTTGCAGTCTCATCAAGCTCCGGAGAATGGCCAGAGAAAGCAGACACTGTGGCTCCAGAGCTAAGTGAGATTAAAGGAGACAGGGCTGATGTCACCCAATGTAATCGCCCATCGTCAGCCCTTATGCAATTCGAAGGTTGATTTTGTATGCATACGGTCACTACTGAGCAAGGACACAATGCCTTCATTTTAGTACCGCAGCCCCACATTCATTAATATCCACGATGCTTTGCCATGATTCAATGGGTAAACGCTGGGGTTGGGGAGGAGTGACCTTCCAGTTTATTCAGTGTCAGTCGTGACTCAGTTGGTAGCACTCTTGCCTCTGACTCAGAAGGTCGTGGGTTCAAGTCTCACTCCAGAGACTTGAGACCATAATCTAGGCTGACACGTCAGTGCAGTACTGAGGAAGTGGATATAAAAGATCCCATGGCACTATTTGAAGAAGAGCAGAGGAGTTCTCTCAATCTCCTGGCCAATCTTTATCCCTCAACCAACCACTAAAATAGATTAACTGGATATTCTCACACGTCCAACTAATATTCCAGGGGTGGGGATTTCCTGTTTTGCCTGAAATTGGCCACAGCTATTTGTGCGATATTTTTGTTTTCCCCAGTGTAAGCTTGGGGAGGGCAGTGCATGAAGTTGCATCATCCAAGATATAGCCCATGGGCTAAATGCAGACCGTAAGCTCCTTTGAATCACCCCGATAAGCCCCTGCTGGTTCTTTCCTTGCCCTCGAGCACCTTGTACACTTCAAAACTTCAGAGCACCAGAAAAAGTTCCTCCCAGATTGGTGGATTTTGACCAAACAGGGGGCAGACATTTTTGCACCAACCAGGAATCAGCTTTTACCAGTCCTCCAGGTTTCGAGCCTGAGGGAGGGGGGTGATGGGTGGGACGGCGGGAGGGATGCGGGAACCTGCATAGAGCAGGATAGGGGAAGAAGAGGTAACAAGCATGGACCCATCCCGCCATCCCGTATGTTCGAATTTCCTTAGCAACAGAGGGCAATTCAGGATCATCATCCTTTGGGCCTGTCTCAAAGGTCACTGACTTCTTACCCTTCAATTGCCCTATCTGCCAAAAATGTATGCTATAAATCACCCTCCTTAAAATTTATAGCATTCTCCTTTCTATTGCTTCCTTGGGCTGCTTAATCTGCAAGCTTGGCATAATTTGTCTTCCCCGTTCACTCTCCTGCTTAAGGCACTGACTCGGATGATTCCACAGATGCCAGCAGGCCTGCAATACCTCACCCAAATGGCCAATCTCCCTGTGTGTGCCCAGACAATTGGCAAGCTGTTCGACCACAGGAAGCATCATGTGCAAGCCTGAATGTGTCGTCCGAAGGTCCCCAGGAGATTACTCCATGGCGGAACACGAGACAACGTTCACAGCCGAGAATCATGGCCAAATTCCTTCCTTCCTTTGGTCAATTATAGTATCCTACTGTAACTTCAGTTGAGAGCAGCTAACTCAGGAGAGAGCAGGAGTCAAATCTGGGACTAACTTGGCCTACCTGAGTCAGTACCACATCGTGTGGTGCAGTAACCCACTGAGCCATCAGGGATTAGCCGCAGACCTGCATCTGTATAATTATGCATCTCCATTTCTCCACAGACACACACGCACGACCCCTCAAAACAAACAAAGAGAAGACAATCCTGCTCACTATTTAGTCTCTGCGTGCAATGTGTAAACTCTCCTTCCTTTCTGCCTTCTTTTTGTGATGGTAGCACTGTCTCCGTGTTTGTTCAGCTGCATAACTCACAATGGGCAAGAACACTGTCCTGTTCACCTTGTATTATTGCAGTGTAAACAAAGTATTGTCACTGAGGAAAAAATTGTTTTAAGATACACTGGCTTCAGCTAATCTGTTTCTGCAGCTCCGGCTATGTCTTATAATGGATTGTGATGGCTCTTTTTGTTAGAATCTCTCAGTTGATGACCAGAACAAATCACAGCATTACCAGGGAGTCACAGAATCAGACGCACTGGGGTAGATCTTGACTTTGTGCGAGAGTGTAAAATGGGTGATGGCGAATTGGCAGTCCGTTTTACATCTCTCCCCGTTTTTATTTCCAGTGACTTTAATAGCCTACTCGCTATCACCTATTTTACACAATCGCCAAAGTCACAGTCTACCACGCTTTTTAAAAAAAGAACACTTCATGAGATGTGCGTGCCCAAGAGGGGTAATCATCAAATTGTTAATATACATTCCTTGAAGCGATAGCAAATCTCAAATATTGCTGCATTTCTTTCAGTTTCGTAACCTGTCCTCCGGAGAAATGCCACACTGTTTTGAGCAAGGTCGACAAGTTTATTACGACACTCAACTAACTGTTTACTCTCCCAAATTCATCCACAATCAATTGGGGCTTGAATACTGGGAGGGCCGTGAATTCATGCAACGCGCAGACAAAGCTCCTGTATTAGTTTAAGCTTTACCGATCACACAGTTGGGAAATGACATTAAGAAAGCATATGTCTTGTGCGTCAACTCCCCCCGCGTTAGGGTTCAGTAACACTATGTAGAAGAGATTCCTCACCTCGCTTGGAGTTGGTATCTGTGGGGATTGGTGTTGGGTGAGATCCTGGAGCAAAGTGCTCATCACTGTAAGTGATGAGAGGTGTGAGAGGGTGAACCGCATGGCACGGCTGCAGCACAGGCACCTTGTTTGACTGGAAGAGAAAACAAAAGAGTATTTTTTTTTCTGTCAGAGCCTTTAGCGTCGATTGACTGAGAACGATACAAGTTAACGTCTACGTGCAGTACACTGTGAGACCGTCACGAGGAATTGGAAAAACAAAAACAGAAGATGGCGTGTTTTCCTCAGGTGAGGGGAGGGGGGGTGACACCATTTCCCCAAAAGAAGAAAAGCCATAAAAATATATGCAGGAGCTTGTTTTACACCTCACTGAAGTCAATGGCAAAGAATATCGGACAGGGTGTAAAACGGGCTGCCAATCCGCTGGCGCCTATTTTGCACTGCTGTCCGTGACCAACTTCACCCCCTTGGTGTCCTGATTGAGGATTTATCCAGCGCCAACCAACCTCGAAGGCTGCAGTCTGCAGTCTGTTCCAGGAGGCACACGAGAGTATCCTGGGTGATTGTCCCCTCAATGTTCCCTACCTGTTTGTTGGGAAGCTTCTGACCTCTACTCCCTGCAATGACACAGTTCTGAGATCAGCAAGCTCGGTGTGGGGGACACTGGGAGTACAAACCCAGCTCTCACACCATGTCATGGCAGCCTCCTCATTACTGGATTTTACATTTTCTTTTCAACGTGACTAATTCTTGGGGGAGCATAACTTTAAGTAAAGTGCCCTTTCATTAGAAGGGTGGGGAGATGAATGAACATTCAATCCCAGTGGTAGAGAACTTGGGGGTAATTTTGACTTTGGGTGATAGTGCAAAACTGGCGATATCAATTCAGCAGCCCGTTATACATCTGTCCCAATTTTCATTTATCGGGAGAGATGTCTAACAGGCTGAGGAATCAATATTGCCCATTTCACACTAGTCAAAATTATCCCTCTTGACTTGAATGTGTTCAAAAGCTTAAAGTCCTGTCAAAGTAAAACAAACAGTAACAGAAAACTGAAACAGAACACCAGTGAGTAAGTCTCGTCACCCAGGGCTGGCTATTTTTTGCTTGAATTTGGCAATTCCACTCTGTGACACTGAACTGAATTCTCATACTCCAGTAATCAAATGTCACAAGTACCTTTATTACTGTAACAAAATGAAATTACTAAAATATGCACTTTAGATTTACCTTGTTTGCAATTAACCTATTCAATACACTTTTCTTTAAATGAAACTTTTATAGGCCTTTATCCCTCTGCTTTCCAGGCCTAACTGTACATATGAAAAATATTTGGCAACACAGAGTGTTTTTTTCATCCAATGAAGCAAGTGCAAGCCATCTCCAGGCTGGCACAGCTGTACCATAGATGCAGCGAGGTCAACTTTTGATATGTTGTAAAATGGTCAAAGTAAAAAGTGCTACACAACTCTGCCAGGGGAGGCCTTTGACCTGTGACACTCTCAGGAACCTGAACCATGTCATACACCGGTCTGAGATTTCTTATAACTTATTACTTAAATGCTGGCCTTGCCAGCGACGCCTACATCCCATGAACGAATAAAAAAAAATTTCAGAATGCCGCACAACACTACTACATCGGTCACATATATCTAAATATATTGACGGTTCAGGTTCATGAAGAACCTCTATAACTGTGGAGACACAAACAATTCATTCCAGCCAATTGTGGGAAAGCTCCCTAATCAGTTCCAGTTTCAATGAGTGACTTTTATTTGTTCTCGGGATGTGGACGCCACAGGCAAGGCCGGCGTTTGTTGCCGATCCCTAGTGGCCCTGAGACGGTGCTGGTGAGCCTTCTCCTTTGACCGCTGAAGTCCTTGGGGCGATGGTGCACCCACACTGGCGTTAGGTAAAGAAGAAAGATGACCTCAGGGCATCCCAAGGCGCTTTACAGGCAATTAAGTACTTTTTGAAGTGTAACCACTGTTGTAATGTAGGAAATGCGGCAGCCAATTTGAGTACAGCAAGGTCCCACAAACAGCAATGGCCAGTTAATCAGATTTTTTTTAGTGATGTTGGTTGAGGGGTAAATATTGGCCAGGACACCGGGGAGTCGAACTTCCCCTAACCTGCGGGGGTCCAGGCCGCCACCCCTGGTGGAGCCCACCACTTTTGGAAGCCAGTACACCGAGGCAGAGGAGGCTACTGGCCTCCAGTGTTACTCCAGGGCTGGCGAAGCAAGAACTTCCAGCGTAGAGTCCCCCAGTTCCAGTCCTACCCCCTCTGACATGGCAAGGCCGCAAATCCGGGATCCTGGCTTTTTTCCGGCAGGACTGCCAAGGAAACGCAGCCCAAAATGTTATGTTCCACCCTCTGCTATGTGCCATAAACAAACCAGTTAATTTTAAGCAGTCAATCACTAATAAATCTGCGCATGTATGCAATCTCAATCTGTGCCATTTAATCTCAGAAGAGTGATCAATACCCGGGAATGGTCTTCTGGCTGGGGTAGTGAAGGAAAACAACACTGGAATCAAACAAGAGGCAATTAGATGATAGGATGGGGATATAAAGGTTTATATGGGCAGATGAGCAAGATGGGGCAAAGAGGCTCCCTCATTCTTGTAGGTTCAAGGCTCACTCCAGAGACTTGAGCACGCACACCAGGCTGACCCTTAGTGCAGGACTGAGGAAATGCTGCACTGTCAGAGGTGCCGTCTTTCAGGTGAGATGTCAAACCGAGGCCCCATCTGCCCTCTAAGGTGGACGTAAAAGATCCCCTGGTACCATTTCGAAGAAAGGCAGGGGGAGTTCTCCTGGTGTTCCGATCAATATTTATCCCTCAACAACCACCAAAACAGGTTAAGTGGTCATTCAGCTCATTTGGGGGACCTTGCTGTGGGCAAATTGGCTGCCGTGTTTGCCTACAGAACAACACTGACTACACTTCAAAAGTAATGAATTAGCTGTGAAGGTGTTTTATAAATACAATTCCTTTCTTTGTTTTGTTATATCACAGTAGCAGTTCTGCCACAAATACATGAATGACATTACACTTTACATAGAATTAAAACTTTATTTTAAAATGCCAGAAATACTAGAAACTTTGAATGTATATGCATCTCTATTGTATATATCTGGAAATACTGGTACAGAGGCACTTTTAAAAGCCAATCCTTTGCTTTATAGGCAAGGAAAGGGACCCTGTAACTCACATATACAGTGTCAGACAGAGAGATCTAGAGAGTTTTATTAAGCCTAACCAAAGACAATGGATAGGAAAGCATTTAATGCTTCAATGCGGAGGCAATGTTTGACTACATTTCTCAAGAGGAAAAATAACATTAAATACCATTGTAACGGCGCTATACTAATTAAAACGACAGGGCCTCAACAGGAAGTGATGCTGTGATAGTGCAGAGTCCACCAAGGCCTCGACCTCTTGAGAGGAAGTGGGATTTGGTCCCCATGGATTTTTATTTTATTATAAATCCTGTGGGTTAGGAAACTTCAAACAAGCCCCGCCTGCCTACATTACCAAAACCCACAATCATTGCTCAGTAGTGGGTTCCACCAGGAGCTTAGCATCTTAAATCAGTAAGGGACTGGTTGAGAATGTACTGAACTGAGTCAACCAGGTGGCAGGTTTTACATATCTAACCTACTTAATCTCTTCATCAACGTTGTAACTGCTTGGCAGGGAAAGTTAGTGGTTGAACTGAAGTTGCACTTGGTTGCCTGATTGACATGAAAGGAAGAGCACATTCTTTTATGGGTTGACTAGGGGGAGGGGGCTTTTCACTAGCACTGCCGGGCGTAAACAGGGAGCTTGTGCCTCTAAATTGGTGGGGGGAAATCTTGATGCCCCATTCCTGCTCGCATCCGTCTAATGCCAGTTTCAGAATCGTCCATCGCTGGACGGCTGTAGTTCGCTCCAGGGTTAGGTGGTAGACCCTTTCAACGTGTAAATCAGGGTCCTATGATGTACATAGGCCCCCCCTCCAATCCCCGTACAAGCCACTTTAGGACAGTAATGGACAGAGCGTACAGCATGTAGTATCTCTGCACAGTATCAGCTGGCGGTCCAACCAAACAGGTTAGTTTGCATTTATTACTGTGGGCAAGAGTGGTCCTCCCAGCTACCCAAATACAACCTGGCTCGTTACCGCATTGGGTTCTTCCCAATCCAACCCACCCAGATCCAGCTTCCTCCAGCCAGACCACCTGATATTGCGACGGACAGGTGCTGGTGGGCTTCCCCGTTGTGCGGGTTTACCTCCACCCGTATGGTTATGAAACGACCTGGACCTCCGGTCGGGATTATCAGACAGCTGCCTGACGCCTGATAGTTGAAATGAACTCCCAGGACTTATAAAAGGTACTAAACCTTTGGCAGCGTCTCAGGTTATATGGTCACGAGAGACAAATAGCTCGTCACTTAACAACTAAGGAAAGTACCTTGCTCCTGGATGTGCTGGCAGGAGGCGGCCAAGGGAACCATCCCTTGAAGAGTGCAGCAGGACTTTTTTTTGTGAATGTGTGAAATGACGACATCAGCTGCATTGGGAAACATGGAGCATGATAGTCGGCTCTTTTGGGCTCTTTACTTCTGCAAAAGGTGAGAGCCTATGCCCTTTGTTGGCCTTAAAGGAGGACAGCATATGGATAAATATTTTCATTATAAAGTACTCTCCCTCACTCATATAACAAAAATCAAGTATAAAATCTCCGACACTGTAATTTTCAGATTTGATTTTCACCCTTTCCCCCACTATTTCGGGTCTCCCCTTGTACTAGGCTGATAACTTACTAGGAAACTGCTCCCGATCTCAAGATCATCAGCAACTCGGGCTGGTATCAAGACTCAATTTTGACATTTCACCATGAAGATGTCCCTGACACATCTGTAAACTGTATCATCAGAGCAGGGGACACCCATGGCAAGTTATTATTGTTAGTTACATGGCGTAATATTCAGTTGGGCTGGAAATCCAAGGTGGTGGCTGGAGCCAACTGGGAAAAGCAAACTGTGCCATCGAATTGCAGATGTTGAATTGGTTGAGCTTTTCTGGGATTTCACCTGATCAGCATGACGTTCCTTATTTGAGCCAATCAGGAAAGCGTGACACTTGATTCTCTCTGCTTCAGACAGGTTTAATATACCAGCCTATATGTCGAATGTGTGACGCGCTGTAAGCAAGACTTTTTAATTCTATGGATATAAGCTGAAAGGAAAGTCTCGGGGCTATACGAGGCCCAGATATTTCACATGTAAATCCTAAACTTTTGAGAGCTTTCCCCTAGTCAGTGATGGCATTATAAAAATTTGCTGTCTGCCAAAACCATTTGCTGGACACAACACAATGTGCATGTATCTTGGAGTTACAGTAGGCAATGAGGTGGAATCTTTAACGCGGTGATGGACAGAAGTGGGCCTGCTGCAATGAGAATATAGGCAAATAACAGATATATAGTAATCATGCATGTGATTAAACTGTATCGGCTTTAATAGAAAAACCTGCTGTAGGCATTGGGGAAAGAAATCAGAAGTACTGATGCCAGGTACAGAGATTCTCATCTCTCTGTGATTGAATTGGTTGAATTATGTCTTAAGGGGAATTCAACCCGCCCTGTGTTTTAATAGAGTAAATCCTCTCTCTTAAGCTGTGTTTGGGAACTATACAAAAATCATGTAACACCAAGAGGTGCGATACTTAGTGTCAGCATTATTGAGATAGAATTATTATTAAACACTGTGTCCCGAGGTCATGGACATCCTAGAGAATATTGGTGTACAGGGCACCGTGAAAGGGGGTTAATGGATCATTTCCCCCTTCCCAATTGTAACTGACCATTGTTAAGTCTAATGGAGCCCTAATTACTCAATGAGTGGGGCTTGCACTGAATCCTCTTCCAATCGCACACACTAGGATTGCCAACTAGTCCAGGAGGTGTCGTCACATGACCTCCCGCCTCCAACCACCCCGCCCCCACCCCCCCCCCCCATACTCCCGCCGTTGGTCACCCGACATGTCCATCCTTCCCACACAAATTGGATCGCGAACAGACTCTTGTTACCCGATTGGATAATTCTTGACTGTTGGTCAAACAGCCTATTTTCCCCCCCATCTCTGACACTTTTATCTACAAAAAGTTTTCAAAGAAAATGGAAAAAGAAACAACACATTTTTTTGTTACCCCCTCTGAGTTTTCTCCTGGGTTTCTCACATCAGGAGGTTAATCTTTATTTCCTGGGGACTCCAGGACAATCCGGGAGGGTTGGCAACCCTAACACACACACACACACACACACACACACACGTGTGCATACAAATACACACACGTACACACAAAAACACAAACACATGAGCACGCGCACACTTGCACAAAAACACACGCGCACACACACACACACACACACAATTTAGTGACTAGGATAAAGTGAGTTTGTTTTTGAAGGCACATTGTAAAAATGGAGCCCACAGCAGATGTGGTATAGCGCCCTGAAGCATCAACATGTGCCTCTACAGAATTAAAGGAAGCAGGCTCCATCCCCATCCCAAGCACACTCAGCTCCCAAAATGTGCTGCGACGCATAACATCATGGCTCAGGTCAGGAATTCAGCAGCATGGAGAAGACTACATGGCATGGCAGTGTGAGGTGGTGCTCCAACACGCCCTCTGAACACTTACAGCTTCGTGGAAACTAATTATGATTGAAATTAATACAAAAGCATTGGAGAATGACCTCTGGGACATCGTCATGCTCTGCGGACTCACCGCTACCCTTTGCAGCCTCACAAATAGCATTTTATAAAAGTGCAAATGTGTCTAATCTGCGGTAATAGTACGTCACCCCTTTTAAAAATCTTTCCCAATATGTGTGGCTAAGACAAAGAAATTCAGCCTGTAACAAGAAAAAATATTTTTTTAAATCGCTACTATTTTCAACGTGGGATATTATTTGCGCTCAGTTGCAGTATGTCACAATGTTCCCTTTTTCTAAAAAAAACAACTAAAAAAATAAAGGAAAAAAAGAATATGTTTTTATAGCATCTTTCACGTTCACAGCTATTGAATCACTTTTGACGTGTAGTCACTGTTGTAATGTAGGAAACATAACTGCCAATTTGCACACAGCAAGATCCCACAAACAGCAATGCGATAATGACCAGATAATCTGATTTAGTGATGTTGATTGAGAGATAAATATTGGCCAGGACTCCCCAGCTCTTCTTCAAAATAGTGCCATGGGATCTTTTGCATCCAGCTGAGCAGGCAGACGAGGCCTCGGTTTAACGACTCATCCGAAAGACGGCACCTCCGACAGTGCAGCACTCCCTCAGTACTGCACAGGAGTGTCAGCCTGGTTATGTGCTCAGGTTCATAATACCCACCTGCCATTTTCTACCCCCACGTTATGTTGTTTCTGAAACCACAAAGGGAGCAGGACAATTGTGCCCTGCACTTCTGTCAGTACGGTTCTGGAGCCAATTTGTAGGAAGTAGTCGAGGATACCCCACTCTGACATCCCAGCGGTCTACAACTCCACAGGGTAGATTTTCAATTTGCCGCCTGGGCATAAACCTGGTGTCACGGATTAGCTGCACGCTATAGAAACCACGGCAAGTTGAAATTCTACCCAACAGTTTCTGAAGTTTGTATTGAACCTGGCTGGACTTCCGTACAAGGCCAAAGGCAGAATTATTGAAAAATTTATATAGCACCTTGCACGGCCTCAGGCCGTATGGTTGACACCCCCAGTTCTAGTCGTTTTTTGCAGTGTACAGGAAATCCAGAAGTGTGCAGCTGGTCTGCCAAAACCTGGTTTAACTGAAGAAACAGCTAGGGCCGGTTCACGGAATCTGAATTAAAGGGCAACGACATAATAATAGCTGAACTGGCAGTTGCACCTGGTCCGCTGGGAAGTACGGATTCCAGGACTGAGTGTTCCCTTTTCATTTAATCCATATGTTCGAAAGGGCTGTAATTACACTAGTAGTAAGAGATTGTAAGAGTGAAAGGACACTGCAATCGTCCGTCACTACCTCAGTCCACTAGAAGACCCCTAGTCTGGTGAGCCTCTACACCCTCGATAGACACTAGTCTTACTAACTGTTGTGTGATGACAGCACATTGTTCAATCCTCGTTGTTATTCTAGACTCATCCATCAGAATTTTTCTGGTGAGATTTGTGATTCATGAAAAGCTCATTCAAATTCCTCATCACACCCGGACAGATTCTATTAATACCAGCAGTTTTAATTAGTGTTTCCTATCTGAGGCAAAGAAGAATTTGGACATCTCTGCTCCTGGGAACAAACGGGCCCTTTGTAACCGGATGAGTAACCTCACCTGAAGAACTGCAAAGGTTCTAGAGAAAACGTGAACCATGCGACAGAGTGCAACAGCGGGTGACTGTTGAGGGCCAATGCATCATCAAATGAACTATCCTGATCGGGAGCCCAGCAGGCCTAGAGAAGACAAACTCCCCAGGGTTTAACGCAACAACTACAGAGCTGCAGCTACTGGCTGAATCTCACTCGAGGCCAACATGCCAGAGGATCTGCAAAACCAAGCTCACTGTGACCAGAAAATATACAACTGCATAGGAAGCAGATCCACTTATGGAAAGTGTCACTCACTGTGAAAAGATTTGGGAAACGTCCTGAATTGTAACCAAAAGGTTACACCTAAACTGTTGAGCTGTCTTTTCCCTGTCAGGTGTTGGCTGATCAGTGTATTTCCAGCACTTCATTTTCTATTTCAGATTTCCATAATTCATGGTTTTTATTTTTGTTGCTGGATATTGTGTGAGTGGAGTTGGTACTGACAGACAACAAGTGAAGCTCCTTCACTGCTGATGTCTGATTCATGGACACTATGAAGGAGGTTTTGCTCTTTTAATAGGGACGTCTGTATGTCGCTGGATCGAGATATTTGCATACATACTTCATCATGTCACAGTCCTGAATCTAAAAACACTATCTATAAATCCACTCCTAATCCACCGCTTTGCAAAGCTCTGGAGCATCATTTGAGTTCTGGCAACACTTACTTCACAAGGGCGACTGCAGCATCATTCGAAAAAGCTGAACGAGGCTCAGTGGTTTAGTTTAAATTAAAGTGTGTAGAAGAAATGTTCAGGACACTGCGCTAACCAGCTTGTTTAGGATTCAGCACCTAGCTGTGTAACTCCCCTCTCCCCCAGCACACACTCCGACTGAGTAATAGGGAAGGCCCAGAAAAAAACATCGGGGTCCAAAGCAATTCTTCACCTGCACACTCACACTCACTCCTGCTGAAACGGGAGAAGACACAAAGCTGTTCACTTGGCTCAGTGTGATTCAAAGATCTAGACCTTCCCAATATAATCACTTAAAAACAAATGGGTAGACAAAAATGAATAAACCCCTTATAAAGCATAATGTTCAATAAAACGCCACAGCCCAAGCTGTAGGTTTAGAATCTTGTGCGTTTGCACAAGAACCTGACAGTGCCTCAACCCTATCGAGCCTGCTCTTTGTTATTATGGTCTGGAATGCACTGCCTGAAAGGGTGGTGGAAGCAGATGCAATAGTAACTTTCAACGGGGAACTGGATAAATACTTGAAGGGGAGAAAATCGTAGGGCGATGGGAAAAGAGCAGGGGAGTGGGACTAATTGGATAGCTCTTTCATAGAGCCAGCACAAGCACGATGGGCTGAATGGCCTCCTTCTGTGCTGTAAGATTCTGAAGCGCTTCACAGCCAATGGATTACTTTTGAACTGTAGCAACTGTTGTACTGTAGGAAACGTGGCAGCCAATTTGCGCACAGCAAGGTCTCAGAAACAGCAATGAGATAAATGACCAGATCATCAACAGCAATGTGATCTGTTTTAGATGTTGGCCAGGACACCGGGGAGAATTCCCCTGCTCCTCTTCGAAATAGTGCCAGGAGAGCTTTTAAAGCCACCTGAGCAAGCAGGCGGGGCCTCAGTTTACCATCTCACCTGCACTTGAGAGAGAAGAAACAAAAGGGGAAAGTATTTTTAGAAGAGAAATGCATTGGGACATCCAGAGACTTTGCCTAGAAGAGCTCAGTGCGATCCCAGCCAGCAGAAAAGTAGCAGTCAGTGGATCACATTAATGGGAACTCTGGGGCAATCTACTCAGTCCTTGTCTTGTGGGTGAAATGAAGGGAGCACAGAAGCAACAGGAGGACGAGTGGAGAGAAATAAAACAAAAATCTAAATTACGCCCGGACTTAAGAATAATGAGAAATTAGCAGTGACACTATTGTCTGTGACGCCTTGTGCTGGAGGATGGGGGGGTGGGATTGTTTCTAAAACCAACAAAAAATTCACTCACAGATCTATCATCAGAGATATTCCATCAGCATTTTACATACCAATGCTGTTCCACCCCTACCTCCCTCTTACTGAAAGTACAAATGCTTCGATGTGAATAGCAAATTGATAGCTTGCACCCTATTAGTGTCTATCTGACCCCCTTGCCTCCCTCCAGTCACACAGACTAGAAGCCGAACCGATGGATTTGCTGAATGAAACTATCCCCGATCTGCTCTTAATTTTACGGTTTTCAACTCAGATTTGCCTTCATGTGGGAGGCAGATAAGAAACTGCAGGATTTTAATTTAAGCTCCGGACTCTTCTTCTATCCTGCAGGTTGGGAAACAGAGAGAAACAGCAGTGTGTGAGCGAAAGCCAACAAGCCCGCAGAATCAGGTCAATTCCGCAAACGCAAAAAAAAAATAACGTTTTATTTATTTCTCTTCCATATTAAAGAAAGTGCGTTTCTGCAAACTGCTGATCGACTGGGACTATTACGATCTGAAAATAAAATCGCTACGCATCTCAACAATTCAACTTACAAAAGGTGGAAATTAAATAATAATTACTTTTGACATTTGAAAACCTCCAGCAGTTCTGGCTGTTTGACCTGCGGTGGATTAATAGTGCACATTTCACCATTTTTGTTCAGACTGTGTTCGGAGCTCCTTAGCTGTCATCCAGCATCATTGTCTCGGAGTTTTCAATAAAACAGACTGTCCTGATAGTGTGCATCTTGCTCTGTCAGTCCAAAGAAGCCACTGCAGACAAGGTTGACACAAAATACATTGACTAGCCCCTCAGATCCGTCCCTACTTGACAGTGATCAGTAATTACTTGGACAAGTTCATTGCTTTTCTGGGTGAAATAAACCTCAAGGTCTTTATAACACACCAGATACGCTAAAGGAATAAAGCAACCAGCAACTTTAAGAAAGGGCAAGCCCGAAAATATATATATTTTTTTAATGCCTAATTTCTATCGTTTATAAGTTACTTGAAGTTGGTGGTAACTGTTCAACTGGTGATGTTACCTTTTACCTGCCTGGATTTCAAATAGAAGCAGGAATTTCTCTTCATGTTAAATTATTAATAAATAAAACAGCTTGGAGACACATAGCCCTGTAACTTTAATTTGGGAAACACTCACTGGGGGAGATTTTCACTGGCGCAGCAGGGCAGAAGGAAACAGGGCGGTCGTGCCCCTAATATGACGGGCCAAAGGCTTGCCACCCCCCACCTCCATTCCCGATCCAGCTGACGCCATCTTCGCAAGGGCCCACCGCTGGACAGCCGGAGCGCCCGTTTGGTTCAGTCAGTAGGCCCCTTTAATGTGCAAGTTGGGGTTCTACGACGTGCTTAGCCGAACGGGTAAGTTTTCAATTGTTCTTGTGGGCCCAGCAGCAGCAGGAGTGCTTCTGTGGGGTTCACGGATATAATGCGGGCCGCTGTGATTGTGGGTTGATCTGGTCTTCCTTTCCCAGTCACATGCTAGTGAGCGTCATTTTACAGGGAGCAGGTGAAAAACACAGCTGACAAGAGTATTCCCTCGAGTTTAGAAGGCCGAGGGGTGATCTAACTGGGGTCTTTCAAATGATAAAGGGATTCAATAGGGTAAATCCAGAGAAACTATTGCCTCTGGTGGGGGAATCCAGAACAAGGGGGGCATATTCTTAAAATTAGAGTTAGGCCATTTAGGAGTGAACTTTTTCAAACAAAGGGTAGTGGAAACCTGGAACTCCTCCCCACACATACACACACACACACACAAACACACACACACACACGCACACACACACACACACATACACACACACAAACACACACACACACACACACACACAAACACACACACAAACACACACACACACACACACACACACACACACACACACACAAACACACACACACACACACACACACACACACACAAACACACACACAAACACACACACACACACACACACACAATGCTGTGGATGCTGGATCAATTGAAACTTTCAAGACCGAGATTGATAGATTTTTGTTGGGTAAGGGCATCAAGGGATATGGAACAAAGGCATGAAAACGGATTTGAGGTGCAGATCAGCCATGATCTAACTGAACTGCGGAACAGGCTTGAGGGGCTGAATGGCCTACTCCTGTTCCTACGTTCCTACTCGTGCATTGAAGGATCCCTTGTTAACGTTTAGGAACACACTCTTACCGATCAGCTTTTGTAACTCAAAGGTTGGAAAAAAAAATCAAACCCCCCACCCACAAGAAAAAAGGGGATAATTCTGATGTCGCTAAAAGCAAGTGGAGAAGGGTTCCACATCTGGCTATTTTGAACTTTCAAGGGTAGATGAAGCAGTCGCGGCCCAGCCCTTGCAGGACCTGTGCTCCTCAGGCCCTGTGGGCACAGTGCCGACCTCACACAGTGACGCGCCTACAGGTCAGTTAAATAAATGCATGCCACTCCTGTTGTTTAGCACGTGGCACGCCAAACTTGTCAAGTGGGGTCGAGGGTCACATTATCAGGCACCAGCAGCTAGCAACGGGCTGCTGCCTGCCCTTGAAGCGCCGCCATTTTGGTTCAGGCGCAATGACCCCCTTTGGGAGCCAAGCAAATAGAAGTAAAAGGACACGGTGTAGCTCTGCTGGAAGGAGAGAGCCAGCCAAGCGCGATAGTAACATTTTTATTTAAGGTTTCCCCCTTACTAGTCCATTGCGACTGGACCGTTGGACACAGGCTCTTGTTGGGCTAAGTGCTGACCGCCCATATTTCCCTGCACTCATCACATCAGGTACAGGGTATGCCTCAGGCCTCTCTGCCCAATTAGAATGGCACCCAGTGTCCGAAGCTGTGGCATTTTGGGTTCATCTCATCGCACTACGGGCCACACGGGTGTAAGCCGAGGAGAGGGGCGGGAAGGGAAAGGAAAGGACGCCACAACCTGAAATGGAGATTAAAGGGGCGATTTTATGAATGTGCATCCCAGGGATAGAGCCTCACCTGGCGGGATCCCATAATGGGAAGTTTGGGGCATGCCATCCTCCTCTCCATCACCCACTGGCCGGGAAATCGTTGGGAGTCGGCCTGTGATTTCCCAAAATACACTCCCAGTGACAAAGGTTCCCTGCACAGTAAGGAGTCTGGGTGCAACAGCTGGTGTTTGACGCCATTTGAATAATAGTGAAATCTGTCCGGAGAATTAGGAATGTAGGAACAGGAGTTCAGCCATTCAGCCCCTCGAGCCTGTTCCAACATTCAATGAGATCATGGCTGATCTGTATCCCAAATCCATCCACCCGCCTTGGCTCCATCTCCCTGAATACCCTTGACTAGTAAAAATCTATCGATCTCAGATTTAAAATTATTAATTGAGCTAGCATCTACTGCTTTTTTGTGGGAGAGAGTTCCACACTTCTACCACCCTTTGCGTGAAGAAGTGTTTCCTAATTTCTCTCCTGAATGGCCTGGCTCTGATTTTAAGATTATGCCACCTTGTCTTAGACTCCCCCACCAGCGGAAAAGGTTTCTTTCTCTCTACCCTATCAATTCCTTTCAAAATCCTAAAAACCTCAATCAAATCACCCCTTAACCTTCCATTTTCCAGGGAATACAGGCCTAGTTTATGTAATCTCTCTTCATAATCTAACCCTTGGAGCTCTGGTAACATTCTTGTGACTCTGCGCTGCACTCCTTCCAAGGCCAATATGTCCTTTCTGAGGTGCGGTGCCCAGAACTGTACACAGTACTCCAGATGTGGTCTAACCAGGGCTCTGTATAGCTGTAGCAAAACTTCTCCCTGTTATATTCTAGCCCTCTAGTTATAAAGGCTAATACTCCATTAGCCTTTCTGATTATTTTTTGTACCTGACTACTAGATTTTAGTGATCTGTGTACATGGACACCTAAATCTCTTTGGACATCCACCATTCCTAGCTTTTCACCATTTAAAAAATACTCGGATCTATCCTTCTTTGGTCCAAATTGGATGACCTCACACTTACCTGTGTTGAAATCCAAATGCCACAATTTTGCCCACTCACTTAATCTATCAATGTCTCTTTGTAATTTTATGCTTTGTCTACAATACTTACTATGCCACCAATCTTTGTGTCATTCACAAACTTGGATATTTGGTTCTCTATTGTGTTATCCAAGTCATTAATAAATATAGTGAATAGTTGAGGCTCCAGCATAGATCCTTGTGGGACACCACTAATCGCTTCCATCCAATTTGAATAAACAACCCATTATCCCTACTCTCTGTCTTCTACTGCCTAACCAATCTCCGAACCAGGTCAATAATTTGCCTTCAATTCCATGAGCTTTAATGTTAGCTAAGTCTCTTATGTGGAACCTTATCAAATGCCTTCTGCAAGTCCATATAAACTACATCCATAGACTTTAATTACTTCCTCAAAAAATTCAATTAGATTCGTTCAATTACGTTTGTTTGACATGACCTCCCCGCTACAAATCCATGTTGGCTCTCTCTAATCAGCTCAAATTTCTCCAAATGCTCAGTCACTCTGTCCTTAATTACAGATTCCAATAACTTCCCCACAACAGTTGTTAGACTAACAGATCTATAACTTCCTCTCTATTATCTAATTGGAGGGAGGCTGTCACTTTTATGTCCTCTCAGTCAGGCCCCTAATGCTCGAGTGCAATACATGATCTTAATTTACTGACCTATCTCGGTAGCATTGCAGCTGCTTTGAGAGATCCACTTAACATCCAGTAACCAATTTTTGCTGTTGCTCATCATCAAAATTGGGCGGGCTGTCAAATCGGAATTCGACCCAATCCCGTCAGTTTCCCGCCGGGCAGATTAGGTTAAAATTACCTTCACATGTTCCTGATTACTTCTGGGTAAGACCCAGATCTCTTCACTTGCTCTTCCACCTTAGCCAAGAGATGCAGTTATCTATTTAGCTTTTGAAACCAATTCTCTGAATCTATTATGCATGTGCAGTTTTAGAGGTTTCCAATCCTCTTAGTGCAACTGTTGTACCATACAATAACAATACTGCACGGTACATGGAGCATATTATACTGGTGAGAGTCTAGAACATACATGCCCAAGGAGGGCATATACTCTGTGCATTGCTGTACTGGGCTTTACAAGAGAAGACACTGAAAGCATAGGTACAAAGGAATTGCTAGATGAAACAAGACCACAGTCCATCTAGTTCGCCATCTACCATTCTGGTAGTCGCATGATACAATGATAATGGAGTTGTTGACTAATCATGGCATAGCAGTAGCACGTTTGGGACTTTACCCTTCCTACATCCTTAATAAGCAGAATGATGCATCTTTCACAGACCTTTTTTTAAAAAATAGATCAGTGCTCGAATCACAAACAGGAACAATAATTAACTTCCTGCGACACAAAATATTCGTTAAATAACTGGACAACGTTTCTGATGGATTTTGTGTGAAGTGGTATCCGGGAGGGACTGCATGTGTTGAATATCTTAGTCCTAATGCAATTCGCTACGCATGGGGTTTCTCCCCCAGTATTTGTAAGCACCGTAAGATTCTGCTCTTGACACCAGTGAAGAGCATGTTGGTAGGAACAGGCCTCCGTATCCACAATTATTTATTAAAAAAAAATTAATAATTCTGCAGATAAGTGAAACCAATTTCATTCTTTAGAAAATAAATATCAGACTGTAATCTAACACATTACTGTAGGTGGTAGTAACGGACAATCTGAAGATTTCCTACAGACCGTGAGAGTATTGCATTTGTTTTTGACATGGAATTTGGTTGACGGCATTAATTTTGTTTGCCGTGTACGCTTTGCTCTAAATCCTCGCTGATGAATATTCAACTAGAGCTGTTGAAAATCGTTCAACACGCAGTTGGCAGTAATTCCGGCTATTTGCACACTGAGAGGACAAAAAGCAGATTACGGTGGCCATTTTGAAAGAAACATGCATGTTTTCAGAATCCCAGATAAATCCTCATTATAAAAATAAAATTACTGGAGTTTTCCGGTCAAGTCGATTATTAAACTATTTTCCACGTAGCTATTTCTTTCTTTTTCTGGCCAGATAGCGTTCCTTTAAAATGTCAATTGACGAAAGCAATGTGCCTGTAGGCTTGAAGGTACAAAGCAGATTCAGAGCCTGACAGAACAAAACCAGTAACCTCCCCCGCTGCGATGGGAGCCTTGTAGTGATATACTGAATTTGAATCAGTGCTGGAAAGCTCCGCTCGCCATTTTGCCTGGCAGCGAGTGACTTTGGAGTTTTAAGCACCTGAAAAACAACACCACTTGCCAGCTTACAAAGCTTTCCCTCCATTTCTGCTCCTCCCATTGCTTCTCTCTCGACTTCCAGCTGCCAATATTTGTGACCCATGTCTCCCAACACCTCGTTAACGCCAAAAAAGGCAACTGATTCACTGGAATACTAAGGAATAAGCTTCTGCTGGTCGCAGCTTGCGTTAATGCCTATAAAGTGCAACCAGGGTCGTGGAGCTGTACCCCAACAAAGAGTAGGATTGGCTACCTTCCAGGAGGGAGAGCAGAAGGGGAGGGTGAGAGAGAAAGTAGCAGAGAGAGAAGGAGTGGGAGGGAACAGGAGAGAGAGAGGGAGTGGCAGAGCGAGAGGGAGTGGCAGAGAGAGATGGTGGGAGAAGGAAGAGGGAGGAGAGAGGGTTAGGGGAGGGAAAGTGAGAGGGAGAAGGTAGATGAAGAGGGAAAAGGAAGAGGGAAGAGGGAAGGGGAAAGAGGATGGTGTAAGAGTGAGAGTGAGAAGGAGGAGGAGAAAGAGGGTGAGGAAGGAGAAGAAAGGAGAAAAGCCTTTATTTTAGTTTGTGCTGCTCATTGTATTTTTGCAACCAATCCCCAATATAAGTTGTGTTCTATGATTGAAATTCATGTGAAACAAAAAATAAAACCATTCAGCGGGAGTTAAGGAGCACGTTCTAGTTACCGATTCACAAAAAGGCGTGCATGCAATTGAAAAGGTGCAGGGAAAATCGACAATTATCCCAATTGTAATGGGGATGGGCATTGTGGGAAAATTAGAGAAGTTTAAACCTCCCCCTCTGCCGGTCTAGGTGAGGGGGGTGGGAGGGGAATCTCATCAAGGTGGATAAAATACTAAGTAGACTGAAGATAAGGTAAACCCAGAAATACCTCAATGCAAGTCGGTAATTAGGATCAGAGAACAAAAATGTAAATTAACGAAAAGTAAATTGATTAGGATCAATGGAGGTGTTTTTGACTTTGAGTGATGCTTTCAATGGAAATTAAAATGGGGAGAGATGTATAATGGGCGACAGATCCGAAATCGCCCGTTTTATACTATCGCCCAAAATCAAAAATTACCCCCAATATTCAAAGGGGGTAGATTTTGACTTTGTGTGATAGTGGGAAACGGGTGATGGCAAGTCGGAAGTCTATTAGACATCTCTCCTGATTTTCATTTCTATTGAAGTCAACGGAAATAAAATTCGGGATCGCTATCCCCATTTTACATTATCGCACAACGTCAAGATCTAGCCCAAAGAAAGAACTTGCATTTGTTCAGCACCTTTCACGGACTCAGGACGTCCTACAGTGATTCGTTGTTCGATGAGGTACTTTTGAATCGTGTTGCTGTAAGAACACAGTCAATTTTCCTCCCTGTTACAAAGGATCTGGCAAAGTGGTCCTTACCTGGGCAACCGAACTTTAATGCACTTCAGCTGGAACCGAGATAAAAAGCTCAGAAATGGAGGTAATGCTGCTAATCGTTGACAAGAGAAACAAAGAATTTAAAGAGTGAGCTTCATCATCACAGTGAAGATATAGGATCAACTGTTGCATCCCTTATTTATTGAGTTACTTATGTCTTTTGGCTGATGGGGTGAGGTGGAAGGAGTCGCCACACTCACAAATAATAATGAATTTGGCTGTTTTTCAGTCAGCAAGTCGCAACTTCCACGATGAGCAGCAATCAGAGATATGGCAGGACGAGACCATGGAGCAATTTGAACACAGGGTTGAGAATTTTAAATTTGAGGCATTGCTGGATCAGGAGCCAATATAAGTCAGTGAGCACAGGGATGATGGATGAATGGGACCAGATCAGATCAGCCATGATCTTATGAAATGGCGGAGCAGGCTCGAAGGACCGACTGGCCTACTCCTGCTCCTATTTCTTATGTTCTTATAATATTTTCTTCCCATCCCACATCTGTGGAAGGATTTGGACGCAATGTCCATGACATTCACTTCACTTGTGCCTCTCGACTAGAGTGGGCCACAGACGCACGACTGTCACCATGAATCTGTGCTGGATCCCTGGCTCTGAATTCTGGGTTGACATTGAGCGGGATACTCGGTCCGGTGGGTGTGGCTGGTCCCCACGTGATCATATGGGTTGTGGGAGCCCATGAAACTCTCCTGCCGTATAGGACTAACCACCCTATGGGCTGGCATAAAGATGGTCACGGCCATGGAAGGAATGTTCACGTCGCGGCCAGTCAGGCTGCTAATTAGCCTGTGAATCTCTGCTGCCCGTATCCTAACTCGCAGCAAGTCCCATTCATCCATCATCCCTGTGCTCACTGACTCATATTGGCTCCTGATCCAGCAATGCCTCGAATTTAAAATTCTCAACCCCGTGTTCAAATTCCTCCATGGTCTCGTCCCGCCATATCGCTATAATCTCCTCCAGCCCTGCAACCTTCCAAGAATTCTGCGTCCCTCCAATTCTGGCCTCTTGTCCATCCCCCATTTCCTTCACCCCACCATTGGTAACCGTTCCTTCAGCCGTCTAGGCCCAATGCTGGGGAATTCCCTTCCTAAACTTCTCCATCTCTTAAACTCTCTCTCCTCCTTTAAGACACTCCTTAAAACCTACCTCTTGGACCAAGATCAACTGTCCTAATGTCTCCTTCTTTGGCTTGGTGTCAATTTTTGTCTGATCACACTCCTGTGAAGCGCTTTGGGACATCTTACTATGTTAAAGGTGCTATATAAATGCAAGTTGTTATTGTTATTGAATCATTCCTCTACTTCACACAATTCTCCAAAGGAAGATACAAAAACAACAACCACCATAAATTTGTCAGTAGTAATGGAATTTCAAAAAGCCCCAAATTTTGCCACATCCCTTGCCAACTCCAACACCTCAGCCATTTAATAACTAATAAGAACATGAGAACATAAGATAAGAAATAGGAGCAGGAGTAGGACATACGGCCCCTCGATCCTACTCCACCATTCAATAAGATCATGGCTGATCTTCTACATCAACTCCACTTTCCCGCCCGATACACATATCCCTTGATTCCCTTAAGAGTCCAAAAATCTATCGATCTCAGCCTTGAATATACTCAATGACTGAGCATCCACAGCCCTCTAGGTTAGAGACTTCCAAAGATTCACAATCCTCCGAGTGAAGAAATTCCTCCTTATCTCAGTCCTAAATCGCTGACCCCTTATCCTGAGACTATGTCCCCTAGATCTAGACTCTCCAGCCAGGGGAAACAGCCTCTCAGCATCTATCCTATCAAGCCCCCTCAGAATCTTATATGTTTCAATGAGATCACCTCTCATTCTTCTAAACTCCAGAGAGTATAGGCCCATTCTACTCGATCTTTCCTTATAGGACAATCCTCTCATCCCAGAAATCAATCTAGCGAACGTGCATTGCACCACCTCAAGGGCAAGTATATCCTTCCTTAGATAAGGAGAACAAAACTGTACACAGTACTCCAGATGTGGTCTCACCAAAGCCCTGTAAAATTGAAGCAAGACTTCCTTACTCTTGTACTCCAACTCCCTTGCAATAAAGGCCAACATACCATTTGCTTTCCTAATTGCTTGCTGTACCTGCATGTTAACTTTCTGTGTTTCATATACAAGGACACCCAAATCTCTCTGAACACCAACATTTAATAGTTTCTCATCATTTAAAAAATATTCTGTTTTTCTATTCTTCCTACCAAAGTGAATAATTTCACATTTTCCCACATTATACTCCATCTGTCACCTTCTTGCCCACTCACTTAACCTGTCTATATCCCTTTGCAGACTCTTTGTGTCCTCCTCACAGCTTACTTTCCCACCTAGCTTTGTACTGTCAGCAAACTTGGATACATTACACTCGGTCCCTTCATCTAAGTTATTAATATAGATTGTAAATAGCTGAGGCCCCAGCACTGATCCTTGTGGCACCCCACTAGTTACAGCCTGCCAACCTGAAAATGACCTGTTTATTCCTACTCTCTGTTTTCTGTCCATTAGCCAATCCTCTATCCATGCTAATATATTACCCCCAACCCCATGAGCCTTTATCTTGTGTAACAACCTTTTGTGTGGCATCTTATCGAATGCCTTTTGAAAATCCAAATATACTACATTCACTGCTTCCCCTTTATCTACCTGCTAGTTACAGCCTCAAAAAACTCCAGCAGAATTGTCAAACATGATTTCCATTTCATAAAACCATATAGACTCTGCCTAATCATATTATGATTTTTTAAGTGCCCTGTTACTAAGTCCTTAATAATAGATTCCAGCATTTTCCTGATGGATGACTGATGTCAGGCTAACTGGCTTGTGGTTCCCTGTTTTCTCTCTCCCTCCTTTCTTGAATAGCTGTGTTACATTTGCTACCTTCCAATCCACTGGGACCGTTCTCGAATCTAGGGAATTTTGGAAGATCTAATGCATCCACTATCTCTGCAGCCTCCTCTTTTAGAACCCTACGATGTAGGCCATCAGGTCCAGGGGATTTGTCGGCTTTTAGTCTCCAAGACACAGGAATGAAAAAAAAGACCTATTTTACAACAAGACTTTTGGTATCCAGTTTATATTTTAGCAATTTCTGGTCACACCACTCAAAAACAGATGGGAGACAAACCTAATCAAGACACTTTTTAAGACTCTGAAAATCCTGCACTTTGTGCCACAGAGGCAGCTGTTTCACAACTGGGCGGTGATATATCGACTTTAAAGGAAAGGGAGAGATCAGCTAAGCCCTTGGATAACTTGCAAAAAATTGTTATAACTTAGCTTGGGGGAGAAAGGGGTCTTTATAAAATAGAACTTAAATCCAGCACACATTAAAAATCTTGGCTATTTAAATTCACTTAAAAGCACACACACTAATGCAAGTGACAGGAAGACAAAGATATTAGATTGGATCACAAGTCAAACACTAACTTAAGGATAGTGGTACACTTGCATTCATTTAACATTCCACTGTGCACCATTTCAAATGGAGGTTTAAATAAGTATTTATATTAAAGTGGTTAATGCTTCCGGATAGTCCTATGGCCCATGTTAAACACTGATCCATTAACATTGGCAACAGTATTTCTGCTCTAAATCTCACAAGAGAGGGGGAAACTCGAAAGGTGAGAAAAGATCGAGACAAAGAAACCAGAAACCCTGAAAATAAGAGGAACATGGAAATACTAAGATTGAAATGGATAAAGACTCTCGGGGTAGAAATTGGTAAGACCATTCTTTGAGTGTAAAACGGGCACAAAGTATACCAATTTAACAGTGGAAAGGCCTGCACCCAATCTGCGCAGACGTTGGTCCCACTGCTAAATTCGTGGGGCCCTTTCAGTTGGGGCATGCGCCCAGATCAAAATCAACCCCTCAAAGTCAAAAAGAAGCCATGAATGGAGGTGTGAGAAGCTGAGAAATCAAAAGGCATTGTTGACCATGATGGAAACATCAATTCTTTGGACCGGTTGCCAGCAGCGAAAGGGACCTAGAAAATGACTGGACAGTATTAGGGCTTTTTTAAATTATCATTCTTCTGTACGTGGGCGTCACTGGCACGGCCGGCATTTATTGCCCATCCCTAGTTGCCCTCGAGAAGGTGGTGGTGGGCCCTCTGGAAGTGGTGATAGCATAACAGGCATAATTAATTCAGGATTGTTTTGAGTAGATATCTAACCTCGCATATGCGATGCCCCTCGAAGAGAGAAAGAGGAACGATTAATCATTGACTGTCTTCCAAAACCTAAAAACTGAAAGTGAAGCATTCGGAAAAATGTCTCCAAAGAACAGGATGGGCGTTGAGATTCTGTACTTTCTCAAAATAAGCAAAGATTCACCATTTAAGAGCGGTGTCTACGTTGTTCAACAGAAGACTCAACTCCTAACCTGCTGCATGTACAGGAACTCGAAGATCGCAAGAACAAATGCTGTGATTCGCACTTTATGGGCTAGTTCTTCTCACAGGAACTTCAAAATATAAAGGGCGAAAAAACAAAACCCAGATATTTTACAGAGTTTTTTTCCTCCAGCCTGGCAGCAGCCAACCCTTAATAATTAGATGTCAAATTAAACAGCCAAAACCTGCTGCAATGATTAGAGCAATATCGTTGTGTATAACCAACAATGTACTGATCTCCTGCGATATCACAGGCAATTATCACCCTGCACTAAGTGGGAAAGAGGAAGAAGAATTTTAATAATTACTTCTCACATTAGTAATTTATATGCAATGAGGCCCACACTAGCCCTGGGGAGCAAAGAAGCACCATTATGCTGCATGATGGAGGGGGGGGGCGGTGAGGGGGGCGGGGGGGGGAAGAGAGAGAGAGAGAGAGAAAGAGAGAGAGAAAAAGAGAGAGAAAGAGAGAGAGAGAGAGAAAACACATAGATACACACAAACAGTAGTAAAAATTATCTGCTCTTCATCTAATTCACACAGGACAGGAAAAAAGGCACTAGGAGTTATCTGTAAGATTCATTTTATAAAGTAGTTATCGGAATCGCCATAATCAACAGAAAACTCTGGCCTCTTCCTCAAATGCATCAAAAGGTACATCTCTGAAGTTAAAAAAATAAGTACGGCTGTGCTTCGTGGCAAAATTTAGCAGGTCACAAGTTTATTTGACAGAAAGTACCTATTTTAATAGAACATCCATTAATTGTTTAAAAAAGATGCAACTGACAACACAATATTTCTTCAGGTAGCTCTCCGATTGTATCACTCATTCCAAATTCCATTGCTGTACACAATCGTCTGCCACTTCCGCTACACTTCACACATGCCAAAGTTTTTTCCACTTTTTTTTCCATCGCATCAAGAACATCAATTAGCAAAGAGAAACAAGCAGGAAATAACAGAGGCCAAACTGTCAGAATTAATTCTGCAGCAATAGCTTTGTGCATTGTACACGCGCCACTCTTAAAACCAGAAGGCACAGCTCCCATTAACCTGAACTCAATACAGCCACTCAGCCCCTGTGCCAAGACAGCAGCCTGGCAGCAATCAAAGACATTCGGCATAAATTTAATTATAATGACACTCTACAAGTTAATTTTATCCAATGACTAACAATTTAAGTTTTATTTTGATAGTAGTGTATAATGCCCTAGCGTTTAGCTCTGTGTAAAACTTTGGGGTAAGTTTTTTTTAAATCCCCTCAGGGAACAGATGTGAAAACCATCTTTCCGAACATTTTAATTTATCAAATTTAAAAACATTAGAGGGTCACTTTACTAATTCCGTATTTTGTTCATAATTATTACAGCGGCAACAAGACGCCGTAGAATGACAGAAAGGCAGTAAGGAAAAGAACCAGCATCTGTCATGTGAAAAGCCTCTTCTCCCTCGTCTCATTGCTATTTGTGGGAGCTTGCTGTGCACAAATTGGCTGCCGCATTTCCTACATTACAACAGTGACAACACTTCAAAAGTACTTCATTGACTGTGAAGCACTTTGGGGTGTCCTGAGGTCGTGAAAAGGAAGATGGGGTACAACACTGCAGTGCCAGCACCCTGACCTGTGCTCCCTTCACATGTAGCTCAATACTTGGGTTGGCAGACTGGTAATTAACAGATCAGACTGCAAATCTCCCTTATAGAACCAGACATCGGAAATGCAGTGAGAATGATCTACACTGACCATATCTACAATGGGCTTCAATCTCCCAATGCAGTGCTTAAGTCAGGTGTTCTGACAACAGCTAAAGAATATTGTTACAGTACATGTAAAGTAATGTGCATTGTTATAGTATGCGCAATGTAAGGTGCATTGTTATAGTATGTGCAATGTAAGGTGCATTGTTATAGTACGCGCAATGTAAGGTGCATTGTTATAGTACGCGCAATGTAAGGTGCATTGTTATAGTATGCGCAATGTAAGGTGCATTGTTATAGTACGCGCAATGTAAGGTGCATTGTTATAGTACGCGCAATGTAAGGTGCATTGTTATAGTACGTGCAATCTAAGGTGCATTGTTACAATATGCGCAATCTAAGGCGCATTGTTACAATACGTGCAATCTAAGGTGCACCGTTACGGTAAGCGCAATCTAAGGTGCATTGTTACAGTACGTGCAATATAAGGTGCATTGTTATAGTACATGCAATCTAAGGTGCATTGTTACTGTGCGCGCAATGTAAAGTGCATTGTTATAGTACGTGCAACGTAAGGTGCATTGTTATAGTACGCACAACATAAGGTGCAGTTACAGTACGCACACTGTAGAGTACATTGTTACAATACATGCAATGTAACGTGCCATTGTTACAGTACACGCAATGTAACGTGTATTTTACAGTACACTTAATATAACGTGCATTGTTATAGTGCATTTAATGTAACATGGATTGTTCGAGTACACTTAATGGGAATAGGGCTAGATGAAGTAGGGTGGGAGGAGGCTTGTGTGGAGCATAAACGCCAGCATAGACCAGTTGGGCCAAATGGCCTGTTTTTATGTTGTAAATTCTATGTAATTCTATATAATGTAGCATGTATTGTTACAGTACACTTAATGTAACGTGTATTGTTATAGTACACTTAATGTAACGTGTTTTGTTATAGTACACTTAATGTAACATATAGGAATTTTGAAAAATTCTCCAACCTTAATTAATTTCGATCAAAACTTTTTTTTCTGTTACTGTAAATGAGTCATTTGGCAGTTCCTGGGGAGGATTTTAACTGCAGCCCCCACTGCTGTTTAAAGTCTGGAGGTGGTTTTCCCCTGTACCAGCCTGGCCAGCACGAGACACTATCACTTTTAGGCTACCTGTTTAGGTTGGCAAAGAAGTTTCCCAGATATCCAAAAAGGGACCGCAGCCAGAAATAAAAGTGACTCCCACACAACCGCACAGGTACAGCTGCTTCCGTGTCACTGTCAGGGCTGCAGAAACCACCCCTGCAATTTCACCAGATTCTACAGCACAGGAGGGCCCACCGGTCATCAAAGGCTCTGGATATGGGTTTCACTGAAGACTCACCACTAACTCTCAGAGCTAGCGGTTTTACAGCAGATTGTCCACAAGTCAGAAGATCACCTCAGACATCAAGAACAGAGGAACAGGAGTAGGCCATTCAGCCCCTCAAGCCCGTTCTGTCATTCTATTAGATCTTGGCTGATCTGTACCTCAAATCCATCTGCCCCCTTTGATCCATATCCCTTGATACCCTTACCTAACAAAAATCTACCAATCTCAGTTTTGAGAATTTCAACTGACCCAGAATCCACAGCCTTTTGGGGGAGAGAGTTCCACATTTACACTACTCTTTGTGTGAAAAAAGTGCTTCCTGATTTCACTCCTGAATGGCCAGGCTCTAATTTTAAGATTTTGCCTCCTTCTTCTTTGGAATTCCCCTACCAGAGGAAATAGTTTCTCTGTATCTGCCCTATCGGATCCCTTTATCTTTTTAAACACCTCAATTAGATCACTCCTCTATCTTCTATACTCAAGGGAATACAAACCAAGTTTTTATTCAAAATTTTCCGTGTGCTCAACAGTTACAGAAAATAAATGTCAAGGCGGATAGATCAGAGCAAAGCTGAAGTTTAAAAATGCGTGTGTCATTAGTACTGAATAATCACCATCTGAATATTCATGTAATGTTTGCACAATGGTTCAAAACTGTTAAATTATACATACATTACCTTGTACTGAAGGCAAATTAGAATCAAAACACATCTATTTGATAATCATTAAGTTATGCAGAAAACACTCAGTATAATATCTCCATGCGGTGAACGAACAGATTTTGTAGTTTATAACAGTTTTAGTAGAGGTTAACATAATAACCAACAATGAAAATAGCATGCAAGCACCAAGAGGTTACTGTATGCCTACACCTCCATCAAAGTATCAGACTGGATTTAAAGAAAATACATTTAAAAATATAGATTTTGAGGGGAGGTGGAGATCACAAGCTTCTCAGCAGAAAGATGCTGACAAGTTTGGCATCCTTCTATGCACTCTTTTCTTGCACTGTGATTAATCCAGATAGAACGTCTTTCATCAGCAGACCTGCCTCTTGGCCTTTAGGCCTCGAGATGGCAGGCAACCCAATTAGCTGAGAAGAGAGGTCCCCTCACAGCAAGGCAGGACATGTGCCTTGGGTAATGAGATGGCTTGCACGATCATATGTATATTAAATTTCAGGAGGAAAATTAATGGAGACTTAATACCGTAAAGCTTGCCCCAAAGTAAAATCTGCATCAAAAATCTGCATAGCAAACCCCCAGAGATCACATTAAACCAAGATAAAACAGTATCCGTGGGAAGTTTACCAAGGAATTGTATTTAATTGCTCAATGTAGGGATAGACCCATACAGTGAAGACTAAATTATATAGGCTATAGACACCCTTTCACCAAGTCTTTAACGTCAGCAGAGCCCAATGCTTAAAATGCCAAACAATATAATGTTAAAGATCCAACTGCCGCCACCTCTTTTTTTTTGCCTACTCTGCAATACCAGTTCAAATTTTCCAAACGTGCCGTTCAGTAACTGAGCCGGATGACTGATCCCTTTCAGAATCCCCCAATACCCCTACCCCACCCCCACAGTGTGATCCCCTTACAGGCTTCCTCCTGCACCCAGTGCCTCATGCATTTCAGACATGTAGGGCTCAATTTTAAAAGAGTGGCAGGATGGCAGCTGGGGGGCGGTCAATGGGCACGCGGCAAATCCGAATAAAAAAAAATTACCTTTCCCCACCTGGTCGCGAGGTAATTGATGCTCAATAATCTTGAGTGGTGGGGGGGTCACAAAAATCAGGGGTGGGGAACGAAGATGGGGGGGGAGAACAAAGATGAGGGGGGACATCGGACATCATCGGGGGGGGGAAGACATCGGGAAACATCAGAGAAGAGACACTGGAGAAGAGACATCGGGGGGGGGTGGTGAGACATCGGACATCGGAGCAGGAGGGTGCAGGTGACATCGTTTGAAAGGTAGGTTTATTTACTTTTTTAACTTTGTGAAATGTTATTTTATTTAATTTATTTAGTTTATTTTTGCCTGATCCGGTCCTGGTTTCGCCAGGAGTGAATCGGAAGCCAGGGGAAAGCCGCCCAGGTAAGCTGAAAATCGTTGTAAAAAATAAAGTACCTCAATGCTTCTTTAAATATCATCGCCCCGGCTTTAATTGCAGGCGGGACTTCTGGATTCCAGAACCCCGCGCACACACAGATGCAGACGCGGAAGTCGGCGGGTTGGAGCCGGGTTCCTTACCTGTTCCGGATTTTACCGATTTCCGCTGCTCCCCACCCCCATAACAACTTGCATTTATGTAGTGCCTTTAATGTAGTAAAACGTCCAAAGGCGCTTCACAGGAACGTTAGGAAGCAAAACTGACACCGAGCCACAGAAGGAGACATTAAGACATGTGACCAAATACTTGGTCAAAGAGGTAGGTTTTAAGCAGAGTCTTAAAGAAAAAGAGAGAGAGACAAAGAAAACGACCAACCCAGCCTGGAATATCACCAGCCTGGCATGGAATATACAACCTGGCATGAAATACCACAAAACTGGCTTGGACTACCGACCGACATGGAACACCCCATTTCCAAAGTCAATTCCACACCCACTCCGCACCCACCCCCCACCCCCATGCCCATGCCGCCAGTGGCATAGCAGCATCAGCGATGAACATAAACAGCCGCCCCACTAGCAACACTGCAAAACCTGACCCCCGATCCCCAAGCAAGGTTAAGGACCGGGGAATTAGAAGTCTCCACTGCGTGCCTGGCTGCTTCCCCACTGCTGCCGGCACTCTTAAGTCAACCGTGGAACGTAAACAGGGCGGATTCTGAAGCCGCAGCTCTCTGAAGGGCTGCTTCAAACCGAAGCGCTTTCACAATATAAAGGCGTACAAGATACATTTAATCCAAAGGGAACCTGGCAGCTAAATCTTTGCATGGGTTCGTGCTGTAGCCCACCTTATAAAAATAGTTTTATTAAAACGAAACAGACGTGGGACTCACCGCACAAATACTTCACTTGGTGTGGTCGCAGCAATCTCAATAGAAATGCATGCAACTATACCATGCTACAGGTACTATACATATCTATTTAAGGCACTGTGTTGGAGAGTGTACTAAGCTGCTTAGCTGAATATAAATAGCTACTTCAATATTTCACTGAAATGGAATGCTAAAATATTGTATTTTACCACAGTTCGAGTGTTGGAGCCTCCTCAATGATGCACCAATACAAAATACCTCCCTTTTCAATCAAAGTCCAAGGACATTCATCCCAATAGTATCTTAGGGGTGCACAATCTACCTAAATCGTGTGTATCTGAACCCCTTTTCAGGACAGAACATTCTAGCTCCTAAGTTTGCGCAGCTGAATCATGGAAGCTTTGCAGACGTCAACACACATCAGTTAGCAACTGTCTCAGACACACTGGGACTAATTTTGACTTTGGACGATAGTGGAAAATGCTCAATATCAGCCCGGCCACCCATTAAACACATCTCTCCATTTTCATTTCCATTGACCTCAAAGTCAAAAATGACCCCCCTTTTTTTCCCTAATCACACTTCCATGCCCTTGACAGTAGTCAGGGGTTGCAAGACACCATCTCTTAAGAAATATGGTATTCAGGGGTTGGACTGTTCATGAGAAAGACACGAAAGAGGAAGAGGGAATTTTAAAAAAAGAGAGCACCATTACACTTCTGTGATTCTGTTCCAGATTGTGCCAGGTCAGTTCAGGTCAAACCAAATTAAATACCCAAACAGATGACGATTTATTCTTCTGCATCGTCTTACTCTTGGAGATTAGGGCCCATAACCTGGGCTCATGCATTTTTAAACAAGACCTGCCCATTTGAATGAGGGAGGCAAAGTCTCAGAAGGCAATTCACCTCAGACGCTCAGTTTTTTTTTTGCACTACAATGCCTTGGATTAGTCAATGATCTTAAGGGAATAGTGAATGCTACATTGTGAATGAACCTGGTTCATTGCCTTCAACTGGCAGAGTGACAATATTAAGTTGTATTGGCCCCTTCGCTACAAGATGACCATCTGTCCAGTGTCGCATCTTAAGAATGGCCATAATTCCTGCATTCCTTTTTTTTTGCAGTGTAACTGATGTGTGATTCTCTCTCTCTCCCTCCCCCCCCCCCCCCCACTTTCTCCTGGCAGTGAAATTGCTTTTTAGAGGTACATGGATTTTGGGGAGACAGTTAAGGAGCAAGGTCAGGTCAGCCATGGATCAGCTGGTAGCCTCTAGGTGTGGGTTCAAGTCCCACTCCAGAGACTTGAGCACAAAATCCAGGCTGACACTACAGTACTGAGAGAGTGCTGTACTATCGGAGGTGCCATCTTTCAAATGAGATGTTAAACCAAGGCCCTGTCTGCCCTCACAGGTAAAAGATCCCATGGCACTGTTTCAAAATAGAGCAGGGGAGTTCTCACCAGTGTCCTGGCCAATATTTTCCCCTCAAACATCACCTAAAACAGTATATATTGTCATGATCACATTGCAGTTTGTGGGAGCTAGCTGTGTGCAAATTGGCTGCCGCATTTCCTATATTACAACAGTGTGTACTGGACTAGTAATCCGTGCCTCCAACTAGCACGGGTCAGAAAACAGGGCTATAACACTGCAGTCCTGATTCTCTGACCACTACTGGTGCCAGAGAGGCACAGCACCAGGAACAAGTCTCGTTGAATCTGTCCTTACACGAGAGTATGGCAATAGCACAATCCCCTCACCAATCACTGCTTTAATTTGACTATCTGTACATCAAATGATACTCAACAGTCAAGAGTCTCCAGGGAAGCTCTTCCCCATGCTTAGTATTGCTTTCGAATTTTCTCACAAAAATGTTCTCAGGTGTGAATTCAATCATTTTTGCCAACTTATTCTCTTCACAAAGAAGTTGCTTGTTGAAGCAGCAAATCAGAATAGTCACCGTGGCAGCGCTAGACGGAATTATAAGACAATAATTCTATCTGTAATTAATCGTTCTCCGCCCCTCACTGATTCAACTGCTGCGGTAAGAACATTTACACCTGTTCCTCACCTCAGCAACATGGTCACCTCAGCCTTTCCCCCCTTGTGCCTCTGTGAAGTACCTGGGGACGTTTTTCGATGTTGAAGGCGCTATATAAATGCAAGTTGTTTGTTACCCGACGACAAAATACAAAAACATTTTTTGCCTCCATGCCCTGACCAATGTCAACATTTTTGTTTTCATTTAAAAACAGCAAGTGAAACTTTACGTATTGCAGGGAGCAAAAGGGAGGAAATAAAGGCTCAGCGTGCAGCATTTCAGACACAAAGCACAGACCGCAAAACATCAGGTTCATGACTGAGTAATCCAGCGACCTTTGACAATCTGACCTTTTTTCTGAAGCAAACTGGGCAGAGTTGGCATCGGTTCAGTTCTTGGATCGGGCAGGCTTGTTTGTGAGTGGGAAGTTTTGACATTTCTAAAACGTAGACTAGACACCAAGACCCTTGATCTATAAAGTCTGCTTTTTCCACTCTTATAGCGCGCAGGACATTGTGGTAAAAAGTCTGATGCACCACTCTGAGCTGCACGTCGGGACCATGTGCCGCAAAAATTGAAAAGAAAGGAAGAACTTGTATTTATATGGTGCCTTTCAGGAGGTTCCAAGTCACTTCACTGGCAATGAATTGCTTTTGAAGTGTAGTCACTGCTGTAATGTACAAAATATGGCAGCCAATTTGCGCACAGCAAGGTCCCACAAACAGCAATGAGAGAAATGGTCAGTTAATCTGTTTTTGGTGATGTTGGTTGAGGGATGAATATTGGCCAGGACACCAGGGAGAACTCATCTGCTCTTCTTCGAATTGTGCCTCGGGATCTTTTACGTCCACCTGAAAGGGCAGACGGGGCCTCAATCTGACATCCAATCTGAAAGTGCAGCACTCGCTCACTACTGCACTGGAGTTTCGGCCTAGATTACATGCTCAAGTCTCTGGGGTGGGACTTGAATCCATGATCTCCTGACTCAGAGGTGAGAGTTGCTACCACTGATCCAAGCTGACTTTCCCGGTCTGTGATATGGGGAGAAAAACTGAAGGCTGGAAGTGTGCAATTTCGAACTACGCACGTACCCACTGGTTTTGTGGATGAATCTCTTTCCTTTGCCCACCCCACTGCATTCATCACCCAGGCAGACCTGACAGGTTCGATCCTTAACCTGCGCTGAATTAGTTGAGGCTTCAGTTAGCTTCAGCACCCTTTTGGTTAGGGAGGGGGCGGTGGGGGGGAATAAAATCAGCCAGGGTTTCTGCTCCTGATCACCATCCACATGGACTGCTGATGCCTGTGGGACTGGGCCCCAGTGAGGGTCAGCACCCAGGGGAGAGAAGGTAGGAGGAAAAGGTGCAGGAGTTGGGAAAAATGAGAGCCCTGATTTTAACCTAACCCGCCCGGTGAGAAGGGAATGGGTTTGGGTCGGACACCCGACTTACAGCACGCCCACTTTCACACTTCATTGAAATCAGGGTGTAAATTGGGCATATGGCCTGAACCCGCCCCGTTCTCACTGTGAGGGCGGGGGGGGGGGGGGGGGGGGGGGGGGAGTTAGATTAAAATCAGGGCTTAAATCTCCATCTGTAAACAACAAACAATTTTTTCTATTCCTGTATGCCAGCTTATCTGTCCAAAAATCGTCTTTATAATGGTGCCAAGTTGGTTGAATTTTAGAATTCATTCATCCGCCGCGGTTTCATCACACGGATGCTGCAGCTGTGCAGTAAAAACGCAGCCTGAATCTGGAGTCGGGGCCTGACCTGACGCCGCAGCGAAGCGGAGCGAGACTCCGCTTCAGAGCCCAGGCCTGGTCACCCCCAGTTCCCATTGCGCCATTCCAGCATCGGTGCAAAGCCAAGGCTGCTCCCGCCCCGACGCTAAACTTACAGCGTGAATCCAACGCTGTGTCCGGCAGGATCTCTGGACAAAAACTCTGTGGTAAACACACAGTCGTTGTGGGCTAAAATGCACTTGGTAAGATGGATCCAAATTTGTCTACACTCCCGCCAGAGTGCGGAATAAACCGCTCCCCCCACCCCCGGACCGCCTTAAACTGGCCGCGAATCTGAATTGTTTTTGGTTCGTGTCATGGTTACGTTACATTTCAGATCTCAGATCAGACCCAAAAGTCAGGCCACTGCTTTGTAAGGGATCCCCTTGATTTACAGACACATCCCAGGGAAGGGTTTATCACCAGACACTCATCCAGACCCGTACTAGAATGATCTCATAGACAACTGATAACCAAATCTCCCTCACTAGCACTATCACCAGGATTGTTTGGAGTACTGATAAAAATAGACACAGCGGGAAATTTCGCTCTTAAGCTGATAGGCTTTAATGCTGCGTCGATATGCTTCCTAGGTAGGACTTGTAAATAATTCATCATCTTAAATTGTTCCCATCGCTACCACTGGCAGTTCAAACCTCCAATAAGAAGTACTTCACCCCAGTGTTATACAGCTCAACACACTTTCTACAGGCACATTCTTAGTGCTTTGAAGGACAAAATCTATAATTGTACTGCTGGGTTTTTGTTTCCCCAATTCAAACGGACTAAGGAGTAGATTTTATGGGTCCACGGAGCTTTGGCCACTGGGAGTTTGTACAGAGAATTCAAACGCAGGAGTCAATTGGCTAATTTTTCAACATAACAACAGTGACTGCACTTCAAAAGTACTTCATTGGCTGTAAAGCACTTTGGGACGTCCTGAGGTCATGAAAGGTGCTGTATAAATGCAAGTTCGTTCTTTCTTCTTTAATGCTGGGGTAAACCCAATGGCTATCTCCCCAAAAAGATGAATTCCAAAGGGTTAAACCTAACAAACCCAAAAATATCAACACTGGCAAACTGCAGCTCTGGTGTATTGCAACAACCACCTCTGCTGTTTGGCACTGGGTATACTTCATTTTCTTTCTATGCGGATGGGCAGCATTTTTTTTATTCGTTCATGGGATGTGGGCGTCGCTGGCGAGGCCAGCATTTATTGCCCATTCCTAATTGCCCTTGAAAGTCATCTGTTGTCCCATACAGATAGCTGGACCAAGTGCCAGTGGGGAGGAGACCCTGAGCAGGGTACTCCTGAGGCACCACAGCTCCTTTTAGCAATCTACTTTGTTGTAAGCATTTACTTCAAATGTTTGAATTGTTCCCTCCAAAATTGCTTTCCTGCTTAAACCTGATTAAGTCCAGAGTTTCCTGATTATGAACATTATTTTTTTCCTAATCTGACGAAGCTCATTTGCTCGCAGCTCATATCATCTGACTTTCTGACCCAAATTCAAGAAAAAATAAATCTGCAAAGCAGATGACTTCACACACACATACGCACACGCACACGCACAGGCATGTGTATACAGACACACGTCCATCCAAACACATACATCCCCCACGCAAACACATACACCCTCCCATCCAAACACATACACCCCTCTACCCAAACACATACACCCCTCTACCCAAACACATACACCCCTCTACCCAAACACATACACCCCTCTACCCAAACACATACACCCTCCCATCCAAACACATACACCCCTCTACCCAAACACATACACCCCTCTACCCAAACAAATACACCTCCCCCACCCGAACACATACACCCCTCTACCCAAACAAATACACCTCCCCCACCCGAACACATACACCCTCCCATCCAAACACATACACCCCTCTACCCAAACAAATACACCTCCCCCACCCGAACACAAACATCCCCCCCACCCGAACACAAAGACACACACTTTTCCCTCCGCTATAATTTGCCAGTTCAGTAGGTCACCAGCATTTAGCAGAATGCAAATTCCTACCATAGAGAAGAAACAATAAAATCTGGTGTAGGAGCTGTCCTTTGGTGCCCGCAGCAATATGGCAAGTGCTGCCCCCAGTGGAATTTATCACTCCCCTTTGTGCTGGTGCCACTTTGAAAAAATATTATTAATGAAAATTTTGCCAACCGAGCAAATGCAACTGAAAATTTCTCATGGGGCAAAATTAATGTTCAAAAAAAAAATGAAGTTACTAATTCTCACGGGTTTAGCTAAACAGAGAAAATTAACAAGAAACAAAATACAAGAGCACAAAGTTGTTCAGGCAGATCACTGGACACTGGAAACGACAAACAATATTCCTGATGTGGAATATTTTGTAGAGGTTTCTGGTCTGTTTGACATTCTTTAGAAGTCTACTCACAAACTCCCAGCTGCTTTGAAGTCTACCAGGTGATCTAATAATGGGTAGGAAACAGGAACACATAGCGACAATTTGGCAGTTGTTCTCTATTTCTCAGGCATTCCCACCCCTGCATACACGTACATGCAAACTTCCTTTGTTGGTTTCCTCTGTGCATTTCTGGACTATCTCCATTCTCTCCAAATAAATAGGTTTATACAACTTTCCTCTTTGATTGCAAAGCTAAGAAATGTTACTGTAAGCCCAGTCTCAAACTACAGGATAATAAAGGTCCATCCCACTATGTATAAAAACCTAGAATAAGATGGATAAAGAAAGCAACAAATGAAAAGTAACATTCAGCTTCTGTTTTGCTTAAAGGGAGCAGCATTTGCATCATACATTATATTGCTGCTAAGGTTTAAGGAAATAATGTAGCACTGAGCAATAATTAAAAGGAAAAGAACTAACTACATATTCCTAGTATGACTGTATCATGACTCACCATATAAAGGAGCAAAACAAGGAACCGGGTAAGGATTTTTTGTATGGATTGCGCTATTTATCAGGACTGTGTTGTACATGTGAAATTGTTTATAAAGTCTGTGTTGTACATGTGAAATTGTTTATCAGGTTTGTGTTGTACATGTGAAACTGTTTATCAGGTCTGTGTTGTACATGTGAAATTGTTTACCTGGACTGTTGTACATGTGAAATTGTTTACCTGGACTGTTGTACATGTGAAATTGTTTACTGGGACTTGGTTGTGCAAGTCAAATCATTTATCAGAAGTGTGTTGTACATGTAAAATTGTTTATCAGGACTGTGTTGTACATGTGAAATTGTTTATTAGGACTGTGTTGCACATGTGCAACTGTTTATTAGCACTGTGTTGTACATGTGGTATTGTTTATTAGGACTGTGTTGTACATGTGATATTGTTTATTAGGACTGTGTTGTACATGTGAAATTGTTTATTAGGACTGTGTTGTACATGTGCAACTGTTTATTAGCACTGTGTTGTACATGTGGTATTGTTTATTAGGACTGTGTTGTACATGTGATATTGTTTATTAGGACTGTGTTGTACATGTGATATTGTTTATTAGGACTGTGTTGTACATGTGATATTGTTTATTAGGACTGTGTTGTACATGTGATATTGTTTATTAGGACTGTGTTGTACATGTGATATTGTTTATTAAGACTGTGTTGTACATGTGATATTGTTTATTAGGACTGTGTTGTACATGTGATATTGTTTATTAGGACTGTGTTGTAAATGTGAAATTGTTTATTAGGACTGTGTTGTACATGTGATATTGTTTATTAGGACTGTGTTGTACATGTGATATTGTTTATTAGGACTGTGTTGTACATGTGAAATTGTTTATTAGGACTGTGTTGTACATGTGATATTGTTTATTAGGACTGTGTTGTACATGTGAAATCGTGTTGCAGCTGCGAAACCGACTGGAATCAAAACCAGCACAGAGCCCTGGAACAAGCACATGCAAAAGTGAAACAGAGAGAGTTGGCAACCTTATGCTTCACTGATAAGATTATATTTGTTGATCTTGTTGTAGACCCACTTCATCTTCACACTTGCCCTCTGCATTCCCTTGGCTTTCATTCCTCCATCAGCTTCACCATTCTTGTACCTTCTCTTTCATCTTCAGATAACTGCACCCGGGGACTGAGTGGATTGATTTTTTGTTTTGACTCATTGTTTGAAGATCAGTACTCAAAGTGACTCGCTGTCTCTGATGTCTAACCTTAAGCAGCATAAAAGGCTTACCTGATTCTATAGACCATCAGCCAGAGACGCTGTAGCCTTTTAGCTGTCATTCTCCACTGGTTCTGCTGAAGGTACATTTTGCAGATAAAAGAAAAATGTATTCTTTCCAAGTGCTGTGAGTAATATGCAGGATGCAGACAGTATTAGAAGTGTTATTATGCTCTATATCTTACACATAAGAGACCTAATCATATCCCTTTACTTTTCAGTTATTAACCCCCTCATACAAAAATGTTTTGTAATAAGGCTCTCTGCCAAGAAGAAAACAATTTTTTCCAAGGGGAAAAACAGGGATACATTTGAGTAGATTCAAGTAACCCAGTTGAGCAAGAAAGCCCTGGATTATCAGCAATGCAGATTTCATTACCTAGACACCAAAGGCTGTAAAAGCCCTAAAGAAAGAGGATTTTGGCTGAGCGATGACAATGTTTGAATAATTTACAGACCTCAGTGCACTGTGTTACACAGCTATTCGAGCAAACGAAGGATCGACACTACAAAAAGGTATTCTGCGAGTCACTGCTGCTGCTGAAAATAACAGGAGACACAAGTCTTATTTTTCCAATATTCTCCCCTCTCCTCCTCAAAGCCCTGTCTTTATATGAATGTCCAGACAATGAGCGCCAGCGAGTCATCCGACTGAGAGGGCGTCGGATCCAAGCCCGATCCAGTCCATACTGGACCTTCACACACATATCTACTTCCAAAAGGGGTCACGGATGGCAATCAGGAGTGGAAGCTATGCCTATTTCCTCTCCTGGCCCTCCTCCGAGCTCAGCAATACTGGGATCAACTGCAGCACCCTCAACTGCCTCTCTGGCTGAGATCAGCTCACTCAGCACAGATCAGGAATCGAACCTGGGACCTGCTGCTCTGTACAGAGCTATCTATGGGAGGCAAAGTTACACTTATCCGGTATTTTAAATGTACTCCGTCTTTTGGATGAGACATTAAACCGAGGCCCTGTCTGCCCTCTCAGGTGGACTTAAAAGACCGCCGGGCCACTATTCGAAGAAGAGCAAGGGAGTTCTCTCCAGTGTCCTGGCCAATAGTTATCCCTGAACCAACATCACTAAAACAGGTGATCTGGTCATTCATCTCAATGCTGTTTGCGGGATCTTGCTGTGCGCAAATTGGCTGCTGCGTTTCCTACAACAGTGACTACACTTCAAAAGTACTACATTGGCTATAAAGCACTTTGGGATGTCCTAAAGTTGTGAAAGGCGCTATATAAATGCAAGTTCATTCTTTCTTTCTCTCTCTCTCCTCCAGTGGTTTGGTCAGTAAATAGACCTCAAAGTATGGGCCTGTGTTGCTGATACTGCAGGAAGCCCCAGAGTTTGATCTCCAGCCTGTGCAGGATCAGCTGAGGTAGCAACCGGGGGCACTACCACTTGTCCTCGGCAGGGTGAACCAGGGTGGGTGAGGAGTAAAAAAAAAATCAACCAGGAGTTCTCAATCCTGACCATTATCCACAGCAACTGCTGCAAAGTACATGTGGACATCAGATAAGAACAAGAGTGGGCTTGGCTGTGATGCCTCCCACAGTCAACTGCCTCTGTCGAGACTTGGACACTAAGAATGGGCTATGTGGGCAAGGTACCGGGGGAACTGCCCCAGCAAAAGTGAAAGCCTCAGGAGTAGATAAAGCTGAAAATGTATAGTTCTGCACTAGACAGTCGCTATTCTATCCATTAAGGTGTATAATCAGCCTGCATTCTGCTGTATAGTATTGCACTGTTGGGCTCCACTGACACTGGAGGTTGCATTTTGACGGTTAGTTACTTGAAGAGCCGCTCGCAAAGCACTGCTTGCAGTGAGGGAAACAATGGTTTAATCCTTCTGTTCTACGAATCTGTCCCCACAAGAGCCTGGCTCTATTATCCTTACAAATTGGTTATCAACGAGGACAAAAAAGAAATCAGCTTATACACACACACACACTGCTGTACACACATAGCTTGCGCAGATGCCACTGTATACACAGCACACACCATTCATACATACCATTGTACACACAGCACACACCGTACAAACACACCATACATGCACACCACTGCACACACAGCACACACCGTACATGCACACCACTGTACACACAGCGCACACCGTACATGCACACCACTGCACACACAGCACACACCGTACATGCACACCACTGTACACACAGCACACACCGTACATGCACACCACTGTACACACAGCGCACACCGTACATGCACACATTACACACAGTGCACACCGTACATGAACACCACCGTGCACACATTGCACACTGTACACGCACACCACTGTGCACACAGCGCACAATGTACACGCACACCACTGTGCACACAGCGCACAATGTACACGCACAACACTGTACATACAGCACACACCGTACACATACACCACTGTACGTACAGCGCACACTGTACATGCACACCACTGTACACACAGCACACACCGTACACAGACAAAGTCCAAGTCAATGTTTCCAGGACTAGGTTGGCTTTACAAATGCAACAAACACTGATGACAATACAGGGAAGCATCTCACACTGGTGTCCCCAGCACACCCACCCATACCTTAAATAGCCGAATTACTCTGATGTAAAGTTACAAGAGGAGGCACTCTAAATGTTATACTGAAAAGCTGAAGGAAATGAATTACACAATGAAGCTTTCTAAATGTCCAGAATGTGATTCTTACACGACCCAGAAATTACTGCTGGCAATATAAGGAGACAGGCACTTAACATCTTTGCCTGGCATTCCGCATCCGATACTTTAACAGAGGCATTAACCTGTTTCATTTGAATGGCGTTCATTAAGCATTAAACATTCAGCCACTAATATCAGCACAGTCATTTTCAGGATGATATTTTTTGATTAATATTTGACCTGTAGCTTTCAATTAAGAAGTGTTTCTTGCTGGACATTTTCAATTGAAATATTTCCCATTTCAATGGAAATAAAAATCGGGAGAGATGTAAACCGGGACTGCCAGCTTGCTATCACCCATTTTACACTATCGCACAAAGTCGAAATCTACCTTATAATGTGAAGGGATAATTTTGACTTCGGATGATAGTGTAAGATGGATCAACTGTGATTACGGGCAGCTGATTCGATATCACACATTTTACACTATCGTGCAAACTCAAAATTATCCCCGAAGTGTTTAAAAACAGTCCCTAGAACTGGGGTAGCATTTTCCTTCTGCTTTCACAGCTGACTGTTAAAATCCACAAAAAAAAACCAAAGCAGATTGTTAATTTTTCTTTCATTTTCCATGGCTCGCCTTTCATCTCCTTGGATTGTACTGCACCTTCATCATCTCGATTGCTAAATTAGTGGAAATCCCTGATCAGATCTGAAGTTGTTGCGAAGAACTGAAACCCAACAGATCATTAGTGACTACAAGCATTGCAGATGTGAGAGTCAGGCTAGAGCTGGCCTTGGGTTAGAGAAACATTATCAGCACGCAGGTTTCTACCCTTAGCAACTCCACTCTGCATTCCTTTTTCACAACACAGGACTGAGAACTCATTTTATACAATGGGGTTTTTAATTTTAATTTAAATTCTGTGTTACAAATGGTCCCTTCCGCCAGTCTGTACTATGTGCTCCAGTTATCAGAAGGGAATCCGTTAAAAGGACATTTTATGGTGAATCTGCAGGTCTCATCAGATCACTGGAGTGATCCAGCTGGTTGAAATAGGGTTACATATGCAAGCATAATCCCCAATTGTAACCACATTTTCTGCTCAGTTGGGTGGCGTGACCAGCATTTGTCATCATACCCCCGCCACATCATTCATGTAGCTATTATTCCCATTGAGACGTCGTGTGTCAGCAGGATTCTAGTGTTCACCAGTTCCATCTCTGCGCAGTTGCTCAGGTAACAAGCCCCCCTCCCTAATCTCTGCCTTATTTCCATGCAGGTTGAATTACATGTAATTTTTTTTTTTGTGCACTGATTGATTTCAGGCTGAATAGAAGCCTTTCGGTGAGACGCACGGCCAGCCAACTCACTGCGTCCAGGAGGCTGCTCTTCAAGGAGATCAAAGCCAAGGCCAGGAGCAGTTGTGTGCCCTGGGACCATCGGAAGCTTTTTATGCTCAGATCCATTCTCAGTGTCACGTCGGATTACAGCCGTATTCTGCATTCTGGATGCTGCCAGTATAGGTTGCGAGATCATCAATAACCAATTGAGACAACAAAGCTGCAAGGTGCTTTTTTTTCCCCCACTTTCACGCCTTTTTAACAAGCACATTCAAATGAAAATGTCTTTATTCAGTGTCACATCAAAGCTACAACATGCACAAGAAATGAATCGTTAACTACTTTCATTTTACATTCTTGCATTTTTTTTTTCAAAACGATTTTCTGTTGGCGTGGGGTACTTTGGAAGGGGCGAAATTACTTTTTGGCCACAAAAGGATAATTGCCGACTGACAGTGACGTTCAGGAGTACGGAGACTGCAGATAAAACCATTAATTAAGACGACCGTTTCATTTAACAAAAGACTTATGTTGCAACAGTCAGACTTTTTAAAAAGACAGCAATAGCCATGACTATTTCTTTCAGTTTAGCTCCAATCCTAAACCACTGATATTTGTACTTCTTCTCTCGGAAAGATTCAGAAAACTGAACAGAAAGTGGACACAGACTAAAAGTACATGCAGATAAACAACAGATCTTTCAAAATTGAAACCATGAAAGGAGAGAAATACACACACACATACATACACATATACACACACAAACATACCCTCACACATACACACATACATATTCACACATATATATACACACACACATACATACACACATACACACACACATACATACACATGCATACATACGCATATGCACACACACACATATACGCATACATACATACACACACATACATAGACACACGCATACACATACATACACACATGCATATACACATATATACACACACACGCATACATAGACACCACATACACTCACACATACATAGACACACATACACATCCATATACACACATATATACACACACATATTATATACATATATACACATGCACACACATACATATACAGACACACACGCACACACATATACAGACATAATCAAAGCCAAAATACTGTGGATGCTGGAAATCTGAAATAAAAACAGAAAATGCTGGAAATACTCAGCAAATCAGGCAGTTTAGTGCTGGGAAATTTCAAGAACCTCCATTATTTCAAACAATCACACCTAACAAAAAGAATTGTGACAAGTCTCAATGTATAGATCAGCTAAGATTTATTTGGAACAGAGAGGAAATAGAAGACAGACTGTGCAGTGTTAACAGGACAAAATCCATGCCGTGATTCTAACTTCTTTTCCATTTAATCTAAATGCGCCTGTTCAAGGGTTAAACTTCTTTCTATCCTGCCATCTTTAACTCAAGGTTTCAAACTTGGATCTCATCAGAAATAGGAAACGTTACCATTGTTGACGTTCTTCCGTTGCACAGCTTTTTCAATCGAACCTGCTATCTTAGAGACTTGATGCCTGAGACAGAAGCGCTATCTCCATTAAATCAAAAATCATAACGCTTGATGAGTGAATGCTACTGCCGGGGATTAAATCCATTCGTTCCAACCCTCTTCTTAACACACAAGAGCATCTTTATTCAGGATGCTGGATAGACCACACTGGTGAACCCAGGAGGTTCTGAGTAAATAGAATAAGTCACTGATGCATTGATTTGCTCCACTACCCCAGGGGTGACTCAACTACTCAACTTGGGCTCCTTGGTGAGCAATCATCATGGCCACAAGTAAACCCCGGTAAACCACCACACTAGCACACAGCGTCTTTCAACAACCCAACGAGAAACGGATTCAGAACGCGTGAACAGTAATTTAGGTCTTTTAAAGCCAGACTAGCTTTCACTCAAGTGCTTCTACCAGATCTTTTGAAATTTTCAAGACCGAGATATTTGTTGGGTAAGGGTATCAAGGGTTGTGGATCAAAGGCGGGTAAATGGAGTTGAGGTGCAGGTCAGCCATGATCGAATTGAATGGTGGAACAGGCTTGATGGGCTGAATGACTTAGTCCTGTTTCTATGTTTGTATGTAGGCTCCCCACGATTTGAGGCCCATTAAAATTAACAGATGGAAAATCAGTGAGGGGAGAGGGGAGAAGCCACTTGCCTGAATTCCCAATATGCACTCTTGGTGCCTGACACTCCACACTCAGGTAACGGACTGACAATCATGGAGAGTACAGTTCTGAATTACTGATACGTGTCCCCCAGACAAAGCTCCATGCCAAGAGTACAAATTCAATACAAGTGCCCCTTAACTCTAATTAATTTTGTCACGGGTAATTTTAACCTAACTCACCCAGTGGGAAACAGACGTGTTGGGATCGGCTGCCCGATTTACACGCGGCCTGGTTTTACTTTCCACCAACTTCAATGGAAAGCAAAATCAGGCATGAGGTATAGAACGGGCGGCCGATCCGAACCCGTCAGTTTCCCGCCGCGGGAGTTAGGTTCAAATTACCCCTCTTAAGGTTTACAGAATACTGGCCGTTTAAGACTTTGGTGATTTCTTGAAGTGACCATGTGTATTTACCCCTCCAAAATACCATTTGATTGCTCTTATCTATTTGCAATCCCACTTCTGAAAACAATTTAATCACCAGTACTTGCAGGGCTGATGTTGTGATAATTTTGTGAAATTAACCTAGGAATGGTTGAGTACGTCACTGAGGAAAAGTACAACCTCTTGTCTGAGAGATTCTCGGTGCGGTGGTTTCTGTTCCTTTCTTGCACCATGGAAGCTCGTTCCTCTACACTTCTACTGACTGCCATTGAACTCAGTCCTGACTCATACCTGAGCAAGCTGTAAAACTGGCTCCAATTGGATCCGATTCCATTTCTAATCTGGGCTGAAAACTTTGTAACGTAGAAAAATGTGCATCAAAATGCTCGTCCACAAGTTCTGCACATTTATAACCCAGCAGACAACAACAAAAAATTTAACACTATAGTTCACAGACTGATATTTTAACTCTGGTTTACCAACAAGAAGAAATTCAAGATAACATTTTTAAAAACGCACATGTGATACAAGTGAGCCCAGTGCCTTTAACTTACCATATGGACAGTGAGATACATTTACTTTTTCACTTTTAAATGTAAACTCGCAAGTTCAACCTGAACAGGAAACCATCGAGTGAAAGTGTGAAATGAGAAAAGTGCTCATTTCTACCTCACTCCCAATAATGGTACCAAGTGTCAGTCGTCTGGTTCAATCAACTCATTCTTGCAGTACTGCTGAATTCTGTTAAGACAATTTCCTGTCAAAAAGGAGCAGCATATTAGTAGTCTGTATGCATCACTTTGGAATCGCTCCAAGTTTGCACTCGGTTCTTCAGTCTGAATCAACAGCTTTGTTGCAAAACTACAGAAATCACCACTTTTCAAATCAAGATTCAGTCAAGAACTTGAGTTGAAGCAGATGGTTGGAGCTAAAGCAACTGTGAATCAACAGCAACGACAGCTTGCATTTGTATAGCGCCTTTAATGTAGAATAAATAATGTCCCAAGGCATCTCACAGAGGCGTAAGGAAAAAGCGGGCACTCAGTCAAAGAAGGAGATTTTAGGAGGGGCTTGGTCAATGAGGTGGGGTTTTAAGGAAGGTCTTAATGAGGGAAGGGGAGGTGGAGGGGTAGGGAGGGGGGTTGGGAAGGGGATTCCGGAGAGTGGCAGCTGAGCGACTGAAGACATGGCTACCAATGGTGGGGTGAAGGGAGTTGGGGGGGGGAGTGTGCACAAGTTGCCAAAGTCAGAGGAAATGAGTGTTTGGATATGGGATGTTGTGGCACTGGAAGAGCTTACAGAAGTAGGGAGGAGCAACCTGTACATGTAATAACTGTCACCTGGATTAAGATAGGCATTGACAGCTGATTTAACATTATCCCCCCAGCTGGTGCACAATTTATTTTTAATTCTTATGGACTGCAAAGTTAAGCATTCCATCAAGAAATTGGTCAAATAATGCTATTCCCTTTGCACTGCCCATTAAATAGCACGAGCACAATGACATGTGACACACATGTTATTTGAAGTCAGATTTAATTCCCCTGCCCCTCCTTCCCTGTTAGACTTCTGAACCATTATGGAGATAGACAAACCAGAATTAACGTGACACCATGAACACTGGCAACGCTGATTGTTTTTCCAATGGCACATTGGCCTTGAGAGGCAGCACAATGTTGGCGCAATTGCATGATTTTCCAATTACTGAGACTAAAATATAGGCGACAGGGCAGGTCCTTGCTTTGTGGTAGAGGATTAATTGCCAATGGGCTTTTTGTTCAGATTTTGTTTTTAATCTAAATGAAACTAAATCCAGCATTAAAAAAAAAGGCAAGAAATAAAATAAGCCGCACTGGAATGTTAAAATGAAACAACAGTGGGACATTTTACAAAGCGGTTCGTAACATTTCACACAAGGCTCCGGTGGACAGCCCCAGTAATTGTTTTATCAGGAATTGAAGTCGCCTCCCTCTCTGCTCGTCCATAATAAGACATGGGGACAAGAGAATCAGGCATTTAGGTTACATTCCCTGCGATAACTGCTTCAGGTCTACTTTTATTAGCTTCAGATCACACCACATGGAGCGTTGCCTAAGATCAGTGAATAATATTTGACTGTGACTTGAGGCAACAGTAAAATTACTGTGTCCATGCATCAGGGATCATTTAATTTGCAACCAGGGCATGAACATTCTTAGTAGTTACAAGTTAGTGATTAGTTAATTGTTTTCTACTATCTTGTCTCAGAGATAACTGAGTTTTTGCATATTATTTCCTTCCCCATATTTCCTTTCATTTTTAGATTTTCTTTTCATGGGGGGGGGGGGGGGTTATTTTTTTCACTGTAAATATTTTTGCTCCCTTTTCCCCTCCAAGCCACCTCCTTGATTAGCAGAATGGAACAGTACAAACCGTGGGATTCTCCATGTACATCTACTTATCAGGAGCAACTGAGGAAGGACTCGACCCATTTTAGGATCCCCTTCGACGCACCCCCCCACCTCACGCCCACCATGTTCTATAATCTTGTTCTATATCCTTGGTGAACAAAATCCATATTGTGGAAAGTTTGAGCAACACTATGCTCTTAAAACAGCAGAAAAATATTCATTTCAATCTGTGTATAATTATAGTCGAAGGCCTTAAAGGGAAGAGGCAAACTTGTTTTCGCACACCTCATAGAGTTTAACTGCTTCTTTAAATAGTGGGGGAGGATTTCAACAGTGCAATCACCGCCTTTCCATTCATGAAAATAAATGCAGACCTGGTGAGGGGAATCGATTACAGTGTTGGTTTTAAATCTAACAATGCATCATTAAGGAACTGCGAAAGATGCACCGGTACAAGTTTAGAGGTGTTTTCGCTGCATGAGTGCGTGACAATGGCATCAAATGCACTGGTGTCCCAGCATGAATGGTCCTACGATTATGTACCACCAACATCCAGAATGCCAATGCTTCTTATATACCCAGATTCTGGTGGGTTTTGCCATTGGAACTTCTGCACTAGCCTGATAAACACATGGAACAGGTTCCTAATGCAAAATAAAGTCATGGTGCAAACTCAGTGGTACAATGAACAAGCTCTCTGTCAATTGGTCTCAAAGGGTTCTGACAAAAAGTCATCGACCTGGAATGTTGACCCTACCTTCCTCTCTCCACAGAGGTTGCTTGGCCTACTGAATGTTTCCAGCATTTTCTGTTTTTGTTTCAGATTTCCAGTATTTTGCTTTTTGTTGCATTGGGCTCACTTACTTCCAGTATATTTCAATGCGCTGGAACTGGAACTGTTAGGGCTAAACTACTGTCCACTGTTTATTTTACCTGATTTACTTTTTATTTTTAAAAACACTTGGTTTCCACCCCATCTGAGAAGTAGCAACCTACATCATGACATCACTACATCACACTCTCCCACTGAGCCAGAGGTTTTACAGCACAGAAGGAGGCCAGTCGGCCCATCAGGTCTGCGCCACCTCTTTGCTAGAGCAATCCAAAATTAATCCCACTGCCCTGTTCTCTCTCCCCAAGCTGCTGTATCTTCCTCTGCTTTGAGTATTTATCCAATTTTCCCTTAAAAGGTCCCATTCATGTGTGCAATGTATGGGTGTCCAGCTTATGAATGGACCAACAGCTAATTGGCTAAAGTAGAGTACTTTGAGCACTGAGGCTCTGTTGTGACTCAGTTGGAGCACTGATTCCCTGGGACCCAAACAAGAAGGTAAAAGTGCTTTATGGTCTCTGCAGGAAGCAGGAAGCAACTGATGAACTATGATAAAACTCCAAAGAAATGTTCCGTTTCTAAATTATTGTTATCCAACTAAAAAGCAATTGGCCACGGACTGACAAAACAATGAAAAGATGGCATTTTAACATATTTCCCTCACCCCTCCTCTGAATCTCCTGGAGAAGCGAGAACAAAAGAGATTTAAAATTTAAAACAAAACACGGAAACTTGTATGAGCAACAGTGAAGAACAGTTAGCTATTATAATCCTCTCTGTATCCTTATTCATGACAGTCTGTGCAACAAGCAATGACTCATTGTATCTCAGACAATTACGTGAATGAAAGGTGTATTCCTGTAATCTTTGTGAATCCACTCCCAGGACTGCATTCCGATATAAAAAGTTGACTAATTCTACCAAACAGGCTTGGATGAACTGAAAATTAGCAGAGTCCAAGGATAAGGTGTCTGAGCTGGACAATGCAGTATCAGAGTAACCTGAAATTCCATCTCATTAACACAAGCACGTCAAAGAGTAATACAGATAAGACCCACAATACCAGAGCATTCCCGCAAGAGATGAGCGTGTGTACGAGTATTGACATTAACTGTGGAGTCAGAGGTAAAATGGGTGATATCAAATTAGCCGCCTGTTATACTCCACGCCCGACTGAAGTCAGTGGAAGGTACAATTGGGCGTGGTGTATAATTGGGCGGTCAATTCCATATCGCCCGTTTTAAACTACCCCCCCAAAGTTAAAATTATCCCCAAGACTTTAATTTTTTTAAAATTCATTCTTGGGATGTGGGCGTCGCATTTATTGCCCATCCTTAGTTGCCTGTGATACAACTGGGTGGCTTACTAGGCCACTTCAGAGGGTATTCATTCACTTAGTGGTTTCTTTAAATTCATACTCAAAATATTTGCATCGGAAAGAGAGACTTCAAAAAGAAAACCTCACAAATCCCATGACTGCTTGTCATGTTTTTGACACAGTTCCATTACTAATGAAGGAGATGTGCAAAATGTTAGAACTGCCCTGAACCACAACATTTGACAGTGCATTTTCTTATTTTTTAAAAAAGACATTTATATTCCAACCAACTTCACAAGCAGAAGGAGTAAAACGATTAAATGATTACAGCCCCTAAAATGCACACAGGCCAGCGGTCCTGGCACTCACGTCAACATCACACCCGCTGTTGCCCTCTGCCAATGAATCCTATCGGATCAAACGGGGTCGGGGGCGGGTGGGGAGGGGAAGGGCACCTAATTACCATATGGGCAAAAGGCGTCTAGGGGGCGAATCTCAGATGCCAGCCAGTCCCTGGGGTGCTGCAAGATGTGGCCGAAGAGTCAGACCAGGGAATCTGTCAAACTCTCCCAGAAAGAATAATCAGTGGGGAGGGAGGGGTGGGAGCGGGCTGCTTTTAAATTGAAAAGTTAAGGAACAGAATGATTGGGGGATGGAGGGATTAGATTATGAGGAGCGATTATTCCCTTCCTTTGACGCGCCTTAAAACCCCAGCCCTTTAAGGAAGATTTTGGTCACCATTCCTAATATCTCCTATGGCTTGGCATCCTTTACTTTTCCCCTTACACCTCCGTAAAGTCCCTTAGTATGTTTTTTCTATCTTGGAGCGCTATATAAATGCAAAGTGCTTCTCTGACCCAAGGTGAAAGATGATGGATCTAAATGTACGCTAAAATCTTTTTTTTAAGCTATGTTCATTTGCGCTAGTGCTGCTCGGAAAGGATTTTAGTAAAAAAATAAGTGAAATAGCTCTGCTTAAGGCGTAAAGAATAACACTACATGCAGGATGTTAGCAGTGTGGTACCCTAGTACGAGCTTAACCTCATTGAAAAAGCAGCTGCAACTTACACCACCTACACACACACACACAAACATTAGACAACATAAATCTCTTGTGCAAAAGGTCAGGCCTGTACGAATAGCATCCCCAGGTGTTATTGCGGTTAACTTTATTTTCAGTGCTCCTATTAGTTGAGCTACCTGCACTTTCTTATCTTTTCTCATCACTCCCTCACCACCCACTCCCCTCCCCCCCGCCCCCCCCCCCCCAACTCATCAGATAAGATATCCGCTCAGGTACAGTGGCTTAACTTCTGCAGTGTTAGACAGACACGTTACACCACACAACCTCCCCGGCAAGCAATAAACAACAGAAGGCGGTGGCCGTGGCAGTTTCATGCGATTCGGGGCAGGATTTTCAAGAGAGGATTTTTACAAAGAGACTGCTGTCGACAGCTGGCAGTTAAGAAGAATTTTTTCTCTCTACACTTGCCAACCTATTGTATCATATTGTTGCAGTGCCCAATAACACACTGTGAAAAATACATAAGAGATGCGGGATAGCTACGTGACGAACTCATCTGGTGATTAGTTTCACCGGAGATATTAGCCCCAAATTTTAACCTAATCCACCACTGAAGTCGACAGACAGTAAAATCGCCGGGCGGGTCCGGTTAAAATCGGGGCTGCGGTATCTCCCTTATTTAAAACCAATCCATCTCGTTAAAGGCTTGGGACTGGCACTGTCATCGTTGACCAAGCACTCTTAACAGGGCTTTTGAAGAAGTCCTGTATATTTCTCCTTTTCCCCCCCGCCTCCTTCTGCTGCTCGCGCTGCCCCACTTACAGTGCAAGGCAATTTTACCAGAAGTGAAGGCAAAGGAGACAGCAAAAAAAAGTCAAAAATAAAGACACGGCTCTCACTGGCACTCCCACTCCTTCCTGTGCGGGCCGTGAAGCAGCTTCCCATCTCTTCTCTGTACAAAGCTTGCTCGGTGATTGGAGGAATCGGCGGAGCCAAAATGTAAAAACAAACCTGTGCAACAACCGCAGTTTTAATTTAATGGGTTTTTTTGGTTTTGGCTTCAGCAATTTCTCGAGATCACTGGGGAAGTGGGTGATTCTGCCGGTACTTCAAACCCTGCAGGTGGGGTGGGATGACTCACACTGGTGCCGTCCTTGTCTCGTTGCTGGTTCTACTTTCATTTTCAGCGGCCCTGATGTTTGTCGCTGGAAAAACGAGTCTGAGAGGAATGTTGAAGGCGACAAAATCCACCATTTTTACATTTGGAAACAGGGAGCCGAATTTGTTTTTTTTTTGTAAATCTATTTTTCTTGTCAGATTTTTTCCCCCCCCCTCCCCTTGCCTCCTCCCATGACGATGCTGACTCCTTGCGCGGCGGTGCCTTGCCATAGTTCGCCTGTCACCCTTGGCGGCGGGGGGTCTGCGTCGCAACCGGGCCTGACTCAGGCGGTCGCACGCTCGCCTGAACTTCCAGCTTCAGCGGGAGCCTTTCTAAAAAAAGAGGCCGATTTTTCCTTCTGTTGAAGTCACTGGAAAGGAAAACCGGGCAGAGAGTATGAAGGGCAGCCCATCTGATATCGCCTGTTTTACGCCCCCGTCAAAGTTGAAAGTTCCGCCCTCTGTGTTTGCTGGAAAACGATTAAGACTGAGAATCTAAGGTAATGAGGCCAGTTATAGTGCCCCCATCACTTCAATTCTATAGTTGTATACAATCACCTTTGAGGGTACAGTCCACTTCATTGGGTGATTATATAAATGGAATGGAGTCAATGGAAGGACAGATCGTACATAGTCTATAGGAGCTGCAGCCCAAATTACCTTTCCCCATTCCGTGCTTCGTGTTCTGAGTCATTTTCTGAGCCTCAGCCTGAATCATCTCATCAGTTGTGTTATGACATCAAAGGCCTGTTTCACCTGGGATCTGAACCTCAAGACAAGCTAGCGTTTAGCCTAGACTTACTGTACCAACTCACTCTGAACCAGCATCAGGACTCACTTTCACTGCAAAGATAGTTAGGTTGTGGTTTTGTTCTTGTGTCTTCTCGATAAACAAGCAATTCAAAGACTAACATCAAAAAAGCAAGGGTTCACTCCCCTGCCTCCCAGCCACAGTCAAAAGTTTCAGGTCTTCCTCAGTCCAAAGTGCCTGGCATGGTCTGGACCTAGCAAATTTAAGTGTACCGATGATTTTGAAACCCGGTTTAAAGAATGCAACTCACCATTGCCAAAGCGGCAGTAATCCAAGGCCAAAAGACCAAATAAATAACTGATAATGCAGTGGTAGATCCTCAGAACATGTTGCAGCGTCGAGAGTTTGTCAAAGTTGTCATGAGCACGGTGCTATCCCTGTCTCCCTCTCCTTCTCTGTGCACCCCTCCTGGGTTTTTGTTAACTCTGTACTATAATACTTGGGAGATTTATGGACCCCAAAAACCAAGAGGGGCGGGCACACATCCCAGCATGTGCCATGGGGCGCTTTTCGAAGAAGAGCGGGGGAGTTCTCCCAGGGTTCTGGCCAATGTTTATCCCTCAACCGACATCACTAAAACAGATTACCTGGTCATTCGTCTCATTTGCTGTTTATGGGACCTTGCTGTGCGCAATTTGGCTGTTGCACTTCCCTACATTACAACAGTGACTACATCTCAAAAGCACTTAATTGGCTGTAAAGCACTTTCGTGAAAGGCACGATATGAATGGACATTCTTTCCTTTTGCTTTAAAGAACTGGAACTGCACAAACCTCAGCAACTGATACCTCTGACTGGACTTGCTCATAAACCGAGGCTCAGGTTGATGAGAAGCCCAGCGCTTGAACATATCTGGCCCTTCAACTTGAATAAAATTTCATTTGGACACAAAACAATGATATAATATATTCCACTTTCCACTGACTAACAGGAGTTGGGAAATCAAGCACAGGACATGCCAATCCCGCTTACCAAATTCTGCCTACACAGATAGGAACACATTACTATTCATCTGCGTTTCACTTGGGAAAAGGCTTTGCTTACAAAATCAGGCAACAACAGTATTTCCTGCATAAAAATACTAGCTACACGGATCACAAAAATCAGTGAGAAGTGGCAGAACAATGAACATCCAGGGTCAAAACAAAAATCACAAATAATTAAAGGTCAAACATTATGAAGGAAGTTTTAGAGAGCGTAAATTGAATGTTGCCGTGTGATATGCACAGGGCATCAGGAGCAGATTCTACCAGCCTTGGCCCAAGCTGAAACTCAACACTGCAGCCAGACGGAAAATGTGGAAGCAGATGAGGAGCTGTCTCTGTGCCACATAAACACGAGGAAGACTGGAATCGAAGCAGAAACACAACAGGCCCACATGAAGTGCCAAAGAGCAAACCAAACAACAACAAAAAAGCGCCATCCTGCAAACAAACACACTCCACCTGCCCAGCTGCAGAATGGTCATTTTAAACTGGTTGCGAGGTTCTTGAATCAAACCACCTTTAAAAGTCCACCCTGAAGTCACAGTAATGTCACACAAGTACAGTATTTGTTCTGCTGTCACAGCCAGCAAATTCAAGTTTAGTTATGGTTTACGGCTCAACTTGTAGCTGCTGTAAAAACCCAATTCAGGGATACTCCAAGTTGCATTCTGACAGGATAATCTGAACATACAAAAATATGTAGTTATATGAATATGATTGGCCTGACATAACTTCCTATGGCTGAACTTTAATGAATGTCCTTAAAAAAATACTGCAACTAATAGATTCAGTCAGTGGAAAGACATATTGGCAACTTATGTTGTCTACGTATATAGGCGAGTTGTTATGATCTGGACAGCACTGCCTGAAAGGGTGGTGGAAGCAAATTCAATAATAGCTTTCAAAAGGAAATTGCATTAATACTTGAAGGGGGAAAAATTGCAGGTCTAAGGGGAAAGAGCAGGGGAGTGGGACTAATTGGAGAGCTCTTTCAAAGAGCTGGCACAGGCATGATGGGCCAAATGGCCTTCTTCTGTGCTGTATCATTCTATGATTCTATGAATCTTATATCACCTATACTGTCACAAAACTGTCTTCTGCAATTCGCTTTGATTTGTTACGGACTAGTTTATGCCAGAACTCATAACGGCGATTCAAGTAACATGAAATTGCATTGAGATGATATACACCAGGGCAAGTCATTACAGACGACTTATTTCCATGGATACCATTTTGCAGCTTGGATTTATTCTTGGAGCAGCCAGGTTATGGGAATGCATCATCATGCTTATAAGTCTCCAAACCAAACTGCTAAGAAATCTGCATAAGTATTTTCCATTTTCCTGATACTCTCTCTCCTTAGGGATATATCCCACATACCTAAACCTAGAGAACTGACGCAACAGCCAAGGCTTAGGGTCCTCCAACTGGCTTGCTGCTGCAGAGTAAACAGTTGAAGCAGAGCAGGTTACTAGTAAGAACGCTGGTAAGCTTCCAACTGCCTTCCTGCTAAGATCATCCTACCTTTATGACATTGGCTTGCGGAGCTATCTGGAGCCACGTGAGAAGAGCCTAAGTCCCACTGACAGGTTTACCCCGCTGTGTCCCATAACGAGCCAGACTGGCTGATCAATCATCCACTGCGCTCTAGAGTGGGCCTAATCAACTCAGGAATCAGATTATCAGATCTGCCACGAAGTATCAATTCAGTTGCATCGTGAGGCACATGACCTTAGACACCTTGACCGCAAAGAGACTGCACTTACCTTTCAGCTATTCGTTTCGGCAACCAATCTCAGGGATAGAGCTGCAGAGGTTAGAAGATTAAATATTCAAGATCTCCTGGATGCAGTCCCTGTGCTGAATAACATTAGACCTGCAACTTTCACAACAAATGGATTGTGGTTTCAATGTAAGAGGTGTGTTGCAGGTGTCAGTTTGGCTCATTGGTAGTCTCACCTGAGTCAGAAGGCCACTGGTTCAAGTCCCACTCCAGAACTTGAGTACATAATCTAGACTGACACTTCAGTACAGCATTGAAGGAGTTCTGCATTGTCAGAGGTGCCGTCTTTCAGGTCAGATGTTAAGCCATGGGCCTGTCTGCCTGTTCAGGTGGACTAAAAGATCCCATGGTACTATTCGAAGGAGAACAGGGCAGTTCTCTTGATGTCCTAGCTAACATTCATCCCTCAACCAACACCACTAAAACAGATTGGTCATTCATCTCATTGTTGTGCGCAAATTAACTGCTGCGTTTCCCTACATTCCAACAGCGACTACACTTCAATACTTCATTGGCTGTGAAGCGCTTCGGGGCGTCCTGAGGTCATGAAAGGCGCTATATAAATGCAAGCTTTTTCTTCTTTCTATACTATGATGTGATATATTACTGCATGTAAATTATGTTATTTATTTGCAATATTCAGTGACTTGAAGCTCACTGTCCCTCCACATCAATTAACAGTACAACACTTCAGTTCACTTGATCATGGGAGACTGCTGCTTGTTCTTGTCCGTAACACCTCCTAGTGCCAAACCAAACCCTGCTGACAACAGTAAAATCTGACCCACAAACTTCAAATGCACAGATGATAAAGAATAAAACAGGTGGTAGCATGTTTCTAGAACGTAACATCTCGAGAGTTTACAAAAACCCTAGAGCCTCACTCCTGCAGCTTGTAACTTCATTTCAACTCCTTGGTGCAATACTGCTTTGTAACACGCTCCAACTCATGCAGTGTCCTACGCCAGTCTCGTGTTAAATTAAATGGGGGCTAGGACCACAAATAAATTCCTTAGTAATAAACCTATCCCGCTCAGAATGCCCTAAAACAATTATCAGCCAAATTCTAAAAGGAGTTGCAAACCATTTCCAGTCCTTGTATAGATTACACACGTATGCGCACAGTCTATACTTTCTTTGCCAGCAATTTAAATAAATTTTGTTACTTGTCAATAAGATTAAATAAGTACAGACAGTAGATGCTTTTATTTAACATTTACTCGAATGTAGTAACGATTTGGAGAAGACACTGTTCTCAGTGGGAACCAAGAAAGTCATACTGGAAAATAAGAGAAAGAGTTAATGCTTTTCATTATAATTCTACAGGATCTCTCTTCATTAGTGGTTACTCTGCTACATTTTCTTCTTTGAAGCTTTGGTCCATCATTACAGCAAACCTTTGAAGCTCCGTCTGTCGTTAATTCTAACAGTGGGGGAGCAAGGTCACGCCGATAGGGGTGTCAGGTCAGGACCAATACAGCCAGCACCTCCATACAAGGCAAGTCAACATGAGAAGTTGACTATCTTACTCTAAGTTCCTTTTGGGACTATGGTATTATGGTATGGTGTTTTATTATATATTACAATAATATTTTTTTTTGTACAATGAGAAAGATACATATTGTCAAATAGAAGCCCTGCATTTATGGGTTAACATGATAGATTGTTTAGCTCCTTTTGGTCAATGATGTATTGCCAAACAGCAAGCAAAAATAGACGCCAAATAAACCAATTGCTTTAACTGTTGATAGTTAATACAATGAAGTTTACCATTTAAAAAAATGCAGAAAACAGCAATGGCTACATGCAGCAATGGGCTATAACCAAGGGCAGCCACTGTGATTTACAACCTTAGCACACAAACACACTGAACAGTATGATACAATGGCGCTCGATTGTAAGGGGATTAAAACATAAGCCTAGAAATTAAACTGTGCAATATTTGCGTTATGAACATTTAATTGCGCTCATATCAAAATTACATTGTCCCCTATTTTAGCCTGCTGGAAATAAATGGATTAATAACTCCAAAGTAATTCAATACTAAACATATTAGGGTGTTTGTGCACTGTTAACACACAGCGTAACTTCTAAATTATTTTATAAATATATTTTAAAAAATCAAATCTTACATCCTTCACCAAGTTGATTTAAGGTTACTTAACCCAGAATTATCTGCTAACTGTAACTATGCTGTTCACTGAGACTCTTATCAGAAATATGACTCGCGCTTGTAGAAACTGCTTTCCCCATATCTGAACAGAGTAAATATACCACAATTACGAATATTAAATCCCATCTGATTTTACAACTATGTTGCAGGATTATTTTTAATGCATTTGGATTCTTCTAAACTGCAGCATTTTCCTAATAAAAGTGTTATGCAGTAACCTACTGCATCTTATCCTTTGATCTTAAAACATAAATATTTCACTTAGGAACAGATGTGTTATCCTTTAACCCTTTCACTGAACACATTCACAGAAGATGCTGTTATCCACTTCAAGTTGCTTTGAAGACATTTTTGTTTGCAATACATTTATTTTAATTAATGAGGTGAACTTTGTCTGTTATATACTGCTCATCTGTTACAGAAGGTAAAACAGAGGAAAAAACTTGGTGCAATGGTGAGGAGGGAGCGTGAAAAAAAAAATCCACTTGCCCTACCCCATCAGAGAATATCTAACAGGCAAGGTAATGAAGACAGCAAAGCAGAGTGTAGATGTGCTTCTAACTGATACAATGCCACTTTTCCCCTATATCCTTCCCTAAAAAGTGAATCAAGGTACATGTCTCCACAATCATGGGGAATTGCTAATTGAATCTTTAAAAAGGCACTAATTCTTGTTCAGGTACAGTTCAACGGGCACCAATCACCATCCAGGGATCCATTCAAGTGGCCTTTCTTCAGAGGTCAGCCCAGTGATGTATTTGGCAGCCTATTCGACAGCAGGAGGCATTGCTGCCAAACCTGAGGTTGTCAAGTGCGCTTTCCATCAGGGGGTCATTGGATAGCGAACTAGAGTGGGGACCCTGGGCGATCTTCCCCCTCCTTAGTCCAGAGGGGCTGTGCCCAATTCTAGCATGCCAACGCCACCCAGGCTGATCAGCCGATATACTATATTTCCATCAAAAACACAGGAAGGTAATGCCGTGTATCATTTAGTCTGTTTTGGTGTTTCAGACAATCTGTCTAGACCAACAGAAACGGTCATCTATCACATAAAACAATGACAAAATTTCTCCTGGGCAAATTTTTAAAAATGATATCCTACCTAAACAACAAGCAGTACTAAATTTATTTTCCATATTTCACAACAGAGGCAACTTTCAGTCTCGCATGAATACCAAAACCAAGCTCTGCTGCACTCTCCCCAAGAGTCATCTCTCACCTCACCATTGTGGGAACAGGGTTTGACTTGTGCATGTGTTCGCACAGACATCGAGAGAAAAATCTAAACTGTACTTTCCATTATCTGATAAAAGTGAGCTAAGTGGCGAGAAAGACCGTCTCTTTTGACAGTTGCAAGCTGCCAATGGTCGAAGATTAGACAGACTGCTTACCATAGAGGTTGTGGTAAGGTAAATCTGCCCTTCTGACGGCAATGTTATGATTACCACAAACGAACAAACAGCTGCAGTGTACAATACAACACAATACAATGCAACAAGAATATATCTTTAAATCGGCCATTTAAAGAATTAAACAGGCATCCGACTGCTGTAGCTGAAACAAAGAGGGGCTCCAACTGGCAGAGGCATACATATATTTACTCAATATAGAGCTATAAACAGCAAAATACTGTCAGTTAACAACAACTTTCATTTATATAGTGCTTTTAACATAGTGAAACGCCTTTCACAGGAGCGTAATCAGACAAATATTGACACCGAGCCAAAGAAGGAGACACTAGGACAGGTGATTAAACGCTTGGTCAAAGAGGTAGGTTTTAAACTGCGTCTAAAAGGAGAGAAAGAGGCAAAGAGATTTGGGGAGAGATTAGGGCCTGGACAGCTAAAGGCACGGCCACCAATGGTGGGGCGAAGGAAGTGGGGGATGCACAAGAGGCCAGAGTAGGAGGAACGCAGGGTTCTCGGAGGTTTGTAGGGCTGGAGGAGGTTACAGAGGTAGGGAGGGGTGAGGCCATGGAAGGATTTGAACTCGAGGATAAGAATTTTAAAATTAAGGCGTTGCTGGACTGGGAGCCAATGTAGGTCAGTGAGCACAGGGGTGATGGGAGAATGGGACCTGGTGCGAGTTAGGAGGGGCCTTCAACATATGGACACAGTAATCATAAGCCACTAGCAAAAGTAACTGTTTGCAGATTTTTGTTCCGGTGAATACTATAAAGCAGAATTAGTGAAACACATGGGGCCACTGAATAGTCCCTCATTCACAAGATTCTCTGAACAAACTAAATGAAATTGCGACATGTTTTTACCTTGGAGCATAAATGCTACTGCAGACCACAGTGGGTTGACATAGTGAGGTCTCTGTTTATGCAAAACACGAGCTACATTTCTTTTTGGCTGCATCTGCTGCTCTCTATTCTGCACCTACGCAGACTTTTTAAAAGAAATCCAGTTTAATTTCTTTAAAAGAAACTGTTCACAAGAACTATATAACGTTCTCCACTCTTTATAAGGGTCATGCACATCTTTGCTTCCCACATTGATTATCCACATTCTACATCAGATAATAATTGTATATATTTATTCCAACCGTAGGGACCAGGCAGCACCATTTTCTCTCTAATATTAGTACAATTTTCCACTTGAGCAAAATAATCAAAAGGTGATTTGATATTTTCTGCGAGCAGGGCGAGAGCGAAAACTAATCCATCAACATTACGTTGTCACAGCAAAGGCAGTAGAAACTGTCAACTTCAAAACGACCATAATTAAAGTCAGTTTAGCAATGCCCTTCAAAAGACTATCTTAGTTTTACGGCTAATTCGGTTTGGTACCAAATTTGCAAATGCCGAGAGTGAAGGACACACAACGCCGAGGAAAAAATGGTGCAACTTTGCTTTCTGTAGGGTTAGATTAGCACCTCACGCTACTAGCTTCGCACCCACTGCAAACCAGAACGGATTGTGTGAAACGGGTCTGAATCCCTTTTGGCCTTTCGCCCTTGTCCTTTCCCTCGCATCTCCACCCTCAATGCAATTCCTCTCGTGCATGAAGACTGTAATTTGAAACCATCCAAGGCATGCCCTGCTTCAGAGAAACAGTAGCATGTAAATACCAGGGCAGAATGAATTCTACCATGTTAACAGAGTGTTATACCCAATTCTGTCAGAACTGAACTGTAGAATCATCCATATTACAATCACGGGATGTCTGTCCTCACTCTACACCAGATCCTGTCGTACACATATATATACTCCTGTGTATTACTCCCAACTGCGACACACACATTTTAATCAAATTTTGCTCAGAAAAGTTGCCTAGATTAATAGGCAGATTTGGATCTCTACTTCTCTCCTGCACTACGGCATTAACCAGTGAGAGAATCAGGGACAACTATACAGGGACAGATACAGTCTGATGCCAGAACTCATCAGAAAAAGACGTTCTGTAATCACAAAAGGAGATAAAATTCAGCTCGGCCAACCGAACTTGGGCTAGGTTTGACCCTTAGTTTAAAAGGGGTTGGAGGAAAGGAAATCAAATGATGCGAAGAGGTGTAACACTCCATTTTCCCCCTGTGTTTATTATGACATCAGAGTGCTGCAATAACGAGTACATCTGATGTCACACTTTACAGCTTCGGGTAGCAGACGCGAGAGAACTCTGATTTTGTCTTGTTTCTGCGTGAAGGACTATGCAAAACTACAGCAGTTACACTACACATGAACTATGAATTCACGCGGATTGACGGGAATAGGGTATATGCATAGGTCACAATGTTGCAATGATGCCACATGTTGTGACATCATTGTGGCACACATGTCCATATTAATCAATGTGATTTAAACTCAAACAGCTTCTTTACATTACATAGTATTGCATAGTGTTTACAGCACAGAAACAGGCCATTCGGCACAACAGGTCTATGCTCCGCACGAGCCTCCTCCTACCTTACTTCATCTAACCCTATCAACATATCCTTCTATTCCTTTCTCCCTCATGTACTTATCTAGCTTCCCCTTAAATGCATCTATGCTGTTCGCCTCAACTACTCTTTTGGTAGCAGTTCAACATTCTAACCACTCTCCGAGTAAAGAAGTTTCTCCTGAATTCCTTATTGGATTTATTGGTGACTATCTTATATTGATGGCCCCTTGTTTTTGGACTCCCCCACAAGTGGAAAAATCTTCTCCATATCTACCCTTTCGAACCCCTTCATAATTTTAAAGATCTCTATCAGGTCACCTCTCAGCTTTCCCTTTTCTCGAGAAAAGAGCCCCAGCTTTTTCAGTCTTTCCTGATAGCTATAACCTCTTGTTTTTTTTTCTCCTCTATCTCAAACATGCAGTTATCCCACAGCTAAAACTGTATTTATTAAAATAGACCACAGTACACTGTGGGAAGCTGACCAATATGGGAGACACCAGCTAACAATATCACTGCTACTGGTGTGTCGACAAACTAACAGCAAACCACCAACCAATGCAGGGCTGATAAACCACCCTGGACAGAATCAAGACTATCCTTTGCAAACTGGACTAGCTTTGAAAAAGGAAGCTATCTGGTTTGCAAAAGGACAGAATTAATAAGGTGTGAAGTAACGCCCAAGGATGACTATATTTACACCACACCAAGACCTCAAATCCTAACTGTACACACGTCAAGGATACACAACAGCAAAACCAATAGGCCCACACTTGTGTGTCAAGCAGATCTCTTCACAACTGCATAAACCACAGCCAAAAGGGTATTTTTTTTTAGATTTGACAACATAGCATGTCGACATCAGCAGCAAGAATTTAACCAGCGTTCAATCTGGGATCGAACCTTGTAGCAAATTTGTTCTGGGAGAGGCCCTGTGGCTTCTCGGACAGTATTTCAACGTAGGTAACCAACTTCAAAGGCAGACTCCAGAGTGACACCACGAACTGCGGTTATGTAGCACAAATCCTTGCTGAAGTCAAAACATTCTCTCGTAAAGGTTACTCTTATTTGAGACATCTCTTAATTCCACCGTGAACTCTTAAATTCACAACCTTGTGACACAATTCCAGGTCCAATTTTTTTTTTCTAGTTGCTTTTAAGTGTGGGATTTATTCTGACACAAAAAAACTGTAGCCTGACAACCAGCATGCATGGTCCCACTGACAAACACCAGAACTTAGCACTCCTAAATCAGCAGACTTTTTTTCCCCTGGGGGAGGGGGAGAGACAGGGACTGCCAACAACTGTCCCCATTCTGCACCTTCTCAGTAACACGATGTTCAGTAGGAGCCTGTTGTGTACATTTATCTCTTGGCCTATTTAAATTTAGCGGTCAAAACTGCTTGTTTTTATTTGGAGTCCTTTTTTTTGTGTGTGTGCAGGGGGAAAGAGGCGGAGATAATCAGTCTTAACAACAAATCTCTTATCTGCCAGAGAGACAGCAGTGCTCCTTCTAGTCAAAACAATCCGAAATATAAAAGAAGCCAAGCAAAAAAAAAATGTAATCTTCACCTTTGAACTCATATATATATATATTTTTTTAAAAAGTCATTAGAAGATAACATTGGCAAAAACCAACAACATTAAATAGGCCGAGTCCTGACATACTTTGATGCACACACACACTTGACTGCGGTCTATTTTTAAGCAGAACTTGCGGGTGAGACAACGTAACGAAGATCTTAACTAAAAAGTAAACCGGAGGCTGCGTCTCTCTAAAGCCCCCATCGCGCCGACTGCAAGGAGGCAGAAAGAAACAGGGTGACATGTCCGGAGCCACACCTGCAGCGGGCGGCAGTCTCTCACTCGATCCCTGAGGTAGGTGGGTGGGGTGGGTGAGAGAGCGGGGTTGCTTTAATGCAACTCTGTAAATAATAACAAACAATAATCACTGAATATCCAGCCGTGTGACTCACCGTTCTGGGGATGGGAGGAGAGAGTGAGCCGTTGGTCAGGTAAGGCTCGCTGTTGAGATTGGGGACCATGATGTACCCCGGCTGGTAGCTGCAGTAAGCCGGATCCTTGTTGTACATCGCTCCATCCTGCCTCTTCCCTGTTTATAAGTTTTTTTTAAAAAATAAAAGAGGGAGGAGGGGGGGGGGGAGCCAGAGAGAAAGAGAATTACACCACTAATTACACATGAATAATAATAATATTAAAAAAAAATACAAACTTGATTCTGAAGGAGTCGAATGTTTTTAAAACCAGCTGCTCACCCTCCTCGGTGCTCGTCCTCACTTTGTCCCGAAAGGGGTCCTCGCTAACTTGCGACCGTCTGCCCACCTAGAGAGTCGGTAACAAGTTGTTTTTAAAGAGAAAGGAGAGAAAAAGAGAGGTTATTGCAGGGGTAAAAAGTGCGCTGCGCTTGTTGGTGTGAGTGGGACAGAAGTCGGTGGTTGGGTTGAGTTGCTTTTGGGTTGAGTTCGGTTAGGTCGGTTTGACTAGGGT